>NC_064250.1:18273443-19674943 GCF_003254725.2 Canis lupus dingo
GAGTGGCTTATTCCTTCTTACCTTAAATCCTGGTGCTCCACTCTTTCTTACTAATAAATATCCTTTGTGGCAGTTTTTTCCAGGATAGGGCACTTTTGTCTGCATAAAAACCTGTTCAGGCAGATATCCTTTCTCCTCAATGATTTTCTTAACAGTGTCTGGGGATTTGTGTACTGCCTGTTAGGTGGCAGAAGCTGCCTCTTTTAAGCTAAACCTCTTTCTAAAATTATCAAACCACCCTTTGTTGGTATTAAACTCTCCAGCTTTAGATCCTTCACCTTCCTTTTGCTTTAAGTTTTCGTATAAGGACTTTTCTCCCACTCAAATCACATTACAGGATATAGGTATAACCTTAGCTAAAGCAAGCCTGCACCCCCATACCAGCTACATTTTTGGTGTGAAATAAGAAGATATCTTCCAAAAAGTGCAGGGTTTTCACACCTGCTGGCATAACTGCAGCAATGGTTTCACAAATTTCCTTTTCTTTTTTATCATGGTCCTAATTCTGTATTCATTTATCTTGAATTAGTGGGCAACCGCAGCTGCAGATCTCAATCTATGATACATGTCAAGAAAAACTTTTGCTTGTAATATCATGGCTTTTCTTTCCTTAGGAGCACTCCAGCATCATTAGGGGCATTTTGTATGGGTCCCACTGTATTACTCAAGGTTTACTGTATTGCACTAAATACAGTGAAAAATATGAGGGAACTGTGAAAGATCACTTTTTACTGCAATACACAATATTGGAGAGAAAAATTGGCCATGTGGAGACAATTAATGTCACACCTCATTTTAAGTGGGTACTTCAACAACTTGAGCTCATTGCAATAGCAACAGGAGGTGGCTCTGAAATTATTACAGTAGTACAGTATGTAGTACAGTTCATTTTATGCAGTTATGACTTAATACTGCATCTTTACATTAGTTTACATTTCTCTCTACTGTGAATGGCACCATGTAAGGTCTGTTAGTGACCTTATTAGTGTTAGTGTTTGTGTATGTAAGTTTTGATAAATTTTAACTTTTTATAATAGAATTGTGTATATTTCATGGTGGTAAATTACAAAATGGACCAGTATCTGCATAGATTTTATGTATCCATGATATACCTAACTTATTATTAGCCTTTTTAATATTTTTAGGCTACATCAGTCATCTGAGAGGTTTTTCAAATTGTCAAAAATTTCCAAAAGTATTTCCAATTATTTATTGACTCATGCAGTTCAAACCCATGTTGTTAAAGAGTCAACTGTATTTTGTTTTATTATAGCAGTTTTCCAATTCTAGGCACAAAATTCTGTTCTGGCTATGTATTGATAGGTAATAAACTACCATAAGACATGGTGCTTTTAAATAATTTATCATTGTCTCTCACAACTCATTGGTTTGACCTTATTCCACCAGATGGTCTCCCTTAGTGTCTTGTACATAACTATAGTCAGATGTTGGCCAGGGTTGAAGCCATCTGAAGTCTTTACTGGGCTGCTCTTCCTAGATGACTCACTTGCATAGTTGACAGTTGATGTCCTAAAGTAAGTTGGAACTACTGACTGAAGCATGACCTCTCCATGTGACTCTTTTTACAACATAGCAACTGGGTTCCAAAGGAGAGCATCCCAAAAATGTACAAGAAGGGTCAGGAGCAGGAGCTGCCGGGACTGTTAAAGTCTATGTTTGGAACTGGTGTAGTGTTAATTTGCCACATTCTATAAATTTTTATTTATTTATTTGACAATGAGAGAGAGAGACAAGCAAGGGGAGCAACAGGCAGAGGGAGAAGGAGAAGCAGATTCCCCATTGAGCAGGGCGCTGGATATGGGGCTTGATCCCAGGACCCCAGGATCATGACCTGAGCTATAGGCAGTCACTTAACCAACCGAGCCACCCAGGTGCCCCTCTGTCACATTCTGTTAGTCAAAGCAGTTACAGGGCCTACCCAAATTCAAAGCGGTAGAGAAAAAGACTTCACATTTTGTTTTGGAGAGTGGCAAGGTCATACTGTAGAAGATCATAGACATTGAAAGATTATATTGCAGATCTTCTTTTTAAAGATTTTATTTATTTGGGAGAGACAGAGAGAGTAGAAGCAGAGAGAGAGGGACTCCCCACTGGGTATGAAGCCTGATGAGGTCTTGATACCAGGACCCAGAGATCATGACTTGAGCTGAAATCAGGAGTCCATTGCTTTAGCTGAACCACCCAGGTAACCCCAATCTTGCAGTTCTTTTTAGAAAATACAGTCTCCACCTATGGTAAGTGTTGTGCCCAAGATTGCGAATCCGAGAAACCACCGAGGAGCCGACGAGCCGAGGAGCCGACACCAGTGCAAACACTAGAGGGTTTATTTACAAGCTGGAGCTTGGGTCCAAGTATACACGACACAGCGGAGCAGGGACTTGGACCCGGAGACTAACCGGTGTAGCAGCTTTATAGGGGTCAGTGGCCAATGGGATACACAGAAAGTTGCACAGTCATGCTGGTCCACATGCAGGTGGCCGATTAAATTACATTTTACCCTAAAGTATCCATTTAAACTGGCCTATCACTCTGGTTGGAATTGGCCCGCAGTTTGTATCCATTTGAACTGGCCTATCACTGAGCCAATTTCCGATTAGGTTGTGCCCAGCGGCTTGACTAGGGTGGGGCAGCGCCCTAAGCAATAAGCAATAAGGTCCTGTGGGGGGAGGAGGCGGGTGCAGCACAAAATGGAGTTAGTCCTGCTCTGTCCAAGAGTAGGGGATTTTTGTTAAATTTCCTGGATCCCACAGTAAGTAGGCTAGAGGTTTGTTAAAATGTGTCCTTCTTTTTTTCATTCTGTCTTCTTTTCCTTCTTACCTTTCTCCTTCATGTTCACCTTTGTTGTCTCCTCCTTTTCCATCTTGTTTTCAATTAGCAGCCTTGCCAAAAGTTGTTGCTACAGTTTAGAAATAGCTGGGTGGGAGATTCTAGACATTGGAAATAAACTCTGTTTCCTGTCTCTCTAGATAAGTTTTCTCTAGTTCTGGCACATCTCATCTCAATGGAATTATAAATTTTCTTATTTGCATGGCTTAGGGGGAGTAGGACATTTTATTTGCTTTGGCTTTGAGGACTAGTCTACTACAAATGAGACAAAAGTATTCCATATGTTCCATGTCAGTACACCCATTTCATCAGTGTACTGGGTAATGGTTTGGGACCAAATGTCAAGTTATAATTAATATATTATTTTGATTTTTTTTTACTTCATGATATGTACTCCTCTGTTTGAAGCATCTTGGGAAATATGTAGCAGCTAGGACCAACTCAGGACCCAGGTTAATGCCAAAGCCCTGGTGACATGAATAACATATGAATATAATTCACATAACTTATAAATAACTTAGTATAAAGACCAAAGAAAAGGAACCAATCTCTGTACTGGGACAAAATCATGGTGCTTTGAAATAGTGTTTCTTTTTTTTTTTTTTTTTTTTAATTTTTGTATTTTATTTATGATAGTCACAGAGAGAGAGAGAGAGAGAGAGAGGCAGAGACACAGGCAGAGGGAGAACCAGGCTCCATGCACCGGGAGCCCGACGTGGGATTCGATCCCAGGTCTCCAGGATCGCGCCCTGGGCCAAAGGCAGGCGCTAAACCGCTGTGCCACCCAGGGATCCCCTGAAATAGTGTTTCTATGAGAAATAGGTGAACTTTATAAAACTTCAAGTCAATAAAATTCAAAAGGACATTTGATGAGATTGAATAAGTTAAAAGCATAGTCATGAAAAAAAGATTAGGAAAAGTAGAGGGCAACATGATCAGCTATTTTTGCTTAAAAAGCACACTTAGAGGGAGTATAAGATAGGGTGGTAGGAAAAGCCATTTTGCAAAATAGAGAACAAAGTTAAGAAATTGATAAATCATAAAAACAAAATATAAGACACAGAATAGATCTCAGATACCCAATGTAGTCTCATTTAATTAATCTTTTAATATATTATTATTTTGTATCAAGCACTGTCCTAATTGCTTAGGACATGAAGCTTAACATAGTAGATATTGTCTTTTTCTGAAAAAGAGTAAAATCAAGCACATGAAACTGAAAATTGGGTAATTATGGTAAAGCATGAAGAATTATCTGATCAGGGAAGTGCAGGTTGCCAAGAGAGTGTATGATGGATATGTGAGAGTACTCTAAAAAGAGTCAGAAAGTCTTAGAGGAAATGATATTTAAAATGAGATCTAAAATATAAGTATTAAGTAAAGAAGGCAGTTATCAGAGAGAGAATTTCAGAGGAAATACTATATATCATATCCAACTAGAAGGATATAGAGGGCAAAACATGGCACATCAAATAAATGAAAAAAATTCTGTTGGTTGAACAATTAGTCCATATCTTTCAGCTATGTGATTCATTGGGTTAAGTGGATAGGCCAGATACTTGCAATCTCTTACTCTAACCAAAAAATACCAACCAGTAGCAAGTCTACTTTATGTAGAGACCTGCATGTTTTTAGTATGACTGTATAAGAATTGAATACATATAGACAGCAGAAAATTCTCAGATTTCACAGGACTTGCCCACAGCATTCTGGTAGCTTATTGCTACTTGTTATTTTTGACCATTGGTCTGATGTTCCTGGATCTATAAATATTCTCTATTTCTTTGATTAGAGTAAATGCAAAATAAATGCTTTCCAAAATTAACATTAAATTAATTTTAAATTAATCAAAATTTTTTCTATTAGATATTTTTACATCAAATGAATCCTTTTGCTTTGAACCTTGAACAGTATATTTTTTCTTTTTTACTTTGCCAAGTACTGTAATAATAATAATAATAATAACTAATATTTATTGAATTTGATAATTTTAAACATCTAATATGTAATAAAGCAATTTTCCAATAACCCTGTAATGTAAGGGTTTTTTGTTTAACTTTAGCATTTTACAAATGAAAAAACTAAAACAAGAAACTTGAGTTACTGCTTAAAGTCACCTTTGCTAGAACATGCTGGGGATAAGTTTCAAATACATTTAGTTTGAATGCAGATCTACATTCTTAGGCATACTAAAAAGCCTATATAATTATAGATACTACTTTTTACAGTATTATCATTGCCAGTTTAGAAATGCAGGGAGATGAGAAATACACATACAATAGGGGAAATTAGAGAAGAAGAAGAAAGTTTCTCTGAGTTGAAGAAAGAAATGCATCTACAGCTTGAAGTACCACTCAACTTATTATAGTGAAATGTGGGTAATTTATGAAAATATATTAAGAAGTAAAATATACTTTAAACATCTAGACCAATAAAACCCAAATTATAGTTTAAAAAGAAGTAGATTTATAATACATTTTTCTGTAACTTTTAAAATCTCATAAATAAATTTACTGAGGTAATGCTTGCACATTTTAATGTAAATTATAGTGATCTGGTAATTTTGTACATGAAAAATACATTAATCTTGTGTGGGACACGTGTCATAAAAGAGTTTAGAAATTGTACCACTAACATACCTTTCTAATAAAAATGTCTTGAGGAAAAAGAATGCAAACCAATAGAGCAGGAGCTAACTACATGAAATTCACTGTCTTTATAGTGATAGCAGTATTGTGAATTGGAGTAGATAAAAGGCTGCCGGGTTGGCTGGAGCCAGTAGGGAAGGAGCTGGTATGTCAAGAAATAGACCTGGAGAGATGGGAATAGTAAGTTAGATTAGACAGGATCTTGGAAGCCAATTAGGTAGTCTTGTCTTTTACTGAATAATGGGATGCCATTAGAAGATATTAAGCATAATTGGATTTAAGTTTCAAAATAATCTTTGTTTCCAATGTGGAGATTGAAAGGAAAGGTAGTGAATGAATGAGCAAAGAGAAAGTCAAGATGTTATTAATAATATAGATGGCTTAGACAAACCGTGTTTATGGTAGAAATAGGTAAAGTGATTTGTGCATGGGTTGACTTTGTTTAGTCACTGTATTGAACATAAAATTTAAGTGTCTTCTCAGATTCCTTCTCAACCCTGATTCCCTCCAGGACCAGACTACTGATAACAAAGTGAACTTGCTCTGAGATATCCTGGTCCTCCTAAATGGCTGCTGACCAGCCATTTAGGAGGACCGGGTAGCCAGGCCAACTAGCTAAATACCTGGCATTTCTCACAGAAGCCAGAACTTCTTGGCATAATATTAAAGAGTGATTGGAAAATTCAAGAAGATTAGAGTGTTAGAATTGATTTATTATTTATGGGTTGAGAATCCACCAGCCTTTCTTAGTGGATACTTCCTGACTAAGGCAGTAAACGATGTACTAGTTCAGAGGACACTAGAATTTTTAAAGTTTGAAAGCAGCTGTCTTCTCTAATCAAGGGCTGATAGTGGAGAGGTTGCCATTGATTTGGGATAATCTGGATAGTATTATGAACAAATCAAATTTTAATCTGGATAGTATTATGAACAAATCAAATACATAAATGATCTTAGAGATAAATCCTGATAGAATTGCTATTGCCAATGGCAAGGTGAACTGGGATTACTTGAAGTTGTCTTCAGGGCCAGAGTAGCAATCAAGATGATTAAATCTGTAGAGATTTGTGAAATGGTCAATATAGCATGGTGTTCTTTTGGCAAGATGTGAGCTAACTGCATGAAGTTCATTGCCCTAATAGTTGTGGAAGTATTGTAAATGGGAATAATTAAAAGGCAGCCAGAATGACTGGAGCCAAGAGAGGAGATTTTATTAAATTTATGTAATCAGAAAAACTCAAAGACTGGAGAACAGAAGTTTGTATCAGCTGTTACAATGGAGAAAATCATCTCCATAATGGATTTCAGTAACTATGCTAGTTTACAAACCCATTGTTTATTGATCAAGGGGGAGGTTAGAATCTCTTCAGGGACCTTATAACTCCATCAACCTATGTGCAGTAAATACTGCCCTGAATTTTCTTCTAAGGTATCTGAAGGCATTCACCAAGGTAAGTCCATACTGGAAAAAAGGGGAGAAACTTAGTTGTTTTTGTCATTTTCAATATGTCTATTAAATATGGAGTCTAACACTAAACACAGATTATCAAAAATTACATATGGAGACCAAGTGATAAATGGAGTTTTGGCACAAGTTTATTTTATCATGGGTTCAACAGTCTTATATGAATATATATAATGTATATATTAAAATATATACATATTTAAATATATAAAATATATGTAAGTATATGTATAAATATATATGTATATATATATATTTTTTATATGTATATATTTTAAATGAGATAGCTCTACCTAGCATCTGGAAGAAGCCTAACAGTAATACCTTGATCATTGACAAAAGTCATATTATGGGAAGAATAGCCAGGTGTAAGACCTCAAAATGACAGTCCCTCTCTCTGCCAGCAGAATCATAAATAAGAAGCAGGACTACATTTCTGAAAGAATTGCAAATATTACTATCAAAGACTTAAAAGGTCCAGGGATGGTGGAACCTTTCATTTTCTTATCTTTAGACATGGAGTAAGAAAAAAAAGTGTAGACAATGAATCTGATTTTGGGAGATAAACTTAAAATTACCAACAATATTTGCCAAATAACTACCACCTATAGCCCATATACTACACTAAGAAATTTAAGACCGCTACCAACATATGACTAGACTTCATCTTAGTGAGAAACTAGAATATCACTGAATTATATTGTCTTATAATTCCAAAAAAATGATGAACAATAATGCATTTGTTACAAAATATTATTTGTATGCTAATATTTTCTGTAATTTGATTGAACACTATCCATGACTGCTTTGTTTATTAAAGGAATAGAAACTGTAGAAATTTTGTTTTATAAAGTGCTTAATTACATTTATATCTGTTCCATAAATATCATTTAACTCATGTTGGTTAATGATGTTCCTCACATTTCCTATATCCATACTTATTTTGTTTCCTAAATATTCTATTAATCATCAAGACAAATAGGCTAAAATCTCTAAACATCACTTTGAATTTATCTATTTCTCCTTCCATTTTTTTCAATTTTTACTCCATGTATTAAAAAATTTATTTATTGCACATACATATTTATGATAGTTGTGTCTTCTGATGAATTGACCCTTTTTCCATTGGGAAGTGTCTTACTTTACTTTAAAAATAATCTTTTTCTTAAAGTCTATTTTAACTTGATATTAATGTAACTTCTCCAACTTTCTATGCTTTCTTCTGTGTATATATATATATATATTTTTTACTTTGAAGAGATAGGAATCTTTATATTTAAAATCCATCTCTTATAGACAATGTATAGTTAGATCTTGCTATCTGAATCAAGGCCTTTAGATTGTAGCACATTTAGCACATTAATATTTTAATAATTTTTTGTTATGTTTGCATTTATGTCTGCCAGTTACTAATTACTTTCTATTTGTCATATCATTTTTGAGTTTTTATTTTTTATTACTACATATTTTTCATTTCTTGATTTGTTTGGACTGTTTTTCAGTATTCCATTTTAATTTCTCTACTAGTTTCATTATTAATTTTGTTTAAAGATTTATTTATCTATCAATTTATTTATTTATTTATTTATTTATTTATTTATTGGAGAGAGAGAGGATGAATAGGAGGGGCAGAGAGAATCTCAAACATACTCCATGCTGAGTGCAGAGTACAACGCTGAGATCATGACCTGAGTCAAGACCAAGAGTTGGATGCTTACCCAATTATGCCACCCGAGTGCCCTTCTACTGACTTTAAAGTTAATTACTTTGCATTTTTTTGAGTAGTTGCTAGACAAGATTATAATATGCATTCTTAACTTATTACGGTCTTCTTACAGTCCTTGAATGTATTTATAATTTCAGGTTTGAAGCCTATTTCTAATAATTCCAACATCATGATTATCCTTAGATTTTTCCTACTGAAACTGTTTTCCATCCAATGCAGTTTCCTGTCTAGTACTCTCAAGAAAATATTCATTAACAACAACAAAATGAATATGAAACAGAGTAAAATAGGAAAATCATATACGTTTTCTTTTCTAAAATTTAGCCCAAAGTTGCCAGCCCAGATAGCTTTAAAGGCAATTTTCATCAATAAAGTACAAAAAATTCCTAAAATAATCCAACTGTTTTAGAATATAGGGAATTATGGAAACTTTGTAATTCTAGCAGTCTATTTATGATTTATACAATTATACAAACAAAACTTTTAGTGTCTGTCCTTGGATTAGAAAAATTAGTCATAATTTTTGTGTCTAATATCACAACAAATAATCTCTAGCAGCCACCATCACAATGATAAAACTTGATGGTCAGGTTGTTCTAGAATAATTCAGTGGTACTTGCTACCATTATTTTTATTTACTATTATTCATAGTATCCTATTTAATACAAAAATAAGAGCAATATCTTAAAAAATAAAATAGTATCAGAAAAGTGACAATAAAATCCTCATATTTTATAATCTAATCATGACTATCTTCTGGATGAATCCAACATCCAGCAATCCAACTGAAGCATTCTTATCCCAAATTAAAGTTCAGTAAGATCATAACTTAGAAATAGATACTTTGTATAATAGAGTGAACTAACCAAGAATTTATTTTTACTTCACATCTGTTCATCACAAAAATATGACATATGTTAAAAAAAATTAGGTTTGTAGAAGAATGTATCTGTCAATATTTATCAAACTTTATATTTGAAATGCCTTTTTCTTATACAAAATTCCAGGCAGAAACCATAGAGGAGAATAATTATGTAGTTGATAACAAAACAATGAAATATTAACAAACAAAACCCACCATTGCTAACAAAAGTTTGGAACCATTTAAATGAAAGTGCTAGGGCAATTTGTGCCAATATATGAAGCTATGAAGGAAAGGGAAGTATTTTCTGAATGGACCTCTGAATTTATGTGCAAGGAAAACAGAGTAAACAGGAGAAGTTATCTATGGAGACAAAGAAGATACCGTCCAAGAGATGAAGGGAGAAACAGCATCACAGAACTCAAGGGAGTAGTTTCAGTGGGAAAATGTGTTCATAATTTGAAGGTTGAAGGAAACTTCAAGAAAAAAAATTCTTAGAATTTGTTATTGAGAGATCATTGATCACATCTCATTAAATGGTTTATTTGGAGATATTTAAAATAAGTAAAATAGATTACTTATTTCAATCAAGCAAACAAAACATATCAAATTTTATGGCATTTTAAATTCAAAGAAAATTATCCAAATTACTATATTAAATTACGTTTATTATTATTATTTTTAAAGATTATATTTATTTATTTGTGAGAGCACAAGCAGGGAGAGCAGCAGAGGTAGAGGGAGAAGCAGGTACCCTGATAAGCAGGGAGCCTGATGTGAAGGGGGCCATGACCAGAACTGAAGGTAGATGCTTAACCAGCTAATCCACCTGGGCACCCCCTGGTGTTGTAACTTTTAAATGAGATAATGTATTCATGTCACTAGTGACTAATACAATATTTATCAAGATTAGATATTTAATAGATTAGAGTTGCTGGTATGTTTTTTTATTATTAGATTCTATTCTAGATTCTATTTTATTATTAGATTCTATAAATTGGAAATTTTTTTTTTTAATTTTTATTTATTTATGATAGTCATAGAGAGAGAGAGAGAGAGAGGCAGAGACATAAGCAGAGGGAGAAGCAGGCTCCATGCACCGGGAGCCTGACGTGGGATTCGATCCCGGGTCTCCAGGATCACGCCCTGGGCCAAAGGCAGGCGCCAAACCGCTGCGCCACCCAGGGATCCCTATAAATTGGAAATTGCTAAGAGTTATACTTGGTTTAATAAAAACAGCTATTTCCCAAAATTTACAAACCTCTTCTAAGATAGAAACTCATGATACTCTTGCTACTTGGATATCAGCTTCTTCATTCTTTGAGAATAAAGTATATTTGCAAATTGTGCCAGTTTTTGCAAATTCCAGATAAAGTCCTAATTTAAAATATGGCTTTCTTTGTACTGTTTAGGAACATGACTCTATGCATTACTTATTTGTCTACGTTTTCAAATCACACCCATAAATATATCATAAATACTGTTATTATATTCATGTAGAAAAAAATATCCTGAATATTATTATTTTGAGAAATATTTATGTTTAAAGCTCTGACCTCTTTCCTTTTACTAGGTTTGTTGTATTGCAGACCCAAATATAACTAATGCTATTCTTAGAAGGTATTTGAATAGTCAATAATATATTTTGTATCTTAATTGAAGTGAGATTTTTATCAAATTTTTAATAAAGTAGGTCTCATATTTATTTTAGAAAAATAAAGCTTTATGGTCTCTATATTATACACACAAATGTAAGCAATAAACATATTCCAAAATAATTTTTTTTGGTTATAAATCAATGGAAAAAGAGGTTGATTTTGGCCAAAGTTACTAGATGATCTATTTAATATTTAGTTGTTCAAGTGATATTTTTGTCTCATGACTTAAGTACAATTATTTTATGCATTAGTTTGCATTTTATCTCAAAGGAATGTATATATTTTCATATTTCATGTTTCATATTTCTATATGACATTTTACATATTTTAGATGATTTTCCATGCTGTTATTTTTAGAGCAAGATATTTCAAACCACTTATCTTGGTATTATAGTCATTCTAGTGTCTTAATATCGATTGCTTATACACAAGATGAAAGAGGTTATTTTCAGGGTGTCATTGTTTTAGTGGCCTTGTTTAAACTGCTCAGCAAAAAAGACCAATCTGAGTGTCTGTTTACTGCATTATAAATTGCCTGTGTCTTCTATATTGGCATTAGGGACAGACTGAAAAATGGATACGCTAAGGTGGATCTTCTTAAAACCGTAAATTTCTGAGGTCCTTAAACATCACATACTCTAGAGAGGTATGTTTTGCCTTGGAATGTAATTTAAGGACTCTGTTCATAATATTGTAGGAGTTTCTTCTGCCAAACCCTTGTGTGAGAAAGGACAAAATCCTTTTGAATTCTTTAAGAAATTCAGATGGGAAAATTGAAGCTAAATTTGAGAAACAAATGATATAGTTAACCTTTAAACAACAACAAAGAAGTAGAATATAAAATATATTTTTTAGAAAAATTGGCAGTTTTTCAATATTTTCAAAATATTGAAATATATTCCAAAATATATTCAATATATTGATATATATTGCAATATGTTGAAATATATTTCAAAATATTTTGAAATATCAAAGGTTATTTTACTCCTGATTATAAAATTTGGCAAAAACTGCATTGTAGAAGGATAAGATTCTTTTTTATTTTGGTACGCTGATACATATTTTTGGCATGTTTTATATTTTTGTATTTCTACGAGTTGATTATCTTTCTTTAGAAGGACAAGGAAAAGGGCACCTGGGTGGCTCAGTTGGTTGAACATCTTCCTTGGCTTAGGCTCAGGTCATGATCTCCTGGGTCATGAAATCAAGCCCCCTGAGTCAGGCTCTGTGCTCAGCGGGGAGTTGGCTTGAAGATTCTCTCTATCCCTACCCACAGTTGCATGCACTCTCTCTAAAATAAATAAATAAATCTTAAAAAGAAAAAGGAACAAGGAAAAAAATATTTTGTTGAAGTTTACTAAATGTTGACTCCTTTGGGGAAGAGGTAGTATTTAGTGATTCAATTGAATATGTTGAGGTTAGCCTTGAGAGAGTTACGAATAAAATACTGACTTGAAAATTGTCTGCAAAAAATTCATTTTATAATTGTAATTTACATAAGCTATATGCAGAGTATTATTTTTTTGCTGAAAATGTTCATATATCTAGCATTAATTTAATGCATCCTTTCAGTATTGATGGTAAGGCCCATAGTTGTACTCTAAACCACTTTATTTCTACTATCTTATTTGCTTTCCCTTGGTTACTACAAGATAGTTTAGAGAAACTATATTATTGTCCCAATTTTACATATTGGGAAACTGAGCCAAGGACTGTCAAGTAACAGACCCAGGCTCATTAAACTCTATTGCTATAATTCTCTATTAGTTACAAAACTGAGACTGGAAACTCTCTTCTTTACCCATAGAGTAAATAAGTAATATGTGTTTATTTTTTAAAAATGGTGAGCGGCTCCCAAAGCTAAATCTACATCCAGTGTGTGTTTGCTAATTGTGCTATTTCATTGGACCCTAATGTTTCTGAAGTCCCCTTAGCATACACTAAAATGATTAAGAAAATAAAGTGTTTTAATGATAAAACAATCCTTATTTCTATTTGCTCACTGAGGTGGAATTGTAACTTCTGCCCTAGAGGTAACGACAACAACATTATGTTAAGGATTATTAAGTATGGAAATTTTTCAAAGGAAGAAAGAGATTAAGAAATCTCCCTTGTCCAAATCTCTTCTCGTATAAAAGACATCTGTTGTTTTGCTGCCCAGCATCTGTTTCACTTTCTGAAAACAGCACTCTGACTTTGTGTGTGAGAAATTATCCCTCCATTTGATCTAGTGAGAGAGTTTGTCCAAACCTTGTCTCAGCTAAGGGAATGAAACTCAAGCTGGGCCAAACTGACTTTCTTCCCTGCGAATTTGAACTTTGAGCAAACACTGTAAAAAGACTGAGCAAAATTGGAACTTATTCATTTACACTAATTCTTGGTACCTTGGAGAGATTCATATTGGTTCTCATTACCTACTGAATTACCCTTGGTTTCCTTCTGACCAGTTATAAAGCATTCCCTTTAGATTTTTGAACTACCCACTACTTTTCCAATAAATCCTCTCCCTAACCAACTTAGCCTTTATCAATTTAAGTTGCTTGGGTGAAAGGAACAATGTCTGGCAATGTTAAGCTGCTAAGCCTTTTCACTTTTCTCCCCATAAATCATGCTCCTTGGTGTTAGTCTATCATCATAACACTGGAGAAGGGGTAGGAGTATGGAAGATAAACTGTTAAGGAAGTCTGGGGAAAAAAAAGATTAAGTAGAATATCTACTCTTTTGGTCCCTGATAAATTTTAAGAACAGCATGGGGGGAACATTGCAGGTGTTGAAATAAATGTTCCTTCCTCTCCCTTATCAGGACTGAAGTTACTGAAGGAGAGAGTATTTAAAAGAATTAGTGGGAAAGGTCAAATATGGGGCTTTTTATTTCCCAACTGTCTGTTTTGGACTTTGAAATCTGACTCAACTATGTATGACAAGATGGGATAAATACACCTGACTATTACCTGTGCTGTAGAGTGTTTAGCTACCATGAATGCCTTCTTTTAGCTTCTTTGAGTTACCCCTGAACTTTGTTGCTCTAGCCAGACACAAAAATTCTGATGTAGTTCCCTCATGTGTAGTGTAGCAACGATATGATTCTGTAATCAACAGCACAGAGGAATCAGTTGGTAGAGTTTGAATAAAGTCACAGACAAGGGATGCCTGGGTGTCTCAGCAGTTGAGCGTTTGCTTTCAGCTCAGGGCGTGATCCCAGGTTCCGGGATTGAATCCTGCATCGGGCTCCCTGCATGGAGCCTGCTTCTCCCTCTGCCTGTGTCTCTGCCCCTCTCTCTCTCTCTTTCTTTCTCTCTCTCTCTGTCTCATGAATAAATAAATAAATTCTTTTTTTTTTTTAAAGTCACAGACAAATTTCAGGGGATATGATGCACCAGCAGTAGTTGAAGTGTGGCAAAGTCAAATTACGGGACCTGTGGAGCTGATCTTGTAGAGAGCAAACTATTCTTAAACAGCAAAAAAAAAAGTGAATAGTGAGTCAGTATAGAGTGAATGCTAGTTCTTCTGGGTCAGAAGGAGAAGTTATATTCAGCAGAAACTGATGTTTGCCAACTAGTTAGTAACAGGGACCTAAGAAGAGCCAGAAGACAGTGGCGGGCTAGGACTCTATCCTTTTCAGAGACATCAAGAGCATAGTTAATATTTCCTTTTGCCCCACATATCATCTTAGATTGGGTAAAAGAGAGGAAGAAGAACATAGAAAGATGAATGCTTTAACAATTTGAAATGAAAGAGGTTGTAATACCTAAATTGGCTATTTTAATACTGGTTCTTCTTTTTTAAATCTGTCAGTTATACTAATTGCAAAGCAACAGAATAACTGACCAGAGTGATTTAGACAACAGAGGCTTATTTTTAAGCTTACATAACAAGAATTCCAGAAATGGACAATACTATATAGCACAAAGATAAAGATTGTAATTTGGGGTCCAAATCCTTTCATTGTTCTGATCTGCTATGCTTAGTATACAAAGTATGCAAAGTCTTCCATAAAACAAGAAGAAGATGTTGATGAGCAAGGTGACAAAGACAAGTTTTCTTATATTACATTCTCTTCTTATTCAGAGATATATATTTCTGAAAAACCTCAATCAGACTTCCAGTTTCTGGATGTTTGGAAATCACCAGTCCATCTTATCAACAATAAAAAGCTGAACATAATGAAATATAAACAACTTTTCTTAGATCCATAAGGGAAATGAGGTCACAGGACAAACTGCTGCTTTCCAAACTGGAGAGACTGACAGGCTGATACAGATAATCATAACATTTTTAAGATTTTATTTATTTATTCATGAGAGACACAGAGAGAAAGAGGCAGAAACATGGGCAGAGGAAGAAGCAGGCTCCCTGCAGGGAGCCTGATGTGGGACTCAATCCCAAGACCCTGGATCACAACCTGAACCAAAGACTTTGAAAACTTACATCCATGAAAAAAAAACACAAAAACAAAACTACACAGTGATGCTTATAGTGGCTTTATTCATATTTGCTGAAACATGGAAGCAACCAAGTGAGATGTCCTTTAGTAGGTGATTAAATAAATAAACTGGTGTACCCAGACAATGGAATATTATTCAGCATTAAAAAGAAATGAGTTACCAAGCCATGAAAAGGAATGCAGAAGCCTTAAATGCTTATTACTATGTGCAGAAGCTAGTCTGAAAAGGCTATATGCTGTATGATTCCAACTATATGGCATTCTACAAAAGAAAAAATTACAGAAACAATAAAAGGATTTGTGGTTGCCAGGGATTGAGGCAGGGAAGGAAGGATAAATAGAATTTTTAGGGCAATGAAATGTGTATGGTATCATAATGGTAGATACTGTCATAAAAAAGATTATTTATTTATTCATTCATTCATTCATTCATTCATTCATTCCTGAGGGGGCGTGCAGAGACACAGGCAGAGGGAGAAGCATGCTCCATGCAAGGAGCCCAATGTGGGACTCGATCCTGGGACCCCAGGATCATGCCCTGGGCCAAAGGCAGGCGCTAAACTGCTGAGCCACCTGGGCTGCCCGGATACTGTCATTATACATTTGTCCGAACCATGGTATATACAACACAAGAGTCAGCCTAACATAAACTATGGATTCTGCATTATAATTATGGGCCAGTGCAGTTCATTGATTATAACAAAAGTCCCACTCTGGTGAGAAGCTAGGAGAAACTGTGAGGAACTAGGAGGAATAAGGGGTATAGGAGAATTCTTTGTACCTGTCATTCAATTTTTCTGTGATCCTAGAAACTTATCTACAAAGTCTAGGGATGCCTGGGTGGCTCAGTGGTTGAGCATTTGCCTGCAGTTCAGAGCGTGATCCAGGGGTCTGGGATCGAGTCCCACATCGAGCTCCTTGCAGGGAGCCTGCTTCTCCCTCTGCCTATGTCTCTGCCTCTCTCTCTCTCTGTCTCTCATGAATAAATAAATAAAATATTTTAAAAATTAAAATATAAAAAACGTTTATTTTTAGCAATAGTCCTCAAATAGACTTCCTCTTATGTCATATTGTCTGCTCCAAGTTGTAAATTCAGTGAGAAAAGAGCACCTACAACTTTCTTTTTTTTTTTTTTAAGTTTGTATTTAAATTCTAGTTAGTTAATATACAGTATAATATTGGCTCCATAAATCACCTGGTACTCATCACATCAAATGTACTCCTTAATCCCCATCACCTGTTTAACTCATTTCCTCCCCCTGACCCCCACCAACTTCCTCTCTAGTAACCATCAGGTTGATCTCTATAGTTAAGAGTCTGTTTCTTGGTTTCTCTCTCTCTCTCTCTCTTCTTTTTACTTGTTTGCTTTGTTTCTTAAATTCTGTATGAGTGAAATATGGTATTTGTCTTTCTTTGACTGACTTATTTTGTTTAGCATAATACTCTCTAGTTCTATATCTAGACTCATGTCACTGCAATGTCAAGATTTCATTCTCTTTTATGTTGAGTAATATTACATTGTATATATTTATATGCCCACTTTTTTTTAAATTTTTTATTTATTCATGATAATCACAGAGAGAGAGAGACAGAGGCAGAGACACAGGCAGAGGGAGAAGCAGGCTCCATGCACCAGGAGCCCGATGTGGGATTCGATCCCGGGTCTCCAGGATCGCGCCCTGGGCCAAAGGCAGGCGCCAAACCGCTGCACCACCCAGGGATCCCATGCCCACTTTTTTTTAATACCACCTCTTCTTTATCCATTCATTAGTCAGTAAACAATTGGGCTTTTTCCATAGTTTGGCTATTGTAGATAATGCTGCTGTAACATCGGGGTGCATGCATCCCTTCAAATCTGTATTTTTGTATCCTTTGGGTAAATACCTAGTAGTGCAATTGCTGGATCATAGAGTAGTTCTATTTTTAACGTTTTGAGGAACCTCCATATTGTTTTCCACAGCGGCTGCACCAGTTTACATTCCCACCAACAGTACATGGGAGTTCCTATTTCTCCACATTTTCACCAATACCTATTATTTCTTGTGTTGTTGATTTTAGCCATTCTGACTGGTGAGGTGATGTCTATTTTAGTTTTGATTTGCATTTCCCTAATGTTAAGTAATGTTAGGAATCTTTTCATGTATCTTTTGGCCATATGCATGTCTCTATTAGAAAAAAATGTCTATTCATGTACTCTGGCCATTTTTAAATTGGATTATTCTAAAGGTATTAAGTTTTATAAGTTCCTTATATATTTTGGATACTAACCCTTTATCAGACATATCATTTGCAAATATCATCTCTCATTCTATAGATTGCCTTTTAGTAATGTTGATTGTTTCCTGTGCATAAGATTTTTGTTTTGATGAAGTCCCAATAATTTATTTTTGCTTTTGTTTCCCTTGCCTCAGGAGACTTATCTAGAAAGAAGTTTGTACAGCCAAAGTCAAAGAAGTTACTGCCTCTGTTCTCTCTGGGATTTTTATGATTTCAAGTCTCACCTTTAGGTCCTTAGTTCATTTGAATTTATTTTTGTGTATGTTTTAAGAAAGTGGTCCAGTTTCATCCTTTTTCATATTGTTATCCAGTTTTCCCAACACCATTTGTTGAGGAGACTCTCTTTTAACCATTGGGTATTTTTCCTGATTTGTCAAAGAATAACTGATCATATAATTTGGGCTTATTTCTGGATTTTCCATTCTGATCCATTAATCTGTCTATTTTTGTCCCAGTATCATACTGTTTTGATTACTACAGCGTTGTATAGTATAACTTGAAGTCTTGAATAGTGATGCTTCCAGCTCTGTTTTTCTTTTTTAAGGCAGCTTTGTCTATTCAAGGTCTTCTGTGGCTCCACACAAATTTTAGGATTGTTTGAGGAACATCTAGAATTTTCAGCCACTACAATGGGAGGAGGCTCTGTTACTTTAGATGTATATCTGTTCTAGTCATGTTGTTATAAAATCCATACTGGTATATATTTCATCCATCAAATCAGATGATCAGTACTTGGTAGTAAGATTGGGAAGTAATATGTTATTGTGAAAACACCAAAGTTTTCATCAGAAGTCAATGGATCAGTTCCTTTCTTTTTAACATACAAGTCATATGACACTGTATAAGTCAGGTAAGTTCTTTAAATCTCTTTGTGCTCATTTGCAATATGAGGTGATTTATATCACATGGATTTATGATACTTGAAAGAATGCTTATAACTGCTTTTATGTTGAAGGTATTACATAGGTATTGCTTATTATTTATTATATTTACTTTGTATTTATTAATAAAGTTTGTTGAACAGGTGCTATTTGCCAGGCACTATTCTAGGTATAAGGGATACAGCAGTGACAAAACTATATATACCATTGCTCGCATGGATTTTCCTTTCTAAGGTGGAGGTGGTTATGGCAGAAGATAGGCTATAAAAATAAACAGATATCATCTGTTATTAAAATATAAGTTTTATGAGAACAGGGATTTTTGTCTGATTTGCTTATCCATTAGAACATCATCTGATGCATAGTAGGCATTTAATACATGATTGGTGGTGATGTATAATTGTTATGAAAATGAGTATGATAAGGTGATAGAATGACAAGTGCATGCTACTTAATCTAAAGCGATTGGTTTTACCTTACTTCTTGATTGAAATTAACATTTTAGCAAAGATTTGAATGTACTGAGGATATCTGGGAAAACATTCCAGGAGAGGGTCTAGGAGTACAAATTCTTAAGGAAGGGATTGTACTTGGTACATTTGAAGAACAGTAAGAAACACAACTGAATATAGCTGGGAAAAGGGAGAGAGTGGTAGGAATTGAAATCAGAGAGACAGGTAGAGACCAGATTAGGTAGAGCTTTGTAGGTCATAGGAAGGACTTGAATTTTATTAAATGTGATGGAGATGAGTAGCCACAACTTGAGATATATCATGACCTAATACCTATTTTAAAAATATTATTTTGGGGGTGTCTGGTTAGTGCAGTAGGTTTAACATCTGCCTCTTGGTTTCAGCTCAGGTTGTGATCTCAGGGTCTTGAGATGGAGCCCCACACTGGGCTCTGTGCTGAGCATGAAGTCTGCTTGAGATTCTCTATCTCTCTCCCTCTCCTTTTGTCTCTCGTGTTCATGCTCTATCTCTAAAATAAACAAATAAACCTTTATATATATGTGTGTGTGTATGTATATATATATAATTTTGATTGATCTTTTTTAAAAAGTCTGTAGAGGAACAAGAATCAAGTAAAGAAAACAATTATTATGCTATGATTATCATCATTATCACAATATTAATATTATTTTATTAACTTTTTTGTCCTTATTGAGAAATATTATTCTTTAAAAATATCTTCACTTAAATGTTTTATATATTAAAACTGTGAGGAAAGCAAATACATAAAAATTAAGATCTTGAAAAGAACCAAATATAATTTCTAGAAATAATTTTTAAAAATACTATTGTGTAAGCAGCCCAATAGTTGCTAAATAGATGAATGGATAAAGAAGATGTGGCATATATATATAATGGAATATTATTCAGCTGTAAAAAAAAATGAAATCTTGCCATTTGCAATGACATGGATCAAGCAACAGTGTAAGTGAAATAAGTCAGAGAAGGACAAATACCATATGATTTTACTCATATGTAGAATTTGAGAAACAAACAGATAAACAAGGGGAAAAAAAAAGAGATAAACCAAGAAACAGACTCTTAACTATAGAGAACAACCTGATGCATTACAGGGGAGATGGGTGGGAAGATGGGTGAAATAGGTGATGAGGATCAAGGGTCCATTTGTGGTGATTATTGGGGGATTAATAAAATTATTGAATCACTGTGTTGTATACTTGAAACTAAAGACTATGTTAATATGCCAGAATTAAAATTTTTAAAAAATTAGTGTGTAAAAAGAAAAAAAAATTATTGTTAACAAAACGTTAGTGGATTAATTAAATAATGGGTTGGATACAGCTGAGAACAGAGTATGTTAACTGGAAGCTAATTTGATATAATGAACTAGAAGGCAGTTTGCAGTAATATAGAGGTGGAAAGGAGGAATTAAGAGATATGAAAGATAGCTTGGCAGGATCCAAGCATCATCTCAGAAGAACATATTAGATTTAGTGAAAGTAAATGTATGCTGGCATAGATGCTGAGAATTTTCTGGAGTTAATAAAAGTGAACATTTTTACAATCAGCAAACGCAGGAACTGACTTACACAACTCATCCCTGAAAACAATTTTTTTCAGAGAAAGAAAACTAAATTCCAAAGGAAGAAATGAGATGCAAGTAGGAAACATGAACAAACAAATTAGTAAACGAAAAACCACACAAGAAAAAATGAAAATAATGACTCATTTTGAATTGTGAAAGTAATATAAAATAAAAGTAGTAAGAATTGCAACAAAGAAGACATGAGGTAATAATGGTAGTTAAAACTTTCTAAGATACTTTATATTACTTTTAGGTCAAACATGCAAGTTCAATATTTAATGCCATCCATAAAGGAAAGAAATAGAAGTTATAACATCCAAAACAGTAAATTGCAGAGAGGGAGGAACTAAAAGAAATTAGCAACATATTTAATGATAAAGAAGAAAGAAGGAGCACCTAGGTGACTTAGTCAGTTAAGTGTCTGACTTCAGCTCAGGTCATGATCTGTGACTCCTAGAATCAAGCCCAACATTGGGCTCCCCACTCAGCAGTGAGTCTGCTTCTCCCTCTCCCTCTGCGCTTCCCCCGCACATGCTCTCTCTCTTTCTAAAAGAAAAGAAAAGAAAAGATTACATATTTAGTAGTGTATGATGTAATAAAGCGATATTTAAAATTAAAATTCGTATCTTTACATACATTAAAAAATAAAAATTGCAATTTAATAATCTCTAAGTAAGTTTTAATTAAAGGAAAAGAAACAACATGTAAGGAAAGAATAACAAATATAGGAATATATTTAATGATATGGAAAACAAATATGTTACTAGAGTCTTTGAAGTTGGTTTTTTGAAGAGTCTATCTAAATAGTAAATTTTTTTGTTGAGTCAAACCAAGAAAAAATATTGAAATAAAAGGTACCTATAAAAGGGATTGAAAATACTATTAAAATTTTCATTGGATTGTATTTGGAAAAAATAGATTAAATAGGTAATTTAAGAGGGATAAATATAATGATTTTTTAAAGGAAAAATAAAAAAATATACTATCTATAGTCATTAAAGTACTTGAAATCTATACTAACATTATATCAGCTACAAATATTTTTTTTTGTTCTATAAAAGTAATCTAATACTACACAATATTAGAGAAAAGAAAAGGAGAATTGACTCATAATATTTGATGTGCTTCACATTATCATATGGAGAAATTAAGACAAAGTAGAGAAAAATGGTAAAAGTCTCACTTGTAAATATAAATAGAAAAATCAGGGATGCCTGGGTGGCTCAGTGGTTGAGCATCTGTCTTTGGCTCAAGGCAGAATCCCAGATCCTGGGATCAAGTTCCACATCAGGATCCCCAGAGGGAGCCTGCTTCTTCCTCTGCCTATGTCTCTCCCTCTCTCTTTCTCTCTCTCTACTCTCTCTGTCTCTCATGAATAAATAAATAAAATCTTTAAATAAATACAAAAATCATAAAAGACATATTATAAAACTGAATTCAGTAATATGTAATATAATATACACACTTTGGTTACCCTACTTTACTATATCCCAGGAATGCTAATGTGTTTTAATATAAGATAGTGTTATTGGGATGCCTGGATGGCTCAGTAATTGAGCATCTGCCTTCAGCCTAATGTGTGATTCCGAAGTCTGGGGTTGAGTCCTGTTTGTGCTCTCCACAGGGGGCCTGCTTCTCCCTCTGCCTTGTGTTCCTGCCCCTCTCTCTGTGTCTCTCATGAGTAAGTAAATAAAATCTCAAAAAAAAAAAAAAAAAAGTAACAAAATAAAGCAGAAGCTTCATTTGATCTTTCCAATATATGCAGAAAAACTGTGAATTATGACAAAAACTACCTAGTTGTGACAAACACAGTAAATGATGGAAACAAGTGAATGTCCTTAATTGATGGATAGCTACAAAAGACCTACAGGTTGACCATTATTTGTGAAGTGCCAGAAAGTAACAAATAGCTGAGATGCAGTGATAAAAAGAACACTTTAAACAGAGCAAAAAGAACACAAGATTGACAGCAGATTTCTCATCAAAATCTATGCAAGGAATAAGATAACTTCAAAGTATGCAAAGGATTAATATACAGAATACAAGAAAGCTCTTACAAATAAGTAAAAAAGAACCAATAAAAAAGAGCAAGGAACATAAAATTATTTACAGAGAAATAAATTCAAAAGGCTAATAGTCATGAGAAAATTCCACTTTAGTGCTGGTAACCAGAATGCAAATTCAACAATGATATATAGTCTCAGTCACACCTATCAAAGCAGCAACATCACCAAGTGTTGGTGAGAATATAAGGAAATATATAATCTCTTAAATGGTGGGAGGGTAAACAGGCACAACAAATTTGAGGAAGGTTTAGCAAGATATCTAATAACGTGTGTACACACTAAGCCCAGAAATTGTGATCTTAGATGCACCTTTGAGTTCACAAAAACATGTTTATCTTAGAGAAACTTTCAAGCCTATAGATATGTACAAAATATACACCAAAACAGTTTCTCAAGGCAATACAAAGAAAATTTTTTAAATAAGCAAAAACTCATATTTCAGCATGATGAAAGGATTTAAAAACAAAACAAACCCTCTGTTTTCTTCATGTGTTGAGATATATATTATGCAGCAGTTAACATGAATAAGCTTTAATATTATCTGAAAGCAGTCATTGGACTAGGAGAGAGGTAAGAGAAAATCTTTTGTAATAAAATAAATGTTACCACTCTTAACACTACTTGGTCTCCTGAAAAAGGCTTAGAGATATTTGCCTCAGTGCCCACTGAGAGGAAAGTGTCAGAGAATAGGAATCCCTTATTGGAGTTCAGTATTATTAGAAACTCTCTAAAGGATGAGGTGATCAGGAATGAAGGGCCTCAAAATAGAAACTTATCTTGGGCGTAGAATTGAATCTGGCCCCAACTTTATGCCAAAGTAGATGTGTGTAAATATTATCAGTGGATGAAAGCAGTAGGGTTGAGTCTGGTACTACTTATCTCTGAGTGCAAACTGAGTGGTATTTCCATTTGAAAATAAACTAAAAATCTCCTAATTTATGGACCAATCACATAACCATTGTGGGCTGAAACCTAGATAGGAACTCTGTAACCTGCATAGAGAATTCGGCCAACAAGACCAAATAACTCAGAAGTGTGGGAAGATGAACTAAATTGATCAAAAGATATTTTCCACATTAAAACTTGCATGAGAGAATAGCAGCCAAAAATGTCTCACTCTCTAGTTCTCTATTTGCCATGAATTTGGAAAGAGGATTAGCTCCCTTGTATTTATAGGACAAAAATGGGATGGGGGTTCCAAGAGAGATAAATTGGATGTCCTATGAATATGAGCAGGTGAGAGCCCAGGATTTAATACAAAATATTAAAAAGAGAGGTGATTTACTTATCACCAAGCTGGTGTTTTGAGACCTACTAGTAATACTGGAATTGTTTATATTTGTCTATGTACTTCTTTACTTAAACCCTTGAATTTAAATATGTATTAACTCCCTCAGTAAAGAAGTGGGAAATGGGAAAAAAATGAGTTTATGAGATTTGTTGTAAAACACATTAGCAGGCTACTTGGAAATATATATCACCATTTAGCCTTTGAGACTAAAATCTTATCCTTATCTTTGGCTTTATTTTGAAGGAGTTTATTTGGCAACATAATTTATAAACTATGTGAACTGTGTTTTTTAATTTTGTTCCTTGAGCTTTAGTTACCACCCTGAGACTTATGATATTGTGTAACATCATGTTTAAGAAACTGCTTAAAACCAAACTTGTATTTTGAATTATTTTGAGCAAAGGGTATTTTCCATAATGCCTTATGTAACAAAGGTGATCACTATGGGATCGAAATGAGAACAGGAAAGTTCAAAACTAAAATATTTCTTTGTTATGTGAACTTGTTACCATGTTATCTCTCATTTGTATTTTACTTAAATGACAACCTCATGGTTGAGGGGTCAAGGAAAGAAGAGGGTATTATCCATAATGTTGATTGTTTGTCTTTTTCTTAACTTATATTTTCTTCAGTATTTTTTATTCATTTCATTATTTGTCTACTATTACCAGAACTTTCTAATTGTAAGAATCTGAGGAGTAAATATCAAATGTAAGTGAAAAATGGAAACCGTAATAATAATAATAAAAAGACTAGATGTACTTTCAACCAGTTATCCACCCACCTCATATTACTTACAGTGCAGAACACTCAATTTTAAATGTAACTCTCCCAATTCCACAGCACAGAAAATGAGACTATATATATCATTACAATCCCCAATAGAGATAATGAGAGCATATGCACAGCTACAACTATCCATTGAGATAATGAGATTATAAATACTATACTCCTACTGCTTCCAGGTGTAATGAGAAGCTACCGTTTAATGGTCCTATTTCTGCAATCATCCTTGAGACCAAGAGATGGTAAATTCAAAGATAACCTAATGAGGAATAGAAACAGATAACCATTTATCATAGCCTTTCCAAAATCAGTTCATGAGAAAGATACAAATGGCAATAAAGTTACCAAATATATTCATTTGTTAACTAATATTTGTTATTCTTAGAGAACCATGCTCAATGAAGATATTACTAAGAAGCAATGACCTGGAATACTCCTTTACAGAGTTAAGGTCATACAGATAGCCCTTATAAAAGTAGGATACAATTAAGAGACTTTTTCTAATATTCATTTAATTAATTTCTATTCTCTTACAGAAAATTCAGTGTCTAACACATCATCAATAAATTACGTTGTTGGCCGTCAGTAGTATCCATTTTCTATAGCCAGAGGATATTTATATTCCCTAGGTATTTCCACTTTCCTAGATGTAATTGTGTTTTTAAAAAACTTATGTGGAAAGAAATAGCTCCAGGCTCAGTTTGGGGAGGGAATGGGGGATTAATTTCCAAATAATCCAAATTGAAAAAAATAAAATTACACACTTCTGCTCAGTTTTGCTACTTGAAATGTAATTCCCCAAAGTAAAATATTCCTGCATGTAAGAAAGGGTGATTCTAGCTTTGGGAAGATGGGAGTCAAATTTTCACCCTCTGCTGCATTTGATAAGTTGCAAATATTTAATGGCTGATTATTTTGAGGCTTTCTGCTAGAAATTTTAAAGTCAAGACCAGATTTTGGATGTTCACAAAAATTTTACTGCCTATTTCTAAATTTCATAATTCACTGCTCACTCCATCCCCTGAGATCCAGGCACAGTAGGGTTTTAAAAGTTTTTTATTTAAATTAAAGTTAACTAGTATAAAGTGTCATACTAGTTTCAGGTGTACACTACAGTGATTCAACATTTCTATACAATACTGGGTGCTTATCATAAGTGCCCTTCTTAATCTCCATCACCTATCTCCATCCCCCACCTACCTCCTCTTTGGTAACCATCAGTTTATTTTCTAGTTAAGAGTTTGTTTCTCTGTTTGCCCCTCCATCTCTCTCTCTCTCTCTCTCTTTTTCCCCCTTTGCTCATTTGCTTTATTTCTTAAATTCTACATATGGTATTTGTCTTCTTTGACTGACTTATTTTGCTCAGCATAATTCACTCTAGCTCCATCTATGTTGTTGCAAATGACAAAATTTTTTTCTTTTTATAGCTAAGTAATATTCCATTGTGTGTGTGTATGTGTGTGTATATATATATATATATATATATATATATATATATATATACACCACCTCTTCTTTATCCATAAGTTAATGGACACCTGGCTGTTTTCATAATTTGACTATTGTAGATAATGCTTCTTTAAGCCTTGGAGTACATCTATCCCTTTAAATTAGTATTTTTGCATTCTTTGGGTAAATACCTAGCAATGCAATTGCTGGATCATAGGGTAGTTCTATTTTTAATTTTCTAAGGAAACTCCATACTGTTTTCCAGAATGTTGACACCAGTTTACATTCGTGCAAGAGGGTTCCCCTTTCTTCACATCCTCACCAATACCTGTTTCTTATGTTGTTGATTTTAGCCATTTTGACAGGTATGAGTTGATACCTCATTGTAGTTTTGAATTATATTTCTCTGACGATAAGTAACATTGAGCATCTTTTCATGTATTTGTTGGCCATCTATAAATCTTTAGAAAAATATCTATTAATGTTCTCTGATCATTTTTTAATTGAATTATTCATTTTTGGGTTGTTGAGTTTTAGAAGTTCTTTATTTTATATAAATACATACGTATGTATGTATATATATATATACACACACACACATACATGCACATTCATACACACACATCCATGAGCATTGAATTTCTTTCCATTTCTTTATGGCATCTTCAATTTCTTTCACCAGTGTTTTATGATTTTCAAAATATAGGTCTTTCACATTTTGGTTTAGTTTATTCCTACTATCTTATTATTTTTGGTGCAACTGTAGATGGATTGATTCCCTAATTTCTCTTTCTTCTGCTTCATTGTTGCTGTATAGTAATGCAACAGATTTCTGTATGTTGAGTTTGTATCCTGTGACTTTGCTGAATTCGTGTATCAGTTCTAGAAGTTTTTTGGTGGAGTCTTTCAGATTTTCTATATATACTATCATGTCTTCTGCAAATAGTGAAAGTTTGATTTCTTCCTTGCTGAGTTGGATGCCTTTTATTTCTTTTTGTTGTCTGATTGCTGTGACTAGGACTTCCAATACTATTTTGAGTAAAATTGGTGAAAGTAGACATCTCTGTCATGTTCCTGATCATAGAGGAAAACCTCACAGTTATTCCCCATAGGAGATTATAATAGCTGTTGATTTTTCACATATGGCCTTTATTATGTTGAGGTATGTTCCCTCTAATCGTATTTTGTTGAGGATTTTTATCATCAATGGATGATATACTTAGTCAAATGATTTTTCTTCATTTATTGAGAAAGTCATATGGTTCTTATCCTTTCTTTTGTTAATGTGGTATCATGTTGATTGATTCTTGAATATTGAACTTTATTTATTCCTTGCAACCTAGGAATAAATCCCACTTGATCATGTTAAATGCTTTTTTAAATGTATTATTGGATTAAGTTTGCTAGTATTTTCTTGAGAGTTTTTGTATCCATATTCATCAGGGATATTGACTTGTAGATCTCTTTTTTAGTGACATCTGTATCTGGTTTTGGTGTCAGGATAATGCTGGCCTCATGGAATGAATTTGGACATTTTCCTTCTTTTTCTATTTTTTGGAAGAGTTTGAGAAGCATAGGTATTAACTCTTCTTTAAGCATTTGATAGAATTTACCTGTGAAGCCACCTGGTCCTGGACTTTTGTTAGAAGTTTTTTGATTACTGATTCAATTTCTTTGATGGTTATCAGTCTTTTAAGTTTTCTATTTCTTCCTATTTCAGTTTTAGTAGTTTACATGTTTTTAAGGATTTATCTACTTCTTCCAGATTGTCTAATTTTTTAGCATATAGTTTTTTATAATATTCTCTTTTAATTGTTTCGATTTCTGTGGTATTGGTTGTTATTTCTCCTGTCTCCAGGTACAGTGGTTTCTTTACTTATCTGGTACCGTATTTGAAAATCTTTTTTGAGGCTTTTCTTCACAAAGGACTGAAATCCATTTCTCTAGCTAAAGAATAACTGACTTATACTCCTCCCTTAGGTATCCAAGCAGGAGAGGTTTGCCATTCCTAATAATTTTATTGAAGAGACCAGTCTTTCTATCAACCCAGTCAGGTTACTGTCTCATAATACATTTCCATTTTGTTCTCAATAATTACCACGCACTAAAAATATATTTTATTTGTATTACTTAATGTCTGTCTGCCCCACATGAATTTAAGAGGCAGGAGGAAAGAAAACTTTATTGTGTATGATGATAAAACAGGAATGTAACACATACCTATTATGGATATAGATAGAATAATATGTATAATTGACCATAAAGATTTTAAGAGAAATAATTGAAGCTATATTTACCTTATGTTGGATATGTATATATATATATATATATATATATATATATATATATATATACACACACACACACAAGCCTATATGTTTGATTTACATATATAAATGATAATGTTTATGTATAAATGATTATGTGTTTGTATATATACATATATACAAATAATTGTATGTATGTGTATATATGCATATAAAATCGAGGTATCAATGTCTAGGCACTTTGTGTGTCTATTGCTATAAGATATCTTAACTTCTAGGTCCTGTCATCAGACAACTAGGAAATATATATATATATTTGTATTCATCTGTGAACACACAGATAACTATATTTCTGTGTTTACTGAATGCATATAGCTTTAAAACCATAGAAAATCATATTGATATGTCTAATTTCAATTTAAATCCACTAAGTTATTTCAACCCTCTACCTATCCTATTTGTAACTTTTTTCTCTGACAGAAACATGTTTTTTTTTCTCTAATTTATTTACTTGTTTAGGCATTTCTAGCATACATCCAAAGTAGCTTCAGAATTACTAATCCATAATCCTTGAAAAAGTACTAACTTTAAATAGAGAAATATTCATAATTCCAAAACAAAGATAATGAAAGAAGAGATTTGACTTTCTTCAAATTGAGAGATTAGGTTTTAAAGAGACCTGGCAGAAGCCCACCACTTACCAAACTGTTCTTCAGCAAATTCCCTTTGCTTGCTGCTAACTTCTTGATTCCTTGATAAATATTTCCAATCTAAATCTTCACTTCATCTCTCTGTCATCTCTTATCTTCATCTATATAGCTATAGAATTAACAACTGTTTTTGTACTTGCATTGCAATCTGACATCTTTATAGAGCTTAATTTCTTATCTTTGGTATCTGGTTCCTTTTAGAGCAATTTGCTTGAGTAAGAATTATCTCTGCTATTAATTAACATTTAGGAAATCTATCCCAAACCAGATTGAGAGGGAAGCAGAAGCATTTTTAATTCTTAATCCTTTCATTTCTTTATTTCCACTATTCTTAGTCTCATTCAAGACATCTTTAAAAGTTCTTCTTTCCCCTGACAGTATAGCTACCCCATTACATCATCTTTACTCAGGTTAAAACTTTAGAGACATTGTTGATTCCGCCTTTTACTTTGTTTTTAAATCTAATTAATTGCTTCACAGTTTAAATTTTATTATCTTCCTCAACTATGACCTATTAATGATTTTATGCCTATGAGAGGCTTTTGTAATAATATGAACAAAGGTACATCCTGCATGGGAAATTGCAATTAGTTACCCCTCTGCCCCAATGCATTCTGAATACTGCTAAAAGTAACCTTACTAAAGTAGTTGATGATATATTTTCTAGGGCCAATTAGATCACACTAGGATTAAGTACAATTACTTAATCAAATATTTGAGTCTTATGATGTCATTTTAACCAGGATTTCTGAAAATGATTCTTACTCTTGTCCTTGACATGCACAACCCTCAAGTAAAAATGGAAAACTCTACACTCCCTGAAACTTTATTAATTTTAATTTTGTCTATATTTCTTCCTTTCTATTTCAGAGGAAAAAGTTATAACTCTAAAGGCATATATTCAAAATTTTAAAATTCTGAGTTTAGTGGTATAAACATCTCTCTTAAAAATCCAGAAACATAACAGGAAACTAATCCTAAAGAAAGTAGAAAAAAATAAAGTATAAAGCTAGGGACAAAAATCAATGAAACAGAAAACTAACATGAATAAAAAGATAAACAAAAGTGAAAATTGGTTTATTAAAATGTTTGATAAATTGACAATATTTTGATAAGACTGATATAACTTAAAAATATGTGTAATTTATTAGTCATATCTGTTATAATAGATAAAAAAGCAATGACTTAACAGATGCTATAAATATTAAAAAGATAATAAAAATACAATCCATATTAAAGGTGATATTTTATTATGCATATTTTTATGACTATACATGTAGATATATATATATATATTGCCCCCCAAAATGACACAAGTTGAAATTCAAAATTTTATATCTATTAAAGAAATTGAAACTGCAAAAAATCCTTTCCTCACAAAAGTAGAGTTCATATAATTTTACTAGGGAATTTTTCTAAATAGTTAAGGTCAAAAAATACCATTTTTATAAGCATTTTTCTGAAGACTAAAAAAGGAAACACTAATACTGACTAGAGGTCAGCATAATTTTTATACCAAATCATAACAAGAATATTACAGAAAGGAAAATGACAAGTTAATCTTCTATATCTGAACGTGCATGCATGCACACAAATAGCCTAAACCAAATATTTCAAATAAATTCCAGCAATATATAAAGAGGATAATATATTTTGACCAAGTGGGACCTATTGTAGTAATGCATGGTTGGTTTAGTATTGAAATCAGTCATTACATGTTACCTAATTGAAGAATAAAGAGAACTCAGATGGTCATCTTAATAAATGCAGGAGAAACAGCTGATAGATTCAGCCCACATTTAATACTGTTTCAAAATATAGAAATTTTGAGTAGAATGGAACTATCTTAATTTGACATATTTTACTTATAAACACTTAGAGCAGCCATTTTTCTTAATACTTATATATTAAAAAATTTTATCCTAAGACTGGGAAAATTAGAAGGATGACTGCTAAGACTAAGTATATCCAATACTATCTTTGAGTTATAAGCCATTGCAATAAGTTAAAAGACAAAAGGTATAGACATTATAAAGGAATAAATAAAACTGATGAATATGATATTATATACAGAAAATCCCAAAGAATCTACAGGTTCTATTAAAAAAATCAATAGTTATTTTTATCAAAGTTTTAAAATAAAGTCAGTATCCAAAATTCAATGGGTATTTCTGTATACTCTCAACAAATAATTAAAAAATAAAACCAAAATATTTAACTTAAATTTATACACACTTTAAAGGTTTATGATTAACTGTAATAATTAAAATAAGTTATCTGTGAGTGCATTTATTTGCACCTTAAATACTAAAATCAAGTCCTGTGCTACTAGAAGTAGACTAGAGAGTACATGATGTGATTGCAAATTACTGAGTTTACATCATAACAGTGAGGTTTCTTGTCAGTCTAAGTATTGATGCTAATTTTAAGCAATCTACTCCCATGTTTCCCAAAGTACACTGCATTTTTGGTCATATGGGTAATGTATTAGTCTTATGCTTTTTTCCCCCAATATAAAAGCAATGTAGGCTTGAGAAATTTTCCATGTCAATACATATTAACTACATGAAAACTTAAATTTCAAAGTTAATTTTAAGATTTTTATAATTCTGATTTAGTTTGTCCATCAAGTAAGCACATCTCTAATCAAGAAAGATAACACTTTGGAGGTTTTGCATCAAATACCCATAAAACATTTTTAACCTGGCATGTAACTTTTTAGAAGTATTGCATTATATAATATGCTAGTCTGACATTTAAAAGATTAGGAAAAATGATTTATTTCATTTCTAGAACACCTCCTTAGTCTATTTATGTTTACTTCTGATACTAGTGACAAGTAAACTTTGCACTTCAGTGGGCTCATTTTAAGAAACTTTTCCCCAGCTTCTAAAGGTAAAAATTTCTCCAAGGGTTATAGTATTTACAGAGCTCCCAAAGCATTCATCCTTAATAATTCACAGGAGTATGGTAAACTGTAACTGTGACATCCTCCAGATGTTGAAAATAACCCACAATATTTAATTCTAACTACACTTACTTCCCTTATATATAGGCTTAATGCTTTATTTATTATATTTATTTATTTTAGGCTTAATGCTTTGGGAATAAAATGTTGAAATTTTATAAAAGTCTGTAATGTTCTTATAAAATTATGAGATTTTTAAAAAGTTCATTTTGTTGCTTTAAAACATATCAGACTCGGGGGTATCCCTGGGTGGCTCAGTGGTTTAGCACCTGCCTTTGGCCCAGAGCATGATCCTGGAGTCCCACATCGGGCTCCCTGCATGTACCCTGCTTCTCCCTCTGCCTGTGTCTCTGCCTCTCTCTCTCTGTGTCTCTCATGAATAAATAAATAAAATGTTTAAATAAAATAAAATAAAACATATCAGACTCTAATATGTTTTTATACATGCATTTTTTGAGTAAAGATTTTAAGGAATTAGGAGGCAAAATATGTTTTTCTTTCTAGCCTAATCAAAGAAAAAAATCAGCATGAACAGGAACATATTCCAGATAACTGAAGTCTAACTATCTAAACATCAGAATGTTACATTTTATTATTTTTGATGGAAATAGGATAAACTATTTGAAGCTAGTGAGGATAATTTGGACATTTCTAGCTGTCATAGGTATCTCAGGCTGTATAACAAAAAACCATGGAATGGATGTGTTAATAAACCACAGAAATGATTTCTCACAGTTACAGATATTGGAGGTCCAAGTTCAGTGTACCAACACAGTCACATCCTAGTGAGGACCCACTTTTGGGTTACGCTGCCAACTTTCCATTGTATCTTCATATGACGGAGAGTACAAGCTCTCTCATGACTCTTACAAAGGTACTAATCCCATTCATGAAGACTCGTTCTCGTGACTTTATCTGGTCCTAATTATCTCTCAAAAGTCCTACCTCCTAACACCCTGATATTAAATTGAAAGGTAGAATCTCAACATAAATTTTAAGGAGGGCAAAACATTTATTCCATGATACTATGTGACTGTTAAGTGGGCCAGCATTGTTTCATATGTTATCTAATCTGAGTCTCTATTATTATAATGAACCATAGGGCATCTTTTCACCAAGCTACAGTTTTATTGAACTAAATGTTGGTAGTATTAACTTTTTCCACCTCAGGCATTTCAAATATGTTTTGGGGGAATGTTTAGTCTAAGTACTACCAAATTTAATGAAGACACGTTTATTGAATACTTTTTATATGCCAAATGCTGTGCTAAGAGATGTTAAGTGTGCTAAGTGTGCCAAGGGATGTAAAGATAAATTGAGGGTGCATTGTTGGCACAGTCAGTTAAGCATCTGACTTTGACTCAGGTCATGATCTCGGGGTTTTGGGATTGAGCCCTACCTGGGACTCCCTGCTCAGCTTGTCCTTCTCCCTAGCTCGTTCTCTTGCTCTCACATAAATAAAACCTTTTTAAAAAAGAGATGAATTGAAAAGGGCCCTAATCTAAAAAGAACATAATTGTAATGGCTAAATAAATGTTAATAAAGTAAAGTTCTATCATATAGCTATGTACTAAATATAGTGATGGTAGAAAACAGAGTGATCTATCTAAGTAGAAAGAGGAGACAATTATGCTGGAGTTTTTTTTTCTTCCTAAGTTTGGAGCCATGACACTTTCAGGATTCATAAAATCATTGTAGTAGTTTATGATTAATATTAAAAAACAGATGAATAGAAATTATGAGATATATCATATGTAGTAATTCTCAATTAGGACATGAAAGGGTTCAAGGGTTGCCGGGCAAAGGTCATGGTTGGGAATGCATTATGTTACACTGCACTGGGCCCTCTTCAGTGGTACTTGCACAACTGCTTATACTTGAGTTCCTTTTAACAAAACTATAGTTGAAAGCACAGAATCTGCCAGCACCATAGAAATCTCAGTGATACCCTTTTCTTCACATTGACATACTTGTAAGTCTGGTAGTAACCTCTTTGAAATGTTCCAACAATATCTTTAGGAGGAAATCCCATATCGTATCCAGCTTAACAGCTCCCCTAGAGTGACATCCATGAGCTTCTTCTCGTTCACTGGTACAGATGATGGCCTCTTGGGGTCCTGGGTGTTTGCTCTGATGGGCTGCTAAAACATTTTTCTTATACACATATATATAGACATACATGCACATATTAGCATACTTGTAACTTTAAAATATGTATCTTTTGAGGAGTCAACACCTAAAAAGTTTCAAAGGTATTTCTTTGCATTACTTGAATAAAGAATAGCAGATGCAAAACAGAGACAAATAATATAAGATACCATAACCAATTAACTATAATTAATTTGGTTTGTCTAGATTGTAGAGTATGTGTTAGGGAAGTAAACAGAAGGAAAGTGTATGTGTAAGTTCCATGATATAATGTTTTAAATATTTTTTAATCAACTTACACTTCTGAAATTTGTTTATAGCAATAGGACATGATGCCAAAATATAAGCTACACTTTTCAATTGCACATAGGGTTAAATTTTAACAACACGGTGAAAAGGAGGCATTTATTGCTTATGTGTTACTCCAGGAATTCAGGGATTTGAGAACAAGGTGATGTATTTTTTTTAGGGCAGGTGATTTAGGGTAATTGATACCTGCCAATCAGAATGAGACAGGAGCAGGTGGGATGAAGAGCACACTTCTTAAGCTCCCTAGCAGTTAGTGAGGTGAAAGAGACTCGAGAAAAAGTGCAAGAATGCTTCAGAATATTTTAGGAGCACATGAAACTGCTGATGAGAATGGATGACTTGGAATGTCCTGTGTGATGCCTCTTCCCCATTTTCTTTTGGTATAATCTGCAGAATAATTTGAATAAGAATATTATAATATTAAGACTTTATAAAGTCAAAAAATAATCCACAAATTATGTAGGAGGTTGTAAGAAACTAATAGGGCCCTATTTTTGTCCTATTAATTAATTTTCAGCATAATAGGAAGAATATTATAATTTTTGAATCAGAAGACAGGATCTTGACAAACATTTTGATGTCTACATTAAGCAAGTATGTAAAGTCTAGGTAACTGGAAGAGTTATTTTATGAGGCAGCAACAGAAGCAACATCTAAGTCCAGAAGAGATGAAGTGACTATGGGTATCCCTGGCCACAAGCAAAGAAACAGCAGAGAGAAAGAGACCAGGGAAGCTTATGGAAATAGGACCAATATTTGTTCATTTATTTATCAATCATTTGCAGCACACAGGATAATTATGTGATATGTTTATCTCAATAATATTAATATTAGTTAAACCTTAATCTAGATGAATCTTCAAGTTGTTTTGTTTTTTAATTACTTCTGCTCAGCACCTGTCTGACTGTAATTAATAAAATGCATTATCATAAGTATCTAATCAAATCCTCTGTACTGTAATACATAATCTATTCCCTCATGGAAAGTTTCCAACTTGAAAATGTTCTAGTCATTCATTTAGAAATATTATTGCATTGTATTAAGCTAAACTTTTCTATTATCCTACATTTGATGTCTAAGGACAGTAGTCTTTTATGCAGTTACCAACTCAGCCTTGAGCAGGCCTGCTGGCATGCTCTGTGGTCATTAGGAGATAACAGCACCTCCATTTGCTTATATTTATTTTTGATACAGGCTGGAAAAATTCAAAACATTTTATACATATATAAAATGTACTTTTTATATGACTTAATTTCCTCCTAGATTCTTTTTTTTTTTCTTTTGGATAGCATTTGAATCATATGTATGTCTGAAAATCACTATGTATGTGTGTGTGTGTGTATGTGTATATATATGCATATACATAATCATATGTATATACATAAATGTATAAAATTTATACATTCCTGTCAATGTCATATTCACAATTGTTTCATAGATTGCTAGAGGCAGAAAACAAAACCTAGGACCTTTGTTAGATGATAGGTGTATATACATATTTTTTTTCTGTCAAAACAATTTTTTCCTTGCCTCATATTGCTTATTTTTAATTCATTTAAGGACACATTTCATGCTGGATCTTCGGGACACAGATTTAGATCAATTTACTTTATCCTCCTCCTTAGTTGTAACCCCCACTTTTTTCTTTAATTTTCCATTTTAGTAACTTTTCTTCTCATCATAAAAACATATTGTCACAAATTAAATGCTTAACCTGCAGATCTCCCATCCCTACTTTTGCTTACAGATACACTTGCATGAGTACTACCTAATGTTGTATCATATGTGCTTTTAAAAATTATATAAATTTAGTGTGCATGTCCTCCTGCAACTTGCCTTTTCACTCAGCATTTTCTATTGAGATAATCCAAACTGATAAAAATTTGTTACATGTTTTATTAATTACATTGTGTTATACCACATTTTATCAATCCATTGACTCCACTGAAACATATTAAGATGTTTCTTAGGGTGCCACAATGGATATCCTCACACATACCTCCTTTTGTACTATGTACAAATTTCCTGAGGACATATATGTAGAATATTGCTAGGACCTAAAAGTAAACACATTTTCACTTTACTTATACTAGCAAATGATTCTTTAACTATTGTGTTATAGATTTACTATCAGCATACATGAGTTTCTATTTTCCCCATACCCTCAAACTTTGATTTAATCAGACTTTAAAATTTTCCCTATCTAGTGTGTGAAAAATGTTTTCTCCTTGTTCCAGTTGGAATTTCTTTTGAGTACTAGTGAAGATTGAGCTTCATGTTTCACTAGAAAATGCCTCTCACAGCCTCTGCCCATATTTCTATAGTTACCATTTCCTATTTGTTTGAATTTATATATTCATTTTAATTTGTTCTTTGTCACTACCAATCTTACATATTTTCAAATACAAAAATGGTTTCTTCACCTATGATGTTTATTTCTTTTATAGTTAATTGTGTTAGTTCTTTTCCTTTAACTTCTGAAATTTTCTCTTAGATACATTTCAATTTGTCCCAAAGATTTTGTTTTGCAGTGATTTCACTGGAGTTCTCCTCTAAAACCTCCATAGATCTCCTCTATGTCATTAGATTATTCAGGGGTGAGTGTGTGGAATATGGAGAGGTTTCCCTTCTCCCTATGCAATTCAAAAAACTATCTTTCTACTGTTGATTCCTGATTACATTGCACCGCAAATTTGTCTTTTTTTTTTTTTTTTTTAGGATTTATCCTGTAAAGTGAAAATTATCATTTTGAGATAGCCACTATTCTCTATTATATGGCCAATATTTCTTAACATTTTTATTATGTGATAGAAATTTTAATTTTCTATTCCTTGGGTATAAATTATATTATAGAATTATAATATAAATTGTATTATTTCTTATTTTTTGTCTGCTTGATATATTGACTTAAGGGAGAAATATGTGAATTATGAAACTAGCCATTATCCTCTTTATGTCACTTTCAGCTGTTACTGCTGGTCCACCTCATCCTCTTTCTTCTTCTTCTTCTCTCTCTTTTTGGTTAATATTTGCCTGATATATATTATTTCTATTATTTTATCTTCAAATTATAAAGAAAAATGTTAACCATATCCTATTATTTGCATATTTTTGTATTCATGCTTATATTAAATATTATTTTCCTTCCCTTTTTCCCTTCCACTTCTTAACCTTCTCTCCATTCTTCCCCAACCTAGATGCAGTATTTTTAACCTCTAGCATTTTAGTTCTTGACTGTAATGGAAAAAATTGGATAGGCATTAAGCAAATTTTGATAAATTACTTTTGTTCCTTATATATGTCAATTTTCTTTCTAGATTTATTATTTTCTTCTTGGATAGCATCATTTAATAATAATTTTGGAGAGTGTCTCTGGGTGATAAGCTTTTTGAATCACATCTATGTCTGACAACAACTACTCATATTTAAATATTACTCTAGTTGGAAATAGTTATATATTCAAAGTTTTGTTTTTCAATTTTGAAGACTTTTTTGACTGCCTAAAATGTTGTGGAAGAGAAATCAGATATCAATCTTATGCTAATTAACTGTACATATTTTAGCAGTCTCTTTGATATCTTTTTTTTTTTTTTTTTTTTTTTAGTTTTCCAAAGATTTGTTGAAGCAGAAACAAGTTGGTCAGATACTTGTTGGAAAAAAGCAGTTTTAACGGTATTCAAAAATGTTTTATAGGAAGTATTCTAGTAGAAGTTTTCTTCATAAACTAGGTTATGTTGTAAACTTTTTTTCTAAATCTTTTAAGAGTGCTAGTTCTTAAGAACTAGAGGTTATTCCTACTCCAAATCTATCTTGCACTCCTGAAAAACTGCAGAAAGTCACTTGAAAGCTGTTTCTTTAAGTTATGGATTTCTTTTTTTATTCTTGCTGGTAATAATTGCTGCACTGAGTATGTGCAAGAGCCACCTACAGAGGTGGTTAAATGCCATCTTAACATTCAGCAGGTCCTGGTTTTCCCAAAGGTGAGGAGCAGTGTGCCTGGCATGCGTCTGGTGCAGGACTCAGTATAGTTCTCACTGGCTGAAACTATCAACACCGAGTTCAAGAACACTTGCACTGGGAAAGTGGAGCTGCAGGAGCTCAATGACCGCTTTGCTAACTACATCAAGCTGTGCTTCCTGGAGCAGCAGAACAAGATCCTGCTGAGTGAACTCAAGCAGCTCAAGGGCCTGGGCAAATTGGGCCTGGGGGACCTCTATGAGAAGAAGATGTGAGGGCTGTGCCAGCAGGTAGGCCAGCTCACCAAGAACAAGGCCTATGTCAAAGGGAGCAGGACACCTGGCTGAGGGCATCATGTGGCTCTAGGAGAAGTTGCAGGAGGAGATGCTTCAAGGAGAGGAAGCCTAGAGCACCCTGCAGTCTTTCAGGCAGAATGTTGACAATACTTCTTTGGCATGTCTTGACCTTGAGTGTGAAGTGGAATCCTTGCAAGAAGAGATTGCCTTTTTGAAGAAACTATATGATGAGGAAATCCAGGAGCTTCAGGTCCAGATTCAGGACCAGCATGCCCAAATCCGTATTGATGTTTCCAAGCCTGACCTCATGGCTGCCCTCCATGATGTGCCCTGGCAGTATGAAAACATGGCTACCAAGAACCTTCAGGAGGCCAAGGAATGGTACAAGTCCAAATCTGCCAACCTCTCTGAGGCTGCTAATCTTTGATATCTTTTATAAGCTTCATGTTATCCTTGATTTCATAAAATTTCACTCCCATGTGTCACAAAGGGTTTCTTATAATTTATCTATACAAGCTTGTCTCTAAAAATATGCTTTATGAAAATAGCATACTTTGATTCTGAGAATCCTTTACTATCAATTCTTCAAATATTTCCTTATATCTTTTCTCTTTCTCTTTCAGAACCTTTTATTTATAAAATATTAAACTTTAGAATTTTTAGAATTTATTTCTCCAAGTTTTATTTTATATTTTCTATCTTTTTAGTCATTTCTGCTTTGAACAGGGCAAATGATTCTAACTTGCTAACTGGATCTGTGTCTATGCCTATGCGTACATACTGAGTATCTACCTTTTTTTCATATTAATAAATTTGCTTTTTATTTCCAGTATCTTTAATTATTTATTCTGAACAGATCCTGGAACACTCTCCTATCACAATTTCTGGATTGCTTCACATCCTGTACTTATCTTCACTCTGCTTCAGTCATAGTCACACTATGGTTTATGTTATCATCTAAAATTTTAAAGAATAAAAATATTAAATTTTTTTATTCTATTCCAACAATAATTTCCAACTGCTTAACTTTCATTCTCTACAGCTGTTCCTTGATCTCAGAGATATCTCATAGGTATCTATCTATTATCTATCATCTATCTTTCTATCTATCTATCTATCAATCATCTACCTATATTTTTATCTCGGCTTCTCTTTCCTACTAGGCTTTAACCTGTGGTTGAACTTCATAATCAAAAAGATGTTCTAACACATCTCTTTTAGAAACTTGCAGATAAACATAAAAACCCCCCAAAAGTAAAATATATGATTAGAGATAGAGCACATATAAAATTTCCTGCTTATTAAAGCAGAAAGGCTCATAACAATGACTGTTCCCTATCATTTGCTGCATTTGATGATCAAAAACATAATCATTTTTCTGTCAGTGGAATGATTTACTGATCTAAAAATGTGGTTGGTTCTAGTCCTGTCCACCAGAAAACTCTTCATTTCTAGGTCCACATCACTTTATCAGTGTACTTCCTATCATTGCAATTATGGAGGCCTAAGAATTGTCATTGGAATTATGTGGTTAGCAGTACAGATTATTCAGTGTCTGTGAAGACCATGATCTGTTTTATTTTTACTTTATTTTCTTAGGAAACTCTGTGGAAAAAAAAAAAAAAGGAAACTCTGTGGACTGGTAACTGCAGTTGGGAATCTTGCTTCTTGGAGTTATCAGTGCTAGAGTTAGTATATAGAAAGATGTTTGTCTTTAAATGTCTTCATTTTTTTCTATATTTTTCCATTTTTTAAACATTTTTGGGGAAAGTATGAGCATGTATATGTATATAATTATGATTTTCATGTTTTAACTTAGTTTTCAAGGTGACAGTTATTGTATTTTTTTACATTTTAAATTTTTTATATTTATAGTTAAAATATTTAGTCCTTCTAAATAATGTACTTTTGCTTTACTCTTGCTTTTTTTATTATGCTTATTGAAAAGAATATATATACATTACATAAAATCACAAATTCTTAAATTCAATGATGCTACCTTTATTTCGTTTTTATTAAAAAAATATTTCTATGTATTGTTTAACATTCATCAATTCTATTTCAATTACATTTGTTTAATTATAAATTTTAAGTTCAAGTTAGTTATGGTTATTATTTTTGTTAAATAATGAAAATGATTAAAGACTGCATTTTTCTCTAAATACACTTTTGGGGAACGTCTGTAATCTTTGGCAGGTTTTGTTCTTATTATTATCCTCAAAAACTGCAATTTTCATTAGGATTTATACTTTTAATTTGAATCTTAGTTAATGTGTTATACTTTCTTGCTTAATAGCAAAAATAATTAAACATGTATTTTTCTCTAAGTCTACAACTATAGGAACACTATACATTTTGCTATTTTGTCCTCGTTTTTGTTTATTTTTAAAAAATATGTAATTAATGGGCATCTGTGTAGCTCAGTCTGTTATACCATCTATCTTTGGCTCAGTTCATGATCCCAGGGTCCTGGGATTGAGCTCCACATCAGACTCTCTGCTCAGCAGGAGGGGAGTCTGCTTCTCCCTCTGCCCCAGCTCCCTGTGCTCTCTTTCTCAAACAAATAAATAAAATCTTTTTAAAAAATTCTGTAATTAATGTTTGCATTTACTCATTGATCCAGACGTTAGATGGATTTCTTTTCCCTAAATATTTTTCTTTTCTTTGTTTATAGTATTCTTATTAATTTTTATTGCTTACATACTTTTAAATTTTTTTTCATTCAGTCAATTTTATGGAACTTTATTCTACATTTACAGGGAAGTTAATTATCCTTAGAGATAATTTCATGAATTTTTATTTAATAAGATGTAAATTTTCTTACTCCTATGGACTAAAATCTTAATCATCTTTTGCTGCTTAATCTATAAAATAAACAAGTATGTCATCATCTTTAATATTACAATATAGGGCAGCCGGGGTGGCTCGGTGGTTTCGTGCCGCCTTCGGTCCAGGGCCTGATCCTGGAGACCTGGGATCGAGTCCCACATCAGGATCCCTGCACGGAGCCTGCTTCTCCCTCTGCCTGTGTCTCTGCCTCTCTCTCTCTCTCTCTCTCTCTCTCTCTCTCTATCTCTATCTCTGTGTCACTCATGAATAAGCAAATAAAATCTTTAATAATAATAATAATAATAATATTACAATACAGCTTTCCTTTCCCTGTATATGTTATTTATATATGTCTGTAGTGAGTACATATGCATTGGTTGATCAATTGATTGATTTGCTGTTGTGTGTCTAGTTGTTCCCAGAAATAATAACCTCATTGTGGACTAACCACTTAATAGATATTTTCACTTGCTGGTAGTAATACTGCAATTCTTGTTCTACTTTTGTTGTATATTATGAAATTTCTTAGCTATTCTTTAAACTACTGCTCTTTAATTAATGAATGAGATTTTAATAAGTATTCAAAGTGGTGCATCAGTAACCTAGGGCCATTTTCTTTCCTGGGGAATCATAGAAAAATTAGGAGACTCAAAAACTCCTAAACTGACTTCAAGGCTTTAGAGAACTTTGAGAAAAGACACACTATACTTAGTAATACATAATATTGAACCCAATCATTGTTTAGAAGGGCTGCCTGAATTCTTAACATACATGAATTTATTGAAGGATTTGAAGACAACAGAGGCATCTTTCAGTGACACAATGAGTAGGACCTAGAGCAGACACAAGAAGATTGGCATGTGTAATGTTGGAGCACCTTTTTAAGATAGACTCTTTAAGTGCAAATACAAATCTAAATATGAAAAAAAATATGGCATTTCCCCTTGTGTAAAAAGAAAAAGAGACTTCAAACTCTTTTCTTAGAGCATTTACTTTAGAATACTTGTGAATTCTTACCCAGCCCTATTGAGATGTTATATAAATCTTTTAAAAAGCTAAATAAAAACTTTTTTGCCAGTTTTACAATTGGGGAATGTCTTTCTCAAAGATTTGGAATCCATCTCTTAGAAATGTAATTATTAAAGAGAATACCCCTTCTTCCCCAGTTCTCATTGCAGGAGAGTTTAAGTCATCTGGCTTCAAATTCTACCTACCTTATGCAGATGTAAGAAGTTTATTATTCCTTTGGATAAAGGCAATTTGCAAATAAATATGCCCACCCAATTGCCAGGTTAATTTAAGATGAACTATGTGTGAAAAATGATGCTGTCAAGTTGTCTTACTTGAGGACTAATTATTGTGTATCTCATGAACACGTACGCAATGGTTTGTATCTGTTTGGTTAAAAGAGTGAACTTTCGTTTTGCGTTTGTAAACTCTTTAGTGGTTGCCTGTGCCATACGTCACATTCTGATTTAATGCTTACCAATAATAAACTGTTCTCCTTATCTTCTCTTGTGGATGGGTTTTCTGGGTCGGCAGAAAATTTTGTTTTTAATGATATTTCCCCAACAATTTCCAATTAATCTTTAGAAGGTAGTGATAGGAAGGTTAACAAATTCCAGTGAGTTGCCTCCAGAGCCAGTTCAGTGTCTGGAAAATGGACTGTAGCACCTGATTTGATTTCAGAGTGGCTAAGAGCCTCAGAATGACCTAGTAGAATTATTTGGCCATTTTGCCAATGATGTCCCATAAATCCTTGTGTGTAGGAAATATTAGATTTTAGAGGACGATATTCCAAGGTTTACTTGAAAGGGGCAAAAGAGAAATAGCCCGTGGCTATTGACTCTAGGCAGCTTTTTCCTCCCCCAAGTTAAAGATATGTCTTAGTGCTAGAGAAGATTTAAACAGTAAGAGTCTGTGCTTGCTCTTTGAGAAGTCACCCATTCTCCATTTTAACTGTTTATGAGAAAGGATTGTGTTGTAGTCAGCCAAACTCTGAGTTTGAGTACCTACAAAATCTCCCAGAGAATTTTTTTTTTTACCTTTATAATAAAAGAAATAAAAACAAGAGATGTTGGGCCATGAATGGAAGGGGATACTTGGGGTGAAAGTGTTAGAGTATTTTTTCCTTTGGTGCCCATGGTTCTTGGTCACACTGCTTCGAAGAATAAAGAGGTAGACTACACAGAGTGGTGGGCAGCAAAGCAAGGATTACTGAGTGATAGTACAGAGCTCCCTAAGAAGGAGGGGACCTGAGAGAGTTGTGCCAGAGTTTCTTTGGCTGGAGGTTTTTTTATAGGCTTGTTAACAGGCTGTTTTAACCTGATGAACCCTCCCTGTGCCTGTCAATCAGGGTTTTGTCCTGTGTCTATCACATGGGAAAGGGTAGAGGGCTCCTTTCCGGGTGGTGTAAGATCCTTTAAGGGTGGTTTCCTCTTAGGGAAGGAGCCACTTGCCCTGCCTGCCTGGAAAGCATTTGGAAGCAACTGTCCATCAAAAAGTACACATATAAATATTGAATATATCTTTAGGATACACCAGTCTTCACTTCTGTTTAGCCAAATACAGAAAGAGAATTCTTTCTAGAAGAGCAGTATGAAAGTATGTTTTCCATTTTGGAGGTATGAACACAGTGAACAACTTCCATAACTGGGAACAAAGCATACAATTGGGGGAGAAGAAAACAAATTGACAGAATACAGAATACAGTACATAAAGAGGAGTGTCCTTCCAGTCTGCAGCTTCATTTTAGGCGGCGAATACAAGAATGAGCGTAGTGTAATACAAGACCATTCTGCTTACTGTGAATTTACTTATTTTCTCCAAAGGCTGAAGTTTCCAATGCCTGAAAACAAATCCTCTTTTCTAAAATTTGGAGAGTAGAACTGATACTGGCAGGCTGGGTCCTGAGACCCAGAGCATGGGCTGGACAGGACTAGCCAAGAGTGTCCTTGACTTCACATGGGATGGAAATTGAATGGGAGCCAGCAGGAAGTGAAAGCAGAGTTTATTGAAGATATATAATATATATCATACATATATATACACACACAGACATATATATCATATATATACACATATATACACATATACATATGTATGTGTGTGTGTGTGTGTATGTGTGTGTGTGTGTGTATGATGGAGGTGATACAGGAGAGCTTGGATCTTGTCTCATGGAATTGAAGAATGAAATCTCACAGACAAAGGAGAGTAAGTAAAGTGATAGAAGTTTATTAAGCAAAGGTACAGAGAAAGCTCTCAGAAGTGAGAGGGGTCCGGAAAGGAAAGGGTTGCCACTAAGGGCTTGTAGAGTTGGGTCTTTTATTGAAAACTAACCAGGGAACCTAAATGCTTTTAACATTATCTACTGATATCACCATTGAGTAAGGACTAGTGATAACATCTTTAATGGCTTACTTCTTTGGGGTCCAGTTATTCTTTGTTAGTCACAGATGACTGTCATAAAAAAGACACCCTCCCTACCCACACCTAGGGCAGAGTGGTCTGGCTTGTTCCCTTATCTCTGGTTTCCTTACACCTCAGCATTTTGGGGATTTTTATCAGCGTGATCCATGGCCTGCTACCTATCTCTCCTTACCTAGCCCTGCCTGTCCCTTACTCAGAAGGAAGGAGGGAGTGGAAGAAGGAAGAGAGAGAGGGAGGGAGAGGTGGACCAGGGTCTGGGAGACTCAGAAAGGAAAAGGGCATGAGTCTCCTCTTTGCTTGGGGTCTGGGGGTTTTATTAGCGATCTTGATCTGGTGTCCTCTTAAGCATCCAGGAAGTGATCAAAACTTCCAGGATCAAAGTGATCAAAAAGGACACGGTTCAAGATCCTTCATCAGTAACTCATTCCCTGAAGTCAGGGGTCTAGGGAGAACATTTATGACAACACCACCCAGTTACTCTTCATATGTTATCTATGGTGCTGGAAGACTCCAAATATATCATTATCATTATTATTATTTTTTTTTAGCTTACAAGGACATATGTTATTTGCATTAAAAGGCAAGGGTAGAGTGGAGTGGGGGAGTGGGTCCTAGAAAGAACAGAAGCCAGAAAAGAAGCAAAGGAAAAACACAGCTTCTTAATTTTTCATCAGATCCCTTCAGTTTCCCTATCTCAGAACTATCTAACTTTATAGCATGAAACTCTATGCACATACCCTTTTTAGTTCTGAGAAATATAGGAAGCACCCACTATATAATGTGCCTTCGGTGGTGATATCATTGAAGCTAAACATCAATGGATTTCGAATGACTTTTCATTTTTTATCCTGACACCAGCATAAATTCCTGTTTAGAGATTTCCAGCTTCATTGTGTGTGTCTCAAATTGCAGTTAGTTGTCTCCTTCTGAGCATATCACAACCTTTCCATAAATATCTCAACCTGGCTTTACCAGACAAAGCAGCAACAATACTCTGATACAAAATACCCCAAGGACTAAACATGAATATAAGAGGATGTGGAACTTCCTTATCTCTGTCTTGTCAGTTTTATCAGGCTGGCAGGCAGTATTCATTGAAAGCCCATTATCTCTCATCTACATCTGAATAAGCGTGTACCAGAGCATTTTGAATAGAAATTAAGGTCATTCTATCAGTGACCCAATTGAATTGCAATACACTTCATTTTAGTCTTAGTATTGCAAACTTTTTTTTAATACCTCACAATATATTTAGGTTCTTACTTTAGTTACAAGCAACAGGAAATTAGAAGTGAACAAAGTATATTTTTCAAATAGACAGAGTGAAGGTGTAGATTGCAAAGTCCAGGGTGAGTGTGGAAAACCTTGTTTCCAATCAGTGTAAATGACCTGGATCATGAACCAGTTATAAATCTGTTATTAACTGAGGAGAAAAAACTGGGAATGCAGTATGTGCAAGGCATGAAGCAGAAACAACTGTAAATGGTATAGACTTACTATAAAATTTTGCTACAACATGACCAAAATTTAATATTCACATATGTATTATAATGGGACAAAATTGTGCAAGTAGGTAATGATGTGGCAATGTTGGGGTTTGAAAATGAATGGTCAAGAAAGAATTCTTGAGACGTCTTTGGTGCAAAAAGGTGGTTTTATTAAAGCATGGGGACAGGACCTACAGGCAGAAAGAGCTGCACACAAGGGTTGTGACGGGTGACTGATGATATACTTTCAAGTTGGGAGGGTGTGAGGGGCAGCACAAACCTCCAAAGTATTTTGGAAACAAGGTTTCTAGGACCTCTCCAGGGGGCTAGCTCTTGTTAGGAAAAGGTCATTTATTACAGCCTGATAAAACCTTAGTCATGAGACCCCCTCAGATGTATATCAGTGGGTCCTATGCTTGGAGGAATGGTTGCTAACATATCTTGGGTGGTAGAGATAAAGGAAGTTTCTAAAGGAATTTTTTTGTTTAAAGGAGACTTACAGGATCCTGGAGATCAGGATAACATTAAGCTAAGATTGCCTTTTGCCCTTAATAATGTATTAACAGAGGCAGTTGCATTTCATAGAGGAAGGTCACCCTGCGTGTCTCAAGGACTTGTCAGTGGGATGTAAGTAGTAAGGAAATTTAATTCCTTGCTTTGTCTTTGTTCCCCACATCATGTAACAAGGAAATAAGTACTAAGAAAAGTGTTGTGCCCAAGATTGCGAATCCGAGAAACCCCCAAGGAGCCGACACCGATGCAAGCGCAGGAGGGTTTATTAGCAAGCTCGAGCTTGGGTCCAAGTATACCCGACACAGTGGAGCAGAGACTTGGACCTCGAAGTGGGTTACAGCTGGGTTTTTTATAGGCTAGTCTAGGGGATTTTCAGAAGGGGGGGAGGAATTTCTCCAAGTTCTGTTTACATTCTGATGTGGGGCTTTCAAGGGCATTGAGCCCTGTTCTCATTCTAATATGGGACTTTCTACCAGGGCGTGGGCTCAGTTGTCTTTTTGATATGGGATTCTCTGCTGAGGGCAATTCTGAGCTCTGTTGTCTTTCTGATATGGGATTACCTGCCGAGGACATTGAGGACATTCTGCAGTTTTTCCCATAAAGTTCAGCTCTTATTTACAGGGGCCTAAGATGGCTGTACTTGTGCTAATATTAAACTTTAAGTGGGATGGCCTTAATTTTTCTCGGCCTCTACAAAAAGCAGACAAATCTGGATTACTTTAGTACAGGTGTTGACAAAGTAAGGTCTATGTACCAGATATGGCTGGCTTGCTGCTTGTTTTTGTAAATCAAGTCTTATTGGAATTCAGCCATGATCTTTCTTTAGATACTGTGTGTGGCTATTCTCAAGCTACCCTAGCAGTTGAACAGTTCCAACAAAGACCTGAGAGCTCACAAAACCTGAAGTATTTACTAGCCTCTTATACAAAAAGTTTTCTAACTTTCACTGCAGAGGATATTCTAATACATCCAGATAAAGAAAATAATAGTTAAGTTCTTAATGAATGTTTACTTAAGTAGGTATGATACCCGCCTATCAAGGAAATCTGAGTACAGCACGAAAACTTTTATGGGTACTGAACATGTGTACTACTTTAGTTCTGAATTATACTAGAATTTAATTCTATGAATAGGAAAATACAGCATGCCCAAGCCAATTTAATGAGAATCACATAATTTGAAATGTCAATAATTGATATTATAATTATAACAGTATCACATGCACATGTTAAAATATTCAAACATCAAGGCCCTTCTCCATTCAGAGATCCACTCCCTAGAATATGGCTGCTGTTAATTTTTTTTATTTATAAAGCTAGACACTGTTATAACTTTAAATATACTTACTTCTAAATTTCTTTACTATCAATATAAACAGTTTTTTTATTCACTCTGAAAAGGGTTTTGTAATAGATTTACTTTTCCTTTCATATTCTACTCCACTCTCTCTTTTACTGTATGTTAGCTCTATTTGTTTTACATATTTAGTTATTTGTAATATTTTTAAACAGATTTATTGAGGTATAATTAACATATAGTCTTGTTAGTGGAGGGAGGGTCTGCATTGTGTGAATGGAGCCTCTGTTCTTGGATTTTCCATGAAAAGATTTATGTGAGGATCCTTACTGGAAAAGACCTCCAGAAAGGAAATAGCAAGACAAAGCGGTTTATTAAAGCCAAATAGGGCAGCCCTGGTGGCTCAGTGGTTGAGTGCCGCCTATAGCCCAGGGCCTGATTCTGGAGACCTGGGATCGAATCCCATGTCAGGGTCCCTGCATGGAGCCTGCTTCTCCCTCTGCCTGTGTCTCTGCCTCTCTCTCTCCTCTCTGTGTATTCTCATGAATAAATAAATAAAATCTTTAAAAAAAAAAAAGCGAAAGTATACTCTCAAGGTGGGCAAATGGGCAGGTTCTCCCCCAGTGAAGCCAGCCCCTAGATTGTTCTGGAATTTTAGGTTTGTTGGGTCTTTCTGAGTTGGGAGGAGCTAGGACCTTTGGTGGGGTGGTCTCTAATGGAAGCTACTTCCAATCATTTGGGAGACTCCTCCCACGGATTGAGAAGGGGAGTTTTTGACGCTACAAATTGGTAGAACTGTAAAGACAGCCTTTCTCCTTGGGTAGGGGGGCTTCAACTGCAATGCAAATACATTACAATAAGTAATGTAATGTCATCTCCCCTCAATGACTTAGGACTCTGCCTCTGGAAGGACCTATCACTACTCATATTTAGTTTCACCTAGCATTATTTTGATTCTTTGCTAGCAAATATAAATTTTAGCTTGCCTTTCACTTTTAGGTTGGTGTTAAAATTGAGAATCAATAAAACAGAATGAAATATTATAATCACATAAACATTTTTTATTGAAGAGGAATCTTTCCAACATCAGGATGCAAATCCTCCCTAAATTTGCTGAAACCACATCCTCAGGCAAATATTGCATTCAATGACTCGATGTTCGACTACATGAATATTAACTTTTCTCTTAAATTTTTCTATGTATATCTTTACATATACATATATGTTCATATACATGTTCTGATAGAGATTTTTGATAATGACTTGTATCACCAACCTTGTCATATGTGACCATTTTATTAGTTCAGCAATTATATATATTAATTTCTTGTAATGTTTGTTCTCTGCTTGTCATTTTCCCTAGTAATCTGCTTGTCATATGGATACATTAGCCTCTTAAATATCTCTGACATGAGTAATTTAAATGAATTAGAAGTTCATTTGTCTTATTTTTGGAGTTCTGTTTGTTCATATTAATTTCTCGCTTTTTAAAAAAATAATCAGGGATACCTGGGTGGCTCAGTCGTTGACTGTCTTTGGCTCAGGGCGTGATCCCGGAGTTCTCGTAACAAGTCCCACATCGGGCTCCCTGCATGAGCCTGCATCTCCCTCTGCCTATGTCTCTGCCTCTCTCTCTCTCTCTCTCTCTCTGTCGCTCTCTGTCTCTCATGAATAAATAAATAAAATCTTTAAAAAAATGAAAATAAAAAAGTAATCAAGTAACTATATCGATGAATAGAAGTGGTCGGTTCTGCTTCACACATAAAAGATTAGGATTGATTTCTTGACATGTCTCCTCCTTGAATTAGATGGTTTACTGCAGATTGGCATAAGTGAACAGATGATTTTAAGTGGTTGGATTTCCTTTCTGATAGTTGGGTAGGGTACAAATAGGCAAGATATTTCCTTTTACTATGGCAAAAGTAAGGAATGTTTTTACTTTGGCACCTGAGTTATTTGAAGTTTTCACTCTTGAATAAGAGCAGCTTTTTCTTCCTTCATTCTTTCCATTTCATTCTTTTCCTAAATACCAGTAATAGTAATCTCCAATAGATTTCTCATATCCTCTAGAAATTAATTCTCTGAGCCCTGGTATGGGCAGCTAAAAAGAGAATGGCCTGAGTGATTCAAGTTTTTTTGCTTAGTTCTTCAGTAGTTCATATTCCTATCTGATAGATGCACAACTGACCTCGAAATATCTTCTGGGGCTTGCTGGAGAGAAGTTATATCAGACTGTAGTTGCCTTTATGTTATTACATTCTGCTAATCCAAGTATTCCTTCAGGTTTTGAATGTTCTGATCTCAGGCTTCCCTATTTTCAGATACTGTTATGATTTTATTATATATGAAAGTATACACAGTTATGTGTATATGTATGTATATATATGTATATATGTGTATGTGTATATATATGTGTATGTATGTGTATATATATGTTTGCCATTTCAGTGAAACCTCTGGAGAGATGGGGCATAGAATACTCTGTCATTTAGAAAATAAAGTTTCCCAAGTTGATTTCAATTCATTTCAAAGAATAAGCACAAGTTGCATCAAATGATTGTATATTTGTATATTTCCCCCTCTCCCTAGCTTCTGGTAACCACCATTCTACTCTTGAGTTCAGCTTTCTTTAGATTCCACATAAAAGTGAATACTGCTTATCCTGCTTAGATTTGTGTTTCTCTGTCTGACTTCTCTCACTTAGCATACTTGCCCTCAAAGTTCATCCATCCTATCTCTCTTGCTATCAGACTCTCTGTTTTTACTTCTTTCCCTTTATCCTTTACTCATGTATTCATCATAAATTTTATTCCCTTTTGCTGCCTTTTCCTTCTAGTTCAGCAGTTCTCTAACCTAACACCAGAGAGCAATACTACCATCTATAAGATCTGTTCATAGTTTTAGGCTCTAAAACTATAGACACAAACCCATAGATTGGTGTCATCATACATTTACCCATTTGGATGGTTAAAATCACCAGGCAACTCTAATTGTTCCTGTTATAAACAAAGAAAATGAACAAACAAAACAAATAAAAGAAATAATCCTCCTATCCCAAAAAAAGAAAGCAGAAGAAAACTTTTATAATCCTTATAGCAACTATTCAATCATTTATCACAATTCTCAGACTCTAGTCATACTTGTTCAATTTTAGCAGATAACTGTGCTTATGAGCTCATAGAGAGAAAAAGATAAATTATGTGTGAACTTGATTTTCCAGCTTGGAATTGTTATTAGCTATAGCTTCTAGAGTGTTCTGTTCTCTCAGGGACTATACAGTATTCCTTTTCACTTATCTTTAGTATCCTGAAATCTGCCTTTGCCAACTCCTTTCATGGAGCCTATAAACTTTCATTTCTCAACCTGATTTTCCCTTCAGTTACTCAAAGAATATTTATTAGAGACTAATTCCAAGCCAGCCTCCTTATCATTTTAGTGTCTTGGTATTTGGTATTGTACAGAGCCAAAATTTCTACTTTATAAGACATACCAAAGTAACCACACACACACACACACACACACACACACACACACACAGAATCTTGTCATTTACCACTTCTTTCTCTATCTACAATTCCAACAAGTTTCTAGGAAACCTTATAGTCCATTATTAAATTATTACAGGTTCATTTTTAAACATAGAAGTGGCTCTGGGAAGATACTAAAGTACCAGTAAATGTATCAATTATTGATAACTTAGTATAAAGTGTTTTTAATAACTTCTCACAAGAATGAATACAATTTTGGAGAAGTATCTGCAGGATGTTTATTTGGAGGTAAATTCCAATGATTATTCTTGATTAGCAGAGACTCCTTTGCCACACATCTTGCTCAGTCTGGGCCTGGTCAGTGCAAGTACCATGAATTAGAGTACAGAAAGGGTAAACAGGAGAGAAATTGGAACCACAAGGATGTTGATGGTAGATTTCTTTTGTTTTCAAGATCTACCCAGAACAAGCTTAACCCTGAGTAAATTTTATACTCATTGTCTGTGTCAATATCTTTGGAGACCTCATATAATATTCAGATTTCTAGACCCAACATTAGGCCTCTGGAACTAAAATCATGAAGTGTGGGATTTAGGCATCTGTAATTTTAACCAGCTCCTGTGGGCTTTTTATGTACATGGGTTTTGATAGCCATTACACTGAGTAGTTAATGTGATAAATAGACATTTGGATTTAGTCTGCTTATGAGAATTTTGTCTGCAACTCACATTCTCAATATTTACTTCACCATTTTTTAGGTAATTAGTTTCAGTTCTGTCACAGTGATCAGCATTAGCTATTTATACCATTATTCAAATGTTTAAAAAATAATACAAATTATAAATGTGTGATTACCAATCATTTTATCAGTCATAATTTTGACTTGGCATGTCATTAATCTGCTAGAATTTTGTTTAAATGGTAATGCCTACCAACCATTTATAATAGTATTAGTTCTGATTTTAGAAGACAGTGAGAAATAATGTTGTAATGAAAATTCAGCAATTGTAGGTATTACCAAAATAACATTCTGGAAAAGGCAGACAATTCCTATTGATTGAGTTCTCAAATAATAAAAAGAGAATATTTGTATTTTTTAAGTTCTGTTTGATATCCACAGTTTGAAAATTCACAAACAGCCATTCAAATTCAATTGAAAGTAATGTTATGAAACTTCATTTTCTACCAATAGCTTGGGAGAAAATAAATTCAACTCTAGTACCTGCTATAAAATCACAGTTTCTATGTGAAAATTTACAGCTATAAAACACTAGGAAAAGTTGGTAGTATTGAAAACTATGCTGAAAAACAATACACAATCCAAAGGAAAAAAAATCAAATGCTGCTCAATATAGGAAATTTTTCATGATTTGCTTAAAGGAGTATAATTTATGGGAAACCATTTTCATGAATATTGTATAAGAAAATATTTTTAATAGAACACAAAAATGCCTGAACTAGAAAAAGGTACATTGGAACTAAGATCTTGTGTTCGTCACTTGACAGCATTTGGAAGTTTGGTGAAATTGCAAGCCATGTAACAGGAAATATATTTGCAAGATAAATAGTCAATGAAAAGCTTAGAAAACATGAAGAACTTATATAAATCAAAAAGTAGAAACAAACCATCTCACAGAAATAGACAAAAAAATTCAAGAGTAACTTCATGAAAAACAAATAGATACCAATAACCAATAAATATGTGATTTGTTCAACCTTTAGCCATCAGAGAAATGTGAACTAAAACTACAATCAAATATCACCACACATGCAACTGAATGGCTAAAACCTGGACATATATGAATAAATATGTGAAAAGCTAAAACAGACAATCGTGAATATTTGCAAGAATGTGAAGCAATGGGAAATCTCACATACTAGAGGTGATATTATAATCTGGTGCAAAATTCTACCAAGTAGTGGTAAGGTAAACTGGTTCAACTTATTTGGAAAATTGTCACTTTTTTTTCTAAAACTGAAAATACATATACTTTATTACTAAAGTATTTTATTCCCAAATATACTACAAAAGTGCACACATGTCACATAACATGTGCATGTGCACATGTGCAAGAATATTTGTGGCCACTTTACTTATAACTTCATATTGGAAATCATCCAGATTTCCATCAAATATAAAATAAATTGTGATACATTCATAGAATAAGTACACTATAGCTATGAATTCTTTTAAAGCACAGATGAATCTCACAAGTATAATGTTGGACAAACAAAACAAACAAAATAGTATAATATTATATGATCCTACTTTATATAAAGTCCAAAAACAGACAAAATTTTTATTCTTAAAGAAGTCAGAATAACAGTTTCCTTGAGAAAAGAGAACAAATCTGGCAGTTGGGACAGTGTAGCAGTGTCTCATATATTTGTTTCAATTTTTTTAACCAAGTAATAGTTTCATAGTTTTCAGTCACTTTGTGATAATTCATTCAGTTATAGCTTTGTTGTCTGTGTACTTATGAAGACTATAAATAAAAGTTAAATAATTCAGCTTAAGATATGATTATTTTTATGTAATTTAACAAATATAGTCCCGATGCCAAGAATTTAATCAATAAATTGGACCGAACACATTTTATTTATTTATTTATTTTTAAAGGTTTTATTTACTTATTCATGAGACACACACACACACACACACACACACACACACAGAGGCAGAGACATAGGCAGAGAGAGAAGCGGGCTCCATGCAGGAAGCCCAATGTGGGACTCGATCCTGGGACCCCAGGATCACGCCTTGGGCCAAAGGCAAGCGCTAAACTGCTGAGCCACCCAGGAGTCCCTGGACTGAACAAATTTTAAATTTGTGTTTTATAACTAAAACAATTTTCTCATTGTCTGACACGGTCTTACATACACTAGCTTAAAACAACATAAAATAGTATTAAATTAAGTAAAAAAGATAATAGTATACAAAAAAATCTCTACATTGTCATTAAACTGAGAACGTAAAGTTCCCCTCAGTTATAGTTTACATGTGTATTCTGCTTTAGTAAATATGCTTCAATTCACAAAATATCAAAATTTTAAATATGCAAGAGGCACTGTGATAGGAAAAAGGTAAGATACACAAGTAATGCTTTTCTCAAGGAAGTAACTATCTAAATCAATATTTAAGGAACATTCACTTGTTATATTTAATATATTTTTACATTTTAATATATAATTTCAATACAAAGTATAATCACTGTTACAAGGTTCTAGTATCTGTGTCCCTTAGATTTTTAAATGAAAGGGAAAGCTCTTTAATCTAAAGGTCAAGTTCATGCTAGAAGTATGAAAAAAAGAAGTATCAGTGTGAAAGCAATTGAAAAGGAGTTTAAAGGATTGGGGAATGGCTATACTTGTTACAGGAAATAATTAAGGGTAAGGGTGAGACAAGGGCACTCCAGGAAAAGATGATTACTTGAGCTGAAAAGGAACTGTTGAGAACTGTGGGATATTTCCAAATAGCAGCTGGTCATACTGCTTTCCAGCTTTGTAAAACAAAAATCTGAAAGAAATGTAAGACAAAGTTCGAAAATTAGTGAGGTTACTTTATAAAGGACTTCTTTAAAAAAAAAAAAGGAGGGTGACAATTACCTATTTAATTTGTTAGGCAGGATCCATTTGAAGAGTTTGGTTTAAAATAATCCGTTTAGGAGTATTAAACTACTACTGACATTTTATGGATTAGAAAGGAAGGCTTATAGTAAATTGACCTTTTAGAAGAATATAATAATAATTCAGATGAGTGTAAATAAGTAAATTGAATAAAGGCAGAAATAGAAAAAAACAAACCCAAGGACCATTGTAGACTCTAAAGATCCTAGTGTTCCTTTTCTTTTTTTCTAAACTACAGTATAATTGACATATAACATTATATTAATTTCAGGCATATAACATAATGATTCATATTTGTAAATTTTGCAGCCACCGTAGCACCTCTACCTTTCAACCACCAATCTGTTCTCTGTTATCTATGAGGTTGTTTTTGTTTTGTTTTAATTACATTTTTTTTTCACATACAAGTGAAATCATGCAGTAATTGTTTTTCTGTCTTTAACTTAGCATAATGGCCTCTGGGTCCAAGTCACAGATGACAATACCACAATTTCTTTATCCATTCATTCACAGTGGATGCTTAGGTTGTTTCTGTATCCTGGCTATTGTAAATAATGCTGCAATGAACATGAGGGTTATATATCTTTTTTAGTTGATGTTTTCTTTTTTTCTGGGGTGGGGGAGGTGGTGGGTAAGTACCCAGAAGGGGAATTGTTGCATCATATGCTAGTTCTATTTTTAATTTTCTGAGGATTCTCAATAGTGTTTTCCATAGGGACTGCATCAATTCCATTCCCACAATCAGTAATCAAGGGTTCCTCTTTCTTCGCATCCTTACCAACACTTTTTGATGCTACCAATTTTACAAGGTGTGAGGTGACATCTCATTGTACTTTTGCATTTCCAGATGATTGATGATATTGAGCATCTTTTCCTGTACCTGTTGGCCATCTGTATCTCTTCTTTGGGAAAATGTCTGCTCAGATCTTTTGCACATTTTTTAATTGGATTGTTTTTTGCTATTGAGATCTATATAGATTTTGGATATTAGCCTCTTATCAGATACATGATTTGCAAGTATATTCTCTCATTCAATAGGTTGCCTTTTAATTTTGTTGATGGTTTTTCTTGCTATGCAGAAGCTTTTTAGTTTGATGTAGTCCCACTTGTTTATTTTTGCTTTTGTTGCATTTGCTTTTAGCATCAGATTCAAAAAATGATTGCCAAGATATGTGTCAGGAACTTACTGTGTAGATTTTCTTTCAGGAGTTTTATGGGTCTATAGGTTCAAGTCCTAACCCATTTTAAATTTATTTTTGTGGGCCAGCCCTGGTGGCACGGGAGTTTAGAGCCACCTGCAGCCCAGGGTGTGATCCTGGAGACCCGGGATCAAGTCCCACATCAGGCTCCCTGCATGGGGCCTGCTTCTCCCTCTGCCTGTGTCTCTGTCTCTCTCTCTTTGTGTGTCACTCATGAATAAATAAATAAAATCTGTAAAAAAAGAATTTATTTTTGTGTGTGGTGTAAGATAGTGATCAAGTTTCAGTCTTTTGCATGTGGCTATCCAATTTTCCCAGTACTATCTTTTGAAAAGACTATCTTTTCCTTGTGTATGTTCTTGGTTCTTTTGTTGTAAATTAATTGATTTAAATTCATGGATTTATTCTTGGGCTGTATTCTGTTCTATTAATCTATGTCTATTTTTATGCCAACCATACTATTTCAATTGTCTAGCTTTGTAATATAGTTTGAAATCAGGGAGCATGACACTTTTAGCTTTGTTCTTTCTCAAATTGGTTTGGCTATTTGGGCTCGTATTATTCCATACAAATTTTAGGATTGTTTGTTCTATTTCTGTGAGAAATGCTATTAAAATTTTCATAGGGATTATATTGAATCTATATATTGTTTCAGGTAGTATGGACATTTAAACAATATTACTTCTTCTAATCCATGAGCACAGAATATCTTTCCATTTATTTGTGTCTTCTTCAATTTCTTTCATTAATATCTTATATTTTTCAATATAGAAGTCTTTTATCTTCTTGGTTAAATATATTGGTATATATTTTATTCTTTTTGATGCAGTTGTAGAGGGGATTATTTTCTTTATATAAGAACTAGAAATGCAACAGATTTTTGTGTATTGATTTTATATCCTGTAACTTTACTGATTGTTTATTAGTTCTAACAGTTTTTTGGTGGCGTCTTTAGGGTATATATATATATATATATATATATATATATATATCATCTGCAAATAGTAACAAGTTTTGCTTTTTCTTTCCAATTTGTATGCCTTTTCTTTCTTCTTTTTGGACTAATTGTTCTGGCTAGGAGATCCAGTACTGTGTAGAATAAAAGTGGTGACAGTGGGCTTCTTTGTCTTGTTCCTGATCTTCGAGAAAAAGCTTTCAACTTTTTCCCTTTGGGTATGATGTTATCTGTAGCCTTATTGTATATGGCCTTTATTATGGTAAAGTACAGTCCCTCCATACCTGCTTTTTGAGAATTTTTATCATAAAGGTGTGTTGAATTTTGTCAAGTGCTTTTTTTGTGTCTCTTGTGTTAATCATATGATTTTTATCCTTATTTTGTTAATGTGGTATGTCACATGAACTGATTTGCAGATGTCAAATCATCCCTATATCCCCAAACTATCCCACTTGATCATGGGATATGATCATTTTAATGAATTATTGAATTTGGTTTGCTAATATTTTGTTGAGGATTTTTGTATCTATGTTTATTGGGGATATTAGCCTGTAATTTTATTTAATTTCCTCTCCTCTCCTCTCCTCTCCTCTCCTCTCCTCTCCTCTCCTCTCCTCTCCTCTCCTCTCCTCTCCCCTCTCCTCTCTCCTCTCCTCTCCTCTCCCCTCTCCTCTCCTCTCCTCTCCTCTCCTCTCCTCTCCTCTCCTCTCCTCTCCTCTCCTCTTTTCTTCTTTTCTTTTCTTTCTTTTCTTTTCTTTTCTTTTCTTTTCTTTTCTTTTCTTTTCTTTCTTTTTTTCTTTTCTTTTCTTTTCTTTTTTTTCTTCTTTTCTTTTCTTTTCTTTTCTTTTCTTTTCTTTTCTTTTCTTTCTTTCTTTTCTTTCTTTTCTTCTCATTGTTGTTGGCATCCTTGTCTGGTAATGCTGGCCTCACTAAATGAGTTTGGAAGAGTTCTCTTCTCTTCTCTTCTCTTCTTCTCTTCTCTTCTCTTCTCTTCTCTTCTCTTCTCTTCTCTTCTCTTCTGTTTTGAGAGTTTGAAAAGGGTTTCTATTAGTTTTTCTTTAAATTTTTAGTAGAATTCACCAGTGAAGCCTTCTGGTCCTAGGTTTTTGTTTGTTGGGAGGTTTTTGATAACTGATTCACTATCCTTATAAGTAATCAGTGTGTTCAGATTTTCTACTGCATCATGATTCAGTCATGGTAGGTTGTAGGTTTCCAGTAACTTATCCATTTTTACTAGATTATTCAATTTGTTGGCATATAATTGTTCATAGTAATCTTATATGATCCTTTGCATTTCTGTGATAGCACCTCTCTTTCATTTCAGATATTATTTATTTGAGTGCTCTTCTTTTTTTTTCCTTGGTGAGTCTACCTAAAGATTTTTAAATTTTGTTTATCTTTTCAAAGAACTGGCATTTAGTTTCAATGAATTTTTCTAGTGTCTTTTTGGCCTCTTTTTCATTTATTTCTGCTCTAATCTTTGTTATTTCCTTCTTTCCATTAACTTTGGGATTTCTTTGTTGTTCTTTTTCTAGTTTTTTTGAGGTGTAAAGTTAGGTTATTTATTTGAGACTTTTTTCCTGAGGTACAAATTTATCACTATGAATTTTCCCTTTTAGAATTGCTTTTGCTGCATCTCATAGATTTTGATACATATTTCCATTTTTTCAAGGCATTTTTAAATTTCTCTTTCAATATCTTCTTTGACCAATTGCTTGTTCAGTAGCATATTCTTTAATTTCTACCTATTTGTGAATTTTTCAGTTTTCTTTGTGCAATTAATTTTGTAGTTTCATATTATTGTTGTCAGAAAAGATGCTTAATATAATTTCAATTCTCTTAAATTTATTAAGACTTGTTTTATAGTCTAGCATATGATTGTCTTGGAAAAAGCTCCATGTGCACTTGAAAATAATGCATTCTGTTTCTTTTAGATGTAATGTTCTGTAAAGATCTGTGAAGTTTCTCTGGTTTAATGTGTCATTTCAGGCCAATTTTCCTTATTGATTTTCTGTCAGAATGATCTAACCGTTCATATAAGCGGGGTATTAAATATCTTTCTATTATTGTATTTCTGTCTGTTTCTCCTTTTAGGTCTTTTAGGTCTCCTTTTAGGTTTCCTTTTAAATATTTGCTTTATGTATTTAAGTTTTTCCTATGTTGGGTGCATAAATATTTATGAATGTTATATGTTCTTGGTAGATTGGCCATTTTATCATTATGTAATGCTCTTCTTTGTCACTTATTGCCATCTTTGTTTTTAAGTATGTTTTGTCTAACTATAGCTACTCCAGCTTTCTTTTGGTTTCCATTTGCATGGAATATCTTTTTTCATCCATTCTCTTTCAGTCAGTGTATGTCCTTGCATTTAAAATGAGTTCTTGTAGGCAGTGTATAGATGGGTCTTGTCTGTTTTTCTTCTCTTTTCCCTTCCTCCTTTCTCCCTCCATTTACCCTCCCTCCCTCTCTCTCTCTCTCTCTTTCTTTCTTTCTTTCTTTCTTTCTTTCTTTCTTTCTTTCTTTCTTTCTTTCTTCTTTCTTTTTCTTTCCATTCTCTTGGTTTGGAGAATTTAGTCCACTTATGTTTAAAGTAATTATTGAAAGGAATTACTTACTGCCATTTTGTTAATTGTTTTCTGATTGTTTTTGTTTTTTTTTTTTTTTTTTTTTGGTTCTCAGTTTCTTTCTTCTTCTATTGCTCTTTGCCTTTGGGATTTGATTACTTTATTTAGTGGTATACTTGTATTACTTTATCTTTTTTTTGTATTTACTATAGCTTTTTGCCTTGTGGTTACCATACAGCTTACATATAACAACTTATATCTACTACAGTTTATTTTAAGATGGTAAGAACTGAAGTTTGACCTCATTGTAAAACTCAGCCTTATTACTATCCCTCTCCTGACATTTTATGTTTTTGATGTCATATGTTATATCTTTTTTGCTACATCTTGTAGTTCCCATAACTAATTATTGTAATCATAGTTATTTTTACTATTTTTGTCGTTTAATCTCTGTATTAGCTTTATAAATGCTTAATCTGCTACCCTTACTATATATTTGCCTTTCTGGGAGGACTTATTCTTTCACATGTATTCTTGTTACTAATTAGTACCTTTCTTTTTAGCCTAAAGGAGTTTCTTTAACATTTCTGGTAAGGCTAGTATTAATTTTATAATTAAATTTAAATTATTTAATTACTTTTAAGAAATTTACTTCAAATATCAATGTGACCAAATGTGATTGCCCTCATATTCTTTTTTCTTTTTACCTAATATATATGTATATGCATATGTATATGTATATATATATATATATATTTTAAGCATTTACTCATTCTGTCTTCTTGCCATAGTACCTCAGAGAAAGTTTTATGTTATCTCATTTTCATGGTAAACCATTTTAACCTATTTCTGTGTTGAGAGCTACTCATTATCCAGGTATTCTAGGAACATAGTTTAATGTTAGCCAGTTATGTGTCTTGTGCTTTTGAATTTCCCCTCTATTTTAGATTCTTACCCATGGATGTCAAGCAAGTGTATATTTTCCAAAGTCTCAAACTGTTATTCCTTGGCTTGCTACATCTCTGTTCATTCATTAAAAAACTTTCCAAAGACCAGAATTTATATAATTTTACTTCCTTACCATCATTTACTTTTCAATATTTTATATTATCAATTATGTTACTGTCCCCTTAGTGCAATTCCACTCTCAAATCATTAAAGTCATTGTAGTCTTCTAATAGAAGATCTTATGTAATCCTTCCTTCTTAGACTTTCTTTAACATTTATGCCTATTGATTATCCTCTTCCTCTTAAAAACCAATTTTAGTTTGGTTTAGGTGTAGATCTCTCTAGATCTTTGGTTTAGCTCTAGATCCATACTCTGATGATTCGTTCTTTTATTTCACATTCTGTGTTGGGCCTTCTTTTTATAGTCTTCCATTGATGATTAATTAGTTCATTTCCACTACCGTTTTTTGTGACACTGCCACACATTGTTTTCTTTTTTTTTTTTTCTTTTTTAAAGATTTTATTTATTTATTCATAGAGACAGAGAGAGAGGGGCAGAAACACAGGCAGAGGGAGAAGCAGGCTCCATGCAGGGAGCCCGATGTGGGACTCGATCCAGAGTCTCCAGGATCACACCCTGGGCTGCAGGCAGCGCTAAACCGCTGCTCCGCCACCGGGGCTGCCCCATTGTTTTCTTTTAAATTCCGTATGAATGAAAATTTCCATTTGTATTAACAGCTTTATATGAATAACTTACTTTTCGAACCTAATAAATCTATAAACAAACTTGCTTTTTCTCTTCAATATCTGATATTCCTCTAGCTTATTTATGTTCTGTAAATTATGCCACTATTTTTCTTGCTTTTATTGTTTATTTCATATGTTTCAAAACCATTATGTCTCAAAGGATTAGTGGGAGAGACAGATATGTAAATTCTAGGATAGGATGAAAGCAGATTAGAGTTGAAATTGGGGACTATGCCCATGTGATTACAGGACCTCTGAGAAACTTTATGGCATGTGGCTAAAAATCCATCAATTGGAAGAATAGAAGGAATAAACATTTAGCCAACATCTTTAGTGCCTTATGGATAAGAATTGTTTTACTTAACTCTTCCAGACCTCTGACTTGTAAGCACCTGAGTGCCTAGGGATTCTGCAATTATCTGACTTTGATGCCTCTGAAAAGCCTCAGGACAGAAAGAGGTTTACAGTAGCCAGCAAGGCAGAGCACTTGAGTTCCACTTACATTCAGGAAGCTGGCCTATGCTAGTTAAAAAGCCTAGTGTTAGGTCATTGCCAAAATAAGAGATGAATGGAAAGAATGTGAAGCTGTGCATAAGAAACATTTTGTTCCTTGTGATTATCCTACATTTTAAGAGACCAGATTACTTTTCATTTACCAAACCTAATTTCTCCTTTCCCACTTGCTTATTTTCATCAAGCAAATCTGTACTTTCAAGTTCCTTTCCCAGTTCTGCCTATCTTAATTCTGCCTTTCCTTTAATTCCCAGATCTAATTATCCCTCCTTGATTTTTTGCTCCATTAATAAGAATCCATTTCCTCCTCCTCTTATATCCCAGTAAGAGATCTCTGCTTGCTCTAGTGAAATGAATCTTTGTTAAAGATAAGAATTTTATTTCTTTTGTGTGCATTCTGTGTGTGTGTGTGTATGTGCACAAGCTGTGTAGCATTTGCTTCAATTCCAAATTTGAGTTTGGAAAAGTTTGTCATGATGATATTACATTTACAACCAGTTACTAATTCCATTTGAGCTGCAACTGTTTTATTAATATAATCTGGGTTAATAATATCTATTTTTCTGAGTTATTTCAAGCTTTAAACAATAAACTATGAGGAAGGGATCCCTGGGTGGCGCAGCGGTTTGGCGCCTGCCTTTGGCCCAGGGCACGATCCTGAAGACCCAGGATCGAATCCCACATCAGGCTCCCGGTGCATGGAGCCTGCTTCTCCCTCTGCCTGTGTCTCTGCCTCTCTCTCTCTGCGTGACTATCATAAATAAATAAAAATTAAAAAAAAAAACTATAAGGAAGATGCTTGCACAGGATGAATGCCCTCTGAAAGTTCTCTTTCCACCTATAAGGCCACAAGGCAATTGATTTTTTTTATGTTCCTCTGGAGTATTCATTGCAAATATAGATGTTCATAGCTAAGCTCTTCAGTGAGGGTGACAGGTTTTTTTTTTTTTTTTGTTTAACTGATTCCCTGATTGCCACAGAGATCATATTGTAACCGTTGTGAGGAGGGATTGTATAGCCTTGGGATAAAGCTCATGCTGAAGTGGACAGTGCAGCAGAGAGCAGAGTGATCTCACTGAGTGTCCTATTTCTATAACCTACTCTACCTCCAAGCTTCTAATTTTGTGAAATAATGTATCTCCTAATTTTTCAGCCTACTTGATTTGAGCTTTCTGGTTCTCCATGTTCAAAGTACTTAAAATAACATATACTTCAATTTAGCTCCACTGTTGTTTAGTATTTTCATTTATTTCAGGCTCTGCTGTTGTCCCCTCTATAGGGTCAGGTGTTGGCAAACTGTTAAACTACAGGAAACACAACAGAGTCAGAGAAACATGACTCAACATGCAGGGTGGGGCAATTCAGGGCCCCTCTACTGTGCACAGCATTTGTTCTGCTTTCAAGGTTCCCCACAGCATCTGAAGCTTTACATCCCTGAAGGCAACTGCCCATATGTTCACCTTTATTACCAACCTGCAGTTTCCAGGCATCTGCTAAATTACAATTTTGAGCGCTTAATGGTGATTTCATTTGTGTAAAAAAAAGGAGACTTTTTGCCCCTTATTAAGTTAGAATGGCATTGCACTACAGTGTAGAACTTGCATATAGGTATATTAAAAGAATCTGTAGAGCTAAGAGGATTAGAAGCTTATGTGTACTATTAAGAGAGGAGGAATCAGGTTGTATTCATGTGTGCTTATTGTTCTTTCTCAGAACAATACCTAAACAGATTCTCCCTTCTTAGAGAAAAAGAGGCTTCAATAATGTAGAATTAGTTTTGCTTCTCTTTGGAACCCTTATGTCTTCTTAATCCCAAAGTACATACCTGGGAGTCTATAGGAGAATACTGGCAACATAAAAAAGGCTACAGAGGCCACAGAGCTACAGATGTTCCCCAGTCTTATACAAGTTGATTCTTCATGGTGGTTTCCTTTCTGCAAAGCTTCCAGCTCATTCTGTAGCAACACCTGATTAGATAGTAATGCCTGCAACATTCTTGGCTGTCCTTTCTCTCCTTGTTACCTTCTCTTGTCAGGGTAGTTGAGTTATCAAATGGTATAAGTGTTATGTCAATACCGCTTCAAATATAAAATGCTAGCCATGCAAAGGCTAAGGGAAATTGTTTTCTAACTAACTGCTGGCAGCCTGCTCTTATAGATTAAGACCAGGTCTCTCCACAAAGCACTGAAGCAGCAAATTTAAAAGGAGGCAAATAGAACATAGACTATTTGGCATCAGAGATAAAACAGTTCATTACCTGGTTAATGTTTGCATTTTCCTGGTATAGAGCAAGCATAAAATTACAGATAACAAAGTGACATTTAATAGGCACTGGACGTTTCAAGAGAAATGTAGCTTTTAAAGAAGTTTCTCTTTTATTCCTAGAAAAATTAAGGAAAGCAGGAGGGTTATTATATCCGGTACAGACCTCAGAGGCAGAAAATGTAGGGGAAATAAATAAAGTCTAGCTTCAATTCTATGAATTATTAATTATGGAAGTCTGGTCAAGCCACTTTCTTCCTTGTAGGGACTTGATTTTCAAATTTATTATATGCAAATTAAAACACCTGTGTTCTCTACTACACAGGATCGTGGCAGAAATGAAATGAAACCACATATGTAAAAGTACATTAAAAACTCTAAAGCACAACAGCAAAATTTAAGCCACTGTTTTAGGTGAAGATATAGTACATTACACTGAGTTTGTAATGTCAATGTAATAACCCAAGAACAAACAAAACATGGAACATGCCACTGCAACTGAGATTGTCATAATTCACAAAGGTGTTATATTTAATCTAATTCAGCCTCTCAGAGTTAAGAGGTACTTTAGAAACTACCTGGTCTATTGATGGCTAGAGTCCTGTACCTCTCTGTCAAAGAGTTGTTCTGCCTGTATTTGGACACATCATGTAATATGGAGTTAAATGCTTATTTGAGCCCATTCTCTGCTCTCTGAAGTGAGTAGTATCATTCTGTGCATAAAGCACGGGGTTTTATATGCAGGTTCAAGCCATTGCTCTGTCTCTTACTGTTTTCCTTATATCAGGCAATTTAGTTTTAGATTCAACTATCTCATTTATAAAAGTATAGTAATAATGTTACACATGTCATAGATTTATATGCTTATCCAAGTCCTTTATACATGCTAGTGATTATGCTCAAGTGAGATGTCATGTTATCTTATTAGGTATGTTATCTTATTTATTGACTGAACATATTCAGTGATAATATAGTACCAAAGATGATATGTGCTATTTAAATTATCTTAAATAAACCTTTCAGAGATGTACAATTCATAAATGTTACTTTTAACAAGAAAGGTTATTCCATTAGCATTGAGAAAAAATGAAGAAGTACAAATGAACCCTGAAATCCCCTTAAACACAGCTCAGTTAAATGCCGCTGTGCCTTTTCTTTAAAACATAATGCAGCAAACAAGAAAAAAAAGTGTTTGAACATCAGTGATCTTTAGGATCTTATGGAATAGAGTATAGGTTAGTAATCTTACTTTCAGATGGGGGATGTTACGTTATTTGACACAACTAGTCACAGGCTGGAGTGAGCCAAAATCATACTGTAGGTCATTTATGCTTGTCCCTCTTCTGTCTTGTGCCTTCCTCTTGATTCTTTCTGCGATGGCAGACTTCTCAGCTTCCCAATCCCTTTTCTGTACCCATCCTGTGCAAGGAATTTCTCTTCTTCCCCTATAGGGGCCTCACTATATAGCAGTTGTCATTTTCTGGCTGCCCAGTCTCTGAAGATTTTTAATATATTTAGGCAATTGCAGTCATTTATTCATTTACAAATTAATTTAACAAATATACGTAGTGCTAACTATGTAAACATCAGGCTGGATATGCAGTAGTGACATGATAGGGAAAGTTACTACCTTTGTTGAACTCACATTCTGGAGGTTTATTATAGGAAACAAGGTCACCACTTGTTAAAACCAAAAGAAAGATGTTTTGATTGTAAGTCCCCTCAGTCTTCCCCCTGGCACATATACATGCACACAGATCCTGTATACAGACAGGATGGGTAAGAGCTTTAACCTAGCCTTGATCAGTTACATATAATCATCCAAGATTTTGAATTAACAGCTACTGATGCAAAGAAACAAGAATGCTAGCAAATCCATTCTGGTCCTGTCATCAATGAAGATCACAACACCCAACTACATGTCCACAAAATAGATTCCCTTTTCCATCCATTGTATCACCAAATTTAGCATAATTTGTCCATGTTTAATAATTCATATATATATATATTTTTACCCATTCTAATTTATTTTATCAACTCCTGTCTTATTTTTTTAGATATGACCTTTTTTTTTGCTTTTATAAATGTCTTTATAAATATTCCATCTTGAAAAAAAGTAAGCTCACTCCTACACACTTGCACAATTTCCCCATCAATATTCTTCTATTAATTAAAATAATGCTTAGCCAAGCATGTATGATTATCAAAAGGGTCCATACTGATGGAATGATTGACCTTATCTCACTCGGATCCCTAGTAAGTGTTCAGAGTGTTCAGTACATTAAGGTTCAATTTAATTCCTAACTTGTGGGAAATGATGTGTCTTAAGTCATAGTGCTTGAAATTTATTGTGTTTCACCTGATTCTAAGATCTGAGATTCTTTACAGATTCATAGGCCTTGAAAGAGTCATCAGGTATGCTTGAGGAAAGTTTTTGCTATGACATTACAGATACATGTTGTGAATCAGTTTCTCTAAAGATCCCTATATAACCATCCTCTCAGTTTCTGAGTACATGGCTGATATGTATGTAAATATGTATATATACATATATTTATATATAACATATATGTACATATAATGTATATATAATGTAATGGTGCATACATAATATAATTATGTATACTTATATGTGTAATATAAATATATATGTATTTATGAATATATATAAACATACATTTAAAATTAAATACAAAATGGAGAAAAGACTTAAAAATTCCCTGATCAGACAAAATCACTTAAACCACAGAAGCAAATCTAAATCTACGTTAGAGCCACAAGTGACTCGAAAGAAGAATGGAAAGAAAAGAGACTCAAAGAAGATTTCTGAACATTATATGTCATTGTTTATTTAGCTGGCTCTGATAGAATAACTTCAGGATTTTAACCACAAGCCAGATGAATAAATGTGAGTTATCCAAAATTAAATTAAAATATATGAATAATTATTCTTATTGATAATAGATTATGAGAAAATATGGTATTTCATGGCATTTAAAGGTCTTTGTCATTAGACTGAAAATAAACCTTAGGATTTCCTTATCTCTCTAAGGGTCATTAAAGATAAATGGATAAATATAGGTATAAATTTTAAGAACAGCAGATTATAGAATTCCATTCCACTGATCTATGTAGGTAGGAATTATATGTTTTGTAATTAGATAATCACCCTTTGAGTATTATAGCTGATAATACAATAATTATTTTTAAAATAGCTCATTGAGAATACTCAGTATGCATGTCTGCAACTCCAAGTCTCACACTCAACTGGAACCTGATTGTGAGTAACTTCAATTAATGGGAATGATGCTTGTGTTCTTCCTGGATGGGCAAACTCATTTAAATGGGATGTATTGTGAAACACTTGAAGATATTTCCTTAATATTGTAAAATGGAACTCCTTAGAAAGTGATTCTTAAAATATACTTTATTTTTAAACAGAAGAAAAATAATTTTCTGGCTGAATTTAATAGCCTAAAGAACTTTTTAATAAAGTTACTTTAATAAATTGAATACTAACTGTCCAAATCAAAAGCGAACTTCTAAATATTCTAAAATAAAGCTAACCTGAGTTTAGTATCTATATACCTAATGGTTTTATTGGGTTGATCACAGACTTAGAAACAGGATTGAAGCATTAATAACAGAAGTTTGGGCCTAAAGTAAGAGTTTATCCATATTTCACATAATTGCATTTAATGTTCCCCATTATACAGAGGGATCTTAATGCTCTACTATAAGTGTTGGCCAACTGCAGCCTGCAGGTCAAATCTGGCCCACCTTGGTTTTTTCTACTCTACAGAAGTATGTTTCTAAAGTCCAAAAAGAAAGAAAATTATCTTGGAGTGCCTGGGGGGCAGTCAGTTAAGCATCTGATATTTGGTTTTGGCTCATGTTGTGATCTCAGGGTTGTGAAATTGAGCCGCCCTGCTTGAGACTCTCCCCCTCTCCTCCTGCCCCTTCCCCCTGCCCACACATGCTCTCTCTCTCTCTCTCTTCGCTCACTTTAAAAGTAATCTTAAAAAAAGAAAAAATTATCTTGAAAACAAAAAAGAATAATGAAAAATATTAAGAATTTGGAGTCATTTAAAATTAATTATATATTTTAGAAAACATTGAATTTCTGTTCTGAGACATGAAATTTAGGACTGGTTAAATTATGTAATGTCTATATTAATGCTAATTAATATTAATACTAATATTATTAATTAGTGATTTCCCATTGAGTAACATGGGGAAAGTATATGACATTTTAAGTGAAAGTATTATAAATAGTTTGATAACTAATTGGTTATATTTACCTTGAGAAAAACCTAAGTAAAATAACATTCTCAATTTGACAATGAATATCTTTGAATATCTAGTTGATTATTCTTCTTTATCCTTTGTGAATTATTCCTCTTTACTTCTACAATGAATATGTCTAATATTAATATTTATAATGGTAATATGTATTTGTAAGTGTTCACAGTAATATTCCAAGTATGTCTGTGTGATATATATATACATATGTATATCTCCCCATTCCCACTTTCTTGGTAACTTTTGTCAATGTCTACCAAAGACAGCAGAAGCACATCTGTAGTCAGACAAATTTGGGTTTATTACTTGTTCTAGGAGAGAATACTGAACACCTTGGGAAAATATGGTTGTTTCAGTCAGAGAATATGCTGGGGGAGGGGGAGGAAGTTACAGGATTTGGGCTTATATTAGGAGTTTTTGCTAGATTGAGTCATATAGGAAAGTGGGAGTTATGCCATGATTAATTTAGAAATTTTTATGTAAGAGGCAGAAAAAAGGAGAGGGACTAAAGTTTTAATGGATAAAGAAACAGTCACTAATGTTAGGAGATGAAGATATTTGATCATTTTTGCACTAAGTTCTAGTTTTTGTCTACTGAGATGCTATCATATACTGGTTTTACTTTTGTCTTGTTCATTATGGATTCAATGACTCAAATTATTTTGGTATATGTGCACTGTTTAAGTAGGAACATTGTAGCCTAGATGTTAGTACTAGTTGTCAAGTTTTTCTTTTTCACATTCTTTATTGAGGAGGATTTTTTTTTCAAAGTATAACATCAAAATTATCTGTGACCTTGTTAGAAATGTAAATTCTCAAACCCACCCCAGATTGCTGAATCAGAAACTATAGGTGGAGCCAAACAATCCTCATGTTAACAAACCCTCTAGTCCAGGTGATTCTGTTGCTAGCTAACACATGAGACACCCAGGTGAAATTATTTTCTGTCCCGACTAAACGTTGGAATCATTGGGGGGATGGGGGCTTTAAAATCATACTGATGGCCAGGACCAAACCCTACCCAATTACAGTTAGAATCTCCAGTCTGGGCCTACAGTTTGGTGATTTTTTTTAGAGTTCTTTGGCTATTCAAATGTGTAGCCAAATTGGAGAACCTGTGTTCTGGTGCATTTGGGAAATGGAAAAATTATCTATTTTTCTCCCTTATTCATTCACTCATAATGCTATTCTTTCTCTTCGGAGAATAATTTTTAAATATCATTTAAAGTTAAAAATGCACATAACATACAACTGAGCAATTCAGTTTTGAAATATAGCATATAGAAAACATCTAACGTGCACAAAGTAATCTGAATAAGGAAGTTTATCTTATCACTGTTGGCAATAGGAGAGGATATAAATATGATATAGTCTACAGCTGAGGTATGGACAAATTATATTTATAAAATGTTATACCACCTTGTATTTAAAATAAACTATATAAACTATATCAATGTGAGTGAATATAGTAATGAGTAAATACAGTAAGTTGAAAAATATTACATACAATTTTAGTAAATCTTAAAAATGCACTGAAAATTGCCACATCTTATGTTAGGAACAATGTATTGTACAGTAAAAAATCTAAAGGTGATGACAGGAATGATTTGTAGAATTGCAACAGAGAAGTTACTCCTGTGGGAAGTTGGATGGGGATAGAATTCTGGGAAATATTGATAGTGTTTCATTTCTCTAAGGAATAAGTGAAGCAAATATAACAAAGGGTGATATTTTAAAATGAGGCTAGATATTGCCACTTGTTCTTCTGGAGCTACTCTCTTCCTTCAATCCAGTGCTTGACACTACCAAACTGGCCTCATTTCTTTCAAAGCCTCATCTATTCATTCTGCCTATACTAGGAAGCAACTTTGGAAATAACTAGATGGGATTTCAAGAAAAACAAAACAAAACCAATTAAAACAAAAATTGGAACCTGTGAATGTTAGATATGACTATTTATGGACTCCAAGATCAGAAAGAAAAAAATGACAGAAACCTCAGGGATCTTGTAATTGGTAACCCTCAGTATCTCACCTAGATCCCCCTTATTTCCCTTCTCTGAGAGCCCCTACCCTCACTTCCCTCTCCTGTAGGAGAACCTCCTAATACCCTTATGAAGAGGTCTCACCCTGGGATTTGCATACAACTATCTCCCAACCATGCCTATAGCCACAACTAAGTGCCATAATCCACAATGCAGGATCGAAGTAGGGGTAGTGCTTCAGATCAAGGAGGCAGCTTTGGATGATATATTCAGAATGGGCATTGCCGTATTATGTTGAACAACCTGGCTTTATTCCCAGCAGCCTGTGAAGATGTATTTATACATTTCTTCATTGGACTTTTAGTCTCTTATGAAAAACTGTTGGGTTACACATATGCAATCATTCACACACATATACAAACCCAAGTTAAAAAAATAATTATTATCCTTGGTGATATTGTAAACTAAGTTTATGTTAAGAAGAATAAACATTTCTCCAAGAGATAATAGAATCTTAAAAAACTTACCCTGCCTAAGATGTGGATAGCATTTTACATTATTATGCAGAAAAACTTCATTGATATTTTCTTATTCTCCTTTCTTCCTCCATGCAATGAAACCTAACCCGGCTAAGAGTCATGCCCCATTACTGTATTATCTACCCACAATTGCTCCTATTTATAATATAAAGACAAGAGGAGTGTTAAAGTATATATTTTCTCCCTTTAACTTCAGAAAATATTTTTAGAATGATTTTTTTTCCAATCCACTAATTTCTCTAATTGGTAGGAAAATAGAGTATATATTGTTTTTTTCATTGTTCAGTAATTGCCTTGTAATTTAAGAAAAAGTATATATTTTTATAATTAAGAGGAAATATGTTAACATGACTATGGAAGAATTATGAATGATTTTTATTTTCTTTTAAAAAATGTGTTATATTTTTAAATATTTTTAAAATAATTGTATATCTAGCATTATCAGTGAAAATAAATGTTATGAAAATAATTCATAGGAAGGCCAATCATAGACTTAAATAAATGTGTCAATTATTTATTTATTTAAAATTCATTTTTAATCTCTATTTGTAAAATAGAATAACACATGGTCCTGCAAGGAGTTTATAGTCTGAAGGTGTGGTAGACTCAAAAAAAGGACTGATGCCTGGAAAACCATAAGTGGGGAGAATAATGGGATGACAAGAAATACTTAATCCAGTTAGTCACATGAAGATTCTTTGCATTGTCAAGATACCATCTCTTCTTTTTAGGTACAGGAACTACCTCTTTGTGTTCTTTATTGTCAAATATATTATTTCAGACTATTTTCATTTATCCTACCATGAGTAAATAGTAGCAACACTTCTTACTTCAACAGCATGGCTTTTTTTTTTTTCCCTACTGAAACAACATAAATCTTGTCTCTGCCAATCTCTAAAGCCATTTATTTAGTGGAGGCTATGTCATTAGTCATGACACTGTATCATCAATCGTGCCACCAATGAATAGTGGCTTCCAAAGACTCATACCAATGTTGTTAACTCTGCTTAGGTGAGGATGTCTACAAGTGTGAGTTTTGCACATACTGTACAGAAATATATGAATGATAATTTGTTTTCTGGTCATTTTAAATGCATTGTTCATCATTATTTGGTTTAGAGGTAAGTCTATGTCTTCTCTTGAACTCACTAGGCTTTCATCAGTGAATTCTTAGACTATGATCTCTTTCAAAGTTGATGTCTCCCTAGATTTCCATATCCTGCCACCAATGGGACAGGTAGGAAAAATAGGAAGGTGAGTAGAGTGAGAAGAATGATGCCATTCATGTAGCATGGCTAATGACTGAAATGGGATGGAGAGCATGGGTGGGGTGGGTAGGTATAGAGTAAATGATTCTTGATATCATTCATACCACCTTTATATGCTGTAGACTGGAGGTGTCAGCAGTTGGGAACATGAGCTGGAGGGAGCTGATTCGTGGGCCTACACAACAGTTAAGCCCAAGGATAGTTTGTGGACTATCCATAGCATCTAAGCCTTAGGGCCCTGAACTCACCTGTGTTCAGTGTGAGTAAGAATCACTAAAATCATTATGTCAACACCATTCTGGTAGCTTAATCCCATGCAATCCCATGAAAGACATATTATACCTGTCAATAGGAGCAATCGTTTGGGGAACTAGGACCCCAGATGATTCCAGAGGCCTGACTCAGCTCTTTGGGTGTATCTGATTGACTCTACATGATGAGGGGTATAGGAGGAGAGGAAGGGGCAAGTATAGAGCTGAAAGAAAGAAACAGACTGGGGCCTTGATGGACAATAGGACAGTTTTGCGTGCTTGCAGGCTGGCAATATTGGCCCTAGCTAGTCCCAACCACCAGAGGAAGACTTAAAAATTTTGAAGAAAAACTTCATACACAGGGGCAGTGAGACATAGACCAGAGAAGAGGCCTCACTTGCCCATCTACAGGTGGTGCTGACCTCTGGAATAGATCAGACAAGTAGTGATGTGGGTCCTAGGAGGATATGACATATATCAAAGAGGTATAATTTGTAGTTTCCCCATGAAATGAGAGAGTTGGGGAAGTCTATGATTAGACTTTATTTTCTTGTTGTTGTTTTTGTTTTTAGACTTTGTTTTTTAACTTAGATAAATTTTATTTGAGGAACCATTAGCCTGGATAGAAAGAACATTTTCATTTGGTTGGAAAGAGAAGTTCATACACTATTAGGTAATTGTGTGATTTAATTTTGTCAGGTCACTTATTATTATATGCATGTGCAAACTAGTCACCCAGAGATCATGCTAAAATGCAGAATCTAATTTAGTAGGTCTTTGTGGGGTCTGAAATTCTATAGTTCTAACAAGTTTCCAGATGATGCTAATTTTGCCAATTGAAAACTGTATTTTGAGTAGCAATGTGCTACACTATGGTTCTAAATTATTGGGTCAAAGGGCTCCTACTTCCTCTTAGAAGAACATAATCATATAAGAGGAATTAACATATTGCATTCTTTTCCGTGGGCAATTTCCAAACTGTCATCTATCTTCCCTTGTCTCAGGGACTCACTGACAATAAAAGCAATCATCCTAAAAAACAGAGGTAACAATGGCTCTTCCTTCAATCTAAGTATTCACTACAAAAGTTGTTTTAGTTATCTATTACTATAAAACAAGCCATCCCGAAACTTAGTGTCTTAAAACAGCAATTTATTGTCCTTCATGATTCTGCAGGTTGATTAGTTCTGCTCCATGTAGTGTCAGCTGGGGTATTGTAGTGGCTACAGTCATCTGGAGGCTCTAGTGGAGTCTCAGCTAGTGTGGTTAGTCAGGGTCAAGGTTTTCCTTCATGTAGCTGCTTCTGCTGCTTTATAGCATTGAAGTTGGATTTCAGGGTATTCTACATATAATACTATGACATTTACATTACTATAATTATATGGATCTGTGAAGCTCTAATTGTTGTAGTATTCTCTTGCTTTAAATTACTGAAGAGCCCATTCAGTTGATCTTTATATCTAGATCTTGAGTAGCTGAAGCCCTTAATTTTGTGAAGCAGTCTTTCAAACAATCCTTAGGCCCACAGTGATTTAGTAGAATTAAAAATTAAATAAAGTTGAGATGTAATTTTTGGAACATTTCTTAACCCAAGTGGATTCTAAGACCTAAATAAAATTCCATAGAAACAATATATCCTGAAGCAGTAGCAATATTAAACCAAACTTTTTCTAAAGAAATAACATTGCAAAATTGAAATCGGTTTCAAGAGAAGATGAGAGAAATGAAATTCCATCTACTAAATCTGTGACAAGACAAAGAATTTAAGCAACTGATTTCTTCCCTTTGCTTAATGTGCTTCGACTCTTAGATACACATATAGTGAAGAAAAAAAAATCTCTGAAGGAAGATTTATCTAAATGGGTTTTTAGTTTCAATGCTTGATTTATACCCAGAACAAGCATAGCATATGACCTTAAGTAGCTGCCTTGGGAATAGTATAAAATCCAATTTTACTTATTGTGGAAGAGCAATTTAGCTTTTAATGGCTATGACATTTCCTTCTTTTTAAAATATACTCTTTAATGGTGGTAAGAGAAGAAATCTCTGTGGTGCATGTAATAGTTAAATGTATTTGTCTAAATTCTTATTCTGAGAGGAATATGTTTCCAATTGCATAGTCTTTTTTTTAATGAACTTTTATTTTGGGATAATTTTTGATTTTCAAAAATTGCTAAGATAATATGGAGAAGTACCATATATCCCTAGTCTAATTTTCCTTAGTGTTCATATCTTATATTGTCATAGTACATTTTTCAAAATTGAGAAACTGACCTTGGTACATTCCTTTGACTAAACTACAGCTTTAATTTCACCAATTCTGCCGTTGAAGTTCTCTTTTTGTTCCAGGACCCAGTCCAGAGTACCACATTGCATTTAGTTCTCATGTATCAGTTTCCGCTGGTCAGTGACTTTCTTACTCTTTCCTTGTTTGTTGTTGTTGTTGTTGTTGTTTTAATTGCCTCGAATGACAAGAAGTACTGACCAAGTATCCTGTAAAACATCCTCCTATATGATTTTTGTAGTATTTTCTGGTGGTTATACTGAGTTGTATGGGTTTATGAGAAGAATACCACAGAGGTAAAATGCTCTTCTTATCACATCACATCAAAAGGGGTACATGATATACACCAGATGTCACTGTGGATATTAAGTTTTAAATTGTCTCTATAACATGTCTCCATTCCTTTGCATCTTGAGTACTTCCTTACTTTCTGCTACTCTAAGATGCTTAAAGTTCATCTTGTATTTTGCCTGTCCAGCCCTAGAACCAGTAATTTTCCCAAGGAACTTGGTTTCTTTTATTAAAGAATGATATTTAGAAACTAAGTTCTGGGTACTGGGTATATTTGTTGCTGGAGTGTCATTGATTTTAGGCCTTGTCTGCAAACAGATTTTTTGCTGGAGTGTCTGCAAACAGATAATACACTACATATGTAGGTATAATAACCTATATGAAGATGTATCTGTAATTGTTTTAATAATATCAATCATATTAAGCTAAACATTAGTTTGTTCTGATAACCATGATTTTAATTCAATACCACATGGTTTATTATAATTTTCTTTTTTGGTTGTATATAACTTCTCTCTCTGAAAATGAGAAACTTAGCTAAATATACTTAATTTTAAATTTTTGATTATTTCAAGATTTTTCTTGTATTTAATCTTTTTGGCACCACCTGTGAGTGGGACATTTCTTATATAGAACATGAGATTCATTAATTAATGACATGTATTCTTTGAAAATAGGTTGTTAGCTTGAAATATTTTACATTAATATAAGTACCAGCTGTGCTTTGCATGCAAGGGAGTCGTATAGCAAGAGTCTAAAAATAACGTTGCATGAATAATCAGCCTTAACAAAATTATCCTTATGTGAACTGCAATAATTTGAAGCTGTAGATCAGTGGCCCTCAGTCTCAGCCGCACATAGGAATCACCTGGGGATTTTTAAAAATGCTGAGGCATAGTTCTTACCTGCAGAGATTCTGATTTAATTTGTCTGGGGTTAAGAATGAGGGTAGGAACTTTAAAAACTCCCCAGGTGATTTTGATATGCAGCCAAAGTTGAGCCAAGTTTCAGAACCTCTACTGCACTTGGCTAAGTTAATGCTGATTGCAGTATCTTCTGTTCTGTCTTGTTTTATGAATGGGTATATTTCAAGCTAGGTAAACTGTGGAACAGTAACATCTGTTTGAGTTTGGACAGTGGGGCACATTCTGTGGTATACTAGGTGTGGTCACTGAGGCACAGTTGCTTCTGTTATAGTAAGGCTATCGAATGTATGTGGTGATCCATGAGGAGTAGAGTAATATGTTGCTTTTTAAATTTTAAATTCTAAAACATAGGTAAGACACTAAAAGACTTCAAAATAAGGTCCTGCAGAAATTATATTTTCATAAACCTATGACCTACAGGTCTAAGAGTCTATGCCCACCTCAATCCAAGAAGTTACCAAGTAATTAAGAAATATTCCCTTTCACCTTAGGTGCCATTCAATAATTGGAAGCCAATATTTCCTACTCCTCTTCACCCATTTTGCCTTTCCACCAATGCCCTTCCTTCCCTCTGGTAACTGTCAGTTTCTTCTCTATAGTTATAGGTCTGATTCTGCTTTTTTGTTGTTTTTTTGTTTATTCATTTGTTTTATTTTTTAGATTCCTCATATAAGTTAAATCATATGGTATTTGTCATCTCAGTCTGACTTATTTCATTTAGCATAATACCCTCTAGGTCCACGCTTGTTGTTGCAAATGGCAAGATCCCTAATGGCTGTGTAATATTCATATATGTGTGTGTGTGACACACATTTATCCATTCATCTATCAATGGACACTTGGGTTACTTCCATATTTTGGCTATTGTAAATAATACTGCAGTAAACACAATAGTGCATATATCTTTTTGAACTAGTGTTTTCATTTTCTTTGGAATTAGTGGATTATATGGTATTTCTATTTTTAATTTTTAGGGGAACTTCCATACTGTTTTCCACAATGGCTGCAACCAATTGACATTCCAGCCAACAGTGAACCAGAGTTTCTTTTTCTCCACATCCTTGCCAATACATGTTATTTCTTGTCTTTTCAATTTTAGCCATTTTGAATATGAGGTGATACCTCATTTAAAAAGTATAGCGTAGAGAATATAGTTAATGATATTGCAATAGCGGTGTATGCTGACAGATGGTATTTATACTTTTGGTGAACATAACATAATGTATAGAAATGTTCAATCCCTACATTGTACACCTGAAACTAATGTAACATTGTATGTCAACTATACTCACATAAAAAGTTAAAAAAATAAAAGTGCCAAGACACCTGGGTGGCTCAGTGGCTGAGTGTCTGCCTTTGGCTCAGGGCATGATCCCGGAGTTCTGGGATCAAGTCCCGCATTGGGCTCCCTGCATGGAGCCTGCTTCTCCCTCTGCCTATGTCTCAGCCTCTCTCTTTCTGTGTCTCTCATGAATAAATAAATAAAATATTTTAAAAAATAAAGATAAACAAATAAAAGTGCTATGTAGTATAAGAGTAGAAGAGAGATATGATATGATGTATAATTATAAAAGTAGGCCAGTTAAACAAAAACGTATGGCATGGCTTCAAAGGATATGGGACAAATCTACTATAAGACGGTACTTTTAAAGGGTGAAATTTAAAAAAAAAATAAAAAAAAATAAAGGGTGAAATTTATAGTATATGAATTATATCTCAATGGATCTATTATTAATACATTAAAAATTGTAGTAAAAGTTCAATTAAAAATTGTTGGACAGCCATCCTACTTTTGGGCGTATATCCAAAATAATTGAAATCAGGATCTTGAAGAGATCTCTGTATTCCTATGTTTGTTGCAGCTCTCTTCACAATAGCCAGGCTAGGGAAATAATCCAAATGTCCATCAACAAATGCATGAATGAAGAAAATATGGTATATTCATTCATCAGAATATCATTCTGCCTTTTTTTTTTTTTTTCATTCTGCCTTAAAACAAGAAGGGAATTCTGTCTTATGTGATGACAGATAAACCTGGAGGATATTATGCTAAGTGATATAGACCAGAAGGACAAATGATTCCACCTATATGAGTTATCTAAAATAATCAAACTCATAGAAGCAGAGAGTAGATTAGTGGTTGGTAGGAGTGGGAGGAAGGGAAAAATTGGGAGTTTAATTAGTATAAAGTTTCAGTTATGTAAGATGAATAGGTTGTAGAGATCTGTTGTGCAACTTTGGCCTATAGTTAACGATACTATACTGTACACTTAAGACTTTGTTGAGGATAGATCTCATATTAAGTGTTCTTAAAACAACAAGAACAAAAAGATGAAAACCTTTGGAAATGATGGACATATCTAATATTTTAACTTCAGTGATGATTTCATTAGTGTATGCCTATGTCCAAACTCATCAAGTTGTATACATTAAATAGGTGCAGTTTTTTGTATGTCAATTGTCTCAATAAAGCTGTTAAAATGTATACTTAGAAAACTAAAAAAAACAATCCAAACCAAAACAAAACCTCAAAAAACAGAAAGCAGAAACACAAATATCATACCCCAGTGTTACAGACTGAATTGTTTCCCTCAAATTCCTATGTTGAAGTCCTAACCCCCAATGCAATTACATTTGGAGATAGGGTCTATGAGGAGGTATTTAAGGCTAACTGAAGTAGTAAGGCCCCAATCAATAGAACTGGTGTTTTATAAGAGGAAGAGACATCTTGAGTGCCCATACACAGAGGAAAGGCCATTTTAAGACACAGTAAAAAGGTAGACTTCTGTAGGTCAAGAAGAGAGGTTTCACCAGAAACCAACTCTGCCAGAACTTTGATCTTAGATTTCTAACCCTCAAAATTGTAAAAAAAAAAATAATTTGCTATTGTTTATGTCACCCAGTCTGTGACGTCTTAGCAGACCAATACACCAAAAAATTTCACTTCTCAGTATATAATCAATAGATATGCATGCACATATTTCAAGAAATGTTCAAAAGTATTCATGACAGTTATTTCAAAATAGACCCAAACCAGAAACATCCCAAATATCTAGCCTAAGTGTACAATTCAATGACCTTACCATAGACACAAAGGCATGTAATCTACACCTTTATCTCAATATAGATAATTTCTACCTCGCTGGAAAGTTCTTGTATGTACTTTCCTAGTTAATGCTTCATACTTATACAACCTCACTGTTTAATTTATTTCACTACAGATTATTTTTAGCTGTTGTTGATCATAATATAAATGAAATAATAAAAACGAGGAGACTAGCACTATCTAGTAATTTGCCAAAAAAAGGCTTCTAGTGTTTCAGTAATAGTTTTACTAAAAAATCCAATAATATTTTGATAAAATATAGTCTGTAAATACTTAATTGTACAAATTAACTAAGCAGAAATAAAATTAATACTTTTCCCATAGCTATTTATTTTCATGCTTCAGGGTACATCCTTACCTATGTAGGTGTTTATCATGGATTATCATATAAACCTTAGACGTGCTTCCACAATTCGCTTTGAATTAAAATAATGCATCGTTGTAACATGAATCAGTGATTTACAGCAGGAAATACAAAGTATTTGGAGTCAATGATTTATTCTATTTAATAATATTCACCTGCGTTGTTAATGCTTTCTGAGTTTCTAAATGTTCATTTGGAACAACTATAGATGTCCATAATATCTGAACTCAGAACATTTTAATCATGTATCTTGAAAGCATTGGTATATAAATGGATTTACTGTGGTCCTTACAAAATTAGAAGAAAAATGATGCAGTACTTGAGTGCACTTTTTTCCCCAGCTCAGTTACTTTTTACAAGACATACTTTCAGTGCTTTAAAGGGCTTATCTTTAAATTTAATCAGTGTTCATTTAAATAAGTAATCCTAATAATAAATACTAATAAAATTATGAATTTACAAGTAACAAATACAATAAAAATACAAGAAGAGAATGATCTCAGCAGATTCTGCTCTTCAGCTTTAGCTTCAGAAGAAAAACATATGGAATAGATGTAAACTTAACCCACAGCTTGAATATAAGTCCAGATAGAATGCATCCTGATGCAAAGCTATATAGTTAATCCCAGATGTACAATCTGCTGACCCATGAATGTGAGATTTTGAGTCTAGTGGTTATGCAGCAGTAATTAACATGATATCACACCTAGTTAACCATCAGTTATCAAATGGGAGACATGGAAGTTAAATAGAGCATGATTCCTTCCTTTCAAATGTTTATAATCTACTTTGAGAGTGAAATGGAAAATACAGGAAACTGTGGTGAGGAAAACCAAGGTTACTGATAAAACCAGGTTATTGATAGGCCCAACATTGGTTGGGTGAGGATAGAGATATCTATTTGGTGGGCCAAAGTTCACTAGTAAAAGTTCTTGGAAAACTAAATAGGTAGGCTGTCCTGGTTACATATGCTATGTAACTAAACACCCTAAAATTCGGTTGCTCAAAACTATAATTTATTATCTTTGATATTTATATTTATTAATGTGGCCCTACTGAGCAGTTCTCATTTTGGTTTTTCATGTGGTGCTAATTGGTTATCAGCTGGGGCTGTCATCATTAACATTGCTGGATGCATGAAAGGTATGGTACAGTATGGTACTTGATGCTGGTTCTAACCTGGGATTTCAATTGTGCTACCCACTGTAGCTCCACCACATGGTCTCTTTATGTGGTTTGGGCATCTCAGAACATTGTGTCACTGGGTTCTGAGTGGAAATGTCTCAAAAGCAAACATTTCAAGAGACCCAGGCAGATAGTGCAAAGCTTTCTGTGACCTAACCTCAGAACTTCCAGAATGTTGCTATTACAACATTCTTATCATCAAGCAAGTTACTTGATTCAAGGTAAAAGGATGTAGGTTATAACTTCATGTGGGAAGCAGCATGTTCCAAATAGGAGGGGAGAGATTGAAGCTGGCTATCTTTGGAACCTATTTTACCATGGACCTTTATTTGATTTAATTTGGATAAACAGCTTTATCTCTATAGTGTCCATATAATTTGTCACCCACATCACTACATGTTTAAGAGTAAAATGGACACTAAATATGAATACCTTGGAACTTATAAAAACTGGGATTTCTATCAGAGTGTTGCTTACTAAGCTGTTATGCGTTAGCTTAACTCATTCTTCTATATTCTGTTTTGTAAAACCAGGGCTGAGATTCTGCAAACCCCATTTCTCCCTCTCCTGCTGGATCCCTCTTAAGCCCTGCCACTAGAAAGCAGTAGAGGGAGCCCCAAAGGCAGCTTTAGGAAGAAGAAACTTGCCCTTCTGTTCCCATTAATGTTGTCTCAGCAGTCTCAAAGGCAGGCAAAGGTTCCAGTTCCCAAGTTTGATTTATCTATATTCCTCAAACCAATCTCAGTTCACTCCCTCAGATTTATCAACATCGACAAGTAGCACCGCCTTTTTAGAGATAATGAGAATCCTATAAGCTGTAGGTTCTAGCAACCCCAACCTCTTCCCTTTGTTCTCTTTGCTGTAGACGTGTGAGCTGCTGTAGAATGTCCTTGGATGCCCTTTTAACCAATTTCTTACATAACATTCACTGCCAAAAAAGAGTATGTAGTTTCCATTTTCCTATTTTCCTAAACTTGATTGATACCATTATCTTATTTACCTGGTTCTTTACTGACTTGAATAGATCATATTAATCTAGAAGTTTTCTAAATAATCAGAATGATATTGCCTATACATTATGCAGTTATTGGTAAAAGTGAAAAACCCGGTTCTAGGAACATTTATAGACTGCTTGTAATGAACTTAGAATCACTGGAAACTACATGACAGGCAGTGGACTCAAATAAATAAATTCTTGTACGGCTGTAATATAATTGATTCAGTTGCTGTTATATATTGAAAAATGTCCCTGGCAATTTAGTTTATGATATATATGCCATGGGCTTCTTTGATACATAGCAAATTGATTACATTATAAAGCAGCATCCACTGATTAATATGTATGTAAACATGGCACTATGCTATAGTGTATATGAAACCATTTTTATTCTCCTATTATCTTATTCACATATGGTAAGGGATATTTAACACATACTGAGTATATTGAGGTGTAATCTATAAGAGAATCAGAATGCATCCTTGCAAATCCCAAGAATAGCAAGCAGATATAAAATCGGTACATAGGCTTTAGGAATTTATATTCCACATGGAAATCTCTTAGTAGATAATTTCAGTTATTCAAACCCACACATGTCTAAGCAATGGATGTATTCTCCTGTAAAGTTAATTATTTATAGAGAACCAAGGCAAAATGTAATGGAACTTCTTGTGTTATCAGTGAAAGAACACCTAAAAGATTTAATTTATGTATATACTTTTTGAAAAAAAATTAGATATGCAGCACCTTTTTTATTCTTGTGAAATTTTTAGTAATACACCTGTTTTGCCTAGTACAAAATCCATGAATTGTAATAGTAGAAATTTTTGTCTCTGTTTTTATTTTGACATAAGCTTTTGGCTTTTTTGTTTTGTTTTATCTCTTCCCAGTAGAACAAGAAAACATGCTGTCTCAGGTGATTGCATGATTCCTTTTGTCAGGCCACTTAGAGTTCATGCCACCTCTCTTTTTCCTTTGATGGAGCCAGTAGTACTGCAGATACACAACAAACGTGTTTTGACGGTTCTTTTATGAAAAGTACTATACATTTTTGATATGAGATTTGTTTATTTAAAAACATTTTAAATTGATATTGTCAGAGGTCTTGCTGTTAGAGTCTACTACTTAACTATGCTACGGCAGCAGGACCTACCTATATTCTATAACAGATTATATCAGCAGGAGGCATAGCAGCTTAATTTTAAAAAATAGAATCTAATGATTTTGTTTTTTCAGTCAGCAGGTGGGAGTTCCCTATAGATACACAAACCTGTGTCTGCAAAGATGCAGGTGATTTGTCACTCTACGGTTATAAACCTTTGGGAATATAAGCAAAGATTTAAAGGATACAAATCACATAGAGGATTAGAGAAAAGGTATTTTAAGCACAGAAAAGGAAGTATATGCTTGAAAGGAGGGAAAAATGATATGTTTAAGAAAGGAGATTCAGCATTTGGAAGCTGGTTATTAAAAAAAAGTCCATATTTGCATGCCCTATTTCTTTATTGTTGCTGTTATTGAGCTGGATCATTTTCATGTGTGCCTTTTTAATGTGGGTTGATTATAAATGAGAGCAAAGTAGCTGAAATTGAAAAATTATTTATCAAACTTTAGTAAAATAATATTAGAGATGACATTTTCTGACTAATACTTACCATCTGTGTCTTACATGATTATGGCAGTCAAAGGATCACAATATATTTACCACTCAATCCTAATTAAAAATCTGTTTTTATTCTTTGGTAATTCAGAAAGCTTTCAGAATCTTGTAGGTTGGTAAGGTTCTCCAGAATGATTCCTCAGTTTGGGGCACCTGGGTGGCTTAGGTGGTTGGGTGTCAGACTCTTGCTTTCAGTCTAGGTCATGATCATAGAGTTGTGAGATTGAACCCACGTTGAGCCTGCCTCCCCCCACCCCACTAGGCTCCACACTCAGTGGGGAGTCTGCTTGAGATTCTGTCCTGGTCCCTCTGCCCCATCCCTGCACACACCCCCACCAAATAAGTAAATCACAATAAACAAACAAACAAACAAACAAACAAACAAACAAAAGAATGATTCCTCAGTCAAAGTAAAGGTTAGAAAGAGATGGATAACTGAGAGAATAGATTTAGGGTGGTGTAAGCCCATCCCTCTAAAATTTGCAGCATCCTCACCCAGGAAACATCACTGAAAATCTCTCACTCAAGAACCATCCCTGCTCAGGTAAGTCAATATCCTAATCTTGGTGTTTCTGTAGACTGAATTTCTTGGTGGCTTGAGCATTCAGCTTGACTCGCATTCTTTGGAGCTCACCAATGGCTACTAGCCACAGCTTTAGTCTTGAGAAAGAAAAAGGTATCTTAGCACACTTAGCACACTGAGGGCTTTATGAAAACACTGTGAGAACACACCTACAAAGAATATCTCTTTGTAGGGCATTTATTTTCCAATAAAATCATTGGTTAATTGTTCCCACACATGTTATGTTTATAATTTTTGTTCAACTGACTCCAGTAGAAGAAACAGTTTTTCTAATTCTTTTCTTAGTATCTGGTTGAGCCACATAAACTAAATACATCAATAACACTAAGAAGTCCACTTACTTGGGGAATCACATTTAAGTAACAGACTTAGTTTAAATTTCCCTTCTTATTGGTGCCTTGCTTGTGGTCTTTGAAATATATATAACCACATACATTCTTCTTTCTTTCCTTCTCTTTTCTACCACAACACCCAACATTTTTGCCCCACGTGCTATTCTTTATACTTATCCTGCTATTTTCCATTACAATATATTTTCTTAAACTATATAGTGGAAATTCTATCGCTTCCTCCTTTGGTCATACTTTTGTATTATTAAGTCCATGTAGAAATGGTGATAATGTAAAATGAAGCCCTAATTTGGGGGATTTTTGTTACCATTTGTTACTATATTTGGGAGAAGTATCTGATTTTATCTAAGATTTAGATAACTGTAGAATTACATTATGTTTAAGCACTGTCTATGGAAAGATATAAATGATATTGAAAGGAAGTAAATGAATTCAGTTGTGCTTTTACAGGAATGGTTAGTAAATACAAACTCCAAATACAGCATATCTCAACATGTTAGCTTGAGTGTTTCAAAATGGAAATAAAATGAAATTTTTAAAATTTAAATTCAATTAATTAACATATAATGTATTATTAGTTTCAGATGTAGAGATCAGTGATTCATCAATCTTATTTAATGCCCAGTGCTCATTACTTCATGTGCTCTCCTTAATGTCCAGCACCCAGTTACCTCATCCCCCTATGCCCTGCCCTTCAGCAACCCTCAGTTAGTTTCCTAGGATTAAGAGTCTCTAATGATTTATCTCCCTCTCTGATTTTGTCTTGTTTTATTTTTTCCTCTCTTCTCCTATGAACCTCTGTTTCATTTCTTAAATTCCACATATGAGTGAAATCATATGAAAATTGTCTTTCTCTGATTGAATAATTTTGCTTAGCATAATACCCTCTATAATTCCATCCATGTTGCTGCAAATGGCAAGATTTCTTTCTTTTTCTTTTTGATGGCTGAGTAGTAGTCCATCTTCTTTATCCATTCATCCATTGATGGACATCTGGGCTCTTTCCATTTGGCTATTGTGGACATTGCTGCTATAAACATTCTGGTCACTCTATTTGTACCTTTGGGGTAAATCACTAGTAGTACAATTGCTGGGTTGTAGGGTAGCTCTATTTTCAGCTTCTTGAGGAACATCTATACTGTTTTTCAGAGTGACTTTACCAGCTTGCATTCCCACCAGCAGTGTAAGAGTGTTCACCTAATTACATCCTCTCTAACGTCTGTCATTTCCTGACTTGTTAATTTTAGCCTTTCTGTCTGGTGTGAGGCAGCACCTCATTGTGGTTTTGATTTGTTTTGTTTGAATTGATGTCTCTGATGCTGAGTGATGTGGAGCATTTTTTCATGTGTCCGTTGGCCATTTGTATGTCTTCTTTGGAGAAATAAATGTCTGTCCATGTCTTCTGCCCATTTATTGATTGGATTATTTATTTGAGGTGTGTTGATTTTGATGAATTCTTTATGAATACTAGCCATTTATCTGATAAAACATTTGCAAATATCTTCTCCTATTCTATCAGTTGTCTTTTGGTTTTGTCAACTGTTTCCTTTGCTGTGCAAAGCTTTTTATCCTGATGAAGTCCCAATAGTGTATTTTTGCCTTTGTTTCCCTTGCCTTTGGAAACATGTGTAGCAAGAAGTTGCTCTAGCTGAGGTCATGGAGGTTGCTGTCTGTGTTCTCCTCTAGAATTTGGATGGATTCCTGTCTCACATGTAGGCCTTTCACCAATTTTGAATTTATTTTGTGTGTAGTGTAAGGAAATGGTTCGGTTTCATTATTCTACATGTGGCTGTCCAATTTTCTCAATACCATTTGTTGAAGAAACTTTTTTTCCATTGGATATTCTTTCCAGCTTTGTCAAAGATGAGTTGACCAGAGTTGAGAGTCCATTTCTGGGTTTCCTATTCTGTTCCATTGATCTATGTGTTTGTTTTTGTGCCAGTACCTGTTCTCTTGATGATTGCAGCTTTGTAATATAGCTTAAAGTCTGGGATTGTGATAATGCCAGTTTTGGTTTTCTTTTTCAACATTCTTTAGGCTATTCAGGGTATTTTCCTGTTCCATCCAAATTTTAGGATTATTTGTTCCAGCTCTGTGAAAAAAGTTGATTTTGATCAAAATCAAAAGTATTTTGATCAGGATTGCATTGAATGTATAGATTGTTCCAGGTAGCATAGACATTTTAACAGTATTTTTTCTTCCAATCCATGAGCATGGAATGTTTTTCCATTTCTTTGTGTCTTCAATTCATTTCATGAGTTTTCTATAGTTTTTAGAGTACAGATCTATTGCCTTCTTTGGTTAGGTTTATTCCTAGGTATCTCATGGCTTTGGGTGCAATTGTAAATGTAATCAACTCCTTAATTTATCTTTCTTCTGTCCCATTATAAGTGTATAGAAATGCAACTGGTTTCTGTGCATTAATTTTATATCCTGCCACTTTGCTGAATTCCTATATGAGTTCTAGCAATTTGGGGGTGGATTCTTTCAGGTTTTCTACATAGAGTATCATGTTACCTGTAAAGAATGAGAGTTTGACTGCTTTGCTGATTTGGATGTCTTTTCTTTTATTTCTTTTTGTTGTCTGATTGCTGAGGCTAGGACTTCTAGTACTATGTTGAAGAGCAGTGGTGAGAGTGGACACCCCTGCCATGTTCCTGACCTTAGGAGAAAAGCTCTCAGTTTTTCCCCATTGGGAATGATATTTGCTATGGGCTCTGTATATGACTTTTATGATATCGAGGTATGTTCCATCTATCCTTACACTCTGAAAAGTTTTAATCAAGAAAGTATACTATACTTTGTCAAATGCTTTCTCTGCGTCTATTGAGAGGATCATATGGTTCAGGCCATTTTATTAATGTAGTGTATCACATTGATTGATTTGAGCATGTTGAACCACCCTTGCAGGCAAGAATAAATCCTACTTAGTCATGATGAATAATCCTTTTAACATACTGTTGTATCTGTATCCTTTGGCTACTATTTTTATGAGAATTTTTGCATCCATGTTCATCAGGGATATTGGCCTGCAATTCTCCTTTTAGGTAGGATCTTTGTCTGGTTTTAGGATCAAGGTAATTCTGGTCCCATAGAAAGAGTTTGGAAGTTTTCTTTCCATTTCTATTTTTTGAAACAACTTTGGAAGAATAGGCATTAATTCTTCTTTAAATGGTTGGTAGAATTCTTCGGGAAGCCATATGGCCTTGGACTCTTGTTTGTTGGGAGGGAAATATCATGAAATTTTAAGTTATTTTTTCCATCTCTAAGCCTTTGGCCTTTACTGTGTCTCCTCTTTTCAAAATATAAATTGTTTTTTAAGAAATATTTTTAAATTGTTGTGATAAAATTTAAATGAGGGTCATTTATCCATATTTGACTAAGATATGGGGAAATCTGAGAAGAGAACAATAAATGAGAATAGGAATTAAAGTTACCAGGAGTTAAAATGTAGCCAGTGAAATTGAACTTTATGTAGAGTTCAATGAAATCCCAGTGCCTTGTGGAAAATTCCAACCCTCTGCAGGTCCTTTTTTGTTCTTTTGGTATTGTGCTGCCTAAAAAGAGTTGCTTATCATGAGGAGAATCACAGGTTGAATCTCAAGTTAAACTAGGCATAGGCTTTATAAGCCTATTGTTCAAGCTAGCCTTACAAGACTAGTGAATTTGTGGTTCTTCTCAAATATACATCTATTTGAATAAACTTTGCTGTGGGTCATCAATAAAACTGGATGAGTTTATTCTTACACCTTAAATTTTTGTCCTGAGACTAGAGAGAGTGTCCTCTCTTGTTTTCTATTTGTTGTGGGGGTGCAAATTATCAGGTCTGTATTCAGATGTGTCCAGTCAGATTGGAAGACCAAGATGTAAAGCACACAAGTATTGCTGTAGAAGCTACCGTTGTTACCTTTCATACGGCCATCTAAATCTAAATCCTATGCACCTCCCGGCAAAGTCTCCTGTTTGTTATATTCTTTTTTTTTTTTTTAAGATTTCTTTATTTATTCATGATAGAATAGAGAGAGAGAGAGAGACAGAGACAGAGACATAGGCAGAGGGGGAAGCAGGCTCCATGCAGGGAGCCCTACGTGGGACTTGATCCCAAGTCTCCAGGATCATGCCCTGGGCCAAAGGCAGGAGCCAAACCGCTGAGCCAACCAGGGATCCCCTGTTTGTTATATTCTTGTATAGTCTCCTTACAATCCTAATTATTGTTTCAGTCTCTACAAATGACTTACTATCAACAAGAATAAATTGTGAGAAATGTTTAATTTGGACAAAATTATTTATTTGAAAGGCTCCTTAGGAATCCTTGGCTAAAGCTAATGAGCAATTTAAAAAATTTACTTAAGCAAAAATGAACTAAACTCCTTTTCCGAGTAAATCTGCCTCCCAAAATTAAGTCGTTTTAGATTATAACTCAAAATATAAGATAAATATTCATAAGTGCATAGTAATATAAATACATGATTGAATAAATAAATAATTGAAGGGAACAGACTGATATCTTTGTTCAGTTTAATGCCAATTATTTTATGTAGAAAATCCATCCACAAAAAGGTGGAACATAATTCTACAACCCTTAAATTTGGGCTGTGCTTAGTGACTTGTCTCCAAATAGTATAGTGTGAAAAGAGGAAAGAAAAGATTAACTTTATAGTGGAAAAATCTGTTAAACACTACCCTAGCCAGATGATCAAGGTCAACATGAATAGTGATAAATCATGTTGGTAGAATGTTCCCTTGATATAATAAAATGAAAATAACATCTTTGCTCTGTGATCTTCCTCCCTCAAAAATATAACCCCTGTCTAATCATGAGAAAAAATAGTAAGCACAATCCCACTGAAGGACAATCTATAAAGTATTTGACCAGTACTCCTTAAAACTGTCAAGGTCATCAAAAACAAGAGTAGTCTGGGAAATTGTCATAGTAAGGAGGAGTTTAGGGAGGTTTGATAAATAAAAGTAACATAATATCCTGGATGGGATAATTTAACAGAAAATAGACATTAGTAAAAATAAGGGAATATGAATTAGTGGTAGACTTTTACTTAATAATGCTATTATCAGTATTGATCCTTTAGTTGTGAGAAATATACCATGCTAATATAAGATGTTAACAATGGGTGAATTGGGTAGGGGGTATATGGGAACTCTGTAATCTCTCCTCAACTTTTCTGTCAATCTAAAAATATTCTAAGATAAAAATGTTAGTTTAAAGCCATTGGAATATATTTTTTGTGAAAATATTTTTTAAAAAATCAAATATTAAAAAATTTTTTGTATGATTGTGGTTAGCTCAAGCAAAATACCCTTTGCAAGGCCTGGGAGTTTACAGACTTTGAAAGAATATGTAATTTAAACTAGAGTCTTAGCAAAATTATATTTGCATATTTGCCCATGGAACTCTGAAAAATATTTATTCATAAGAATAAATATATTTTTGGGGGGTTACTTAAATTCAACTATTTCCATGGTTTGTCTATGGATTACCTATGTTTATTGATCTTTCAATGAAATTTGGTCAAATTTTCAAGAAGATTATAATCATAGTATTGGCTAGGTGAAACACTGCTGTTTGGTGAAATGGAAATGAAAGTTTTATTTTTAAAGTCCTATGTCCATTTTATTCCCACTTTTCCATACAGAGAGCTTCAAAAAATAGTTTGAGGTTCTTTAATCATGAGAATGAAATGAAGAGCATTTATCATAAAGCTGCATCAGACTCACCTATAATTCTTAGGTCTTTGGTAAATCTTTCACAGGAACAGGATGGCTCCTAACATCTAAAACAATGGATTACGGTTTAAAATATTTGGAGTGTTAGTAATCTATGAAAACTGTAGTTGGGTTACCTGCTTTTAATATTAAAAAAATAATAGATGGTAATCACATAAATTTCATAACTGAGTTCTAATATAACACACTATATTAGGTTGAAATTATATAAGGTAAGTATTGAGAACTCCAGTATACCATAATGAGTTCTGTTTATCCAGCAATGATATTAAGTTAATTTTTAGGGTATTATTATAATGCTATGAAAAAAACAAAACAAAAACCAGTTTCCAAAATCCAACTTTAGGTAGTAATAATAGCACAGAAACTGGATTGTTGTTCATAGACTTAAGTTTAGGCTATGTTTATTATATTCAATATAAAGTATAATGTAATATTGTTCCTTGTTTTCAAGAAGCTTTTTGTGGGAGAAAGGAGCAAGTTAAAAGATCTGTGCAAAACCTTTTATGACAGATCTCTGATAAGGGAAACATGGTCCCCAGGGAAGTACCTAAGAAGGATCCTTAACTCAGGTTGAGTTAGGAACTGAGATAGGATTTGGTTCTTAGGGAATGCGATGCCTGAGCCCAGTCTAAAACAACAATCAGAATTTAGGTAGAGACTAATAAGTTGATCTTTACAGACAGAATATAATAAAAACACTGACGCAGGTTGGAACACTTCTTGGGAAAAGTTGTAATGGTTCATTGTGCTTCAGGGCAAATTTTAAAGTTGAGCTAAAGAGGCAAGTGGCAGTCAAATTTTACCAACTCAGTAACAATGTACAATTGTGGAAACTCACTTCATATTCATCGTTAGTGCATACCAACAGGTATTTTTGCAATTTCATAATATGAAAATCTGTGTCATTGCTGAAATAGGAAATATTGATAACTTCAAAATAATGACTAATTTGGATACAATTTTTTTTTATTCAGGTATAATTAACCTACTGTGTCACATTAGTTTCAGATATACAATATGATGATTCAACAATTCTATACATTACTCAGTGTTCATTATGATAAGTGTGCTCTTAATCTCTTTCACCTATTTCACCCATCCTCCTCCCCACCTCCCCCTGGTAACCATTAGTGTGTTTTCCATATTCAGAAGTCTGATTTTTTGTTTGTTCTTATCTCTTTTTTTCTTTGCTCATTTGTTTTGTTTCTTAAACTCTACATATGAGTAAAACCATCTGTTTGTCTTTCTCTGACTGACCTATTTCACTTAGCATCATATCCTCTAGATCCACCCATGTTGTTCTAAATGGCAGGATCGCATTCTTTTTTTATGACTGGTAATATTCCATTGTGAGTGTGTGTGAGTGTGTGTGTGTGTGACATCTTCTTTATTCATTCTTCTGTGGATGATTTATTTCTTATTGGAGTATAGTTGATACACAATGTTACCTTAGTTTCAGGTGTATAACATAGTGATTAAACAATTTTATGCATTACACAAGTTATACAAGTGTAACTACTGTCTGTCACCATACAATTATTACAATGCCACTTATATTCCCTAAACTGTACCTTTTATTCCTGTGGCATATTTGTAACAAAGTGAGTGAAGGGGGTAAGAAATATAGGCTTCCAGTTATGTAATTTCTTAATACATGCCATTGGGCATAATTATTCAGCACCTGGGGTCCTGGTTGTGAAGGAAGGAGGAAGAGAGTAATCTTATTTCTTTATCTCATCTAGAAGATTCTTGTAAGTGAATGGAATTGAGGGATAACCCCTACAGCTATGTAAACTGTAGATAGAAAGTACAGTTTAGGGCACGTGGGTGGTTCAGTTGTTAAGTTTCTGGCTCTTGGATTCATCTCAGGTCATGATCTCATGGGTCATATGATCGAGGCTTGTCTTGGACTCTGCACTCAGTGGGAAGTCTACTTGAAGATTCTCTCCCAATGCCTCTCCCTCTGCTCCCTGTCCCTCACTCTCTCAAGTAAATAAATACATATTTAAAAAAAAAAAAAGGTACAGCTTACTTGAATTGCAGGTGTCCTGGGAAAATTTTGGTAAACTTTCCCCAGCTGCTGATTTGATTTCTGAAACTTAGAGGTGTCGTGTATTAATCTGGATCAAAAATAATGAGATAACATGCTTCAAAGCATAGCTGGTATTTTTATATAACAATGGACTTGAGCGTGCTTGTTTTTATTTTTGCACTTTTTAGGGAAAACCTGGTTGAAGACAGAGTCTTTGGCTTCTGCTCTTTACCTTTCTAACCAAGTTCAGTTTTCTCTAGGCTGTAATGACCAAATATTATTGTAAAACTTTAGATTTTGTGTACTTAATACTTATATAAACATATGATTTCAAAGTGATGTGGTCACTGGTACTATATTATTAGTCATTATTATAAAGTTAGTGTGTATAAACTGAGCACCTAGTATGTCCAGAGATATTCCTAGGTACTGCTGAAGTGGTGAAAAGCCCCAGCTACTCTCAAGTAGGTTGAATTCTAGAAGTTTTTAGCTTGAAAGTGTAGAGCTTTATATATCCCCACTAAAACAACTATATAAAAGTATCAGAAAAATGATACAATTATACCTAATACTGGAAAGTTAGATGTTTATGGAATACTCAGATCAAATCCAGCCTCTTTCAAACAAAGTATAATATGGCTGGAAGTCAGGTTTTCTGTCCTATGATCTGTGGAAATTTCTATGCTAAATAACATCTCAGGAAGGCTATGTGAAACAATCTTTTGAAATATGAAATATATACTATTTATAAATAGCCAATATATATTAACACCAACTTTTACTGAACTTGAAAAAATGAGTTCCAGTTTTGTCCTGTTCATATAATCTAGGGTACTAATGTTGCTTTCTAAATTCTCTGAAGTTTCCCTTAACCTTATATGTATACACTACAAGATAATTGAATTCTTAGGTTTTTTTTATAGGTTTGTTACATTTTAAGATAATTAATCAATAAATTAATTCTTTTCAGAGTAGAAACAACCTCAGGAAAAACACATTCCACAGAGAGATTCATTTTACAAATCTATTATTTACTAGAATATTGAAGATGTAGGGTTTTTTTTTTTAAGATTTATTTATTTATTTTAGTGGAGGCAAGGAGGGGCATACACAGGGGGAGAGAATCTCAAGAAGATTCCTGCAGGGTGCAAACCCAACCAGGGGCTCAGTCCCACCACCCTGAGATTATGACCTGAGCCCAAACCAGGAGCTGGATACTCATCCGATTGAGTCACCTAGGAACCATAAGAAGGTGTAGGTTTAGATGTTAGCTGGGTGTGGCTTCAGGTAGAGAGCTGAGACCTAATTAAGGAGCTTTGTTTGCCTATGTCTGAAAGCCCCCCAAAGAATCTTCAATTCTAACTACTGCACTAACATCATCGTTATATAATTTGATATAAAATTATACAACTATTTTTAAGTCATGTTTGTTTAGTTTATGTTTGATTCTCTTTTATTCTACGTGGAAAGATAGGGATTTATTTTCTATATGACTTTTATTTAAATACCTCAAAATAATGCTGGATTATTGATTTTCTTGATTACCATCACTTATTCTGGCAGTGCCCCGATATTAACACAATTAGTGCATAAAACAAATGTTTAAGAAGTTTAATGCTTTCACAACAGGAAGGCCATATGGGAACAGGATGATTTTTACAACAGAGCAAACTGACCTGACCAGGTGGCCAGTTAACAGAGAATACTTATTAAACAATACTCTTTAACAGTTTCATAAAATTCAAGCCAATACTGGAGCAGAGCCATCTTAATGGGTACCTGGGATTAGATTCAGTTAATTTAGACAATTTTATTTCTGCCTACATCAGAAATATGATTAAACATTGTTGACATTTATCTATTCACTAGTTACTTTGGACTTTTTGCCTGCCTGGCTCTGAAAAATATGAATTCAGGTTCAGCCATAATGGCAGAGTTTGGAGACAAAATAATTTATAGTATAAAATAGATGCTTTCTTATTCTAGTTTAAAACCTAGTGATACTTAACTAATAAAAGAGAAAATAACAATAACACACAGATAACTAGAAGGCCAGCCCTATTAATAACAAGTATGTAGGGGTATCATACTATCATCATTATAATTAGGATAGAGAGCTAGAGCTATATAAAGAATGTCATCATTTTCTTTTTTTTTTAAGATTTTATTTATTTATTCATGAGAGACACACAGATAGAGATAGACATAGGCAGAGGGAGAAGCAGGTCCCTCGTGCGGAGCCTGATATGGGACTGGATCCAGGACTCCGGGATCACGCCCTGAGCGGAAGGCAGATGCTCAACCACTGAGCCTCCCAGGTATCCCAAGTGTAATCATTTTCTTTCTTTCTTTCTTTCTTTCTTTCTTTCTTTCTTTCTTTCTTTCTTTCTTTCTTTCTTCTTTCTTTCTTCTTTCTTCTTCCTTCCTTCCTTCCTTCCTTCCTTCCTCCCTCCCTCCCTCTTTCTTTCTTTCTTCTTTCTTTCTTTCTTTCTTTCTTTCTTTCTTTCTTTCTTTCTTTCTCTTTCTTTCTTTCTTTTTCTTTCTTTCTTTCTTTCTTTTTTTTTTTTTTTTTTTTTTTTTTTTTTTTTTTTTTTTTTTTTTTACTTTATTCATGAGAGACCTAGAGAGAAAGAGAGGCAGAGACACAGGCAGAGGGAGAAGCATGCTCCATGCAGGGAGCCTGACATGGGACTTGATCCAGGGTCTCCAGGATCCCACCCTGGGCTGAAGGCGCCGCTAAACCGCTGAGTCACCCAGGCTGCCTGTGTAATCATTTTCTAAACTTATTTTCATTCAACATTCATAAAAATGAGTAGTAATATAGTACAATAGCATATGCACTGAAAATACTAAGGAAATAAAATACTGTTCCAATTTATTTTTAAAAAAAATTTTTTAAAGATTTTATTTATTTATTCATGATAGGCACAGAGAGAGGGAGAGAGAGAGAGAGGCAGAGACAGGCAGAGGGAGAAGCAGGCTCCATGCAGGGAGCCTGACCTGGGACTCGATCCGGGGTCTCCAGGATCATAACCCGGGCTGAAGGTGGTGCCAAACCGCTGGGCCATTGGGGCTGTCCTTGTTCTAATTAAAATGAGATCACAACTCACTAAAGGAGACCAGCAATAAAACAAGTAATTAGAATTTATTTTGATAATGGACAGGGCACAGTTCTTGAAACATCTATAAGAATGGCAAAAAAAAAAAGGCAAATAACCCAGATTCAACTAGATGGGAAGATATCAAGGAGTGATGCTAAGAGGTGGTGCTTGATCTGAATATTAAAGGACAAAAATTAGGTTTTCAGAGTATTGGTAGAGTAACATTCCAATGAATGGTAACCAGAATAGATAAAATTTGCAGACATGAAGAAATGTGTTTTTTTTGTGAGGCACTTGAGTGGCTCAGTGGTTGAGTGTCTGCTTTTGGCTCAGGTCATAATCCTGGGGTCTTGGGATTGAGTTCTTCACTGGGCTTCCCAGAAGGAGCCTGCTTCTTCCTCTGCCTATGTCTCTGCCTCTGTGTGTCTCTCATGAATAAATAAATAAAATCTTAAAAAAAAAAAAAGAAATGTGGCTTTTTGAGATGGAAACTTATTTGGAATAAGTCAGGGGATTAGGCTGAACAGGTCATTGGAAGCAAATCAATCAACTCATTCTCATTTACCTCTTTCTTTATCCATAAAACAGATAACCTCTTGTACTAGACAGGATTCTCTAACAAACAGAACCAATCAGTTATGTATGTATGTGTATCTATGTGTGTGGTTATGTCTGGACCCTTATTAGTCCTACTGAATTGGATTGTAATAGTTTTCTATTGACTGTAATTATAGGTCATAGTAAAACTAAGAGATATCTTAAGTGATTCCAGACATCGTTTTTGTTACCTCCATTATAGAGTAGAAATCCAATTGCCCCTTGGGAATCAGGATCAGTCAAACCTGCCAGAACAGTAACTTGTTTCTTTGCTTATTGATTCAGAGGCATGAGGTGCCCAAAATGGCTGGGTGGTAGTGCTAACTTCCTATTCATGGGATTATTGTCCTGTTTCCTAGTGGAAGCATTCCTCCCTTTGGAACTAAGACCTCTAGGCCAGCAGTGCATAAAGTCATGGTAATGGGAAGCAACAGTTTTGCTTGGGTTGCTTGTGATATAGTGAGGGATGCCACTTCCATTTCCATCCCTTAATTCCTTGACCTGTGAATCCTGGCTGTGGGAGGAAGAACACCATAAATTGCATGCTGATTCAGAGCATTTACTGCATCTTGGAGAATCCAGCCCCAAGTCTGTGAAGTATTGTTACAAACTGTCATGATAACTGAGTCACTTTGCCATTCTATCAAGCCAGCTACTTCAGAATGGTGGGGAATATGATAAGGCCAGTGAATTCTAGAAGTATGGGCCTACTGCTGCAATTATTTTTCTGTGAAGTGAGCTCCTTGATCAGAAGCAATGCTATGTGAAATACCATGACAGCAGATAAGGCACTCTGTAAGTACACAGATGGTAGTTTTGGCAGATGCTTTGTGTGTAGAGAAGTCAAATATGCTCCCAGTGTAAATGTCTCTTCCAGAAAAAAAAAAACAAAAACACTTTCATGATGGAAACTACATAGTGTAATAGCTTGCCACCAGGTAGCTGACTGATCAGCCCTGGGGAAAGGGATTCACTGTTAGTCTCTCACTACTTAGCAGTGGCTGTAGCTAGGTCAGCACTGGTGAGTGGAAGTCCATGTGCTAAGCCAATGGGTCCCTGCCACCATTTTATTAACAGTAGAAAAAGTATCTTACTTCAATTATATTCCATATGGGAGAAAAAAGTGTTTATCAAGTTTATAATGACTTTTATTTATCACCACTTATATCATTATGAGCTATACTAACATCCAGCTTTATTTTTCATGATATTTTCCTGAAGTAATATTTGGAAATATTTATCTCATTTGTATAAATCTCACCTTAGCTTATGATGAAAGAGATAGTGTCTTGATTCAAAGTACTGTATTCAGAATTATTTAATAATAAGGTTACAAAATGTTTAAAAATTCTCAGAAAAAAGGAAAATATACCAACCAACAAACACACGTATATATTGTTTTTTTCAATAGTGAAATATCAGTGGCATATTTATTACAGTTTAAGCATAGGCATCAACAGCACTGTTTTTGTTCAGTGTCAAAAAAACCTTGATGTATATATAACAGGGTTAATTCCATCTATCAAGTATTTATGTTTTTCCAGACTTATAAGTATTAGCATGAAAAGCATCAATAAGTTAGTAATTATGCATTTTTCTTTTTGATTTTTTAAGATTCATATTTCTGTCCATCATATAAAAAACAAAACAAAACAAATAATAAGTCCTGTTCTTCAGTAATTCCAATTTTCTTGTTTCACTACCATTTTAAGGCTAATAAAGATACCTCAACAAGAAAAAGAGAAGGTAACATATTTTCAGATTTTCTGGATAAAAATTTCATTATTTGAAGAAGTCATAGATACTATTTAATGTTTAGAATTCAAAATTTTAAAGAAATGAAATAACCTAGTTATCTGAGATAGTAAATATCTATTGTATTCTCAAGTTCAGAAACCAGGACGTGGGATGTCAGTGGTTGAGCATCTGCCTTCAGCTCAGGACATGATGATGTCCTGGGATGGAGTCCCATATTTTGCTCCCTGCGGGGAGCCTGCTTCTCCCTCTATGTCTCTGCCTCTTTCTCTGTGTCTCTCATGAATAAATGAATAAATGAATGAATGAATAAATAAATACATAAATCTTTACCAAAAAAAAAAAAAAAGAAAAGAAACATTTTTTTCTGTGGTTGTGTTGAGATTATATAGAATAATAGATGGTGATGGCATATTCTAATGGCAGAGAAGTTTAGATTCTGACATGATCCAGGACCAATACTCTCGGTTTGCTTGTTTTATTGTATCTCAACCAAGAGAAAATCTTTTTTGCTGTTTTATTTTTTAATATGATGGACTTGTCCTAGTTTTACTGAAATTAGCTATTAAATGTCAGGTATTCTTGGTTCTTAGCTATATTAGATAATAAAATAGACAAACCTCCTTGCCTTGTTGAGGTTATATACTAATCTATTTACAAGTAAATAGAAAACTAAAGTACTATGGAGAAAATGGAACAGGCTAAGAAGAATTAGTCTTTTCAGTGGAGGAGGGTGGTTTGAGTAGAACCAGTTGAGGAGATGGCATTTGATTAGAAGCCAAAATTTGCAGCAAAGTTCACAGTGAAAATTCTTTTTTTTTTCTTTTCTTTTTGTTGATTTAATATATGGCCTCAGTCATAATCAGGCTTATCACTTGTCTATAAGTAAAAGTGAATCTATAATCTTAGAAATTATTTCTTCTTTAAGCAGAGTAGGTTTCATAATGACTCTTTAAAAAGTATTTTTTTATTTTTGGCATTTCATAAATGTTAAAATTTAGTTTCAAGTGTATATTATATTTTGAGAACTATTTCTACTTTTTAGGAGGAAAATTGACTACAATGATTGAGTATTATGGGAAAGCTTTAGTATTTTAGTAAACTTCCAAGACCATGAAACTTCCTCAGTGGTTGTTTGAGTCAAGGTCATACAAATGATAGCAAATTATCTTATTCTGTTTGCTTGTCTTCATTTTGTTTTGTTTCTTCAGTAAAATTTTCTATAAATGATGTTTGATAAAAATGAGTCTCTTGTTCCAGCATTTCTGCTAATTACAGTTTTCAGGTTTAATTTGAAATAAATGTTACAATGTGCTTCATAAAGATTAATTTATTTTTAATGAGACTTGGAAAAATGCTAATGGCTTTCAATCCTTGAGCAGAATGATGGTTCAGGCTGGGAAATTGAATAAAGTAGACAAAATATTCACCTTCAAATCTACAGTATTTATTTATTTATTTAATTTATTTTTTATTGGTGTTCAATTTACCAACATACAGAATAACCCCCAGTGCCCGAAACCCATTCACTCCCACCCCCTGCCCTCCTCCCCTTCTACCACCCCTAGTTCGTTTCCCAGAGTTAGGAGTCTTTACGTTCTGTCTCCCTTTCTGATATTTCCCACACATTTCTTCTCCCTTCCCTTATATTCCCTTTCACTATTATTTATATTCCCCAAATGAATGAGAACATATAATGTTTGTCCTTCTCCGACTGACTTACTTCACTCAGCATAATACCCTCCAGTTCCATCCACGTTGAAGCAAATGGTGGGTATTTGTCATTTCTAATGGCTGAGTAATATTCCATTGTATACATAAACCACATCTTCTTTATCCATTCATCTTTTGATGGACACCGAGGCTCCTTCCACAGTTTGGCTATCGTGGACATTGCTGCTATAAACATCGGGGTGCAGGTGTCCCGGCGTGTCATTGCATCTGTATCTTTGGGGTAAATCCCCAATAGTGCAATTGCTGGGTCGTAGGGCAGGTCTATTTTTAACTCTTTGAGGAACCTCCACACAGTTTTCCAGAATGGCTGCACCAGTTCACATTCCCACCAACAGTGTAAGAGGGTTCCCTTTTCTCCGCATCCTCTCCAACATTTTTGGTTTCCTGCCTTGTTAATTTTCCCCATTCTCACTGGTGTGAGGTGGTATCTCATTGTGGTTTTGATTTGTATATCCCTGATGGCAAGTGATGCAAAGCATTTTCTCATGTGCGTGTTGGCCATGTCTATGTCTTCCTCTGTGAGATTTCTGTTCATGTCTTTTGCCCATTTCATGATTGGATTGTTTGTTTCTTTGCTGTTGAGTTTAAGAAGTTCTTTATAGATCTTGGAAACTAGCCCTTTATCTGATATGTCATTTGCAAATATCTTCTCCCATTCTGCAGGTTGTCTTTGAGTTTTGTTGACTGTATCCTTTGCTGTGCAAAAGCTTCTTATCTGGATGAAGTCCCAATAGTTCATTTTTGCTTTTGTTTCTTTTGCCTTCGTGGATGTATCTTGCAAGAAGTTACTGTGGCCGAGTTCAAAATGGGTGTTGCCTGTGTTCTTCTCTAGGATTTTGATGGAATTTTGTCTCACATTTAGATCTTTCATCCATCTTGAGTTTATCTTTGTGTATGGTGCAAGAGAGTGGTCTAGTTTCATTCTTCCGCATGTGGATGTCCAATTTTCCCAGCACCATTTATTGAAGAGACTGTCTTTCTTCCAATGGATAGTCTTTCCTCCTTTATCGAATATTAGTTGGCCATAAAGTTCAGGGATCCACTTCTGGATTCTCTATTCTGTTCCATTGATCTATGTGTCTGTTTTTGTGCCAGTACCACACTGTCTTGATGACCACAGCTTTGTAGTACAACCTGAAATCTGGCATTGTGATGCCCCCAGATATGGTTTTCTTTTTTAAAATTCCCCTGGCTATTCGGGGTCTTTTCTGATTCCACACAAATCTTAAAATAATTTGTTCTAGTCTCTGAAGAAAGTCCATGGTATTTTGATAGGGATTGCATTAAACGTGTGTATTGCCCTGGGTAACATTGACATTTTCACAATATTAATTCTGCCAATCCATGAGCATGGAATATTTTTCCATCTCTTTGTGTCTTCCTCAATTTCTTTCAGAAGTGTTCTGTAGTTTTGAGGGTATAGATCCTTTACCTCTTTGGTTAGGTTTATTCCTAGGTATCTTATGCTTTTGGGTGAAATTGTAAATGGGATTGACTCCTTAATTTCTCTTTCTTCAGTCTCATTGTTAGTGTATAGAAATGCCACTGATTTCTGGGCATTGATTTTGTATCCTGCCACACTACCAAATTGCTGTATGAGTTCTAGCAATCTTGGGGTGGAGACTTTTGGGTTTTCTATGTAGAGTATCATGTCATCAGCGAAGAGGGAGAGTTTGACTTCTTCTTTGCCAATTTGAATGTCTTTAATGTCTTTTTGTTGTCTGATTGCTGAGGCTAGGACTTCCAGTACCATGTTGAATAGCAGTGGTGAGAGTGGACATCCCTGTCTTGTTCCTGATCTTAGGGGAAAGGCTCCCAGTGCTTCCATTGAGAATGATATTTGCTGTGGGCTTTTCGTAGATGTCTTTTAAGATGTTGAGGAATGTTCCCTCTATCCCTACACTCTGAAGAGTTTTGATCAGAAATGGATGCTGTATTTTGTCAAATGCTTTCTCTGCATCTAATGAGAGGATCATATGGTTCTTGGTTTTTCTCTTGCTGATATGATGAATCACATTGATTGTTTTACAGGTGTTGAACCAGCCTTGTGTCCCAGGGATAAATCCTACTTGGTCATGGTGAATAATTTTCTTAATGTACTGTTGGATCCTATTGGCCAGTATCTTGTTGAGAATTTTTGCATCCATGTTCATCAGGGATATTAGTCTGTAATTCTCCTTTTTGGTGGGGTCTTTGTCTGGTTTTGGAATTAAGGTGATGCTGGCCTCATAGAACGAATTTGGAAGTACTCCATCTCTTTCTATCTTTCCAAACAGCTTTAGTGCAATAGGTATGGTTTCTTCTTTAAACATTTGATAGAATTCCCCTGGGAAGCCATCTGGCCCTGGACTCTTGTGTCTTGGGAGGTTTTTGATGACTGCTTCAATTTCCTCCCTGGTTATTGGCCTGTTCAGGTTTTCTATTTCTTCCTGTTCCAGTTTTGGTGGCTTTCCAGGAATGCGTCCATTTCTTCTAGATTGCCTAATTTATTGGCGTATAGCTGTTCATAATATGTTTTTAAAATCGTTTGTATTTCCTTGGTGTTGGTAGTGATCTCTCCTTTCTCATTCATGATTTTATTAATTTGAGTCTTCTCTCTCTTCTTTTTAAGAAGGCTGGCTAATGGTTTATCTATCTTATTAATTCTTTCAAAGAACCAACTCCTGGTTCTGTTGATCTGTTCCACAGTTCTTCTGGTCTCGATTTCGTTGAGTTCTGCTCGAATCTTTATTAACTCCCTTCTTCTCTTGGGTGTAGGATCTATTTGCTGTTTTTTCTCTAGCTCCTTTATGTGTAAGGTTAGCTTTTGTATTTGAGTTCTTTCCAGTTTTTGAATGGATGCTTGTATTGCAATGTATTTCCCCCTTAGGACTGCTTTTGCTGCATCCCAAAGATTTTGAACGGTTGTATCTTCATTCTCATTAGTTTCCATGAATCTTTTTAATTCTTCCTTAATTTCCTGGTTGACCCTTTTATCTTTTAGCAGGATGGTCCTTAACCTCCATGTGTTTGAGGTCCTTCCAAACTTCTTGTTGTGATTTAGTTCTAATTTCAAGGCATTATGGTCTGAGAATATGCAGGGGACAATCCCAATCTTTTGGTATCGGTTCAGACCCGATTTGTGACCCAATATGTGGTCTATTCTGGAGAAAGTTCCATGTGCGCTTGAGAAGAATGTGTATTCAGTTGAGTTTGGATGTAAAGTTCTGTAGATATCTGTGAAATCCATCTGGTCCAGTGTATCATTTAAAGCTCTCGTTTCTTTGGAGATGTTGTGCTTAGAAGACCTATGGAGTATAGAAAGAGCTAGATTGAAGTCACCAAGTATAAGTGTATTATTATCTAAGTATTTCTTCACTTTGGTTAATAATTGATTTATATATTTGGCAGCTCCCACATTCGGAGCATATATATTGAGGATTGTTAAGTCTTCTTGTTGAATAGATCCTTTAAGTATGATATAGTGTCCCTCTTCATCTCTCACTACAGTCTTTGGGGTAAATTTTAGTTTATCTGATATAAGGATGGCTACCCCTGCTTTCTTTTGAGGACCATTCGAATGGTAAATGGTTCTCCAACCTTTTATTTTCAGGCTGTAGGTGTCCTTCTGTCTAAAATGAGTCTCTTGTAGACAGCAAATAGATGGGTCCTGCTTTTTTATCCAGTCTGAAACCCTGCGCCTTTTGATGGGGTCATTAAGCCCGTTCACATTCAGAGTTACTATTGAGAGATATGAGTTTAGTGTCATCATGATATCTATTCAGTCTTTGTTTTTGTGGACTGTTCCACTGAACTTCTTCTTAAAGGGGAATTTTAAGAGGCCCCCTTAAAATTTCTTGCAGAGCTGGTTTGGAGGTCACATATTCTTTTAGTTGCTGCCTGTCTTGGAAGCTCTTTATCTCTCCTTCCATTTTGAATGAGAGCCTTGCTGGATAAAGTATTCTTGGTTGCATGTTCTTCTCATTTAGGACCCTGAATATATCCTGCCAGCCCTTTCTGGCCTGCCAGGTCTCTGTGGAGAGGTCTGCTGTTACCCTAATACTCCTCCCCATAAAAGTCAGGGATTTCTTGTCTCTTGCTGCTTTAAGGATCTTCTCCTTATCTTTGGAATTTGCAAGCTTCACAATTAAATGTCGAGGTGTTGAACGGTTTTTATTGATTTTAGGGGGGGATCTCTCTATTTCCTGGATCTGAATGCCTGTTTCCCTTCCCAGATTAGGAAAGTTTTCAGCTAGAATTTGTTCAAATACATATTCTGGCCCTCTGTCCCTTTCGGCGCCCTCGGGAACCCCAATTAAACGTAGGTTTTTCTTCCTCAGGCTGTCGTTTATTTCCCTTAATCTATCTTCATGGTCTTTTAATTGTTTGTCTCTTTTTTCCTCAGTTTCCCTCTTTGCTATCAACTTGTCTTCTAGGTCACTCACTCGTTCTTCCACCTTGTTAACCCTCGTCGTTAGGACTTCTAGTTTGGATTGCATCTCATTCAATTGATTTTTAATTTCTGCCTGATTAGCTCTAAATTCTGCAGTCATGAAGTCTCTTGAGTCCTTTATACTTTTTTCTAGAGCCACCAGTAGCTGTATAATAGTGCTTCTGAATTGGCTTTCTGACATTGAATTGTAATCCAGATTTTGTAACTCTGTGGGAGAGAGGACTGTTTCTGATTCTTTCTTTTGAGGTGAGGTTTTCCTTCTAGTCATTTTGCTCAGTTCAGAGTGGCCAAAAGCAAGTTGTATTGGGAAAAAGAGAAAAAGAGAGGAGAGAAAGAAGGAAAGAAAAGAGAAAGAGAAAAAAAAGGGAAGAAAAAGAAAAAAAAAAACGAAAAAAAAAAAAAAAAGAGAAAGAAAAAGAAAGGAGAAAAAAAAGGGGGTGGGGGAAGGAAACAAATCAAAAAGCAAAACAAAACAAAAACAAAAACAAAAACAAAAACAAAAACAAACAAACAAAAAAAGAACCACCGGGGAGTATCTTCTGATTCTGTGTACTTTAAGTCCCTTGGCTTCTCCTGGAAGTTGTCCGTCTAGCTGGTCTTCTGGGGGAGGGGCCTGCTGTGCTGATTTTCAGGTGTTAGCAGTTGGGGGAGCTGCTGTGCCCCTGCCTGGTGCAGGGCTCAGTGGGGGTTGTTTACCCCGTGAGGCCGCAGGAGGAACAGCCCCAGTGGCGGGGCAGCTCTGGAAACCTGGATTCAGCTCCGGCAGGAACTCCGTCTGCAGGGCCTGGAGGCTCCGGGCGGGGCCGCTGATGTGCTCAGCTGGGGCAGGAGCGTCCTCGCTGTCCTGGGCCCTCCCGGCCTCTGCCTGTCCCGGGGGAGGCCGGATCCTGGGCTGTGTCCCGGCGCCCTGTGCTCCGGAGCCTGCGCTGGTGGATTCGCGCTCCCGGGCCGCGCAGCCCCCTCCGTGGAGCCGCCGCCCGAGCCCCTCCGAGCTGCTCCCGGGGCCGCGCAGCCCCCTCCGTGGAGCCGCCGCCCGAGCCCCTTCAGCTGCTCCGGTCCCGCCGGGTCCCGCCGTGCGCTGCAGCCCTTAGGGAGCTCGGCGCACTCTCCCGGGGCGCAGGTGCCTGTTAGTGTCCCCGGGAGCCCGAGGGCATCCCCGCCCTCCTGGGTCCTGCTCCACCTCCCTGTGAGCCCCTTTCCGCCCGGGAAGGTCGGTGCAGCTCCTGCTCCTCCGGGACGGGGCTCTCCTGTGTTGGGGACACTCGCCCCGGCCTCAGCCCGTCTCCTCGCGGGGCCCCTCCCCCTCGGAGGCCTTTTGTTTCTTTATTTCTTTTTCCCCGTCTTCCTACCTGGATAGAAGCGCGAACTCTTCTCACTGTAGCATTTCACTGTTCTCTTTTTAAATCTCAGGCCGAATTCGTAGATTTTCAGGATAATTTGAAGGTTTTCTAGGTAATTTGGTGGAGACAGGTGACTTGGGGACCCTGCTCTTCCGCCATCCTGCCCCTCCCCCCCTACAGTATTTATTTTGATGTCTTTGATTAAGTAAATGTTTCTATACTCCTGTTTATTTTACGCTATATTTATGTGGTCTTAAAAATAATTTATATGAGGTATTTCCATGGACAACCCAAATATAAATGAGCGCTGATACCAAAATAAATTGTAAAAGTGAATTGTAAAATAGAATATAGAAGAATATATTCATTATTCTTTTATAGTTAGGTGCCGTAGGGGTCAAGGATGAGCCAGATGAATGTGAGTAGAGGAGGAAAGTAGACGGGGTTTTAGGTATATGTAGCATCTCAGCAAAAGTAGTTAGAAAAATAACATGGTACATTCAAGACATATTAGTAGTTTGGTATGTGCAGAAAATAGGATTCCAAAGGGAGAAAGAACATTGAAAGAAGTTGAAAGATTAAATAGAAACTCTATAATGATTGTTATAAGAATAATAGATATATTTTCTATTATCTATCACCCATCTATCTATCCACCAAGAGATTTTAAGGATTATCTTAGTAATTTTTCCAGTTTTACTGAGAAATAATTGACATACATTACTGTATAAGCATAAGACATACAGTATGATGGTTTGATTTACACATATTGTGAACAGATTACCACAGTAGGCGTTATTAATAATCATTGTCTTATACAGATACAGTAGGAAGAAAAAAATTTCCCCTTGTGATGAAAACTCATAGGAACCTACTCTCTTAACAACGTCTCTCTATATCATACAGCATTGTTAACTGTAGTCATCATGTTATGCATTATATCTCTAGTACTTATTTATTTTGTACCTGGAAGTTTGTATCTTTTAACTCCTTTCCTCCAGTTTCCTTCTTAACCTCCACCTCTGGTAAACACAAATCTGATCTTTTTCTGAGTTTGGTGGTTTTTTTTTCTTTTTTATTCTACATTTAAGTGAGATCATATAGTATTTGTCTTTCTCTGTCTGACTTATTTCATTTAGCATAATGCCTTAAGATCCATTCATGTTACTTCAAATGGTAGGATTACCTCATTTTTTATGACTCATAATATACCATTGCATATATATATACCACAACTTCTTTATCCATCAATTCATCAATGGATATTTGGGCTATTTCCCTATCTTGGCTATTGGGAATAATGTTGCAATGAACATGAGGGCACAGATATCTTTTAAAGTTTGTGCTTTTGTTTCTTTTTAATATATTCCCAGAAATGGAATTGCTGGATAATATGGTAGGCTCTAGCTCTAATTTTCAGAGGAACCTCCATACTGTTTTCCATAATGGCTGAACTGATTTACAATCCTACCAAGAGTGCACAATGGTTTCCTTTTCTACACATCCTTGCCAGCACTTGTTACCTCTTTACTTTGTGTTGATGGCCATTCTAACAGACATGAGATAGTACCTCATTGTGGTTTTAATTTGCATTTCATGAATTAGTATTGATATTGAACATCTTCTCATGTACCTGTTGGCTATTGGTATATCTTCTTTGGAGAAATGTCTACTCAGGTCCTTTGCCCAATTTTTAATTGGACTTTTTATTCTTTTGCTATTGAGTTGTGTGAGTTCTTTATATATTTTGAGTATTAACCCCTTATGAGAAATGTGGTTTGCAAATATTTTTTTCCCATTCCATAGGATGTCTTTTCACTTTATTGATGGCTTCCTTTGCTGTGCAGAAGATTTTTAGTTTCATATAGTCCCACTTTTTAATTTTGTTGATTGTGCTTTAGGTGTGATTTTAAAAAAGTCATTATGAAAAAAAAATCATTGTGAAGATCCATGTCAAACAGCTTTGTTTCTATGTATTCTTCTAAGAGTTTTATGGTTTCAGGTCTTGCATGTAAGTCTTTAAGCCTTTTCAAGTTAATTTTCGAGTGTGTAAGATAGTGATGTGGTTTCATTCTTTTACATTGAATAACCAATTTCACAGCACCATTTTATAGAATAGACTGTCTCTCGTGCATGAGTATTCGTGGCTCCTGTGAAATGAAAGTTTAATGTATATTGGTTCTGGGATCTCAATTGTGTTTCATTGGTCTACTATTCTATTGTTTCATTGTTTTTATATTAGTACCTTACTGCTTTAATTATTATAGCTTTATGCTATAGCCTGAAATCAAGGAGCATGATGCCTCCTGCTTTGTTCTTAGGATTTCTTAGGTCATTCAGAGTCTTCTTGTTTCTATATAAATTTTAGGACTTTCAAAAAAATCTGTAAAACATGCCACTGGAATCTTGATAGGAATGGCATTGAATTTATATATGACTTTTGGTAATATTGACATTTTTAACAATATTAATTTTTTTAATCCAAGAACATAGATAGGATACTTTTCCATTTATCTTTGTCTTCTTTGAATTCTTTCATCAATGTCTTGTAGTTCTTAGAGTAGAGATCTTTCACCTTCTTGGATAAATTTATTCCTAAGCATTTTATTAGTTTTGATGTCATTGTAAATGAGATTGATTTTTTTCTTTTCTCTTTTCTTTCTTTCTAAAAAATTTTTAGTGTATATAGAGAGATGCTACTGAGTTTTGTGTTAGTTTTGTATTCTGCTGTTTTACTGAATTCATTAATTCATTATAACATTTTTTTTGAGTCTTTAGGATTTTCTATATATCAAAACATGTAATCTACAAATAGAGACAGTTATACTTCTTCCTTTCTAATTCTGTTGCCTTTTATTTCTTTTTATTGGCTGATTGCTCTACATAGGACTTCCAGTACTATTTTGAATAGGAGTTGTGAGAATGGGCACCCTTGTCTTATTCGTGATCTTGGAGGAAAAGCTCTTATCCTTTTCCAATTGAGTAGGATGTTAGCTGTGGGCTTGTATGTGTCCTTTATTATGTTGATGTACATTCTTTCTATGCTTGTTAACAATTTTTATGATGAATAGTTGTTGAATTTTGTTGAATGCTTTTTTCTGTAGCTATTAAGATGATTGTGATTTTTAAATTTTATTCTGTTCTTATGATGTATCACATTGACTGATTTGTGTAATCTGAGCTATCCTTGCATCTCGAAGATAAATCCCACTTGATCATGATGAATGAAACTTTTAATGTGCTGCTCACTTAAGTTTTCTAGTATTTTGTTGAGAATCTTTACGTCTGTATTCATCAAGATTATTGACTGATGTTTTTATTTTCTAGTAGTATCCTTATCCGACTTTGTTATTAGGATAATCCTTGCCATATAAAATGAGTTTGGGAGTGTTTGTTTCTCTTTCATTTTGGGGAACAGTTTGGGAAGGATTGGTGTTAATTCTTTAAATGTTTGGTAATATTTACCAGTGAAGCTCTCTGGTCCTGCATTTTGTTAGTTGTGAGATTTTTGAATACTGATTCAATTTCCTTATTAAGAATTGGTCTATTAAGATTTTTCTATTTCTTCCTGTTCAGTCTTGGTAAATTGTATGTTTCTAAGACTTCTTCCATTTCTTCTAGGTTGCCCAGTTTGTTGGCACATAGTTGTTCATAGTAGCCTCTTATTTGTATTTCTATGGTATCAGGTGTAAGTCCCATTTTTCATTTGTAAATTTGTTGATTTTGGTTCCCTCTTTTTGTTCCTGGGTTAATATAGCTAAAGGTTTGTCAATTTTGTTTACTTTTTCAAAGAATTAACACTTAGTTTGATGAATTTTCTATTGTTTTTCTGTTCTCTATTTTATTTATTTCTGATTAGTCTTTATTATTTACTTTCTTTTGCTAACCTTGGGCCCATTTCTTTTCTCTCTTTTCTCTGTCTTCTCATCTTTTCTTTTCTTTCTTTCTTTCTTTCTTTCTTTCTTTCTTTCTTTCTTTCTTTCTTTCTTCTTTTTTTCTTCTTTCTTTCTCTTTCTTCCCTTCCTTCCTTCCTTCCTTCCTTCGTTCCTTAAGGCGTAGAGTTAGGTTGTTTTTTGGGATCCTTCTTGCTTCTTAGTGTAGGCATATATCATTATGAATTCTCACTTAGAACTCCTTTTTCTGTAACCCATAAGTTCTGGTATGTTTTCATTTTCATGTGGCTCAAGAAACTTTTTTATTTTCCCTTAATTTTTGTTTTTGATCTATTGGTTGATCATGAGAGTGTTGTTTAATTTCCATGTGTTTGTAAATCTTCCAATTTTTCTTTTGTTGTTGGTTTTTAGTTTCATGGTATTGTGGGCAGAGATTACTCTTGGTATGATTTTAATCTTGAACTTTGTAAGACTTCTTTTGTAACCTAACATATGGTTTATGCACTTGAGAAGATTATGTATTCTGCTTTTGTTAGATAGAATATTCTGTAAATGTCTGTTAGGTCCATTTGGTTTATACTGTTGTTCAAATCTACTGTTTCCTTATTGATTCTCTGTCTGGATGACCTATCTATTGTTGACAGTTTTAAAGTCTCTAATTAATATTGTATTGCTGTTTATTTTTCCTTTTAGCCTGTTAGTTTTTGATTTATACATTTAGGTGCTACTATGTTGGGTACATAATTATTTATAATTGCTATATCTTATCGATAGATTGGCATGTTTGTTATCATATGATGAACTTGTCTCACTTTGTCAACTTTAGTTTAAGGTCCATTTTGTCTGATAAAAGTAAAGCTTTCCCTGCTTTTTCATTTTTTTGATTATCATTTGCTTGAAATGTCTTTTTCCATTCCTTCACTCTCAATCCTTTTGTGTCTTTAAAGCTAATGAGTTTCTCCTAGGAAGATATTGTTGGATATTATTTTTTTATCTGTTCTTACATTTTGTGTCTTTTAATTATAGAATTTATCCTGTTTATCTCTAAAGGAATTATTAATGGGTGAGAACTTACTATTGTCATTTTGTTTATTGTTTCTGGTTATTTTATAAATCCATTATTCTTTGTTTTCTATTTTGCTGTCCTTTTTTATGTTTTGATGTCTTTTGGTGTCTGCATATTTTGACTTCTTTATCATGTTCTTTTGTGTAAATACTTAAGATTTTTTCTGAGGTTATCATGATTCTTACATGAAATATCTTAAGCTTTTGACATCCATTTTAAACTGATAAAAACTTAACTTCAATACAATTTGTATACTTCACACTTTTATTTTTTCTCCCCTGACATTTTTAGTTATTGCTGTTACAGTTCACATGTTGTTGTTGTTTTTGTATATGGTGTAACTAATAACAGATAATTGTATTTGTGGTTATCTTTACTATGTTCCCTAGTGGTTTTTAACTTTTAAACTAGAATTGTGAGTTATGCACCACTAGCACCATATTGCAGATTCTAATTATGATTATATATTTACACTACCAGTGAGATTTATGCTACTTTTTTTAAAGATTTTTTTTTTTTTTTTATTAGAGAGAGAGAGAAAGGGAGCAGTGGGAGGGGTAGGGGGAGTGGGAGAGAGGATCTCAAGCGGACTCTGTGCACAGCCCCATAGCTGTAGCCTGACTTGAGGCTTAATCCCACAACCCTGAGATCATGACTTAAGCCAAAATCAAGAGTAGGATGCTTAACTGACTGAGCCACCCAGGTACTTTTACAGTTTTTTGTGTTTTTATAACGTTAATCAGTATTCTTTTACCTCCACTCAAAGACTTCTCTTTAGCATTTCTTTAAGGCAGATCAGGTGTTAACAAACTCTCTCAGCTTTGTTTAGGAAAGTCTTTCTCCCTCCTTTATTTATGAAGGAGAGCTTTGCTACATATCAAATTCTTGGTTGACAGTTTTTGTTTCTTTCAATATTTTGAATATGTCTTCCCATTCTCTCCTGGGCTGAAAAATATTTGTTGAGAAATCTACGTAAAATATGGGTGTTTTCTGGTATGTAAATCTCTCTTTTCTCTTGCTGCTCTTAAAATTCTTTTTTTGTCTTTGACTTTTGACAATTTAATTATAATGTGTCTTCATGTAGCCCTATTTGGTTTAACCTATATTAGGTTCTTTAGGCTTCATGGATCTGGATGTCTATTTCTCTCCCCAAGTTGGGGATGTTTTCAGCCATTTTTATTGTAAGTATACATTCTATCATTTTCTCTTCTAGAATTCCTATAATGTAATTTTTTGTGTGCATATCCCACAAATCCTGTCAAATTTTTCTCTTTCTTTCTTTCTTTCTTTCTTTCTTTCTTTCTTTCTTTCTTCTTTCTACCTTTCTTCCTTCCCTTTTTTTCCTTTTTGCTATTCTCATGGTTATTTTCAGTGTCCTATTTTCCATGGTTTTGATTCTTTCTTCTCAATGGTTGAGTCTACTTTTGAAACTATATTGAAATATTCAGTTTAGGTAGTGTATTTTTCAACTCTAGAATTCTGTTTGTTTTTGATGGTTGCGATTTCCTTTTCATACTTATTTTGTTCATGTGTTGTTTTCCAGATTTTGTTTAGTGTGTTCTGTGTGTGTGCTCTGGTAGTTTATTAACTTCCTTATTAATTCTTTGACATTTCATAGGTCTCCATTTCATTAGTCAGTTACTGGAGGTTGATTAATTGTCTTTTTTGGTGTCATATATACCTGGTTTTTCATGATTCTTGATATCTTACATTGGTGTGTGCAACTTAAGTAATGGGGCTCCTCTTTCAGATGTTAAAGGTTTGCTTTGGTAGAGACAGTTCTTTATCAGTCTTCTCAGTTTGGGTTTCTGCATGTACCTACTGGTAAATGTCGTTAGATAGGCAGGACCTCTATTTTGGGGTAAGTCAACTATTCAAGTTATGAGGATAGAAATAGGAATAGGTATGCCATAATTTGAAAACAGTTGGCGTGGCTACCTACCCAAATGAGGCTGTAGATTGGACTCAATTGTTGCCTGAATTCTCTGATGAGGCTTACTAAATGGTTAGGACTGGGTACTATACTATATTCAGTAAAAGATGAGACTATGAAATAGCTTTCCTGCTCTGAAGGGGCAGCAGGTTAGAATCTTGTGCCTGTATAGCTCATTTTTAGGGGTCCTGAATCAGGCCTGAGTATACACAAAGTTCCCTGGTCAGGTGAGGGCACCAGTTTTGCTCTGTGGACAGGGAAGATATGAACTGTGCTCTCTGTTCAAGAGCCACTGTGCGTAGGACTACTAGATGGATACACAGCTTTGTGTGTGCACTGATTAAGTTCCCTGGTCAGGCAGGCTGAAAGCTGTATTCATGGATGAGCAGGGTTACACATTAGATTTTCTGCCCAGGTGCAGTGGGAGATACAGCTCTAAAACTGATAAAGCTCTTTGTTTACTTAACTCAAGCTAACATGCATCCAAATTCCTTGGCAAAACAGGACCACTGACTTTACCCTGCAAACTATTTGCTCTGTCTGTCCTTCTCTTGGTGAAGTGCTCTTGTGCTGCACAGCTTCTAAGGTTGTCACCAGCCCCTCCTGTCAGATGGGGCAGAAGGTACTCTCCATAGTGGGTTGGGCTATATGATTCAGCACTTTGCCTGGGTATGAGCAACCGAGGCTCTAAGGCTAGAAAAGCTCATTTGAGGACCTGAATCAGGCAGATCTGCACCCAACTGAATTCCCTGGTCAGAGTACACTACCAACTTTATTCTGTACATGAGCAAAGTCACTAGTTGTGATTACTACTTGAGCACTGCAGGAGTGAACTCTGCCCGTCAAGATCTGTGTGCTGGTTGTTGCAAACCCTCCTCTTCTTATTCATCACACACAGATTCCCAGTCACTGGACCCCAGATATTCCCCTGCCATCCTTGTGGTGCAAGATTGAGGTAGGGGATCCTACAAAGAGACCTCCAATCCTGGAAGAGGCTGGTTGTCCTCCTTGAGTTTCCTTTTCCCACTGGAGAAACCACTCTTCATGTAGTACTATACTGTTAGTGGCAGGGGAAGGGTGGACAATGTGGTCAAGGCATAGCCACTTTATTGCCTTTCTAATGAAGTCTCCCTTGGTCTCTGTGGTACAAGGAGTTGCTTCAGTCTCATTTCTGTGTTCTAGGATTCCCTCAGTGATGTCTCGATTTTAGTTCTTTTTGTGAGGGGGTGTTAAGTTAGGAATGACATATCATTGTCTTTGTGACATCACTTCCTCCAATTTTTTGGTTGCGATTTTTAAGTGAATTTATAATAATCATTTAGTCTATTATCATATCTTTTAGAAAATAAACTTCCAAAGTTTTTCATGAAATTATCTAAACAGATCAATTATTTGAAGCATCAGATGAAATTTGTAAATAACTTTAATCATTTATCCATTTATGAATTTTTCTGTTGTTTTGACAAAACCCCTGTGTGTCTCTTCTACTCTCAATACTCAGCTCACTGAATACTTCATTTCTCACACATCTGATCACCAAATGTACATAGGAGAGTTTCCCCACACCAAGTCATTCCACCATACCAGATGGGTGTCCTACAGTTTAACTAAACTCTGACACTGCCAACTTGGATATAAAATCAGGTCCCATGGCTTAAGGGCCCAGTCCCACAGAGGCACCTCCTAACCCCTTGGCCACCACCACCTCAGATTTGAGTCACAAGTCCAGGTTGTTACCTAAGGTTCTAACTTACAAGCTACAAACACTCTCATTCCTATGACGCAGTTCTTCAGTTCCAGACATTTGCTAAAACAGCTCACAGAACTTAGGAAAACATTTTACTTACTAGATATCACTTGTCATAAAGTGATACAAATCAGAAACAGCCATATGGAAGAGATGCATAAGGCAAAGTATGCGGAAAGGTTATGGAGCTTCTATTCTCTCTATGAAACCACCCAGCACTTCCATTTGTTACCTAATGAGGAATCTCCTTGAAACTCTTTGGTTAGAGTTTTTAATGGAGGACTTGTTTTGTAAAGCATGATTGGCCAAATCATTGGCCACTGGTGATTAATTCAACCTCCCATTAACTCTTCCTTCCCTAGAGGTTGGGGAGTGGTTATGAAAAATCAAATCTTTAATCACATATTTGATTTCTTTGGCAACCAGCTTCCCATCCTTAGGACTTTCCAGAAGTCACCTTATTAACATAAACTCAAGAGAGGTTGAAAGGGGCTTGCTATGATTAACAGAAGATCCTCCTTTTGTGTTTATTGCTCTGCAACTATTTTAAAAGCTGCAGATAAAAATCAAATATTATAATAAAAGGTGCTTCTATCATCCTTATCATTTAGGAATTACAATGGTTTTAGGAGCTCTGGCCAGGAGTTGGGAGTAGAGACAAAATACATATTTCTTATTGTCACAATCTGGTTCCTTTGGTCTTAGAACATAAGTTGGGCAGCCCTGGTGGCGCAGCGGTTTGGCGCCGCCTGCAGCCTGGGGTGTGATCCTGGAGACCTGGGATCGAGTCCCACGTCGGGCTTCCTGCATGGAGCCTGCTTCTTCCTCTGCCTGTGTCTCTGCCTCTCTTTCTCTCTCTCTCTCTCTCTCTGAATAAATAAATAAATCTTTAAAAAAAAAAAAAAAAAAAGAACATAAGTTACCACCATGATTTGGGGAATAGTAAGTTGTAGGAACCAAGGCCTATAATGGATAGCCCCAGCTGAGATCTCAGCCAACTGCTGGGATCAGCTTGCCAGGCATGGAAGTATGGCATCTTGAAAACCGAGAGTTCCCAGTCAATTTGCCCCAGCTGATGTCCCATGGAGCAAAGATAAACTGCCCATGTTGAACCTTGCACAAATTGCAGATTTATGAGCAAATAAATGACTGTTAATGTTTTAAGCCATTAGGTTTGGCAGTGGTATGTTACACAGTAATAGATAAATGTTGTAATTGAAGTAATACAGGACAGGGGGATAAAAGTCCTGGCTTGTCCAGACCTATGCTCACAGGCATAGTAATTATGCATGATTAGTTTTTGGTGGGAGAACTGATGGAATGTTGAGACTAAATAATATGATCTTTACAACTTACTTTTCATAATTTTTTTGAAGAAAAAAACACTTCATATATTGTTATATGTATTATTCTGTTAAGGTAGGTCTAAACTGATTATTAGTGTGAAGGTTCTGGGTCTCAGAGTGAGCAAAACAGGCATAACCTTTATTGAGTTCTAGGGATTTGTATTTAATGCAAATATATATTTATAACTGTCTTATTTTATTTTATTGAACTCATGGGTAGGAATACCCATTTAGGAGACTTATTGAAGAGAATTTAATTTTCTTACATTTATACATGTAAAATTTATACATTTGCTTACATTTTTATGTCTACCCTTTAATGTTTAAAAGTACTTTATCTGCAAAAAATAAAAAAAAACTGAAAGCATTTTATCTGCATATTTGAAAACTCAAAATAACATGTGTTCCACTGTTATATAGTAAATCTAAAGTGAGAGTTCACTTTCTAGAGAGATATAGTGCCACACATTCTAGTTCTAGTTAATTTTGTTGTCTGTATGAAAATAGGAGAGTATTCTAAATAGGTGTATTCATGGGGTGTTCATTTCTACCTATTTAAATACTGATCTACTGATCTCAGTTGGATAATGTTTTTGGTTATATTACTTCTAGTCTCAAGTAACAAATATGTATTTAATATAATTGCCATGATTCTTTAAATAATACAATATATTTTTTTAAGATTTATTTATTCATGAGAGACACACAGAGAGAGACAATGAGAGAGAGAGAGGCAGAGACACAGGCAGAGGGAGAAGCAGGCTCCACGCTGGGTGCTGGATGTGGGACTCGATCCCAGGACTCCAGGATCACGCCCCAGGCCAAAGGCAGGTGCTAAACCTCTGAGCCACCCAGGGATCCCTAAATAATACAATATACATTTACTTTCCCTTAACTTGTGCCTGTGACAATCTTGGTGAAAGACACATGACTTTTTGATGAATTTATTCCTTCTATAATTATATAATTTCTAAACAAGAATCCCAATGTATAATAAAACCTTCAACAATGGAAGATATACATATCTTCTGATTTTCTGACAACACGGAATATTGCATGTTTTCATCTTTCTTTAAAATTCAGTGAAATGTGTCCATAAAACTTCAAGTGTATCTCATTTTCTGTGAACAATTTGTTTTGGTTCATTTCCTTTTGCAATTACATTAACATTTAATAAAAATACAGATTATGAAGAAGTACTCAAAATGGTAATTTTCAAAAAGTGTCTATGAGGTGGAACAAATACTAAAGGTAAGAAAATGGATTCTAATGAATACTTCAAGATATATGGTAAAGAATAAGTCATTTAATGGGTTCTTTTATATAATTAAATTGTATTCCTAATGAATAACTTCATTAGGAGATATTCCTAATGATATCCCTAATATCTCCTAATGAAGAGTGGTCTGCTAACATTTGCTAATTATTTTAGCTATTTATCAATGTACTGTTAAATGGAATGAAAGGTTTTATTACAAAGAAATGACATCAGGTAACTTTCTAAGAAAAATGTTCTCAGTAGAACAATTAATGGAAAAAATCAGGACTATCAATGTCCTTTGAAAAGATAATGATTCATTTGAATCATTTGATTCATAGTAGTTAAGTAGAGCTCCTTTTCTGAGAAGTCAGATGCATTCTTGATACACTATTTCAATTTGGTTACATCATTTCTTGAGTTCAAATATAATAATACAAAATTTATTTATCTATATTATGTCTGTTATTGTTTAGAATAATTATAAGGCCTATCAACTTTCTTATGGATGTCTGTGAGTCCTTAATCAATAACTATTGGGCAATTCTGAAATAGTATATAATTTATTTGATGATAAAACTATTAAGAAGTAGAAAATATTAAAGCATTAGAAACCTGACTGTTCTACCAATTGAGTGGTCTATGTCTGTCCTCTTGGATTCCACAAACCATGGAACATTCATGTATTTCTATTAAATTTATTTCATATTCCCATAAACATATCCTTCTCTAAAGAATAAGTTAAAAATCATTAAGTTAAAGTAATCCAATAGTCAAATTTGAACCTGTATATAGCAAATTAAACAATCATAATCTACTTCAAATATACACAATTTGTAGAAGTTTCTTACTTTTTTTTTTTTTGGGTTTATTTTTTTATTATTTTTTTATTTTTATTATTTTTTTTAATTTATTTTTTATTGGTGTTCAATTTACTAACATACAGAATAACCCCCAGTGCCCGTCACCCATTCACTCCCACCCCCCGCCCTTCTCCCCTTCCACCACCCCTAGTTCGTTTCCCAGAGTTAGCAGTCTTTACGTTCTGTCTCCCTTTCTGATATTTCCCACACATTTCTTCTCCCTTCCCTTATATTCCCTTTCACTATTATTTATATTCCCCAAATGAATGAAAACATATAATGTTTGTCCTTCACCGACTGACTTACTTCACTCAGCATAATACCCTCCAGTTCCATCCACGTTGAAGCAAATGGTGGGTATTTGTCATTTCTAATAGCTGAGTAATATTCCATTGTATACATAAACCACATCTTCTTTATCCATTCATCTTTCGTTGGACACCGAGGCTCCTTCCACAGTTTGGCTATCGTGGCCATTGCTGCTATAAACATCGGGGTGCAGGTGTCCCGGCGTTTCATTGCATTTGTATCTGTGGGGTAAATCCCCAACAGTGCAATTGCTGGGTCGTAGGGCAGGTCTATTTTTAACTCTTTGAGGAACCTCCACACAGTTTTCCAGAGTGGCAGCTAAGCAGGGTCGGGCCTGGTTAGTACTTGGATGGGAGAATGTTTTTTTTTTAACTAAATTTTTGTGATCTGAGTTATATCAGTTTGAAGAGATAGGATATCATCAAGAAAAAGTGAGGCAATAGATGAGTTGCAACTAAGTCCTAGGCTATCCTAGTTATTGTCTTGGTCATTATTGTTCAGTATTTCTTTGACCAGGAGTATGACAGGCAGATGATTATGAAAGTTGAAATACCTGTTTCCAGAATTTGCATGAGAGCTAATAAGAATACAGTGAAAGAATCTCTGTCTTTCCATTTCCCATATGTACTTCCTTCATGTCATTTAAAAAAAAATCTGTAAAATCTATTTCTCTTTTCTAGACTCAATGGCTGTAACAAGATCCCAGTTTTACATATACCAACCTGTTATTTGCAATTCAAATTTCTGGGGATGAGATACAGTAATTAGTAGCCTGCTTTTTTTCAAGTCTTATGTAAGATAGAGTACTATACTTACTCCAAAAATATCTGGAAGTCTGAACTGACTCGTGGCCATGGTACAGATAGATTTAACTAGCTAGTAATTTATATGATGCTATTTAAAGTTCAAAGTTCTCCTGCTGTCAAGCAGGGCCAGCTCATTTGCATTACTTAGGGATGAGTAGATGAACGTTTATACTTGGTTTAAATGGTTACACAGCATTATTTGACTAGGTGACCTTTGGAGCATAAAGGACTCCTATGAAAAATTTTCTCTGAGTTTTTCTGAAATGAAGATTTCAGCAGTTCATAATCCTGAGGTGAAATTCATTCTATAGGACTAAGAAACGTCCAAGGAAATCACATCTAGGAGTTGCTTGGGCCTTCAAAGCTTGCCTATGCTTTTCTTTTTTTTTTTCTTTCCTGTTATACTATATACTTTACATTTATTACAGTCTTGTGTGAGTCCTTTCGATAATCTGAATTGGTAATCATTGTAGATATACAAACACCTATTACAATAAACTGGTCAGATTATAACATTATATAAAAATAAAGAATATGACTGGACTTACTATTAACATACTATTATAGAATAGAAAAAAATGAATACTTTCCCTAACAGTAGGAGGAAGCTTAGAGGGATCAAAAGTAAATAGACATCTACAAGATGGCATAGCACGACACTCCAGGCACTCATTATTTAAATATCAAATAAACAAGAGACTGACTAAAATAACTTTATAGGACCTTTTGAAAATAGTAAAAAATCTAAAGTAACCAGGGTAACATCTGATCAAATAAAAAACACATTCAAAATTGTAGGACATTTTGTGATGTTTTTACTTGCTCTCACCCCTCCCCTTTCTAGTGTGGTGTGGTGTGATTGGGAGGAAGCACCCCAATTCCTAGAGTCCTCTCTTGGGCTGAAAAAAACAAAATAGAAATATTTTTGTCACATTCTGGCTTATCTGTAGGCAGCCTGAAGGACTAGTATCTGTCTTACTTGACTTGGGGATGAGATAGAAATGGCAGCCTTATTTGGATTTCCAGCTAGAAGCCACAAAAGGCAGTGGTAGGCACTGTGGTGTGTGTATGTGAGACCCACAGATGCCTGAAGGCAAGAGATTATGGGCAGAGGGCACAATAGAAGGTTTTAGGCCTTGAGAAGACCAATATAGGCCAATATTGAGACTAACCTGAGGCTCTCTGGATGAAAAGAGATAATAAAAATAACCCTCCTACCCCCAAAAAAGACAGAAGGAAAGAAAAAAATGTAGGCCCAGGTACACAAAGGAATAGGTAGATATTTTTTAGTAGATATAAATAAAAACATGGTAAAAAGATATGCCATACAATAGCTAATAAAAAGAAAGTCGCTATAGATATATAGTGATAACGGAAAAAGTAGGATTAAAAAAAAGTGGATTTTAAGGGAAAAATAATTACTAGAGATAAAAAGAAATATTAAAAATATTTAATGTATTAATAAGGTGAAACAAAATTAAATTTTATGTAATAACATGACTCAAATATGCATAAACCAAAAATTAATGTTCTGCAAGGAGCAAATTGATAAATTGATTAGACTAGGGAGGTTTTAGCATCTATTACTAAGTAAAGTATAAGAAGAACAATTTGAATTTCAAACCTGGCCTAATGACATTTATGATTATGCTCAACAGCTGGAGAATATCTATTTTTCTTTCATTTACATGTCATACCCGTAAATAAAATGACTACTTGGCACTTCAAAAAAGAGTCTCAACATATTTGTAAGGAGTGGAATAAAGAAAATCTCATAAACACAAACATAACACAAAGTGAAGTTAGGCTAAATATTGAAAACAAAAGATCTTTTTAGGTTTTGAAAAGGAAACACACTTCTAAATATAAGACTTAAGAAGAGATCACAATGGAACTAAAAAATATTTTGAGGGATTCCTGGGTGGCTCAATGGTTTGGCGCCTCCCTTCCACCGAGGGTATGATCCTAGAGTTCCAGGATCCAGTCCCACATCAGGCTCCCTGCATGGAGCCTGCTTCTCCCTCTGCCTGTGTCTCTGCCTCTCTCTCTATCTGTATTTCTCATGAATAAATAAATCAAATCTTTAAAAAATATATTTTGAAATAAATTATAATAAAATATGACATCAAAACTCGTGTTATGAATCTAAGCTATGCTTGATTGATTTATTTATTCATGAGAGACACAGACTGAGAGAGAGAGTCAGAGACATAGGCAGAGGGAGAAGCAGGCTCATCCCAGGAGGCCTGAGGCGGGACTCAATCCCGGGATCATGACTTGAGCTTAAGGCAGGTGCCCAACTGCTGAGCCACCCAGGAGTCCCTAAACTATGCTTTAGATAGACATGCATTAGAGAAAAAGAGAAAGAAAAAGCGTTTAAAATGAAGTAACATTGGTCTAAAAAGAAAGGTAAGCAAATTCAACATAATGAAAGAAGGAAGAAATTATAAAATCAAGAGCAGACAGACATTCATGAGATAGAAGAAAATAATACCAAAAAAGTTGCTTCTTTAAAAAGGCATAAAGTTACCTGAACAAAGAAAATTTATAAAGACGTAGAAGAAAAAACATTCAATGGGACAAAAGGAATTGATTTAGAAAATAAAATGACCATAAATTGATATTTTCAATAAATTTATATTAATACATTTGAAAAATTAGATGAAATAGGCACATTTCTAGATAAATGATTTCAGAATGAAAAATCTGAATACAAAGGTAGTGAAGAAAATTGGAAGTATTACAGAAATTAATACATTATTAAAAGCCTTCCACAAGGAAACCTTAGACTCAAATGTCATCAGTGGTCCATTCCAAATGTTTAAGGAATAAATAATGCCAAACACAGAAACTCTCTAGGAGATATGACATGATAAAGCACTGCTTAATTTATTAAATTATTAAATTGTAGAAGACCAATATAACAAAACCGGAAAGGGCAATAAAAAAACGGGGGAGAAAGTTAAAGGCCAATTTGAGTTCTGAATATAAATGCCAAGATCTGAATAAAATAATGTCAATTCAAATCTGGAAGTGTATAAAATGTATAACCACACATAAAAATACACAGACAATCACACCAAATTAGATTTTGCAGGAAAAGAAGTTTGCCTCAAAATTCAAAATACATCTAAAAAAATAAAATTCAGATGAAGATTAAATATTCCAAATAACTATGACAATAGATGCAAAAAAGCATTTAATAAATTTAACATCTAATCATGACTTAAGCTAGAAGCAAGGCTGAACAGCTTGAGAGAGGAAGCTAACTACATAGGAATTAGAGAAAATCCTTTACCTGATTAAGGACATCTGTAAAGTTTCAATAGTAAATGTGTTCCTTAAGTAGAATATTCAAAGTTGAGTATACTTATTATTTACACTACTATACTTCACATGACAAATTGTAATCAGTGTAAGACCAGAAAAACAGATTTTAAAAATTAAATTTTGCCAAAAAAAACCTCTTACAATTAGCAGATGAAATGATTTTTTATGTAAAAATGTTAAAGGAATATGCATTTAAATTATTAAGATAATTGGGACACCTGGATGGCTCAGCATTCTAGTGTCTGCCTTTGGCTCAGGCAACGTTGCTGGGGTCCTAGGTTCGAGTCCCACATCGGGCTTCCTGCATGGAGCCTGCTTCTCCTTCTGCCTATGTCTCTGCCTATGTCTCTGCCTCTCTCTTTCTCTCTGTGTGTCTCTCATGAATAAATAAATAAAATCTTTAAAAAGTAATTATTAAGATAATTAAGTGATTTTTAGGCTGTTTTCTGGATTCAAGTTAAATGTAAAAATATTTTGTGTTTGTGTGTACAGATAAATTTTAATAATAAAATAAAAAATAAGGTTATCATTTGCAATATCATCAAACCTGCAGAATTCCGATAAGTCAGACAAAATATGTGCAAGACCTCTACACAGCAACTATCAACTATTTCATTAAAAGAATTAAAGGACCTAACCAAGTGGAGAGGTACTTGTTCATGGATTGGAAAATTCAGCATTGTAAAGCTATCAATTTTTACTAAAGTAATTCATTTTGGTAGCAAAAAAAATTTCAATAGGATGTGTGTTTGTATGTTCCTGTGTGTGTGTGCGTGCACATATGTGTGTATCTGTATGTGTATTTCTAAATTGACAAGATGTTTCTAAAATTTTATAGAGATTTTTAAAAGCCAAGAAATGAATAGCTATGGCATTTAAAGAAGATGGAAATATTTGGAGGATTTAATATCAAGCTTTATTATAAAGATTTATTAGAAAGCTAAATTAAGGTAGCACAAGAATATAGACATAGAAAAGTGGAACTAATTAGACAATCCAGAAACAGAGCCTTGTATATGTGGAAATTAATTTAAAACAAATATGTCTCCATAGATCGACTTTGTATTACAAACTATGCTGGGCCAATCAGATAACCAAATGCAAACTTATGATGGCTGACCACTGTATATCACACAGAAAAAAAAAAAAGCTAGATGCAAAACACAAAATAATATTCTAAAGTTATAAAAGGAGAATATTTTAAGGATATGGGGGTCTGGAAATTTTGCTTTCTTAAAGTTAATTAATTATATTAAAATTAAAAACTTCATTTAAAAAATGATTAAGTGAATTAAAATAAAAGAAACAGAGAAGTTATTTGTAAGATATAGAATAGGAAATAGGCTTTTTCTGGAATATATAAAGAATCTCCATAATTCAATAAGAAACAAAAGTACAAAGGAAAAATGGGCAATAGATATAAAAAGGTGCTTCACAAAAGAATATATTAAATGTCTAATAAAAACATGAGGTTTAATCTTATTAGTAACTATGATAATGTTCATTAATATCATTATGATATACCATAAAACATCCATCAAAATGACTAAAATTAAATACACTGCAGCTCCTTGTCATATTGAAAATATAAAGAAGTGGGAATCTTTTCATACTCTTGGTAGTAAATGGTCATAGACACTTTGAAAACTTGCATATCTATTGAGGTTGAGCATAAAAACTATGACACAACAATGGCATTCATGTCTATATAGACAATATAAATCCATGTTTATGTCTACAAGAGGAGTAGACAAAAATGTTCACAGCCACATTATTTATAATAGTCCTATATTAGTTTGCTAGGGTTGGCATAACAAGTACCACAAACTGAATGGTTTAAACAGCAGAAATTATTGTCTTCCAGTTCTGAAAGTTAAAAGTCTAATATCAAGCTGTTTGTTGGCAGTATTGCACCCTTCTGAGGGCTAGAAGAAGGAATCTTCGTCTCTTGCCTAGGTTATGGTGGTTTTCTGGTAGTCTTTGGCAATTTTTAGATTGTACAAGTATCACTCAGATTGCTACCTTCATCCTTACATTCTCCTTATATGTGTCTGTCTCCAAATTTCCAATTTTTTTAGACACGATTTATGTTGGATTAGAGATTACTTCAATGACTGTATTTTAATTTGATTATCTTTGTAAAGGCCTTATCTCCAATAAGGTCATTTCCTGAGGTACTGGGGATTAGGACTTCAACATGAATTTTTGGGGCACACAGTTCAACCCATAAGAAGTCCTAAACCAGAAACATTACAAATGTTCCGCAATATTAGAATGATGAATAAGTTTATCATACACTGGAATACCAAAGAATAATCAAAACTGATAAAATATCGCTCAGTGTAGCAGTTATATGCCATAAACATATTAAACAAAAGAAGACAGACACAAAAATATAAATACTGAACAAATATTGCAGGAAAAGTTTCAAAAAAATCAGAGAAAGTTAAAATATAGTCTTAGAAATCAACATAGCAATTAACCTTGGAACGTGGTTAGAGATGGTGAGTGATAAGAATAAGAAGCGGCTTCTGGGGCTGTCAATGTTCTTTAAATGTTTGGGTGATTGTCATATTGGTGTGCTTGTGATAATCAACTGAGTTGCATATTTATTTTTTTAATATCGTATTATGTGTGCTGTGTTTTATAAAACATTAAATAAAAACTTGATAAGTAGGTAGGTGAATAAGTAGATAGATTATATATATATAATGATTATAGATAGATTATATAATAAAGATATAATCTATAGTAGATAGATTATATATATATATGAAATATGTCTAGGCATATACACACCAAACTGTTATATTTATTACTTTAAGAGAGTGGATTTGGAGAAGTTAGGTAAAGAGATACTACTAACTTCCTTCATCTCTTTCTGTTCTTTAACTTGCTATAGAAAACGTGCTTACTTTCAAATTTTAAAAAATTAGAAAATATTACAGAAAGAAAGCAATATGACAAATAATGCATTAAAAAGAGGTCAGTGGCTTTTAAGGTCACGTTTTGAAGATAGGAAAATCTTGGAGAATTTGCCTTCATTCAATTAACCTTTTGCATCATGCATTTGGAACTCACAAACACTATGTTAGCTATGGATGCATTCCCTTGCCATAGATAAATATTAATGAAGGACGATGAATAGCTGGAGTTCCAAGTATATTGGACCCTCATTAATATAAACATGAAATTGAAATATATTTTAAAATGGTGTACTTAAAGAATAATTAAAAATAACTCAAAATAAGTCTTTTCATCTTGAACTTCATAGTTTAAGAAAAAGAGCTACAGGGATCCCTGGGTGGTGCAGCTGTTTAGCGCCTGCCTTTGGCCCAGGGTGCGATCCTGGAGACCCGGGATCAAATCCCACGTCCGGCTCCCGGTGCATGGAGCCTGCTTCTCCCTCTGCCTGTGTCTCTGCCTCTCTCTCTCTCTCTCTCTGTGTGACTATCATAAAAAAATAAAAAAAAAAGAGCTACACATTTTACAGTCATTAAATATGCAGTCAAATGCAGTTCACATTTCTCAGATAATTATGAGTTCATTGGAAATTATCAATCCATCTGAAATCTCTCTAGTAATTCTAAAATATTTAAGAAGAACCTACACGAAGGTTTTGAAGTGACAGGACTGATTCAAACCTATTGTACTTTTCAATTATAATGGAATATATTCATATGTAACTTTAGCCATTAAATGCCAGATGATTTTGCCATATATTTAGTATCATCCAAGCTTAAGAAGAGATTTTATAAATATTAAAAAGTGGGAATGAGGAGACTTTTGTGCTACTTCCTTTTCTTCCTTTTTTTTTTTTTTTTAATATTTTATTTATTTGTTCATGAGAGACAGAGAGAGAGAGAGAGAGGCAGAGACACAGGCAGAGGGAGAAGCAGGCTCCATGCAAGGAGCCTGATGTGGGACTTGATCCCAGGGCTCTGGGATGATGCCCTGGGCCAAAGGCAGGCACTCAACCACTGATCCACCTAGGCATCCCAGCTACTTCTTTTTCTTATTTACTGTGTGCTTTAAAAATTCATGCTTTTTAAGTTTTATTTAAATTACAGTTAGTTAACATACAATGTAATATTAGTTTCAGATATGCAATGTGTGAATCAATGCTTCAATACAAAGACTAGGACTTTTGCCCCCTTTCTCTTACTTCTTTGCAATTTGCTTTCAATCATCAATGTCATTGTGAACCTATAGCAGAATATCGTGCATAATAATAAATCATATACTAATTATTTCCATGTACTCAGAAACTTTAAGGGGGACTAAGTAATTTAGGTGGTAGTTATGATTTTATTAACAAAATGGACAATATATTTCATCACTACAAGCAACATTTACTTCTGTTGCCATTTGATGTATTTAAATGGAAATATAAACCATTAATTACCATTAGCTGTCGAGACTCCTCATGAGATTAAAAAATTAATAAAAACTTTAAATAAATGTGTATCTTTATAAGCATTATAAATGCTGTGATTAACTATGAATATAAATAATATATAAACCCTGGTACAAATTAAACCCTGGTACAAATTAAAAACAAAATTGACTTTCTCTCATATTATGTGATGAGTATGTTAGCCAGGCTATACACAGAATACTCTGAAAGCACAGGGAAAGACAATTAATCCATGAATGAGAACAAAAAAAGAAGGAAAAAAAAAAAAAAAGAGAGAAGGCTTTACAAAGATAATACATGACCTGAGATATTGGGTAGGGTTATATTTTTAGATATAAATATATTTTGTGTAGAAACAACATATAATCAACTATGTGAAAATATGAGACCAAAATAGCATGCATTTTCAACTTGCTGGAGGTTAAATTGAAAGGACTGATACAGAGATACCAGCATGGAACATTAGATTTGGGGCCTGAATATAAAAGACAATATGGAACCATCAAAACTTTTATTTTGTAATTATCATGAGAAAAATATAATCAGACTCATAATTAAAAAAATATTAGTAGTCTTTAATAGATTAACTTTAGAGAGAAAAGAACTGGAAGCAGATAGAATTATTTGGTGGCTTTTTATACATGTTGAAGCAAACAATAATGAAATTCTGAACTGGATTACAGTCGTGGGATCAAAAGGAGACCGTAACTCAAAGAAGCACTCAGAATGAGAAATAATAGGACATAAACTAATATTTGAGTAATAAAGAAGAGAGAATTGCTTTAAAATAATTCTCGGCTTTCTAGCATTATGCTTCTTTTAAATGAGTCATCAAACAAGGCGAATTTGAGGAGTAATTATTGAACTTAAGAGTCAGTAAGAGATACAATAAAAAATACATAGAAATATGATGTTACATCAGTGAATAAGGTGCAGTTTAAACTATGAGATAGGGACGCCTGGGTGGCTCAACAGTTGAGCATCTGTCTGCCTTTGGCTCAGGGCGTAATCCTCCTGGGATAGAGTCCCACACTGGGCTCCATGGAGCCTGCTTCTTCCTCTGCGTATGTTTCTGCCTCTCTTTCTGTGTCACTCACAAATAAATAAATAAAATCTTTAAAAAATAAATAAACCATGAGATAGAATTGAATTAACCCGAATTGCAACTTACATTCATAAAAGGAATGGGAGAAAGTTACAATGCGGTACTAAAAATAAGAAGAGAAGGCCAATGATGAAATCTCAGCATAAAAAGAATATTCTCAGAAAATAAGTTGCTTTTTTTGTGGCTTCTCAGTGTTAATTCTCAGAAATAGCGAAGAGATTTTACAGCAAAACAGGTTTCACAAGAATATAATTTCTATTCCTTGTAAACTAAATATTATACAGAAATATAGTACATTAAAGGAGACTGAAAGACATAAATTGAAGGACATTATTTGAAGCATTTTATTAATAGGATTTTACCTTAAAAATAGTATATCCAGTCTACGGCCATACCACCCTGAACGTGCCCGATCTTGTCTGATCTCGAAAAATAGTATATCCAAGTGATTCTTGATTTTATAAAAAATTTATCATGAAAAATAGATATTTTTCTTAATTACTTTCATCAGAATTGGAGAATTGTCAAAGATTAATTTTAAATAGTTCAATGAAATATAATTTGTACATAATCTTTGATTTAGAGGAAAATCATAAGAGAGAAAAATGGGGAGATGTAAGATAGATCTGAATTGATTGGAGCAAGAACAGTCACCCAAATCTGAGCTGTGTATTATCATCAGAAAGATTCAGAGGTCAAAAATTTGTTTCTTTGTACAGAGGCAAGTATAAAGGGTATATTTAATGGTATCTCAATGTCAGCTTATTCAATAAGGATGTTTAATATCACAAAAGTTATTCAATTTAATGCTTTTAGGACAATTATCCCCAGGTGGCTGGGAAATTGTATTTAAGTTAATGGCCATTTAATATCTCCAAAATGTCTAAAATTTTTCTTCTGAAGTGTGGATGAATTTGCTTTCAAATGTTGTTTTCAGATGTTGAAAATTATATACTGTGAAAAATCAAGACCTAGCTCTGAGACGGATATATGCTCCATAAAGCTTTTATTCAAAGATAAATTTAAGTAAATTATTTCCCCATGGCAATTCTTAAAAGTGAAAGAGAAACTCTTGACACTTATTTCTTTACATCTTTTTAAATATGAGGCATATTTTCTAATACTATAAAGAGAAAGCCTATACTTTTAATAAAAGCAAATTTTCAGGCAAAATATCTTATGGGGTTTTGTGTTTTAAAGTGTTGACATTTTTAGTTGTTCTGCTGTTAAGAAAAGGTAAGTACGGTGAAATACAATACAAAAAAAATATCAGATGCAGTTCCCCACAGGGAGAAAATAACTTCCACAGGAAAACTTTGGTATAATTGTCACTTTAATACTGGACATGACTGTTTTCTTGCATTGCTCTTAAATACCAAATGATATGTATGTATCATTGTATGATTAGTTATGCAATCATATACATATAAATTAGTTACTAATTTACTAGTGTATGATTAGTAAAACAAAAATGTTAAAAATTATTTGTAAGTTTGTGATTTAAAAAAAGAGTTAAATATTTTATAAAAGTATAAAACTAATTATCATAATTTCCAAATTCATATTAACTTGGTCAAGTCATATAAGTATTTCTCCACGTGGAGAGTTGAGTTGTCAAGCTTATTACTACATATAATTAAAGAAAAAAAATTGTTGCGTGGAAAGACAAAAACAATGCTACTTCCTCATGGTTCAATTTTTCCCCAAACTTTTCAATTCTGAAGAAAGAGTGATAATTCATACCAATGTACTTTATTTATCTTAGAGAAACACATGGCCATAAAATATTACTGACAGATAAATACATAATATGTACATTATTCTCTTGAGTGGGTCTATTTTAAGCATTAAACTTTCTGTGAACTTGACTTTGTATACTTTCTGTAGAATTCTCACTCTCATAACCTATTCAAGATGAAAACCACAGCACCATTGCAAATAACATCTGTTCACAAGGATTCAATGACCTTTGTTCAGATGACACAGCTTTCCAGGTATCTTCAATAAAATTCCAATTCATAAACAGTCACATAAATAAAACACAAAGGAAAATATCTTGTTTTTTAATGTTAAAATTCATCAAAATGAAACTTATATTACATAAAACCTAGAGAAGCAGAAGAATGACCTCTTATAATAACCAAACCATATTTTCCTAAAGTAAATACTATTAATTAGAATACTAGCTAAATAAACTTAGGAAACCTTTATTTATAAGCCATTGTCATTGTGAAATCTTGGAGAAAGAAAATAATGTATTTCCTAAGGATTTTTTACCATAACAAATCCCCTTGCAAATTAGCAGAACAATTTTTGATAAGATTTAGATAATCATCAATTATTTTAAGGACCATATATTAACATAAAGTCAGTTGTGTATTTTTAAATGTGTTTCATTCTTCGTAATCATTTAAAAAACTGTTGTGCAGATCATGATAATGGTTTGCTTGACTGAGGAAATAAAGGGCATATATGGTTGTCATAGTCCCTAAACTCTCACTCTGCTTGCTTTTTTCTCTTTCACTATCACATTTTCTGATACCACTATCCTTATTTATTGGACTAAGGGCATTTTCACCTCTTGGTATATCCACATTCAGAGAAGAAAATACATTTTTTTCAAACTTGCTTTTTTGTTCCCCTTCATATTATTTTCTCCTTTTTAAATTCTCTTCCACATATCTTCACCTGGGGAGATCTCATTCAGTCTTCAGGGATTATTCCATTCATTGATAATAAACAGTACTGCATAAAATAAATATTTTAAATATATTCTTCATATTATTGAAGATCTGATAATAAGATACAGCAAAATGAAAAACTCAAAGGACAATTTCTGCATGAAGTCTGTGATTAAAGAGATAAGGCAATTTCTGAGCATTAAAGTTATGTATTGTTATCACATAGGCATTTGCCTATATAGTGGAGATTGTGACCAGAGTCTCTTGGGGTAGAAAGTTTTATCAGAGATCTCATTTCAATGAGGTGGATTAGATGGGACAATGAGTTCAGAGTAGGGGCCATTACATCTAGCTACAATTCTCGCCTTGCAAAAATGAGATTAAAAATAAAAGGAAGAAGGAATTCTGGAATGCGAAGTAAGGACCTCCAAATACTCACTTCTCAGTAAAAGCAATAAAAACAATGACAATAATTTTCAAAATCAGCTTTTTCAGAACTCTGAAATGAACCAAAACCTTGCAAAAAAAAAAAAAATCCAAGAAGTGTCTAATCAAGAATAATTATTGAATTTTGGTAAGAACAGCAAGCATTGAGGCACTTAGCTTGCCTGACTCCATTATATCCTCCAAAGCCTGCAGTAGCCTTGAAAAAACCAACAGCCTTGCAACAACCTAAATAAATGAAAAGATGTCCCATGCTAATTATTGAATGTCTCCGTTTGGCTAAAATGGAAATGCTCCCCAACTTAATGTATAGACAGTAAAATCTCTACAAAGATCTCAGCTACCTTTTTTTTTTTTTTTTTTTTTTTTTTTTTGCAGTAGTTGACAAGCTGATGTCAGATTCATAATGGAAGGCAAGGTACACAGGATAGCCAAAACATTCTTGAAAAGAAGAGAAGCTGGAGGACTCATATTTCCTGATTTAAAAACTTACTCTAAGGCACAGTAGTCAAAACAATATGTGACTAGTTTCAGGATAGTCATGTTGATTAGGGGAATAAAATTGAGAGCCCAGAAATAAATATTTGCATTTATGGTCAATTAATTTGCAACAATGGTAGCAAAATAATTCAATTGTGAAAGAATAGTCTTTTGAACAAATAGTGGAGGGATACATGCATATTCACATGCAAAAGATTAAATTCTCTTTCCTCACATTATTGCTATATGAATTATATCTCAATAAAGTTATTATAAAAACAAACAAAAAATGCTGGGTGGATCTGAGGATACTGACACAGGAGGGGAAAGAAAGAGAATAAGAAAAACAAACAAACATTTTCTCTGAGAGGAATGACCATTGATGCATTCCCTCCCTGGGTGCACAGTCTACAGGGGCCAAGGACTATCAAAGTTTGAACTTGGTCTGAGATGAGCATTACTTGTAGAGCACCTATTACTTACAGTAAGTGCAAATCCTCTTACGAGGAGAGAACATTCATCCAAAGTTTCAGAGTCTTGCTACAAGTAATCCTACAAGACTAAGATTCAGCTAATAGTCGAAGATTACCAAGCATGCAATAATGTTTAGATATGAACAAAACTAATAGATGCTATAGAATGTACCATTATAGGACTTCCAATGTTAGAACTGTCAAAAATAGACTTTAAACCAGATATATTTAAGTTGTTTAAAAATGCTTTAAATTGAAAATATACCTAAGAAACAGGAAATTATAAAAATAACATCGCTGGCATAAATAAGGATCAAATAGAACTTTTTTTAAATTTTTATTTATTTATGATAGTCACATACAGAGAGAGAGGGACAGAGACACAGGCAGAGGGAGAAGCAGGCTCCATGCACTGGGAGCCCGACGTGGGATTTGATCCCGGGTCTCCAGGATCACGCCCTGGGCCAAAAGCAGGCGCTAAACCGCTGCGCCACCCAGGGATCCCCCAAATAGAACTTTAATAGAAATATAACTAAAATTTAAAATGTTGGATATATATTAGTCATCAATTTTTGAGAATAGAATTGATAATCAGTGATTTGAAAGATAGATTGGATGAAATTAGCCATAAACTGAAAGGTAAAACATGAAAATCTATAGGAGACAAGATTGATGACCCACAGATACTGAATAAAGAATCAGATAATCAAACGTATTTGGTAAGAATACCAGAAGAAATTAAATGAGAGAAATGAGAAAATGGTATAGAATCAATATTTGAAAAGTTAATAGCTAAGAAGGAATATTACAATCTATGCATTAAAAGATTGACACATTCTAGGCATAAAAGATGAAGTTGAAATACACACCAGGGAATCCCTGGGTGGCTCAGCGGTTTGGTGCCTGCCTTTGGCCCAGGGCGCAATCCTGGAGTCCCGGGATCGAGTCCCACGTCGGGCTCCCGGCATGGGGCTTGTTTCTCCCTCCTCCTGTGTCTCTGCCTCTCTCTCTGTGTCTGTCATAAATAAATAAATCTTTAAAAAAAAAAAAAAAGAAATACACACCAAAACAAATTATAAACAAAAGTTACATAGATTTTTAAAACAAAATAATAGAAGAAATAAGAAAAGCAACAGTAAGTTGGCACAACCCTCAATAGTAACAATGGAAGTCAGTAAACAGTGGCACAACTGCTTTAATGATCTGATAGAAAGTACTAACCTGGAATTATATACTCAGAAAAATATATTTCAAACTTAAATGAAAGCAAAGATTTTAACAAACACACAAAGTCTAAGTTTATCGCCTCATGATTATTCTAAAGGAAATTCTAAAGCAATGTTTTTCTGAAATGGAAAAGTTATCTAGAGGGAATGTCCAAAACTAAAAGCAGAATAATAAACAAAAAAATGGTAAATATATAAACAATATGATTGAAGATGATTTCTGTTAAAAAGTTTTAGTAACCTCAAGTGAATTTATTTATTTATTATTTATTTATTTATTTATTTATTTATTTATTTATTTATTACTGTTATTTTTTAATAAAATTTTAGTTTTTAAAGATTTATTTATTTATTTATCATGGAGAGAGAGAAAGGCAGAGACACAGGAGGAGGGAGAAGCAGGCTCCATGCCGGGAGCCCGATGTGGGACTCGATCCCGGGACTCTAGGATCACGCCCCAGGCCAAAGGCAGGCACTAAATGCTTGAGCCACTCAGGGATCCCCACCTCAAGTGAATTTAAAAATGAAACAAAGGGTACCTTAGTGGAACAGTTGGTTAAATGCCTTATTCTTGGTTTCGGCTCTGGTCCTGATCTCAGGGTTGTGAGATCCAGTCCCATCTCAAGTCTCATGTTGGGCTCCATGCTTATCTTGGAGTCTGCTTAATATTCTCTCTCCTTCTCCTTCCCCTTCCACTCATGCTTTACCTCTCTCTTTATTTCAAATAACTATTTTTAAAAAATGAAATAAAAAAGACCTAAAATACAGATAAATTTTGGGTAAAGGTATTACTGGAGGAAATAAATGGATAAGTGGAACTTAATGTTTAAAGGCTTTTATATATTCCAGGAATATATATATATATATATGTATGTATACATATGTGTGTACGTATTTAAAATATACCTTTTTTCCCCATGGATAAAGAAAGTTTAGAATAAGTGACCAAATAATTGGTTATGACCAAGTCAACACATTTCAAAGTAATGCCATCTATTTTGTTTGTTTTTTATTTTTATTTTTTAAAAGATTTTATTTATTTATTCATAAGAGACAGAGAGAGAGGCAGAGGCACAGGCAGAGGGAGAAGCAGGCTCCTGTGGGGAGCCTGATGTGGGGCTTGATCCCAGGAACCCAGGATCACGACCTGAGCCAAAGGCAGACTCTCAACTACTGAGCCACTCAGGTGCCCTTCTTTTGTTTATTGTTGGCCACATAGAATTAAACTAGAAATTTAATCTAAAAGGGAACTCAAAATTGTTGGGGCCAGGCGGGAAGGGAAACTCCTCAAGATGGCGGATACGCCAAAATGGCTGAGGTTCCTGTCACCACCTCCACTTGGGACGACAGCTTGAGCAGACCCTTACACCTCTCCTTTGGACTTCCTCAACCGAACCCAATGCCCTTCAAACCCCAGAGGAGGAAGTCACCTTTGACTGGTCGAATTGCAATCCTTCCTTTGCATAGTGAGGGTCACTCTGACTGGTTGGATTGCAATCCTTCCTTTGCATATGAGCCAACCAATAGGAAACCGTTCTGCCTTACAACGTTATGTAAACCCCCGACCACCTTGTCTTGGCGCGACTTCCTCGACTCACTCTCTTTCCCCCGTGAGTCGTGGAACCTCGCCCGAGGGTGCCTGCAATAAAATCTGTTCTTGGACCCTCGCTTGCCTTGGCGGTCTCATTTCCATCTAGTTACTAAAAAACTTAACAAAAATGTCCATATTTCTGGATATTGAAATATATTATATAATAACCCATATGTGAAAGATGAAGTTGTGATTGAAATGGGAGATTTGTTTAGCTGAATGATATAAAACCTACTACATATCAAAACATAGTGGCTGCAGTGAAAGCAGTAACTAGTTTAACATTTATGACTTATAATAAATATATTGCAAAAGAAAAAAGACTGAAATATCAATGTTATTTTTCAGCTCAAGGTTAGTGTAGCCATTCTCAAAGTTTGGCATCTCAAGATCTCTTTACACTCTAAAATTATTCTTCTCTTTATTTTCAGTTATTGAAAGAGCAGTTTACACCATCAACGAGATTAGACCTAATGTATAGGGCATTGTAATGGATTAAATGGTGGCCTCCAAAAAGATCTGTCCATATGCTAATTCCCATAATCTGTGGTTATGATCTTATTTGGAAAAAGCATCTTTGCAGGTATTATTAAGTTAAGGATCTCCAGGTAAGATCATTTTAGACTACCTTGGATGGGTGCTAAATCCATTAGCAAAAATCCTTATAAGACACAAAGGAGGGACAGGGGAGCAGAAGAAAAAGTCATGTGAAGATTGAGGCAAAGATAGGAGTTATGTAGCCACAAGCCAAGGAATGTGTGCATCTGCCAGAAACTGCAAGAGGCAGGAAAAGATGTCCACTTAGAGTCTTTGGAGGGACTACTAGCACTTTGATTTTGTACTTGCCGCAAGAACTGTGGGAGAATAAATTTCCATTGTTTTAAGGTACCAAATTTGTCGTAATTTGTAACAAATCCATAGCCTTAGGAAACTAATACAAATGTTAAAGACATTTTAGAATAACAATCGTAAGTCTTTTAGTAATGATATAAGTGAGACTTATCACTTAATTGGGTGATATCTAAAAGGTTGGGGACAAGATCCCAATAATCAATAATTATTGATTGATTGTCCCCAATCAATAATTGGGGACAATAATCAATTTTGACATTCTTTGCCGACTACACTCTGACATTTGAATACCTCTAAATAGGATGAATGAGTTGAGAGAGACTTAAAGAGTTAATAGAACATGAATGGGTTTGCTTTACTTGTAGCTAATAGTCTTCTCTATGTTGCTCTACATCCACAGTAAAACTTGTAATCATTCTTTCCTTACTTGACGGATGTTTATATTTATTGCTGTCATTTTTCAGAAAATCTAAAGACTGTATTACAAATCAGAGAGTCTTTCACATATCAGAATCAGGAGCCAAACTAATATTGTCTTTATGTGTCAAGAGTTAATGGAGAAGATCCATGTTGTTGGATAGAGAGTACTTATTCCAAATGTATAGAGCCCTATATTATACCCACATGCAAATAGTTTTTCTCCTACATCTCTATTACTTTTCATCATTTTATATGAGCTATTTTTCTTCTGCTTATAAATGGTAGTGTCCCCTATTCTATTGCTCTACCCATTCATTCCCATAATTTCACTTACCACCTATATATCATTTACTTTCAAATGGGTATCTATGGCCTTGGTCTCCCTCCTAAACTTCAGGCATGGATGTATAATTGCCTAGTATCATTTCTAATTTGTTTTCTTTGGGCATAGAACTTCAAAGTACAAATAAGTCTCTTAAAAAAAAAATCATCTTCACCTTTTCCTTTACCTTACTTCTCTTTGAGTGAATGGCATTATGAATATTCCAAGCCGGAATTTGAATGGAGTCCTGAATTTCTGCTTCTCTTCTACTATGACATACAAAGTTAATCACCAAGTCTTCCTGAGATTAACTACTTTATATTTCCTGAATCTTTCCGATTTGTTCAGCTTGTCATTATCTTTATTAAAGTCCCAATTATCTCCTGCATACAACACCTAAAAACTTGCTAATTTCTCTCTCTCATTCTTGTCTCATTTCTTGGACTATATTTTTCAAGATGATCTTGCTAAAGCATGGACTCCTACATAAACTCCTTCAATATACATACCATATTCTATCCCCATTCCTGAATATACCATCACTCATTGCTCAAGCTAATGTCAAAATTACTTGTGAACCGAATGGCTGATGGATCATTTCCTTTAATGTAGTTGTTCTCTGAGCCCTTTCTCCTCATATTACACTGAATCGTATGTATTTCTCCAAACTTGCCGGGTGGTTTTTCAAGGCTTCTACATTCTTTCCTTCTGCTTAGAATTTTTCCCCCCTATTCCCCATGGGTGAGAGCAAGTCCTGATATATATTACCCTATATGTCACTCACACAGAGTAAAAATGTTCCAGATCCTCTATGGTTGGGTTAGTTGCTTATGCTCAGTGGTTCCAAAGCACCATATTCTTGCTTGTCTCATCTTACTTACTAGCTATTGTTTGTGTCATCTATACAAGATTATAAATCCTTGAGAGCTTGCATGTGTCTTTATCACTGTTGTAGCTCCAGGTTCTGGTGCATGTATCCCAAATTCATATACTGCCAAGGCCAACTGTATAAAGAAAATGTATAACTACATTTAATGGGGAGTATATGTCAAAAGTACAAGATTGTGGTACTACCAGTTATTATATTTTCAGGCCACATTTGGCCCCTCTGTAGTTAGTCTTACAGCCAAAATATCATATATTCTGGATTAGTTCTATACCCAAGTCACAAGTAGATTAATAATGAACATTCATTAGATTAATTATATAAGTTAAAATTCACCCTTTTATTAATCAACTTTTGATTGAATATTGCTTCAGGGTTGAGTCAAGACATAGGTCCTTACCCACCTCACCCCTCCTTAGGAAATCATTTTGTTACTTTAGGAAAACCAAAAGTTAAATGACAAACTTGTGATGTTAATGTGATACAATGGAGGTATTATAATGGTCTCATTCCAATTATATATAAACGATTTAGAGATAAACTGGAGGCCATTCTGTGTTCTCTGTGAATAATGTAGATATTTTTGAAATAAAGTCAAGGCAATTGCAATTTCTCAGTGAGTAATATAGACATATTTGAAATATACTTGAAATATTTTGATAGAGTTTATGAAGTATGTTATAAAATTTTGTACTACTTAGAATTCCATATAAAGAGAAATGAGTAAGATAAAAATAATGAAAGGCAACATTGATTTATATTTTTCTTAGCAGACTTTGTTATATTAATACATGAATAAATTCTTACATTCTATCATTCATCTGGACATATTTCCCTATTCAATAGGTAAGTTTTTATTTGAATATAGATAGGCTTGACTTTTGAATATGTGAGCAGATTTATATTTTTAACATAATAAAAATGAAAAATAAAATTTTCTTGAACATTTTCAGATAAGATAACTATTCCATGTATTTTTAATATAAATGTTGTTTAAAATATTGTTTAAATATCCTATTATCAAATAGGAGAATATTTCAATAATAAAGTCTATAAAATAATTATTTACAGAGATATAGTCTTGTAGAACATTGCACATTTTGAGTAATATTTTGAACTTTTCATTTTATTCCTAACCAGATGCATAGAAATAAATCTGATTTGTGAAAATATTTTCCTTCTGGGACAAGAATTTCACTAAGTTCTACTTACCTAATTGACAACATATAAATCATACTTCACCATCTAACTGAGTGAATCATATTGTACTGTAGCAACTGATTTTCTGTATGGTTATTGTAAATTTAAGTTATGTGTTCACCTAACTTTAAGAGGGCTTATTTGAAATAATGCTACACTAAAATTAATTTATAACCTTTATTATTTTGCATATGTTATCAAAGATTTATACTTTCCAAAAGGATAAAAAGTAAAGCCTATAAGAATGAAAATTTTCTGTCCTAAAAAAGTAGAAACAAAAATCTTATATATATATATATATATATATATATATATATATATATATGCTTTTATATATATGCTATTCGATTATTACCATGTGCTGGTTTCAGATCCAACTCTGACCTTAATTTCATGCTCTCTGCTTCAGTTCTGCTTTGTACACAGAAGTGATAAAACATCTTCAGTGAGTGAATATATCATGCTTACACAAATTTGAGTTATCTGGAGTGATTTTGTTTGTTAAGAATATAACAATATGAAACTGTCATTCACTTGAAGCACTCTTGGAACTTGTCTTCTATTGTGATAAATTGTGCCTCTCTGATATAAGCAGAAGTTTTATCCTCTTTAGGATTCTCTTTTTAGTTTACTAATGAGGAGATGTATTGAGAGCCATTTCAAATAGTGTAACACTTTTTTTTTTCTTTTACTTGAATTTTATTTTGTTAATGTAAAAATCAATATTTTCCTGCAAAGCCAATTTACTGAACATTGGACGGCATGCAAACAACCTGGGGCAGACTGTGCAATCTGAGGATTGCCCAAGGGGCATGGGAAGAGATAGATTGTACTTCTTAGAGTGCATCTGTGAGAGGTGGTGCCTCTCTAGGGACAAAAGAGCTAGTGGATGCCATTTCACTCCCCCGTCCCTCAGCATAGGTGAAGAGACACCTGTTTAGGGTGACTAATTGAGACACTGGCTGTTTAGCATGCTTTGCTCAAAATCTCATGTTCCTGACTGCCATTCTGGGTCAAACCTGCATCAGTACCAGCATGGTGATACCCTTTCCAAGAAGACTAGCACAAGTCCTCAAGACACCAGATCCCTAAAGTTCGGAGTTTTAAAAGTCTGCAGGCTTGGGGTAGAGCTCAAAGTGTACTGTGCTGCTCAAGGCAGGCAAGCAACCCAGAGATAGATGGTGTGAAAATAGTAATTTGAAAAATGCCTATGACACATTAGGGGAAATTATTCACTCTTTTGAAAGTGCTTCCCTGAGAGCACTAAGTATGGACTTCTCTCTCTGGGCACAAAGGAGCTTGTTGGTACAATTTCCCTCCCCTGCCCCTCAGCATAAATCAACTTCAATAAACAGCACAGTGCCAACACTGGCTGCCTAAACTGCTTATTTACACAAAATCCCTTACCCCTGCACTCTGCTAGTACTGTTTTTCTTGGGCAAGTATACCTAAAGACCAGCACAGCAGGCCCTTTCCCCAGAAGACCATCACAAATCCCAGGACATACCACATCTATTGGCTATAGGGTTCTGCAGACTTTTAGTTCTAGTGGAAATAGCATGAAGTCTCATTTAACGAGCAGACCAGAGCATACTTAGTTAAAACTCACCAAACTCTGGCCAGGGTCCAAATATTGCCCACTGTAACCAAGAAGAACCTTTGCAGACCACTGACCTGAGGGATAGAGCAGCCAAAACTACAGCAACAGAGTGCTTGCAGCATACACCAGAGACACTTCCTAAAGCACCAGGCCCTGGACTTTATATGACCCTTTCTTCATAAAGCCATTACTCTCAGGGGTAAGAAACATAACAGGATCTTCTAACACACAGAAGACAGAGACCTAGACAAAATGCCAAGATGGAAGAATTCATTCCAATGAATGAATCCTTCCCTACCACAGCCAGAGATCTAATCAACACAAATATAAATAATATGACTGGGATGCCTGGGTTGCTCAGCGGTTGAGCATCTGCCTTTGGCTCAGGGCATGATCCCAGAGTTCCAGGATTGAGACCCACATTAAGCTCCTTGCAGGGAGCCTGCTTCTCCTTCTGCCTGTGTCTCTCCCGAATAAGTAAATAAATAAATAAATCTTTTAAAAAATATGCCTGAGGCAGAATTTGAAGCAACAATCATAAGGATACTCACTGGGCTTGAAAAAAGCAGGGAAGTCATCACATCAGGGAGATACTTACTACAGAGATAAAAGCCCCACATTGGGCACAGAGCTTACTTAAAATTTATCACTATATTTTGCAAATTTAATTAAAAACAAACAAACAAAACACTATTTAGGGGTGCCTGGATGGCTCAAGCAGTTGAGTGTCTGCCTTTGGCTCAGGTCCTGATCCTGAGATCTGGGATTGAGTCTCACATCAGGATCTTCACAGGGACCCTACTTCTCCCTTCACCTGTATCTCTGCTTTTCTCTTTCTCTGTGTCTCTCATGAATAAATAAATTGAATTTTTAAATAAATAAATAAATAAATAAATAAATAAATACATACATACATACATACAAAACAATACGATACTATACAATACAATACCATAATACTAGGGAATTTTAACATCCCACTTAAAGTAACGGATAGATCATCTAAGCAGAAAATCAATAAGGAAACAATGGCTTTGAGTGATACACTAGACAAGATGTACTTAACAAATATATTCAGATTAGGGACGCCTGGGGGGCTAACTTGGTTAAGCATCTACCTCAGCTGAGGTCACGATCTTGAGGTCCTGGGATCAAGCCCCACAATAGTCTCTTTGCTTAATCGGGATCCTACTTCTCCCTCCCCCTTTGCCTACTACTCTGCCTACTTGTGCACACTCTCTCTGTCAAATAAACAAATAAAATCTTTTTTAAAAAACCATATATTCAGAACATTTCATCCTAAAATAGCAGAATACACATACTTTTCAAGTGTACTATGAGGCATTCTCCAGAATAGATAAAATACTAGGACACAAATCAGGCAGCAACCAATGTAAAAGGATTGAAATCATACCATGCAACTGAAACTTGAAGTTAGCCATAAGAAAAAATTTGGGCAGACAGCAGATACATGGAGGTTAAAGAACATGCTACTAAATAATGAATGGGTTAACCAGGAAATTAAAAAGAACTTTAAAAAATACATGAAAACAAATGAAAATGAGAACATAATAGTCCAAAACCTTTGGAATGCAGCAAAAATTGCCATAAGAGGAAAGTATGTAGCAATACAGGCTCTACCTCAGGAGGCAAGAAAAATCTCAAATACACGACGTAACCTTATGCATAAAGGAGCTACAGAAAAAATGACAAACAAAGCCTAAAACCAATGGAAGAAGGGGAATAATAATAAAGATTAAAGCAGAAATAAAGTATATAGGAACTAAAAAAACAGTAGAAGATATCAATGAAACTAGGAGCTGGTTCTTTGAAAAAATTAATAAAATTGATAAACCACTAGTCAGACTTCTCAAAAAGAAAAGAGAAAGGACCCAAATCAATAAAATCACAAATGAGAGAGGAAAAATCACACCACCACAGAAAAACAGTTATAAGAGAGTGTTATGAAAGGTAATTTGCCAACAAATTGGGCATACTGAAACAAATGGGCAAATTCCTAGAAACATATAAACTACCAAACCTGAAATAAGAAGAAATAGAAAACTTGAACAGACTGATAACCAGCAAGGAAATTGAATCAGTAATCAAAAATCTACCAACCTCTGAACAAACAAAAGTCCAGGGATGGATGGCTTCACAGGGTTGTTGTTCTACCAAACATTGAAAGAGCTAATACTTATTCTTCTCAAAGTGTTCCAAAAAATAGAAATGGAAGGAAAACTTCCAAACTCATTGTATGAGGCCAGCATTACCCTGATTAAAAGACCAGAGAAATGCCCCTCTAAACAGAATTATAGGTCAATACCCCTGATGAACATGGACACAAAAATTCTCAATAAAATGTTAGCAAATTGAATCCAAATCATTCCCCATGATCAAGTGGGATTTATTCCTGGCATACAAGGGTAGTTCCAAATTTGCAAATCAATGTGATACACCCCATTAATAAAAGAAAGAATGAGAACCCTACGATACTCTCAATATATGCAGAAAAGCCATTTGACAAAATACAGCATCCATTCTTGATAAAATCCCTCAACAAAGTAGGGATCATTGGAACATACCTCAACATCATAAAGGCCATATGTGAAAGATCCACAGCTAATATCAACCTCAATGGGAGAAAATTGAGAACTTTTCCTTTAAAATCATGAACATGACAGGGATATCTGCTCTCAACGCTGTTATTCAATATAATACTGGAAGTCCTAGCCTCAGCAATCAGACAACAAAAAGAAATAAAAGGCATTTAAATTGGCAAGGAAGAAGTCAAACTCTCTCTTCACATATGACATGCTATTCTATGTAGAAAGCCTGGACAACTCCACCAAAAAATTTCTAGAACTGATTCATGAATTTAACAAAGTCACAGGTTATAAAATCAATATACAGAAATCTGTTGCATTTTTATACATCAATAATGAAGCAGCAGAAAGAGAAATCAAAGAATGGATCCCATTTACAATTACACCAAAAACCATAAGATACCTAGGAATAAACCTAACCAAAGAGGTAAAAGACCTATACTCTAAAAACTATAGAACAATGATGAAAGAAATTAAAGATGGCACAAAGAAATGGAAAAATATTCCATGTTTGTGGATTGGAAGAACACATAGTGTTAAACTGTCTATACTACCCAGAGTAATCTACACATTTAATGCAATCCCTATCCAAATGGCAATAGCATTTTTCACAGAGCTAGAATAAGCAATCTTAAAATTTGTATGGAACCCCAAAAGGTCCTGAATATCTAAAGCAATACTGAAAAAGAAAAGGAAATCTGGAGGCACCACAATTCCAGGCTTCAAGCTGTATTACAAAACTATAGTCAACAAGACAGTATGCACTGGCACAAAAATAGATACATAGATCAATGGAACAGAATAGAAGACCCAGAAATGGACCCACAACTATATGATCAACTAATCTTTGACAAAGCAGGAAAGAATATTCAATGGAAAAAAGATAGTCTCTTTAAAAAATGGTGTTGGGAAAACTGGATAACAACATGCAGAAAAATGCAATTGGATCATTTTCTTACATTATACTCAAAAATTAATAAATTTCATCAAAATAGATGAAAACCTATATGTAGACAGGAAGCCATCAAAATCCTAGAGACACAGTAAGTAACCTTTCTGACCTGGGCCATAGCAACTTCTTACTAGATATGTCTCTTGAGTTCAAGGGAAACAAAAGCAAAAATGAACTTTGGGACTTCATCAAGATAAAAAGTTTCTGGACAAAAAAAAAAGTTTCTGGACAGCAAAGGAAACAAACAACAAAACTAAAAGGCAACTGATGGAATAGTAAAAGATATTTGCAATGATATATCTGTTAAAAAGTTAGTATCCAAAATATATAAAGAACTTATAAAACTGAACACCTGAAAAACAAATAATCCATTTTAAAAATGTGCAGAAGACCTAAATAGACATTTTTCCAAAGAAGATACAGGAAAAGATGCTCAACCTCACATATCATCAGGGAAATTCAAATCAAAACTACCACATCACCTCACACTAGTCAGAATAGCTAAAATTAACAGCACAGGAAACAACAGGTGTTGGCAAGGATATGGAGAAAGGGGAACACTCTTACACTGTTGGTAGGAATGCAGACTGGTGCAGCCACTCTGGAAAACAGTATGGAGTTTCCTCAAAAAGTTAAAAATAGAACTACCCAGCAATTTCACTGCTATGTATTTATGCAAAGAATACACAAGTGCTGATTTAGAGGGATACATGCACCCTGATGTTTATGGCAGCATTATCAACAATAGGCAAATATGGAAAAAGCCCAAATGTCCATCAACTGATGAATGAATAAAGAAGAGGTGGTAGCTATATACAATGTAATATTAGTCATAAAAAAGAGTGAAATCTTGCCATTTACAGCATCATGGATAGAGTTAGAGTGTATTAATATGCTAAGTGAAATAAGTCAAGAAAGACAAATACCATATGATTTCACTCATGTGGAATTTAAGAAACAAAACAGATGAACATATTTTTAAAAATGAGAGGGAAACTAGGAAATAGACTCTTAACTACAGTGAACAAACTGGGGATTACTGGGTGGGAGGTGGGCAGGGGCATGGATTAAATGATGATGGGTTAAGGAGGGCAAATGTTTATCACTTACATGCAACATGTAAGTGATAAATACTAAATTCTACCCCTGAAACTAATATTACACTGTATGTTAACTAACTGGAATTTAAACAAGAACTTGAAAGAAAAAATATCATAGCACCTTATACCTTTGTTATAGAGTGGATTCCCCACATTTTCTTTTCCTCACCATAATTTAAATTATTTATTTCTTATGTAAAAATATCTGTTACAGAAAAGAATAGAATTATATTAAAATATCTATAATTCTATTCACTAAGGGAAATAACTGCTAGTCCATTAGTACATAAAATTCTATATCTTTGTATGTGCACATAAACATAAATGTGTGCTATATTTGTATACTAAAAGTATGATCATATTCTCATATTCTTTGTAACCTGCTTTTTCACTTAAAAAAGATATATTAGGTTAGTAAATTGAACACCAATAAAAAATAAATTAAAAAAAAAAAAAGATATATTAGGGGTAGCCCGGGTGGCTCAGTGGTTTGGCACCGCCTTTAGCCCAGGGCCTGATCCTAGAGACCTGGAATCGAGTCCCATGTCGGGCTCCCTGCATGGAGCCTGCTTCTCCCTCTGCCTGTGACTCTATGTCTCTATCTCTCTCTGTGTGTCTCTCATGAATAAATAAATAAAATCTTAAAAAAAAAAGATAAATTATTTTGATTTTAGAATACATCATGTTAGACTTTGAACTTGAAGTCTCAAGTGTTATTACAAACATTAAAATTTTGATCATCTTATGAAAAATATAAAAATATTCATAAAATTGTTATCAATTTAGTTTATTACAGAAATAAAATTTTAGATCCTCTTATGAATTTTTTCCAGAATATAACCTGTTCCTAGGTAAGAGGTAAGATTGAGATACATTTTTCATTTTAAAAATATTTTAAAAAGCTATTTTTATAGAAATTCTGATTGTATAATACTTTAGGTATCTGAAAATTATACTTGATTGATTACATATTCTTTTGACTTTTAGAATCTTTATTTGATACATGTAATTTTGCAATGTTAATGAATGCATTTCAAAAGAACATAACATAAATGAACAAAAAAATATAAAAGTGTAAATGCCTAGATTGGACCAAGGTGGTAGTTCAAGGAACAGGTCTGTTTGTTGTCCCTCACTCAGTTTCAAGGTCACTTTGGGGCACTACTTTGGAATACTTTACAGCTATTACACAGAATCCTTGATAATCCTTCATAATTGATGTTCCAACCTGCATTGTCCTTTACTAGGCAGAAGCCTGACCTTGAAGTACATGTGACATGAAAGAAGCCCCCACTCAAGCTCTTGCCTGTTTCATGTCTTCCCTGGACTTACTTGTTCATAGACCCAATCCTTTACATTTGCTTGATTTTCATTTGTCTTCAAATGGATTGTGGTAAAGGGCTAGAGCCCCACACCCTCCAGTGCATTTGAGAGAAACCCGCTGGTTATGTGGGCTGGGACCAGAGCTCCCTTTACCCTAGAAACTGGCAGTGAATGGAGGCACTGTCCTCTGTTACCTTTGGGAGAGGTGGACCCCAGGAGCATGGGTCCACTGGCACAGGGCCCTGGATCTGAGGACGCTGGAGAGGACAAATCCAGCTATCTTCCATTCTCTTTGGGAGAGGCAGACCCCAAGAGGGCACAGGACAGCAAGAACTCTATTTCCACTGGGTGCCCTTCAGTTTGTGCAGACCAGTGCACCTATACCTGCCCCCAGGAGCATCTAGGCCAGTATGGACTAGGAGACTGTGGTGCCATACTTGCAGGGAGCTCTTGGCTCCGGAGCTGGAGATCTGGCAGCCGCCACTGTATTTTCTCTTTGTTTACCTTTCACCTGGGAGAGTTGGAGCCTCTAGGGAACAAAGGCCTCACAGGATAAATAGCTCATACTGAGCCCAGCAACTAGCAAGGGGTGGGGCATCTCCTCCCAGGCACAGACACCTGAGAATCACCACAGCAGACCCTCCCCCCAGAAGAACTGCTAGAAGAACAAGGGAAAAGCAAGATTACTGAATAAGCAGCACTAGAAAGCTCCAGGACTGAGGAAAGATAGTACATAGAACTAGAAGGTTTTTATTTTCATTATGACTCATTTTTATTTCAGGTTAAAAATTTCCAATATTTTTTTCTCTTTTCCTGCCTTAAATATAATATTTTACCAAGTCTTCATTTTTAAGCTTTTTCCTTTTTGACTTTCATATTTCCACAATTACATGTCTTAGATATATTTTTCATTTTTGGATTCCCTTCAATGTATTCAATTTAATTTTGGTAGATATATGAGTTATGGGTTTTTGTTTTTTGTTTTTTCTGTCTCACTTTGTTTTACAATGGTGGAAGTTAGTACCTTCTAATGCATGGACCAAAAGACATGCAGAACCAAGTGGAACACTGTGTTTGTTGGTTCATTCTGTGAGACTATTCTCTCTTCCCTCCCATTTGCCCCCCCCCCATCTTGTTTATGTTTTTGTGATCAATGTTGGATCTTTATATAACTTTGGTGGTTTATATAAATTTGGGATTGAGCATCCTCAAACATACAGAACAAAATACCCTCAGAACAAAGAGGATCACCCTCTAAGTCCCCTCGAGGAGACTATATTATCTCTCCACCACCACTTCCTCACCACCTCCTCTTTTTTTCTTCTTTTATTTTGTTTTCTATTCTTACTCTTTTGTTTAAAAATTTGTTTTTGGAACACCTGGGTGGCTTAGTGGTTGAACATCTGCCTTTGGCTCAGGGCATGATCTCAGGTCCAGGGATCAAGTCCCACATCGAGTTCCCTGTGAGGAGCCTGCTTCTCCCTCTGTCTATTCCTCTGCCTCTCTCTCTTTGTCTCTCATGAATAAATAAATAAAATCTTTTAAAAAATTGTTTTTCACTTTACTGGCCCTTTTGTTTTATTTGTTTTGTTCTTTTTTTATTATTATTTTCTGGTCTCTAACCTCTTCTGAATCATCTAGGGTGTATTCTACTTAGGTTGTGTTTGATATTTTTGACTCTGCTTGCTCATATAGCCATTCTGCATTGGACAAAATGACTAGAAGGAAGAATTCACCACAAAAGAAAGAATCAGAAGCATTTCTCTCTGCCACAAAATTGCTGAATGTTAATTTAAATACAATGTCTGAAATATAATTCAGAAGTACAATTATAAAATTAGTGGTGGCTCTGGAAAAAATACATAAGGACTTTAGAGACTCTCTTACCACAGAATTGAGATCTAATCAGGCCAAAATTAAAAATACCTTAACTGAGATGCAGTCTAAACTGGATGTTCTAACTGCTAGGGTTAATGAGGTAGAAGAGAGAGTGAGTGACATAGTAAACAAGTTGATGAAAAGGAAGGAAGCTGAGGAAAAAAGAAAAAAAAAAACAATTAAAAATCCATGAGGAAAGGCTTAGGGAAATAAATGATAGCTTGAGAAGAAATAATATTCATCTTATTGGGATTCCAGAAGAGGCTGAGAGAGAGAAAAGACCATAAAGTATATTTGAACAAATTATAGATGAGAACTTCCCTAATCTGGGGAAGAAAACAGGCATTCAGATACAAAATATAGAGAGGAACCCCCCCACCAAAAAAACAAAACAAAAAAAAAACATTTAACACCTCAACATTTAATAGTGAAACTTGTAAATTCCAAAGATAAAGAGGAAATTCTTAAAGCAACCCGAGACAAGAGATTCTTAAATTATATGGGGAGAAATATCAGATTAAGAGCAGGCCTCTCCACAGAGACTTGGCAGGCCACAAAGGGCTGGCATGATATATTCAGGGTACTAAAAGAAAAGAACATGCAGCCAAGAATACTTTACCCAGCAAGGCTGTCATTCAGAATAGAAGAAGAGATAAAGAGATTCCAGGATGGGCAGAAACGGAAAGAATATGTGACCACCAAACCGGCTCCACAAGAAATATTAAGGGGGACCCTGTAAAAGAAAGAGGGAGACCCAAGAAACAATCCACAAAACCAGGGACTGTATAGGTAATATGACAACACATATCTTGAAATAGTTACTCTGAACATGAGTGGGCTAAACTATCCCATCAAAAGACTCAGGGTATCAGACTGGATAAAAAAGCAAAACCCATCTATATGCTGTCTACAAGAGACTCATTTTAGATCTAAGGACACCTCCAGACTGAAAATGAAGGGGTGGAGAACTATTTACCATTCAAATGGTCCTCGAAAGAAAGCTGAGGTAGCAATCCTTATACCAGATAAACTAGAGTTTATACCAAAGACTGTAATAAGAGACAAAAAGGAACACTATATCATACTTGAAGGGTCTATCCAACAGGAAGACCTAACAATCACAAATATTTATGTCCCTAATGTGGGAGCCACCAAGTAAATCAATCAATTAATAACCAAAGTAAAGAGATACTTAAAGAACAATGCACTAATAATAGGAGACTTCAACAATGCACACTCAGCAAAAGACAAATTTAAGCAGAACATCAACAAAGAAACAAGGGCCTTAAATGATACACTGGACCAAATAGATTTCACAGATATATACAGAACATTCCATCCTAATACAACTGAATACACATTCTTCTCAAGTGCACATGGAACTTTCTCCAGAATAGACCACATACTAGGTCACAAATCAGGTCTCAAGAGATTGTCCCCTGCATATTTTAAGACCATTTTCTCTTATCTTTAAAAATATAACACAGATAATTTTAAACCTCTCAAAGTAAGGACATATTAATTTGTCCAGTATTACTAAAAAACATCTTAGTATCAATGCCAAGCCATTCATCCATTTAGTTAAATATAGAGTAACTAGACTAATAGAATATTACACTGTTTACCTATCTCTAAGTGATTACCCAAGCTTTTATAGCTGTAAAAGGGTTTCAATCTATGGACACTTGGGTGGCTCAGTGGTTAAGCATCTGCCTTTGGCTCAGGATGTGAACCTGGAGCCCTGGGATTGAGTCTCACATTGGACTACCTTCATAGAGCCTGCTTCTCCCTCTGCCTCTGTCTCTGCCTCTCTCTCTCTCTCTCTGTGTCTCTCGTGAATAAATAAATAAAATCTTAAAAAAATTTTCAATCTAAAATAGAACTAGGGGATATAAAATGGTAAATCTCATGGGTGTGCCCTCGGGAAGACAAACTTAAGGACTAAAGCTGATTTCCCACAGAAAACTGATAGTCTTGGAATTTTATTGGATGATGGGAGGTTGGTCAGAGGTATCAACTTTAGGAAGTTTTGCCAGAGGTGTGAATAGGAGATAACCCATGTTACACTGGTTCCACAAATTGGGCTAAATCGAGCTTTATTTGTGTGACTAGCTTGATTCTGTTTGTTCAGGAAGTTTTCAAGGCTGGTCTCCATTTGCTTTTTATTTTAACTGACTCTAACTGAACCCTACCCTGTTTATATTTCCTGCCCATAAATATAACTTATGCCAAATCCTCAATGGACTCACCTGTAGCTTTCTACAGTTTGCTTATCTTGAACTGCAATTCCTGTGCTATTCCCAAATAAACTCATCTTTTTGAGCTTGCCTTATTTTACCTTTTTACTTAGGTCAACATAGTCTATAAAGGGAGCCACAGGTTCCATTAACCATTATCAAAATAGCTTGGGAAGTGGAGATAGAGATTTTAGTAACCTGGTTTATCTTGCTTTTATCCTAGCAGGTAAAAATAAACCAACATTAGCTATTAAGTTGCACCATTCTTTTTTTTTTTTAATGTATTTATTCATGAGAGACACAGAGAGAGAGAGAGAGAGAGGGGGAGAGAGGCAGAGACACAGGCAGAGGGAGAAGCAGGCTCCATGCTGGGAGCCCGATGTGGGACTCGATCCCGGGACTCCAGGATCATGCCCTGGGCCAAAGGCAGATGCTCCACCACTGAGCCACACAGGCGTCCCTGCACCATTCTTTAATGGTAACATTGGTTGAATATGAAGCTACCATTATTAAAGGACTAAAATACCTAATAACAAATAGGTGCCATACAAGAGTCCCGTATGATTACCTGCTTTTCTTCCAGGCATCTCACCAGAGTCAGTCTTGTCTCTTTTAGGCACATGTGTAAGCAGCTGTACATTTAGGATTTGAAATTTAAATTCAGCCTTTCAAAATGTAGTCAATAATATTTCACCATTGCACACTTATAGCAGTGTCTGTTGCATAATCAGCATGAAATCTAACAAAAGTGTATACCACAGAAACTCAAAGACATCTGCCTAACTGCTTTATTGAATGTTTGAGCAATTCTGTGGAAGCTTTGCCCATATCACCTGTGGTGGAACAGATGTGGCTACTGTGTGAAGCATATATTTAGGGTTATAGAATACCTGCTAGAAAGAAATTCTATATGCAGAAAAACTGCATTTTAGCTTATGAAAGGGCCTCAAGGCAACCAAATAACCTTCTCTTATTACATAGTTATAGGCTGAAAAAAGCATGGCGTGCAAGACAGATCTAGCTGAATAAGGATTTTTATTTTGAAGAACTTGAATGAATTATAGTTTTAAAATTCCTTATTTTCAAAAAATGTTAACACTTTCTTTTAGGTATAAAACTGAAAGTCACAATGAATAACTATTTTGTGAGGGGTTTATTTCATTTAAAAAAATATTTATTTGAGAGAAAGAGAACAAGTGGAGGAGGGGTAAGGGGAGGAGAAGAAATTCTTCAAGCAGACTCAATACTGAGCATGGAGCCCTACATGGGGCTTTATCTCATGACCCTGAGATCATGACCCAGCTGAAACCAAGAGCCAACGCTTAACCGACTGAGCCCCCCAGGTGCCCCTATTTCATTTTCATTTTTAGTTTTTGTTTAAATGAATCCTTATCAAAAAAGATTTTCAGGGAATTATGAAAAGTGTATTTTTTAATATTTTGAGTAATTAAAATTTACTCCAGCTCTTTAGTATTTCTTGTAAAAGGATGAGATAGTGGAAAAAATAAATTTCTAAAAATATCTAAAGTAGAGTGCTGGAAAGGATTCTGTCACAGTGGGACACTTGTATTCCACTCTTGGCTTATCCACGGCGAGAGACTTCAGACTCCACTCTACCTCTGTGAATCTGGCATGAATTACATATGAAGCATATGCTGGTTATTATGAAAGAAAATACACTAAAATTTAGGAAAAAAAGAAGTTCATATACCAATTGACATCCATTTCTTCATTAGGGTCATCTACCTTATTATAACTAAAAAAGAGGTTTATTCCAATATATCTGAATCTAAGGTAAGGTAAAGATAAGGCAATGATCATGAAATTTTAAAAACATTTAAGAATTTATGTGGAAATATGTGGATAACAGATATTAATTTGGCAAAACTTTATTAATTATATAGTTTCTTAGAGGGCTATCAACACTTAGATCAAATCTATACACATGACTCTCCATTTATCTTTCTTCTAAACAATCAGTGGTAACAGTGGATAGAACTCAACATAAGGTATTGATCTTAAATGAAGATTTAATTAAAAATAATTTAAACATAATTCAGTGTATACATTATTTGGTTAAGATTAAATCACTGATTAATCTTTTGAATTAAATATTCTTATTGTTTATATCTCATAACTTACTACACCTCTGAAATCTCAAATATCTTAGCCTTTGTAATTTTCATAGATGTAGATTTCCTCTTTACATGAAGAACTAAGAGTTTATTAGAAAGTTGTAACTATGTGGCTCAGTTGGTCAAGCAACTGCCTTCCGCTCAGGTCATGATCCTGCTCTGTGGGGAGACTACTTCTCCCTCTCTCCCTCTGCCTTCTGCTCTCTCTGCTTGTGCTCTCTCATTCTGTCAAATACATAAATAAAATCTTAAAAAAAAAAAAAAGAAAGATGTGTCTAGATGCCTAGTTGTCTATCAGTCTCTTGTCATATGTCATTTTCTGTTGGAATTTCCTATAATGGTCCACTTAACTTCCTTGTTGAATTAATTGTTTCTAAAACCATTTTACTTTTCTGTTGGGTTTACTTTGGGGAGCTTTCAGAGACTCCAGTGGGCAGATCTGACTCTTTCTCCCCACACTCCTCCCCGCTCATTATTTTCTCTTGTTGTCTCTTGTTTTAACACTGTACACATTCTATCTTCTTTCTTCCCCTTCTTTTGTTTTCTTAGTCCTTTTAGGTGGAAATGGTTATGTACTTTTTCTACAGGAATCTAAATCATTTTGAAGGAGAAACCTAACAAGTAGCAAATCAATCTGCATACCAATCACCCAGATTATAAATTCTCCATGTCGAATTCCAGCACGTGAATTTTCTGAAAGAAGTAGCCAGGTCTTAATCTTCGTACTTTGTGTCTAATAGGGATAGTAGGTAGTCACTCAGTGATTTGAACCTAGACTTGTTTTATTTAATATGCTACCTTTGGCGAGAGAAAGGAAAAATGGAGGTGAACAACATTGTGAAAAAAGAAAAATCAACAGAACTTTGGGATTGATAAAGCATTAAAGAGTGGAAATTCAAGAGAATCAATGATTTTAAACCCTAACTACTAGAAGCAAGGTGGTCTCAGGAAAGGTGATAATGTCTGCAGGGAAGAAGGATTATAAGTATGTTTTAGAATTATTGAAACTAAGTTTAAATCGGAAGCATTCAGAAGTGTTTTGCAGAATGAAATCTATGCAGAGATTAAAAGCTGAGGGTGGGTATGAGTGAAACCATATTGTATAAAGGTTGTAAATACTGATTTTATTCCATTTTAAAATTTGCTGTGTTATATATAGTTATAAATGCAGTTTCCTTCACTCTGGGAAGGATAGCTTCTCTATTGGTTTGTATACACGGGCCATTTGTGGAACAATGATCATGTTATTCTAAATTAAAAGGATCACTAAATGACTTTTGTGGGATATTTAATCGTCCTGTATTAGAAATAATAATAGTCTTTTTAAATTTCTCACAATTATATTTTTAAATTTCAGAACTTTTTCTTGGAAATAATGAAAGATTATTTATGATAAAATTCAGTGAAAGAAAGAAAGTGTAGGGGAGTCACAGCCTTCATATTTAAAGTATATTAAGTACATTCAAATTTTTATTATTCTGTAGTATGAATAATATGCATTGATATGTTTTGGTCTTAGCATTTTTCCTCTGATTTAGATAACATATACTCCATTCATCAAACAACAAATAATCTCATCATCCATTTCACTTTATTATTCATAATAACTCATGCCTCTGTATATTAAAGGAATCAATATGCATATCTGTTGGGAATTAGCAATTGTGACAATGGTAGCAAAGTCATATTTTGTAAGGCTTTTCAGAATATTAAAAGCAACTTTTAGGTTTATTATAGAAACTTAAAAAATTGTTCATGGTAAATTGGAATTAATTTCTATTTAATGAAATTCTATCTATTTCTTTAAGAAATTAGGAAAATCAAATTTTGACATGAATTTTGTTAAATGTTAGCTATTTGGCTACTATTTTTAGAAATCAATTTTGCTTTATTTATATGCAATGCTTTTGGAATATTGACCAATACTTATCAATCATCCACAATTATATAAAATATGCAGCATTGGAGATACTAAATGAATATGTTCTAACACAAAGACTGTATTTCAAAGTAATTTTCACCTCTTTTCCCTCATACCTTATTCAATCTCAACACCCACTTCTGAGCATTATCTCCTAAATATATACTATATATTTATAATTCTTACCTATCACAACTTACCATCTTCTCCAGTTGATTAATCTGAGTCTACAGACTCATTAAACAACTCTGATTGTTGTTTAACTTCTTATACCATCCTCTAGAAGCTGCTTTTAGGCAACATCTTGATCCCCACATTTGCTGGCCTGCGCCGGGACCTTGTGTTGTCCTGGGACTCTTTGCAGATTCTTAGAGAATTTCTTGGGACTTTCCCCTGGTGGATCAACTCCAGTAATCCTTGGGGAACTGATGACCTCTGGCTGAAGTTATTCCTTAGTGAAGATCCAAAGCCCCGGGGGGACCACATCAGACCACCCTTGTCTGAAGAGTAAGAGGGAAAAATGTGGGGCACTCCAACCAGATGGGGCAACATGGGCTATAAAAGAATTCACCTAAGGCAGAACAAAAGATAGAAATGTATTGAATACATTGCAAGGGAGTGGTGGACAAGACTGCAGAGGAAGACTATCTGCAACAAGGCAGTGGTAAGGGGCAACAGTTATAGGGTGCAGCGAGAGAGCATGGGGATGTATGGAATATTCCCTTTTTGGTAATCTTAGGAACTCTACCTGGTTGTAATTGGCCAGTTAGGGACTATGGCTGTCTCAATGTGGGTCGCTTAATGAGCCTGTTTCCATTCAGCTCTGTGGTCGCTACAGGCCCTTTTGCCTTCTTCAAATTTCCATTGCTCAAGCCTCTAACTTAAAAGTGGCCTCTACACATCTATTATTTAAATTTATTTTTTCAGCATGCACTTTATAGTCAAGTCCTTTCTACCTTCACCGTGTACCCCAAACTTCAAAACGTTCGGTGCTTATTCCTCTTAGAATACAAACCAGTATCTGAACATGAAATTGACAAGACCTGTGTGTTTTGATTCTAGACTCACTAGCCTCATCTAGATTCTCTGCACTGTTTCTCCACATGGAAGAGAAGCTAATAAGTTTGAGCTTTCATGACCTAGCCTTTGGTATGTAAAGGGAAAAACATATATGTATATTGGACACTTGGTAAAAACAGCAAGGAAAACTTTATTCAAGACTATTATAATAGAGGAAAGAGATTGAATTCAATTAAGTTGAATAAAAATGCGGAAGGATTTTGAAATCCTAGGGTGAGTTTTTGAATCCCTTGGGTAAGCTATTAGGAAAGTAGTGGAGGATGTTCTTGGTGAGGTTGATCAATGCGATTAGGCCATCTGTGTTTTCTAACTGTGGCTTATTAAAATTATATTCCTTCCTTACACAGAGACTAAGAGGCTGGAGCCCTACTTTCTTGATGATTATATTTCAAAGGGATGTTTCCAGGTCCTTGAGAAAGACATCCCTAGGTTGCATAAGATTTACATCACAAGAGAATAGAAAAAGAATTTACAATTGCAAGTTTTCTGAAGTAAATGATGTATAAAGAGACATCTGGGGCCTAAAGCCAGAAATAAACCTATTTAAAATTTAGTCAAGCATATCTTGGTCAAACAAAATATTTGGAATTTGGAAATCCCCTCCCCACAAAGTCTGCTTTTTAAAATTATTCTCTTGCCATAGAGTTACTAGGATTTTAAAGCTGATCAAAAATAGTATTTTACTTGTTGCTACCTGACTTCTAGTTTCTCAGGAAGAACAAGGAAAGGCACAGTGATTTAAGGGAGATAAGTCACAGCCATAATGAATAAACTCTTAAGACATTGCTTAATACAGTTTAGGAGCTCAGCTGCTGATGGTGGACATTGTATGAATAGCACCTCTGCTTTCTTTCTCCAATAATCTTTCTATTGCCTAATTTCTTTATCTGCAAAATGGAAATAAGATGGCACTTAGGTGGCAGGATTTTTGAAAGAATAAAAAAGAGATCATGCTTTATAAAAAAAAAAAAGAAATGCGTTAGTAAGATTGGCTTTTTAGCAGGTACTCAGTATAAGCTAGTGATTATTTTTTTACTGTTAATACTGTTGTAAAGACTTTGTTTTGCTTCTAGAAATGAAAGAGTACTGTTGGCTGGTCTAACATTCAAAATAAGTAAGAGCTAAGTGATTTCTCCAGGTGATCTTGATGTGGGAAACAAAGGCAAAAGACAATTAAATTTCCTTACTTCCCACAGACCACTGACAAGTCCTTAAGACAGGCAGAGTGATATTCTGCTGGAAGCTCAGTTGCTTGAGTGTTGACACTTTACTAAGGGTAAAAGGCAATCTCAGCCGGACCCCTCAGAATCCTGGGAGTGTACCTTAACGTATAAAAAATCCTTTGGAAGGCACCTGGCTGGCTCAGTGGTTGGGCATCTGCCTTCAGCTCAAGTCGTGATCTCTGGGTCCCAGGATTGAGTCCTGCATCAGGCTATCCATCGAAAGCCTGCTTCTCCCTCTACCTATGTCTCTGCCTCTCTCTCTGTGTGTGTCTTTCATGAATAAATAAATGAAATCTTAAAAAAAAAATTCCTTTGGAAACTCCCTTTATCTCTGCCCCCCAAGGTATATATTGGCAATCAAACTCTCAAGCAGATGACCTACTTATATACATCAGAAGGGTTTCATGACTGAGTTTTTACTAATGAGTAATAAATGACCTTTTCCTAACAATAGTTGTTCCCCTCAAGGTCCTGAAAGCTTGGTTCCAAACACCCTGAAGGCTTGTGCTATCCCTAACACCCTCTCAACTTGAAAGTATATAATGGGCCACTCCTCATTATCCCAGTGCAGCTCTTACTGCTCACAGGTCCTGTCCCCATGCTTTAATAACTCCATTTTTTGCACCAAAGATGTTTTAAGAAACCTTCCTTGGCCATCAGCTCCAAACCAGAACATCTTTCCTACATCAATCTTGGTCCTTAAAAAAATGAATGAGAAAAATTGTGTGAAAACATAGTAAGAGATCTCACATTTTTTTCTCCCTATATTTCCCATGCCCTTCCCTCAAAAAATTAAAAAAAAAAGAAAGTGACTCTTAGAATCTTATAGTTTCCATGGGAAAATAGACTACTCCAACTAACTTACTTTGGTATCTGGACAAGGTGCATGTGTAGCCTTTCAATGAGGCCATACCAATCAGTTATTGTCAAGAGTCCTAATTGCTTTATAAAGTGTTTGTATTTCATTAGTCAACTGGTCTTCTGTCTTTTAAGCAATGACAACAATCTGTTTCTTAGAGAGATGATGGTGAACATAAAAGAAATTTAAATAATAAACCATATGAAACATATATGTATTTTACTGTATTTGCAACCTAATCCATATACAGTTTAATTCTCTACATTTAAATAAAGGAACATATATTTATAATTTCATGAATTATGTAGATAATTTATATACAGGGAGAAGACTTGCCCTGCTTAACTGACTTTCATGCTAAGTCCTATGATTTTCTATTAGTCCCCTAAATACATACATTTTCCCCAGCAAGCAGTGAAAGAGCATGCTTAAATTTGGATGGAATGGCATATCTGAGAAAAAGCCTGGTATTAAAAGCCTGGTATTAAAAGGTATTAAATACCTGGTATTGGATACACACAAATTAATATTCTGGCTATTTCAAATAACCTGATTATTTATATTAATCTATACAAATGAGATTAAGAAGGTGATGTATTAAAATGTCACATGGTAAATTTCAGTAAAACATAAAGGACATATAGAGAATAAACTTTCTTGGACTAAATATCTTTGATTCTCATATTTAGCAATAGTAACTGAAAGCCAACAATGTGAAATTAAACTGTAATTGTATACACAAAGAAATGTTTAGAAGACCTTGCCAAAATATTCAATGATATAGGATAAAATTGCCTAGCTTCTCTTTGGCTCCATTTCAAAAGTATAATTAGTTTTTCTGATTATTATTTTTGACTTCTATTTTTCAAAGCAAACAATAACTAATAGAGAACTTCTAGACAGATATGCATGTGGTATTAAATCACAATTATATCTTGAATATTAATCTTACCTTTGGTGGAACTTTTGAAAATATCATAAGAAAATTGGGACATATATTTACTTGTGTTACAAAGTTAATGGCGTAATCTATGTTGATAACCAGAGAAGAGTCTTTCAACAAGATTATGAGCTATGGAACCTAAGAAGTAATTTGAATTAAATTAAACATGTTAGCATGCAAACATGTCTACACTATGCCAAAGTGACTAATGGTAAGTAAATAAAATAATTCAACACTAAGTAGTGGCTGAATTGATTTGACTCTGACAAGACAAAATCTAAAAAAGAACTTACCAATTCTAGCAGTTTATCCTGACTAATGTTTTTATCTTTAAAAAAAAAAATCTTCATTCTGGGACAGAAAATCCTTCTGGGAGTGGACATAGGAGGATAATGAGGTTATAATTGAAATATTTCAAAATTGTTTTTGAAACTAAGGTAGAATTTCTTACATATAAACAATCAAAAAAGATACTGTTGAAGATTTCCTAACTACTTCAGTGGACTGGCTTTCTGAACTCATGTGAGACATTCCTTATCTTGATTCTTTCAAATGGGAATAAATTGATTTGAAAGAGATTTAAATACACATCACATAAATATGTAGGGCCCATTTTTTAAGATATTTAGATGGAGATCTCATCTCTCGGTGCAAAAGATGATGGTGATGGGGTAACACAGGGCTAGCTGAGGACAAGGCATGAGCCTGGGCCAGCACATTAAGTCCTTGAAACAGGCAAAGGGACATTCCTCTATGGACTCAACTGCCTCAGTGTTGATACTTTGCTAAGGGCAAAAGGCAATTTTAGCCCAACCCCCAGGATCCTTTACTTTAACATATAAAAAATTGCCTTAGAAATTTCACTTTATCTCTAAACCCCCAAGATACATGTTGGCAATCATCCTCCAAGCACATGACCCACTGATATACATCTGAAGGGTCTCATGACTCAGGATTTTTTAGATGGTAATAAGTGACTTTTCCCAACAATAGCTAGTCCCCTCAAGGTCCTGGAAACCTGGCTTCCAAAATTCCTTGAGGAGTATGCTATCCTCAAATCCCTCCCAACGCCCAGGTAGCAGCACCTCTTGCCTGCCCATGGGTTCTGTCCCCCTTGCTTTAACAAAACCACCATTTTGCACCAAAGATGTCTCAAGAAGTCTTCCTTGGTTGTTGGCTCTGGACCTCACCTATATTCCAAAACTTCATCAATGGAATGAAGTAAATGGAAAAGGCTTATTGTTTTTGGTGTGTGTGTGTGTGTGTGTGTGTGTGTGTGATTTCTATCAAGATTTTTAATTAGTTATTTTTTCCTTATTGGAAAATAAAATCTAAGGTTTAAGAAAGTAAAAGTGAATTCTATTGAATGCAATGAGGAAAACAATTCTTTTGTTTTCTCTTTAAAGTTTATAGCTTTATCCAAAAAATAAGATATGTCTTATTTATGACATATGACATATTTATGTCTTCACTTCTCTTTAGGAAATATAGGAGTCTATAAAGTGGTATGAAAAAGGGAATTAATCTGGTATCTGAAACTCAATCTCACTGAATTAACTTTTTTTTCTTACAAATTTTATTAGGAAAAGAAAAATCAAATAAGTAAATTAAATTTTTTTCAGAATCATTTCCAGGAACCAATTTATATAATTTTATCCATTCCTTCAGCACCATAGAAATCACTAGATATTTCAAAGAAAAGGATATTTAATACAGGGAATTATAAGCTTATGGGAATAAAGGTCAGAGAAGATCCTGCTGGTGTGCGAGAGGTCAGAAAGCAGGAAAGCTAGGCAACTCCTGATAATTTCAGCTGCATGCAACAGAGAAATGATTGCCTATTAGCAGATCTCTGGAAGTTATGGATCATAAGCTTCTGGAGCATTAATGACATCTTATTCTTTGTCTTGCAAAACTTATGTAAAACCTCTCTATTATAAAAGAAACCTCAGCTGGAACTCTGCTGCAATGGAGTCTGTAAAATGTACCCTGCAGAATAAGGAGAGTATTGAGGTGGAAAGGCATGGTTCACACATCTTGGTATAATTATCTACTCTGTGGTCAGTGATCATTTAATATGATGTCTTGTATCTTTTATCCTACATGTAAAATATTCTTTGTGTATTTAAATTATTTACACATCAATTAGCCAAAGAAAAAAATATGTTGTGCAGAACTATTTTATCTATGGTTAGGATGGCATTAATTTTGAAATTTTGATACAAGAATTAAAAACAATAGATTTTTTGTTTAATCTTGTTCAACAAAGTCAAATTTAGTGAACAACCATCTGTTTTCCCAAGATTGAGGGGTTCCCTCATGCTATGGAGTGACTTTATCCCCTCAAAATTCGTATGTTGAAACCCTAACTCCCAATGTGACTGTATTTGGAGATAGGACTGTTAGGAAATAATAAAGGTGGGGCTCTAATCTGAAAGGATTGGTGGCTTTATAAAAAGAGGTAGAGAGAGATCTCTTTCTGCTTTCATTTAGAGGAAAGCCCATGTGAATATGCAGTCAGATAAAAATCCTCTGCAAGCCAGGAAGAAAGTGCTCATCAGAAACTAGACCTTCTAGAACCTTAACTTTTCAGCCTTTTCTTGGACTCTTTGGCCTCCCAGAACTGTGAGAAAAAATTTTTTTCCGGTTGTTTAAGCCATGAGAACTGTAGTATCATGGCAAGCAGAACAGACTAATACCCTGGGGTGCAGGGCTTCCTCAGCTAAAACTGGAGAAATTCTGGGCAAACTGCAAAGGAATGATTACCTTAGGATATCTTTTTGAATGAAAAATGTGTCATAAAAGAGTCTACTGAGCTTAAAGTTAGTAAGGTTAATATTAAAGAAATTTCAAATATCTGTTATATGATCTGATGTAAAATACTGATGAATCTTATTCTTAGCTGTGTTAATTGTAATTAAAACATGTAATGGTTTAGTTTATTAATTTGTGCACCTACAAAATCTAAATATATAAACAATAATCTCTATCATTTTGATTAGGAAAATATTTGCTGTTATGCTCTTAAAATGGACTTTGTAACTTGATAAACAGGTGAGCTCTCAGTCTAAGTTTCTATTTCTAAAGAAATACTGGAGAATTGTCTTGGCAAAAAGAGAAGTAGAAGGGTATGAGATATTTGGGTAATATTTTGATCACTGCATATAAAGTCAATCAGGTGCCACAGGGAACTACAGAAGAACTTCTCTTCATAATGGAAGCTTGTTTATTTGTTTGTTTGTCATCGACATTATCCCAGAGATGAGATGTGCCTAGCTTTGGATGACTATTAGAAATGACAGGAAGGGGAGAATACCTGCTAGACCCTAAACAATTTAACAAAGTCTCCAAAAGTTCACTATTATGACACATACTGTTCTATTATAATCTGTATTATTTCATATAATATTAGTAAACCTCTTGATTAGGTAAAAGGAAGTTGAATTTAATATCATTGTTTCCAGTTAAGTTCATAAGATGATGAACAATATCATGTGATCTAGAAGAGATGGAGTAGGTCAAACAAAATTTTGTATCCAATATTTGGCCACTGTGGGTAGAAGTGTTTAAGAAGAGAAAGAAAAAAAAAAAAAAGGATAGATGTTTGGAGAGAGAATTACATTGCAAATGCAGAGAATAGAAGACCAAACCAGGATGGAAAAAAAAGTAAAGACAAGCTACTGAATGGGAGAAGGTATTTGCAAATGACATCTCTGATAAGGGTTAGTGTCCAAAGTATATAAAGAAGTTATACAACTCAACACCCAAAAAACAAATAATTGAATTTAAAAATGAGCAGAAGATATAAGCAGACATGACCAACAGACACATGAAAAGACGTCCAACTTCACTCGTCACCAAACAAATGTGAATCAAAACTACAGTGAGATATCACCTCATACCTGTCACGATGGGTAAAATATAAAATGAGAAACAAGTGTTGGCAAGGATGTGGAGAAAAAGGAACCCTAGTGTGCTCTTGGTGGGAAGGCAAACTGGAGCAGCCACTGTGGAAAACAGTATGAGGATTCCTCAGAATTTAAAAATAGAAGTACTCTATGATCCAGTAATTGCGCTACTAGGTATTACCCCCAAAATACAAAAAGACTAAGTCAGAGGGGATGCATGCACCTTGATGTTTATTGTGGCATTTTTACAATAGTCAATTTATGGAAGTAGCCCCAGTATCCACTGATAGATGGATGGATAAAGAGGTGATAGATAGATAGATAGATAGATAGATAGATAGATATAGATATTATTCAGTCATAAAAAAGAATGAAATCCTGCCATTTGCAACAACTTTGATCAAGTTAGAGAGTATAAAGCTAAGTGAAATAAGTTGTTCAGAGAAAGACAAATACCACTTGATTTCATTCATAAGTGGAATTTTTTTCTAAGATTTTATTTATTTTTATTTATTTATTCATGAGAGAGGCAGAGAGAGAGAGGCAGAGGCACAGGCAGAGGGAGAAGCAGGCTCCATGCAGGGAGCCCGACGTGGGACTCTATCCCGGGTCTCCAGGATCAGGCCCTGGGGTGAAGGCGGCGCTAAACCGCTGAGCCACCGGGGCTGCCCTCATACATGGAATTGAAGAAAGAAACAAATGATCAAAGGAAAAAAAGAGAGAGGGAGACAAACCAAGAAACAGACTCAACTATAGAGGACAAACTAATGGTTACCAGGGTGGGGGTGTTCGGGGAATGTGTGAAACAGGTGAGGAGAAATAAGAATGCACTATCATGATGAGTGCTGAATAATATGTAGATTTTTTTTAAAGATTATTTATTTACTTATTCATGAGAGATACACAGAGAGAGAGAGAGAGGCAGAGACCCAGGCAGAGGGAGAAGCAGGCTCCATGCAGGGAGCCCCGCGTGGGACTCAATCCCGGGTCTCCAGGATCACACCTCAGGCCAAAGGCGGCGCCAAACTGCTCAGCCACCGGGGCTGCCCTGTGTAGAATTTTTGAATCAGTATATTGTGTATCTGAAACTAATATAACACAGTATGTTAACTATCCCAGAATTTTTTTAAAAAGTAATGAAAAAAAGAGGAAAAAATCCTCTTCAGTACCATGTTTAGGAGGAATAAGAAATACTAGTAATAATATCAATATAATTTGAGAAAAAAATGTGTAAGTACCTCAAGAGTCCATAGTTATCTAGATTCATAGTATTCATCTCATTAGTTCTGCTCCAATTTGGGTAAAAGGCACTAATTCTTCATCTTATTGAACTATTAAGAGGAAAATCATGAGTAAAAAAATCACTTGAAAGAACATAGTATAGAATATAACAGTATATTTCATTGCATATATTGTATTTAATTGTTTAGTTGATATAATTTAGAGTTTTATACACAGTGATTATTAGGCATTTTTTTTAAATAAGATCTCTAATTTTTTATGTGTCTATTTCTTGCAAATAGATGGAGCCCATATTTTTGCAGATTGATAGGGCACTCAATTGCTAAGTGAGAAAAGAAGGGAGAATTATGAATTATTGCTTAAGTAGAGATGCTTGTACAAATTGCATTGATAAGCCTTATTAAGAGAGAGTTACTGAGTTTACAAAGTGTTCCTATGTATTTCTCAAATATATATTGAGATCCTAGCAGATTCCAGGCACTGTTTTAGCTGCTTGTAATAGATCAGTGAACAAAATAAAAAGACACTTGCCCTTGGGGAGCTTACACTCTAGCAGGAGAAACTAGTAGTGAATTAAGTCCTATGGAAAAATAGAACATTATAGCAGAGTTTGGGAATAGGGAATGCAAGGGTGGAGGTGCAAGAAAATTATAGAGTCCTCTAATTTTGCTCAACCTTTACAAGGATGATAGCAAAACTGCTAACACTTTAGTTCAATACTAGACCTACTATAATTTAGAGTCACGTTCACCACATTATGTTATGTAACCATTTTCTAACAGAATGAAAATCCACAATTTTCTCCTTGGAGTTACTACTATATTCTTTTACTGGTGTCAAATGCCATCTAAAATGTGAATCATTATTAAAAAAATAGACCTATAATTCTAGTTTTCCCTGTCATCAGTTGTTAAAACAATCAAACATACTTGCTTTTATGGGCTTCTCTACCATGGAGCTATTATTATCCACTTTTGCTATCCTTGCAATTTTCTTTGATTGATTTGCTAATAACTTAATTTCTCATTTTGTCATCTTGCAGACATTTTATACTAATTGTATTTAATGGACTGTGAGCTACTGAAATATTTAGAACCATTGCTAGTAAATGCAAAATATGCTTACTGATAGAATATAAAAATAAGCAATTGGTAAACCAATGAAGATATACATTATCTGGGATCATTGAGCTTATAAAAGTTTAATGGAGGCTAGAAGAAATATATTGTTATCATTCTAAGAAACTAAAAAAAAAAAAAAAAAGTGCTAGGCAGACTGATGTAGCAAATATTTGAATATCCTGAAAGTCATTATGTTATTCACTGATAACTTTTAAATTTATTATAGCAAAAATTAATATCTTCTTCTAGTTGGTTGATTTTACAACCAAAACTCCTCATACTTAATTATATCAAAAACTAGTTTTCTCTTCATTTACTTGTTCTGTCACTTAATGTGATCATTTTGAGCATGTTTATTGACATCACTATAAATAACTTCTATACAAAGTAGATTTCTAGATGTTTACCTTTGTTGTTAGAGTACTTTAAATATATAAAAAGATACTTTTGGTTTCATACTTTTGGATATCTTATTTACTTGTTGGATAAATAATTGTTAAATTACAGAGTTCTCAAAGCTATTTCAACTGAGGATTTTATTTTATTTTATTTTATTTATTATTTTATTTTATTATTTTATTTTATTTTATTTTAGCGCTTTGTTTCCATCTGTTCTGAGATTTTGGTTGAGCATAACATAATACAAATAGGCAAATAAAGGTGATGTATGTGGCAAGAAAAAATTTATTTTTTAAAAAATTAAAAAAGATTTTACAGAGCGAGAAAAAGAGAAGGAGAGTAAGCATGAGTAGGGGAGAGGCAGAAAGAGAGAGAGAAGCAGACTCCCTGCTGTGATTCAGGGCTCCAACCCAGGAACCAGGGATCATGACTTGAGCTGAAGGCAGACACTTAACTAACTGAGCCAACCAGCTGCCCCCAGAAAAAATATTTCTATGTGATTCTTAAATTGTATTAAGATGAAACAATTTAGGGGGGACCTGGGTGGCTAAGTCAGTTGAGCATCTGACTCTTAGTTTTGGCTCAGGTCCTAATCTTGGGGTTGTGAGATAGAGCCTCACATCAGCTCTGCCCTCAGCATAGAGTCTACTTGAGATCCTTTCCTTCTTCCTATGCCCCTCCACCTTGCTCACATGCATTTGCTCTCTCTCTCTCTCTCAAGTAAATAGATAAAATCTTTAAAAAGGATGAAACATTTTGCTGTCAAGGAGTAGTAGAAAATAAACTTTGATAAAAATAATTAAAACCACTTTTTTGTATGTACAGCATATTTTTATGTATTACTGCTAATGTTTAAAACAATTCTACGGCTTTTTAAAAAGATTTTATTTATTTATTCATGAGAGGCACAGAGAGAGAGAGAGAGAGAGAGAGAGAGAGGCAGAGACACAGGCAGAAGGAGAAGCAGGCTCCATGCTGGGAACCCAACGTGGGACTCGATCCGGGTCCAAGATCACACCCGGGGCCGAAGGTGGTGCCAAACTGCTGAGGCACCCGGGCTGCCCAATACTACAGCTTAAGTATAATTGTCTTCGTTTTACAGTTGAGTTAAATGAGTAGTGACTAAAAACTAGAAGAGGCAAAAACGAAGATTTTCCTGTCTCTGATTCTGAAGTTGGTAGTCTTTTACAGTATGCTTCCCTGATCCTCTAGAGTGAAACAATTAGTGCTACTGAGAATTCTTAGGAAGAAGGAGAAAAGCAAGCTAACAAGTGTGGAGTTTATCGTTTAGGCAGTAATAGACCTTTAAACCATTTGTTTAAGGAAGTCATATGATAATCTCAGTATCATAGGCAGATTGAATGTAGCAATAGTGTGAAATTGGAATTGGTTTTGGAGGAGGGAGGGAGAAAACAGCTAGCTAGTTATTACTCTAGGAATGAGTTGATAATTATATTAGAGGGTTGTTAATGTAAATGAAGAGGAATAATGATTAAAAGATGTTTTTAAAGAAAGAGCAATAGGGTTTGGTTACAGGCTGAGTGTAGGTAGAATGAAAGTAGGTAATTACTTGTATGTATTGCAAATGCTTCCATTTTTGACTGCCACTATCCACTTGACTGATATTGTGAAAAACCATCTACTCTATCCTGTCTACTTTAGAGGATTTTTATAGAAATTATAGGACAAAAAGGTCTATGAAAGTGCCTTATAAATAGTAAAAGCCCAACAAATCTAGTGTGGCTCTAGTACTATGACTTTAAAAAATTACCAAAAAAGAGTTATTAAAAATGAATTTCCACCACTGTAGCAAGTCTAAGGACATCAGTATTACTCAAGTAAATGATATTTTGGTGAGTCTTCAAATTATATTCATATTCCATTGTCAGCCTTTTCTCTCTGCATGGAGCAAAGGCAAAAAATAACACCTCCCTACCTCCAGCAGAGTCTAAAATATAATGAGTATAAGAGAAAGCCACAAAAGTTAGAGTGGAATCAAAGTATCATATTAATTCTGCATACTTTGGCTAAGACAACCACTATTGTAATACAGTGTTTTAACAAGGGTAGAATCGTGTTATGTATTTTATTTTATTATTTATTTTTTAAAGATTTTATTTATTTATTCATAGAGACAGAGAGAGAGAGAGGCAGAGACACAGGCAGAGGGAGAAGCAGGCATCATACAGAGAGCCCGACGTGGGATTTGATCCAGGGTCTCCAGGATCACACCCTGGGCTGCAGGCGGCGCTAAACCGCTGCGCCACCGGGGCTGCCAGTGTTATGTATTTTAGACATAACCAGCCTATTGTCCTAAATGTTTCAGGGAGATTATTCACTGTTGATTCTTCTGAGACATTGAGATGGCCACATCCATTGATTTTCTTGAGGTAAAACAGTCCCTAATTTAGTCCAGTCCAACGTTGTATTTAAGATGTGTATTAAAAAAATAAAAAAATAAAAAAAATAAAAGATGTGTATAGACCTGTTGGGTAGACAAGAAATTTGGGATGTAGACTAGACTTAAAAGGCAATAGAACTTCTGTGAGAGATTTTCTGTGAGTGAGGTTTGGAGTGTAAGCCATACTCACCAACATGCCTTAAGGGAGGGAGAGAGAATTGATTCCACGTGTAATTTAGAAGCTGTTTCTTGCCATTTTCCGGTTTAGCTCATCCCAGAAAGGTCAATGTAACAAACAGAAGAGAAGGAGTGTGGAATAAAGGAAAGAATAGAATGGGCAAAAGCAGCAATACTGGTAGAGAAAAGCTCACTGAAAGAGCTGTTAACCAGAAATGAAAGGGTTCAGTAATTCAAAAGGACTTTTATAAGGACAGTGATATGCTAGATGACTAGTTGCAGAAGCTGGGTCCAGAGGACCACAAAAATGAAGAATGGCAGGAATAGTACAAGCGAAATGACAGAGGATTAAATATATTCTAGATACCCCTCTCCTTCCCTGGAGAAGAATATTTGCTATTTTATTGGGTTCTTTAGTAACTAATATTTAATATCTTTCTATTCTAATATAATTATTTAATTATTTCTCACCAAGTACAGATGTTGATGCATCCCACAAATTCGATACCATATTTTCATTGACATTCAATTGTAAGTATTATTTCATTTTATTTTGATTTCTTTTTTAACATAGGAATTACTTAGGGGTTATTGTTTATGTTATTTTTAATACCTCCTATTATTCTATGCCTGTTATTATTAATAGTGCCTCAATATCTTGAGCAGTCTTTTATTATAGAGCATCTATGTGCAGATATTTATTTATTGTGATTGAAAATTTCTGTGTTTATGGAGTCTGAAGGAATAAGTCTTTTATCTATTTTGGAAAACATCCTCAACTATTAGCTCCCCCAAAGGCTACTAGCTTTTCCTGGCTTGTGACCCTTTTCCTTCATCTTCTAATCCAGGAACATTTCATCTCTCTGACCTTTATTTTTGCATCTCTTTCTAACTGCAGCTGAGAAAGATTTTCTGCTTTTAAGTACTCATGTATTCAGATTGGGCTTACAGGAGTAATCCAGAATGAATCCCCATTTCTAGGTCCATTACCTTAATTATATCTACAAAGTTTTTTTTACCATGTAAGATAGCATATTCTTAGATTCTAGGGATTGGAACATGGACATAAATATCTTTGGAAGCCATTATTCTGCTTAACACAGTGATGAGGATTTCTTTTATTTGGTACAAGTTTACTCACACATCTAAAAAAGAAATATACTTAATTAGTATTTTACATTGTTACTAAATGGGAAATTACAGGATATATGTTGACAAAATGGCAGAAAGATAAACTATTGGGTATTCTCCAAGACTTCATGTCCTCATCCATCACCTAAAATTACCACCTACACACTGGTAGCTAAATTCATCATTTCAAGCAATTGCTAGAGGAATACCCTTTGATATTATACATCTTAATCTCACCAACAACCTTAAATGATGAGAGATTTTCCTGTGGTATTCAAATGAAAGTTTAAACCAAGATAATTCACAGGATTTCACCAATTCTATGTCCCTGTGAACCTCAGCAGTTAAGAGAAGATGGACTGTATTTGGTGGTGACACAAGACACCCTCTAAGAATTACTTGTGGGCTGCAGAAGTGTGTACACTGTATCCTAAGTAGCTTCAGGCACCATGGGAATACAGTGGATTGTGAAATGCCCTTTTAATATTATTCATGCATGTGCCATCTTTATCATGTCAGAACTGAAAATGTGCTGCCTGAGGCTCATCAAAATAATGCAGATTAAGGAAGAAACTCCACTTGTTTCTTATTATGTCAGAGTCAAGCTATTTAGGGAAGTGGAGATGGCTTGAAAACCACTGTGACTGAACACAAATTTTCATAAGAAATTCTCAATAATCAGAGGAAGAGGAAAATAAAACAGGTATTTAGAATCACAAAAAAATAAAATAAAATATAAAATTTGATGTGTTGGAAATTAAATATCCTCAAGTGTTCTGAGTTATAATTATGTCATGTACATAAGTGTCATATTTGAGGAGATTAAAGACATTTAAGATAAATACATGATTAGTGACTTAAAATGGTACTGCCGTCACTTAGAATAATGAATGTTAAGAAAAATAAGAACTATCAATTAAGTTTTGAAACTACTGAGAATAGTGGGAATGTACCCTAGACATTATGCCTAAAAAAGAAAAGGTAGTGTAGTCTTCAAAGAAGAAAAGTCTTGGAGAGACAACAAAGACAATAAAGAAATGATGAATTAAATATAAGAGGGGCCATTGGGTCCCAGCCTTAATGTGAAATCTAAGTATTGTAATTAATTTTATCTGATGTATGTAACTGCCACAAAAGATTTTTGTAAACTGGAGTATTTTCCTGAGTGAATAAGAATAGGTTACATAATTACCTAAAAAGCATTATTTCAATACAAATGTTTTTTTTTCATCTGTATATTCAATGTGAATGTTTATGTGTTAAATTAGCTTTGCTCTTCTTTTAATACAGAAATAGAATTATTTTTACTTTTTGTTTCAGTTTCTTTTCTTTTCTTTTTACATTCTCTTAATCAAAAAGGCTGAAGTACCAGCTATTGATTGTGTGACTATAATTGATCTGGCAGTGGAAAGTGGAATTTTTCCAGCTGATGCAGTGATTAGAATTGATTTAGCAGTAGAACTCATAAAAGAGTCAATAAAATACAGAGAATAAGGCAACAACTGCTCTTAGAAAGGACTGTAATTCAATTACAGCACTCAGCTCTACTTACCTTAATTAATCTAGTCAGCTTTTAGCAGGAGACTGAAGTTGCTATTTCAGGTTGGCTCTTTAGAAAACAGAGTTCTTAGAAAAAGAATCTTTCTCCATAAGAGTTTTAAAATCTAGTCACATATTTATCATGTCTTTTTACTTCATGTTCCTGTTAGATCTAGATTCCTAAAATAGTAAGTTGTGTGTTTCCTCCACAGTGTTAGTAGTTATAAAGTTCTAAGAAGCTTTACGTTGTTCAAGGTATGCTTTTTTAGAAATTCTTAGTAGTTATTGACAAAGGACTGTCCTATTTATGGAATGTGTTTAACTATGCTCCACCATATATTTTGGTAATATTCAGAATTGTAAGACATGGTTCCTGTATTACATTTTCTGTGTTTATTACAAGTTAGAGATTATTTATTTATGATATCTTTCCTAGTTTTAACAATTTTTGTTCCTCTTCTTCTCTGCAGTGTTTCTTTTTTCTTCAGTGTTTTTATCTGTTCTTTTTTTATCTGTTCTAATTTTATGTCTGACTCACCTAATGTTTTATCATGTTTTATTATTTTGTCAAAGTTCTACACATTCAGCTATTTTACTTCTCAAATGTGTAAATAAGTTCTCAATATGTGTAAAATAATTTGATCATAAATTCTTAATGAAGGCTGCAATCTTACAGACTCCTATTTAAAAATTAATTTAAATTTTATCAAGGTAAAAATGTAGATGGTTGAAGCTATCTTAGTGCCAAATTGCTTATAATGAAAAACAAGAATCACTTCTGTCCAATGCACACCTATGCTCCCTATTGTTGGCAAGGACAATATTAGCATTTTTCTCTTTTGAAAGTTTGCCTCAATATATCTTAATAGTTTTCTTATACTGTTGTTTTTGACTCATACATTTGAGATAAATGTTAATTTCCTGCTATGCTGTTGGAAAATCTAGCTCTGTTTCCTTTTCCCTCATTTCTTACAACACTTTTGTCAGAGTTTTTGTTTAAATATAGAGCCAGTAAGCTGTAGTAATGCAACGGTACTCCAACTGCTGGGCTACAACAGGATGAAGGATGCAGGAAAGAAAATCAATGTATTTTCTTCCTGGAGAAAATCTTGCATGAAAAAAGAACACCCATGGAAAAAAACAGTGTGCTTATTGATGTAGTTGATTTGCTCGAGCGAATCTGGCTGAAGCTACTTACTCTTTGCTACTTGATAATACACAGTTTGAGGACTGGCAGCTAGTTCAGGGAACCACAGTTTGAATAGCAAAGTTAGTGTACTATAATTCTTTAGTTATAAAACATTTATTCCTTGAATTAAGCATTATTTCACCTTTTCCCATTTGCTTACTTTAATCTTTATAAAGTCCAAAACTTTTGTCAGTTCTTTTGCAAATACCAATACTTTTTAATTTCAATAATCTATCATTTGAAATTGTTTTTTTTAATAGTCTTTCTTACAGACCTTTCTTGTTAAATGGACAAAATGCTTTTTTGTTTGTTTTTAATCTTTCTAAGCTTATCAGCTATAGTTTGGCTTTTAAAAAGATATTTTTGGAAAAAAAAATAAAAAATAAAAAAAATAAAAAGATATTTTTGGGACACCTGGGTGGCTCAACGGTTAAGCGTCTGCCTTCTGCTCAAGGCGTGATCCCGGAGTTCTGGGATCAGTTCCCACATTGGGCTCCCTGTGAGGAGCCTGCTTCTCCCTCTGTCTATGTCTCTGCCTTCTCTCTCTGTGTCTCTCATGAGCAAATGAATCAAAATCTTTAAAGAAATAAAAATAAAAAGATATTTTCCACTTGGTAAATTTTAATATTTCCTTCATGTTCCCTGCTTTATAAATTGCCTTGTCTGATTTAGTTTCTCCCTTTTATGATGGAGGCTTTTTTTGAAATATCTGGTGATCTCTGGTGGAGCATGTATACTTAAAAGTAAGGCATTAAACAGATTGGAATTGATATTGCCATGACCTAAGTTAATTAAGTGAATAGTTCTAGTATAGGGTAGATTCAGAGACAAGCCAGCTTTTCCAGTGAGATACTCTCAAGGATCAGCATTTGTATGTAATCATTTCTTTTTAGCTGTTTAGTTTCAGTAGTCTGTTGCCTTACATTGGAATAGACATTTTATTACCAGCATTTTGTGTGCAGGACATCCAAATTATGTTTGTGAAAACTCATCAACTGTTTAGAAAGAGAAAGGGTGATAAGTGGTCCTATTTCAACACAAATCTTTCACACATTTCCTGATCTTTATCCCCTTTCCCGACCACTGATTGCATGGTATATGAAAGTGACGATTGCCAGATCTTTAGAGTATGGTAGGTAATATGGTCTCCCTTGTTCACTTGTCCTTCCCATTCCAAACATTAAGTTTATAACTTCTTTCATAAGTTTCATAAGATTCTGCCAACATATTGAAGAATTATAGAAATACATTTATGCACATAACCCAATAGGCAACTTAGTATACATAAAGATGTATAGTTGTATATGTATTATTTTCTTATTAAACACTTTTATCTTTGAAAATTCCTCGCCTTTTCTTTGCCTTTTACCTGAAAAGGTGGCAAAGGTTAGTTTTCTCTTCAGATATGTAAGTGAACTGTTTCAGAAACTTAGTTTATTAGTTTATTACACAATCTTTGTACAACTTTGTGTTTTCCACTGAATATTTATTTGGTAAGGATCAGAATAATTATGTTTTCTCAACTTCAAATAGAACTGAAACTTAAGTTGATTTTTAAAAAAGATTTTATTTATTTATTCATTAGAAACACACAGAGAGAGGCAGAGACATAGGGAGAGGTAGAAGCAAGCACCCCGCAGAAGCCCGATGCAGTAATCCATCCCAGGACTTCAGGATCATGACCTGAGCCAAAGGCAGATGTTCAACCACTAAGCCACCAAGTTTATTTTAAATTCAGGAAGAATGGGTACCCCAATACTATGCAGGTTATAATCAGTCAGTGAAGGAGCTAATCCTAGAAGTTTTACAACTTTATTTCCAACTCAGTACTGTCTTTTTTTCACCAATCTTAGAATCAGGTATGACCAATGTCTGAAAAGCCCTAACATAATTCCCCAAGTGCCTACCGTAATAATAAAAGGACAACAGTAGGTATTTGGAGTGGAGTTAGAAGAGGAAGATGCTTCAGACACAAATCCTACTTCTAAAGTGCTTACAGTCAAATGTAAGTGATATATTAGAAGAGATGTCCCTGAGAATTTCAGTCTGAAACTTACATATATACTTTGAGTTATTATATGAAACCTGAATATTTGAGGCTGACCTCTAGTGATATCCATATATGTCTAATATATTCATTTTTTGTTTGTTTTTACTGGTTATGAGACTGTAATGGTGCTTACACAGTATGGTAATTTATATACAGTTGCACGCTGAACAACATGGATCTGAACTGTGTGGGTCCACTTATATGTGGATTCTTTTAGATAAATACAGTCCAGTGCAGTAAATATATTTTCCTTATGATTTTCTTAACATTTTTTTCCAGCTTCCTTCATATAATTACATATAATATATAAAGTATGTGTTAATCAGCTATTTATGATATTGGTAAGGCCACTATCTACAGTAGGCTATGAGAGTTAAGATTTGGGGGAGTCAAAAGTTATACATGAATTTTCAGATTTTTGACTGTGCAGGAGTCAGTGCCCCTAACCCCCATGTTGTTCAAGGGTCAACTCTATTATGATATTAATGGACTGAAGGGATATGTTCAGAACTTCTGGTTTTAACACATATCTAATTTAGCTATGTGTAATGCTTTACATATGTAGCATAACTATGTATTTATAAATGTTTGTAAAAGTCTGTGAAATTATTTTCAAACTGAATTATGAGGCATATCATTAAAAAATGGAAGGAAATGTATTGTCATACACTATATATATACATATATATATAGTCACTCTCATTGAATAATAATTTTGAGAATGAGCATAGATGTTTATAGTCACAAATTATGCATTATTTAAGTGCATTAAATTCATCTACCTTCCTGAATTTCCTTTGCTCAGTAGATAAGAAGGGAATGAAAATGTAGTTTTCTGCTATTTATACTGACTGACATACCCTATAGTAACATTGGAAGTGTTTAAAGGGGAACATGAACATAAAAGAGCATATAAAATGGTGAGTGAAACAAGATGAAAAATGAAATATTTACAGATAAATTTCTTATATGTCTTTGAACGATTTTGTTGGCTCAATTTCAGTTCAATCTTTTGATTCATGTGGTTACATGTTTTGTATTTGATTGAGGTCAAGTTAGAGCTCATCAGTACAATTACTTAGCTTATATCTTTATTCATTTTCTGCCTTTGAAACTGTTATTTCCTCAGAATTTCCTTATTAGAACCACAGAAACTACACTCAAAACAGCTAAAGACATCTCCTTGATTCTGCCACTAAATCTAAATATTTAATCTCCTCATTAAAGATACAAAATAGCACTCCCCTGTGGCAGTAAGAGCATAAAGTACTTATTGGGAAGGGAAGTTGCCTTCTGCAATGATACTTTAAATATAAGATCTGATGCAAACTTGTCCAATTCCACTCCCTCTTGCCTAACAGAAGCCTCCATCCCCTCTCATCAAGACAAATTTCTTAATCTGTGAATCTGTACATCTTTTAGCTCTGTATTTTCTATCTTCATGCTATCAGCATAGTTATTTTGATAAAATGTATTTAATCATGTTATGATTATTACCTAATTCCAAAGAAAACCCAAACTCTTTTTGGATGTCATATTACTCTGTACATTCTTTGTTTCTATCCTAGTTTTCCTCTCCAATCCTTCCTTTGTCCTTCCAGGAACTAGACCAACACTCCAGTCACCCTTGCACTACCTAAATGTGTTTGAGTTTTCTTCTCAAGCCCCAACCTCTACTCAGGTTATTTCTCAAACAGTATCCTTCTTTAAACTGCCTTTAATTCAATTAAAACATGAAACAAAATTTTTAAAAATCCATCTTAAACCATGATTTAAAGTACTACTTCTATAAGTACAACATTTACTTAAGTACAACTACTTCTATAAGTACATTTTCAAACTATTCTCGTTTTATTTTGTTTTGCTGTAAAATGTAAAAAAGTAATTCTAACTGAAACCCAGGAAGGGAGTGATAGGTAATCTGAGGGTTCTGTTAGGTAAGGCTTTTAAAAAGAGATAATGTCTTAATTTGCTCATGAAAAATAAATAAGATATATTTTTTTTAAGCAAGAGAAAAAGCGGGAAGAAAAGGGTCACAGTCTCTGATGGTTATTAAAGACATGCGTTTAATGAAGATTATGAAAATGTCTAAAGCCCTCCAGAGATGAAAAACAAAATAAGACCTGAAATAAAACAAAATTCAATTATAATTGTCTTTTTCTCCACCACACACAAGGAAATGCTCTCTAAAGGGACAAAGCAGGAGGAAAACATCCACTTCCCTGAACATCTCCTTTCTCAGGGCTGCCTGAGATATTTAGTAGATTTTTGAAAAAGTAATTCTAAAAGACTTTGACTTTGATTTTAAGTATATCCAGGGTTTTATTTGGTATTTTATTGAAGGATTTTTTATAATCTCTTGGGCTATAATCAGACCATCCTTAGACTTATAGCATAAATGAGAAATGTGGAAAAAATTTACAAACTGCTTTTCTAGCAATTAGACCAAAATCATTTGTATAGGGGAAAAAAATTAAATAAATAAAAATAAGTGAAAGTACAGAGGAACAGTTGAATAGAATTAACACATTCAGTTGTTCCTGTGTCTCTTGGGAGTGTGAACAAGATAGATGGTAGATGTTTTACATTTATATAAATATATATACATTTATTATATATTTATAAATATATATTTATATTCATAATATTTTTATTTTGTACTGCAGCAAAAAAAAATTGTTCAAAGGAACGGAGTGTTTCAAAGCTGTTTCAGAATGATGCTTAGGATGTGGCAAACCCTGATATGTGGTCCTGCATAGTTTTGGAAAGAAAAAGAAGCTGGATAGTTAGAAATCCCAATAGAAAGAGATAAATTAAAAATGTAGCTTGGTATCATATTTTAAGGGCACCAATATCACTTGCAGATGTTTAGGTGGGTAATGGTAAGTCTTCAGAAATTTAGACAGAGGCTTGGCATAAACGCACTGATTCTAGGTTTTAAAATGATAACAAATAAGTGAAATTTAAGCAAAAACCTGTGCTCTGTAATTATTTTGCTAAATAAATAATAACTCCAGCATAGCCGCCATCTTTTATTTTTCTATCATGATAGGGGAAATAAGAAAATGTCACCATAGTCTCCTGTTTTAACAGATGATTTTATAAGCATTTAAACAAATTAGGGATTCAGAAATATCAACTACAAAATTGTTACTATGGTAACTTGTAATTAACAGGTTAGATCCAGCCTGTAACAACCAATGTTTATTTTTGAAGTTATTTTATTAAGGTATAGAAATAATTTCAAAATCTTTGGGGTCTTGTGAGAACCCCTTATTCAAATTTTACTTTCAAAGACTGTTTTATATTATAGGGAATAATAAATGGAAAACGTTTACAGACATTTATATTCTGAATTACAGAAAAAAATGTTATTCTTCTAAAAGTTCTCAATTTCACTCTTTATCAAATCAGATTACTTACGGATACCTGGGTGGCTCAGCGTTTGAGCATCTGCCTTTGGCCCAGGGTGTGATTTAAAATATTTCTTATATTTTAACTTAATTAATTCTCATAGTAATTCTAATATCATTTTTCACAAAAGGAACAAGGTTTCTTGAAGAAATAGCCAGTCTATGTCTAGGCTAGAAATCATGCAAGATGATACAGGGGCATCTTAGTGTGTCAGAAACAAAAAGTTCATAGATTAAAGAGATTATGTCAAAAATATGTAACAACTAAGCTATAAAAACACACATTGTCCAAATTTATGGGAATTTAACCCAAGAAAATAATAGTGATTGTAGTTCATAAAATCACACTGAATCTGTGAAAAGCCAGGAATCTATAATGATATATTTAAACGATTAAATTTTAAAAATCTTAGTGGGAAATAGAATAGAGTATTACTTTTTAAATCTTATTGCTCATGTTCACACTTCTTAGCCATATTATGTTAATGTAAAATGAAATTAATGTTAAATATATTAAATATTTTTCTCTCCAGGTAAATGTCAATTGAACAGTGCGTGTCTTGTCACTTAAAGTAAGAAAATCACATACTATATTCAAATCTCAAATGAATACTGTTTAAAATATCTGTAAGTTGGATAACTCTGAGGTTATAAGAAAATTAGATTCCATAATATTTAAGGGTAACATAAAAATATAAACATATGTTTAAGTTTCTACTGTTTCACTTTTTTATTAGAAGAAATATTTTATCTTAAGATTTTAATTATAAAATCCAACAAAATTATTGATATTCATGTGGCAGCAAAATTCTTTGAGAGCATATAAATGGTGATAAAGTTTAAATGCAGAGATATGTTCCATTTGAAACAGAATATATATTTTTTTGCCAAGAGGATGTACATATTATTTTATATATTTATACATTTTATATATTTATAATGCATAATTTTGACTATGAGATTTATAATCTTATAACTCCAATTTGGTTTAATTTAATAATATATTTAAAATATATTTACCCTGGTTTAAATTAAAATCTAAATTTATTAAAATAAATTTGGGATTATTTTATTTATTATTTAATTTATTAGATTTATAAGAAGGATTTAATATTATAGATAGTTTTGTTTTTTAGGTAAGAAATTAAAGTTCAGGGCAGCCCGGTGGTGAAGCGGGTGCCGCCTGCGGCCCGAGGTGTGAATCTGGAGACCCTGGATCGAGTCCCATGTCAGGCTCCCTGCATGGAGCCTGCTTCTCCCTCTGCCTGTGTCTCTGCCTCTCTCTCTCTCTCTCTCTGTGTCTCTATGAATAAATAAATAAAATCTTAAAAAGATATATATATTTAAAAAAAGAAATTAAAGTTCATAAACGTGACATTTACTTTATGAAAGGAATATATTAAGGTGTGTAAGTTTATACATAAAAATAAACATCATTCACAGACTTCTTAAAAGTAGTTGTAAAATATTTTAAAGATATTAATGGGAATTAAGAATTACAAGATGCATTTCGGATCCTTAGAAGAAATACTTGAGTCTCAGCAGTATTGTGGAAATTCTAACCTAGAGTGAAAAGTAATTGTCCTGTAATAGACACACCAGATAGACTGAATAGTGAATTTTGCAAGGTTTTGAAATACTAGGAGACACCGAGCAAATGACTTCAGTATTTGTGATATGGTCTTTAAAAACTTCTGGTCTAATACTATTTAGGAGAGTTCAAATATAATTTTCTATTTTTATGGTTTATTCCTGTCCATGAAAACATTCATTCTCCACCAGTTTACTTCCTTTCTGCCAATATCTCTCTCACTGTGGTGGTGGGGAGCAATTACCCGGTCTTCCAGAGCCAGTCTTCATCTATCATCTCAGCATGTGATTGTACTTTTTTTTTGTTTTAAATAATTAACTACATTAGGAATTATACCATATATTACCAATCATATTAAATGTGCAACTCAAAAGGTTGAATTGATATGAACTTTACTCAATCTTTCTAATTCAGAAAGCTCGTGATCCTGCACCAATAGCTCCATGTATTCAACATATACTTTCCCATGGTTTCCTGTGTTGAGAGAAATTCTTGAACACACAAAAAAGTACTTCTTGAGAGAGATTTTTGACTTATTTAAGTTGAAAAACTGATTCTCTTATTCCAATGAAGAACATTTTTAACTTCTAGGTCCCAGTGCTTATTGTATCTTTCTACCCACTTTTTTTTTTCTTAAATGAGAAATAATAGTAAATTATACGATCTTAAATGGAATCTGCCATCTTTATTTTCAAAACATTGACCATGGGCAATAGGATAAACAATGAATCAGATCCAATTCCAATTTTCTATTTTGAGTATTTAGATGAGTGAGGTTGCCATTAAGTGGACATCTTTGGCAATGGAATTGATAAGTTTAGTTTAAAATATACTGGGTTGAATAATTAATATTCTTACAAATAAGAACATAGATAATTAAACCAAACTCACAGAATTGTGTAAATTGGTAAACATGAAAGTTTTTCCTTTTTTTCTTCCTTTTCCTATATCATGCATGATTCCTCACTTTTCCCTTTCCCTGCCAGTTATATATTTCTAGTACATCCCATGTGTTTCTCCTTTCTCTTTATTACTATCCACTACCTCACTTTCTTCTAATAAGAGAAGCTTCAGTTCACACTCTGATTCTGATTGTCAGAGAAACCTAATTATGAATCTTAATTTTGCTGCTTAGTAGCTACATGTTATTGGGATGTTATTAGTTACTTCAGTGTCAGTTTCTTCATTTGCAAATTAGAGTCTCTACCTCAGAGTTAATGTGCAGATTAAATTTTAAAAATACACAATAAAATCTTATCATAGGATTAGGTTTTTAATAAGTTTTTAAATGTATTATTTAAAATTTCAAGATGACAACTGAAGCTATATTAGTGAATACAGAATCCAGGAAGAGGTTAAAGGAAAAAAACCAAAAAACTGATGACCTGACTAACACTTGCATTTAAGAACACAGAGGAAGAAGCAATGATAAGAAATTGCATTTTGAATGAGCAGAGATAAAGAGGTATAATAGGAATAAGTTATTTGCAAAAAAAAAAAAAATACCATTCTTTAAATTCATAAGAAATGTATAGTGGTATCAAATATTTAAGAGATTATTTGAGATAATAAGAAAAAACACTAAAAAGAAAACATTACATTTTAGAAAAGAGGAATTTATTCATCAATTTTTATAGCAGTCAGTAAGGATTGAACGTGGAAAAGATTGCTGTGATTTAAGAAGTCAAATGGACATAATTAAATCTGTTAGTGTGGCTTATATGTGAGGAAATTTTCCAGCAAAATAAAGGAGCAAATACAAATGAGAGCTTAGGGGATCCCTGGGTGGCTCAGCAGTTTAACGCCTGCTTTTGGCCCAGGGTGTGATCCTGGAGTCCAGAGATCGAGTCCCCATTGGGCTCCCTGCATGGAGCCTGCTTCTCTCTCTGTCTGTGTCTCTGCCTCTCTTTCTCTCTGTGTCTCTCATGAATAAATAAAATCTTAAAAAAAACAACAACACACAAATGAGAGCTTAAGGACATTTTTTTTTGTTTTTAAACTGGTGACCACATATAAGCTTGTTACAGGCAAAAGAAGCAGAAACAGGGATATATTATACTAGGCAAAAGTGGATTGGTTATTCCAGGGTTACTTTTCTTGTATGGAACAAATGGAAGTCTTGGAGCAGGGTCTGGTAACTCGTGCTGAGCAAGCAAGCACCAATTCAGTTGACCCATGCCTTCCTTTTTAGTGATTGCTGAGCATAGAAAAGGTTTGATTTGCTGATGAGGGGTTTAGCTTGAGTCACTCCATCTCAGGTCTGATCTGGTTACTTCAACAAGCTTCATGTCTAAGAAAGAAATAAGAATCACTAATGGGAAAAAAAAAAAAAAAAAAAAAAGGCCTGACAGAATGGGAAATAGAAATAGACCACAGAGGAAAGATTGACTTGCTTAACCCTGTAGTTGGTTTTGACATGTATGATACAGTTAGGCTCACAAAAATATCCCAAAGCCTGAACCATTCAGTATCTTTCCCATGTTTTCCTAGAGTTTTTGTGTCACATATGGTTTACTTCATTTAAATTCCAGTTTCTATTGGATACAATCCCCATTTTGCCAAAACGAACCTATGTTCAGAGTCCAACATTGTTACTTGTTTCCATAAAAAGAAAATTCCTTTTAATAGTTTGAAACCTTGGTAACTTTTGTAGTTCCAGGAGCAAATTGTGAGAGCTGTCCATTTTTTCGTGTCCCTAACTACTCACTCTTCTTCTTCTCTTAACTTCTTAGAGTAACAGCCAAATTCCTCCTTTGTCTTTTCTGATTCTGTGTATAGACCAATTTCACCATATTCAAGTACTATAGAGAAGCATTTTGCCCCTAAATGACTTTTCTGTGCATTGACTGTTCTTCTTCCAAATAATTCTTTTTTTTTTTTTTAATCTTCTAGAAAGAAAAATTTATTTTGTACTGGTTGGCTTTGGTTTCTAATATGAGGAGGGTAGGGCTAAAAAGCTGCTTCTGTGAAAGTCTCTCTGATCTTTTCAACATGAAGAGTTTTTCTCTTCTCATTCAGGGTTGTATGCTTTCATATGAATAACCACATTCTTCTCAGCAAAACACTACATCATTACTTTGCAAATTATTGTACAGATTTTTAAGTGATTGACTTTCAAGTATTCAGTCTAGAAGGCTAAAGAAGTAGAATTTTCCTTTATCTATTTATTTATGTATGTATGTATGTATGTATTTATTTAGTACTTTTTTTTATTGGAGTTCGATTTGCCAACATATAGTATAACACCCGGCGCTCATCCCATCAAGTGCCTTCCTCAGTGCCCGTCACCTAGTCACCCCAACCCCCCACCCATCTCCCTTTCCACTACCCCTTGTTTGTTTCCCAGAGTTAGGAGTCTCTCATGTTCTGTCACCCTCTCTGATATTTCCCACTCATTTACTCTCCTTTCGCCTTTATTCCCTTTCACTATTTTTTATATTCACTGAATGAATGAGACCATATGTTTGTCATTTCTGATTGACTTCACTCAGCATAATACCCTCCAGTTCCATCCATGTTGAAGCAAATGGTGGGTATTTGTCATTTCTTATGGCTGAGTAATAGTCCATTGTATACATAGACCACATCTTCTTTATCCACTCATCTTTCGATGGATACCGAGGCTCCTTCCACAGTTTGGCTATTGTGGACATTGATGCTATAAAAGTTGGGGTGCAGGTGTCCTGCCATTTCACTGCATCTGTATCTTTGGGGTAAATCCTCAGCAGTAAAATTGCTGGGTCACAGGGCAGTTCTATTTTTAATTCTTTGAGGAACCTTCACACAGTTTTCCAGAGTGGCTGTACCATTCCCTGGTACACTGTGCACATTCCCACCAACAGTGCAAGAAGGTTCCCCTTTCTCTACATCCTCTCCAACATTTGTTGTTTCCTGTCTTGTTAATTTTCACATTCTCACTGGAGTGAGGTGGTATATCATTGTGGTTCTGATTTGTATTTCCCTGATGGCAAGTGATGCCAAGCATTTTCTCATGTGCGTGTTGGTCAAGTGTATGTCTTCTTTGGTGAAATTTCTGTTCATGTCTTGTGCCGATTTCATGATTGGATTGTTTGTTTCTTTGCTGTTGAGTTTAAGAAGTTCTTTATAGATCTTGGATACTAGCCCTTTATCTGATAGGTCATTTGCAAATATCTTCTCCCATTCTGTAGGTTGTGTTTTCGTTTTGTTGACTGTTTCTTTTGCTGTGCAGAAGCTTTTTTTCTTGATTAAGTCCCAATAATTCACTTTTGCTTTTGTTTCCCTTGCCTTCATGGATGTATCTTGCAAGAAGTTGCTGTGGCCAAGTTCAGAAGGGTGTTGCCTGTGTTCTCCTCTAGGATTTTGATGGAATCTTGTCTCACATTTAGATCTTTCATCCATTTTGAGTTTACCTTTGTGTGTGGTGTAAGAGAATGGTCTAGTTTCATTCTTCTGCACGTGGCTGTCCAATTTTCCCAGCACCGTTTATTTCAGAGACTGTCCTTTTTCCAGTGTGTAGCCTTTCCTGCTTTGTCAAATGTGAGTTGACCAGAGAGTTCAGGGTCCACTTCTGGGTTCTCTATTCTGTTCCACTGATCTATGTGTCTGCTTTTGTGCCAGTATCACATTGTCTTGGTGATCACAGCTTTGTAGTACAACTTGATATCCGGCATTGTGATGCCCCTGGTTCTGGTTTTCTTTTTCAATATTTCCCCTGGTTATTTTCTGATTCTACACAAATCTTAAGATGATTTGTTTCAACTCTCTGAAGAAAGTCAGTGGTACTTTGATAGGGACTGCATTAAATGTGTAAATTGCCCTGGGTAGCATGGATATTTTCACAATGTTAATTCTTCCAATCCATGAGCATGGGATATTTTTCCATCTCTTTGTGTCTTCCTCAATTTTTTTCAGAAGCTTTCCGTAGTTTTTAGGGTATAGATCCTTTACCTCTTTGGTTAGGTATCTTATGCTTTTGGGTACAATTGTAAATGGGATTGACTCCTTAATTTCTCTTTCTTCAGTTTCATTGTTAGTGTATAGAAATGCCACTGATTTTTGGGCATTGATATTGTATCCTACAACACTGCCAAATTGCTGTATGAGTTCTAGCAATCTTGGGGTGGAGTCTTTTGGGTTTTCTATGTACATTATCATGTCATCTGCAAAGAGGGAGAGTTTGACTTCTTCTTTGCCAATTTGAATGCCTTTTATTTCTTTTTGTTGCCTGATTGCTGAGGCTAGGACTTCCAATACTATGTTGAATAGCAGTGGTGAGAGTGGACATCCCTGGCATTTTCCTGATCTTAGGGGAAAGGCGACCAGTGTTTCCCCATTGAGAATGATATATGCTGTGGGTTCTTTGTAGATGGCTTTTAAGATGCTGAGGATGGTTCCCTTTATTCCTACGCTCTGAAGAGGTTTGATCAGGAATGGATGCTGTATTTTGTCAAATGCTTTCTCTGCATCTACTGAGAAGGTCATATGGTTCTTGTTTTTTTTTTTTTTCTTGTTGATATGATATATCATGTTGATTGCTTTATGAGTGTTGAACCAGCCTTGCATCCCAGGGGTAATGGCACTTGGTCATATTGAATAATCTTCTTAATGTATTGTTGAATCCCTTTGGCTAGTATCTTTTTTTTTTTTTTAATTTTTATTTATTTATGATAGCCACACACACACACAGAGAGAGGCAGAGACACAGGCAGAGGGAGAAGCAGGCTCCATGCACCGGGAGCCGGATGTGGGATTTGATCCCGGGTCTCCAGGATCGCGCCCTGGGCCATAGGCAGGCGCTAAACCGGTGCGCCACCCAGGGATCCCCATTGGCTAGTATCTTGTTGAGAATTTTTGCATCTGTGTTCATCAGGGATATTGGTCTATAACTCTCCTTTTTTGGTGGGGTCTTTGTCTGGTTTTGGAATTAAGGTGATGCTGGACTCATAAAAGGAGTTTGGAAGTATTCCATCTCTTTCTATCTTTTGGAACAGCTTTAGTAGAATAGGTATGGTTTCTTCTTTAAACATTTGATAGAATTCCCCTGGGAAGCCATTTGACCCTGGACTTTTGTGTCTTGGGAGGTTTTTGACGACAGCTTCCATTTCCTCCCTGGTTATCAGCCTGTTCAGGTTTTCTATTTCTTCCTATTCCAGTTTTGGTAGCTTGTGGTTTTCCAGAATTGTCTCCATTTCTTCTAGATTGCCTAATGATAGATAGCTGCTCATAATACATATTTAAAATCATTTGTATTTCCTTGGTATTGGTTGTGATCTCTCCTTTTTCATTCCTGATTTTATTAATTAGATTCTTTTCTTTTGTTTTTATTTTTTTCTTTTGTTTTTAATAAGGCTGGCTAATGGTTTATCTATCTTATTAATTCTTTCAAACAACCAACTTCTGGTTTTGTTGATCTGTTCTACAGTTCTTCTGGTCTCTATTTCATTGAGTTCTGCTCGAATCTTTATTAACTCTCTTCTTCTGCTTGGTGTAGGTTTTATTTGCTGTTCTTTCTCCAGTTCCTTTAGGTGCAAGGGTAGCTTGTATATCTGAGGTTTTTTTCCAATTTTTTGAGGGATGCTTGTATTGTGATGTATTTCCCTCTCAGGACTGCTTTTGCTGTATCCCAAAGATTTTGAACAGTTGTATCTTCATTCTCATTAGTCCATGAATCTTTTTAATTGTTCTCTAATTTCCTGGTTGACCCATTCATCTTTTAGCAGGATGGTCTTTAATCTCCATGTGTTTGAGTTTCTTTCAAATTTCTTCTTTGATTGAGTTCAAGTTTCAAAACATTATGGTTTGAAAATATGCAGAGGACAATCCCAATCTTTTGGTTTTGGTTGAGACCTGATTTGTGACCCAGTATATGGTATATTCTGGAGAAAGTTCCATGCATGTGCACTTGAGAAGAATGTGTATTCAGTTGTGTTTGGATGTAAAGTTCTGTAAATATCAGTGAAATCCATCTGGTCCAGTGTATCATTTAAAGCTCTTGTTTCTTTGGAGATGTTTTGCTTAGAATATCTGTCATTTGCAGAAAGCACTGTGTTGAAGTCTCCCAGTATTAGTGTATTATCTAAGTATGTCTTTACTTTGGTTATTAATTGATTTATATTCTTGGCAGCTCCCTCGTTAAGGGCATAAATATTCATGATTGTTAGGTTCTCTTGTTGGATAGATCCTTTATATATGATATATTGTCCCTCTTCATCTCTTACTACAGTCTTTGGGATAAACTTTAATTTATCTGATATGAGGATGGCTACCCCAGCTTTCTTTTGAGGACCATTTGAATGGTAAATGGTTCTCCAACCTTTCATTTTCAGGCTGGAAGTGTCCTTACATCTAAAATGAGTGTCTTGTAGACAGCAAATCAATAGGTCTTGCTTTTTTATCCAGTCTGAAACCCTGCATCTTTTGATGGGATCATTTAGCCCATTTACGTTCAGAGTTACTATTAAAATATATGAATTTAGTGTCATCATAATACCTATTCAGTCCCAGTTTTTGTGGATTATTTCTTTGGGCTTCCTCTTTCTTTTACAGAGTCCCCCTTAATATTTCTTGTAGAGCTGGTTTGGTGGTCACATATTCTTTCAGTTTCTGCCTATCTTGGAAGCTTTTTATCTCTCCTTCTATTCTGAATGAGAGCCTTGCTGGATAAGGTATTCTTGGCTACAGGTTCTTCTCATTTAGGATCTTGAATATATCCTGCTAGTCCTTTCTGGCCTGCCAGGTTTCTGTGGAGAGGTCTGGTGTTATTCTAATATTTCTCCCCATATAAGTAGGGATCTCTTTTCTCTTGCTGCTTTAAGGATTTTCTGTTTATCCTTGGAATTTGCAAGTTTCACTATTAAATGTTGAGGTGTTGAATGGTTTTTATTGATTTTAGGGGGGGACCTCACTATCTCCTGGATCTGAATGCCTGTTCCCCTCCCCAAATTAGGGAAGTTCTCAGCTATGATTTGTTCAAATATTCTTTCTGGTCCTCTGTCCCTCTCAGCATCCTCTGGGACTCCAATTACACATAAATTTTTTTCCTTCTGAGGCTGTCATTTATTTTCCTTAACCTTTCCTCATGGTCTTTTAATTGTTTTTCTCTTTTTTTCCTCAGCTTCCTTCCTTGCCATCAACTTGTCTTCTATGTCACTGCTCTTTCTTCTACCTCATTTACCCTCATGGTTAGGACCTCCAGTTTGGATTGCATCTCATTGAATTGATTTTGATTTCAGCCTGATTAGATCTAAATTTTGCAGTCATGAAGTCTCTTGAATCCTTTATGCTTTTTTTCAGAGCCACCTGTAGCTTTATAATTGTGCTTCTGAATTGCCTTTCTGATATCGAACTGTAATCCAAAGTCTGTAACTCTGTGGCAGAGAGCACTATCCGTTTCTTTCTTCTGGGGTAAGTTCTTTCTAGTCATTTTGCTCAGTGCAGAGTGGCTGTATGAGTCGGCTGTGTCAAGAATATCAACCTCGACCTAAGTAAACTTCACCTTAGATGAGTCTGCTGAGGTCAGAGATGAGAAACTGAAAACGAAGATCAGAATGAAATAAAACAAAAGGACCACGAAAGTGAAAAAGAAAATTTAAAACAAAGTAGTACAAAATAAAAGGCCAGGAATCCTAAAGACAAGAAAAAAAAAAGAAAAAAAAAGGAAAATAAAAAAAAAAGGAGAAAGAAAAAAAGGGAGGGGGGGGGACTGAGAGATGGTGGAGATGAAGAAGTTGTAGTGGAAGGGGAATGTAGTCTACCTGAGTGGTCCTAGAGGGTGATCTTCTTGATTCTGAGTATATTAAGTTCTGTATATTAGAAGATGCTCAGTCCCAAATTTTTAAAAACCTGAAATACTTGTAGAGGGCCCCAACATTGACCACCAAAACATAAATGAGATAAAAGAGGGGGGCAGAATGGGAATGAGGAATCTCACAGAATGAATGAGCATGGTATACCACTTGGTTCTGGGTGCATGCTGGTCATGTTTTAGAAGGTATTAGCTTCTGCCATTGTAGAATGGCAGAGAAAACAAAAAACACAAAACAAAAAAGACATGTCTCATATATCTCCCAAAATTAAGTTGAGTATGTTGAAGGGCATCTAGAAGTGGAAAATATATCCAGGGCCTGTAGTTGTAGAAATATGAAAGTCAAAAAGGAAGAATATTAAAGATAAAAAGGTGGTAAAATATTGTAGTGAAGGTGGGAAAAGAGAAAAAAATTGGAAATTTAGTCTGAAATAAAAATGAGTTGTACTGGAAAAAGGAAGAAAAGAGAAAAAAGGGTGGGGATCTAGTTCTATATACTGTAAATCCGTTGACTACCCTGGAACTTTCCAGCACTGCTCGGTCAAGAACTTGCTCTTCCCCTGTCCTTCCAGCTGCTCCTCTGGGGGAGGTGCCTGCTGTGCTGACTTTCAGGTGTGTGGACCTGGGGGAGCTGCCCCCCCCCCCCGGGTGCCGGGCTCAGTAGGAGCTGTTTACCCCGTGAGGCCCCTGTCCCCTGGGGGCCCCGCCCCTCCCAGGCACACGGTGACACCAGGAGGAATGACAACACTGGCAGCAGCCAACTGTCCAGCCCTGGAGTCAGCTCCCCCAGTAACTATCGCAGCTCCCAGTCTGCACTGGCCTAGATGCTCCCAGGCCGGTGGGGTCCTGACTTGCACAGCTCGGGCGCCCAGGGCAGGAGCCTCCTCACTGTCCTGTGCCTTCCCCGCTCTGCCTATTCCGGGGGGAGCTCAGAATCCTGGGCTGTGTCCCCTGCACCCTGGGATCCTGCGCTGCTGGAATCGCGCTCTCCGGGCGGCTCCTGAAGGCAGCAGGGCGCGGCCCCCTCCTCCTGGGGCCCCCGCCTGACGGATCAGCTTCTCCCCGAGGCCCCACCGGGTGCGTTCCCGCCCTTTACCGTGCTCGGCCTGCAGTAGGGGGCGAGCTCTCCCCGCGCACCTCCTCTGTTAGTGACCCCGGGAACCTGGAGGCCCCACTGCCCCTCCCCTCCTGCTGAGCGCCTTTCCGTCTGGGAAGAATCCTGTGCAGATTTTTAAAATTCCCTCTTCTCCCGGTCGGGGCTCTCCTGTCCTGGGGACACTCGCCCCGGCCTTAGCCCGGCTCCTCGCAGGGGGACCTCCCCCCTTGGATGTTTTGTTCTTTATTTTTTTCCGTCTTCCTATCTTGATAGAAGTGGGAACTCTTCTCACTGTAGCGTTCCACTGTTCTCTCTTTAAATCTCAGGCCGAATTTGTAGGTTTTCAGGATGATTGAAAGTTATCCAGGTAAGTTGGTGGGGACAGGTGACTTGGGGACCCTACTCTTCCCCCATTTTGTCCCACCCCCAGAACTTTCCCTTTTCTTAAATTAGACAATTTAAAAAGTATTCTGTCCTACTGATCCTTATCTCAACATATATAAGTATAAATAGTTATGACTTATCCTGACTAATAGAGGTTTAGCAACTATTTTTGCAGAGGACTCTAGGTAGGGAAGCTTTCAACCCATTAGGTAGCACTACATTTATAAAATTACTAAATATTAATTATTTTTATACTGGTAAAATTTAGAAAACCTGTAAATTATATAAATTATATTTGTTTCAATTAATAGAAATCACATCGTACTGACAGCTATTATACAGAAAAGTAGATATTAAATCATATTTGGAGAAAATCACAGTGTTTGGTTTTGTGTGTTCTTTTATTAGTGGTGGGTTAAAAGATGAATTCAATTTTTCCCTTACATGTTTTGGAGAATAATTTGTATTTAATAGTCTTTTCACTGTAGAATTTATTTTGCTTTGTTCTTTGCAAACACTTTGAGCAATATTGGGGAAAAAATAGATCCTGAATATTTTAATGTTCTAAAGTTGATTTTGTTAATCATACTAAGAAAAGACTGTAGTGTTATAATCTACACTTTATTTATTTATTTTTATGTTATTTATTTATTTATTTTTAAAGATTTTATTTATTTATTCATGAGACACAGAGAGAGAGAAAGACACACACACAGAGAGAGAGACAAAGACACAGACAGAGGGAGAAGCAGGCTTCCTACAGGGAGCCTGATATGGGACTCCATCCTGGGTCTCCAGGATCATGCCCTGGGCTGAAGGCAGGTGCCAAACCGCTGAGCCACCCAGGGATGCCCAAGAGTCTACACTTTATAACACAAAATAAGAAATGTAACAAATATTACATAGAAATCAGCCAGTCACTGAGTTCTAAGATAACTGCATATGGTTTTATGCAACTTTACGTTTTTCCACCTCTTATAAATGTCAAAATATTTTAAATACTAGTATTTAAATATATGCTCTCTTCAAATGTTTTTGAAAATTCTCTTCTACCCTTCAGATATGAAATGTTAGTATCTGTAGTCATTTCATAGATTATACTTAATCTATAATCTATTCTGTTCTCTAAATAGAAGCAAAATTTATTTTTCTATCTGGATCCCAACATTTGCATATAAATTCAAAGTCATTTATATCACATAAAGCAAAGAGTAATATGTGGGCAAATTTCATTTTATTTTCGTCTAATTATACAGTGACTTTTTAGAGCTGAAAGTAGTATAGTTATTAGAATTTGAAGAGGAAAAACAAAAGCTATCTCTTGATAACTATTTTTTAGAAAATAGATGTATTATAGAGTTATAAGAAATAGCTTGTTTATTATCCACAGAAGCAACATTGCATTTAATTATTAACTGAAGAAATTGCATCCCCTCAAATTAAACATTGTGATGATAAGACTTGTTAAACAGATTGAGTTCAAAATGTGAGACAACTTTGAATGTGTGTTTAGCAGGGAGAACTTCCCATAGAATATGACTGTTGCAACTTAAGATAAGATACCTATAGTTGTTTACAATATTTGCACAAATGCATAGAGCAGATAAGGACACACTGGGAAAAGTATTTGCAAACTACATTTCTGATAAAGGAATAGTAATTAGAATATATGAAGGATTTTTATAACTCAATAATAAAGAAACACTCAACCTAATAAAAAGTGAGCAAAAGGCTTAAGGAGATACTTCTCCAAAGAAGATATTTGGTTAGCAAATTAGTATATGAAAAGATACTTAACATAATTATTAAGAAAATGTATTTAAAACCTCAATGAAATACCACTATACACAAACTAGAATGTTTGAAATTAAAAGCTTAACCACACATAGTGTTGGAAAGGATATGGAACAGTTCTCTATATAATAAATTGGAATGCACAATTTGGAAAACAGATTGACAATTGTGTAAGGATTTAAACATACATGGACCACATGACTTAGCCATTTCTCTTTTAGGTATTTAGGGTTTATACACAATGTTTACAAATAGTGTACACAGATATTTGTAACAGCCCCAAACTGGGATTAACCAATTATCTATCAAAAGTGAATGATTACATTGTGCTATATATATGAAATATTGATACATGGAAGATAATGGTCTATCTCAAAAACTTATTCTAATTGAGAAAAACTAGATAAGAAGTGTTTTTTTGCTGTGAGATTTTTTTTTTAAGATTTTATTATCTTTCCTCCTTTATCGAATATTAGTTGACCATAAAGTTCAGGGTCCACTTCTGGATTCTCTATTCTGTTCCACTGATCTATGTGTCTGTTTTTGTGCCAGTACCACACTGTCTTGATGACCACAGCTTTGTAGTACAACCTGAAATCTGGCATTGTGATGCCCCCAGATATGGTTTTCTTTTTTAAAATTCCCCTGGCTATTCGGGGTCTTTTCTGATTCCACACAAATCTTAAAATAATTTGTTCTACCTCTCTGAAGAAAGTCCATGGCATTTTGATAGGGATTGTATTAAAGGTGTATATTGCCCTGGGTAGCATTGACATTTTCACAATATTAATTCTGCCAATCCATGAGCATGGAATATTTTTCCATCTCTTTGTGTCTTCCTCAATTTCTTTCAGAAGTGTTCTATAGTTTTGAGGGTATAGATCCTTTACATCTTTGGTTAGGTTTATTCCTAGGTATTTTATGCTTTTTGGTGCAATTGTAAATGGGATTGACTCCTTAATTTCTCTTTCTTCAGTCTCATTGTTAGTGTATAGAAATGCCACTGATTTCTGGGCATTGATTTTGTATCCTGCCACACTGCCAAATTGCTGTATGAGTTCTAGCAATCTTGGGGTGGAGACTTTTGGGTTTTCTATGTAGAGTATCATGTCATCGGCGAAGAGGGAGAGTTTGACTTCTTCTTTGCCAATTTGAATGCCTTTAATGTCTTTTTGTTGTCTGATTGCTGAGGCTAGGACTTCCAGTACTATGTTGAACAGCAGTGGTGAGAGTGGACATCCCTGTCTTGTTCCTGATCTTAGGGGAAAGACTCCCAGTGCCTCCCCATTGAGAATGATATTTGCTGTGGGCTTTTCATAGATGGCTTTTAAGATGTCGAGGAATGTTCCCTCTATCCCTACACTCTGAAGAGTTTTGATCAGGAATGGATGCTGTATTTTGTCAAATGCTTTCTCTGCATCTAATGAGAGGATCATATGGTTCTTGGTTTTTCTCTTGCTGATATGATGAATCACATTGATTGTTTTACGGGTGTTGAACCAGCCTTGTGTCCCAGGGATAAATCCTACTTGGTCATGGTGAATAATTTTCTTAATGTACTGTTGGATCCTATTGGCTAGTATCTTGTTGAGAATTTTTGCATCCATGTTCATCAGGGATATTAGTCTGTAATTCTCCTTTTTGGTGGGGTCTTTGTCTGGTTTTGGAATTAAGGTGATGCTGGCCTCATAGAACGAATTTGGAAGTACTCCATCTCTTTCTATCTTTCCAAACAGCTTTAGGAGAATAGGTATGGTTTCTTCTTTAAACGTTTGATAAAATTCCCCTGGGAAGCCATCTGGCCCTGGACTCTTGTGTTTTGGGAGGTTTTTGATGACTGCTTCAATTTCCTCCTTGGTTATTGGCCTGTTAAGGTTTTCTATTTCTTCCTGTTCCAGTTTTGGTAGTTTGTGGCTTTCCAGGAATGCGTCCATTTCTCCTAGATTGCCTAATTTATTGGCGTATAGCTGTTCATAATATGTTTTTAAAATCGTTGGTTTTTCCTTGGTGTTGGTAGTGATCTCTCCTTTCTCATTCATGATTTTATTAATTTGAGTCTTCTCTCTCTTCTTTTTAATAAGGCTGGCTAATGGTTTATCTATCTTATTAATTCTTTCAAAGAACCAACTCCTGGTTCTGTTGATCTGTTCCACAGTTCTTCTGGTCTCAATTTCGTTGAGTTCTGCTCGAATCTTTATTAACTCCCTTCTTCTCTTGGGTGTAGGATCTATTTGCTGTTTTTTCTCTAGCTCCTTTATGTGTAAGGTTAGCTTTTGTATTTGAGTTCTTTCCAGTTTTTGAATGGATGCTTGTATTGTGATGTGTTTCCCCCTCAGGACTGCTTTTGCCTGCATCCCAAAGATTTTGAACGGTTGTATCTTCATTCTCATTAGTTTCCATGAATCTTTTTAATTCTTCCTTAATTTCCTGGTTGACCTTTTCATCTTTTAGCAGGATGGTCCTTAACCTCCACGTGTTTGAGGTCCTTCCAAACTTCTTGTTGTGATTTAGTTCTAATTTCAAGGCATTATGGTCTGAGAATATGCAGGGGACGATCCCAATCTTTTGGTATCGGTTCAGACCCGATTTGTGACCCAGTATGTGGTCTATTCTGGAGAAAGTTCCATGTGTATTCAGTTGAGTTTGGATGTAAAGTTCTGTAGATGCCTGTGAAATCCATCTGGTCCAGTGTATCATTTAAAGCTCTCGTTTCTTTGGAGATGTTGTGCTTAGAAGACCTATTGAGGGTAGAAAGAGCTAGATTGAAGTCACCAAGTATAAGTGTATTATTATCTAAGTATTTCTTCACTTTGGTTATTAATTGGTTTAAATATTTTGCAGATCCCACATTCGGGGCATATATATTGAGGATTGTTAAGTCCTCTTGTTGAATAAATCCTTTAAGTATGATATAGTGTCCCTCTTCATCTCTCACTACAGTCTTTGGGGTAAATTTTAGTTTATCTGATATAAGGATGGCTACCCCTGCTTTCTTTTGAGGACCATTCGAATGGTAAATGGTTCTCCAACCTTTTATTTTCAGGCTGTAGGTGTCCTTCTGTCTAAAATGAGTCTCTTGTAGACAGCAAATAGATGGGTCCTGCTTTTTTATCCAGTCTGAAACCCTGCGCCTTTTGATGGGGTCATTAAGCCCGTTCACATTCAGAGTTACTATTGAGAGATATGAATTTAGTGTCATCATGATACCTATTCAGTCCTTGTTTTTGTGGAATGTTCCACTGAACTTCTTCATAAAGGGGAATTTTAAGAGTCCCCCTTAAAATTTCTTGCAGAGCTGGTTTGGAGGTCACATATTCTTTTAGTTGCTGCCTGTCTTGGAAGCTCTTTATCTCTCCTTCCATTTTGAATGAGAGCCTTGCTGGATAAAGTATTCTTGGTTGCATGTTCTTCTCATTTAGGACCCTGAATATATCCTGCCAGCCCTTTCTGGCCTGCCAGGTCTCTGTGGAGAGGTCTGCCGTTACCCTAATACTCCTCCCCATAAAAGTCAGGGATTTCTTGTCTCTTGCTGCTTTAAGGATCTTCTCTTTATCTTTGGAATTTGCAAGCTTCTCTATTAAATGTCGAGGTGTTGAACGGTTTTTATTGATTTTAGGGGGGGATCTCTCTATTTCCTGGATCTGAATGCCTGTTTCCCTTCCCAGATTAGGAAAGTTTTCAGCTAGAATTTGTTCAAATACATTTTCTGGCCCTCTGTCCCTTTCGGCACCCTCGGGAACACCAATTAAACGTAGGTTTTTCTTCCTCAGGTGTCGTTTATTTCCCTTAATCTATCTTCATGGTCTTTTAATTGTTTGTCTCTTTTTTCCTCAGTTTCCCTCTTTGCCATCAACTTGTCTTCTATGTCACTCACTCGTTCTTCCACCTCGTTAACCCTCGTCGTTAGGACTTCTAGTTTGGATTGCATCTCATTCAATTGATTTTTAATTTCTGCCTGATTAGCTCTAAATTCTGCAGTCATGAAGTCTCTTGAGTCCTTTATGCTTTTTTCTAGAGCCACCAGTAGCTGTATAATAGTGCTTCTGAATTGGCTTTCTGACATTGAATTGTAATCCAGATTTTGTAACTCTGTGGGAGAGAGGACTGTTTGATTCTTTCTTTTGAGGTGAGGTTTTCCTTCTAGTCATTTTGCTCAGTGTAGAGTGGCCAAAAGCAAGTTGTATTGGGAAAAGGAGAAAAATACAGGAGAGAAAGAAGGAAAGAAAAGAGAAAGAGAAAAAAAAGGAAGAAAAAAACGAAAAAAAAAAAAAGAGAAAGAGAAAGAAAAAGAAAGAAAGGAGAAAAAAGGGGGGTGGGGGAAGGAAACAAATCAAAAAGCAAAACAAAACAAAAAACAACAAACAAACAAACAAAAAAAGAACCACGGGGGAGTATCTTCTGATTCTGTGTACTTTAAGTCCCTTAGCTCCCCCTGGAAGTTGTCAGTCAGTCTAGCTGGTGTTCTGGGGGAGGGGCCTGCTGTGCTGATTTTCAGGTGTTAGCACTTGGGGGAGCTGCTGTGCCCCTGCCTGGTGCAGGGCTCAGTGGGGGTTGTTTACCCCCTGAGGCCCCAGGAGCAACAGCCCTAGTGGCGGGGCCACCTCTGGAAACCTGGATTCAGCCCCCGCAGGAACTCCGGAGCTCTCCGTCTGCAGGGCCTGGAGGCTCCGGGGCGGGGCCGCTGATCTGCTCAGCTGGGGCAGGAGCGTCCTCGCTGTCCTGGGCCCTCCCGGCCTCTGCCTGTCCCGGGGGAGGCCGGATCCTGGGCTGTGTCCCGGCGCCCTGGGCTCCGGAGCCTGCGCTGTTGGATTCGCGCTCCCGGGCCGCAGCCCCCTCCGCGGAGCCGCCGCCCGAGCACCCCGAGCTGCTCCTGGAACCGCGCAGGCCCCTCTGCACGGAGCCTCTTCCTCCGCCCGAGCCCCCCCAGCTGCTCCCGCCCCGCAGCCCCCTCCGCGGAGCCGCCCCCGAGCCCCCCGAGCTGCTCCCGCCCCGCAGCCCCCTCCGAGGAGCCGCCCCCGAGCCCCCCGAGCTGCTCCGGGTCCCGCCGTGCGCGCTGCAGCCCTTAGGGAGCTCGGCGCACTCTCCCGGGGCGCAGGTGCCTGTTAGTGTCCCCGGGAGCCCGAGGGCATCCCCGCCCTCCTGGGTCCTGCTCCACCTCCCTGGAGCCCCTTTCCGCCGGGAAGGTCGGTGCAGCTCCTGCTCCTCCGGGACGGGGCTCTCCTGTCCTGGGGACACTCGCCCCGGCCTCAGCCCGGCTCCTCGCGGGCCCCTCCCCCTTGGAGGCCTTTGTTTCTTTATTTCTTTTTCCCCGTCTTCCTACCTGGATAGAAGCGCGAACTCTTCTCACTGTAGCGTTCCAGATGTTCTCTCTTTAATTCTCAGGCCGAATTCATAGATTTTCAGCATAATTTGAAGGTTTTCTAGGTAATTTGGTGGAGACAGGTGATTTGGAGACCCTACTCTTCCACCATCTGCCCCTCATCTGGAATGAAATTTTAGAAACTTACAGAAATCAGTGGAACCAAGAAGTGTATTAAACAAAAACAAAATATCTCATTTAATTTTCAGAACATGGAAAAATCCCTTAGAAGGCTAATTTAACACGGTGAAAAGATATATTCATAATATTTGTTATTGATAGTTTCTTGTTTTGTTTTAAGATTTTATTTATATATTTGAGAAAACAAGAGCATGGGTGAGGGGCAGAGGAAGAGAGAGAGAGGGAGAAACAGACTCCCTACCGAGCAGGGAGCCCAGTACAGGACTCTATCCTAGAACTCTGAGATCATGACTTGAGCTGAAGGCAGACACTTAACCAGCTGAGCCACCCAAGCACCCCTGGATAATCTATTTAGCATTATTTAGTATTATTTATTATTTAGTACTTATTATAACACTGAAAAACTTCAGTGGATATAGAAGAAAACATTAATTAACATTGCTGGGGTTTTTTTGTTGTTGTTTTTTACCATAAGGCAATGGATTCATCTCTTGTTCTAGAGGTTATCATAATGGAAAGGGCTACTGTAGTACAAAAATTGTATGAAGTATTAAATATTACAAAAACATGTTTTTAGGAGCAGTCTTTCATTTTATGTTTAGACCTATGTGTTGTTACATGGAAATCAAAAGTTACACATAATTTAGTAATTTCTGCAAATCCACGATAAATAAATGAATTCTTTTAGCTATTACCTTAGGCAATAAGGTTAAACAAAAATTAAGGATTCTTTTATTTTCTCTCTTGGCTTATAATTGTCAAGAGCATAGAACTTTTAAGAGGTTTCAACTAAATAAAAAAGCACAAATACCAATATTCTACTAGCTAGAAAGCTGTATATTTTCCGGATTACTATCCTACTGTATCAAGCATGTGTAGCTATATTTAAATATTACATACAGTAAACAATTAAACTCGATTTACAGATATTTATGTGGATACATAATTACTGGTATCTTCATATCCTCTGCCTTGATGGATACCACAATTTTAGGTCTATTGGTCAAAGACAAACAGAAGTTGTAAATATGTGTATAGTTACATTACAAACGAGTCCTTTTCTCACTTGAGATAAAATTGAATGTCAGAGTGATTTCTTAATATTTAGCATTTAAAATTTTTATTACATGGGCAGCCCGGGTGGCTCAGCTGTTTAGTGCCACATTCAGCCCAGGGCCTGATCCTGAAGACCCAGATTGAGTCCATGTCAGGCTCCCTGCATGGAGCCTACTTCTCCCTCTGCCTGTATCTCTGCCTCTCTCTCTCTCTCTCTCTCTGTGTGTGTGTCTCTCATCAATGAATAAATAAAATCTTTACAAAATTAAAAAAATAAAAATTTTATTATGTACATATTCTGGAAATAAACACAAAGTATTCATTATACTGCGGGAAATCTCAGTGCCATTTTATACAGAAACACCCTTTATTTAGTTGTTTTCATGTGTCTACAGCATGAAAAACCAAAGTTTTGGCAATAAGTACATTCATTCACACACAAAGAAAGGATGACTATCATAGCATGGGATCACAAATCATGTTCTTTCTATGCTCAGGTTTTCACTTCAACATTTCTGTAGACCGTCTAGGCAGAAATGCTTTTGACAAAAGTGACTGATTGATAGCAAGTCAGCTTATACTATATGTTTTTATAGCACATTTTTTTTCAAATCCATGAATAACAGAGGTATTATCTCCTGGTGATTGTGTTGCTATGAGACATCCATACTATGTCTTGATTTTCCAGCCTCAGCCACTTGCACAGAAAAAGTAATTTTAGGTATCATGATTTACCAATAGTGCTAGAATAACATATAGTAAATTTTGCTCTAAGGATTTTTATAGTTAAATATGAACATTGGTATGACCCCATGTTGCTTGTTTTATTTAATGTACAGAATTTATCCCACTACTTATGGGCAGCAAATTACTGTATAATTAAACAGTTTCACAATCACAAGAAAGATTTTAGATTCTTTAGTAGTAGATGCCAAGACAAAGCCTGAGGAGTGAAGTGTTTATTTAGTGATTAACACCATGAAAGAAAGGGGAAAGAAGGAGGATTTCTTAGAGAAAGAAGGCAAACTGCCATCCAGGCTCTACAAAGCCTCAGCCAATTGGGTGGAGAGCTCTGGAGCTATAATGTAGACCCGTCAGTTTTCTATATTGAGTGAAATGTACCAGCCTTTACATACCTGCCTTATTCAGTCACCATAGGAAGCTACCCTGGGCAGGGTTTGAACTCAAGGGAGAGATACTGTGAAGCTGAGGGAGGCCCTAAAGGATGTAATAGCTCACAGCTGGCTGCTGACAGACCTGCTCTTGGCTGAGAGCTGAGCCGGAAGTCTTCCTTGATGCAGATTCTGGGTGGCTCATATATGGGTTCAACACAATCATGTTAAGAAGGAAGCCATTGTTGCTCTGACTAGAGTGTGAGGGGACAGCTTTGATAAGATCCAGGACCAAGTTACCAATGCTGGATAAGCCTCCAATAGATAGGCCATGTTTTGTCAATTCTAGAATTCTAGAATTTTACATATTTTTGTGTGTCTGCAATGTTTCACTTGCCACAGTATTTTTTACATTAAAAAATATATTTTTTGCATGTATCAGAAGTTCTCTTTCTTGCTTTATAGTAGTTTATGTTATTAATATTTGTTTTTCCAGGATATGTATCTGAGTTGTTTTTAATATTTGATTATTATGAAGAACACTAACATGAACATTTTTTGTAAGACTGTTTATGGATATGAGTTTTCTTTTTTTTTGATAAATGCTTAGGGTTGGAATTACTAGGTCATGAGGTAAATGTTTAACTTTCTAATAAATGGCGAATAGTTTTCTGAAGTGGCTTTAATTTACTCCCCTAACAATTATAAATTAATCTCCAAAATTTGGTGTTTCAGTCTTTTCCATTTAACTGTTTGGCTATGCTATATAATTCTTTTATATATTATTAGATTTTATTTGCTAACCTTTTTTTAAAAAGAATTTATTGATTTATTTGAGAGAGCACAAGAGGAAGGAAGGACAGAGGGAGAAGATAAAGCAGATTCCCTGCTGGGATACACCCCCACACACACAAGGGGCTGGATCCCAGGACCAGATCATGACCTGAGCTGAAGGCAAATGAATCATTCAGGCACCCCAATTTGCTAGCTTTTTGTTAAGAATTTTTTATATCTATATCCATGAATGATAATGGTTTTTACTTCCATTGTCTTGTATTGTTTTCTGGTTTGGGCATAAGGATTATAGTGGCATAATACAATTTTCATATCTTGCTTCTGATATATCTTCTTCCCCTAAACCAGGTAGGCTTTTATTTGGAAGACTTGTAGTACAAGCAGCTTATCTGAACATACCCCCTTTCTTATCAACTCTAAGGCTAAATGTAGAAGATAAATGTAGAAGCCAGTTGTTTTCTCTCAGCAATGATATTGATGTATTTGTGATTTTCTTGAAGAACTGTTTAATCATTCTGCTGCAGGCTAATCTCATGGGAAAAATGCAGACAACTTGTCTATGTTTATTTATGTCCTCCAAATCTCCCTCACAGTTTGCACTGTGCTACAATGACAGAACTCTGGTGGGAAAAAGAGCAATTTTTGTCAATCTGACATGATTTTTTTCTTCCATGGGATATTTGGCAACATTCAGAGGAATATTTGATTAAGATTAAGGGAGAGGTGGGTTTGTTGGTATCTAGGGGGTAGATGCCAGAGTAGATGCTAATGCATTCTATAGTACATCGGAGACCCTCTACAACAAAAATTATCAAGCTAAAAGTGTCGGTAGTGCCAAGGTTAAGAAATTTTGGCTCAGAGGTTCAAGAGCTCAACAAATGGTGGAACTAATGGTTGAACAAAGTTTCATTGTCCTCTATGTACACAAACTGTAGATTTTTAGGACGCTCAGCTTGTCCCTTGAAAAGGGGACAACTTTCTCTTATTCTCATGTGTCAGAGAGAGAAAAAGGTCTTTTCTTAATAAGATGTTTTTAACAAGCCTCCCAACCCCAGTGATTCCTAGTCTTTTTATTCTATCTAAGCCTTAGCTTACTTTGGTTAATAATAAAATGGCACTGTAAACATATTTGTCTATTATTTTCCATCTTTCGTTGAACTCTCTCAAGTCAGTGTGCCCTGCCTTTGGCTAAGTTAAGGAGACTCTATATTGCACTTTTTTTTTTTTTTTTTCTGAGCTGTAGGTCCTAATGACAAATTCTGGGGAAGAGCAAAAGTCTTAGCACTTGTTACAATGGTCTGTTATGGTTTACTAATATATTCATGTTTATTTTTCATCAAATCTTTAAAATGATATTGTATATTATATATTATCATTATTAATATAAATTTGTGGCTTAAATTAGAAGATCAGTGATATCGTTATCAAAAACATTTCCTTCAACTCTAGAAGTTGTTTTCGTTTTTAATTTTAAGTTCTTCTCTATAAGAGGGTATTTGTAATTTATTTAGAGAATTTAAGCTCCTAGGAATTTTGATGTAAAGCACTAGTATACTATCTTTTATATTTAAGTCACTTCCCCTAGAGTCTTATAAATTCCATTCTCTGCTCATTCAGCCACATGATCAAAATCACTTTCCTCCCAGAAACATGGAACTTGAGTGAAAAAATAAAATGAGAACACATATGCTCTCCTCATTCAGTGACCACCTTGAAAGTGGGTGGGAAAAATGCCTAATATTCATTTCTGAGCAGTTGCTATGGATGGTGGAATCCTTTCTTTTATGAACTATTGACACAAAATAGTAATTGAAAAGCTTTATTTCAAAGTGGTGTCAGAACTGAGGGTAAGAATAGAGAACTAATGCTAAATATTAATAATGCATTAAAAGTGGGAAATATGTAAGTAATTACAGTCAGGTAAAATTTCATTCTGATTTTATATGTATAATTTAATAATGAAGAAAGAGGTTCAGATATTTAAAGTATGATATCATGGATTTTGAAATAGAATAGAATCTTTGTAAAGAACAAGAAAACCATTTCTTTTTTAATAAAGTGGTACACAGTACAAAGATAGTGCAAAGACACCTAATTTCCACTATTGTTAACATCTTGCATTATTAGTGTGGTACATTTATAACAAGAAATGAGACAATATTGGGCAGTCTGGGTGGCTCAGTGGTTTAGCACCGCCTTCAACCCAGGGCGTGATCCTGGAGGCCCGGGATTGAGTCTCACATCGGGCTCTCTGCATGGAGCCCTCCCTCTGCCTGTGTCTCTCCCTCTCTCTCTCTCTCTCTCTGTGTCTCATGAATAAATAAATAAAATCTTTTTAAAAATGAGCCAATATTGATACATTATTATTAGCTAAAGTCCAAAATTTATTCATATTTCCTACTTTTATCATGTCAGTTTCTGGTCCAGAACACAACCCAGAAACAATGTTTCATTTATTTTTCATGTCCCCCTAGCCTTCTCTTGGCTATGAGATTCCTAAGATTTTCTTTGTTTTTTTATAATATGAAAGAGTTTTGAAGAGTACTGGTTGGGTGTTTTATAGATTGTCCCTCAGTTGGGGCAGACCTCATGTTTACATCATGATTACACTGGGATTATGGGTTTTGGGAAGAAGACAACAGAGGTAAAGTGCCATTTTAATCAAGGATGTCAAGGGTACATACTATCAATGTTACTCATTACTGTATCGATCCTATTAATGGTGACCTTGATCATGTCAGCTGTGGTAGTGCTTTTCTTATACTTGCCACACTATACTCTTTAGAAGGAAGGAGTAACTATGCATAACCTGCATTTGAGGACTGGGGAATAATGCTCCACATATTTGAGTTGGAATAATATCTCCATAAGTTATTTGGAATCCTTCTGCATGGATGATTGCCTATTTTTCCCACTTATTCACTTATTTATTTATATCAGTGTAGACTTATGTGTTTGTTATAAATTAGGTAATAATAAATTGCCATTTATCTTTCAGTTAGCTCCTGTGCCCCTATAACATGCCCCCATGAGTGTGTGTGTGCGTGTGTGTGTGTGATACACTTTTACTTTCTGGAACTGTAAAATGCTCCATGTTCATCTTATATATGCCCCAGCTCTAGAATATTCCAAATATTCCAGGAGCCCTGGTTCCTTTTGTTGAAGAATGGCACTAGAAACCAAGATCTGTATGTTAGAAGTACCTGTTGCTATTTGAATATATTTCTTCTAAGCCATTGCAAGTGACAGAGCAAAGAATATGTGTGGTTATTAACACCTGTATATACACATATTAATAAATAGTATATAATATAAAATCATATTAGATGATTGAAGAAAAAGGTTATAATAGCATCTGATATGATGCTCAACATATTTGCAGGGAATTTCTAAATAATTATAAATGATCTTGGATATGTGATTTCTACACTTCACTTGAAGTAGTAGAATGTTGACAACATATACTGTGATAAATCACCAATGCATAAAGTAATACCTATAGCAAAAACTAAGAAAACTTTAAAATGCAATATTCTAAAGCCACTATATATAAAACAAAGTGTTATTTTAAAAATGTTCAAGCACACACAGGAATACAACTAAAGAGAAAGAGGAACAAGAAAAAGAGGGAATAAACAGAAGGAAAATGGTAAAAGTAAGTACTAACATTTTAATGATTACTTTAATGTAAATGACTTAGATGTAACAAATGACAGAGATTGGTAGATTCGGTACAAAACATGTGGGAACTATATGCTGTTAATAAGCTCATTTTAAAATAACACATAGATAAATTTAAAAGTAAAATGACAGAAAGGACATACCAAATTCTAATTAAAAAAAAACAAAGCAGAAGTGGCTATATATTTGACCAAGTGGATTTTAGAAAAACAAAAAAGAAAACTACTATAGACAAAGAGAAACCTTAATTATTGATAAAAGTACCAATCCATCAGAAGACATTACAATTGTAAATGTGTATGCACCAACTAACAGAGCCTTAAAATACATGAAGCAAAATCTGAGAGAGTTTAAAGGAGAAATAAACAAACCCATAGTTCACACCCATAACTCTCTCAGGAAGTTCACACCCCCTCTCAGGAACTGATACAACTGCTTAGAAAGAAAATCAACATGAAAATAGAAGACCCAGCAAGCATAATCAACTAATAGGTTATAATTGACATATATAGAACACTGCACATTGTTTATCAAGTGCCCAAGGAACATTCACCAAGATAGTCAATACTCTGGATGATAAAATGTGCCCCAAAATTTAAAAGAACTAAAATTATACAGTGCATGTTCTCTGATCCTACTAGAACCAAACTGGAAAGTAATAGCAGAAAGAAAGTGGGGGAAACTTCTAAATACATAGAAATAAACACACTTCCAAATAATTTAAGGGTATGAGAGGAGGTCTCAGAGAAAACAAAATATAGAACCAAATGAAAATGAACACACATTTAAAATCTTTTGGGGAACACCTGGGTGGCTTAGTCCATTGAGCATCCAACTCTTGATATTTGTTCAGGTCATGATCTCAGGGTTGTGGGATCAAGTCCCACTCTGGCTCTGTACTCATTGGGGAGTCTGCTTGAGATTCTCTCTCTCCCTATGCTCCTACCCCACTCACAAGCTCTCTCTCTCTCTCTTTTCTCAAAAAAAAAAAAAAAAAAAAAGGGGGCAGTTGGGATGCAGTGAAAGTAGTACTGAGAGGGAAATTTATACCACTAAAAGCTTACAATGGAAGTGAGATGTTTCAATTCAGTAACTTAAGTTCTACTCCCCATCCCAGGAAATAGAAAAATATAGACAAAAGAAACTGTGAGCAAGCAGAAGAAAGGAAATACCAAATATAAGACAGAAATCAAGAAATCAAAAGTAAAAGGATACAGAAAATCAACCAAAATATGGTTCTTCAAAAAAATAATCAATATGATTGATAAACTGTAGCAGTATTGATGAAAATAAATGAGAAGAAAACACGAATCGGCAGTAACAGGATTGAAATAATGGCATTACTACATATCCTACAGCCATTACAAAAATAATAAAAGAATAATATGAGCAAATTGACATTTATAAATTTGACAATTTCGAAAAGGTAATTACAAATTCCTCTAAAATGGCAAACTCTCAAAAAATCAACTGAGATTAAATAGGTAATATGAATATCCTTATAACAGCTAAATAAATTTAACTCATATTTAATTTCCCCACCTCCAAAGAACTCTCCATGTCCAAAGATTTCACTGGAGAATTATACCAGTCACTTAGCATGAACACCAATTTTGTATAGTCTCTTCTGGGATAAAAAGATGAGAGACACTTCCAAACTCATTTTATGAGACCAGAATTAAGCTGCTGCTCAAATCAAACAGATAGAAAAAATAATAATAAAACTATAGACCAGTGTCTCAGCAATGTGCAAGAATAAGAATACATCACAACCAAGTAGGACTTTTTCTGATACACAAGAGTTGTTCATCATTTGAAAACCACTGTGATCTACCATATTGATAAGCTAACAAAGAAAACCATGTTTTTTTTTTTTTAAGATTTTATTTATTTATTCACGATAGAGAGAGAGAGAGAGAGAGAGAGAGAGGTAGAGGGAGAAGCAAGCTCCATGCCCGCAGCCCGACGCGGGACTCGATCTGGGGACTCCAGGTTTGCACCCTGGGCCAAAGGCAGGTGCCAAACCGCTGAGCCACCCAGGGATCCCCCATGACATGTTTTTTTTTACAACACAGAAGTAGACATGTGACTAAATCCAACATTCATATGTAATAAAACTCAGTATATTAAGAAGAGAAGAGAATTATTTCAACTTGATAAGAAACATCTACCAAAACCCGGCCACTAACATTTTGTATAAAAGTGAAAGATTGGATGCTTTCTCCCTAAGACCAAGAACAAGGCAAGGAAATCTAATCTCAACACCCTTTTTCAACATAGTATAAGGAGCTCTACATACTGCAGTAAGTAAAGCAAAATAAATAAGTAAATAGCTAAATAAATAAATAAATAAATAAATGGCATACAGATCAGAAAGGAAGAAATAAAGCTGTTCCTATTTGTAGATGATATGACACAGAAAAAAATCACAAGGAATTACAAAACAAAACAAACAAAACAAACCCCAAAAAACAAAAACCAATTCCTCTAACTAGTAAGTAAATCCAGTAAGTTAAAAGGATTCAATATGAAAACATGAGAATAAACACATTTTTATCTATGAATAATGAACATATGGAAACAAATACAATATCATTTATATTCACTCTGAATAAAATGAAATATATAGGTGTACACTTAAAACATGTATAGATCTATATGCTGAAAATTACAAATGATGAAAGAAAAGAAAACCTAAGTAAAAGGATAGACTACAGAGTTCATGGATTGGAAAATTCAACGTTACAAAGATGTCAACTATCTCGATTTATGGTTTCACTGTGATTTTTATTAATTAGAACTACACATACACAAACACACACACACAAAACATTTAAAATTATTTTTGAATTAGTTTATTGATTGTGATTCCTTGAACATGGCAAGTTGGTTATATGTAAAATGATTGAGATATATATATATATATATATATATATATATTTTATTTATTTTTAAAGATCTTATTTACTTATTCATGAAAGACATAGAAAGAGAGGCAGAAACATAGGCAGAGGGAGAAGCAGGCTCCCTGAGTGGAGCCTAATGTGGGACTCCATCCCAGGATCCAGGAATCAAGATCTGAGCCAAAGGCAGATGCTCAACCACTGAGCCACCCGGTCACCCTAGAGATTATCTATCTATCTATCTATCTATCTATCTATCTATCTATCTATCTATTATCTATCATCTATCTATCTATCATCCATCTACCTATTTATCTGTCATCTATCATCTATCTATCTATTCTAGTTGAATGATATAATGTGGCAGATGATACTTGGGTAATTGTAATCATCTTTGAATTTGAAATAGTCTGTCTTAAATGCATACACATGCACTTTAAAACCACTAAAATCTAGCTCAATGGATGGTACCAGTGATAATTTCCTTTGTTTTTTAAAAGATTTTATTTATTCATTCATGAGACAGAGATAGAGAGGCAGAGCCATAGGCAGGGGGAGAAGCAGGCTCCCCTCAGGGAGCCCGATGTGGGACTCAATCCCTAAACTCCAGGATCATGCCCTGAGCCAAAAGCAGAGCTTAACAGCTGAGCCATCCAATTTCCTGTCTTTGATATTGTATTACAGCTCTATAGGTTGTTACTATTTTGGTATACCGAGTGAAGAGTAACATGAGACCCCCTGGACTTTTTTTTCCCCTTTTGCAACTCCCTTTGAATCTATAATTATTTCAAATAAAAATAAAAAGTCAACAAAAACAACTCTTACAGAGAATCTTCCTTGGGCAATATTCTTTGAAGCCTAAAGTGATTAGAAACTGCAAATTGTAGGAGGGTCAAGAAAATGATCCCTAATGAATAATTCGAGAATGATACATTGCAATTCAACTAAAACTATTCAGATAGCAGCATCTGTTATAAAATGTATTTGTATAACTTTATTGGTTTTTCTCATCAATTTTCCTATATAGTTTCCTCCAAAAAGAGTTGTGTTGAGGCAATCCTCTATTTATTGGTATTTCTTTTGTCTAATTCCTTTCCTGACATATCTACCAAAACCAAAAATCAACCTCTCAGGCTGACAGACCATTGTGTCTCCTGTCAGAATACCTACTAAAAAATGAGCCCCAAAATGTTTGTCGTAGTTAAATCAACCATTTACTAAAAGACAGTTTAAACTACACATTTTAATGTGTTCTGCCAAAGACATTGTCACATGCATCTAAATAATCTATATTTGCTTGTGATTAAATTTGATTTTGTGTTTTCAAAACATTAAAAAAATTATTTTTGAATCATTTATTGTGATCCCTTGAACATGACATGTCTCTCTCCCCCTTCCCCTCTGCCCTTCTCCACACACCCCCTGCCCTTTCTCTCTAAAAATAATAAATAAATAAATAAATAAATAAATAAATAAATAAATAAATTTAAATAAAATGAGGCCTGGAAGACATTAAGGGAAAAAAAGGCTGACATGCAAAGAACGTTGACATTTTCTTCTCTGTATTTTCAAGATGTTTACAACAAAGCAAGATGTAATCTTCTGTGATTCTGTAGGCAAATATAAAATCCATTCCTATGTCTTCAGTATGTGTCCTATTGTTTTATTTTTTTTAATTTTTTAAAAGATTTTATTTATTCATGAGAGAGAGAGAAAGAGAGAGAGGCGAGACACAGGCAGAGGGAGAAGCAGGCTCCATGCAGGGAGCCTGATGTGGGATTCCATCCTGGATCTACAGGATCATGCCCTGGACTGAAGACAGGTGCTAAACCACTGAGCCACTCACGGCTCCCAGTCCTATTGTTTTCAAATCAACATTAAACATAAAAAACCATAGCTTATTACTCCTTTAAAAAATACAAATCACTGCCCCTTATTTAAGTCACACTACCTCTAGTAGTACAAATCAAATTAGGATTTTAACTGCTTAATTATTTCCTTCACATTGGGAAAAATAGGACAGTCATTTTTTTCCATATTATTTACAATAAAATGAATACAATGATCTTTTAGCTTCCACATAGGTTGTTTTGTCCTCTTCAGTTTTCCTTTTAATTGCTGGATATGGCAGCTAGCCTCCAAGATGGTTTCCAGTTAATTATGACCATCTGGTATTCATGCCCTTATGTATTACTCTCCTACCTTATATAAGGGTTGGTCTTTGAGACCATTGGAGTTAGCAATGTGATAGTAAATGATTTCTGAGGCTAGGTCATTTAATTCATTGTCTTTTATATGTTGTTCTTTCCTCTGAGAACACAGGCCACTTGTCATGATGTGAGGACACTCCAGCAACCCTTACAGCAACCCTTATAGAGAAATCCATGTCGTAAAGAACTGAACGTTTTGAAAACAGCCAGTAAGGAATGTAGGTCTTCTACCAACATCCATCTTGGAATTGGATCCTTCAGTTTCTGTCAAGCCTTCAGAGGACTACAGCCTTAGCTGACCAATTAATTGCAATCTTAGGAGGACTCCAAGCTATGATTACTCAGCTAAAGTCAGCTAAACTGTCCCTGCCCCCCCAGATTCCTAAAATACAGAAACTGTGGAATAATAAATTTTGTAAAAACTTGATAGTTTTCAAAGAGGCTGTGAGTGAAGTTTTAAAGATAATTGAGAAAAACATTTCTAGAAACTGGAAGAAAGGGTATTTTTCCTGTAGTGGCCCAAAGTTCAACAACTCTGCTGCTTGTGGTAATAAATAAACTTATGGACATCTTCCTTTAGTAGAAGCTAAAGGTAGATACTATCTGAAAGAATATTTATGGGAGGCTTTTATCTACTGGAGTGAATTTCAGTAAAATTTATCAAAAGCCCATACAATTTTTAAGGGCATTTTGTTTGTAGAAACATTACCAAATTAGGTTATAAGGGAGAGAAAATACAAAATGAATTAAGGACTTTGGACCTCTAAATCTTTATAGTATGGAACAGACTGAGAGATCTACTTACCTGCAAACACATGCTACTTTTTATAAAAAGAGAATGGTGATAAGGAATTCAGAACTATGAGCCGTGGACAATTATTCCCAGTCCCTGAGTCCTAACCAACAAACTTTCAATGTGTACCAGGCTGAATTTTAAAAATGCTGCGAAGTCCTTTGCAGTTCCAAATATTCCATTTGAACAGAAATACCCTTTGCAATTATTCTAAGCTCATCTTATTATTATATGCTGTATGTATGTGGAGAAGATGATTTATATCTTTATAGTTTAAGAAAGCTATAATCAAAGAGCTATACTTAAGGAATTACAGCTGAAGAATTTCTTTGCATGTACCTGACTTACATGACAAGATTCTAGGCTTTGAGTAGGTGTTGTAAGAGATGAAGTATTAAAGAGGATAGCTAGGAAAGGGATGAATGTACCTGTATTTTGTATGTAGGTGGACGTAAATAATTTACAGCCGGGGAGTTGAATATGGTTTTAAAACATGCCACACATTCTTTGATACTTCTGTTTTTCAAAAGGTGAAAGTTAAGTCCTTTCCACTTATGAATGGGCTGAACTTTATGACTCATTTCTAATAAATAGAATGTGGTACAAATAATGGTGTCACTTCTAAGATAAGGTTATAAAATGCAAATAGCTTTCTCCTTGCCCTATCTCGTGGATCATTCACTTGGGAGAAACATTTACTATGTAAATGTTCCTATTTACAGTACCATTTATTGATTTCAGCTATAAGAAGTCATTGAAACCCTATAAAAAATTTCTGAACTTACTTGGATTATCAAAATAATGGGAATATAATGTGTATCAACAAGTGATGGTGTTTTTGATTTTTATTTCTTTTGAGAATTTTACAAAATACCAGACTTTATTTATTTTAATGGATTAAAAAATTGATGATAGAAATATCAGGCAACCTTGTTTAAAAATAACTTTTGTTTTTTACAAATGGAGATCTGTTACTTAATATTTTGAATGATCAGTTCATTTTCCACAAAATTACATACCAAATATTTTGGAAGATTCATTCACCTAAAACTATTTAGTCTTAATCAGGACTTTGTATACTAAAATATTTTTACAGCAACAGAGAAAAATATTTTATAATGTGTTGAGAATGAATAAGTTATGATGAATTAGTCTATTTGAATATAATTTGGTGTGTAGTCATTTTGAATATTTTTAAATGTCCCATTTTTAATTATTTGAAGTATTTTTTATCAAGAATTCTACATCGAATTGTATTTGAAAATCCTAAAAGAAATTTAAATAGAAAATATTGTTTATATTAACATTACAATTCCCATTTTAATAACAATAAAAAACAGTATATATATTTTTCAAAATAACCCATTTTTATGAGATTACAAATAAATATTTTTGAAGGTACTCAGCTAGTATATACAGTGCTTTATAAGATAAAGTTTATATTAAATAATCAAAATTCTTTAGAGTTTTTCATTCCAAATTTTTAATCTCAATACTTCTACATTTTCTTTAAATATTTAAGCTATGTTTTAGGTTATATCACTAAAACATGATTCCAGTTTTATCTAAATGAGTATTCATTTAGATTTACCATACACTACCATACTGTTGTGGTTCTTTTTTTCATACAAAATAAGTTATTGAAACCAGAAACCCTATTTAAGATATGTGGATTTCTCACATGTGTCAATACTCTTAGGTTTCAGTTCTAAATTTTTTCAAGTTAGAAAAACTTAATTAGATGATATATTTCAGTCTTAAAGTAAAATTCCCCTTCCAGTTTTTGAAAATTCACATAATTACCTGTTGTTAAGTCATAAAATTGACCCATATTATGTCTACAAAGAGCAATATAATATCACACAACAATGGCTTTAAGACAATAAAACTTGACCAGTACTTTATTGAATACATCAACAAATTTATATTTGTTTATTTTGTCTTTATAGACATAATCAGTTGGAAGAAAGATTGGTTAGCAAAAAGCTACAAAGAGAGTGATACAGGAAGGGTGCATGGATGCCGATCCAAACATGTTTTAGGTTAAAATGTTGCATTCAGGTCCACAACTTATACCTATTTGGTCTAGGTAATAGGATTTTTCCACTAGTAAAAACATATTGTTTCTTAATTGACTAGTCTTTCCTGATTTACTTCTGTAGACTTAACCATATTGTACTCCCACACAGTGTTGTACATTTTTCTCCCCTTGATAACAGATTAGAATTAATATATATTTCTAGAGTTTTTACACATCGCCAGAGTATAACACTGGAGTTTGGTGTAGCAACTTAGTGAATTTCTATACCTTACCCAGTGCATCACACCTTTAGGGCCTTTAATTAATTCAATTAAATGAAAGGATAAATACTTCAGAGTATATAGTGCATTGCAATAAACAACTAACTGTTGTAAATTTTCCTGATTCTGATACCATTCTTGCCAAGGTATATTCTGAACATAATTTTATATCAATATATCTTGGATTTTTGTAGATGCATTAACCAGAAGATGTGTGTGTTTATTCCTATAAACCTTTACATTTCTCATTAGACATTGATAAGTTGTCCTCTGTTTTAATAGTTCCACAGGAAGATTTTTAAGACTGAGTTAGCATTCCATAATTTAATAAATCTGTGACACTGACTAAGTCAACTTTTTAAGCAAGTAAATTCTGAACCTGAGCCAGTGTCTGAAACGCAGTGAGTTCAGGACTATAAGTTACTATATGAAGACTCTCAATAGGTAACTAGAATATTTTAAGCTCTTATTGACATCCTCATATAGATTTCATTTTAAATGTATTTAATATATCTTGAAATTATTTAAATTTTATTTTATAGTTAAAAATGTCAAACAATTTCAATATTTAAATACATTCATAAGAATTATACAAAGTACAATATTGTACTTTGACTATAAATAAAAAATGCTGCTGTGATATAGGTACAATATGGAAGATAACAACATTTGCAAGATATGTAGTAAAACAGTTAACAAAGTGTAATTAAATGCAAGTTACTCTTGATTTAGTAAGTAAGAAGGAATAGCAACAGAAGAGTTAAGATGGCAGATAGTGAGGGGACCCTGGGCTTTCCTTGTCCCTGGAACATAGCTAGATCAACATCAAATCATTTTTAAACAACTGGGAAATTGATCTGAGGATTAAGAAAACAATCTGCAATAAGTGGAGGGAGAAGATGTGGCAGATGACAGGTCAGAGATATGCACTGGGGAGAGAAAAGCCAGCATACTGCAGAGGTGTGAGAACTCTTTTCCTGCAGCAAAGTCAGGGATAGAGGGAGAGAGAGTGAAAGAGAGAAGTAGCTGCTGGGTTTGAGTAAGGTGCCATGGTGTGGGGATCCTCTGTGTCACATGGGGAGAGTATATCCCCCTTTACTGGAATGCATTTGGAAGAGTATTTTGCCTCTCCAGGGACAAAAGACCCGCCTCCGGGAAGTATTGAGTAGCCATTCAACAGCAAGAGACAGAGGAACACATGACGTAGATAACCCAGTCACAGTTTTTTGCTGTGTTTCAACATAGACTCTGGGTACTCACTCTGTCACTCTGGGACAGAAAAGTTCCGGGTACAGTGCTGCAAGGCTCTCCTGCGGATGGGTCTACAAGCTTCCAGGTACTTTAAGACTTGTTGTTTTGAATTCCAGCACCCAGCCAGAGGTAAAACACAGGATGACTGTGGCACCAGGTGTGTTGATGACTGGGCACAGACAGATTGAGGTCAGGTATCTGACAAAGGCCTGGGACATAGGAGAGGAAATCTTTCACCTTTCTGGAAGGGCCTTCTGAACAGCAATAGCTGTGAATTCTCCTCTCCAGGGACAAGAGGGCATGATGACACCATCTTCCCCTGTTGCCCACCCACCAGCACAGTCAGATGCCAAGGGAGAAAGTGCCTTGAGTGCTTACACCAAAGCCTGCTCCCATGCTCCCGGCAGGGGCATCTTTACAAGGGCAGGTCCAACTGTGAGTCAGGAAGAAGGCGTCTCCCTCACAAGACCTGCATGGGCCCTCCACATGCATCAAGGTTTCTCACTGTAGAGTGCTCCAAAGCATCAGCTTCAGTTCTGGTGGAAATAGGACCAGGCTTTTAAATTTATTTTTTTTTATTCTTATTTTAAAATTTTAAACATATTTAATTATTTTTTCTCTTTGACATTAGGCTTATAGTTTTTTGTTTATTTTTTGGCTTGTTTCCTTTTCTCGTTTTTAAAATCAGGCTCCTCCCTCACCCCTTCTTTCTTTTTCCTTCTTTTTCTTTGGGATCAGGCATGTACTCTGTTTATTTGCTTTCTTGTTCCTTTTCCTTTTTTTCTTGGATTAGGCTTCTTCTTCTTTTCTTCTTCTTCTTCTTCTTTTTCTTCTTCTTCTTCTTCTTCTTCTTCTTCTTCTTCTTCTTCTTCTTCTTCGTCCTCTCAGGCTTATCTTAATTAACAAACCAAAACACACCTAAAGGCCCAAGCAGTCCCCACTGCAAGCAAAGAGGAACTCTGCAGAGGACTGACCTGTGGGAAAGAGCAGCCAAAACAGAATAGCAGAGTGCATATAGCATACACCAGAAACAGTTCCTGAAGCACCAGGCCTTGGACAGTGTATGACCTCTTCTTAATAGAGTATTACTTTTAGGAGCAGAAAGCATAACAAACTTTTATAACATACAAAAGAAAGAAACCTAGATATAATGACAAGACAGAGGAATTCTCCCCAAAAGAAGATCAAAAAGACCACAGCCATGGATTTGCTCAAAAACAGATATAAGCAACATATCTGAACATGAATTTAGAACAACAGTCATAATACTACCTGGGCTTAAAAGAAGCATAGAGAACATAGAAGACACTAGGGAAACCCTGTCTGCAGAGGGTCTAGTCAGGCTAAAATAAAAAATGCTATCACCGAGATGCAAATCAACTAAGTGTACTCACAATGAGGATGGAAGAAGCAGAGGAATGAATAGGGGATATAGAAGATAAAATAGTGGAAAATAATGAAGCTGAAAAGAAGAGAGAAAGAAAACTATTAGATCACAAATATAGACTTAGAGAACTCTGTAATTCTACAAAGTGCAATCATATCCATATCATAAAAGTCCTAGAAGAAGAAGGGTGGGAGAGAAAGGAGCAGAAGGTCTATTTGAACAAATTATATCTGAGAACGCCTAATCTGGGGAAGGAAACAGGTATTCAAGACCCAGAGGCCCAGAAAACTTCCATCAAAGTCAACAAAAACAGGTCAACATGAAGACATATCATAGTGAAATTTGCAAAATACCAATATATAGAGAGAATTCTGAAAGCAGCTAGGACAAAAGGTCCTTAACCTACAAGGGTAGATACATAAGGCAGGCAGAAGCAGAAGATAACAAGGAAATAGTGGCTTTGAATGGCACACAAACCAGATAGACTTCACAGATGTATTCAGAGCATTTCATCTTAAAGCAGCGGGATACATATTCTTTTCAAGTGCACATGGAGTATTCTCCAGAATATATCACATACTGAATCACAAATCAGGCCTCACAAATACAAAAGGACTGAGATCATACCATGCATATTTTCAGATAACAACTCTGTAAAATGTGAAGTCAACCACAAGAAAAAATTTGGAAAGACCCTGGATACATGGCAGTTAGAGAACATCCTAAAGAATGAATGAGTTAACAAGGAAATTAAAGAATTAAAAAATACATGGAAGCAAATGCAAATGAAAATGAAAACAGGACAGACGAACCATATAGTAATACAGGCCTTCCTCAAGAAGCAAAAAGTCTCAAATATACAACCTAATCTTGCAGTTTAAGAAGCTGGAAAAAGAATAGCAAATAAAGCCTAAAACAAGAAGAGGAGCACCTGGGTGGCTCATGGGTTAAGTGTCTGATGAACATGGATGCAAAAAAAAAAAAAAAAAAAAAAAAAAAACATGGATGCAAAAATTCTCAACGAGAATTAGCTACTAGCTAATGAATCCAATAGTACAGTAAAAGGATTATTTACCATGATCAAGAGGGATCTTGATCTGAACTTCAGGGGTGGTCCAATATCTGCAGAACAATCAATATGATAAATTACATTAATAAAGGGTAATCATAGGATCCTCTCAGTAGATGCAGAAAAATAATTTGACAAAGCATCCTTTCTTGATAAAAACCCTCAAGAAAGTAGAGATAGAAGGAACCTCAACATCATAAAGGACATATATGAAAGATCCACAGCTAATGTTATCCTTAATGGAGAAAAACTGAAAGTTTATCCCCTAAGGTCAGGAACATGACAAGGATGTCAACTCTCAACACTGTTGTTCAACATAGTACTGGAAATCTTAGACTCAGCCATCAGACAAGAAAAAGAAATATAAGGCATTTAAATCAGCAAGGAAGAAGTCAAACTCTCACTCTTCACATATAACATGATACTCTATATAGAAAAACTGGAAGACTCCACCTAAAAATTTCTAGAACTGATTCATGAATTTTGCAAAGTCACAGGTTATAAAATCAACATATAGAAATCCTTTGCATTTCTATACACGAGTAATGAAGCAGCCAAAAGAGAAATCAAGGGATGAATCCAGTTTGCAATTACACCGAAAACCATAAGATACCTAGGAATAAACCTAACCAAAGAGATGAAAGATCTGTACACTGAAAACTAAAGAACACTTATGAAGAAAATTGAAGAGGACACAAATTCTGTGTTTGTGGATTGGAAGAACACATATTATTAAAATGTCTATACTACCCAAAGGAATCTACACATTCAATGCCACCAGCATTTTTTCACAGAGCTAGAGCAAACAATCCTAAAACTTGTTTGGAACCAGAAAAGACCCTGAATAGCCAAAGTAATGTTGAAAAAGCAAAGCAAAGTAGGAGGCATTACAGTCTCAGACTTCAAATTATACTACAAAGCGATAGTGATCAAGATAGTATAAGACTGGCACAAAACAGACAAAAAAATCAATGGAACAGAATAAAGAACCCAGAATTGGACCCTCAACAATATGGGTAATGAATCTTTGACAAAGCAGAAAAGAAGATCCAATGGAAAAAAGACATTCTCTTCAACATTCTCTTCAGCTCTTTCCAGTGTTGGGAAAACTGGACAATGACATACAGAAGAATGAAACTGGATCACTTTCTTACACCATACTCAAAAATGAATTCAAAGTGGTTTGAAGACCTTAATGTGAGCTAAGAAACCATTGAAATCCTAGAAGAGAATATAGCAGCATCTTCTTTGACCTCAGCTGCTGCAATTTTTTATTAGGCATGTATCTGGAGGCAAGGGAAACAAAAGCAAAATGGGGACTTCAACAAGATAAGAAGCTTTTGCATAGGAAGGAAACAACCAACAAAACCAAAAGGCAACCAATATAATGGGAGAAGGTATTTACAAATGACATACCAGAGAAAGGGATAATACCTGGAACCTATAAAGAACTCATCAAAATCAACACCCCAAAAATAAATAATCTAGTTAAGAAATGGGCAGAAGACATGAACAGACATTTCTCCAATGAAGACATGCAGATGGCCAACAGGCATCATCAGGAAAATACAAATCAAAACCACAGTGAGATACAATCTCACACTAGTCAGAATGGCTAAAATGAACAACTCACAAAACAGCAGATGTTGATGAGGATGCAGAGAAAGGGAAACCCTTTTGCACTGTTGGTGGGAAGTCAAACTGGTATAGCTACTCTGGAAAATAGTATAGTTTCCTCAGAGAGTTAGAAATAGTACTACTGTACAACCCAGCAATTGCACTACTAGGTATTTACTCAGAGGTTACAAAAGTGGTGATTCGAAGGGGGCATAGGAACCCCAGTGTTTATAGCAGCACTCTCAACAATAGCTAAATTGTGCAAGGCACCCAAATATCCATAAACTGATGAATGGATAAAGAAGAGGTGATATATATATATATATATATATATATATATATATATATATAATATTCAGCCATCAAAAAGAATGAAGTCTTTCCATTTGCAACAACATGGGTGGAACTGGAATGTATTATGTTAACTGAAATAAGTCAGTCAAAGAAAGACAAATACCATATGATTTCATTCATACGTGGAATTTAAGAAACAAAACAGAGGGGAAAGGAAGTAAAAATAAGAGAAGATAAAAACAGAGAGGAAGGAAACCCTGAGAGACTTGGCAATTAAGAGAGTTGCTGGAGGGGAGGTGGATGGGCTAAATGGGTGAAGGGTATTAAGGAGGGCACTTGTTGGGATGAACACAGGGTGTTATATGTAAGTGATGAATCACTAAATTCTACTCCTGAAACCAATACTACACTATATGTTAACCATTTTGAATTTAAATAAAAAAATATATTAATGGAAAAAAGAATAGCAACAGACATTATGTATTTTGAAGATCTTATAAGCATTATCCCCTTGTGTAAATAAGAACGCTTATTAGGGGCAGTCCCAGTGGCTCAGCGGTTTAGTGCTGCCTTCAGCCCAGGGCGTGATGCTGTGGTTCTGGGATGGAATTCTGCATCGGGCTACCTGCATGGAGTTTGCTTCTCCCTCTGCCTGTGTCTCTGCCTCTCTCTCTGTGTGTGTGTCTCTCATGAATAAATAAATAAAATCTTTAAAAAAATGCTTATTAGATGAAGCAAGGGTTCTAATAGAGATTCCACCATCATGATTAAATGTTGCTTTAGCATTCAGCTCAGTGTGAGTATTCAAAGCTGCTTCTAATAATTTCTTAGAGAACTACCACATACATATATAAAAATTAACATAAAAGCATATAATTTTCAGGAAACCTATGTGTACTGTAAGTACTAATTATAGTCATGAGTTATGTTTTTAATTATGTGTGTTAATATTACATCATTCATCTATATTAACCAACTGAGCCACCCAGATGGCCCTTATTTATCTATATTAATGTTCATATTCCTGTTCTGTTTGGAAAAAATAAGCTTATTATTTCATATTTCTCCAGTGTCCACACTGGTGTTTCTCAGATTGTTGTATTTTCCTAGAGCTAGCCAGAGATAGTCTAAGGGCTATGGAAAATGACAAGCCCAGCAAATACTCTTGGGGAGTTATTTTATTGAACAACTTTTTGAAAAACAATGCTTTTAATACTGAAAGCAACAAGATGTTATGGATTAAAAAGAAACATTTCTTAAGGTACATCGGCAAACTGACATAAAATAAAGGGTCATTTTAGTTTATTCCACCAGACCTCCAGTTTATAGATTTATTTTTCTTAGAAGTCATTTGATGGGAACTTTGGAAAAATACTAATCTGTACACTGCCTGAAGAAATTCATAAGAAGTGAAATTAATTCAATCAAACATTATTTGACCAATGAATAGAAAGTCTCTGTTGTTTTATGAATTTGAGTCAGGGTTACTGCATTGCTAGTACCAGTAACATAACATTCAGATTCTGTTGAAAGCTTTTAATCTCTGTGATTCTAATTGAGCCACAGTTCTTATTAAGGAACCACAAAGTACAAAAAAAGTATATGCTTTTCAACTTTCATAAGGATATAGCATACATCAGTTTACAAATAGATTTCTTGTATTTCTTTTTAAGATTTTAGTTATTTTAGAGAGATAGAGCAAGAGAATATAAGCATGAACAGGGAGGGACAGAGGGGGAGGGAAAAGGAGAGGGAGAAAGCATCTGAAGCAGCTTCCACACTAAGTGTAGAGCCCAATGTAGGGCTTGATTTCATGACATCTGGATAGATCATGACTTGAGCTGAAATCAAGAGTTGGATGTGTAACTGACTAAGCCACCCAGGGACCCTGATTTCTTGTGTTTTAAAGAGGCTAATAATGTCTTTAGGCTACTTGTGTTAAGTATGTATAAATTTATGTATAGTTGTGATGAAAAATTCCAAGGGTTTGCTCTAGAACAGTACCTTGACAAATAGAGTTTTCTGCCATGATTGAATGTTCCATGTTTACTCTGTCCAGTATGGCAGCCATTAATCAGATGTGCATATTGAATACTTAAAATATTTCTACTGTGTCTGAGTATATATGTAATTGGGAAAAAAACTTGTCAAAACTAATTGATGAGCAGAATTTGAATTGGGATATTTTTGTAAAAATTTTTATATTTTTTACTTAAGTATAATTAATATACAGTGTTATGTTGGTTTCAAGTGTACAATATAACAATTCAATGATTCTATAATCAGTGTTTATCTTGGTAAGTATACCAAATTGTGATCCCTAAGATTCCCCCAAAATGCTTTGTTTGTTTTACAGCCTCTTCTTGATAGACATAACTTGGCATAGTCAGCAGGATCCAAAATGTCTTACCTCCATCTCTGGCACTGCCTCAGAATTGATGAAGTTACCTACAAGAGTCCATTGTACTCTGTCGTCTCCTCAGCAGCTTTGGCTCACGGTGGTAAGTCCTCTTGGTTCTGAACCTTTGCCTTGGTTGAAGTTCAGGCCTTTATTTGGATGTCTTCTGTTGGCTTTGGTCCTCATTCATTTCAGAGGGTAGGATTCCATCTTCACTTTTTGTGTGTGTGTATTTATTTATTAAACTATATTTTATTGAATTTACAAAAAAATAAGAGAAATGAGATGTATTTATTATCTTTTTATATTTACATACTTAGGCAAAAAAGGGATTGGGAAATAAATTAGTCTGCCTTTAACATACTACCTGGACTTTTCTGTCTTTCTTTTATTTTTGTTATTATTTTTAAAATTGAAATATATTTAACATGGAAACAAAAACAGACTCTTAAATACAGAGAGCAAACTAGTGATTACCAGAGAGAAAGTGGGTTGGGGGGGATGGATGAAATAGGTGAAGGGGATCAAGAGTACAGTGAAACCTATATAGATGGTGTTGGTTGTGAACAATGGTTTATCAATCAGTCTCAGGTTAATAATATGGAAACAAACCCCCATAAAGCTTTCAACAGAGAGGATATAATTTAGGGAATTATATATAGATGTTAGACGGCTAGGAAAACAAATTCAAAATAAATTGAGATAATGACATTAAAAACAGGTACTAACTCTTCGACTAAGGGAACAAATAGAAGGAATTAATGTTTTAAGTACAGAGAAACTTAAAAGAGGATACCTATGAATTTGGGGCTCAGACCTCTGAGGGAAAATTCCTGCTCAGTTGGTGCTGATACCTTTGAGAATACCTGATAAATTAGTTTTGATGAACCAAAGAAACTGGAAGGAGAAAAGCAGGACATTGATTCTCCCTATTTTTTTTTTAAGATTTATTTATTTATTTATTTATTTATTTATTTATTTATTTATTCATTCATTCATTCATTCATTCATTTATTCATTCATTTGTTTATTTATGATAGACATAGAGAGAGAGAGAGGCAGAGACACAGGAGGAGGGAGAAGCAGGCTCCATGCAGGAGCCTGATGTGGGACTCAATCCCAGGTCTCTAGAATCACGCCCTGGGCTGCAGGCAGCACTAAACCACTACACCTCTGGGGCTGCCCCCTATTTTTTGTTTAAATTCTTAGTGTACCTCTTATAGAGCCTGATAAGAAGTCAGTAAAAAAGTAAAAAGTTTATTTTTAGTGTTTCCAGCCTTAGCATCCCAACTAGGAGACACAGTTTGGAATGGAGCAAATAATTACTATCCTGGTTGATTTCATTGGTCAGTCAGCATTCAAACATGCCCTCTATACATTTTAACTTTCATGTCATGCAAATATATTTATGTTTCCACCTAACAACGTGTAATAATCTTTTGTACAAAAGAAAACTGTTTCTATAGTCTTTTTTTTTTTAAACTGTTTCTACAAAAGTGTGTGAAACAAAACCCCAGCAGTCACAGCATGATCTTTGGGCACCAGTCCTGGTATTCATCTGAGAGCAATGTAAATTACTCCACTCACTCAGTCACAGTGATGTAATTTAGGAGATTAAGCTAATAATCTAACTAACCAGAAATTTTTTTTCTTTTTCTTTTTATTATTATTATTATTATTATTTATTGGGGTTCAATTTGCCAACATATAACCTGAAATTCTTATGTAAAATGATAAAAGTAAAGGACAGAGAGTGGTATATAAATAAGAATAGTTAATATAAACCCATATGTGTGAGAATATATATATTTTTGTCAGTATACACAAAACACAAAAGGAAGAAAATGTACATAACTGCCTCAGTTCTTGCTTGTATAACAGATAAGAGGCTGTGATAAATGACATAGTTTCCATCTTCAACCACTGATCTCTTGGTTTAGTTTCACCCAACTAGCACTTTAACTGATCTAGTTTCCTTATCTGTTCAGGTAATACAACCATTGTCACCTGCCATGGAAACCTTCAAATTAGCAGTGGCCAAAATTGTGAGGACAGAAAACCAAATTTGTGTGAGTAGATTATTAGGAGCAAATACTTTTACCAGCCTTTGATTATTGGACTTATTTATCTGAGCTTGGGCTAAACCGTAGCATACAACATGATTACTTAGAGGATATACTTCATCCTGAAAGACAGAAACATACTTTCAGAATGTTTTCTCTCAACTGGTGCTATAATTGAGTCATTGTCTCATGCTAGCATCTTCTTTTTTTTTTATTTATTTTTAATTTTTTAATTTTTATTATTTATTTATTTTTATTATTTTTTTATGCCAGCATCTTCTAAGTGATATAATAAGACTAGAGAATTCCATGGCCAGAAGCCAATCTAACATTTATTTTGATAGGAAATGAATTTCTTTTGGTAAAATAATAAAACATAAGTAAGTCAATCCCTAATTTCACAGATTTTGATACTGGCAGAAGAGTTGTGGACATGAAATGCATATTCATGGCAAGCATTGCATGTTTATTTCAGTGATGCAAAGTAGTTGACATCTCTGTGTTGAAAGGGATCCAGTATAATTAATCTGCCATCAGGAGTCTGGCTAGTCCCTCTAGAGATTTGTGCCATATTGATAGCTCTATATCTATCGGGTCAGGATTTGTCTTTGCTGCTGGCAGATAAGGTACTCAACAGTGGCAGCCAGATCAGACTCAGTGAGAAAAGTTGATTTTTTTGAGCCCATATATAGACTCCACCTCTATTATCATGACCACAGCATATTTGGGTTCATTAAAGAGGTGCCAGAATGGCTGAGAAAAGGGCTTATTGATGTCCACAGAGTATGTATATTATCCACCTCCTACCCATAGATGAGCATTCAGATGAAATCAAACATTGTAATATCCTTTGTCCTTTTCTAAAAATTTATACTTACTCATCTTCCATCTTCCAATCTTCCATCTAGTTCTTTTTGGTTTTTGACAAGAAGGCCAAACTACTAGCCATCACCTGTTAATTTGTTCAGATACATATTTCTAACAATTTCTTAGTATTAAGTAGGTAACTTAATACATACTCTTCCAGGTTCTGCCTATTGGCAATATTTCTCTTCACTACTGTTACTCAGGGAACTTTTTGATTGAGGTTCTGGTGTTGTAAGGCACCTAGTTCTGGCTGATGGTGGTATGGACGAAAACAATTGTTAAACAAGGAAAACATTTTTATTTTTAATCAGCCACTGGTAGTTATGTACTTTAAGGTTGTAGGTGTGGATTGAGGGAGAGAAGAGGATGTAACTCTAGGAGTAGATGCTCCAGGAGTCTTATGGAACCTTCTTGTGCTTCTGGATCTGTTGAAGCCAGTTTCTTGTATCTTATTTGTACTTGATGATAGGACTGCTATGAATGTCCGAAGTTTTGCAACATAGTAGTAGATTTGGGAGTGAGGAGGACAATACTAGAGATAGGAAATCTAGTTAAGATATTTTTGCATTAGGTCAAGACAGAGATGGTGAGGAAATGAACATGTTAACTTACTTGGCGAAAGGATCTTTACACGTGTTAAGGGTCTTAAGATGGGAAGAGTATCCTGAAGTATACAAATGGACCCAATATAGTCAAAAGGGGGAATTCAGGCATCACCAAAAGGTGGAAAGGCAAGGAAACAGATTCTTTACTACAAACTTCAGAAGGAATACTACCTTGCTGACACTTTGATTCAAGCTCAGTGAAATTTCTGACCTCTTATATTGTAAGATAATAAATGTAGGTTGTTATAAGCCAAAAAAATGTGATAATGTGGCACAGCAGCAATAGAAAACTAATATAATCTAGAAGGACCAATAGGGTCTAGAATAGCAAATCTTCCAGCTACCAATATGATTATTAGGAAATATGAGAATGCTTTAAGGCAAATAGGCTCATCATCTATCATGTTTCAGTTAATGTAAAAGTATAATTTAATAAAGAATTTAAGTAGTTGTGAAGTTTGAAATGAATTTGAAGGGAATTTCATGATGGTGAAAGTGAGTAGAAAGGGGAAAGTTAATGTTGATGTTAGAAAGGATACTCAATGATGGGTTCCATCCAAAGATAACAGTAATGTGCAGCATTGTATTAAGTATTCAATCATGTCTGCAATTTTAGGATTTTATTTTAAAATTTTGCAATGTCCTTGCAGCAAATAATTCTCCAAGGCATAGTTGGATTTATTATGTTTATTTAATTCCTAATTATGTTTTCTTATTTTTCTCTTTTTGGGGGAAAATTTTAAAAAGTTAATAAGAAGATGGCTACACAGGGTAAAAAGAGATGGCTCTATAGTTTGGTTTCTTATGATAAGGAACTGCACAAGGGCAATTATTTAAATACACATACACACACACACACACACACACACACAACATCTATATCAAAAACCAGAACATTAGAAATGCCCTGAAGACTTTGTCATTGCACATTTATCATTCCTCTAAAAGATAACCAGCTTAATTATTTCCGTTACTATTTTTTGGTTGTTTTTGAAATTTACATTAATGATACTGTCAGTATATACTATCCTATAACTGACATCTTTTGCTCAATATCTTATTTTTTATTTTTCTTTCAGTTGTTGAATGTAGTAGCAGTAGATTTTTTTTTTTTTTTGGTTTTTGTTTTATTTTGTTTTGCTTTTCCCTCAGCTTGAAACTATTATGAATAATCCTGTTATAAACATTCTTATATATATCTTTTGTGCACAAAAATAGATACATATTTCTTTTGAGTATGTACCTAGTAATAGAACTGTTCTGTCATAGGATATTCAAGTTTTCAGATGTAGTAGGTAGTTCCAAACAGTATTCCATAGTTTTATCAATTGGCACACCTCCATTAGCAGAGTATAAGTGCTAGTTTCTCTACATCCTCATTAGAAATTATTAGTTTTGTTGTTCTTAGCATTTCTGTTGGTTGCATAGTGGTATTGCTTCAAGGCTTTACTTTATCTAATGAGTTAATTTTTCATGTTTATTGGCCTTTGGATATTATCTTCTATGAAATACTTTTCAAGACTTTTGTCTACTCTTAAAAATGTAGTTGTTTTAATTTTTAAAAATTTGTTTTAATATATTTTAATATATTGTGGATGAGTCATTTGACAAATGTATGCATTGTAAATATATATATACACACACACGCATATATGTAATATGTAATTTAATGCTAAATACTTTATATCCACATTTTCCTTTGTGATAGTGTTTTTATGTCCAGTTTACATACTCCTTGTCTATTCTAAAGTTATGAGGATATTCTTTTGTTATCTTTTAAAAGTTTAGTATTCTACCTTTTTTAATTTGTCTAGAAATTTACCTGAAATTTATTTTTGTTTATATTGTGAAGAATAAGATTTATTTTATTTCCTATGTGAATATTCAATTGACGCAACATTATTTATTGAAAATACCACCACTTTATTGAGGGTCATAAATTAAATTTTGCCATAAATTAAATTATTATATATGTGTGGGTTTCTCTCTGGATACTAATCTGTTCCATTTGTTTATTTAACTGTCTTTTTGCTGAAATAACCCTATGTACATTATTTTAGCCTCCTAGGAGCTCCTAATTATCAGATAGTTTAAATCTACTAAGTACATCTTCATTAAAATAGTCTTGGATCATGTTGGCTCTTCTTGGTCTACTGCAGTGCTGTATACATTTTAGAATCAGCTTGTCAATGTCACACACACAAATATACATGCATAACTCCTATAGTTTTGGTTTTGATTGACATTAATATGCAGATAAATTTAAATAGATTTTCTATATTTACAGCTAAATTTTTTTTCAGTATAATTTCCAATCACTCCTCTATGTGTTTTTTGTTTTTTGTTTTGTTTTGTTTCTTTTGTTTTTGTTTTTGTTTTTTTTTACTCCTCTATGTTTTTTAAATGAACTACATCCACAGTACCATATAGAGGATTTGCAAATGTAGCATCATGGTGTTTCTACTCATGAAATTGTATAGGATTAAAAATTGAACCTAAAAAACTATTAGTAGGTTGTAGGTACTTTATTCATATTTCAATTACTAGGTTAAAAAATAAGTAAGTACTGATATTAAAAATTTTTTAAATGTAAACTTTGCATAGTAATAATATACTATTTAAATTATTTATGCTTTTGCTTCTTCTGTCGTTCCTTCCTTTTCTTCTGTCTGTTCTTCCTCTTATACTTTCTCCACTATAAATTCCCATGTAATGTAACGAATAATAAACTTAAAATCCAATAATCTGTATTGTGGTCCTGGCCATACCTATACGTGACAGGACTTCGAGCAATGTACTTACCATTCTTTATAAAATGTGTCCTTAAGAACATATGCTATGGAATTAAATTGCCTGTGTCAAATCCTACTTCTACCATTTACAGCCAGGGAAATGTTAACAAATTATTTAGCTTTTCTTTCCTTACTTCTTTCATCTGCAAAATAGAGATGATTCGTGTGGGGATTAAATGAGTTAATACATATAAGCTGCTTTGAAGAGTGCCTGTCATATGGTAAGCTAAATATTTGTTTTAATTATTATACCTGTCGTGCTGTTTTTAAAGTGAATTATTTTATGAAAATATGTGAAAATAATTTGATAAAGCAAAATGTGTCATACAAAAGTAAAACTTAGCAATCATTTTGTTTTTATAGAAGTTACTCTTATCGGTAGCCCAGATTATTTGTCTATATATTCATCACTCTCCACCATTAGAATAATTTTGAAAGCTATCAATATTTTCACTACACACACACACACACACACACACGATATGTATCATGCATATGATACTACCAAAATTTGGAAATGTCTTCATAAACTTCATAACTTATTATCAGATAACAGTTGCTTTTTTCATTATTTCTACATTTCTTAGACTATACTATTAACAAAATTCAAACTTGAAGAGGTTTGGCACTTGGGTTATAGGCCACTGTGCTTGGAAAGAGGAGAAATTGGATCACTTACTTATGTCACTAACTTTGCGGTATAGACTTATAATAAGTTCAGTGGAGGATGAGAAACAATTTCAGCTGTCTGATCAAATTTGAAAGTCATAAATTTTAAGTCAAATTGAAAGATATATTTGAGTGACAAGGAATGAAATTTACATCTTAAAAGCCCAATATTGAAACTCTAGATATAAAATTCAACCTTGAGTATCTTTAACCCCATTTTTAATAAAACCTTGAAGGACAGCAATTTCTAGAATGTCTAATATAAAATGTCAGACATTATCTCTATTAACAAATGCTCTGTAAACAAAACTCAGATACACACATACATACACACACAATTGGTCAGTGTTAAGATAAATAAGCAAAACAAAACCCAACCCTACCCTTATAGAATCTGTTAAAATATATGATTAATTTATACTCAGTAAATAAATATCTTAAAGAAATTTTCTTTAAGAAGGAGTACTAAAAACTATTAGAATTTTGGTACTGACTACTTTATGAAAAATTCATAAGAAATTATTCTATATATAATAGAAATAGTTGACCTTTAAAGTCTGGACTCAGTGCTATTTAATTGAAATGTAATGAAAGTCAAATACAAAATTTAGATATTTTTCATAGAAATGCTTAAAACTAAATATAAATATAATGCAATTAATATTTATTACATACTTTATTTAAAGAATTGCATATAAGCTGTTATTTTAATATGCACTCAATGTAAAAAAATTGATAGGGAGATATTTCTCATTCTTTTATTTATTCTGTTTTGAAATCCAATGTTTATTTTGTATTTAAAACACAGCTGAATTTGGAATGTCCACATTTCACATGCTCAATAGCTACATGTGACTAGTAATTGCTGTGTTTTATAGAACAGATCTGGATGGTATAAGAAAATATAGGTGAGTTTTATACAAATGGTGAATATAGTGTACAGATGTGTTCATCTAATTTTTGGCAACTTTTAGCCCTGAAGCAACTTTTAGCCCTTAAACATCCCTGTCAGGTAAAAACTTTTTAAGATATTTATATCTTTTTTTTAAATATCTTAGTTTTTAACAAAACATATCTGTGATAGATTTCATGTTCATTACTCCTTAAATTTCCAGCATATTTTATAAAATGTCAATTTATCAGCCAGTCTTTAAATTGAGAAAGCATACATGAAAGCAGAGGGAACTATTTAATAGTAAGAATTAAGGGCTTATCTTACCATTTGAAATGCAGGATATAGAAATCAGAAGACTGAACATGAGAGACTCCTAACTCTGGGAAACGAACAAGGGGTAGTGGAAAGGGAGGTGGGCAGGGGGTTGGGGTGACTGGGTGATGGGCACTGAGGGGGGCACTTGACAGGATGAGCACTGGGTGATATGCTATATGTTGGCAAATTGAACTCCAATTAAAAAAAAGAATGAAAAAAAAAGAAGACTACCTTTAGGAAAGTTGATGTATAGGCCACTCATGAAGGTCATCTCCAATTATCCCAGTTATCCACATAAACTAACGGAATTTCTAACACGTGAAGCAATGCTACTTTCTTGACACAGGGGAAAGATCTAAAAATAATTAAGCCCTGGACCTCAAAGACTGACCTAAGAGGTGATACATGCTACTTTTTTGCAGAGTACCGTGACCAATTGTAACTTGGGAGGAATGAGACATGCAATTCTAACATGTACAGAAAGAAGTAGAAATGTATTTGTGAACAGCCCCAAGAGTTACCACAGGACATGATAGAAGCCATAATAAATAAGAAAATAAGATAATGGCAGCTGGGGCACCTGAATGGTTCAGTGGTTGAGCATCTGCCTCTGGCTCAGGTGGTGATCCCTGGGTCTTGAGATGGAGTCCTGAATCAGGATCCCTGCAGGAAGCCTGCTTCTCTCTCTGCCTATGCCTCTGCTTCTCTCTCTGTGTCTCTCATGAATAAATAAATAAAATCTTTAAAAAAGGATAATGGCAACCAATTTTAATGATTTGATGGAAGTCACATATCACCAGATTAAAAAGATGCACTTGAGTCCTAAAAGGTTAATAACTATTAATTCTACACCTAAATATACAGTAGCAAAATATATCAATGAGAAATATTAGAAGACACTCTAGACAGGGGCACCTGGGTGGCACAGTTGGTTAAGTGACCAACTCGATTTCGGCTCAAGTCATGATCTCAGGGTTGTGATATCAAGCCCCTTGAGCTTAACATTCTCTGCCTCTCCCTTTGCCCCTCTCACCCCTCTAAAAAAAAAAAAAGAAAAAAGAAAGAAAGAAAGAAAGAAAGAAAGAAAGAAAGAAAGAAAGAAAGAAAGAAAGAAACTCTAGACAGAAGAGATTATCCACAAATTGATACAATTTTTGATATAAGATTGGCAGAAGGTTTCCTATAAGAACAATACTAGAAAATATTAATATATTTAAGGAATTCAAAGGGAAAGTTTCTAACAAGCAATTGAACACAGGTTATGGTAACACATGCTGGTAATTTGTAAATTTGATTAACTGGCATGTTATTAGGAATGCTTACTTGTTTGAGACTAAGCTGGCTTCTCTACAGTGTTCTCTTTGTAATGTATCAATTTCGCTACACAAAACTACATTTCCCAAAATTCCCTTCCCTGTAAGTTTCTAGTTAGCCTGGGTAAGAAGAGATTTTATTTATTTATTTTTTTTTTCATGAGATTTGGCAATCAGTAGTGAAGTGAATGACATTTTGTTTAAAAACAAATGCTTGGGGGATCCCTGGGTGGCGCAGCGGTTTGGCGCCTGCCTTTGGCCCAGGGCACGATCCTGGAGACCCGGGATCGAATCCCACATCGGGCTCCCGGTGCATGGAGCCTGCTTCTCCCTCTGCCTGTGTCTCTGCCTCTCTCTCTCTCTCTCTCTCCCCGTGTGACTATCATGAATAAATAAATTAAAAAAAAAAATGCTTGGAAGTTTGGGGAAGATGTAACACACTTCTTTGCTTATCTGGGAGGTTACCTCATTGGGGTTGGAGAGCTTTGGGTCAGCAGCTAATCTATCTCTTTTAGCTTCTCTTCTTCCTGGACCTGGAACTGTAAAGACATATTCCAACTTCTCCTTCAGGACACCCAGATTCCAACTTCTTCCTAAATTTAAGACACCCAGTTAACAAGGTTGGAGATGATAAGATGATAAACATGAATTTCCAGTCATTCCTTAGGGATTCCAGATTGGTTGTGGTTACAGACCCCAGCTCATTTTCATGAGTTGAAAATTGTCTCTACTCTCCTCTTCTTTACATCTGATTTTATATTCTTTGGACTTCAACCTTCAGTATAAGATACAAAGACAGCAGCTGTAAAGAGACTATTTAACCTCTGCCACAATTGCATAATGTCAAATCCCTGCAATGCATCGCTCACTTCATATGTAGGAGTGGTTATGTTTCTTTTATTGAACTCTAATACAAAATTTGGCATTGGTAGTATTTCTGATAGAATCTTAATTATATGTTCCCTGAATTCCTTTTAGGCTATCTAAAATGGATTTAATGGCATTAATGACTTTTCAATGATAAAGAACACAATGGTAGCTTATGACATGTAGAGGCAAATTATTACCTGTTAGTAATTAATATAAGTGTCTTTCTCCAAAAGGCAAAATTACTGGTGACAAAGCATTTTGCCATAGGAAATGCTAGGATATATAAGGATTATATTGGCATTGCGTAAGTATACTAGAGAACATGTGGTAAGAAGATCTTAAGCTCAAGGCCTTAAGTTAGTTTTCAACTTGGGGCACCTGGGTGGCTCAGTCGGTTAAGCATTTGACTTTTGGTTTCAGCCTAGGTCATGACCTCATGGGTTGTGATCTCATGGCTCCTGGGATCAAGCCTCTCCTCAGGCTCTTGGCTCAGGGGGAGAGTCTGCTTAAAGACTCTCTCCCTCTGCCCCTGCCCCCACTTGTGCACAACCACTCTCTCTCTCTCTCTCTCTCTCTCTCTCAAATAAATAAATAAATCTTTAAAAAAACAAGTTAGTTCTCAACTCAAGGTCTGCATAAGGGACCTGAAAGCTTCTGTGACTATTATAAAACAAGCACTTATCCTTTGTAGCCATGAAGCAGAGATTTCTGAAAACAATATCCAAAATCAAATCCTGCAAGTGGCTGACTTACAATGCAAATTTTATTTCTAAACATGTAATATATCTAGGAAGGGATGAGATCTTGAGAATTAGAATGCAGCCATATGGACAGATTCCAATGAAGCTAGGGAGGGACTTTGAACTCTTAAATCTTAATGAAATTTCTTTGCCAGCAGAAGCAGTCCTTCCATCCTTTCATACCGATAGTATTCCTCGCTTGCCTGAAGATCTGTAATGGCTTCTACAATGGTGGTTCCACAAGAGATTGCTAATTCTCTTTAGTACCTATCCCCACCACATTTTCTTATATATATATAACTAGACTGAATACCCAGCATGCCTTCAACAGTGAGTTACAAATGGGAACCTTGAGAAGATAATGTTACATAACCACAGAATTGCATGACTTTGCCAATTTATAGTAACAGAAATCTGTGGATGCTAAGAACATGAGATCAAAGTGTAAAGAATATAAGTTCAATCAGCACACATTTATTGATATGGCATAATAAGCAGAGATTCTAGATTCAGCGGATAGACTTGAGATGCTGGTAATGACTAGTCATTTGCTTGGTTAGCTGAATTGTTAACCCAAGAATGATCTATAATAAACTTAAATGTCAGAAGGTATTTAGAAAGGTATCCAAAGGCTTACAGGGGTTACAATGATAGAGTGGATTTGTCATTCAAGACCTGTTCTATTTATTCCCTTATGTGTCTTCTCAATTATAGAGGCTGAGAAGTCCTACAATATGCCTTCTGAAAGCTGGAGACCCAGGAAAGGCAGTGGTGTAGTTCTAGTCTGAGTACTAGGGCCTGAAAACCTGGAACACTGATGTCCCAGTTTGAGGGCAAAAGACTGATGTCCTAGTTTAAGCTGTTAGGCAGAAAGAGAATTCTCTCTTACCTTGCTTGTCTTTTTTCTTTATGCTTCCAATAGATTTGATAAGGCCCACCCACATTGAGGAGAGCAATCTATGTTAATCAGTCTGCTGATTCAAATGTTAATCACATCCAGAAATATCTTCATAGATACACCCAGAATGTTTAACCAAATATTTGGGCACCCTGTGCCCCAGTCAAGTTGACACGTAAAATTAATCATCACATTCATATATTCAGTGATTAAAATCCAATATCACTCTCTTGAACTTACTTGCTTTCAAATTTATTGCCCTTTACAAGCTGGAGAGTTCCTCAAAATTAGGGACTCATTTTAATTCACATTCATCTTCATATTCCCAAAGATGTGAGCAAATTAGATAGGGCATTTGATTAAATATACCTGAGGAAAACAGAAAAAAAAAAAAAAAAAGTACATATTAGGCTCCGGAGATAGAATCAGGCATTCTCACTTGCTACTATGTCACCTATTGACATTAATATTAACATTAATTAATAAAAAGGAGTAGACTTACTTATACAAGAAAAAATAATTTCTGATATTGGTAAAAACAAACACAACTTCCTAAATATATAATATCAAAATGAACAGAAGTCCAGCATGAACATTATTAGAGACTTGAAAAGCAGTATTGTGAAATTCACAAAATGCTAGTTATGGTAACCCTTTAACTTGCTATTTAGCATAACCAAAAACATGTTTTTTAGGGGAGGGAAAGGATATATAAGTTGGCTTTTTTCCCCCTCCTAATTATGGCTTTGGAGGAGCAACTTTCTCAGCTACTTATCTATCACTTGACTGTAATAATAGTTACTATTTCTTGGAGCTAGACAAGAATTAAATAAATTGGCAACAGTGATTTAAAAAAAATATTTATTCATAACAGAGACAGACACAGAGAGGTAGAAACATAGGCAGAGGGAGACGCAGGCTCCTCATGGGGAACCCCATGTGGGACTCAATCCTAGGACGCTGGATCATGACCCTGAGCTAGGGGAAGGCAGATGCTCAGCCATTAAGCCACCCAGGCATCCTGACAACAGTGATTTTGTTTAGCAAAATTAAAGGTGTCTTAATTGATGGATGAAAAATTTGCTCTTGAATCTTGAGTGGGGGAAAGAACACCTCACAAACCACCAAAGCAAAGTAACACAGACTAAAACAAAACAGATTTAGAAAGCAGAAAAATAAGGGTTTGCAGAGACAATCTATACTATCTAGATTTCTTTATTTACAGTAAATATAAAAAGTAGCTTATATCTCTAGGTTATTAGCAAAAATGAATTATGTAATTATACATAATTTGAAAAAAGTTAAATACTTCCCAGGATGTTATTTTTATTTTGCCCACATACCAACACCTCTTTTCTATTTTTTTTTTTTCCTGTTCGTGGTATATTTCTAATCTTTAACTTGAAGAGGTTGATGATTTTCTTATTTATAATACCTTCAAGCCTCCAGTTAAAGGATCTGGCTTCCAGAATCAGATCCCCTAATTCTATGTACCTTTTCTTGAATGGTAGGAGTCATGGCCTAGGAACATACAGTACCAGTACTAGGAGCAATAGATAGCAACCCAAGCCAGGAACTAACTGGCACAAAGATAATCAGAATGCAATCATTAGTTTGCTGCTTTCTCTTCTGTAGTCTTCTAATTTTCTTTCACCTTATCACAGACATGCACCATCAGTGTTTCAAACCAGGATTGTATTGACAAGAATCGATGAAGTTCCCAAACTACCTTTGTAATCCAGGCATTTAAAAACTGAAGACTTAGGACTATCATTATTTCATTAATGAAAATTTTAGTTTTTCCTCCAATTTTTGACAAATGAAGAATAGGAAGAATTTTTTCATTAAAAAATATTGCTTTACATCTGACTCTTGATTTTGGCTCATGATTGTGAGATCCAGCCCCCGAGTCAGGCTCTATCCTGAGCATGGAGCCTGCTTAAGATTCTCTCTCCCTCTCTCTCTGCCCTTACCCCTGCCCCGGGCTCCAGGCTCATGCAGACACTCTCTCTCTTTAAAAAAATAAAGTAAATTTTAAAAATTACTGCTTTAGATTTCCAATGAAGAGTGTTTCTTAGCTGCTCAGCTCAACCAACAATGGGATAGTGCTCAACAATACTGATAAGCTAGATTAATGAAAATTGGCACATTTCACAGTCAATATTTTATTTTATACTATAAGCATTTTTAATATATCACACTTTTTGATGAGAGAAATCAGAACATGTGGTAGGTGTTCAGCATAATATTTCATTTATAACCTCAAACCCTAAAAATTAGGTGTCATTGCCATTTTACAAAGGCATAAACTGACATTCATAGAAATTAAATAACACATAGAAAGCTTTAAAGCAAGAATCATATGCATATCTGAAATATCTCAAGTGGATAAATTTGTAGCTTTTTATTGTCTTACAATCTTACAGTTAGTGGTATTTATGCCAATTTCTTTTCACAACATAGGCTTGATTTTATAATTACTCAAGTTGAAATGAAGCAAGTCATCTATCTATTATTACTATCACTCCTGCGTTTTCTGCAGTTTAGTACATGTCTAATTGCATTCAAAACCATTCAGAGGCTTTTCTTTTCTTTCCAAGCCATTATTACTTAAATGGTCTCTCTTCATTAGACTGAATAAGAGTGCAGATTTTCAATTCCTTGGAGAGACTCAAGGCTATCTATCCCTGTTACCTTTTTATTATTCCTTCAGAGTCTCATTTTTTACCATCTGGCAAATTTCAAAGGCCAGAAACGTTCACTTCAGACATGATTTCAGATTCTGAAATAAAAGTCATACCTGGAAGCTTAATATAAGAGAAAAGAAATGGAATCTGGAAGGGTTAGGGAAGTTGCAATGTACTAACTCATTCAATTTCAGGATCAACACTTTGTATTTAATTTTGGGTTTTCTTCCTTAGCAGAGCATCTAGTTTGCAAAAATAGTTTCTATATACACAGTTCTTATTTATTTTCTGGATTAGTTTCTAATACTTTTTCCATCCATTTCTATGAATCGAATCTCCTCTTAGGATTTCTTCCACAGTTCTTTTCTTTGTGTCTAGACCTCCTCTTTTTTAGCCTTCTCTGACTTTTCCTTTCATTGTGCCTATCATCTTCTTTTTTCACTGCAGCTGTTAAGTTAAAAAAAAAAAATCAGAAAGCTATTGATGTCGCTATCTTTCTCCTGTCACTTTCATCAGAAAAAATGGAGTTCCAATGTGCAGCATCTAGTTGCTTAGCAACAATATTTTCAGCATCTCTGCCAGCATGAAGAGTGTAAAGCTGTTTCTGCTAATGTGGCTGCATTACAAAAAAAGAGCATAGTTTGAGTGGAAATAGGAAAAAAATAAGCCCTGAAAAATTCAACAATCTCAGGATATAATGAATGCAGAAAAGGTTGAGCATTTTTCAGTGGAAACTTTCTTTTTACCACATGACATATCACTTGCAGAGAAGTTCATTCTCTAAAGCAACACTTCAAGAGTTATGCAATCAAAAATACCTACATGACTGTTCTGCATCAAGTTACTATGCTGCCAGATTACTTTATTTTTCTATGTATATATTTACAATTCCAGGAACAACTAACTTTACTATTAATGTTTTAGGCACAAGCAAGAATAAAAAATTTTAATTATACCTTTTCAAAATTTGTTACCATTATTTGTTTTAGTGAACAAGAACTGATGACTTTACTATGTAAGTGTGCAAATGCATTCCTATTGTTTTTGTGACTTTATTTTAATCACACAGCATCTTTGCTGCTTTAGTAGACACTTGTATTTTTTCATGTTTGACATTTTTATAGTTGACTCATTTTCAAATAAAATATTTTGATTGTTTTATATTTATGTTGTTTGTGTGTTTGAAAGTAGAGAGATACTAGAAAAACTGACAATTGAAATTCATTAGCAACATTAAACGCAAAGTTATCCGTTCAATTAGAAGATACTGTTTAAATACCCCTTATTTTTGCTAACATCATTTAAAAAATATATTTCTTGTATACCATTTTAGAATTCTGTTTTTGTCAGCTCATATGACATTTGTATACAAGTTTACAGAAAGCTAATTATATATTTATTGAAATATTATTTAAATATTGAAATATGATACATTTATTTAAAAATTATTAAAATAAATAGAAATTTATTAAAATTTTAATATAATGTGTGATATTCTTTGTAGTCTGGAATGTATTTTTAATCAGAGACTAAGGTTCTGCATCTTTAAATGAAAATAATATTTCATAATTTCAGTTCTACTAGAAAAATTAAAGTGAGATAATGAATGCAAAACACTAGGCATGTCTGATGTGCAAAAAATATTCAGTAATTTAAAGCTATTGTTGTTTAGAAATTTTCATAAAATAGACTGCTGAACCAGATGGATTTTTTTCTAGATACTTTCTGCCTTTTTTATATAAATATATTTTTTGACCACCAAGTTGTGCTGAGAGTTGCAGCATTCTTGACATTAAATGTTTAAACATATACAATCCAAAGAAATAGATGAGATATGAATAATTAAAAATATTAATAATAGCCAGGAATATTGGATGGGTAGACATTAATATTTATTAATATTTTTGAATGATAGTGTAAATAGTAGATTGTGGACAACATGATTACAAAATTATTTATTTCCATAATTATGGGGATTATTTCTTTTATAGAAAGAAGTCTTCCACTTAAAAAGTAAAAATTAACTTTCTGTTCCTAAGGGCAAGAAATTCTCTCCAAAGATCACAAATGATAATACGGAAATATTGTAAATAGTATACGTTTATAAGAATGTAAGGAAAGAATCAGAAGCAGACACTGCCTTTTAAAAGAACTCATAAAACAATGTCAAAGAGGTTGCTGCCTCTATTCTCCTCTAGGATTTTGATGGTTTCCTGTCTCATATTTAGGTCTTTTAATCCATTTTGAATTTATTTTTGTGTATGGTGATAAAAAGTGATCTAGTTTCATTCTTCTACATGTTGCTATCCAGTTTTCCCAACCCATTTGTTGAAGAGATGGCCTTTTTCATGAGGTATTCTTTTCTGTTTTGTCAAAGATTAGTTGACCATATAGTTGTAGGTTCATTTTTGGGTTTTCTGTCCAGTCCCATTTATCTACAGGTTTGGTTGTTGTTGTTGTTTTTAGGGTGTGTGTGTGTGTGTGTGTGTGTGTGTGAGAGAGAGAGATACCATACACTGTCTTGATGACCAAAGCTTTGTAATATAGTTTGAAGTTTGGAATTGTGATGCCTCCAGCTTTGGCTATTTGTGGTCTCTGTGATTTCATAAAAATTTTAGGATTGTTTATTGTAGCTCTGTCTGTGAAAAATGCTGTTGGTATTTTGAGAGAGATTGCGTTAGGGCAGTCCGGGTGGCTCAGCGGTTTAGCGCCGCCTTCAGCCCAGGGCCTGATCCTTGAGACCCAGGATAGTGTCCCACGTTGGGCTCTCTGCATAGAGCCTACTTCTCCCTCTGCCTGTCTCTGCCTCTCTCTGCGTGTCTCTCATGAATAAATAAATAAACTCTTTAAATAAAAAAAAAAGAGATTGCATTAAATGTGTAGATTGAATTGGGTAGTATAGACATTTTAACAATATTTGTTTTTTTAAATCTATGAGCATGGAATGTCTTTCCATTTCTTCCTGTGGCCTTCAGTTTCTTTCATCAGTGTTTTATAGTTTTTAGAGTACAGATCTTTTAGTTCTTTGGTTAGGTTAGATACCTAGATATCTAGGTATCTTATGGGTTTTGATACTATTATAAATATTTCGGGTACTGTCATATGATGATCAAAGAACAAGGAGGGGTCCAGAGATTTTTATATCATCCTTGTCAATATGATATGACTTAAAAAGTTGATAAAGATGTCAATTTTAATTTAAAAAATAATGGTAATTTAAGGCTCCAGGAAACACAAAATCATGTATTAGAAAAAAAATGCATTTGTTGCACAATACTTGCCTGTAAAGTGACTATTTAAAAGACATTGTAATGTAAAAACAGATTTTGAGTGTATTGTGAATACTTAGTGGCAACCCATAGACAAAGTATTAGCAAATGCACAACTCTACATAAATGATAGCAAACCTGACAAGGTAAAGGTAGAAATAGGAAGCAAACAAAAAAACCCAAGAACGTTGTATAATAAAGTAAGGAGTCCATACATGCTTTCAAGAAATAATGAAAAAATAAATAAATTTTTTCATTTGCAATTAAAATACATGGGACAGTTAAAAATCATGATATAACTATAATGCAAAAGAGAAAGAAAGAGATGATTCATGATATACCCTTAGATACTAAATCAGGGAATTAATAGAAAATGTCTAAAAGTAATTAAGTCAAGAAATAATGATATAAACATATGGTTTAGAGATATAAATTAAATAAAATACCTTTTAAAACATGAAGTGTTTTCTGAATTTACAAACTAGGTAAGGTGAGAGCCAAGGAGCTCTCGTTTTCCATTGTTAGTCCATCTGAGATATCATTTTTCATCAAGTTCACACATTATTTAAATATGTGTATTTGCATATTTTAATATAAATGAGTATTTAGAAAAAAATTAATTTATAATTGTAATTTATTGTTTCTGCACTTTCAAAAGATTTTATTTATTTATTTAGTTAGTTATTTGAGAAAGTGAGAGTAAGAGAGAGAGATGGGGGGCGGGGAGAGAGTGTGAGCAAAGGAGGAGCAGAGGAAGAGCGACAAGCAGATTCCTCCCTGAGCACAGAACCTAGGGCAGGGCTTGATCCCATGACCTGGTCACTCAACCAATTGAGCCACCCAGGCATCCTTGTTCTGTATTTTTATAGTCAATAATAAGATTATATGCTCTTCTCGAAAAAACAAAATAAAACTTGAGTTTCTTTTAGAATTGGTGAATAACTTAAAGATATAGTTCTTGTCTGTAAGATTTAAGACTGTTGAAACTAAAAATTTCAATATAAGTACACCAAAAAACTGATACAAGATATTAAAAAGAAAAACTACAGGACACATCATACTTAATAGTAAAAGACTAAACTTTCTCCCTATGATCACAAACAAATCAAGGATGTCTTTTTTCACCATCTCTATTTAATATTTTACTGTAAATCTTATTGCAATAAGGTAAATAAAATTACATCAAAGACATAAAATTTAAAAGAGATGTATTAAAATTAGGTTATGGTGATAGTTGCATAACTTTGTAAATTTTCTAAAAACTTTTGAATTATACACCTTAAACCTTATGGTATTAAATTATTTCTTAATGAAACTACTTTAAAAGAAGTTCAGCTTCCTTCATTTGTAGTTAATATGAAATAATAAATAGAAAATTCTGTTGGTTCCACCCAATACTACTAAAACTTGATTAATATTATAGCAAGATGGCAGGATACACAGTTTTGAAATAGAAAAAAATAATTTTGTTTCTGTATAGACTCAATTAAAAATTGGAAAATATTTTTAATATGCCATTTACAATATTATGAGAGCAATATCTAGTACCTAGAATAAATCTAAGCCAAATTATTCATGATCACTATAGAAAATGACAAAACATTGAGAGGATCTTAAAGAGAAACTAAATAAATATACCATATACTCTGCTCTGTATATGGACTGAAATAAATGATATTATCATCAGTTCACCTTAAACTGAACTCTATATTCAACACAATGCAATTATAATCCAAGCGTGTGGGTTGTTTTTTTTTTTTAATAGAAATTGACAAGCAGGTGAATGCTATTACTATTGTAGAAACTATGCAGAGGGCATGTGATGTGATGTGCACTGTATGTTACATGCAATTGATGAATTATTGAACTTTACATCTGAATCTAATAATGTACTATATGTTGGCTAATTGAATTTAAATTAAAGAAAGAAGCTATACATAATTTCTAAGGTTTTTATATGTTCCAGTATTACATAATTTCTTGTAATTTACAGAAATTACCAGATTTTATTGTCAATTGTATTAAATAAACCCTCATCAAATCATAAAAAAAAAAAACGGAAAAAAAAAGTGGAAATTGACAAGCAGATACTAACATTTATATGGAAAGACAAAGGTTCTAGAATAATTAAAAATTTTGAGAAAAAGAAGAGTAAAATTGAAACACTACTCAATTTCAAATGTGTTCTCATCATCAAGACAGTTGTATTAGAATAGCAATATATAAATAATCTAAAGGAATAAAACTGATATTCTTAAGAACATACACACAGAAACATATACCCTTGCTCAATTAATTTTTATTAAAGACACCAGTTAATAAGTAAAGTCAGTTAAAAAGTAAAGGAATGCCATTTTAATAACTGGTGTTGGGATAACTGGATAAACATGTAGAATATGAAAGAACCCATTCACTTCACTCCATATAAAAATTAATTATTAATTGATCATAAATATAAATGTGTTGGAGCCTCCATGTTTCTATAAGAAAACAAAAGAGAATTGTTTTGTGCAATTAATGTTAAAAAATATTTTTAGGGGATCCCTGGGTGGCTCAGCGGTTTGATGCTTGTCTTTGGTCCAGGGCGCGATCCTGGAGTCCCGGAATCGAGTCCTGCATCGGGCTCCTGGCATGGAGCCTGCTTCTCTCTCTGCCTGTGTCTCTGCCTCTCTCTCTCTCTCTATGTCTATCATGAATAAATAAATAAAAAAAAATCTTTAAAAAATATTTTTAGATATCACTTAAGAAATAACCTTTAAAAGAAAAAAAAAACATGTAAATTGGGCTTTTATAAAAATCAAAAACCTCTGCTCATCCAAAGACATTATTTAAATAATCAATGATAAGACTTAGGTTAGAAGAAAGTATTCACAATATATGTCTGTGAAAGAAGATTTGCTTTTGGAATATATAAACAACCCTAATCCAACAACAAAAGATAAACAGCCCAATTAATAAATGAATAAAAATTTAGATGGTTACTTTATTAAGAATAATGCAATGTTCGAAAAACATAAGAAAGTTCCCCAACATCATTAACCATTAAAGAATTCAATGTAAAGCACATTTAGATAACACTATAGACCGAATAGAGTAAGTAGGCAAACCAACAAACAAAAACACTGACCAAACCACATATTGATGAGAAGATGGAGCAACTGGAAACTCAGTATCACTGATGGGAGTGTAAAATGCCACAACACTTTGTAGAATGATTTCATAAGTCCTGATAAAGATCAACAAACATCCACCTTTTTACTCAACAATCTTCCTTTTAGTTGCTCAAAAGAAAGAAAACATGTCTGCACAAAGACATGTACTATAATATTCAAAACAGCCTGATTTAGAGTTAACCTAAGAATGGAATAAAGAATGCAGATGTCCATCAGAGGAAGAATGAATAAACACATGTTGGTTTATTCATTACGATAGCTTTTATTTAACATTAAAGAGAATACTCACATAATACCCCAGATAACATGATTTAATATTGAAAAGTTTATGTTGAGGCCAAGAGATGAGTCAGAAAGGAAGAGTATACTGTGTGATTACATTTATATTAATTCTAATGGGAAAACTAATCTATAAGGTTGGAAATCGGTTAGTGGTTGCTCCTGTGATGGGGGCAGGGATTACTGAAAAAGAACAGCAAGGGACTTTCCAAGAGCATAGATATATTCTTTCCCATACTCTCATGATGCAATGAATATAAGGGTGCATACAATTGTGAGAATTAATCAACTAAACACTTAAACTCTGTGTTTTTTATGTATGTGCATCAATTAAAATAAATACACAAATTTTAGATAAATATATATATTTCAGATTTTAATAGTACATATCTTTACTAACTTATAAAAATATATATATTCCTGAAAAATAAGTATTGTGTTATTACTGAATTTATATTTTGCTTTTGTTTTGTATATATCTTTTAAATTGGCTTATAAACATTCTTCAGATGATTGCATAAGTCATAATACAATTCTCAGTATGAAGAATGATAGTTATTTTCAATATTGATAGTATTTCATATGGAAACTTAACTATTTTTTAAGTATGTGTTATTCTAATATATAAAGACTAAATTTTCTTTGATATTAAGTTGTATAATTTTCTTCTCTGTTACAGTATGATTTTTTAAAAAACTGATTCCTGATAGTATATTAGGCATAAATTCAAACACAAGGTAACAAAAGTTTTGTTTTGTGAACATTTATTTTCTCATATAAGAAGAGATTAATCTTTGCAGCTTTTTATTATGTAGGAATAAATCTACTTTTCACGAATGGCTAGACGCTAAGTTCAGTTGCTTCAGAATGGGAAGTAAATTTAGGATAGAAGTAGCATCAGTATATACATACCATGGAATATGACTGAACCATATAAAAGAATGAGATCTTACTCTTTGTGACAACATGGAAGGACCCAAAGTGTATTATGCTAGATGAAATAAATCAGAGAATGACAAATAATACATGATTTCACTTATAACTGGAATCTAAAAAACAAAACAAATGTACAAACAGACAGAAACAGAATCATAAATACTGAAAACAAACTAGTAGTTGCCAGAGGTAGTTGTGTGAGGGATAGGTGAAATAGGAAAAGGGAATTGAGGGGTACAAATTTCCAGTTATAAAATAAATAAATTACAAAGATGAAAAGTACAATACAGGAAGTGTTGTCAATAGGATTTTATAATGTTGTATGGTTATAGATAGCAGCCACATTTACCATGGTGAGTATAGCTTTAGGTATAGAACTGTGGAATCCCTATGTTTTATATTTGAAACTAATATAGCAGAGTATGTCAACTATGCTTTAAAAAAAAAAAAAAAAAGAGTAGAAGTAGGGATGCCTGGGTGGCTCAGCAGTTGAATGCCTGCCTTAGGCCCAGGGCATGATCCTGGAGTTCCAGGATCTAGTCCCACATGGGGCTCCTTGCATGAAACCTGCTTCTCTCTCTGCCTATGTCTCTGTCTCTCATGAACAAATAAATAAAATCTTAAAAAAAAGAATAGAAGTAGCATGTAACTTCTTTCAGGTTTATCCCTTTTTTAGTAAATATATGGAATGATTAATATTTATTATTAGAACATGCACTTTCTATGCATAAGGCTTTTTTTCTGACTGATATGCTAGTGCACAATAGCATATATAAAAGTAGTTCTAAGTAGCAATGGCAATAACATGGTAATTTGATAATCATTTTTGATATATTTTTAAACCTTTGGCCTCAGAAAAATTATCTGGTAACATGGGAAGAAAATAGGGCTTTCAACATATGTGAATGCACAGTGCCAAAATTATGCACATGGCAAGTAAAATATAGCAAATAATTCCCTCATTTGTTTGGAAATATGTAATTATTTAGTATTGTAAATATAGCAAATATTTTCTTCCCAATAACAGCCTGTGAAAATAATTAAAAATAGCATACCAATTGCTAAATTGTCACATATAGAAAATTACGCACAGGCTTCCTCTAAGAAAAAGAGTTTAAAAATGGTTAAAACAAAAAACAGTGTTCTTCCTTCTTGAAACACTTTTTTCCCTTGGATCCTGAAAATAATAACTTTCCTAGTCTTGATGAAATTACATAAATCTGTTTGTTTTTAATAAACGGACATATTGATTATTAAGGTGATTACACTCAAACTACCACTTTGTTAACTTTTCTTAATTAAGAAAGCCCACTTAAAATTTATAATTTAGAGTATTTTGGTTAACATTAGCTTTTATTTTTAGCATGCCCAAACACATCAGTTAACACGTAGTAGACACTGATAAATGTGTGTTGTATATTAAATATATAATTTCAAAATTGAGCAATCTTCAATTGACATTTAGAATGGTCAACTGTTACATGATAAACCAAAACAATAGAATAATTAGGAAATATCATTCAATTATTTTAAAGGGTGCTGTAATGCTTCAATCTCAAAATAAAGCATGGTAGGGAGAGAAAGGAAATTATTTCATTGAGAAATCATTCTATACAAAAAATACTATTATTGGAATTCTTGATCAGAAGCCAGAAATTTAGGAATTTAATGCTTTAAAAAGCTAATTAGGCAAAAGAATATATACATATAATGAAATAACTAAAGAGTATAACTAATAAATAATGGAACATGATATTTTGGAACAAACTTCATGAAAGTTAATTTTATATTATGAATTGCCCAACATCTTTCCTTGACCAGGTGTGGCCTCAAAAGACCTGAGCTAGAGCACACAGCATATATCCATTCCACCTTCCTGCCTATATAAGCAATAGATTTTTCTTTTCAGATGGCCCAAGGACTTTTACTATTTTTCCAAATTGTTTTGTGTATATTTGAGAGGTAAGCCACCGCTCCAAGTTGCATTTTTCTCTCATACTACTTACCTCCTATTTGTTCTATTTAAAAAGTCTTTTATAAATCTGTCCTTCATTATAGATATTTGAGTGAATAAATTAATTTTTTGTCAGTTATAGCAGGACCATGAAAATGTGTACATGAAAGAATAAAGTCAAATGTTATTAGCCATTGCATTGACAGTCTTAGGCACCAAATATAGAACATAAAAAAATATTTCTTTCTTAAGAATAAATGTTATATGAGTAAAGGATATGTGAGGAATAAAGCATGGTTTCCAAGTTAAAATAATTCCTCTAATATTTGCTGTTTGTAAGTGATTAAAAGTAGCTCTTAGTTACTTCTCTTTGGTTTAAAAGCTTGTTTTATAGTATGATTGAGTGTTGGAATGTAAAGAAAAACAAAAACAAAAAAACAGAGAAACAATTGCCATTCCATTGGGGATTCTTTTGTGACAGTTTTATAAAAGTTATGTCATGGGAAGATAATTATTCCAACTGACATTTTGACAGAGAAGGTATTATCAAGTTCCACCCAATTTTATCTGCCCTGTTCTATGATGTTGGTAGAATATTGTTTCCCTTACCTCTGTGAATATAACCCATTTCTCTGAGTTTTGTTTTTGTGTTTCAACTGAAATCCTAGAAATGCAAGTTCAAACTTTTGCAAAGGACCTTCAAGAATTGGGGAGGTATTTTGTGTTGACATGGAGAGCCATCTTCCAGAAACATCAATCACCCATGATTTAAAGGGAGTCATTGCTTGGTGTATGAATGTTCCAAAAAAAAAGACTCTGGAGAAAAATGTAAGCAACCTTATCTTTGAAGTATAATGACCATTACCTTGAATTAAGCCAGATAACCAAGGTTCATATTTCAAACCCATCACTTTCAAGATGTGCAACTCTGGTGAATTTACTTAATTCTTTGGTGACTTGATTTTGTTATTGATTAAATTATGACAATAGTTTATTTACTTCATGAGGTTATAGTGAGCCCAAATTTAATGAAAAATACTTGAAGTCATCTCTGTCATTAAGTAGATTCAATAAGTAAAATCAATGTTATATATTACTACTATGATAAAAAAAAATGGCACCTCATTTGTAAAGACATGTAAGGACACCATACTTGTAAGCCATGAATGTAAGATGCCTTTCAGTTTCTTCATTGGAGGGAGATGATTCTCCATGTTGTTGCTGCATATCTTAAATAATTTTTGTTCTAGAATATCTTTGCCAGTATATTGATATAGTAAACTTTATTGGAAGTTATAGTGCAGCACTTGGGCACAGAAGGCAGCTCTGTTTTTCGACTAGGCTAATAAAGATAATGTCTCCTTCACATGTAAAATTTGGGCTACTTGGCTAGTAATTTCCTTAAAAGATTGGGGGTTTCCTAAACAGAGTTCATTGGCTATGACATAAACCTGCCGTGTGTAAGCATCCCTTTGGGCTCTGCTTCTCATTTCCCAAGTGTGACTTTAACTTTGTGTGTGTGTTGAGGGTGGTGGGCAGTGGAACATACAAGAAGAATGAGGCTTATTCAGCCTCCTGCATCTTGAGCAATAATGCCCTTTTCCTGTGACCAGGAATCTTGGGCACTTTGCCAACTTCTATGAAACTGTGGCAGGCTAAGTTGCTAGCTTACAATCATAAGGATAAATACATCAAGTCCTTCATTGTTCTTGCCGTTAATTGCCTAAGCTGTAGCAGAAATAAGGGTGAGTCATCAGCCTTTAAAAGGTGTGACAATTAGTAAATATAGTAGAATGTAATAAAACTCAGTAAATAAATATTCACCTTCTCTACCTTCTATGGAGAAGTATAGTTTCTTACTGAAATGACTCTGTGTTTACCCATGAGACTTATATTTTATGAGTATTGTGAGAAAAAAGCCTTTAGATGTGCTTGTGTGGGTTGGTTTGACCTCTTGTGCTCCTGTCTTCCACCATGGGAAAAATATGCCAAGCTAGCTACTAGTCCTAAAATGTGACAAGAAATAAAGTTAACTTGAACCCAGTCTACGGCCTAGAATAAAGTCTAGCTACTTTCAGCCAATATTAGCTGAACAATTGGCAAACAGAACTATAAAAGGAAAATATTATTTGTGGTTAATGCCACTAATATAAAGGGTCATCTTGGAAAGTATATAATAAGCCATAAGTAGTAGATACCAATTCCAGGAATCAGTGGATAGCTGATTTTTCAAAAATGTCACCTCTAACTCGAATTATTTCTACCTGCAAAATCAAAATTTCCTCTAAGGTGAGAATATATAATTGAAATATAATATTTATGTGCTTATGCTAATCATAATAAGAACCTTAGCACTATTATAGCTTTCAGGTATGCAAATTATTATTATTATTTTTAAGGATTTTTATTTTATTTATTTATTCATGAGAGACAGAGAGAGAGAGAGAGAGACAAGCAGAGACCTAGGCAGAAGGAGAATCAGGCTCCATTCAGGAAGCCTGATGTGGGACAAGATCTGGAGAATCCGGAATCAAGCCCTGAGCCTAAGGCAGAGGCTCAACCGTTGAGCCGCCCAGGCGTCCCTCAGTTACGCAAATTACTACTTATTTTTACTGTGTGAACAAGAAAATGAGATTTCAGGGATGGCTTATATACATTTGTTTCAAGCCTAAAACTTAGACTTTTTATAAACTTGTTCAGAGCTCAAATTTAAACTATCATGATTATTTGCCACCTACGTTTATTATGTTTGCATCTGAATAATTCCCTAGGGGATAATTTTATAAAAAAAAATACTTTACTATTTCCTTTAAATACAATTTTATTGACTTTTTATACAAATACTAGTATTTTATAAATTTATAACATTTGTTATACATACAATTTATTTATATCTTACATATAACTTTACTCATGCATGCACAAGCACACATACACATACGTGCTAAAACTTGGATATTCCTAACTAAAAATTAGTGGAGATAATGACTAACATTAGCCAAATTTTCATCAGGGCATGTAAAAATATCTGAATCCAACTCCTGAGAAGCAATTTCTCTTCTTGAGGCCTATAAGGAAATGATTTTCTACAGGGAAATGGTGAGCAGAGCAACAACTTGATTTTGACTTCAAATAAGTCTGCATAGCATGTCACCTCTTCTAATCTCACTTAAAACTCACCATTTATCCAGTAAATTCACTGGGCTTTATTTAAACTTCTCTTAAGGTAGAAAAACAAAAGCTCATTCTGCCATTTTTTTTTTCTCATTATAGCAATACTTGTTTTTATTTGCTAGTACAGCAAAAACTATGACTCCTACCAGTGCACAGTCTCAGTGTGCAAAGATGCAGCACTTCCTCTCTGCCTGTTGCCAGGGCATATTGTCCCAGTCCTAGATATGACTGACATTTTTTTTTTCCTGGATTTATGGCAACTAGAGGTATTACTGTAGATACTTTTAATTCTTAGCCCAAAAGTAGTTCTGACCTCCAGAAGCAATGATATTCCTGCAATCTGAGATCACTGAGGAAAATTATCCTTAATCCAAAAAAAGAAATCCTTTGTGTGCCATAACAAGATTCTGACCTTCATTTTGCAACTCAGAGTACTATCTATGGATAAATAGCATTGGCTGTTATTCTCCCCCACTAAAAGTTAGAGCAATTTTTTTCCCCTAAAAGAAATGCAGATTCTTAGGCCATGCCCCACACCTACTAAATTAGAATCTGAATTTAGACCTGATTTCTAGTAATTTAAAACACATTAAAGTTTGAAAATCATTTGTCTAGCTGATTTCCTGCCAGTGCAAAAACAATGCCCACCTATAGGACCTTTCTACAACAAATGTTGATAAACTAAGTTGTCAGGTGTTCAGCACTGTTTAATAGAAACTTTCTGTGATGATAGAAAAATTCTTTATCTGTGCTTTCTGATATCATAACCATTTGCGACATGTAGCTTATCAAACAGTTGAAATGTGGCTAGTGTCATGGAGGAAGGAATTTTTATATTATTTTAGTTAATATACTTTCAAAATTAGATAGCCATTTGTTGCTAGTTGCTACCATGTCATTCTTTGATGATCTAGACAATACTGTTTTGTCCCATCATTAATGAACGCACTTTCTTTGTGCATTCAGGACATTGAAAACAAAGTTTTGTGGTCAAAAGCATGGACACAAGGATTAGGATTGTCTGCATTCAAATACATCTCAACTACTTCCCAGTTGTGTAAATGTCTTAACTTGTTAAACCTCAGTTTCCTTACCTGCAAAATTAGAAAATAGTACTTATGATTAGTATAATATTAAAGGAATTAGTCATCTAAAACCATTAGAGCAGTATTAGGGAAATGATGCTAAATATATGTTTGTTAAATTAATAACTATCCTTTTAGCTCTACTTGAGTTAGAACCTTAAAAACTAAAAGAATGAGTTCTAGCCATTTTTCTAAATTTAAGCACGGTATTTCCTTCAGAAAACTGTTTGCACATTTAATGCAACCCTTAATAGAAGTATTGAAGGAGGAATAATAACTGGACACTAGGACATTAGTAGGAGAATAGAAGGAAGTAAGGTTATTTTGTGACCATTGTGAAAATGGACACTGGACGTTAATAGAAGCATAAGGAAACAATGTTGTGAGGGAATGCATATGAAAATCTTCAGATCTGAATATAGTTTAAAAACTTTCTGCCAAAGATATTCTGTCATCTGGATTGAGAATACTGTCCTAGAATTCTCTTTAAATTCTTAAACATGGCAGATATATGAGTTGTCTTGCTTAAACGATGTCAAATGTAAGAGATGGAACCTATAATTATGGCATCCAGGGACACCTGCCAGTAAATCAGCTTTCTGTCTCAAAGTTGTGTGCCTTTAGGAGATTCTCAGGAAAAGATTCTTAAAAACAAATAAATATTGGCTAGATCTTAGGCACAAAACTTCAAAGCAAGCTTTTCACTTGTCTATACTTGACTAGACAGGCTTCAGTGGCCTTCTTTAACATGGGGCTACACTCATTCCTTCTTGGTATGATAAAGTGTGGGGTGTCTGAATGGTCCTATCACTCCAGCTGCTAAGCAGAAAGCAAGCCTGGTGGTGAGAATATATCCAAGTATACTTGACTTTTAACTAGAAAACTGGCCTTTAAAGTGTCCTTGATTTTGACCAGTAAAGGCCTTCCTCCTCCTTAGGAATGCAGTTAAAGGAGAATGGTAAGTGAGTTTGAGCTTCTGCAAAAGGCCAAACCACAAAACATTTTAGACCTTCCCCGCATCTGCTAGGATGAAAGGTGGAGGCAAATGGCATCACAGACAGGGTACACTCCTGATCTCAGTAGGAGATCAGACAGCCCAATGTGGTATCCTTCATGCTGGGCAGCAGACCACCTGAAGGGGAATGACTGGGCCGAAGCTGGGTCAGCAGGAGTGTTGCACCTTATATTGGTGTATATTTTCTTCCTGCAGCTTCTTCATCTTTTTGGGATATAACATTTTTCCTTAGCTTAATGATGTTCTGGACTTGGTACCTCACTCTACTATCCTCTTTAGTTCAGAGAAAAGTTATGTACAAATACTTAGCGGAGAAAGTGTGAAATGATCACAGCGGGAGATCGTCTCATCTATGGCATTATGCGTTTGAGAATAACATTGTATCTGACTAATTGGTATATTATATCTCCTGTGATAATATCTCTTGTGCCATTGAAAGTTTGGTTTTGGTTTGTGTCTGTGGACATGTGTATATATTGTAATTGACATTTTTCTAGGTAAGCCCTCTGATTCAGGATGCATTAGAAATCTTAAGTATCTAACTGTGTAGCTGGGCTAGATTGTGTATGCCTTGTAGACACATCCCACCATATATAATTTTAAGACGCATTCATGGCCTGCATAAAAAAGATGATCAAAAGTGTTTTCAGACTGTGTTGATTTAAATAGTTTTGTTTTACCTCTTTAAAGAAGAGCACTTTATGCAAGATATTGTTTTAATTAGAGAGGACTAAGTAATATATATTTTTTAATCTATAGCCTATCCTAGTGGAGAGAAAAAATCAAGGTGCCTTTTTATAAATAATTTTCTTATATTGAATCTTAATTTTCAGTAGAGAATAGGTCCATTTTTCATTATATTGAAATCAACATTTATTGTGGAAGAAGTAAGGACCGACATAGATTTTTGCTTTGAAGGAGATTACACTTAATTTTGAATTAATCAGTAGACAAAGAACCCACTATTATTTAATAATGGTGCTCTGCTTTTCTTTCTGACTTAAGTTTAGTTGTCTAGATGCCAACAAGATGAGCAGATTTTTCATGTGTGAGTGTCTCGTTATTAGTTAAAGTTTATGTAATACTTATGAAAATAGATCTTTTTGAAAAGAATTACAATATCTTGTTTATTGCTAGGTTAAAAAATTTATTGACAAACAAAAATTATATGAGCACGGGCAGCTTTAGATTTTGTAAAATAACATGTTCATGGAATCAGAAGGAAGATTTTTTTTTATCATTATCATCTCATTTTAGAGATGAAATAGCTGGGCTTTTGTTAACTTCAGCTTTAACTAATGTAATTTTTTTCAGCTAGGTTTAATTTTTAATAAAATGTGACCATTCTGTGCTTAGTCTGGTATAACCTATTTGTTTTACTCATATTTTGAGTATTTTTCCATGTCATTTTATCTCCTACCACTTCCTTCATTCTTATTTTAGGTATATTTTATCAAGGATGAAAGAAAATTTATTCAACCTTGATTTTGGACATTTATATTATTGCAGATTCTTCTATTATAATACTTTGTAGAACGTGCTTGAAACTAGATCTTAGTTTATATACATAATTATTTCCTAATGTTGAAATTGCTGGTTTGGGCACATTCATTTTTTACAATTATTGATAAATGCTATAAAATTACTCTCTAGAATCCTTGGATTTTTTAATTCCTTATCCTTAAGAGGTTAATTATGAAATTTTGAATTCTAGATATGGGAAAAAAGTTCAAGGGATTTGAATTTTTAGTGATTTTTTTTCCAAGAAGGAAATCATTGTATTCTTATAAGAAATTTTATGCACACAGAATACAAATCTGAGTTTAATTTTCTTTCTTTTTTCTTTCTTTATTTGAGAGAGAGAGTGAGCAAGAGATAGCATGAATGGTGGGGAGAAGCAGAGGGAGAGGATGAAGCACACTTCTTCCAGAGTGGGGAGCCTGAAGTGGGGCCCAATCCCAAGATCCTGAGATCATGACCTGAGCCAAGGTAGATGCTCAGCCGTCTGAATCACACAGGTACCCCTGTGTTTAATTTTCTTATCATTATCATAATTGCCACCACCACCATCATCATCTCAGATTAGCAGATGCATCCATTTATATTTTAAGTCACCTCTTTAATAATTAAAATGAGGACTTTGTGAAATAAAATTTCCTATCAAAGAGCTATTTATTTGGCTAGGGGAAAAAAGGTAAAAGAGGAAATTGAGGGACGCCTGGGTGGCTAAGTGGTTGAGCGTCTGCCTTTGGCCCAGGGCGTGGTCCTGGAGTCCCAGGATCAAGGTCCCCGCAGGGAGCCTGCTTCTCCCTCTGCCTGTGTCTCTACCTCTCTGTGTGTCTCTCATGAATAAATAAACAAAATCTTAAAAAAAAAAAAAAAAAAAAAAAAAAGTACCTCAAGAGGAAATTGATATACTATGAAAAGTGCTGTCAGTAATAATGGTAGACATCTTCTCAAACACTAGACACTGGAAATTCTTTTATCAGTCTTCATTCCCTCCTGGAGTCTCCAGATCTCTTAAATGATTTTTATACATTAAGCATTATCTTTTGTGCTATAGAGTTCTACTGGTTTTGATAAATGCATTGTGTCAGGCATTTACCATTACACATGGTTCAGGATAGTTTAAAAATTTTAAAACTGCCTTGAAAATTCCCCTATGTTTTACGTATTCAATTATATTTAGTATGTACTGTAATACTATCTTCCATTTGTAGATTTCTAACTCAAGTCATAATTCCAAAATACTACTTGGGGACAAAGACTGAATCAAACCCAAAGGGAAAAAGTGTTTTCAACACTGATAGCTAGTCTGGTAACCAGTTTGATGTCTGGCCCCCAACCATCCTTACCTTCTAGTATTCATACTCACATGTGATATTTATGTAAAGCATTTTAACCTGCTACACAATTAATTCAAAGCCTATCAAATATTAATGATGCTTAGGAGCAATGCCTTTTCAGCTAATGTAGTTTGCAGTGCAAGCTTATTATATAGAGTACCCACAATGTTTGACATGTCTATAGCTGATGAGAAAGCAGATAGAGCCTGAAGTAAACCCCACCAAGACAACTGTAGTAGAGGGTGCAGTCCTTTTAAGCAAGTAAATATGTCATTTTTACGAAACAGTTTTGACATAACATATGGCTCTGACAGAGAGTAAATAATATACCAGGGACAACAAATGACTATCTAACATGAACCAAACCACTGTACTGCTATGTCACATTGACCTAGCAGCAACTTTCAATTCTGCACTCCAATATGATACCACATTCCAGCAGAACTAGCTAACCAATTGGATAAATTGGTTAGTTATATGGGATACTTCTCATTAGAGAGAGATTATGTATCTGTCTCTATTGGAATAGGAGCTTAGGCCAGATTTACATTTTCTTTATCTGCAAAGATATTTATATCATCAGCATTACCATTCTTGTATTTTCTGAATACTTTTTTTAAAAAAATTTTTTTAAATTTATTTATGAGAGACACAGAGAGAGAGAGAGAGAGAGAGAGAGGCAGAGACACAGGCAGAGGGAGAAGCAGGCTCTATGCAGGGAGTCTGACGTGGGAGTTGATCATGGGACTCCAGGATCAGGCCCTGGGCTGAAGGTGGCACTAAACCACTGAGCCACCCAGGCTGCCCAGATTTTCTGAATACTTTTATTCACCATTATTGTTTCTCATATAATATTACTCTGTCCAGGGAAATTATTTCCCAATTAAATATGAAGATAACCGATTAAATCTCATAGCTTATCTCTTCTCTCAGTTTCCAAAAGTGAAATACTTCTATCAGGAGACAATCCAAGTGAATTGAAAGTTGTGACTCTCGTCTAATCAGCTTACTTGCAGTACATCCAAAAATAGGGAGAAATAATGTTGGATTTAATGAAATATTTTGTCTATAAAGATTAAAGAGAACTTCCACCTTAAGATAAAATGATAGCATATAGATGGAATTCTAGGAAAATGCTGGGAACATTTTAGAACATCCATAATTCTCCAGTCTTTCTGGTGATTCTGGAAAATATTCTTTTTGTAATATTTTAAAAGAAAGTAGTTTTTACTCTTAATTTTGGTATAAAGCATATCTCTAATATGTCAGTATAGTGAAAGATTTATTAAAGAAGATACTAAATGCGCAAAGCGTAAAGGTAGATCAGTTTAACTAGATTATATTTAAAAATGTCAGACAAAGGGCACCTGGCTGGCTCAGTCAGTTAAGCCTCTGCCTTCAGCTCAGGTCATGATCTTGGGGTCCTGGGATCAAGCCCCACATTGAGCTCCGTGCTCAGCATCAAGTCTGCTTTTTCTCCTCCCTCTCCCTCTGTGATCTCTGGCTTTCACTCTCTCTCATAAAGATCTTTAAAACAAAAAATAAAAAATAAAATAAAATGTCAAACAAGAAATATTCATAAACTGAAAAGACAACTACTTGCCTTTTACAAAGCATACATTGATTCATATTATATCTTCCATAAACAATAAACATTTTGATGTTTGGAATTAGTTTATATTTGATGGTGCTAAATAAATATTATTAATATAATTAAGTTCTTTTTTAACTAAACTTGAATATTATTACCAGAAAAAGATCTGTAAATAACTTTATTATTTAGAAAACATATGTGAAAGATTACCTTATATATTTATTTCAAAATATAAATCTAAATTACTCAACAATTGAAACAAATTACACCATGACTCATTGTTATAGTAAATGCAATGACATTCTCTGTGAATATGGGTCTCTCATATTACCAGTATACTTAAATGTCATCACGGGAGGGACATTAGATGTTATTTATACTTATATATCAGTTTGGAAATAGTACTTCAATATTTCATTATGCTTAGATTTGTCTCTATTCCTTTTTTAATAAAGCCAAATAAGGATCACCAAGACCATGATCAGCAAAATATGAAAGACATATAACAAACACAATTAAAAAATAAAGAGACAGACGAGGAACCCCTAATCATGTAAAAAATGATAGTCATTCAAGATGCATCTTGGTTAAATAGTCTCCAGATGGCAGTCTAGCACTACCTCAGCCAAAAACTTGAGCTGGAGATGCTGGGCATCTTCTCTGTTCTTAATTTCTGGCAAAGGGATCACTTAATATTTACCATTGTCCTTGTGAAAAGTAGGAGTGAAAACTGAGCTTATTCAGTTAGCTGTTTAGGGCTTTCACAAAACATACAAGAAATAGTTCTATAACATTTAGTTGTTTTTGGAATATACATAGATTTAGTTTTTCTCAGATTTATATTTTTTTAAATGAAAAAGGTATATATTATCAAATGTATTTTTTTAATAATATTACACTTCAAACAATTGTACATCCAGTCAGAGTCTAGGGAATAGCTGTTCTTTTCACTCTCAAAATGATGATACTTCCATTGGACCCACATTCAGATAAGGCCAACTGTAAATAACTCAAATAGTTCCTTTCACATACATTTTAATAAAACCTAGGCTTTAATTCATTATTAATAATGTAGGAGAGAAAAATATTCTAGTGTAACACTTCAGTAATTTAAAATTATGGGCCTTCACAAATACTCCATGCTGTTCTTCATTTTAAAAAATACATTTAAATACATTTAAAAAATACATCTCTTCTGTATTCTTTGCTTATTTATTGTGTTCATCAGTTCAGGGTGCTGTGACAAATACAGTGTGATTGGGTGGCTTAAACAACAGAAATGAATTTTCTCATAGTTCTGGAGGTTGGGAAATTCAAGATTAGAGTGAAGGCCTATTTGGTTCCAGGAGAGAGCTTTTTTCCTGTTTTGCAGATACACCTTTCACTTTGTCCTCACATGGCAAAGATCTCTCTTCCTATTCTTAAAAGTTTCCAATCCTGATGGTTTTGGAGTCTACCCTTGTAAATCTCATTTGATCTTAATTATCTCCTAAAGGCTCAATCTCCAAATACAGTCACATAGGGTGTTAAGGCTGCAGACATGAATTTATGGAAGAGGCACTGGGAAATTCAGTCTATAACATCTTAAAAATAAAGAGCAAATGGTTTCAGTGTTACAGTAGATCCATTTTCCTTTCTGGCCAGATTGTCATAATTGTAAGAAATGAGAATCTAGTAATATATCTGCTATGATTTATTTTGTGAATTCTCTGTTGAATTCTCTACAGATGTCCACTATAAAAATGGGGATATACGGTTTTCAGCATAAGACTTAAAGTGAAAAGTTAAATAGATAGAATAAGAATCGTAAAAGAACAATAAGTAAAACTCACCAGAGAAAACTAATGAAAATAAAAGGAAAAGAAGATATCAGTGGATAATTTCTTTGAATAATATACTTGTTTACAAACAAAAAGAGAATGGTTATAGTGACTGAATGGAAAAAGGATCAGAGGAACAAAGAAAATTAGTTGGGGAAAGTTTTTTTTTTTTTTAAGATTTTATTTATTTATTCATGAGAGACACAGAGAAAGGCAGAGACATAGGCAGAGGGAGAAGCAGGCTCCTTGCAGAGAGCCCCGTGCCAAATTCCATCCCACACCGGGATCACACCCTGAGTCCAGGGCAGACGCTCAACCGCTGAGCCACCTAGGAATCATAGGGGAAAATATTTTAAAAACAAGTCTATGAAAAGATAAGAGCCAGATAAGATTAAAATGGAAGTAAAAATAAATCGATATATTTAACCTGAAATGTTAACTAAATGCAATGTGTGAACTCAGAAACTAACAATTTTTAGTCCAAATACATTATAAGTATTATAATGTAGTAAATTAAATTATATAACTACATGTATTATTACTAGAAGCATTATCTACTATTTTTAAAATGTGTCATTGACTACAAAAAAGGAGAGTATATAAAATGAACCATAGCTATTATTTTTTAAATGTCATTTGTTTGTTATGAGGATTATATATTTTCCCTAAAGGAATTTATGAAATACAAATAAGAATATATCATCAGAAAACAAAATTGACTAAAAGCTTAAAATGTACATCTTCTACCAGGGTTGAAAAAATATACATTTAAATCTAAGCAGTTAACGGCAGTCCCAGGAAGCTCAGCAGTTTAGGGCCGCCTTCAGCCCAGGGTGTGACCCTGAAGACCTGGGATCGAGTCCCACATCGGGCTCCCTGCATGGAGCCTGCTTCTCCCTCTGCCTGTGTCTCTGCCTCTCTCTCTCTCTCTTTGTGTGTCTCTCATGAGTAAATAAATAAAATCTTTTTTAAAAAATAAAATAAATCTAAGTAGTTAACTGGAAGCCATAAATAGTAAGCCAACATTAGAAAAAAACCTTAGTAACTTTGTAAGCTAGAGAATTTATATGAATACATAACAGAAAGTAAAATTCAGTAGAGATAATAAAAAATGATGTATTTTAATTAAGACATAAGCTCTGATGTTAAACCAGAATTGTATTTTATATTATTTTATTTTTATACTAGTTTATAGATTTGCATGGCATATACATATTTTAGACATTTAAAAAGTAGCTGAAAGCTGCAACTGTTGAATATTAAAATACATTTAATCATTTTAGTATCACTCATTCATTATTCCTTGGGAAACATAATTTAATTATTCATTAAATTTGTTTCTCATTTATAATAAGTAAATCAGTCTAATGGAATCTTAGGATTTCTTTTTTTTTAAGATTTTATTTATTTATTCATGACACACACACACACACACACACACGAGAGAAAGAGAGAGAGAGAGGCAAAGACACAGGCAGAGGGAGAAGCAGGCTTCATGCAGGGAACCCGATGTGGGACTCGATCCCAGGTCTCCAGGATCACATCATGGACTGAAGGCAGCACTAAACTGCTGGGCCACCGGGCTGCCCAATCCTAGGATTTCTTGATAGTTTTTTTGTTTTTTTTTCTGAAAGCCAGATGAAATCATATAAAAATCTCTTGAAATTTGCTATCATTAAAATTTGAACTAGAAAATGGGTAGAAAGTAATCTCCCACACTCTAGGGTAGAAGCTGTTTTCTTAGCCTCCTGTTTTTGGAGGATAACTCATGTAAAATATGAAGAAGCCTATTTAAGAAGGGAAGCTTTTAAATGGTCCCATCATCATTAATAAAGTGGTATAGACAAAACAATGAGAGCAATTGTGAAGGGAATTTCTGAGACCATCTGTATCAGTCAGGGTCCCAGAAGGAACCCAAGGCACTCAACAAAGGAAACTTTCAGGAAGATTTTAATGAAAAGACTATTTACCAAGGTGTACTTACAGGATAAGGAAACTACAGAGGGGTAGTTCAGTACTACTGTGCTTATAATAGTGAAATTGTAACCATCCTGAGGCTGGAAAGAATGAGAGGCAGAAGTTCCTGCAGGGACACCTGGGTGGCTCAGCGGTTGAACGTCTTCCTTTGGCTCAGGGTGTGATCCTGGAGTTCTGGGATCAAGTCCCACATCAGGCTCCTAACAGAGAACCTGCTTCTCCCTCTGCCTATGTCTCTGCCTCTCTCTCTGTGTCTTTCATGAACAAATCAATAAAATCTTAAAAAAAAAAAAAAAAAAAGAAGTGATTCCTGGAAACCAATAGTCATATACAGATGAACCCTGAACATTGCAGGGGTTAGGTACATTGACCTCCACAAGTTGGAAATCTATGTGTAACTTTTGAATCCCTAAAACTTAACTACTTAACAAATAGTCTACTGTTAACTAGAGCCTTAACAATAACATAAAGCTAACATATATTTTGAATGTTATATGTAGTATATACTATGTTCTTAAAGTTAGAGAACATGTTAAAATTATAAGGAAGGGAAAATACACTTATAGCACTATACTGTAAACAAAAAAAAAAAATCTGTGTCTAAATGGTCCCATGCAATTCGAACCTATGTTGTTCAAGTCAACTATACAGAGGGAAAGTTCAGTCCCTGGAAAGAAACAGTGACCTTCAGTCAAGGGACAAAGCTACACAATGGCCACTCAAAAGGAAGAGAGCCAAAGAGATGCATAACTTAACCTCACTACTCTTCACTTTAATCTCCTATTAAGTCAACTAGTTAGCTGAGGTCTGTCAGAACCCAGAGCTCAGGTATCCCTTGGATATAGTCTATGCAGGTCAGTCTCCTGGGATAGAGTCTACAGTAGAGTGGAGAATGGCAAAGAATGTGTATTAATTATGCTTCTCCAGAGAAATAGAACCAGTTATGTAATTATGAAAGCCAAGAAATCCCATGATCTATAGTCTATAAACCAGGAAGGCCACTAGTATAAGTTCAGTTCAAGTCTAAAGGCCCAAGAATTGGTAGTCGATGATATAAGTCCCAATCCAAGTCCAAAGGCCCAAGAATCAAGAGTGCTGATATCCAAAGGCAAGAGGAAATGGGTGTATCTCCTCAGGCAGATACATCAGCAATTCACCTTTCCCTTTTTGTTCTGTTCAGTCCCTTAACAGATTGGATGATGCCAGCCCACATTGATGAGAACAGATCTTCTTTACTCAGTCTGCTGATTCAAAGGCTAATCTCTTTCCAAAACACTCATGCAGACACACCCAGAAATAATGTTTTACCAGCTGTCTGGGAATCCCTCGGTGCAGTCAGGTTGACACATAAAATTAACTATCACAAAATGGATCTAGTGGGGCAACTGATAGCTATCTGGAAGATGGTGTCTTCAGGAAATATTTATGAAATGAATATAGTCAGAATAGTGAGCTTCTATTTGGCTGATAACCTAGTTCAAGTCCCATTAATAGATGCTTAAGATCAAACATTTTTTAAAGCTGTTCAAAGTTCTATATTAGGTCAGACTTGTGTGGGTCCACTTATCCATGAGTTTTTTGCATTCCTAGATTTTTTACAGTATACGTTATTCTATATACTCTGTGGACTTCTGCGGATCCATGGAGTATACAGATTCAATTGTGACTTCCTTGTCCTACCATTTAAGAATCTCTTCAGTCTAAAATCAACCTGTCATTTTCTCCTTAATATCTTATGGGTAAATATTTAAAACAACCATTTCTATTCTCCCTGAGTATTTTAGATTTTTTCTAGAAGCTTGATAAAGATGAGATGGATGTCAAATTTGTTATTAGGCTATGTACTATGGCAACAATGACCTAAGTTTAGCAGTCCATATCTGGACTAAGAGAAATAAAAATGCTAAGTAGAACATATATTTGGGTTTCTTTGAATCTGATTTTTTTTTTTTTTAACTGGTAAGTTCCAGGCAGAGACCTGGAACTTGTCTATGGTATTGTAATAAGACACATCCTAAAGACCATATGGCTTCATATTATTTCTATACCTGATAAAATTTATTTCATTGCTTCTGAAACCATCTTTGGGTATAGAGAATCACTCCTGGATAGCTCTGTGGACTGCTCCAAGAACTACCCTAAGTGAAGATAAACATGTGATTCTGCTATGCTGGCAAGCTCTGCTTTCTCTTCTATAGTCTTCCAACAAATCTAATGCCGAGGTTGACCTTAGCTGAGATATTTAACAGATTATCAATATAATATAAGTGGCAGGGGTAAATTGAAATACATTTTTCTATTACCTGGGTCTCAATAACTATACTTTATGAATCAAATAGGAATTGCATTTCACTGATAATCCTAGTGGCAGAAATACAGAAAAACATATGCTTAAATATTCTGGAGGTTTCATTTTCTCCCAAGTTAAATAAAAATAGAGTTAGATGTTACCAGACTAGTAGCATAGCTCCTCTACAATATTATCAGTGAGACGGCCTCCTCCAATCTTCCTGCTCTGCCATTCTTAGTGTATAACTTCCCATTTAAAGTTGCCTCATGATTACTTAGAGGTTCAGGAATCTCCTGTGTTCCATGCAGGTAAAAGCAAAAGGCTACTGGGAAGAGATACAAGCCCGATGAACCACCCACCTCCCCCTTTGCTTTCAAAGAGCATTCCTGATACTATGCTCAACAAAATTATATTAAAATTTTACTGGGTTGACCAAAAGAAGAACTAAGAGGAAAAGAAGGAGGAGGGGAAGAAGGAGACAGAGGAGGGAAATGTAGTTTTTTCAGCTGTAAAGTTGTTTCCAATAATAGAACGTATTCTTAAAAAAAAAAAAAAAAAGAGGTGAGGATAATATCAACTTCTGTAGGTTATGCCTTTTCTTGTTAAGCTTTTCTACATTTTTTTCTAAGGCTAATTAAGAAGAAAAGATTACATAGAAATTGACTAATTTCTACCTCAATCCCTCTGCTAAATCCTCTCATTTTTAGTAATGTTATAACATTGCTATGTTATTAGCATGCCTTTTGCTTCCAAATATTCTACTAAATGAATCAGCAAGAATTTTTAGATTACATTCCATATGTTCAATTGTGTATTCCACCCAAAACCACTACATTGAGCAAAGTTAAAATAGTATATTCATGATTTGTTAACCTAATGTCCATCTTGAGATGAATAAAGAAGATATGATATATACACATGATGGAACATTATTCAGCCTTAAAAGAGAAGGAATTCTGAAATATGAAACAAAATAAATTTTATTAAGTAGGTATAGAAATAATATGAAGCCTCTAGATTATTTAAGCATCTGTTTTACCGTCACTACGATTAACAGTGACAGGATAGGATCGCATAGGATTATGCAATTCCTACTTGATTCATAAAGTACAGTTATTGGAACTGAGGTAATAGAAAAAAAGTACATTGTATTTGGATACCCCTGCCACTTGTATTATATTGAGAGCATGCCAGCAGGACAGAATCACATGTGTATCTTCAGTTGGAATAGTTCTTGGAGCAGTCCACAGAACTATCCTGGAGTGATTCTTTACACCCAATGATGGTTTCAGAAGCAATGACTATTTTAGGTACCTCGTATAAGGTTGAATTGTGTGATATTTGTCCTTCCAAAACTGGCTTATATCACTTAGCATAATATCCTTAAGGTTCCCTTAGGTTGTTTCTACATTTTGGATATTATGAATAGTCCTGCAATTAAGATTAGGATTTCAAAGAGATATTCACATTCTAATATTCTGTTTAAGATGCCGAAGTTCAAGAACTGAGTTTGAGATTTGGAAATTTGCACTAATATTACATTCAAAAATTGTTGAATAAAATTTACTGTATTAAAGAATAAACATATTTATGTTCTAATTATGCTTGATCTAGTCATGTATTATCCAACATTTATTTAGCACCTCATATATATCAAGTTTTATGTTAGTTGTGAGCATAAGGTGGAAAATCTAACAGTCTCTGTCCTGGTACTCACGGCACAATGTGAGACGTGTTACAAACAAGTTCTGAAAGCACTGTAGTTCCAGCTAGCGGGAAGATCCTTGAATCCTGACCTGGAATTTGTGCAAAGGCTTTCGAAAGGTGATTACACTTGAGGTTTCTTTGTTTCTGTTTTGCTTTTGTTTCTTTTTGTTTTCCTGAGGGTTACAACCAGAAGAATAGGGATAGGAAAACTACATTTTTAAAAGAAAAAGAATTTAAGAGGATAATCTGAGGAAAGCTTTATGTGCTCCTTCAATTTTTAAAATAGGTATTCATATATATCTTATAAAATAAAACAGTACAGAAAAATAAAACAAATTGCTTTTTTTTTTAAAAAGTTGGACTCTAATTTGACCTAAACTAGTGGCAATTTTTAGTATGCATTAGCTCCTGTCTACATCTAGTGAGCACTACAGTTGTCCACCACAGCATCACTAATTCACTCAGCTCACTGTCCTTTGGCATTTGTTCCTTTGCCATTTCTGTCATTATTTTTTAGTTCAGCTTCTGGAGTGAATAGACTAGTTAGCTAATTTTCATCATTCCTATTGAGTAGAGCCTTCTGATCCAGTCTCATCTACAGAGAAGCATAACCCCCTGCTTTACAATGTACAGTCTAGTTCTACTTTTCCTGAACAGAGAGCAATTTCAGAAGTTTGAAAGATATTGTGACTGAGTAGCACAGAATAGGATTTTACATATATATATTTGCACACCTTTGCGATGATGCAGTGTTTGGAGAATGTGTATGAGCTTCAGAACTTCACACTTTTTGTTTTCTCCCATTCTGTGATGGCCTTGTGGGTGTTTAATAGATTATTTTTTAATCTACTGAGGAAGTGTTTTTTAACTTCAAACAAGAAATGAGAAAGGAAGAGAATAAATCCAAGGGTGGGTTTCTTCTAATTTTATATGAAAATTTCTCATCCTGTATATTCGAACTATTCTTAACTGGCCATCCTAGTGCTATTTAAATTTATGTAAATGTATATATATTTAAATCCTATTGAGGATTATTGCTGAGATGGAGACAATTCTCAGAATACTCCTAATGCATATCAGTTAGGAGAGATTAGAATTTATGGATTTCTAGTAGTGTTCAAAAACACTTTTATTTATTTTCATTTAAAAAATGGTTAAAGAAATGTAAATGGTCATTGCCTATTTTTTGAAGTGGTTGACATTCTTTAATTTTGACAAAAGTATCCTTTTTTACTTCAACACTGATGTTATTATGTGGCATTGTATTTCATCTTCTTTTTTTAGAGGAGTATTTGTGTTTTGTTTGCTTATTTTGTTTTTTTATTTTTGCTATAGTCATTTAGTTATTAACCAGCTACCTTTGAAACCATTTTGAATGTGAACAAGATATTACTGACCACTTTTCACTAATAAATACTGAATCCTAGGGAGTTATTATAGAAATAAAATCACATCTCTTTATAAAATTTTCATTGTCTTTTTGTAAAAGGTAAGATACATTAGATAAATAGGTTAGGGGAATATATATTTATTAATTTGTCTTGGATTAGTAGTTTCCTCAGACTTGAAGCTCAATTTTCTAGACATGGTTTTTAGAGGATGATGTACTGCCGCATGCTGCAGCTCCTTGTTCTGTCACTGCTATTAATTTGCTTACAAATAGCACAAGTAAACCAGGGAATATTACTTATTGGTACCAAAAGTAATCACAGTTTAATGAACTAGCAAGAGACTATGTTGTGCTAATTCTTCCCTATTGAACCAATTGAGGGAAAGAAAATGTATGATTGCTTTTAAGTGGACATATGTTCCATGAGATTGTTTACGATGTAGATTAGGAATATGTTAAGAACACACCAAAAGGGGCATTAGAACTGCTTAATCTAGAAGTGTTCATATGGCTAAGGTGTAACCAGAAAATATACAGCTTGAATGATTACTCTAATACCAAATCATACGCAAGATCTCTTACAAAAAATAAAAAGGAAGAAACAGCCTAAAATGGGCAGGAGAAGAGACCAGAATTCATGTACTACTTTTCTAGGCCTACATTTTACTTCACTTTGTAACTGGCACATTAAAGATTTTTAATTCTGAGCTGCAGATTCCTCTTGCATAAAGTGATGTAGTGTGACTTACTTTCTAACTGGTTATGAGACAGTTCTTTAAATAATGAGAAATCAAGGTTTTATCGGATGAGATTTTAAGATAAAGATCTTTTCTAGCATGCCACTTTGATTAGCAGGAAACTCTATATTGAAAAAGAAATAAATGAATTGTTTTTGTGGCTAAAAGTAAGTAAATAGCCACATTTTTAATTAATTGATTGATTGATTGATTAATTTCAAAATTAAAAAGGTAAATTAAGCCAGTGAAAAAGGTTTATTTAATATTACATATGAGATATTTGTAATCAAGGAATAAGTTTGTTGTTACAGATTTTTACCTGATACAATAGATTTTTCATCACCATTAAAGTTTCAGTTATCAAATCTTGTTCTAAAATGCAATGTGGGGGGCAGCCCGGTTGGCTCAGCGGTTTAACACCGTCTTCAGCCCAGGGCCTGATCCTGGAGACCAGGGATCGAGTCCTACATCGGGCTCCCTGCATGGAGCCTGCTTCTCCCTCTGCCTGTGTCTCTGCCTCTCTCTTTCTCTCTCTATGTCTGTCATGAATACATGAATAAAATCTTTAAAAAAATGTAATTTGATGATGCCTAGGTGGCTCAGCAGTTGAGCATTTGCTTGTCTGCCTTCGGTTCAGGGCTTGATCCCGGAGTTCCGGGATCTGGATTGAGTCCCTCATCCCTTGTGGGGAGCACGCTTCTCTCTCTGCCTATGTCTCTGCCTCTTTCTCTGTATCTTTCATGAATAAATAAATAAAATCTTAAAATAAATAAATAAAATGTGCAAGGAATGTGCAAACATAAGGTTTAAATTATGAATAAATTTGACATCAAATAATCTACAAAGAAAAGTATGTATCTACAGAACAGAGAAGATAAGGCTGCCAGTAAAATACAGACACCAGAATGAAACATGCTCTTAATCAGCATCCTCTAGGAAGCTGCATGAGCCCTGAACCTAGAAGAGCTGCCTGATAGTACTTAAGAAGCAATGAGAGGAAGAAGCCCATATGCTGCAGTGCATCCCTCAGGCTCAAATGGTTTTTTGGATTTAGTTTAGTGCTTGTGGCTGCCACACAAACCACAGGGTAGCCTTCCTCTTAATCTTGCCTAAAGATTTCAAAATAGCTTCCTTGCTATGAATAAAAGGCAAAATAAATTTTTTAAAAAGTTGAAACTTGTACTGCTGCCACAGAAACAACGAAAACTTCTTCAGCTGTGCTTTACACAGAGGCAGGAGGGATCAGTAATAGTGCAGGGGGAGTTAACCTGAGGCACTCAGTAGCATGGGCTGTGGTTCATCAGCCACCCCATGGGATCACAGTGTAGGTCAGCCACCTGCCAGCATTGGATCTAGCGCAGCAGGCACCTGTATCTTTCTGGGGAAGTTGTCACCAGAGTTAGTTACTTACTTGCAGATGGTGTTAAGTGTAGTGACATGGAGTATGTACTGTATCACATGTGTCCTTAGGGATAGTCAAATTTCCCTTATAAATTGCCGCATAGTTTCCCATCAATTTTCTAAAAACAATGAATAAAAAACAAGTAGAGAAAATTATGTCAGAATTACTTTATAACATTCTCAGCCTTTGAAGTTTGGGGGCAACTCATGTATACATATACTCCTGTATATTCACATGTCTAAGACCTAAATATAACCAGTAAAATGGGTAAAGGAGATTTTTTTTTTTTTATTTATGATAGTCACAGAGAGAGAAAGAGAGAGAGGCAGAGAGACATAGGCAGAGGGAGAAGCAGGCTCCATGCACCGGGAGCCCGACGTGGGATTCGATCCCGGGTCTCCAGGATCGCGCCCTGGGCCAAAGGCAGGCGCCAAACCGCTGCGCCACCCAGGGATCCCGTAAAGGAGATTTAAAGAGGTCATTCAAGCTGATTTTATCTATTGCAAAGCATTAATATATTTTTATGGGTTCTAAGCTCTCAAATTCTTTGAGATTATTTTATTATATTCTCACTGTTATAAAATTGATTCTGGGACCAACTTTACCTAGATATGTTTTTGAGTTTTTTATCTTTGCTTTTTCTAGTTTTGTATAGGAATTTTAGCATTATGTTTGCATTCAGGATTTTCCAAAAGCTGAAAAGGTTTCACCAGCCAAATTATTCTTGCTTTGAAGGATAATACCTGAACATATGTACATGTCCTAACTGAAAGGAAAAACTGTTACAGAGTTTGAATTTAATGACTCTGAACATCAGAACAGAAACCTAGCTTTTTATCAAAGCTACATAAAACAGTTACCTGACAGGAAGATTTTTTTTTTCCTGGAAAAGGAAGAATTATATTTGATCACACAGAGAAATCTAATTGAACATATTTCAGAATGACTCTCAAGTAAAACAGTTGTTGAACAATGATAAAAGTGTAAGACTTTTCTATATTGTCTTCATTGGCACATTATCTTATCATTTTCTGATTGGTTTAAGTGGAAATACTTGTAGAAATACTAAATTACATATGACTAATCATTATAGAGATCTAAGCCTTTGATTTTTATAATGTACTTTTCAATATTTCCTATACAAGGAATTCTTGTGTGTGTGTGATTTTTTTCTTACTTAGCTTGGATATTTATAATTGGACAACCTCATGACATGTAAAACAAAACTTTGGCCAAGCCACATTACTCATCTTTTGCAAGTCCTTTTTTTCCCCCAAATTTTCTTCATCAAAACCCTTGCACCATTTTAACCTTCCTTTAGTTATCATATCCTACATCTACTCTATTAGCATCTTTTATTCCATTCATTCCAAAGAGTTTTTATTTTTAAAACTTTTAAAGATTTTATTTATTTATTTTGGGAGGGGTGTGAGGGGGAGAGGGGAGGGAGAGAGAGAATTTCAAGGAGGCTCCATGCATGCTGAGCCTGATGCAGGGCTTGGTCTCACAACTCTAAGATCATGACCTGAGCCAAAATCAAGAGCTGGTTACTTCACTAAACACCCAGGTGCCTCTATTCCAAAGCGTTTTTAAAACATTATTGAGAAGGAAAACAAAAATCAAAAGTTCAAATGACTATGTCATTAATTGTGCACCTATAAGAGATTAATTCCTCTAAATCCATAGAATTATGAACTGTGCCCCTATTTGTATTAAATTAACTTCCTGAGTGCTGATACTAACTCATTTTTTTTCCACTCCCCTGTCCTTAAAGATCAGGAATGTGCCTAAATAAGCCTAAAATCATCTTAATTACTGTATTTTTAAAACTATACTTTGCATTTTGTCTTTGTCTTAATATTTCTTGATCTCCTGGATTCTATGTGACTAAAATGTCTGCTTGATTTTACTCCTGCTTTTTGTGTGTGTGTTTTTACTCATTTCTGGTCTATAATTGACTTCAGTTTTTTGCTTTGTATTGTTTTTAATATTTATCACTTTCATTCTGAGATTTCATTGAACATTCCTTGGACTAGCAAGCCCTTTCCATAATATGAGAAGTTGGCAACTTGACTTTCTACCTCCAGGCAGGCAAAATTCACAGTTATAGTACAAATACACAGAGAACATTTTTGACAAATATTAAGGGGAACAGTATGTGACTCAGCATTTTATGGCAGGTGTATGATCAAGTTAAATACTACCTCATGCTTTTCCTTGACTTGCTCTTCAATTGCAAATCAAAGCTTAACAACTTACCATACTTAAAGGGAAAGGTTTAAACTATATATAGATCTACTTGATGTCGTCTGAAAGGTAGTCACATCAGAATTATCCTCCATGAGTAATTTGGGCACTGTCATTTCCTTACTGGTTTATAGGAAGAGTGCCAAATCCTTAGTCATTAAGTCTATTTCCTGCGGAGATGTGGTGGCAGACTTCAGGAGAAATGCAAATACAAGCTACAGCCATCTCCTCAGATTTGACAAGAGGAAAATCCACAGCTATATGACTCTGGACTTCTGCCATAAGTAATCTTGAATAAATAACTCTGAACTTAGGATATATGAGCACATTGAAATTCAAATGAGGGCTTGAGAGTTCCAAGGTTCATTTAAACACCCCAGGATGAAACATGTTTAGCAGTGCTCCCAATTCTCTTACACAGATTCTCTGAGGCCACTGCCTGTCTATATCCAATTTAACTCTCAAGTAACTCTGCTTGTTCTGTATATTAGGATTATGTGGATTAAAAAAGTATTTAAAGGAAAACAATAATAAATGACTTATTCATAATAAAAATATTTTTATTCAAAAACATCATTAATGAAGCAAAAATTCTACACTATAAGGGCATATGAATTGATTTTCTTTTTACTTAATGATAAATTACATTTTCTTGATTCATATTTGTTACATCTGGCAGCAATTTTTGAAGTTTGTTAAAAAGAAAAAAGAAAAACAAGTGTGTTATTTCCATTGAAATTATAAATTGGGTAAGCATATCATTTATTGCCCAAACCAGAACACTTTTGAAAATGATGAAAATTCCTTTAGAATATCTCAAAACTGGATCTGTCCTGAGCACATCATGACACATGATCTCTTGAGTTTTGGAGGATATATATGTACTAATTTCTTTTTTCAAAAGTAACAAATGTTACTCTCATTGGTGATTAAACTATACAAACAATCCTACTTTTACAAATAGATCAGAATGTTTTAAATAAAACCACGTAGATCCATGTGATTTTCACTGATTCAGTTTTATGAAATTGTTTAAATTCTTCTAATTTTCTGTAGCTTTTGAAGGATATTTGGCAACTATCTATTGGTTTCTGAAGTTAATTGTCTATTTAGATTTCATTCAGGTAATAAGAACAAAGATCATATTTCATGAAAGTTTAATTTGGATGCATATCAAATTTATTCATATGGAATTAGGAGGGAAATTAGGATGCAGACTAATTTATATGGTATTAGGAGCAATATAGTTTTATTCCTAAATAACATTTTACACCTCATTCTCTCAAATATTTCTAATACTCAATGAATTCTATCACTGTAGAGATTTTTAATGTAGTAGATATTCCACAGTGTTTCATCAGAGGTATGTATTTAACATCACATGTGTTTTTATTTATGGTTCCTTACAATTTTTGGCAAGATAGACTGAGGGCTAATATTTCACTGGAAAAATCAAGCTGGCTGCCCTACATTTGAGTAAGTGATATTATCTCTTTGATACAGTGGTGCAGAGTGGACATTTAACATTTAGCATGACTTCCTATAGCCCTTATCCATAATTGTCTCTGTGGCTTTTCAGAGTGAAGCCAAAATAAAATCCCTTCCAAAAGCTCCTTTATCTAAGTCAGCCTTCTTCATAACACCCAAAATTACTTGAGGTGATTGGTTATTACATTTGGATTTATAAAAATTTGATTTTAAATTCTAAGGAGGAAAATGATTGTTTTTGCCTCAAGACTAGAAGACAATCGAATTAAATGAATTATTATTATTGCATCAAATAGGTCTATGAACTTTCAATAACTCATCATTCCATTCTTTTGCAGGGTTTGAACAGCTTTGCAACTGGTCTTCTAGACCCTGTTATGATTCCATTGGCCTACTGCAAAGTAGAGGCTATCCTGGGTCCACGTATAAAATTACGTGATTGTTCTCATTTAGTTTCAACATTGGTTCTGGGGACATATTTCATAAGAAAGGAACTACAATTACTATTTTAAGAATGGATGTGGAAAGTTATATTTCCTTTAACAATGCCCACATTTGAAGCAACATTTTTATTCTTTTCAAATGTATATGCTTTTATGTGATCAGGTGGTTTTTGCCCACAAGAAGTCTTTTATGCCTAACCCTATGCCTGAAAGTTTTTTTAAATCATGAAATTCTTCTCAACTTTATCCTCTCATCCCAGATCAATGTAGTTATAAGAGAAATAATTTACTTTCCAAGTATTTCTAAATAGAAAATTCCCACATTGTGAAGAATTTACTATTTCTTGTTCTAAATATAAATTATGTGATGGCTCACTTTTTGCTTTTGAAATCCTATGATTTATATCAAAATATATCTTGAAATGAAAAATTCTGAGAACAAAGAAAGTATTTTTCAGCTTGCTTTGAACAGTACTGAAGTGTCACTATGTGAAGTTTCAATGATTAAATATATTTTCTTTTACAAAAATAATGTGTCCCCTAAGGACAATTCTATTCCCAAGTAGATTGGCAACACTATCAGACGGGTTACTTTTTAAAGTTCCTTAATATAGTTATAATAGTTGCTTACTGGCCAAATAAAATCTGAAATGTATCTAATTATCACTTTTATCTTTTTGGGGGCAAGTTGACTACAAATTGTATTATATATCCTCTTAATTGTAAAATTAAATTTACTCTTTGGAGAAATGCTCAACAATTTAATAGATCCAGGCAAGGTAACTTTACTACATAAAGCCAGAGTACAACTCTGTGTCATGGAAGTGTATTTAAAGCAGAGAAAGACTAATATTTCTGAAGCATAAAGAATGTTGCAAATTGATGACTTTGGTGACTTAAAAGGCTGGACTGAGTGCAATGTCTATCTAATGCAGCTGTTGAATTATGTCTAAAATATTTTATTCCTCAGTAGAAGAGAGGTTTCAGTTACACACATCATTTATGCATGTACTATACCCCCATTGAAAATTAAAGGTAGTTATGCTGTATTTCAGCATAAGGTAGTTCATGTACTTGCCAGAATGAATGATACACAGGCACCTCTTCAGATGTCTGTGTCTATAGAGAGTTTTCTGCCTATGTGTGATTTTTCACATCTTGGCTCACATTTTAAATGCAAATCCAACACTAAGGGACATTATGAATATATGACACATGAAAGATCTGTTGATTTTGTGGACAAGGATTACACTTCTTTATGTATTCATCTTTTTAATGAGGAAAAGTGATACAACACACAAAAAATGAGCATGTAATTTAATTAGAGTAATTTGCATGGGGTTTAATTCCATTTTTAAAATGAAATTCTAATGTCTGCTTTATTTCAGTTTCATCTCTCCACATTTAAAATGGTATCTAGAAATAAATTTTATTTAATGAATGGAAACAAATGAATTCCTTCTTTTGCTGGCTGGCTGCTAATGACTGAGGAATGGACAAAGTAACCTACCAATGATGCTAAGGCCAATTATAAAATTACTTTCTTAAAATAGATTAATTAATTCACAATACCTTCTTTGTTCACTTTGACCTACATTTTTGGAAATATGGTAATCTTAGTTTGGTAATTAAGTAGAATTCTATTAGGTGGGGTGTTTTTTTTTTTTAATTTCTTTATTTGAGTATAATCCACATACAATGTTACCTAAGTTTCAGGTGTATAACATAGTGATTCAACATCTCTATATGTTATTTTGTGCTCACCACAGAAGAGGGAGAATTTAAATGTAAGTGGATTGTTCTGATTTAAGTAACTACAATGGTAAAATCTGGTCCAGAGCCATAGTATTTTCTTTTCTTTTTTTTAAATTTAAATACAATTAGCTAACATATAGTATATCATTAATTTCAGATTTAGTTTTCAATAATTCATCAGTTGCATATAATACCCAGTGCTCATCACATCACACATCCTCCTTAATGTCCATCACCCAGTTACTCCATTCCCTCCCACCTCCTCTTAAGCAACCCTCAGGGTGTTTTCTAGAGTTAAGAGTCTCTCATGGTTTGTCTCTTTCTCTTTTTTCCCATTCAGTTTTCCCTCCCTTCTCCCTTATGGTCTTTTGTACTACTTCTTGTATGCTGCATATTGGTGAAACTATATGATAATTGTCTTTTCTGATTGACTTATTTCACTTAGCATAATGACCTCCAGTTCCCTCCTTGTCTATGTAAATGGTAAGTATCCATCCTTTTTGATGGCTGAGTAATATTCCATTGTGTGTATATATATCACATCTTCTTTATCCATCTGTCAATGGACATTTCAGTTCCTTCCACAGTTTGGCTATTGTGAACATTGCTGCTATGAACATTGGGGTGCAGGTGCTCCTTTGTTTTACTACATCTGTATCTTTGAGGCAAATACCCAGTAGTGCAATTGCTGGGTCATAGAGTAGTTCCATTTGTAACTTCTTGAGGAACCTTTATACTGTTTTCCAGAGTGGCAATTCCAGCTTGCATTCCCACCAACAGTGTGAGAGGGTTCCCCTTTCTCCACATCCTTTCTAACATCTGTTATTTCCTGAGTTGCTAATTTTAGCCATTCTGACTTGTGAGAGGTGGTATCTCATTGTGGCTTTGATCTGTGTTTCCTTGATGACAAGTGATGTTAAGCACTTTTTCATGTGTCTGTCGGCCATCTGTATGTCTCCTTTGTAGAAATGTCTATTCATGTCTTCTGCCCATTTCTTGACTGGATTATGTGTTTTTTGGGTGTTGAGTTTAATAAGTTTTTTTATAGATCTTGGATACTAGCTCTTCGTATTTTCTTAAAGAAAATATTTCCAACCAGTGTGTGGCAAAATAATATCTTCTAGTAGATTTTGGATCTACACTGAGAAGATTGTTTAGAACAAAATTCTACTACTTGTTTTATTGTCAAGACTTGCTTCATCACTCATCCATGGAGGAACAGATCTAATATTCAATACAAAACAGTCTTTCTTTATTCTTTATGACTGTCAGTAATCCCCTGGTTCTTTACAGAATGGGGCTCTGTGTTCACTGTTTTAGGTTTCTGTATTACCTAATCTTCTACATAAGAGCTATTTTAATTTCCCTAAAAAAATTAATGTAATAGTGAAATGATGGAATAATTTAGTAAGCTTTCTTATAGCTATTTATGATGAAAATGAACACATTTAAAAAGTAATTGTTTATAAATGGATTAATGATGCAGTATTCTTTACATATCAAATTAGGTTTCAATCCTTTTTAATTTTATTATTTTTATATTTCTCACATATGTTGAGAAATGACTGATGACTATATAGAAACATGACAAAGTGGAGTTGGAACTCAGAAACTAAGAAGCTTATTTGAGGGCAACCGGGGTGGCTCAGCGGTGTAGCGCCGCCTTCAGCCCAGGGCGTGATCCTGGAGACCTAGGATTGAGTCCCACGTTGGGCTCCCTGTATGGAGCCTGCTTCTCCCTCTGCCTGTGTCTCTGCCTCTCTTTCTCTGTGTGTCTCTCATGAATAAATAGATAAAATCTTTTTTTTTTTTCAAAGAAGCTTGTTTGAATTTTAGATACCTTTTACAAAATTTAGGAATCTTAAACTGCTATTGTAACTCAGTTTAACAAACACTGTTTTGTGAGGGAATAGGTGATTTTGGTGATAGAAAAATGGCCCTGCTGAAGTTGTTATTGCTTCCTTTTTATAGGCTTCCTTATTCGTTCTTCCACCTTGTAATAAAATTGGCCTCTTAGAAAATTTGAAATTGTTCAACTGTGCCAAGTGCTGGCAGCTACAAGTACATCGTTAAAACACCAACGTTAAAAAAAAAAAAAAATCAAAGCTCAATTATCATACATGATAGATGCCTGAAGCAATGTGAATCTTAAAACAAGCAAACAAACACACAGAAAGTTCCCTAAATCTGCAAATAAGAAGTTTAGTCATATGTATATATTTTTAAATTCATTCCTATCCTTCGTGCTTCTTAATGATGGATCCTCTTGCCTTCTCTAAATACCTAAATACCCTTTCATTCTCTCATTTTGTTTATACTTGAATACATTTAGCAAAAGTATTCATTCTCATACCATATGACAGTAATGAGAGGCATTTCCATAAGGTGATTGAATACCTCCTTGAATTTTTGACTACTAGAAACTTTGAGCAGACATCATTCCAGTTTGAGATGCTGAACTATGGTCTATCTATCCCATTTTTTGCTGTTGTTTGTTGTTGTTATTATTATTATTATAAATCATTTATGACAATCAAAGAGTATATAAGAGTACAACTATTCATTCAGGATGGATGAAGAACAGTAATTAGATGTTAGATTTACCTTTTTGTTAATTATGATCTACCTACTTTACATATTTATGAGCTCTTAAACATACCAAAGAATCTGTATGGCAATTATTCTACTCCAAATATTTCCTAATTGTAATGTCCCATCACTATCAATTTATATTTGGTAGTACTGGCTTTGTCTTCTTTTACTTCTTTTTATAGTGTCTCCTTTAGTGGGTCAAGTAATTAGTATGTAAGTTTGAGGAAATAAAATTGCTTTTATTATTTTGTTTTATGAAACTTGATCTAACAGAGTAGAAAGAAACATACGAGAATAAGAAATAGCATGAAGAGATATGGATCATGGGTAATGACTAAAATGAAAGCAAGGGTTTAGTGTAAACATAATCCACTTTACCCTGAGTTGATCAAGGAGACAAAAGTTGAATGGGACTACAATGAAGTCATAAATTCTGCCAGAACATTTAGATGGATGTATATGATGAGAAGGTTGTCAGGGAAAGGAGATTTTTTTTTAATTTATTTTTTATTGGTGTTCAATTTACTAACATACAGAATAACCCCCAGTGCCCGTCACCCATTCACTCCCACCCCCCGCCCTCCTCCCCTTCCACCACCCCTAGTTCGTTTCCCAGAGTTAGCAGTCTTTACGTTCTGTCTCCCTTAGGGAAAGGAGATTTTTAAGGGTATTTCTTCTCAATGAAATAGAATAAAATTATACCTCATGATATGAAATAACAGGATTATTGATCATGCAACATTTTTATTTAATGTGTGACTACAATAGATATCTAATTTATATATATGTATATATATGTATATATATACATATATATAAAATAGATTTAAGGCTAGACTATAAAGACCATAATCTTGGATACAAGAGAGAGTAATTTGGATTTTATTTAGTAGGATTATTTTTGGGTAGTGTTGTGTTGCCAGTGTTAGAGGGCTAAAGGTACATGAGCAACAGGCCAGTTAAGAAGGTACTGCAATTGCAAATGCATGAGATAATACCGCATGAGGCAGTAAAATGGATGCCAAACTAAAAGAAAAAATAGATTTGGGGAAATACAAAAAAAAAAAATTAGTAAGATTTTATTGCTGGCTCTGAAAAGTATATTGTTGTTTATAGTTCAAGATTGACAAGATAGAATTATAGTGTTTGTTGCATTTTCAGCACTCAAACTACATCAAAGTGTTTCACTAATCATCCTTTATTAGTTAGTTAAAAAGTATGTAAGCAGTTTATTAAAAATATAAGAACTCTTATAGTGAATTTAATAAAGATTAAAAATAAAATATATAATGAACCCAAATCCAACACATATACATATACAACATATGTTTAACTACATTCCTAGCCATATGTTTAATTATTAAACTTTAATTTTATCTTATGTATAATTAATATGCAAACATCAAGTTTTATATAATACTTTCAAAAAGCTTATGTCAGAATATGGTCCTGTGTCATTAGTGTTTTTAAAATTTCAATATTAAAATGCATAGCATGCAGTTTATTGAAGCATCACCTGTGGCTATGCATTTATGCTGCTTCTTAATTATTAGACTTTTCTATCCATTCTTTTGAGATCTTTATTACTAAAATCTTTGCACATCCCTAGGTTTCCTCTTGATATGACTATCTAAATGCAACATTAAATTAAAAAATAGAAATTAGTTGTGTTCTCATCAGATATGTTTAAAAGACAACTGCATTTAACAAACTTCTTTTATTCACAATTTAACATTACTATCATTTTTCAAGATCTTTGCTAATTTGACAGATTAAACGTGGTAATTTATTTTTTACTTCTTTAATTATTGGATTTATATTTCTAGATACTTATTAGTAATCAATATAACCTACGTGCACTCTCTGTATGATGACCTATTGTGTTTCTAATTTAGTTATATGATTATTAGTATAAATAATATGGATTAATTTTAATGATTTTTTATTGTTTTTGATGTCTTTAAGTAATTTCTTATACAAATGTCATATCTCATATGTAACACTCCTTTTTTCATGTTATAATAAATTTTGTCACGTTCTTGTCCTCATTTTTATAGTCGCTTTAACATTAGCAGGTCATTACTAGAGTTTATTTTGTTTTGGTGAAAACACAAATGAGTTTTTTGGTATAAAGTAACTCCAAAGTTATCATTTATTGCAACTTAGGAAATTGATTAATTCTGTATCAAAACTAACACTAATATTTAATGTTCTCTCTCCAATTAAAATATAACTAATTCCTTGAAAAATATACATCCAAAATGTATGCAAACTCTGGCTCTCAGTATAACCATTCTTTCTTTAACTGTTTTACCAAGTTATACTTTAACTGTCACTGCTTGAGAGTTCCGTTTTCTCCACATGTTCCCCAATGTGCTATAACTTTCAGACTTCTAAATTTTAACCAAAATGATAAATATGAAATTGCTAGTACTAGTATATTAGCTTACCTGAGTGCTAAACATCTTGAGTACTCTATACTTATGAGCTACACTAGCTTTTCTACTTTAAAAATTGTTTACAAACTTTTACACTAAACTATTGTGTTTGTCTAATAGTCTTACAGAACATCTATATAATTTTGGCCTAGTTCTATTTACATTACTTCTTTTAAAAATATCATTTCTCATTCATGGCTTGTATTTCATATTTTGTGATACATTTTATACAGTAGAATTTCAGTATATTAAAATTTCAGTGTTATTAACATGTCCATTACATCTTGCCAAACATTAAATTGGGTTTAGCCATGTAGTTCTTCTGATTCAAATGTCATATCTCATTCAAATGTCATTGGCTCGCGTCATGACTCAGCTGCACTGCATTAGTGGCTGGATTGGGCTGGAAAAATCAAGAAGGCTTTATTACATCCTTGGCACCTCACTACACATCCACATGTTTCTCTTTCTCCATGTGGCTCTCTTGGTCCTTCACACATTGTGCTGATCTAAGGAAACTCAGACAACTTACGTGGCATGTAGCTTCTAAGGAGTATTCTAGGTATGAAAAAGGAAGCTGCGGGACTATTGAGGTCCAATGTCAGACTTTAACAAAGAATCATTTCCAGCATACTTACTTGACCAAAGCAAGTCATGGGCAAGCTCATTTTAAAAGGATGGGAATAGGGATCCCTAGGTGGCACAGCGGTTTAGCGCCTGCCTTTGGCCCAGGGAGCGATCCTGGAGACCCAGGATTGAATCCCACGTCGGGCTCCCGGTGCATGTAGCCTGCTTCTCCCTCTGCCTATGTCTCTGCCATTCTCTCTCTCTCTCTCTCTGTGTGTGTGACTGTCATAAATAAATTAAAAAAAAAAAGGTTGGGAATATAAATCTACTTCTCAATAGGATAACTGGCAAAGATTTCATAGCCATCCTTAATCTTCCATGGATTTATTTCAGACAAGATACAATTATCTTTTTCCAGTAGATTTGAATCTAGAAATACATTTCTAAAGTTGTATATGTGTGTATGTATATGTGTGCACAGTAGACTAGTATCAAAATCCCAAGGGTAGGCCATTAAGATGGAAAGTCAGAAAAGATGTTGCATCTTTGAGTCCAAAATAAATACGATAGTCTAGCAGTCTGGTACCCAGGCAGGATATCTATATTGTAGTCTTGGGGCAGAATTGCTTCTTTGGGATATCTCAGTTTTTACTCTTAAAACCTTCAGCTGATAGGATTAAGACCTTCACCAGCATTATCAAGAGTAATATCCTTTACTTACAATTAACTATTGTAAATGTGAATCACATCTACAAAATACCATCATAGCAACATCTCTAGTAGCCTTTGATCAAACAACTGGGCACCATAGCCCAACAGGTTGACATAAAATTAATCATCACAAGTCTGAGGCAAATGGGTGCACAGTTCTGAAAGAGGACCAGAGGGCTAGAGTACTAAGGGTGTTGCAAGCGAAGGTGTGAGTATAGTCCAGACGAGGTGGATCCGTGATATTTTCTTAATAAGAGCTATAAGCACACACTCAGTTATTCTAGCCTGTTTGACCTAATAGCATCTGAACCCCAAATGCCTCAAGATAATTCATTGACTGGCCTTATTTGAGTATAACAAATATTTCCTAAAAGTAACCACATCTTCTCTTAAAACTTTTGTCTAAGCTACCATCATTTCTTGGTTGGACAATTGCAACAACCTAAGAGGTTGCAATTAGAATGGCTTCATTTCTACCTTGCTATTATCCCGTACTCACAGAGCAGCCTAATAATAGTTCAAAAGTGGGTTTCAGGGTTTAAGCCATCTCACAGCTTAAAATCCTCCATTGTTGTTTCAATTAGATTAAGTCTGAATTCATGAATATGATCAATCTGGCTCTGTATAGTCTGATTACTCCTAGTTACCTGACTACAACTTCTTTTGTTTTCATCTTTTTTTCATGATCCAGCAAAAAATTAACTTTAAGTTTTTTCTTTACAGAAATAAAATACATTTACCAGCTTAACCAAAGTATACAATTAATGATTTTTAATATATTCACAATGTTGTTCAATGATTGACACTATCTAATGCCAGAACATTTTTATCTCACCCAAAAGAAACCCTGGACCCATTAAGCAATCACTTTCCATTTTCTCTTCTTCCCTTACCCCCAAAACGAAACAAAACAAAACAAATCTAAATTGAAACTTAGTTTTGGGAAACAACAAAAAATATATTCTGTTTTCTATAAAATAAGGGTGATCATGATCCACCTGTGTTTGAATAGAGAAATGACATGCTTCATAACTGGAATGTGCAACACAGTGAATATGAACACCCCTAGGTGTTCAAAATCAGAAAAGTAGTTAATAGTGTTAAAGAGATATTATAATAGAGTTTGTTCCTGCCCCTGGAGAAATTCATTTAGAAACTGGAATCTAAACTGGGATTCATAGTTATTATTAAGTTGAAGAGAAGTCCTCCTATTGCCATGGGATGCTCAACACACAAAAATACTGAATGACACTCGTTCTAGAAGTGTTGCACAGATATTATCATCTCCACAAGATATGAAATAAATATTATGATATGTTAACTTGTGCTACATGGTAGCAGTGGGTAGATGTGCATATGCTGTATTAGTCTGTGAGGATTTATTAAAATCAATATAGAAATGATTTTAAAAGGCTGGTTCTTATATAGGCGCATGAGGCTTCTCAGGGGAAATCGCTAATCAATTACAATAGCATGTATTATATTTACATGAACAAGGGTGATGCCTGATACTTGCGAATAAAAGCCAAAGAAAACAATTTAGGAATGACTCACAGAGCAAATTTCATGCTTGAAATGTTCATGAATTAAAACTCATTAATTGAAAACTCTTCTCTTTGCCTTTCCTAATTTTTGACTTAAAGATGACATTGATTTGAAAGGAAGTGTTAAATACGTATATATTCAACAAACTCTTTAATTATTAATCTATTAGGTTATATTATAAGCAATATCTACTTAATTTTATTTATTTTAAAATTTTTTATTTTTATTTATGATAGTCACACACAGAGAGAGAGAGAGAGAGAGAGGCAGAGACATAGGCAGAGGGAGAAGCAGGCTCCATGCACCGGGAGCCCGACGTGGGATTCGATCCCGGGTCTCCAGGATCGCGCCCTGGGCCAAAGGCAGGCGCCAAACCGCTGCGCCACCCAGGGATCCCTGTACTTAATTATAAAATGATTACATAAACCCTGTTAGTTACTAATCTTAAAGGTAAGCTTTCAAGTATTACACCATTTCATAATTGGCTCATATATTTTTTCTGTGTCCTCCATACTAAGTTTCTCACTTATAGAAATATTAGATTACTATAAAATTATGAAGGTAGAAAGAATTTCATTATAATAAAGTGCACTTAAATTTTATAATCTTTGTGTGTGATATAAAGCTTGGAATCCAAATAAGAAGCAGATCTATCCAGATAAAAATGTGAAGCATTTTCCCTTCTATAATCTATCATCTAAAATTTGGAAATTGTATTGCAGGAAAAAAGAAGGATTTAGTCATTGATCACAAAAGGCTTAATATTTATTTGTGTAGACATTAACATACCCATGTCCATACATAGAATATATTTACCAATATTTTAATTTGAAGTGATACTGCTGACCAAGATTAAAGTTAATTACATAATGATGATTTTGAATTATTGTAGGAAAACAATTAGTAGTAGAAAAAAGAAGGGGTAAAATACTGTAGTTTTAGCTTCTGAATGTGTTAGCATGTGTGTGCACACAAACACGTGCACTCACTCATGCCTTGTTCATCAGAATTCATCCCAGAACAATATTTTCAAGCAAGTGATTATCTAACTCACCTAATTATGTATGAAAATAATATAATTTCCCCTAAAGGAAATTAAAATAAAGAGGTATTTCTACTAGTAGGGTTTTCAGATGTTTGAAAGATACTAACATATTCATTGGTAAGTGAGGGAGGCCTCTGTCTGGATATTTCAAACCCAAAACAATATCAGAAACTGAATGTGGCTAGCACACAGATGAAGACTTCAATTTGTGAATTATGAATTTGAGATCTTGCCCTTTATGTTTGTTTGGCAAATGTCAACTATTTGCAGTATGACTAAGATTACATCTCTCCTCTGAGGGACTGGTTAAGGATTCTTTTTGTTGCTCTGGAATAGCAAACCCCATTTAGGGATTGTTACAGTGATAACTAAAGGACAAGTTACAGATCCCTGATGAGGACCAAGATGCACACTACAGCAGTCATTTATAAAAATGATTAAGCAATCATTTGGCCATCTTGTTTTCCACTTGTTCAATGTTGTTTATTTCAGAATTGAGTGGTTAACTATTTGTAGGATTTCTTGTTAGTTTAAATTCATATTGTATGATACAAAAATTTATGATTTGGTCCAAGCTAAAATAGAATTGTTTTATAGTTATTAATGAATGTTCTTGTTAATATCTACTTCTCTTTACTATATGCATCCTCCTTTGCGTTACCTGATTTCTCAATCAGCCAAGATAATTAGCTTTGGCTACCCCTCATCATGCCTGTTCCACTTCATATTTTCATCACTACTTTCAACAAAAATTCTCCAAAATAGAGCTGGGGAAGCATTAACATATGAAATGCTTAAACTTGTGGTTTGTGTCTTCAACATACTACCTTTTTTCCAACAAGCATATTTTTTCATTAGCCATCTAATTACTATATTAGTGTTGCAAGTGAAGTAAATTAGATAAATACACAGAGAAAACCAACATAAAAGCAAATAATATTTTACCTCAGACTTTAAATCAGTGAAAGGAAATGCAGTTTCAAAAAATGAAAAATGCATAATTAGACTGTCAACATATCACATGAGAAAAATATTCTAAAATATGTTTATTATCAAATTATCAAGTAAGTTAATGGAAAAAAATTATAACAAGAACAATATAATCTCTCAACTCAGAAATAACATTTCTATTATAAAATAGAACACAGTAGATGTGTTCAAGTTGCCAATAAAATTAGGACCTTAATGTATTAATATCATGAGTTTATAAGTCTTATGGTGATTAGGACTAAATATAACAACTTAAGTTTTAGAATTATATATCTAAAAAACACATAAAGTAAGTAAAAAAGGTAGAACAGGCTGCCTAGAGAAAAGGGATTTGTTCAGTTCTCCAATTTTATGTTTTACATAAATTTAAACCTGTAGTCTTTATTTTTTATTTAGTGTTTTTGACAATTGTGAATTCTACATATTTAATGTGTACAATCTGATTATTTCATAGAAATATACCATGTGAAAAATAAATCACCACATTCAAGCTAATTAGCATACCTATCACCTCAGATTGTTACTTTTTTGCTTTTTTTTTTGTTTTATTTCTGTAATGAGAATACTTCAGATTTACCTCCTTGATAAATATCAAGTATATAATAAAGTGTTGCTAAATATAGTTTGCATTGTTGTACATGTGATCTCAATAGCTTATTCATCTTGCATAACATTTCACCGATTTCTCTCTCCCACAGCCTATGATAACCATGACTCTACTCTCTGTTTCTGTGAGTTTGGTTATTTCATATTCCACATGTAAGTGAAATCTATGATTTTTAAGTATGTGTTTGCTGGGATTCAGAAATGCATAAGCCTATTTATAAGATAGATATAGGTAATTTGAAAAATTATTGCTTCATTAGGTTGTGAAAAATGAGGTAGTAAAAATCATCAGAAAAATTTTTTTGAATACTTCAATTTCTAGAATGATATAATTTGATATGAACGAACTTTCTGGTATAATTATTAAATTATTTGAAATAACTAACAAAAAGTTATTAAGAAGAAAAAAAAATGAAAGAATGAAGTTGGAGAAGAACCTGAAAACTGAAGTGAAAGAAATTACATAAATATAATTTATTACCTTGGGAATAGAAATCTATGGATTATTAATTCTTTCCTCAGACTCCCAACTTGCTTAGTCTTTTGGTCATCATTATTTTGGTGTCAAGCCTAAAAATTCAATGCCTAGTTAAAGATCTTGTTGATTTTTTTTTTCAAAAATTCAGTTTTGTTTTATATTTGTCCTGAACCATTTTGATTTTATTTTTGTGTAAAATGTGAGGTTTAAGTTAATGTTTCCTTTTTGTGGGTGTTTAGTTGATCTAGAGACATTTGTTGAAAAGGATATCTATGTATCCTTTCTACACTGAATTTATTTTACACCTTTGCCAAAATCAGTTGGATATATTTATGTGGGTCTGTTTCTGAGTTTTTTTTTTTTTTAATTTTTTTTTTTAATTTTTATTTATTTATGATAGTCACACAGAGAGAGAGAGAGAGAGAGAGGCAGAGACACAGGCAGAGGGAGAAGCAGGCTCCATGCACCGAGAGCCCGATGTGGGATTCGATCCCGGGTCTCCAGGATCGCGCCCTGGGCCAAAGGCAGGCGCCAAACCGCTGCGCCACCCAGGGATCCCTGTTTCTGAGTTTTTAATTTTGTTTTATATTCATCTATGTGTCTTTTTCCTCAACCAGTAATTGTCTGTCTTGACTATTGTACTAGGTAATAGGCTTTAATAGCAGATAATTATTTCCTCCTTATTATTTTTTAGTATAATTTTACCTATCCTAGTGCCTATTCCATTCTACATAAATTTTAGAAATAGCTTGTCTATATTTGCAGAAAGTTTTCTGGAATTTTGACAAGAATTGCATTAGCTCTATAAATCAATTTGGAAGTAATTGACATTTTTACTTTGTTGACTCTATGAATACAGTATGTCTTGATTTTTTAAGCCTTGATTTATTTCAAAATAATTTTGTAATTTTCAGCATATAGATCCTAAATGCTCTGTTAAGTTTATACCTAAGCATTTGATTTCTTTTGGAGTAATTATAAATGTGTTTGCATTTTAAATTTGCTTTTACACCTGTTCATTATTAGCACTTAGAATTGAAATTGAATTTTGTGTATTGATATTGTGCCCTATTGGCCTTGTTGACCTTACAGTTCTAAGACTATTTTTGTAGATTTTGGGGGGATATTCTATGCATACAATATCTGCAAGTAAGAACAGTTTTACTTCTTTCCAATCTATATGATCTTATATCATTTTTAAAAAATATTTTATTTGAGAGAGAGAGCAAGAGAGCATGAGCTAGGGGAGGGGTAGACTCCCCATTGAGCTGGGAGCTCGATGCAGGGATCCATTCCAGGACCCCAAGATCATGCCTTGAGTGAGCTGAAGTCAGACACCTGGCACCCCTCTATGATCTTATTTCATTTTTATGCCTAATTGTAATGGCTAGTATATTAGGTACTTGGTTGAATAAGAGTGATGAAAACAGACATTCTTGCTTCTTCCTAATATTACAGGGAAAGTGCTCAGTCTTTTTTTTTTTTAATTTTTATTTATTTATGATAGTAACAGAGAGACAGAGAGAGAGAGAGAGAGGCAGAGACACAGGCAGAGGGAGAAGCAGGCTCCATGCACCGGGAGCCCGACGTGGGATTCGATCCCGGGTCTCCAGGATCGCGCCCTGGGCCAAAGGCAGGCGCCAAACCGCTGCGCCACCCAGGGTTCCCAAGTGCTCAGTCTTTTAACACTAAGTATGATGTTGTTGGTTTTTGTACATGATCTTCATCAAATTGAAGTGGTTCTCCCCTATTCCTAACTTGCTGAGAATTTTTATCATGAATGGTTGTTGGATTTTTACCAAATGCTTTTTCTGCATCAACTGATATTATCAAATAATTTTTCTTCTTTAGCCTATTGTGATGGTGGATTACAGTAATTGATCTTCAAATGTTTAATGAACTTATTTTTCCACCCCTATATTCTGGGCTGGCTCATTAACCAGTGATAGAAGCAACCCTTTCCATTGTTGTCACATGGACACATATAGGCTAGCTAGTGGGGTGATGGAGACTATGTATACTAGAGACATAACATGCCCCCTGTGGCTTTCTTAAAAGCCAAATCCCACAAAATCAGCAGCTGTTTGAATGAACTTACTGAGAGTAAAACAACTACCTGCTAACCTGCAGACTCCTGAGCTATTAAATGCTTCTTGTTTAAGCAATTGAGTTAGGGGTAGATTATTATGTAGCGTAGTATACCTGATATAACAACAGCCTTGTAAAAACAGTATCAGAAAGTTTGTTTTCAAAATAAACTGAATTTCAATAATTTAGATAGTCAAAGAAAAAATAGACAAAAATTATCTACATGCCCAAGCTGATTTGATGTTAATAAGTGTAAGATGGATAAAAACATAGTTTCCATACATATTTTCTCTTCTTTTGTGGAGCCAATATGGAGAATCATTTTAAATTATTAACTATTAAATCCATCTTATATTTTTTTTATTTTTATTTTATTTTTTTTATTTTATTTTATTTTATTATTTTATTTATTTTTTGAGAGAGAGAGTGCAAGCAGGGGGAGGGCAGAGGAAGAGAGAGAGAGAAAGAATCCCAAGCAGGCTTCACACTCAGCACAGAGCCCAAGGGGCTCAATCCCTGAACACTGAGATCATAACCTAAGCCAAAATCAAGAGTCAAATTATTAACCGATTGAGCCACCCAGGAGTCCCTAAATCCACCTTATAAAAAGCAAACTAAATTCCTTGACAAGGTGAAAACATACATACATGATTTAAATGAAGTAATATCCAGGTTCAGATGTACTACATTCTCAAATACTAAAAACAAATCTGTTCTCATCATGAAACCTTTATGATGAATGTAAAAGGCAGGAAGATAAGCAAAGAGATTAAGAGAGAAAAAGGCATTAATATCGTAAAGCCATAGAAAGGAGACTGAGAAAACTGTAGACTTCTTACTTGACATTAAAAAGAAAAAAAGAAAAATCAATACAATATTTAGGTCAAGCTTATTGATCTTTTAAACAACCATTATTGGGATGCCTGGGTGGCTCAATGGTTAAGCATATGCCTTTGGCTCAGAGTATGGTCCTAGGGTCTGGGGATTGAGTCCTGCACTAGGCTCCCTGAGGGGATCCTGCTTCTCCCCCTGCCTATGTCTCTGCCTCTCTTTCTCTCTCTCTATGTGTGTCTCTCATGAATAAATAAAATCTTTAAAAAACCCATTATTTATATACTAATTTCTGTGTTCTGAAGCGCATCCACAAAATGCCATTGGAGCATCACAACTACTCATTAACATATTATTTTATCCCCATTCATAAATTAAGGTACCTGATAGTTTATGGGATTTTGAATTGCCTAAAATGTTACCATATTCAAGGAACAGAACTGGAACTGGATAGAATTCAAGTATTCCAAACCGTATCCAGTGTAATTTGTGCTTTGTCAAATTTCCTACATCTGTGTCCAAGTTGTTTTTTGAAACATTTTGTGCAATGAATCAGAACCAATCTTGGGACATATAATATTAACAAGTCAAATATCCACTGGGAATCTATCAATCTATATCGATGTATGATTAAAACTGTAGGAAATAAATACACTCACAAGTTTTGCAGGAAATCAGCCAGCGTGCATTATTTGTATTTAATTTTATTTAAATGAGTGGGTTTTTTTTTTTTTAAGATTTTTAATTTATTTATTCAGAGAAAGAGAGAGAGACTGAGAGGTAGAGACACAGGCAGAAGGAGAAACGGGCTTCACGCAGGGAGCCGGACGTGGGACTAGATCCAGAATCACACCCTGGGCTGCAGGCGGCGCTAAACGGCTGCGCCACCGGGGCTGCCCATGAGTGTTCTTTTTATATTAAAACATTTTCAGCTAATTTTTGCATAGAAGAGACCACATTTAATTGATTTTATTGATTTCACATGAAAATAACATAAACTCACAGCATGACATTGTGTTTAGAAATATACACATGTGCGGAATAATATACTAAGATTAGGAAATAGAAATTTAGAATTGAATCAAGGGAGTTGCAATTTATAATCTGAGTAAGCTACAGCTGGGATGCAGTGTTCAGTTCTATATACTGCTAATAGCTTTTAAAAATAGTCTTTACATCAAAATCTATTAACTAACTAATTTATATTAGTCAGTGTGTCACTAGGTAAGTGTACAAAGCAAGACAAAACAATATCCTTGTTCTCAGATTCCCATGGTCTAGTTGTGATGTTGGGTAGAAATGCAAATCTTTATTTGTGAAATGATATTAAAAAATGATATGAATAGGGATTTAGTCCCTGATTAAATTAAGTAGAATGAATTTGGGTCCTCATATAAATAATTATTAAAAATATGGAAATAGTTAATATATATTGTGAAGATTGGCAATTGCCTCACAATTTAAAATATTTTCATATGGAAGAAAGCTTATACTATGTAATGCTAGCAGCTGGAAATTTATGAGTTTTGTTTGTTTTTGTTTATTTTATTTTTTGTAATTAAGTACAAAGATGTTCTGGGAGGTCCCTAGGCCTCAACATAATGGAAGATATTTCAAACAATCAAAATGCTCCTGAATTCATTAGATTACTATTAGAGAGAGTGAGCTCTCTGACAAGGGACATATTCAGAGAGAAACTGAATTATCTTCTGATAAAGAAATTACAAACTGAGTTAGTGCTTGGTCTGGATTATATTGAAAGACTATTCTAATTCATAAATTCCATGAATCTGGTAGACACTTGCAGGGAATCCATTATGTCATTTATTATAAATTAACAGGCCGAGAACTGAAAGATTAAATGACTGTCAATAAATTTGTCATATCCTATTAAGAATGACAAAAACAAAATGCACTTCAGGAAAAATATGTGAATCTTGAATAATATTTCAAGTTAATGAGTCTATAAGGGGCTGTAAATATTGTTAATTCTATCCTTTGTTTCCTCTTTCAACTCACTCAGGAAAAGTAAACGCATAATTGACACTGACTTAAGAGTTTTAAATGAGTATAGTTAGTCAGAATAATTAAACCAGCCTGAAAAAATGCATAGTTGATCCTTGAACAACACAGATTTGAACTGTGTGGGTCTACCCAAAAGTAGGTTTTTTTTTTACAGGACTCTGTAAATGTATTTTATTTTTCTTATGATTTTCTTAACACCTTTCTTGTCTCTTATTTTATTATAAGAATACAGTAAACCATGCCTCCTTTTGCCTTGCATCTTATATATGTCTTTATTTTATTTTAGTTAAAAAGTAATGTGTGCTATACAAAAGAGGCCAAAAAATACATAAAGAAAATATCAATAATCTGCTTTTTCTATTCTTACAATCCCACATCTTTCAAATTAGCCAAAAATTGCCAATCCGTTTACTTTAGTATTTTTTCTCATGCTTTTTGTATGTGTGTATTAGACGCATGAACATATGTATTTTTATTTACTACAATTTTATATCATAGTAATAAGCACATACTTCATGCACTCACTAGCAACTTTTGACATAATTTAACAAAATACCATAAACAAAATTTCAATTGGGCAAAAATAGTAGTAACTAATTATTCTACTTAATTAATTTTTTGAGAAGGCAAATATAATATTATTTAATAACAGTTCCCCAACAATCAATTGTTCCTTTTTTTTACACCGAGAAAAGTTCCCTACTGCAATATTTTTGTTAGTATGAATTCCAAAACTGGGATTATTTGGTCATAGTACATATGCATTTTTAATTTTTAATATTGTTTTCCTTTGTTTTACAAGTGTTTTAGCTTTTTAATTAATCCACAAACACCTTTGCATAAGTCTGTTTGCCCTTTTTTCTTCAGGAGAACATACAGTAATCTGAGATCAGCACAGAATTTGATAATTGGGGCAGCCCGGGTGGCTCAGCGGTTTAGCACTGCCGTCAGCCCAGTGTGTGATCCTGGAGACCCGGGATCAAGTCCACCTTGGGATCCCTGCATGGAGCCTGCTTCACCCTCTGCCTGTGTCTCTGCCTCTCTCTCTCTCTGTATCTCTCATGAATAAATAAATAAAATATTTTAAAAAAGAATTTGATAATTGAAACCCATGATACATTTGGGCACACTTTTAATTTTTTTGTTTCTTTTTTAAAATTTTATTTAAATTCAATTAACTAACATATAATGTATTATTGGTTTCAAAGGTAGAGGTCAGTGATTCATCAGTCTTATATTATACCCAGTGCTCATTACATCACATGCCCTCCTTAATGCTCATCATCCAGGGACCCCATTCCCCCCAACCCCCTAGTCTCCAGCAATCCTCAGTTTGTTCTCTATGATTAAGAGCCTCTTACGGTTTGTCTCCCTCTCTGATTTCCTCTTGTTTTATTTTTTTACTCTCTTACCCTATGATCTTGTTTTGTTTCTTAAATTCCATGTATGAGATCATTTTGATAATTACCTTTCTCTGATTGACCTATTTTGCATAGCAGAATATCCTCTAATTCCATCCATGTTGTTGCAAATGGCAAGATTTTAGGTTTTTTGAAACTTCTTTTAATGTAGTTTGTTGACTTGGTTTTTTTTTTTTTAGCTATAGCTTGATTGATTGATTGATTTTTGTTTTTATTGATTTTTGATTTGCCAACATATAGTATAACACCCAGTGCTCATCCCATCAAGTGCCCTCTTCAATGCCCATCACCCAGTCACCCCATCCCCCTACCCAACTCACCTTCCACAACTCTTTGTTCATTTCCCAGAGTAGGAGTCTCTCATGTTTTGTCACCCTCTCTAATTTTTCCCATTTTCCCTACTTTCCCTTATAATCCCTTTCACTATTTCTTATATTCCCCATATGAGTGAAATCATAGGATGATTATCCTTCTCCTATTGACTTACTTCACTCAGCATAATACCCTCCAGTTCCATCCACATCAAAGCAAATGGTGGGTTTTCGTCCTTTCTAATGGCTGAGTAATATTCCTTTGTGTGTGTGTGTGCGTGTATATACATATATATATACATACCACATCTTTTTTTTTTTAATTTTTATTTATTTATGATAGTCACAGAGAGAGAGAGAGGCAGAGACATAGGCAGAAGGAGAAGCAGGCTCCATGCACAGGGAGCCCGACATGGGACTCGATCCCGGGTCTCCAGGATCGCGCCCTGGGCCAAAGTCAGGCGCCAAACCGCTGCGCCACCCAGGGATCCCTACATACCACATCTTTATCCATTCATCTGTGTTGGGGTTAGATGTAGACTTTGGGAGCTGTTACCAAGAGGTATTATTTTCTCTTTAATTACTTTCTGTTATTCAAAAGCCTTGATAATATCTTGCATGAAGCAGTTGCTCAATAAGCTCCATTGAATTACTGAAAATTGATCACTTGCCCTTAGTAAGTAAATTCCCATTACAAACAATACAGCTTATTATGGTCAATTATTAGGTTGTTTTGACTAAATATATCGGTAATAAGTTTTAAGCTTAAGTGCTTTTTTTTCAACGTGAAGGGCTACCCTGATCCATGAGTCCTTTAGTTCATCTTGCTTGAGTCCTTTAGAGAAAATTCAGAATGTAATGTTTTAAGAATATCATTTTATTTTCCATTTGCCACCATGTTTTCTTCAATTGGAAATATAATCTTGGAATTTTAATTTGAGAAACCTCTTCATTTACCAGATCATCTCTGTTTTACTTTACTTTTGTTTTTGTTATTGACAATATTTAATCATGGGTAAATTTTCTAAATACATTGATGGGAGGAAATGATGATGGCTATGTTAATAAGTGTTTCATTGAATTTTTGAACCAGCAGAGCAATAGCACATTATAGCCTATCTCTGGAAGAAATATATCAAGCACCACAGGTTACGAGTGTCAAAAGACAGCAAGTTTTGATATTTGTTGGGTAGTTGGTGGGGTGGGAAGAGGGCATGAGTAGGGGTGAACCAGTTCACTACCCAGGTGTGATCTACCATTGAGAATGAAACCTGGAATCATGAATTTTTGGCTAAAGTGAAATGAACTCCTAAAATAGAGATGCTGTATCAGAACAAAAGTGGCTCTGGACAAAATCTACCTCCAGTAAATGTCTGACCTAAGGCAAATTATCATGATAATTTTCTTCATTGTGATTCTGAGAGCCCTGTGGACCATTATAATTCTAAGTTACCTAAAATCAGTTATTACATTTAAAAAGTCATTTTCTAAAATAGACCTAGAGTAATTAAGTCTCTTTTAAAAGCAGGTATAGTTATGATTTATACAGAAACATTATGAACTAAAACTTTTTTAGGAGGTAAAATGTTATATTCTGTGAACCTGTTGGAACCCAAAAGCTGCAGGTGTTTCTTTGAAAAATGACATTTCCATCATTTACCTGACAAGCAGAGCTGAAATATCAAAGTTATAAACATTCTGCTTGTGTGCCAGCTGCTGTTTCCGTGGAAACAGCCTGAGTTGTAAAAGGAAGGTAAATGTCTTTAACATAAAATTTCGAGGTTTTGAATATTTTACTAAATATGTATTTGGATATATCTGACATTTTTGAGATAATTAAAATGTTTATTTTGATTATTTTATCCACATTTATATATACGTATATAAGATCAAATATTATTAAACTATTAAGTAAGGGGTGCCTTGGTGGCTCAGTTGGTTAAGTATCTGTCTTTGGTTCAAGTTACAATCCCTGGATCCTGGGATCAAGCCCCCATATCAGGCTTCCTGTTCAGTTAGGAGTCTCCTTGTCCCTTTCTCTCTGCCCCTCCCCCTTGTTTGTGCTCTCTCTCTCTCTGTCTCAAATAAATAAAATCTTTTAAGCCAGAAGGGCATGCTCACGGGTCTGCCCATTCTTGGAGATACCTGCTTCAAATTCACCAACACCAGCAGCAACAATCAGGACAGCACAGTCAGCCTGAGATGGGCCTGTAATCATGTTTTTGATAAAGTCTCTGTGTCCTGGGGCATCAATGATGGTCACATAATACTTGCTGGTCTCGAATGTCCACAGGGAGATATCAATGGTGATACCATGTTCATGTTCAGCTTTCAGTTTATCCAAGACCCAGGCATACTTGAAGGAGCCTTTTCCCAACTCAGCAGCCTCCTTCTCAAATTTTTCGATAGTTCTTTTGTCGATCCCACCACATTTGTAGATCAGATGGCCAGTAGTGGTAGACTTGCCCGAATCTACGTGTCCAATGACGATGATGTTGATGTGAGTCTTTTCCTTTCCCATTTTGGTTTAGGTTTAGCGGTGGTTTTCATGACACCTGTGTTCTGGCAGCAAACCCGTTGTTGTTGGTGTTAACAAAATGGATTCCACTGAGCCTCCCTACAGCCAGGAGAGATACTTGGAAATCGTTAAGGAAGTCAGCACCTACATTAAGAAAATTGGCTACAACCCCGACACAGTAGCATTTGTGCCAATTTCTGGTTGGAATGGTGACAACATGCTGGAGCCAAGTGCTAACATGCCTTGGTTCAAGGGATGGAAAGTCACCCATAAAGATGGGAATGCCAGCGGAACCACACTGCTTGAAGCCCTGGATTGCATTCTGCCACCAACTCGTCCAACTGATAAGCCCTTGCGTCTGCCTCTCCAAGATGTCTACAAAATTGGTGGTCTTGGTACTGTACCAGTGGGTCGAGTGGAGACTGGTGTTCTTAAGCCTGGTATCGTGGTCACCTTTGCTCCAGTCAATGTTACAACTGAAGTAAAGTCTGTTGAAATGCACCATGAAGCTTTGAGTGAGGCTCTTCCTGGGGACAATGTGGGCTTCAATGTCAAGAACATATCTGTCAAAGATGTTCGTCGTGGCAACGTGGCTGGCGACAGCAAAAATGACCCACCAATGGAAGCAGCTGGCTTCACAGCTCAGGTGATTATCCTGAACCATCCAGGCCAAATCAGTGCTGGATATGCATGTGTGCTGGATTGTCACACAGCTCACATTGCTTGCAAGTTTGCTGAGCTGAAGGAAAAGATAGATCGTCGTTCTGGAAAGAAGCTGGAAGATGGTCCCAAGTTCTTGAAATCTGGGGATGCTGCCATTGTTGATATGGTTCCTGGCAAACCTATGTGTGTTGAGAGCTTCTCTGACTAGCCTCCTCTGGGCTATTTTGCTATTCGTGACATGAGACAGATGGTTGCTGTGGGTGTCATCAAAGCAGTGGACAAGAAGGCAGCTGGAGCTGGCAAAGTCACCAAGTCTGCCCAGAAAGCTCAGAAGGCTAAATGAATATTATCCCCAATACCTGCCACCCCAGTCTTAATCAGTGGTGGAAGAACGGTCTCAGAACTGTTTGTGTCAATTGGCCATTTAAGTTTAATAGTAAAAGACTGGTTAATGATAACAATGCATCGTAAAACCTTCAGAAGGAAAGGAGAATGTCTTGTGGACCATTTTTTTGTGTGTGTGTGCATGTGTGGCAGGTTTAAGTTATTAGTTTTTAAAATCAGTACTTTTTAATGGAAACAACTTGACCAAAAATCTGTCACAGAATTTTGAGACCCATTAAAACAAAAGTTTAATGAGAAAAAAAAAATCTTTTAAGAAACTATTAGATAACAAATGCTTTTATTTTAATTTTAATCTTGCATGATATAATGTCTAACTTATAAAATTAATTGTACCAATCACAAATATATTGATTATTGATTATTTATTTATTTATTTATTTTTTAATTTTTATTTATTTATGATAGTCACACAGAGAGAGAGAGAGAGGCAGAGACATAGGCAGAGGGAGAAGCAGGCTCCATGCTCCGGGAGCCCGAGGTGGGATTCGATCCCGGGTCTCCAGGATCGCGCCCTGGGCCAAAGGCAGGCGCCAAACCGCTGCGCCACCCAAGGGATCCCTGATTATTGATTATTTAAATATTAGTAAATATTCATCAAAATCTTAGAAAACAGTGGAAATGGCATATGTAATATTTTATATTGTTTATCTAGATTATTTTTATTTATTTTTTATTTTTTTAAAGATTTTATTTATTTATTCACGAGAGACACAGAGAGAGAGAGAGAGAGGCAGAGACATAGGCAGAGGGTGAAGCAGGCTCCATGCAGGGAGCCTGACATGGGACTTGATCCCTGGACTCCAGGATCATGCCCTGGGCCAAAGGCAGATGTTAAACCTCTGAGCCACCAGGGATCCCCTAGATTATTTTTATGAAGAAAGAATCAAATACATTGTTGGATTTTTTTTAAAGATTTTCTTTATTCATGAGAGACACAGAGAGAGAGGCAGAGACATAGGCAGAGGGAGAAGCAGGCTTTCCACAGGGAGCCTGATGTGGGACTCAATCCCAGACTCTGGGATCACCACCTGATCACTACACAGGTTCCCCCCATTGTTGAATTTATGTTGATAGAGTCCAATATTTTCATCTTCTATTTCTCTGCCAATACACACAAAGTTTGATATAGGCAAAAAAGTTATGGCATGATGTCTGATGCAAAATAGCAGCTATTATGGAGTAATCTTGATATTTTCTTGACCTTTATAACATTTAAATTTGTAATATGTGATAAGTCAGTGAAAGACCTTTGCCTTCTTCAATATACCTTCTTTTTTTAAGATTTTATTTATTTAGGGATCCCTGGGTGGCGCAGCGGTTTGGCGCCTGCCTTTGGCCCAGGGCACGATCCTGGAGACCGGGGATCGAATCCCACATCGGGCTCCCGGTGCAGGGAGCCTGCTTCTCCCTCTGCCTGTGTCTCTGCCTCTCTCTCTCTCTCTGTGTGACTATCATAAATAAATAAATAAATAAGAAAATTAAAAAAAAAAGATTTTATTTATTTATTCATGAAAGACACACAGAGAGAGGCAAAGACATAGGCAGAGGGAGAAGCAGACTCCTTATGGGCAGCCCGATATGGGACTTGATCCCAGGACCTTGGGATCATGATCTGAGCCAAAAGCAGATGCTTAATCACTGAGCCACCCAGGCGCCCCAACATATCTTCTTAGACATGGAATTTATAAAGCAATAACTTTTATAACTTCAGGAAAGATTAAAGTATAACTTTATGATGCCCTTTATGTATAAGAACCAAGGATATTTAAAGTAAATATAGGTGCCAGGCCCTAAGAGCATAGCACTGGGTCATATTATTAAAAGATATGCTTTACTCTGTTATCAATAAGGCATTGTTAAATGTTGCTTCCATTATTGCAGTTACTTGGGAGATGAGTTTTTAGTAGCAATGACAGTTATTTGAAGAGTTTCCTAAAGCCCAATAGATTAACTTCAATTTCAAAATTTATAATCATGGATGGGCCGAGCCTCTGGCAGACTCTGTATCATTATCAATTCTTAGTTAACTTTGTTATAATCCAAAACAGTACATATATTCCTCTCATAATATTTGAAAAGGAATTGATTCTATTGCCTCTTGTTAGGTAAACTAAATGGAAGACATATTGATCTTGGATTAAAGCATTTTTAAGTTTCTTAATACTGTTCATTAATATTTTCAAAACACTGGGATAAAAATATATAGTATTAGAATTATTAAAAATCAGATAAACATATACATATAAACATTTTAACTACATTGGGTGATTTTTAGTGGCTGTGTTAAATATACATTTTAAAATAAGATGTTTAAAAAAAAAATAAAAAAATAAAATAAAATAAGATGTTTAGAGATGCCTGGGTGGCTCAGCAGTTAAGTGTCTGCCTTCAGCTCAGGGTGTGATCCTGGAGTCTCAGGATCGAGTCCTACATGAGACTCCCCGCAGGAAGTCTGCTTCTCCCTCTGCCTATGTCTCTGCCTCTCATGAATAAATAGATAAAATCTTTAAAGCCAAACAAAAATAAAAAAGATGTTTAGAATGAGTAAAGATTATTAACTTTATAGCAATGAATTTTCTTATTCTTCAGGTTATCTATGATTACATCTAATTCTGAAAGTGCTAGAAGTTAATGTTTCTGTATTAACTCTGATTCTTTTCTCTACTACACTATCGAGGGATAACCTGGATCTTAGGTTGAGAAATGTGAATTTGTTGTAGCCATAGCATATAATTCAGCAGCTTTAGAAACTCAGTGAGATTCTACATTGAATATTATTTTTGTAAATCAGCTTAGGTTTTATTAGGAATAAATGTCATAAGACTTCTATCTTTTTGACCTTTTCTATGCTTTAATTAGCTAAGATCTATTTCTTTTTCTCTTCCCACTTTCTGTATTTTCCCTTCCAGTAATAACCTGGTATAATGCTTTGACCCCACTCTGAAAAAATAAAATAATATTACTCATTTTCAATCTGATTGTATTTCATATTACTGATAAAAAATAAATCATTTATAGATAATAGTGTTGGTGGAAAATATAAATTGCAAGTTTTCATTATCATCCAAAGTTGTTATATATTAAGTATATCATGTGGCTCAATCAGTCACAAACCATTGTTTCTGCTATCCCCTTCCTTCTCTATTCTTATTCCCTATCATAATACAGTAGCTCTGGAATGGCTAGATGGCTGGTCACTTCTGAACATGGATGGCTACAGAGTCCTCACTCCCAAACCATGTCTCAGCCCTTCTTACCTTCCTACGTGTATCCTCTTCTCTACTTTTAGTTGTGGAGATTGTTCTGCCAGTCTTTGAGTCATTTCCTGGATTATTTACAATGATATGAGCATTATCTAGTTGTATCCCTAGGATGAGGTCCTCCTACTCCACTATCTTCCCAGCCTGTTATATCTCATATTTTAGCAATCATCTAAGTTCACTTGATTGTTTAATTTTTATCTCTTAACGATTTGATTAGTTATTTTAGGGAGAGGGAGAGAGCACTGCAGTGGAGGAATGGGTAAAGGAAGAGGAAGAGAATCTCAAGCAGACTCCCCTCTGAGCACAAAGTCCTGAGATCATGACCTGAACTTAAATCAAGAGTCAGGTGCTTAAATGACTGAACCACCCAGACACTCCTAAGTTCACTTTAAAACTAATGTTTGTCTTAGTTCTAACTTGATAATTCATTCTAATATGCACATATTTTATGAAATTATAGTTGTCTGCAGGATTTTCATTTTAAAATTAACAACTAAAGAAAACCTTAAGAACTCATCACAATTACATTTGAATATGAACTTAGGTTTGTTTTCTAGTTTTTCATTTCACTAGAGATGTCAATTTGTTAACTACTCTTAGGATTAAACAGAAAGAATGATAAATAGTTTTCTTTGTTGTGAATATCTGAAAGAGAAATGATTTTATTATTATTTTATTATTAGAAAACTCACAAACATCCTATCATTTTCAACCATGAGAGTAATCTACTTAATAGGAATAGAATTGTCTGTGTGTTGATTATGACTTACTTGAATGCAATCTGCATGACAGCAGGTTTCTGTCAATTTTGTCCACTTGTTACATCTAATGTGCCTATAACAGTGTCTAGCATCTAGGTGAAATTTAGTAATTTTTGAATGAATGAAAAACTCTATAGTTTTAAGTTATTTTGCTAACTATACTTTGATAGATGAAGAATATGCTATGAGTTTATTGTGTTTATATATACATATGCTTGTTGCATGTGTAACTTATATATATATATATATACACTTATATATATACATATACATATGTATATGTATATGTATATCTATATCTATCTATCTATATCTATCTATATATATATATATATATATATATATATATATATATACTTTCTTTTCAACTTTGGGAAGTGAAACAACAAATTATTGAATTAGAAGTGACAATCTAGGAAATTAAATTATAAAAATCAGATTTAAATAGACCAGGGGGATTACTGATATGGGACAGTCTATTTTTGAGCCAATGTAAGTCTTACAAAATAATTCTCTAATGTGATTGCAAATGTGTCTTAGTTTTTGCTTGTCTCTAGTTAGTGGTAAAAAAAAAATAACATCTAGTTGATGAATCACTATTCTATAGCATGCAGGGAAATTTCTGTTACATGGTATCATTTAATTATCAGCACATATAAAAAATAATTAATCTCAAAACCCACAGGACTGAATGGTATTTCCGTATATTATATTATATCATATGCTTAGTTCCTTATAAATAGCTATTTAAATATTGTGAGAGTCTAATCCATGACAATCTGAGTTTCTGTTTAATATTTTGAGTATCATAGATACAGATTGAGACTAACAGGAAACTCAGGAATTAAAAATAAATAATATATAGAGCATAACGTCTGACATGATAGTTTGAGGAGCTACAGAAACCATCTGCTCAGGGAAAGTAGTGAAAATGATTAAAAATACAAAAAACATTGAAAAATCTATGTAAAAATCTTAAGGGCAAAAGGCAAATGAAGAAAATCTATTGAAGAAACTCAAAATTCAGTATGAAAGTTGAATCTGCAGAATTTGAACAAAGACCATTTGTCTTCTCCTTCAGCTCAGAAAGCAAAGACCCTAATCCAGACTGATGCACATAAAAGCACAGGACTTCCTTTCTTCTCAGGTCTCAGTTGGAAGACTTTCTTCCCAAGTCTTCTTCCCTAGGACATTGTTGCTGTTTCTTTTCTTGCCCCCAGCTATGTGGTGCTGAGGCTGTCTTAGATAAGTTCAGTTAAGAAATGGGATTCTTTTCTTTAACCTAGCCATTATTCATGGAATGGAGGCTATTCCTTGGGTATGGTGCCCTGGGAATACTGGGGCTCTAATCACTCTTGATCTTGCTTTTGAGGCTGTTCTTCCACACCAGAAGAGATGAACCAAAAGGACCTCAGACTGTTGTTTCCTCTCCAGCAAGCAGTCAGCTCCTAGAGCAGATGTGACACTCAAAGAAAAGCTTGTCATTGTCAACCTCGGCTACAGAACCCTGGCTTAGTGATTTTACTGGTCAGAGAAGAATGCCTTAAAAAAGAAAGTGCCGGGATCCCTGGGTGGCGCAGCGGTTTGGCGCCTGCCTTTGGCCCAGGGCGCGATCCTGGAGACTCGGGATCGAATCCCACGTCGGGCTCCCGGTGCATGGAGCCCGCTTCTCCCTCTGCCTGTGTCTCTGCCTCTCTCTCTCTCTCTGTGACTATCATGAATAAATAAATAAAAAAATCTTTAAAAAAAAAAAAAAAAAAAAAAGAAAGTGCCCTGATCTTTTACAAAAGGAACTTATTTCATTTTCATCAAGGTATGGAGAAGTTTAAGTTTAAGGGTGCTCTTAAGCATAGTAGAGATTATGATGTAAGGCAATTGGGAAGGGTTTAAGAGACTGGCTAAACTGTAAGCCCAGTAGTTTCAAGAGAGAACTAGGGGATATGACAACTAGAGGAGTCCTCCTGGGTCAAAGTAAATATCAAACACTGAATTCAGAAACCATCTCTTCAAAGGAACCAGAATTTGATGGAATTACTTTTTAATTTATGCCAGAAGGCATTGTTGAAATAAGAGAGCAATTAGCTGGCAGTTAGTGGAACTTAACAGCTGTGCCTGGTCAGGGAAAGAAGAGAGGAGCCCTATCAAAATCACCGTCAGCCCAGAGTGAACCAGATTCACTAAAAGCTCATCTCCCAAAGGAAGAATATCAGAAGTTTAAGACTATGTGTGTGTGTGTGTGGGGGGGAGGCGGGGGGGGGGGGGGGAGGAAGGTAGGATTGAGTGTTACTTCACTAAAATAATTCAACCAGTCAGTAAACAAATAAAAAAGCAAATGACAGTAAAAGTCCCAGGAGAGAATGAGACCAGTACTCAGAGTTACTACAATGTGTTATCTAAAGTGTTATGTTTCCAACAACTATAACAACAACGACAAAATAGGTTGCATATACAAACAATAAAGTAAAACCCATACACTGGATAAAAAGCAGGCAATCAAAACTGCCTGTAAAAGTGACAGATACCAGAGTTAACAGAAAAATACTCTAAAGAACCCATTAGATTGACAGAACTAAAGGAAACCATGATCAAAGAAAAAAAGGAAGTTATAGTGAAGATGTTGCATTAAATAGAGAATATGAATAAACAGAAATTATAAAAAGTTAACTAAGTAGAAATGAAAAGAGTTAAATAGTGCAACAATTGAAATAAAAAATTCCAGAGAGGTTCAACAGATTTGAATTCATAGGAGAAAGACAATGTGAACTTGAGATAGAGTAGAGGCCATGCAAGCCAAGAACAAAAAAATCAAACAAAACAAACAAAAAGAATGAGGAACTTCAAAGAAATATGAGGAAGAGGTAGGCAAACCAAAAAAATGCAAATTGGGTGTTCCAGGAGTTGAGAGAGGAAGGAGAGGAAATAATGTTTGAAAACTTCCCATCTCTTTTTGTAAAATAATAACCTTCACATCTATGAAACTCAACAGATTTTAAATAGGATAAATGCAAAAAGAGCCACAAATAGACACATCATAATAAAAATATTGAAAGTCAAAGACATGGAAAAAAATCTTGAAATAAGTAAGGGGAAAAATCATAGATCACTTACCTGGGAATTTAAAAAAGACCGAAAGCTGACTTGAATAGAATATATCAAAAGACAGTGGAATAACATATTTGAAGTGCTCAAAGTAAAAGAAAACTGTCAAACAAGAATTCTGTATCTAGCAAAACTGTATTAAAAAAATGAAAGCTAATCAGTGACTTTCCAAGATGAAGAAAAAAATAAGAGAATTTGTTACTAAAGGGCCTGTCTTACAAGAAATATTAAAGAAAGTTTTTCAGGTAGAAAGAAAGTAATCTAATGTGGTAATTCAAATCTATACTAGTAAAGGTTACAATGTAGTTACAAAGATCAGTAAGAATCTATATTTTTTCTCTTTTCTTCTTTTTACTGTTTAAAATGCCATTGTATAAAATTATGTATAAAATTATGTATATAATTTGTATATACATAAATATGTATATAATTATATACATAATTTTATATTACACATATATAAAAGTATATACATGATATATAAAATATATAATACGATACAATGCATAATTATAGCATGTCTAATTTCATATTAATATTTACACAGTATATATAGTGTATATAAATATGTTGGGCTTATAACATTGAAATATAACATACAACATATTTGGCAATAACAGAACAAAAAAAAACACATGTAAGCAAAGCTGGTTTAGCCTAAGGAAATGACTAAAGATAGTAACTAATAATTATAATGAAGTATTGTTGGATTTGCACATTAATGCAATATGCATAATGATAATAACACAATGAGAGAGAAATACAACAGAGATATAAAAGTATAATTTTGTATATAACAGTAGAATTAAGGTGGTATAAGTTGGAAGCTGATTCAGATAAGTTGAATGCTATGTGGTAAATCTTAGAGCAGATAGTTTAAAAAAACCTCAAGAATACAGTTTAATTACTAAATAAATTAAAATGTTATGTTAGAAAACATTTACTTAATGCAAAAGAAGGCAGTAAAAGGGAAATAGAAGAACAAGACAACATAAGACATATAGAAAACAAAAAGTAAAGTGGCAAAAATGTAATTCCAAATATATCAGCAATAATGTACAAGATACAAATAAAGTGGGAGTAAAAATAAAATATAAAAAGATATTTCAAACAGCAACCACAAAAGCACTAGAATGGTTGTACCAATACCAAACAAAATAGACTATAAAACAAGAAATGTTTCTATTGGTAAAGAGGAACATTTTATAATTATAAAAATGTCAATATAACAATGGGTTATATAACAAGAATAAGCATATATAGCATTGAAAAGCCCCCCAAAAATGTGAAGCAAAGATTAAAATAAATGAGAAAAAATAGACGATTCAATAATAATATTTAAAGTCTTCAGTACTCCATTTTCAATAATGGTTAGAACAACTAGACTGAAGATCAACAAGGAAATAGGAGAAACAAAGATATTATAAACCAAGTAAACCTAACAAACATCTATGGAACATTCTACCCAAAACCAAATATACTTTCTTCTCAATGGCACATGAAATATTTTTCAGGATAGAACACATATGAGCCCATGAAACAAACCTCTACAAATTTAAAAGTATAGAAATAATACAAAATGTTGTCAGAAATGGCAATAACTTATTTTTTATGGCTGTGTAATATCCCATTATATATTTACATATATCACTTTTTTATTCATTCATCTATTGATGGACACTTGAGTTGCTTCCATTCGTTGGCTATTATAAATAATGCTGCAATAAACATAGGGGTGCATATATCTTTTTGAATTAATGGTTTCGCTTTCTTTCAGTAGTGGAATTATTGGAATATATGGAATATTGAAACTATGTAACATTAAATGTCACTATACTCAAATTGAAAAAAGCAAAAGAAATTGTACAAAAATGTTGCATTTGGGATCCCTGGGTGGCGCAGTGGTTTAGCGCCTGCCTTTGGCCCAGGGCGCAATCCTGGAGACTCAGGATCAAATCCCACGTCGGGCTCCCGGTGCATGGAGCCTGCTTCTCCCTCTGCCTGTGTCTCTGCCTCTCTCTCTCTTTCTCTCTGTGACTATCATAAATAAATAAAAAATGAAAAAAAAAATAAATAAAAGATGTTTTAAAAAAACAAAAAAAACAAAAATGTTGCATTTGATCACAATGGAATGAAATCAGTAATCAATAGCAGTAGAGAAAGCGAGGCACTTATAAATACATGTAAATGAAACCACATGCTCCTAAATAACAATGGGTCAAAGAAAAAATCAAAGGGAAATAAGAAAATCATTTGAGATGAGTAGAAATGAAAATAAAATATTTATAGGATGCAGCTAAATCAAAGCTAGAGGAAAACTTATAGTAGTACATGACTACATTAAGAAATAAGAAATATTTCAATAACCCACTTATTGAGTAGAGTCTGATAGATAGCTCTCCAGAGAAGGTAAACAAATGTCCAATAAGCATGTTAAAAGATTCTCAGAATCATTAATCATCAAGAAAATACAAATCAAAGCCACTATAAGATACCACTTCACATCCACTGAATGTATATAATCAAAAATAGCTATCTCTACATTCTCACCAACACTTGTTCTTTTCGTATTTGGTTTTCTTTTATAATTAACATACAGTGTTATGTTAGTTTCTAATGTACAGTTTAATGATTTAACATTATTCAGGGCTCATCAAGATAAGTGTATTATTAATCTCCTTATATTTCATCCATCCTCCCACCCACTACCCCTCTGGCAACCAACAGTTTGTTTTCTGTATTTAAGAATCTGTTTTTTGTTTTGCATCTTTTTTCTTTGTTCATTTGCTTCACTTAGATTCCATATATGAGTGAAATTGTATGATACTTGTCTTTCTCTGTCTCGTTTCACTTAGTGTTATACTCTCTAGGACCATCCATATCATTGCAAATGGCAAGATTTCATTCTTTTTAATGGCTGAGTAATAATCCCTAGTATGTGTGTATACAGACGTCACATCTACTTTATCCATATGGATTTATATATGGATACATATGGAGATATATATATATATATATCACATCTACTTTATCCATTTATCTATGGATGGACACTTGGGTTGCTTCCATATCTTAACTATTATAAATAATGTTACAACAAACAGGGCTGCATATATCTTTTCGAATTAGTGGTAATTATACTTAACAATGTTTAAGGAACATCCATATTATTTTCCACAGTGGCTACACCAATTTACATTTCCACCAGAAGTTCATGAGGGCTCCTTTTTCTTCACATCTTTGTCAACACTTGTTATTTCTTATATTTTTGGTACTAGTTATTCAGACTGGTGGGAGTAGATATCTCAATATGGTTTTCAATTACATTTCCTTAATGATTGATTAGAAGCTGGGCGTCTTTTATGTATCTATTGGCCACCTATGTCTTCTTTCAAAGATGTCTGTTTAGGTCTTCTGCCCATTTTTAAATAAGATTATTTGCTTTTTGGGTGTTGAGTTGTATGAGTTATTTATATATTTTGATATTAACTCCTTATCAAGTAGATCATTTTCAAATATCCTCTCCATGGTAAACAATACTTATTGTGGTGAGCATTGCATAATATATGGAATATAAAATCACTATTTTGTACACCTGAAACTAAAATAACATTATGTCAACTGTACCTCAACAAAAACCAATGTTATTATTAATATAAGCAGAAAACAAATTTACACTTTCCCACATCATGTGGCAATAAGCATCCATTTCCAAAAGGACTCCTCCATGAACCATATATATAGGTGGGTATGAATATTTTATGAACACAGTGTTTTGAAACCTGGCATTTTGTCACAAAATGAATTATACATCTTTTGATATCAAATATAATGTGTACCATAGCGGCATATGTCATGGCTATAGACTGTCTGGCTCCACTATTTAATCTGACTCCAGTTCTTAGGTAAATTACCTAAAGAGAAGGGACACCCCTTTGAAGGGATCATTTGCTTTAAAAGAGTATAATAATTATATGTCATTTAATTACATTGAAAGCACTTGAAATGATATTCTGACCCACCTTCTTTGTTACCCAAGTTTATATTACTCTATCTTCAAAGAAATTAAGCTGACATAAAAAATAACAGATATAATCATTGTTGCCAAGATGTGGAGAAATCAGAACCCTCAGACTTTGCTGGTAAGACTCTAAAATTACACAGCTGCTCTCAAAAACAGTTTGGCAGAATGAACAAAAAATTGCCCTTGAATGTTAGTAGCAGCATTATTCATAATTGCCAGAATTTGGAAATAGCCCAAATGCCCATCAACTGATTAATGGATAAAGAAAGTATTCCCTACAAGGGAGTGTAATTTGTCCATAGTGATAATGAACTTCTGATACATACTAACACATGGATGAATTCTGAAAAAAATCATGCTAATTGAAAGAAACCAGTCACATACACCTACTTATCTGATTTAATTCATATCAAATATCCAGAGTATAGAAATATGTATACTATGTTTGGAAATGTATATGTATGGAAATATATATGAAATAGACGTTTGTATATGGAAATATATATTTATATATACATAAATATATATGTGGGAATATATATTTATATATGTATATATGGAAATAAAAATACATATGTATATATATAGAGAGAAAGTAGATTAGTGATTGCTTAGGAGTGGCTGGGGTATGGAGATAAGGGGGAATAGCTACAAAGAACAAGCTTTCATTTTGAGATTATGAAAACATTTTAAAATTGGTGAGGATTACACGTATTTGTGAATGCAGCAAAACCATTGAAGTTTTCATTTTAAATGAATAAATTGTATATTATATGAATTCTATCTCAATAAAGCTGTTAAAAGTAAATAAATAATGTGTCGAACTAGTTTTTTAGAAATTTTATATCTAATTTTATGAAATACAATGTTATCTGTTTTCAAATAATTTACTGAATATTCCTTATCTCAATTTCTTGCTGGTGACAAGTATACAGAATTCACAACTATTCCTGGAAGCTGATAGAATTCCGGAGTTCACTGTCCTACCTGGCCTAAGACATTTGATTTTATGATCTTGACCCATTGTCTAAGTAATGCCAAAATTTGCTTACTTATTAGGCTTATTGAATACATCGGAGGAAATGAACAGACCAATCTTGTTATAAGAGGGATTGTACCTGGCTCATCTTATTCTAATTTGTTTTCCTTTTCAAATTAGTGAATCATATGTTATTTTTTTATTTGTCCTAAGTAATACAGGTAGCCACAGTTCAATAACTTTTCCCAAAATTTTGAAGACCCAGAAAAGAACAAAACCATGCATATATAAATTATTGTTATTGTAGTAATCTACTCTAGTATTTTGATTGCTAGTTTTAATGCTTATTATTAAAAGTAACTGAAAAGGAAATAATTACTATTATATAAAATAAGTTATTCATGATGATGACTTTATTTATATCTTTTAATGGTACATTGATCACAATACCTCTGTTTAGGGAACTAACTAGTATACCCCTAGTTTATACTTAGAGAGGGCATCCTACTATAGGGTATATAATATGTGGCCTATTTGGGGCCAAGGGCTAATGAGAAAATGGTGTAGAGCAATGCAATGAGAAACTAATATAGAGTAGTCAGATTTTCATGTAAATAAGGAAATGTCTGAGATTGTTAGTAGAGCTAATGTATGAAGAAAGTTGTGATAGCTATAGGAATATTAAACTTATGGAGGAGGGGGAAGCCCAGGTGGCTCAGTGGTTTAGCGCCATCTTCTGCCCAGGGCTTGATCCTGGGGACCTGGAATCGAGTCCCACATCGGGCTCCCTGCATGGAGCCTGCTTCTCCCTCTGCCTGTGTCTCTGCCTTTCTCTCTCTCTCTCTCTCTCTCTGTGTCTCTCATGAATAAATAAATAAAATATTTAAAATAAAAATTATGGCACCTGTTTGGCTCAATTGGTTAGGTGTCTGACTTTTCATTTCAGCTCAGAACATGGTCTCAGGGTCATGAGATCAAGCCTAGTGTCTGGCTCTGTGCTGAGCATAAGAGTCTGCTTAAGATTCTCTCTCTCCTTCTCCTTCTCTCTTCCCCGCCCCCATCTCTTTCCCTCCCTAAAAAAAATTATGGAGAAGAAATTAAGAGTAGATAGAGACAAATAGTATATAGAGAGAAGACAAGGAAAATGGACAAGGAAAAGGAAAAGTCAAAATTCCTGAAGGGGAAACCATATGACATATGAAAAAATTATAGCCAGATACATCTTGATACTATAAAGATTATCCATGTAAATCTTGACATTATTTGCACTTCAGAAATGAGCAATAGGCTTCTTTATATAGATATTTGACATTTAGTTGGAAAAAAAATCTTTGAGAATCCTATTAAGTGAACTTCTCAATAAAAACATGTTAAAATTCTCTTTTAAGCTTTTTTGAAATAATGGATCCAGAAGGTATTTATTTCTTTAATAGTCTTTCTTTCAGAAGTCTCTAAACATTGCCATGTCATTTAACTTATTCTTGACATCTTGACCTTTTTCCCTTTAACAACTGTCTCTATTACGAACAGCAGTTTCACATCAATGCTTTCCTAGCCAGAATGCCAGAAAAGGTTTAATCTGAAGTTTGATTATTTTGAGAGCGATGGTTACAATTCTCTAAATGATATAGATCTTGAGCTTTCATTCATGAAATAATGTTGATTTTAAGGTAGTATTTCCAGTTAAGTATATACAAAGTTGAAAGTACGTTAAGCAATGTCAGTGCTCTTCATACATTTTTCTTTTGTCAGAACCCTTGCATTTTCCGCCATAGATCAAAACAGTGCTTGTGAAACAAATCACCATCTTTATAGAACAAAAATTTAAAAATGCTCTTGTTAATAATTCCTAATAGAAAAGCGATCAATTTAGTATTAATAATTTGGCAAGATTACAATGCTTGATATATTTTCTTCCATTTTTATTAAAATATATGCTAATTATATATACATATATAATGAAATAAAAGTATTGAATAATATGGGTAAAAATGGAAATGTGAGGTTTAAAGTGTTATATTTGCCTCAATATTTCAGCATTTACATATTATTTTAACTCAGAATTGTGAAATATGCATACAGCACACCTAAACCAGAATAGCTACATGGCAGATGAGGAGTAGACTAGAAACATACTTACCCTTTATTTCTTCAGTTCACAGACATAATACCTACCCTTTTCAGAAACTAGGATATCAACTGTCCAACCACAGTTAAACTAAGATAAAGGTCAGTGGAATATTTACCCATATCAACAAAGACCCATAAAATGTCATTGTGTTACTAGAGTATCATGTAAATGAGGGATCTCAAGAGAAAAATACCTTTCCAATTACCAGCCTATACTTTATGTATCTCCAGAAAGTAGAAGGAAGAGAGAAACAAAAAAGATCTGTAGAAATTATTTCCTAAAACAGGAAAAAAGAAAACCTGCAAACTCTTCAAATGAATAAATCTACTATATGTTTAGTTAATAAAAAGGAACAAATATAGACTATTATGTTGAACATTTAGAAACTTAGAGTGAAAGAATTATCCCCCCCAAAATTCCAAACAATTGAAAATAAAAATATACTGCCATCTACAAATGGAATTCAGTTTGACTACAGATTTCCCATAATTAACTAACTAGTCAAGAAAGCAGTAGATTAGTATCTTGAGGAAGATCTTTGTAATCTACAAAGATTATAAAATTCCTGAAGAAGAGACGGAAATTTATGAAGGCCAAACACTAAATATAGGCTTATTAAAAGGCCAAGGCATAATCCCAACATCGTAGAATGGTCTCTCCTCCATACATTAATCCTATAGTCTAAACCTCCAGTATAAGAACAGTGGATTACATATAAAGATTTACATCACATAGATTGTCTCCGTGTAGCAATACATATGGAAATCCAAAAGCCTACAAGTAAAGCAAAAACAAGGACAGTAAAGAAATTTGAAATCTCTGGTACCTATAGCTACAATAAATGTTAAACATATCTCAAATTCTAGTCAGATTATCATAAATCCTCACACTAAGGGCCCATTTACCTTACTATCTATTATCTTCTGTAAAACATCTTAATTTAATTTTATTTTTTTAAGATTTTTTATTTATTTATTAGAGAGAGAGAGAGAAACAGGCAGAGGGAGAAGCAGGCTCCATGCAGGGAGCCCGACGTGGGACTCGATCCTGGGTCTCCAGGATCACGCCTTGGGTGGAAGGCGGCGCTAAACCGCTAAGCCACTGGGGCTGCCCAGCATCTTAATTTTAATTAAAGAACTACAATGACACACCAAAAGGTAAGAATAAAAGATTCTGAAGAGACAAAACAAAAGAACAAAAGTCAGATATGACATATAGATTGGAATTATCAGTACAAGAATTTAAAACAACTATTATTCAGGGTGCCTGGGCTGTTCAGTAGGTTAAGCACCCAACTCTTGATTTTAGCTCAGGTCATGATCTCAGGGTCATGAAATCAAACCCTGAGTGGGTTCCCAACTCAGTGGAGAGTCTGATAGAGATTCTCTCCCTCTCCCTCTACTCCTCTCCCAACTTGTGCTCTCTGTCTCTCTCTTTAAAAAAAAAAAAAAAAAAAATATATATATATATATATATATATATATATATATATAATAACTGTATATCATGGGTCTAATGGAAAAAATAGACAATATGCAAGAACAGATGGGTAATGAATGATATTAGGGACATGGGAACTCTAAAAAAGAATAAAAATGAAATGCTAGAAATCAATAACTAAGTAGCAGTAATCCAGTAGCAGAAACTCAGAAATGAGTAATCCCTTCAAAGTGCTCATTCATTGACTAAGGCAAGTATCAGTGAACTGAAGATACGTCAAGAGAAAACTCCCCAACTGGGAGAAAATATTTACATAGTTTATGTCTCCTATAAGACTGATCCTAAAAATATGCAGAAAGTTGTTCAATCCCAACAATAAGAAACAAAAGCCCAAATAAGATAGAATCGAATGACCTGAACTAAAGCTAATTCATGAAGATAAACCAATGTCAAATAAGTATATGAAAAGTACTCAATAATATTTGTCAGGGAAATGCAAATTTAAACAACAGTGAGATATTACTACATGTCTATCAGAATGGCTAACATTTTTTTTAATGAAAATACAATCACTTACAAGAATATGAAATATGAGGAATTCTTATTTGTTGCTGGTGGGAATGAGCAATGGTATAGTCCCTCCTGAAGAAAGTTTGGCAGTTTCTTGCAAAGTTAAACATAATATTACCATACCAGCAATTTTGTGCCTGGATATTTGCCCAATTGATCTGAAAACCTGCATGTGAAAGTTTATGGTAGTTTCATTCTTAATTGTCAAAAGCCACACCAACCAAGATATCCCTTCAGTAGGATGAATACATAGATACTGCTATGTCTGTATGGAATACCATTCAAAGATAAACATTAATGAACTATTACCATATACATCAACATGGATGAGCCGTAAATGCATATTGCTAAGTGAGACAAGCCTGTCTGAAACAGCTGCAAACTCTATGATTCTATTTATGTGACATTCTTGAAAAAACAATCTAGACTAGCTGTTGCCAGGTGCTTGGTGAGGATTTGAATAGATGAAGTTTCAATAGATGAAGCTCAAAGGGAGTAACTGTTAGTATGGTAAAGTCACTCTGATAACTCTAATAGTCATTACATGACATTATGCTTTTGTTAAAACTCATAGAAATTTATGGCACAAATAATACATGTGAATAAAGCAAAATTAATTAGGGAATTGGGAGACCTCAGGATGGAATGTGGAAGGTAACAAAAGAATTTAACTGTGTTAAAATGTATGGTAAAACCTCACTTAATGGGATTGGGGAAAAGATTTTATCTAAGTAAGTTTGGAAATAAGTGAACACTTTAAGGGCAAAAAGAACTGTACATTAGCATTGTACTCTGGTTATGAGGTTATTTCTCATGGGTGTGCGGGTTTACACATTACATGTATACTGAGATTTTTAAAAAGGAAGTAAATTGATGGTGGATGGTGGGAGCCAGGTTTCTGGTGACACGGGAGGTGATAAATAAACAACTAGGAAGGCTAGGAAGAACCATGTAGTACTAGATTAGGGCTGGATACTTCAGTATGAATTCATTCAAATTTAGTTCTAGATTGAAATAAACATATGTGAAAGCATATAGATAGAAGCAATAAGCACCCCCGGTACCCAGATCTTGGTTTCTAATAACAGTATGAAAAGAGAGGAAAATTAACAACTTGACAGTAGAATAACCTGATGAACATAACCTCTATCAGGTCATGAAAGTTATTGTTAGTAACCTATACACTCAATGTAATCATAAGAAAAACATTAGACAAACCCATATGGAAGGACAGCCTAAAAATTACATTATCAATATGCCTCAAAATGATCAATGTCATTAAAAACAAGGGGAAGCCTTCAGAACTGTGACTACAAGGAGTCATGATGGCTATAGATAATGTGGTAGATTGGATGGGGTTCCAGAAGAGAAAAAAGATATTCAGTAAAAATTAAGGACATCTAAATAAATTAGGGTTTAATTAATAATCATGTGTCAATATTCTTCATTGTGTTACAAGTTTACCAAACAAATGTAAGATATTAACAAAGGGGAAACAGGACATGGTGTAAATGAGAACTCTGTATTATCTTTGCAATTTTCTATAAATGTAAACCCATATGAGCGAAACCATATGATGATTGTCCTTCTCCGACTGACTTACTTCACTCAGCATAATACCCTCCAGTTCCATCCATGTCGAAGCAAATCATGGGTATTTGTCATTTCTAATGGCTGAGTAGTATTCCATTGTATATATAGACCACATCTTCTTTATCTATTCATCTGTCAAAGGACATCGACGTTCCTTCCACATTTTGGCTTTTGTGGACATTGATGCTATTAACATTGGGGTGCAGGTGTCCCAGCGTTTCACTACATCTGTATCTTTGGGCTATCTTTCTTTTGATATATTTCTTTTTTTAGTTCACTACCTTGATTCTCTATTACCCAGTGGTAAACTTCATAAATAATCCTGAACTGCGGTTAAGGTTTGACCTGAATACAGATGTACTTGTGAAGAAATTACTAATGCTAAGACTTTAATATGTTGTATCATATTCTACTTGTATTGAAATGGTTGTATTGTTCTAATAGAATTTCAATCTTATTTTAAAAAACAGCAGCCCTTGTCAGTTTGTACATCTAATTACATTTTAGGCTTTGGAACAGAGGGAAAGTATTTTAGTATAAAGCCTTTGTGCAGAACATCACCTCTTTCTCAGAGTTCTGGAAAACACAGTAGAGACTTCCATTAGAAGTAGTTAAGAGGCTATCATACATCTAACATGCAACAGACAAAGGTACAAAGGTTACTGATTAGGCAAATTACAGTAGAGTCAAAGTGCTGGTTTCTTGGCCAAATTAAATTAGAAACAATTTGGAATATACACATATAATGTTGATGTAAATGAAAATATCCACACCTAGTAAAATAATGAGGAAGTAGAGATGTATGAGAAGCTTTAAAATCTAAAGGCCTATGTTTCATAAATGTTGCTAGAAATCTCTGGTTTTTACAGTAAAAGTTAGCTAGAGGTTAACTACCCTGAAGATTTCACTAACAGAGATAAGGTACCCTTGGGCAAATTAATTTAAAAGAAGCAAGAATACAACTTGGGAAAATTATAAAATATTTATGTTATTTTTTTACCCTAGATTTCTATTTACTTTATTATGCATTTTATTTTTGTAGCTACTTTTATTAAAAAGTATCATTTGCTATTTTTGTTGTTGCTATTTCCCTAGCATTAGTGGCTGAACAGAACATGAGGCCATTCTAATTAATAAGATGTCACATTAGTCACATTTATTAATGTGACAATAAGATGTCACATTAATGTCACTTTTTGTTATTCTCAATCTCTATCCCATCCCTGAAAAAATTTGCCTATCACTTTCAAAATACAATTCTTCAGCTCCCCCTTTTTGTCATTATATATTTTCTTTACATTTTGGATTGGCACATTTCTCTGCTAAATTTGGCAAAATCGGCAGTTCCTCCTTTTTCCACACATGACACATCCACCAATCAGTCTATCTCCTTCATGTTATTCATATTTGTTCCTTTCATTTCCATTCCCATTGTCACGGTATTGAATATTTGTCATAGAGTCTCAGTCTGGTGCTCTAGAAAAAAACAAACAAATAAATAAAAGCTAAAAGAAAGATGATTATTTGTAAGGCTAAAAGCAAGGACAGTGAAAATGAAGAAAAGAGAAAATGAGGAATAGAGGGACATGAAGCAATGTGAAGTGGTCCAATATGGAGGTTCCTTCTGCTTCATAATGAGCTGAAAAGAAAGAAACAAAATATGTTTTTTGGCAGATGTGTATATCTGGATTTAGAGGTTGTGGTGGGTAAAATTAGGAAAATGACCCCCCCAACACACACATAGCATTTTTCATACCTTGTTATTCAAGTAAACATCAGGACACATGAATTTCTCATCATGTGGTCTTCTCCATCTTCAAAGTTAGAAACAGTGCCTTGAATACATTTTTATACTTCAAATCTCCCTTAGTTAGTCTTTTGCTGCTAGTTTTCAGAGGTACACCTTATTGGATAAGGTATAACCACATAATCTTCACATCTTAAGTCCAGCTGACTAGCTGTTTTACTTATGTCACAAAATAATTCTCTCACTAAGTGTTTTATAATGTTTACTTGAATAACAAAGCAATTAACATGCTATGTGTATGGGGGGGGTGTCATTTTCATAACTCCATCCACCACAACCTCTAAATCCATTTAGTAGAGCCCAAAGTTTAAAAAATGAAGGAAGAATTTGCAGTGTATTAAAAGGGATAATTATAAGAAGAGGTAATACCAATATTATCCCTCTATTCCCAGACCCATGAATCCAGAGTATGGGAGAAATAGGACAGTATAATGATTTTTAGTATCTATCACATCAAGGAGGATATTATCCCAGCTCTACTGGGATCAAGCCAGCACCATGCCTAAATTTGCAAAGGGTACATTCCACTATTTATCGGGGTGGTGGGGGAAAATGATAAGATCAGTGAATTCCATGAGCGAGAACTGATTAACACACTTAATTTTATGAACAATGAGTTCCTTGATAAGAAACAGGGATGTTGGGAAAACAGAAGTAAAGATCTTGACACAAACTTGATGTGATTTAGACTACATCGGTGACATGTTTTCTTTTTTTTCTTTTTAGCAGAAACATTTAAAGCAGAGAATGCAAATCAATATCCAAAGTAGATCTCTATTGCGTGAGAACAAATCACTCCACCTCCCATTATAGAATTAACCCAATATGGTCAAAAGGTCCTCTTAAGGAATGGGGGCCTATTGTGACATCAGTGTTAGTCTCTGTTAACAGATTTGACACTCAACAGTGGCTGTAACCAAATGATTCTTGCTGAATAGAATGCCATGTTGCTGAATCCATCACCTCCATCTCTGCCCAAGACTACATTATTCATGAGTCCATCAAACAAGAAGGATAGCTTAAAGAGACTAAACACTCAAGATACCATTTTCTGATTATTAAGATTTTCATCTGCTTCCATTGTTTTTTTTTCATACCTTTGGCATGAGGCACAAGTATCTTTATTAGAAATGTCTCTCTATACATCTATTTGTCAACAGTTTTCCGATCATATTTCTTCCAAGTTCCTGACTCACAAGCCAAACTGTTAGCCACTGCCTATTGGTCAATGCAGACCTAAAGTTATATGGCCCAGATTAACAACAAGATACACTGCTTGATAGAAGGATTTTGTCTAAAAATTTTGTTTCAGAGCTACTCTTAAGGAAGGTGTTAATGCTGTAAATGTCCATTATTGGGAGATACCAGAATATTATGTAGAACTATTTGTAAGCCAGGCCAAAGGGTCTGTCCTCCAAAAAGTGAGCATAAGGAATGCTTCATGAATCATAAGTATCAGTTGAGAAAGAGGAGGCACTATACTGGTAGGAGAAGTAATGGAAACATGAGCACCGTCTCGTAAGATTTATTTCTGTTTTCAGTAACCACTTGAGCCTTATTTATTTATACCACCTCCACTTGAAAACTGAGTGCTATCGTGTAGTGCCCACCCAGCTTAAGGCTTGATGGGTCATACAATGCCCAACTAATGATGAGCATATGGAATTGGTGGACAAAGGTCAAATGTGTAGTCTCTTATAGGGCCCCTAAACAAGCATGAAATTGCTTCTCCTCAGGAGAATAGTTCTCTAAGGATGGAAGAGCTTTGTTCCAAAATTATGAAAGTGTGTACTGTGATTTACTCACAGAGGCTTGCCAAACATTCCAAACGTCATCCTTAACTTCAAATACTGTTAAATCTGTTGGGTCAGATGGGCAAGTGGCCTAAAAGTTTCCACGGTAGCCTGGATCGATTGCACAACCTCTTCTCTGTATCACACTCAAAACTGGCATGCTCTAAGCTAATTAGGTAAATAGATTGATATTGCAAACCCAAATGAAGTTTATATTATTTCTAAAATCTAAAGAGGCCCACCAGGCACTGCTTCTCTCTTAAACGTAGAAACTGTTGTTTTTAGTTAGATATACAAGTTCAATTGTTACATATTTCTATTTTCCAAACTTTCTGCGGGAAAGAGTGTTGCCAAAATTTCCAACACAGGGCACCTTTTTCTCTAGCCTCCAATAAAAACTTCCTCATTTCATTTTCATATTTACTAATATTCTCCTCAAGGCCCTTCTAGCTTGCACCTGACAGCTGGTTCCAAAGTTCATCCACGTTTCAGTTTCTTGTCACAACTGATCTAGTACCAATATTTGTTTCGGTTATCTATGCTGCATAACAAATCCATTTGAAAACTTTCTAGATTAAAGAGCAGGGATTTTTAAAAAATCTCTCATGATTCTGTTGATTGTGGCTCAGCTGGGTGGTTCTTTTGTTTCATGTCATTGTCATCAGGTGCAACAGGCATCTGGAGTCTATACTGGGCTGGAATGTTCAAGACATTTAATTCATTTAGTTCTAATTAATGCTGGCTGGGAGCTCTTTCATGGATGTTGATGAGAACAACACAGTTTCTTCAATGTGACCTCTCCATGTGGCTTGGATGGCAAATAGCATGGTGATTGGTTTTTAAAAGGAAATGTTTCAAAAAGGTGAAAGTTGACACTTCAGATCTCCTGTGGAAATTACACAGGACTGTGGAATTTACACAGTCACTTCAGCTGCACTTTATTGATCAAAGCTAGTAAACAGGACAAGCCAGTTTCAGTAAGAGGGGACAACTCTCTTAGTGTATTCTTAGTATAATATACACTAATATACTTAGTGACTACTCTAGTATTCACTATGTGTGAATACTACAAAGTCTCATTTGTTGGAGGCCATCACTGTGGATCAACTATAGTAGAAGAAGTTTCAAAACATTTGTTGCTAAATATATACAATAATAATGCCTAAAATCCCCTCATCTTGAGCATTACAATATGTTCTGCTTAGTTCTCTTTAGTTTTCTAGTATCCAGTCCTATTTCTGACTCCAGAATATTCTGTATAAAAGCGGATCATACATATCTTTCCACTACTCAATACCATTTAATGACTCCTTTTATACTTTAGAGTTTATGCTCCATATCTTACAGTGTTTTATGATTTTAGTTCTTAGCACAGGGTTGAGCAGATAGTGCAAATACAATTTTATAAATGAATGAATAAATGATGAATGAAGTAACATTTAGTGCAAGCTTCTCTAAATTGCAATTCCAATTTTCAAAACCAAGAAGGCATATTTAATTTCTCTACTCTATTAGGATATGATATGATCAGCATCCTCAAATTCAAAGCTTAGTAAGAAAGACAGATATAGAAAGTGATAAAAAAAAGTACATTATGGTAAATTCATGAAAAATACATTTAAAAAGCCTTTAAGAGAGAAATGGCAAAGTACTTAAAAAGAATATGTAAAAAAAAAAAAGACATGTATACATGCAAAACAATTTAATCTCAAAATTATTTTTTTTTATTTTTTTTATGATAGTCACACAGAGAGAGAGAGAGAGAGAGGCAGAGACACAGGCAGAGGGAGAAGCAGGCTCCATGCACCGGGAGCCTGATGTGGAATTCGATCCCGGGTCTCCAGGATCGCGCCCTGGGCCAAAGGCAGGCGCCAAACCGCTGCACCACCCAGGGATCCCGATCTCAAAATTATTAAGTGTTCCTTTGATGCCATGTATCTTTGCTTTTCCTATAAGATTTTAATTTATATAAAACTGTATGTGTATAAAGACATGCATGGGAAAATTATTTAATAAAGAAAAGATAATATGTATATTTCTTTTTAAAATAGATGCATAGGCAGGAGTGGCTTATTTTTATATTGTGCACTCAAGCACTCATATATAATATAGAAATCAATTAGATTAATTTTCATCTTGTTTTGTAAAATGTATAAATAATAGAGTAAGCCATGTGCATGCATTAGCTTCTGGTAGTAAACTAATAATAATAATAAATCTATTTGGCATTTTAGTGTATACATTTTGTTTTCCTAATTATTTCTACACTAATCAAAAAATTAAGATGTTGATTTAATTTTATTTTAACGTGTGCATAATAGGAAGAAAATTCCAAAGATTCCTAACTGACTTCTATAAACTTATTCTTCAGATAAATGATGGTCTTTAGCAAATATATTTATAAATATATTTTCTTACTATAATCTGCACATTTTGAAATTGTCTGCATTCTTGTTTTACTTACCACTTGAAAAAGATATGGCTTCTTGATCTAGGCATGCTTATCTAGATATTACTTTGGACAGTGTGCAAAAAATCTGTTCTGCATCCTGCTCTCAGGATTGGTTATAAAAAGCTTCTCTCCAAGACAAAGTCCACATATTTTAGATATACTAAATGTTAGTGTTAGAAAGTTAAGACAATGTTTTCCATATAGATTTTACATGTTATAATAAGAGTCATTTGTGTGTGCATATACATTTATACAAACGTAAGATTACAACATGTTTAACTTCGTGTACAACCAAATGTAATAGGCTTAATGCTGTCATTTTACTATATTGTATATTAACTTTAAGAGAGTCTACTTAATTTCTTCGTGTAGATTTGGATGTAATTGTGTACATGCTTAATTTGGATTTTTTAGAATTCTTTTACCTAGAAGCACTTTCTTATATGATCCCCCACCCCCATGTAAGCATTCTTCTCCATCAAGCAATCTGTGTTAACAATTGAATATGTATTTTAAAATATTTTTTCTTTATGCTCATGGGATCAGGAAAGGAAAGGCAAGCAATAAGGGCATGTCCTCAAGTGACTTAACCATGTAAGACACTGGAACATGTAAGCCATTGTGGAACTTGAAGGGTCAGTATAGCACATGCACCTCAAATTATCTCTCTAAAAGGAGCAAAAGAAATGGGGTACTTTTCCACCAGTTCCTCTCAATTATTGGTTGAAGGCTGTTATTGAGGGCACTGCACAGCCTGCAGTGTCTGCAAGCAAAGTGGGTTCATATTGTCAGGGAAAGCCCTCAGGCAAGTGATGCAAATGCTGGTACTTGGAGAACAGGCTGAAATACACTGCACTGCTAAGTTCCCTGGGGCTGTGGACAAGATGACTCGAACAGTTGCTGACAGAGAATCACCTGCTGATAATGGCAGAGCCCTTATCAGCCTGTGTTACTGAGTAACTGTGTGGAACCTCTACTCCAACACTTTAGATTGGACTTTAATAGAGCAAGAAATAAAATTATACATGTTGAAGAATGGAGACTAGGGGTTTATGTGTTACAGCAGCCAATGCTAATATATGCCTAATGCTTCTCTGACTCTGAAGGACCCTAAAAATGAAGAATCAAATTTTCAATAGCCTTAATCCTTTTTTGGATACTGTTGCCTCCTTTGTTGGATATTGTTCAAATCCATTTCAAATACTTTACGTAAAATTCTTCAAAAAGGGGGGCGCCAGGTTAAGTCAGTCAGTTAAGCGTATGACTCTTGGTTTTGGCTCAAGTCATGGTCTTATGGGTTGTGGGATGGAGCCCCACATCAGGCTCCCACTCAGGGGTGCGTCTGATTGAGATTCTCTCCTTTAGCCCCTCCCCCTTTCTTTCTGTCTCTAAAATAAATAGTCTTTAAAATTCTTCAGAGCTACTGAAATTTCTTTGTTACTCTCATTCTGCATTGCTATGGAGTGATGCATAAGTGATGCATAAGTGATGCGTAAGATGCATATATTTGATTTATTTTCAAGGTGACAATATCTTGCCTGCTAATGTGTTACTAGAATCATCAGAATTCTTGAATCTGGGATCCCTGGGTGGCGCAGCGGTTTGGCGCCTGCCTTTGGCCCAGGGCGCGATCCTGGAGACCCGGGATCGAGTCCCACGTCGGGCTCCCGGTGCATGGAGCCTGCTTCTCCCTCTGCCTGTGTCTCTGCCTCTCTCTCTCTCTCTCTCTCTCTGTGTGACTATCATAAATAAATAAAAATAAAAAAAAGAATTCTTGAATCTATTTTCATTAATTACCAAGATATCTATAGACTTCATCATCAGTCAATCATTCTCTACCGTCTCACCCTTCCTTTAAACATCACTTTTAGCAAGAAATTTTAAGCTCCTTCTAGATATTATGGTAAGAACAAATAGCAGAATAAAGATTTTAAAATTTTAAAATATTAAGAAAAATCCTTAATGATTTATTCTCACTTGGATTTTTATCTATAGTACCTCCTCTCATTTGTTGCCTGCTTTTCCTGCTTGCCTAAGGCTTACCATGGCAAGTCATTTTCAAAGTTCTTTATCCCTTTGGGTCTCAAATTGTGTGAATGAGTTAAAAACCAATACACTTTTATTATTCTCTTATCAACTACCTTTATTGCATTTGTTGGAATTAATTGGTTACTTATTAAGCATAGAGAACTTAGAACAACAGTTCATATATATTGTACATTTCAGTTATTATAAACACATTATAGAATAGGCACTAATATTTTGATTGATAGATGAAAATACCAAAGCTGTTGTCAAAGGTTTCAGAACCGTTAAGTGACAAAACCAAGTTTAACTCAAGTGTAGCTATGCCAATATACTCACTTTTGTGTACCTCCTCTCTCACTAGATTTATTGTCTACTGTCTCTGATGCCCAATGTTACAGCAACAGAAAAAATAGATTAATATCCCATAATATAAAACATCATTTGAGATATTTACCATTGAATTCAAGGATTAAGAACATTTCCTAATATTGAAAATATTTGTGGATGTGCCTCTTCACTTGTAATGCTTATTTTAAGTTACTTTACAACAATAATGAACTGGACAAATTTTTTTTTAAGTTTTATCACATGCTTGTTCTCAGGTTATAAGAAGATAAATCAGTTGCCTTTAGCAATTTATTCTCGGTTCAGAATAAACACTATACATATATTTGGCAGAGTTCTCTATTTGTTGTTATCTGAAGAAATATATTAATTTCAAAAGTGTGGCATATTTGAGCAAAGTAAGAGAAAATAATTAATGTGGTACAACAACATTGTGTGGGATTTACTCATATTACTGCCAAGATTTGAGCAGAATGTAAAAATAAGCGATGATCATCAGTGTATCATGATTTCTTTCATCAAGCTAAATCACAGTCACATCTGGAGTCTTTAATTGTGCCTTACAATAAGTTTGGCATACTGTAAGTGCTAATTAAAAGAATTGGAAAAGGCAACATGAGGGTAAGCAATTTCATGAAATAATGTATTTCTTTTAAGCTACTACCAGCATATACAATTAGTTATAGAATTACTCTTTTATTTCCATTGTCTTGTACCTAGGAACTTTAATGTAATGATGTGCTTTAGTAAATAGACATGCTCTTCCTTTTCCTTTTTTTCATTGTTTCAATCTCATTTGCTTTCAAATTCTTATTCTTTAAACTTATAATTTTTATTCACATTGAATTATTTTATTTAAATATTTTCTTTCTTCTCATTCAGAGTGAAGGTGGTAATTTGTTAGGAGGTAGGTATGTGGGTTTTTTTTGAAAAAGGATTTAGCTACTCTTAGAAAAATGCTATAAATAAGCTCCCAAGGAAAGAATCCTTTTTGGGAAAACAACATAGAGCCGTGATTTCCAAATATTAGTATGCTTGTGTAACCTGGACAGTTTTGAAATTTTTCAGTTTTTAGGACTCTACTTTAAGATTCTTTATTTTCATAGGTGGAGAGAGGAAGCAGGAAAATAAATTTTAATCAGTATATTGGCAGATCTGATTTAGGTGGTCTGGTAATGGAGAATCATTTATGCAGAATCTAAGAATAGAAGGTCTGATACAAATATTGTTGAGGAAGACTTTGATTATCAGTCTGTGTTTGTTCCTGGGAGGGAGACATCTAATGTCTAAGCCACCACATTTCATTGTACTCCAGTGGGTCTGATAATAATCTACAACCCCAGCTAGGAAATCTTTCCTGTTGCTAGAACTTTAGAACAGACAATAGTTAGATCTGTCCATCATACGTCAATATACTAGCAGGTTTTTCATGGGTCTCCCAGACTATCTCATCTCCTCTGAGATAGAGGGCTGAAGGATAGTGGTGCTGTCCAGTTTGGGCAAAGCACAGAAGCAAACAACTCAGCTGTCCAGCACCTGCCCCTGAATGGCTGACAGAACTTTCAAGTGCACTGAAAGCAGAATGTGAAAATTAGCTTTTCCTGCTCATAATCAAGTAGCCTTGCTTATATGTCATACTATCCTGGATATATATTTTAACAGTAATCCTGGTTGAAATGGTAGTATTGAATTTGATTATGTTACAAGCTTCTTGCTTCTTACCTAAAATAATTTTATTTCTAATAAATGGAATTTACTTTTGAAAGAAATGAATAATTAAAAAATATATATACAAGCTTTGCACACAATGAAAATGCTTTGCATCTACATTTGATTATTCACATTTATACTTCATTTATTGAATCATGATTCACTGACCAAAAGAACCTTTAGCAACTACACCAGAAACTCTCATCAAGCTTCCAGTTTATAGACCATAATTGCTCCAAAATGTCTCTGTACATCTTTATTTTTTTTATTTTTTAAAATTTTTATTTATTTATGATAGTCACACAGAGAGAGAGAGAGAGAGAGGCAGAGACACAGGCAGAGGGAGAAGCAGGCTCCATGCACCGGGAGCCCGACGTGGGATTTGAACCCGGGTCTCCAGGATCGCGCCCTGGGCCAAAGGCAGGCGCCAAACCGCTGCACCACCCAGGGATCCCTGTACATCTTTAACATAAAAAAATGTGTTTTGCAAATATAAGAAAATTTTGTTAATATGGACACATATTTTAGAAATTATTATAATTTGGCTAGTTTTCTGTCAAAAACGTAGAATGAAAAGTGGCATTTATTATGTAAATTTATTGTTTTTTAAAGCGATAGAGTTTTAGGCAAACAAATCTGAAAACAGTATAAACTTAGACTGTTAGATGTATCTATTTACACTTGATTAATCAATGATTAGCATTTTTTTTTTTTTCAGTTTAAAATATTGGGATGCCTAGATGGCTCAGTGGTTGAGCGTCTGCCTTCGGCGCAGGGTGTGATCAAATCCCGGAGTCCCGGGATCAAATCCCACTTAGGCTTCCTGCCTGGAGCCTGCTTCTCCCTGTGCCTGTGTCTCTGTCTCTCTCTGTGTGTCTCTCATGAATAAATAAATAAAATCTTTAAAAATATATTACTTATAGCATATTCTAGGCAATGTTTTGAAGAAAAGCTAGTTTTCAAAAGTGTTTGCTGTTCTAAAGAAGTGAGAAGTATTTTATCTAAGAGATTCCGATGGTGGTATTGTATCCTCAGCACCAGTAGTGTACAAAAAATCCTGCTCTATGTTTCTGAATTTTCAGGCTAGATTTTCTCCATTCATTTTTAAATAATTTCAAATTCACAGAAGATTTGCAAAAAAAGTGCAAAGACCACTCATATACCCTGCATTCAATTTATATAAGGTAGGATTTTGTTCTTTTGTCTCCAAATGCTTAGCATAAGTATTTTAACACCAAGGACATTTGTTTACTGCACATGTAATTATTTTAATTATTATTCCTAGTCCACTATGGTGGATGAAGTTTGGTCATCCGGTCAAATTACTATCCACCAGATTTTCCCCTATAAAATTAGCTTTCCTTCCTTCATAAGTGAAATGTGGCAATAATTTTTTAGACAACTTTTCATTTACCCAGTAATCTTGGTCTCTGTTGATAAATCTTACCTGAATTACTACTATGACATTCATGAAATGTTAATTTTCTCAATCTATTATTCCATGCTTATGATTTAATGTTCTATTGTTTCTTTTCCTTTTCTCTGATTTTTTATATCTGCCCATCATTTATCTTTTAGCTATCTATATCTATTTTTATAAGTACTGACTAGTGGATTAGTAATTTATTCAATGGATCAAAATTTAATATTTTTGTTATTCATTTTGATGTTCAAATCACGCTGGATTGGACAGTATTAATAGAGCCTTCTGCACTATTCCCGTGTTCCTTTTACATGATCCCATCACTTTTTTTTCAGGATTTCCTAACTTTTGATTCAAGACTTTAAGGCTCAGAATATATATATATTTCTTGCTCTAGCACTGGCATCACTAATCTTTACAAGATTCCAAGGAGACTTGGGTTAACTATATTGGTAAACAATATTTTACAAATACATATCTGGATCTGGGTTGTGGCTGTTTCTACTTGGTTGTTATTGCTCCTGTGCCCTTTAGGTGGACAAAGAGAAAGTACAATGTCATCAGTTCAGCCCGATATGTGGGGATACTTCTAATTCTAATCCAGTGCAATTTTCTATGTACTTCTCAAGTCCATGTCTTACATCATTCCTCCTTCAAGGGGAACCAGAGTTCCAACACCTTCTCAAAATTGGCTCATTTGCTCTTCTACCAAATAGTTTCAGAATGGCTGTATAAGTAAATATTATACATTTTTAAATTTTCCTTGTTTTTAACCAAAATGCCACTATATATGTGATTGTAAAAATAAATATATATTCAGTTGTACTTCTTTTAAAAGTCATAAATCCTAGAAATCCATCCATTTCATTTCATGGAGATCTTCCTTACTATTTTTACAGATATATAAATTATATAGCTAAAACAGAGTGCTTTCAAATGATTTCTTAGTTTTGGAGCTTAAGATCTTGTCACTCACTTATTTCCCATTAAAATTATCATTGTCATGGATATCTTTGTATATATATTCTTTTGTACAATTGAAGGCATATCTTTAGAATAAATACCTAGAAAGGAAATACCTCAGTTAAAGAATAAATGCATATGTGATTTTATACTTTGTTAGATACTTTCAAATGCTCTTGGTTAAAAGTTGAATTTGCAAGTCTCCTATTATGAGTAAAGATGAATAACTTTTCATAGGGCCATTTTTACAGTTTTCTTTTTTAATGAATAGATTATTCATGTCCTTTACCCAAGTCCATTTTCCCTAAAATTTTTACTTTATACTTTTCCTCTATTTTAAAGATTCTCTTTATATTGGGGATGTCGGCCTTACATTGGAATTATTTATTTATTTATCTTTCACCATGCAAATATTTTATTTACTTATATTTCATTTAATTAAACTAAGCCTATTCCCATACTCAGTTTATAGAGTAATTAATCCTAGGTTGCTTGCAGGATTTGTATGGCTTTAATATTAACATTTAGATTTGTGATACATATTGAAATTTTCTTGTGTATAACTGAATTTTGTTAACTTTTCCTGTATGAATTTCCATTTCCTGAGGCATCTTTTTTGAAGTCCATTTTTGCCTATTGATGTGAGATGCCACCTTTATCATATGATAAGCCTCATTATGAACTTAAATTATTTTTGAATTTTCAATTTTATTTTATTAGTATTTCTTTTTATCCATGTGCTACTACCACACTGTATTAATCAGAAAATTCTTTAGTATGATTTAATATTTATATGTAATATTTTGCTTTTGAATATTTCATAATTTATTTTTAGTTTTCATTCTATTAGATGTGCATTTATATTATTTCCAATTTCTAGCCATTGCTTTGATATCCCAGTTGATATTCCATATGATGACTGGGGCACATGAATTTATGTTGGGTATAAATCTAATTTCTTCAGTCACAAAGGGTTTACTCTTCTAGTTAGTCTTTCAGATAAATTTAATAAGTATTCCATGTTTTCCTGATACGATGTAATCTATCCTTGTGAGGATACCTGCTTGCACCTAAACACCTCTCTGGAGTTATTATGTACTATATCAATCCATTTATTTCATTCAGGTTATAATTTTCTCTTTTTGATGAATATTGATATTGTATGTATCCTACAATATTTGCATGGCTAGATTTGTGATGCAGGTCATATTTTTCTTCCTTTGATAATCACACATAAATATTGTTCTTGACATTAGTTTGTAGGAGGGAGGGGAAGGAAGATGTCTAAAGCAGAAATTTTGGTAAAACATGAATTAAGTTATTTCTTTAATGCTTCAAAGGGACTCTAGAGTAGCAAAGTGAAGAAAAAAATGATCAAAATATAATTCCAAATCAAGAACCAGCATGCCTGTATCATAGAATCTTAGAAATTTGCTTTACAGTCTCTAGGAGTGTCCAAATTTATTGCTCTTCTATTAGGATCAAGGCATCCAACATATGTTCTGAAGAGTAATAAGCAGCCTACCTGAAAATCCTAGTTATAACATTTCTGAAACTGTAAGCAAATACCAGAATCATCCAATTAGTTGGCATACCTGCATATGTAAGCTAGTAGGGTGCCCAAAGGTACTAGCTAGTGCCTGTTGCTCCCAGCTTTTGGATAGAATTTACTAGAATTATATTGACTATTAGTTAAATTTAAAATTGTATGTAACTCACTATATAATGAAGATGTTTATACATTTTCTTCCACTAATGTATTAGCAAATAAAAAGCCCTTTGAGAATTAATGACAAAAATGCATTTGAATACACTGATCATGCATTCTCATATTTCAGATATTTACAAAAGATCAAACTCAATTGTCTCATCACTGTTACCAATTAAAAATTTCATGGAGTCCATAAATTTTGATTATCAGTTTTGTAATCATTTTTAGAAAACAAAAACTAAATTAAAAATTATAAAAAGCATTGGCTAATACAATTCACTCATGGAGGATAATGTCTGCTGTCTTTAATTTCCAATTGAGAACAGAAAATCTGAAGAAATATTGAGTCATTGCCTATATTAAGCAGCAGTAAATATAAAATAATCAGTGTAATCCAGTGAATGATACCATGTGTTTTATTTTTTAAAATGTCCATATTTTTTTCAGTTTTATTGATATATAATTACACATAATGTTGTATAACTTTAAGGTGCACAACATATGATTTGATATATGTATGTATTATGAAATGATTACATAAATGTTTAGTTTACCACTACCTCCCATAGTTACAATTTTTCTCCTAGTGATGAGAACTTTTAAGGTTTACTCTCTTAGCAAATGCCAAATATACAATACAGTATTGTTAACTATAGTCATCAAGTTATAAATTATATCTTAGCACTTATTTACCTTGTAACTGGAAATGTGTACCTCTAGATTACCTTCACCCAGTTTCCATACCTTCTCACCCTTCACTCCTGCCATTCACAAATCTGATTTTCATAATTATGATTATTACTACTTTTTAGTTTCCACATATAAATGAGATCATATGGTATTTGTCTTTGACTTATTTCACTTAGCATAATGCCTTCAAGGTCCATTCATGTTGTTGCAAATGGCAGGATTTCCTTCTTTATATGACTGAATAGTATCATATTGTGTATACATACCACTTTTTCTTTATCCGTTTTATCTGCGGTGGACACTTAGGTTGTTTCTGTGTCTTGGCTATTGTAACTAATGATGCAGTGAAGATGGAGGCATAGCTATCACTTCAGAATAGTAAATTCATTTTCTTTGAATATATATATATATATACCAGAAATGAAATTGCTACATTGCATGGTAGTTCTCTATTTTTAATTTTTTAAGGAAATTCCATACTGTTTTTCATAGTGGTATATTAAATTACATTTTACCAACAATGCACAAGGATTCCTTTACCCTATATGCTTGTCAGAATTTGTTTCTTTTGTCTTCTTTGATGACTACCATTCTGACAGATGTGAGGTTTGTTTTTTTTTTTTAAGGTTTTTATTTCCTCTTTGAACTCATTTTGTTCATGCATTGTTATTCTAATTTCATTTAGTTGTCTCTGTGTTTTTGTGGTTCACTAAACTTATTTAAAACTATTTTTTCTGAATCATTTGTCAGATGGTTCATAGATACCCATTTCTTTAAGGTAAGTTATTGGAGCTTTATTACTTTCCTTTGATGATGACATGTTCACCTGTTTTTTTTTTTTTTTTTTTCATGATCCTTGGTTCCTTATGTTGGTGACTGCATATTTGAGTAAGCAGTCTCTTCTTTCAGACTTTACAAGTTTACTTTGGCAAACAGTCCTTCACCAGTCAACTCAGGTTGTGGTTTTGGACTGATCAACTGGTAGCATTCTTGAGCAAGTGTCAAAGGCAAGTATCAGAGCTCTGAGGTTGAGAGGGTTGCTGCTGGCTGGGAACTTGGACTAGGACTTCCAGGTTTGTTCCTTACCAAAGTTTGGCTGTAAGATGAGTGTTATGGCTGCCTGGATTCTCTCGTCAGGCTTCCTAGTCAGGCCAAACAGCATACTATACTCAACAATAAGTGGGGCTGTGAATTAGCTTCCCTTGGCAGGGTGGCAGAATGGATCCTAAGGTTGGTACAGCTTGTTCTTTGGGGACCCAAACTGGCAGAATTGTGTAATCAGTTCTCTGGCCAGATAGAGCTGTCAGCTGGACTCTTCAGAAGGGCAGAGCTAAGTCTGGCCTCTTTGCTCAAGTGCTGCTGGGATAAGTAGCTTTGAAAGTGCTCCAGCCAGACATCCTGGTTAGCAGAGGCCAGAGGGATACATTCAAAAGTAAGCAGGGCTATGAATTAGTTTCCCTACCTTGTTAGGGTGATAGAATAGATCCAAGGCTAACAAGGCTCAGTGTTTAGGGTCTTAAATCAGGCACAACTGAGCACCAAATACCCTGATCAGACAGGGCTATCATCTTGGCTCTGAAGATAGACAGAACTGTGTGTTGAGATTTCTACTTGAGTGTTGCTGCAAGTAGGAGTTCAGTCAGCCACGAACTGAGTGCTGGCTGCCATAAGCCTTGTCCCCTTTCTCCATCTCCAGTAGTCAAGCCCCTCAGATTCTCCCTGCAATCGCCATTAGATATGACCTGAGTGGGCTTCCCAAGAAGGAACTCATACCACTGGGGATGCTAAATGTTCACCTCATGCTATCTTTTTCTTACTGGAGACTCTAGGCCCAGGTGGGCCCACTTGGTGCAGTGTGGTGTTAGACTGGGGATGCAATAATGCAGTCAGTCTTACCCCCTTGATCTAGGATCTTTACAATGATGTCTTGTTTATGGATACATGCTAGTTGGTCTTCTATTGAAGGGGGCTGAAGTCAGAAACAACTTATATCACTATCTTGATGATCTCACACATTTTAAATAGGTTTCCTTCTTTGTGCAAGTTAAACAACTCAGTAAATCTGTAAATTCTGTTTTCAATGCTAAATGAAGGGAAACTAATACATACTAAGTGCTTACTATATAGCAGGCACTTTGCTAGACAATTTGTATAGTTATTCAAATGGTAACAATCACAAAATATGTGCTCTAGTTTTATGGCTTATAAAAATAAGTACAGAATTCTACCATTGGAAATTTTGCAAAATAAATAATTCAAAACTCCTCTCTTGCAGAATGCCTAGAAATGCTGAATAAATCTGATGATTCTTTAAATTCCATATCTGAATTCTCAAAAAGAGAAATTCCAGAAGCCAGGAACAAAGAACAAAATAAAAACAAGAACAGTAAATAAACATTGAGCCTTGGTAGCTTTGAGGTGTTATTACCTAGTATGATATCCAAGAGTCAGTGATTTTCCATTCTCTTAATTATAGGAGAAGAAACCTTGCGCATAAGCTAGCTGGAGAATAGCAAATGAAACTTCTTGATTAAGCCATCATCCTGAAAGGGCTAAATGTTTGTTAAAAGGGTCCACCAGACACAAGCAAAAACATATATTTATATATTACACACTCATATATAATATAGATATATTTTCCCCCAGTGGCAAAGAATGAGAACAAATCAGACCATATTGACCTGGTTTTGAAGAAGGATAAAAGAAAATCTCCCTTGAGATTTCATAACCACATATTTTCCCTCAGATGTGATTGGGATTTGAACTGAAACTCCAAGATAATGAATTAACATGAAATATTACCCTGAACAATACTAGGTCTGAGGTGATAGGAGGAAGGAAATACAAACTTATTTGTGAAGGTCAAACTCAAGGAACATTTGATTTCCATATTAGAATGAATGTAAACTCCAAGATCACAAGAGTCACAACTAAAACAATTCTTCATGAGTTAGAATTAGTAGAAACAAAACATCAACAAGGCTTCTAAATATAATTTACATCCAATAGAGTTGTTTCATAAAAAACAGCAAAGAATTACTGAAGATCATTTATAATTATAGGATGTTTAATTTCTTCTGGAAGATATAACACTTTTAAATATTTAAATAGTAATAGGGCTTCAAAATATATTAGTAGACAAATTCATAAACGCAGTGTGAGATTGTAATACTACTCTAAAATACAATAAGAAAGAGAAAAAGAATGCACATCCATACATTATTGTTGCAATAAAATTGGGTATCACTAAAGAAACTGCAGTTATCAAAAAGTTAAAGAGGATGTTATTAAAACTCTATGACAGTATATCTGAAACTTTTAGATGTGTTAGACTAATTCCAAAAATTAAACCATCAAAAACCGGTTCAAAAATACAGAAAACTCCACTATTTCTGCAAACAATGAATACATAGAATAACTAATTTTCTATAAATAATTTTTTCTATTAAAAAAACTAAGAATCCAGGAAGTCCTGCAAAGTTTTGCTCATAATTGTTTAACAACCATGAAAGGAAACATTTTTCTACTCACTTTCAAACTATAATCCAGAAAATTGAAACGAGAAGTTTTTCCTATCTCTTTGTAAGAAGCAAGAAATCTTTTGACACCAAAACTCAAAATGAGAGCTGACAAAAATAAAAATCAATACAACATTTCTAAACAACAAAGCAAAAGAACTTTGCAAACTAAATGCTGAAACCGATAAAAAGATAAAAGCAATAGGGCACTAGAATATTACTTTGCATTTTACGATATATTGCTTCATATTTGTAAACTACAGAAAAATAATGACAGATCTTTCTGAATTAAAACCAATTTGAGACATTTTAAAAGATTTTAACAATTGTGAAATATGAAGAAATGCTTAGCAAAATTGTAACTAAATTTAGAAGTATAAAAATAAAGTTTAATTTTTGTTCAGTGTATGGATATAATACAATGTTTCTTTAAAATTGAAAGCATGGGGGGATCCCTGGGTGGCGCAGCAGTTTGGCGCCTGCCTTTGGCCCAGGGCGCGATCCTGGAGACCCGGGATCGAATCCCACGTAGGGTTCCCGGTGCATGGAGCCTGCTTCTCCCTCTGCCTGTGTCTCTGCCTCTCTCTCTCTCTCTCTCTCTCTCTGTGACTATCATAAATTAAAAAAAAAAAATTAAAAAAAAATTGAAAGCATGGGGCAGCCCAGGTGGCCCAGGGGTTTACCGCCGCCTTCAGCACAGGTTGTCATCCTGGAGACCTAGAATCGAGTCCCTCGTCCGGCTCCCTATAGGGAGCCTGCTTCTCCCTCTGCCTCTCTCTCTCTCTCTTCCTGTCATGAATAAATAAATAAAGTCTTAAAAAAATTAAATAAAATTGAAAGTATGTAACATTAACTAAAAATTAATGTTGATATTTCACTTTCAAAGAATGTAAACTATGTGTTGTGTGTTGTTACTATAGGTGTATGTCAAAGTTTAAGTTCTGTGCTGCTAGCATTTACATTTTATAAATACTGGGACTTACATATTCTGGTGAGCTTGAAAAAAATTTAGGCTTTAATCCTATTCTTTCCCTTAGAAGAAAGAAAATAATATGTAATTTCATATTACTGTCAAAGGAAATTGAAAGATATAATTCTCAATGCTTGTAATGTAATATGGAACTATTCTATACTTTATTACATTTATGGCTCCACATATACTTTTGTATTGAATCATTTAAATTTCATTACAAAATTATGGCTGGATATTATGAATATGTTACAATTTTGGTTTTTTTGGTTACAGAATTTGTCATAAGACAGTATAATTTTAATATTTTATATGCTCTGCAAATTGCAACAGAATGGAGTATTTTCATTTATATCTAAGTTTGATTTTTGAGTAAATTTGCACCTTCCATTTATAATATTATACTAGAAATTAGCAAAAATCAGAAAATGCTTAAGATAATGTAAAAATTTTGTATGTTTTTTGTCAATCTTCCTGGCTAGTAGTCACTCTTAAGTTTTAAATGTAGATAATGTACATAAAGAAAGAAGACAAAATGCAGATCTATATAAACCTGTTGGGTTTCAAATAAATCTATAGAAGTTTTGATATTAGTTCATATTTCGGTCAAAAAATCTACACTTCTAATGCTGGCTTCAGTCACAATGATTTTGAATGCAAACAATACTAGATAACTGTGTGTGTGTATGTGTGTGCACACAAATTTTATTAAACAAAAATCAATGACATTAATTATTTATAGTCACTGGTAAACATACTTTATAATTTTATTATTTATTTATTTGTATTTTTTAAGATTTATTTATTTATTTTAGAAAGAGAGAGATTGAGAGAGAGAGAGAGTACACAGGAGCAGGGAGGGACAGAAAGAGAGAGCCAGAGAGTCTTAAGTAGACTGCTAGCTGAGTGCTGAGCCTGAGGCAGGGCTCAGTCCCACAATCCTGAGATCATGACCCCAGCTGAAATCAGGAGTCAGACGCTTACTGACTGAGCCACCTAGATGCCCCTCTACTTTATAAATTAAATTAATTAATTTTATTTCATTCATTATAGCAGGAGATACTTAAAATTGATATTTTAAAACTAAATATATACTTGGTAATTTTTCCAAATAGCACACAAGCATATGTAATTATTATAAATTATGCAGTCCACGTGAAAGCACAAGTTTCCAGAGAAACTATAGTCTTTTATTTTTATGCAAGCAATCTTCTAAGTTTTTTTAAAAAAATCTTTTGTTATTATTTAATTTTTTATTTTATGACAAAATTGGTGTTGAATTAAACATGCACAGTTTGAAAGAGCATGGGAGAATTATTTTTCGGAAAATGAACATACTTGGGTAATACCACTTAAATTAAGAAAGAAAATATTACTAGCACTTAGAAGGTATTCTCCTAAAGCTTTGAGACAGCAGCATAACTGGAGAGCTGTTCCATTTAGTCGAAATGTGGTCATTTGAACTTCATACACCAATAGCCAAAGAATTAAAAAAATAGTTTACAACATTCTCTCATGAGAGTAATGGTGAACATAGGGGAGACTTAGGTGAATGCTAAGCAAGGAAGAGAAGGAGATGCAGGGATGGAACTCAAGGAATCCTGGGATACTCCCCTCATAATCTCTTGCTCATTGAAATGTTATATTTACCCTAAAGAGGTAGGACTACCAATGTGTAATACCTCTCAGGAATAAAGGTCATATCACTAGATAAAAACTTTAGAAATATGGAGAGAAAAAATAAATAAAAATATGGAGAGAATGCTGAGAGAAATGAGAATATGAGATACATATATGGTTGGGAGAAATAGATAGTGATACTCAGGAAAACGATCACCTTGATATATATCAGATTTAGGAAAGCAGTCACCTCATGTGGGAAGAGATGTTTGATTAGGTGTCTATCTGTCTATCTATCTATCTATCATCTATCCATCCATCTAATCAAACTCTTAAGCTCTTCCCACGTGAGGTGACTGCTTTCCGGAATCTTGTCTTGTCTGTGTCTTATTTAGTGGCTTTTAATAATAGGTATTTTTCTTCTAAATTTTAGTTGATGTTAACTGTACGGAAAACATCATAGAGTTAAAAGGGTTAGATAAGTGTCACCACAATGTTGGTTATTAGAAGGATAAAGTTGTTATCTGTTTTATTGAGATATAGCTGACATACAACATGGTATAGGCTCAAGGCGTATAGCATAATGCTGTTTTTAGAATTTTCATAGGGATGTATAATTATGCCCAGTTTTGTTTATGTACTCATATTGAGATAGATCATTATTTCAAAGTATACTATGTTTCCTCTCTCTCTCTCTTAATTTCTTCTAGTTCATGTATGGTTTTTCAGTGAAATAATAAGAAATCTTCACTGAAATAATAAGAAATTATTTCAGTGAAATAATAAGGCATCTTGGGATGCCTGTGCGGCTCAATGGTTGAGCATCTGCCTTTGGCTCGAGGTGTGATCCCAGGGTCCAGGATCGAGTCTCACATTGAGCTCCCTGGAGACCCGGAATTGAGTCCCATGTTGGGCTCCCTGCGGGGAGCCTGCTTCTCCCTCTGCCTGTGTCTCTGCCTCTCTCTGTGTGTCATTCATAAATAAATAAACAAAATCTTTAGAAAAAAAGAAATAATAAGAAATCTTGATTCCTATTATATAAAAGGAAAAGGAAAATTTCCAATATCTACGTATTTCATACTTATATCATATTTACATTTACCTGTGACAATCAAACATCCTGGTGGAACTGATAAAATGTTTTCTAAAAAATTATATATTATATAAATCTGCTATTAAATGATAAACAGTATTTTAGTAATCGTTGTAAAATTTTTTGCATACTATAACAATTGCCTTATCCAATTTGGCAACAGACTATAACATATGGGGCTATATAAGATTTTTCATTTTTAGGTGAATATAAAAAAAATAAGAATACTTGACAAAAATTAACTTTGCTTTATTTTATCTTCCTTGCATGATATGCATGATATTTAATCAAGGCTTTTTATCTTTAGCAATTTGTGAATACATGGTTTGATACTCATTATAAAATATATCTTTTCTGAGCATTTCAACACCTGGGGTGAATTATGATAATTAAATACTATATCATTATGTTCTTACTTTTCCTTTCTGGTCCCTACTGTGAAAATTCAATTTCCAGATGCTTTTGATGTTTCCAGTTTAAAGGTGTGAAAGAGATCTGTCTTTTCTAAGCTCCTAGGTTTGTCATATTGGAGATTCATTTTATAGCACTCTTTCAGTGGTTTCTTGCTTCTCTAGCCAAATTAGGTCATGCATTTTTCAAGGGAAAGAAAGATTCTGCATGGATAGGTTGGGTTCCATTGAAAGTATTTTAATATTTTAAATTTTTCTGATCAGTATTTTTGAGAAAACAAGAAGGAGTTATAATTAAAATTACATTGAATTTGTTATCTGAAAACAAACGAATTCCAGCTGTGTAATCTTTAGTGGGTCATTTAATCATCTGGTCAATTTTTTCCCCTTTTTGTCAAAGGAATACAACCACTTTCTAATGTAAACACAGTAAACATTAAATGAAATAACCAATATAGTGCATCCGATAACTACATAGCTCTATTTAAGAAATTAAGGTGGTATTGCTATTGTTGCATGATCATAATTTTCTTAGATACATATCTCTAGACTTGATCCTTGATGTAGAAAATACTATGTAGTGTGTTTTATTTACAAAATATATAAAGGTAATTATTTGTAAAAGGCCACGAAAAGGCAAGGTATATAATATTCTGAGGTTTCTAAATTAGCGTGAAGGAGTTACAGAGTTTTCTTTATCTATTCCTTACATTACAGGCCAAATTTTAAAGGCAAAATATTTAATAATAGTTTTGTTTGATATTCTATTGGGGCTCATACAAGAATGATTCAAATGCAAATGCATAATAAATGTTTGAGTAGTTGTGTTTGTATAAATATACATAAGACATATAATTACTTTTTTCTTATATCAAGAATCTGCATATAATGTGGCTGAAACTGTCTGCCTCAGAATTGACAAGTGGCATTTCTGAAAAACAATATACAGTAGAAAAACTAGAAATAATGAGAGAGATTTAAAAAGTGTGTAATTTGATGCAAGTGTCACTTATTTTCAAATTTGTTTTAAGATATTACAGTGAGATTCAGTTAAAGGAAGCAGGATACTGGTATATTTTATTTTGTTATTTTAAGTAAGCCATTAGTGTGTAACTTTATATTCTATAATTTTAAAAATTGTGAAGAAAGCTGTCAATATATATTTTTTAACTTTTAAACATAAGTTGGAAGTTTATGACAAAATGGAGTACATTATTGGGAAATGGAAATGAAGAATTATAATTATTATTTAGTATGGGAACTTAGAAGAAGACAGAAAATCAAAAAGAAGAGAGCTCTAGAGCAAATATTAGTAAGTCACTCTTCCAAACAAGTATTTATACTAGAAAGATAAGATAACAAAATGGTTAGGACTTTGGAGCCAGAACAGTATTAAAATTCTAATTTTATCATTTTCTATTGTGTGACCTTGAACATAAAACCTATCTGTGTATTACTTATTAATTAGGAAACAAAGATTAATTCAAACAAATTTAGAGACCCTGTCCAAGATAAATTAGGTATTCAATCTTTCATAATTTTGTCCAATGTGACTCAAGTGGAAATAAAGATTATTTAAGTTATCTATCAAACTGTCCCAATCTTATGATTTATAGAGTAAAATGGATCACTCACAAAAATATTATCTAAAAACTCTGGTTCTGTAGATTGCAGATAAACACTGGGGACTAACTCATGACTTCACAAAATGTCAAACATTCTGTCCTGAACCTGATGTTTGAGTTGGATTTCTAACACTCAGAAATGTGATTATTGATAAATCTTTAGGGGTTCACATGGAGGGAAGGCAGAAAGACAAAGGCCAAATTAAAAAAAAATCTATATTTAAAAGAAATCAGGGCACCTACCAGCTATAATAGAAACACCACTACCAACAACAAGAAAACCTCACTCCTAGACGTTGCATATCTCACTAATTCAGTCGTAGGGCTAGTTTGGGTCCAGAATTTATCATTATTGAGGGGCCAACAGTCCCTAGTTTTTAGTCAATAAAATTAAACTGGAAAGAAAAGTTTCTAAATTAATGAGTTAAATATTTAGCATAAAGTATTTAGCATAAAGAAGTTAGAAATAGAAAAATAGTAAAAGCCTAAAGAAAGTGGAATACAGTTAATAAAACAGGTGATGAAATTAAGAAACCAAAGAAGTACTAAGTTGTCATGGCCACTTTTATGTGACTAGGCCATGGAGTATACAAACATTTTATCAGAGATTATTCTGACTGTGTCTAGAAGGATGTTTCTGGATAAGATTAGCGTTTGAATTGGTAGACTAAGTAGATTGCCTTCCATAATGTTTTGACTCTCATTCAATCCACTGAAGTCCTGACTAGAGCAAAAAAGCTGACCCTCAGGAGCAGGAAGGAACTCTTCTTGGCTGACTGCTTTCTGACTGGGACATTGGGGCTTTTTTATCTCCAGACTGAAATTATAGACACCATTGGGTCTCCTGGTACTCAGGACTTCAGACTCATACTGAAACTACACCACAGAGTCTTCTGGTGTAGACTTTATGGTGTACACCATAGAGTCACAGACTGAAGATATTGAGATTTTTCAGCCTCCACAATTATGTGAGAAAATTCCTTTTAGTAAATATCTTTACGTATGTGTATATGTATGTGTATTTTATATATGTATACACATATCCTATTGATTCTATTTCTCTAAAGAATCCAAATTCAAGAGTATATCAATAAAAATAAAATGCTTTCTCTATAAAACAATAACAACAACAACAGCAACAACAAAAAGACAAACCTCTGGCAGAGATAATAAATAAAAAAGAAAGAACGTGTGCAAAAATAATTATAGAAATGAAAAATATATAGGTTTTATAGAGATACAGGATTGCATCAATGCATCTAGAAAACACTAAAAATATAGAGAATGACTTTTAGAAAAATCTTTTGCAAACATTTTTAATATAATTAGCTGAAATTTCCAATTTCCTAGGCAAATACAAATGATAAAACTAACAGGATAAAACAGAAAACTAAATAGTGCTGTAATCATTATACTTTGCATGACTAATTAAATATCTTCCAACTAGGATAACACCAGACCCATTTGGAAAAGAAACTAATTCTACCAAATAATCCAGAAATAGATCATTCAAATATTAAGTAATTAATTCAGAGATGAAATAAAGACCACTCATCCCTCAAATTATCTTATAAGTTTGATATTAATTAGATCTCAAAACAAGATAAGGACTGAATTAAACTAAGATATGTGTCAAGTATTTTTTGTCAACTCAAATGAGAAAATACTAACAATAATTAGTCACTCACTGCATTTCATAAGTGTAAGTTAACAGACCTTTGCTATATTCACCTTATTCCAGGAATTTGAGATATTTATGTATTATTTTTCATATTAGTTTATTTATCATATTAACTTATTAAAAAAATAAGTGCAAATAATCATCTCAATAGGTGCAGTAAAATATTTATAAAGTTCAGAAAGGGGGATCCCTGGGTGGCTCAGCAGTTTAGCACCTGCCTTTGGCCCAGGGCATGATTCTGGAGTCTCAGGATCAAGTCGCACATCAGGTTCCCTGCATGGAGGCTGCTTCTCCCTCTGCCTGTGTCTCTGCCTCTCTCTCTCTCTGTGTCTCTCATGAATAAATAAATAAAATCTTTAAAAAAATTTTGTTGTTGTTGAGATGTAATTGACATATCACATTGTTTAAGTTTAGGGTGTACAGCATAGTGATTTGATACATACATATATTGCAATATGATTGCAACTCTCTTGTCAGCTAATACCTCTATAATGTCACATAACTACTTTCTTTTTCATGGTAAGAACAATTAAGATCTAGTCTTTCAGCAACTTGGAAATTCATAGGACAATATCATCAACTATATTCACTAGAGTTATACAGTAGGTTTCCTGAAATTATTTATCTACTAGTCACAATTTGTATTCTTAAACCTCTCCCTAACTTCCCCCCACCAAGGCCCTGACAACCATCATTCTATTCTCTACTTTTATGAGTTCAGCTCTTTTAGATGCATATATAAGTGACACCATGCAGTGTTTGTCCTTTTCTGTCTGGCCTATCTCTAAGTGTCCATCAACCAATGAATGGCTAAAAAAATTTTTTAAAAAAAGGTGTATATATACAATTGAGTATTACTCAGCCATGAGAAAGAATTAAATTCTGAAATTTGCAACAACATAGGTGGACCTTAAGGGCATTATGCTAACGGACATATCTTTTTTTTTTTTTTTTTTTCCGGACATATCTTTTAAAATCACTTTGTGAGTGTACTTAGAACTTGAACTTGAAACTTTTTTCTCTCAATGCCAAAAATGTAAAGATTAGATTTTCATTGATACTATATATATATATATATATACATATATAATATATTTTAATGAATTTGAATTCATACAAATTGATTATTCATAAGTAGGATCATATTGTGTGTGTATGTACATGTATGTGTGTATAAAGCATTTTATTTCCCAGTCTCCATAAATTGGAAGACATGCAAATTCACAGTATTACAATAATTTTTTTTTTTTTAATCAAAGACATGTTTTTCTCCTGTGTATACAAATATGTTTTGGTCAGAGCAATTATGTAAATTTATGTAGCAAAATTATTGCATTAAGTGATTTAGTCATCAAAACACTAATTTTGTTATCACAATATAAATATGAAATTGATTACAAATATCCAAGTAAAGCTATTTGCAATGGAAATGTAATTGAGGTGATAAGACAAGGAAATTAATGTTGAGGTAAATGAGGTTATTTAAAACATTTTAGGTTGTGATTGCTTTATTTTAAATTTCACTTTCATTTGAAAAATTTAAATATGCAAAAAGATGATACTTAAGATATCTGATTTTCATTTTTTGTGACATTTCTACAATTTTAAATAAACCTGTCTCTAATCAATTTCTTTTTGAGAAACATATCCAAGTCTCAATTTGTAAAGAAAATTTGCATTTAGAGTATTTGTTGCTCTCATGTCCCTCCTCTCTAGTGAGCTATATACTCCCTTCACAGGCAACTTGACAAAAATGTAAGCATGCCTATGATCACAATTCATTACTGTTGAGTAATATCAAAGTGTTTTAGTATGGCTTACAAACTTTATAAGTTAACCTTTCTTATTTTTTTACTTGATTCAACCCCTTCCCATTTACATTAATTTATGTACTCATTCATTCATTATATATTTACCTACCGTCTACTTTATGCCATGGACTACTAGAACATCTCTTGTTATTTTGAAGCACATATTGAATCACTGCTAAATGCCTATATCTCTGAATATATCATGTTGTTTCATATCTTAATGCATTTGTTTGCTCCAGTAGCACACTCTTTACTGTTTACCACCATAGTTATTTGGCAGACATTCTATAAATTATTCAGAACTTCAACCAGCCTTAGTTACTGTGATGCTTTCTGTAACAGAGTTCATTATTTATAGGCATGTATAATTGCTTAATTTTACATATGCATCCAGTACAAATGCTTTAGTTTGCAAGTATAAAATCTACTTTAAAAAATCTATTATAAGGCTGCATTTCTTCCACTTAGAGAAACATGCAATCCATACAATGCCTCAAACTTTTAAAGCAGAGAGAAAAGCCCTTGCATCTGTCATTCTATTATAGTTGTTGTTACTCTTTTTCCTTACTGACACATAATATCAGTGTTTTATGTGGTCTTCTGACATTTGGACAGCAAATCAGAGCCTTACTAGAACTAAATCCTGCAGATCCAGCTGTCAGCACAGATCAGGATGATTTAAAGGAGAGAAAAAAAATTACTAAAGATGCTTCTCTCTCAATATTACATTCCACATAGTGTGCTCTAACCTTAGTTTTTCAGTCCATAGCCCTTAAGTTCCATACAATCATTTAGATAACTCTTACAGACATTGTCTTTTGAGGTCATGACACAGAAGTTCTGTCTCAAAAGTAATTTAGATGTTCATTTCTATTAAAACCAATGAATATTTTTTCTGGTTCCAGGACCTGGGTCCCACCAGAATTTTGGCTAGTTTCCTTTTCAATTCATGAAACACAATGGGATCTTAAAACTTTTCTCCTTGTCACAAGTATTTGATTACTCCAATGGAGCAAAACATTGGAATGCCAAAGTGTTGTCTTAAGGTGTCTTTAATTACTTAACAGTTTTCCTTTTGCAAGGTCAGTACAAATGGCTCATTATTCCTGCCTTCCATGTAGCTTATCTACTCCATACTCCTACCTCCCCAACACACAATCTAATCTATGGTTTGGGGAAAACTTCTATTAATCTATGTTCATGTGACCTCTTATAGATGGCCAAGTTCACAGCTTTGACAGAACAGAGAGCAATAAAGTCAACTCCATCATGTTTAATGTAGAGAGCTCCATTTTGCTAAACATATTTTAGGTTTGTACTTAGGTAATATTATATCTTTGTGTGGCTGGCAATCTTTCCATGTGAAGTCTTTCAAGCCAGGAGCCAAGTTTATTTATTACTGTACCCCAACTTATAATGGTATGGGTCGTTGGGACTTAGTTTTCATTTTCTTCTATTAATATTTTATTGAATTCATGGGTAGCCAACTATTATAAATTCATTATAAATAAAGTTGTATAACTCATGATAGAAGCTCAAATTTTAAACATGCATTTCAGAATCATAGTAAGACATATATAGGTTGAATCTATGACTATTGCTAAGATCACACGTGAAGATATGTACTGAAAGAAGAGACCAAATATGGACCCCTGGAAAATGTCAACATCAGTGGAGTGGCAGAGGGCATGATTCCTGTAAAAGAATAAATGTGGACAGAGGTTGAGAACCAGGAGAAAATACCAGCACAGTAATCTTGTAAACATCAAGTTTAACAATGTTTCAATAGTGGAAAATATGGCAAATTGTTAAGTAGGATCAAAGATGTGGTTAGTTGGTACTTACCTTGTAATTACAAATATTCAGAATTATAATGACAGGACCTTTGGAAAATGGGATGAGTTAAGGAATTATTAGAAATAATGAAATAGGGGATCCCTGGGTGGCTCAGTGGTTTAGCACTTGCCTTCGGCCCAGGGAGTGATCCTGGGTCCCAGGATGGAGTCCTGCATCGGGCTTCCTGCATGGAGCCTGCTTCTCCCTCTGCCTGTGTCTCTGCCTCTCTCTCTCTCTATCATAAATAAATAAAATTTTAGAAAGAAAAAAGAAGAAATAGTGAAATAGAACAAGCAAAGAGGAATACCAGAAAATATTTTTAGATATTTCCAGAAGTTGAGATAGGAGAAAAACAGTGTTCTCAGAATGCCTACAAAACCCAGTTTGCCATGCATGGAAGCTTTCCAAATCAAAATCCTTACCAATATGGATTGGTTTCCTACATGGTTTCCTACATTGCTCTACCCATTCCCATACTATATCTGATTTTATCACAGGTAGATACCTTACACAGAGCATGTTGGTTCTTTTAATTATGTAGATAATTTGCACTTGGCTAGGTTCACAAAAGAGTTTAAACAAATAGATTATTACTTTTTAAATTTTGAATTAAGACAAAGACTGAGACAGTAGGTCACAGGCTAAAAAGACGACTTGTGAAGTAAGACTGTGAGACAACAAGCACAACAATATGCAGGATAGAGACATAAGGGTACAGAAACAATGAGAAAATGGTGGATGCCTGTCAGAAAGGAGAAAAAAAGAAGAAATGTTGTAAGCCATAGTGAAAATAACCCATGAGAGCATACTGTTGAAAGAGTGGCTGCCCTTAGAGATGGATTTCCTTATGAAGCTTTTGTTCCAGCTTACCCTAATCCTTAATAATAAGTTAGTTTGAAAAATTTAAGCTAGTGTCTGTTGTGTGTAGTTTTTGCTTTGTTTTGTTTCATTTTATTTTTGTTGAAAGGGCCAAAACAAAACACATAGTAAGATTTGAATGCAGTTGAAAATTCATTCACTTTCTAGCAACAGGTATTCTTCTCATGGATGTGTTTCATTTCCTCATTTCTTAGATTTAGAGGAAGTATGGCACAATATCAAATATAAGCTATAGGTAAAGAAGAACAAGATCTCGACCTAGTTTCCAAGAAATGGGACTTTATCACAGTGACACAGTAGACATAGTAGAAACAGCACTAAGAAACAAAGCATGAGTGAAAACAAAAAAGGCTACCATAAAGTTTGATTTCCATGCCTTTTAAATTAAAATTTTATTTTATTTTGGATTCTAAACCATTGATTCTGGTTTGAGCCCTCAGCTGGGGAACTGGAGATTATTTTCAATGGAGAATGGACCTCAGTTCTAGGAATAATTGTATCTGTATTTAACTATTGTTGATAATGCTTTATAAACATTGGGATGCATGTATCCCTTTGAATCCATATTTTTGTATCCTTTGGTAAATACCTAGTAGTGCAATTGCTAGATCATAGAGTAGCTCTATTTTTAAGTTTTTGAGGAACTTCCATGCTGTTTTCCAGAGTGGCTGTACCAGTTTGCATTCCCACCAACAGTGCATCCTCACCAACACCAGTTGTTTCTTGTGTTGTTAATTTTAGCCATTCTGATAGATACAAAGTGTTATCTCAGAGTAGTTTTGATTTATATTTCCCTGATTATGAGTGATGTTGAGCATCTCTTCATGTGTCTGTTGGCTATCTGGATGTCTTCTTTGGAAAAATGGCTTTTCATGTTTTCCATTCATTTCTTAACTAGATTATTTGTTTTTTGGATGTTGACTTTAATCACTTATTTTTAGGGATGCCTGGATAGTTCAGTGGTTGAGCGTCTGCCTTTGGCTCAGGGCGTGATCCTGGAATTTTGAGATGGAGTCCCACATGGGACTCCCTGCATGGAGCCTGCTTCTCCCTCTGCCTATGTCTCTGCCTCTCTGTCTCTCATGGATAAATAAATAAATAAATAAATAAATAAATAAATAAATAAATATATTTTCTTAAAAAATAAGTTCTTTTTGGATTTTGAAGACTAATCCTTTATCAGATATCAGATTTTGAAGACTAACCCTTTATCAGATATGTCATTTGAAAAGATATTCTCCCATTCCATAGGCTGCTTTTCCATTTTGTTTCCTTTGCTGTGCGGAAGCTTTATATCTTAATGAAATCCCAATAGTTCTTTTTTGCTTTTCTTTTCCTTGTCTCCGGTGGCATGTCTAGTAAGAAGTTGCTCAAAGAAGTTGCTGCCTTTGTTCTTCTCCAGGATTTTGATTTTTGATGTTCTCCACACATTTAGGTCATTCATCCTTTTTTTTTTTTTTTTAAATTTTTTTTTTTTTAATTTTTATTTATTTATGATAGTCACAGAGAGAGAGAGAGGGGCAGAGACACAGGCAGAGGGAGAAGCAGGCTCCATGCACCGGGAGCCTGATGTGGGATTCGATCCCGGGTCTCCAGGATCGCGCCCTGGGCCAAAGGCAGGCGCCAAACCGCTGCGCCACCCAGGGATCCCCTCATTCATCCTTTTTTGAATTTATTTTTGTATATGGTGTAAGAAAGTGTTCCATGTTCATTCTTCTTTATGTTGCTGTCCAGTTTTCCCAACACAATTTGTTAAAGAGACTGTCTTTTTCCCATTGTATATTCCTTTCTGCTTTGTTGAAGATTAGGTGACCATATAGTTTTGGGTCCATTTCTGGGTTTTGTATTTTGTTCCATTGATCTATGTATTTGTAAACAAGTTTTTAAATGAAAATATATAAAACATCTCCATAATTTTTGAGAAAGCTAAGATTTCTTAAACATGTCACAAAAATACCAGGCACAAAGGAATAAAATTGTTAATTGGACTATATTAAAATTATCTTATATTAATTAAAATACAACATAAAGGTAGCAAAAACCCAGCTGGCAGATATTTCAAATACATAGATCCTATAAATATCTTGTTTCAGATTATAGAGTCAGCAAAAGACAATCTAATTGAAGATGAACAAAAATTCAAATGAAAATTTTACAAGGATAAATTAGCTCATGAAAAAGTATTCAACATCATTAATCACCTAGGAAATGAAAATTAAAGTATAATGGAATACTTTTGCATACCCACTAGAAATGCTGAAATCAAAATAATAGACAATAATAGACAATGCCAAGTGCCAGTCAGGAAATTGAGCAAGTAGAGCTCTCCTACATATCTGGTGAGAAATTTGTTTGGCAGGTATATGCATAGCCTATGACCCAGTAGTACCATTCTTAGGCATGTCTAACAGGTACATATACACATGTTTATCAAAAGACAGGTAAAATGCTAAAATCAGTACTTTTGTTTTTAATCCCAAACTGGAAAATATACAACTGTCCATGGAAAAGCACTTTGGATAAACAAATAGTTGTATATTCAGACAATGGAAAAATTTACAAGCACTATGTGAGAATTATAATTGTAAGAAACAATATGGTTAATCTCACAAAAATAATATTCAGTTAAGAAAAAAGCCAAAGACAAAGAATTATACAGTTTCATTATAGTTACATGAAGTTCCAACAGAAGACTTAATCCCCGATTTTATAAGTTAGAATAGTGGGGGCTATAATGATTAAGAAAGGAACGACTTGTTCTGAAATTCTGGTAACATATGAGTTACACAGGTGCATTCAATTTGCAGAAATTCATGATCTCTGCACTTGTAATTTGTGCATTTTTTGAGTGCATATTGTACTTCATTAATAATTTTAAAATGCAGGATGTCTGGGACACTCATTTGGAAGAGTATGTATGTTACTCTTGATCTCAGGGTTGTGAGTTTGAGCCCCATGTTGGGTGTAGAGATTACCCAAATAAATAAATAAAAGTTTTTTGAAAATTATGGTACATATAGATTTTACAGATTTTTCAGTATTTGTATGACTTTTATAACAATACTTAAAAGAATAAAAAGAAGGAATTGAAAACAGTTTTTGTCAGATAGGAAAAGATTACCATGGGATTTGGCAACAAATCATCGGTGACCTTGACAAAGAATATCTTGCTGGTGGTTGCAGATGGGTCTAACCCAAGAAAAATAAGGAGAAAATGTGGGATGGGTAGTTTGAAGGTGTGTTTTAAAAATCTCAGAATTGGGATCCCTGGGTGGCGCAGCGGTTTGGTGCCTGCCTTTGGCCCAGGGCGTGATCCTGGAGACCCGGGATCGAATCCCACATCAGGCTCCCGGTGCATGGAGCCTGCTTCTCCCTCTGCCTGTGTCTCTGCCTCTCTCTCTCTCTCTGTGACTATCATAAAAAATAAATAAATATTTTAAAAAAATCTTAAAAAAACTCAGAATTTTCCTATGAAGAGAAATTGAGGAATCTTGTGAAATGCTGTTGTGTCAAGACACTGATTTCTAATGATAGTTGCTCTTAGTAATTTGGTATGCTAAAGAGAATGATCTAGTATAAAGCCAATGGGTAGTAATATATGAGACAAGATCTTATTTTGTTGGAAAAGTTCTAAAAAGTGCCTAAAGAAAAGGGACTTAAACCCCAGGTTGTGGTCTAGATCTATCTTTTCATAGGAATAGGGGAACTTTAGGTATAATAACAAAGTGAAAGCAAAAATTATGGGTATACTTGTGAATAGATTGGTAGTTTGGGTGGTGAAAAAAGGAGAATATTATAGTTGTATTTATAGTACCTTTTCTACAATATATGACACAAGGACATCAGTCAATAGAGGGATTTAAAATAGGAAGATTGAGGAGAGAAAAGAAATAAGAAATTTTCATTTGAAAGAATAGAAAAGCAGACTTCATAATGAATTGTGGCATTGTTCTTTTTGTTTCCCTTGACCATGAATTGATGGTATACTAACCAATACAGGTTTGTGTTGCTTTTTCACCAGTACTCATCAACTTCTGAGTTAAGTTAAAATGTTGACTGATATTTGGCTTTAAAATGAGTTTGTGTCATACTTGCAGAGTATAGATGAAGTATAATGTAGGGAGTCTGAAAGTGACTAGTAGGAAGTAAAAAATGGAGGATCGTATCCCATGTTTATGAGTTGAATGAATCGATACTGTTAAAATGTCCATATTGTTTAAAGTTACCTATAGAGTCAGTGCAATTTCTATTAGGATTCGAATGACATTTTTGCAGTCAGAAAAAACAATCCTAAGTTTCATATGGAAACATAAAAGACTCCCAATAGCCAAAGCAATACTAAGGAAGAACAAAGTTGAAGGCATCACAATTCATGATTTCAAGCTGTTCTATAAAGCTATAGTAATCAAAACAGTATGGTACTGGCATAAAAACAGAACCGTAGCCAATGAAATAGAGTCAGAACCCAAAAATAGATCCATGTATATATGGTCAACTAATATTTGACAAGGAAGCCAAGAATACTCAATAAAGACAGCCTTGGGGAAAGTGGATATTCATATGTAAAAGAATGAAACTAGACCCCTGTCTTATTACCACTCACAAACATTTACTGGAAATGAGTTAAAGATTTAAATGTAAGACTAGAAACCATAAAACTCTTAGAAGAAAGCACAGGGAAAAAACTTGGCATGGCTCCCAACAATGATTATTTAGTTAGGACAACTAAAGCATAAGCAGCAAAATACAAAATAATCAGCTGGAACTATTTCAAAGTAAAAACTTCTGTGCAGAAAAAAATTAGCAACAAAATAAAAAGCAACTTACAGAATAGAAATTATTTGCATATTACATGCCTCATAAGGGGTTAATATCCAAAATATATAAAGAATTCATATAACTCAACAGCAAAAAAAAAAAAAAAAAAAAAAAAAAAAAAAGAAAGAAAGTAATCCACTTAAAAAAATAGGCAAGGACCTGAGTAGACATTTTCCTGAGTAAGATATTAACATGGCCAACAGACACATGAAAAGATGTTCGATATCACGAAATTATAAGGGAAATGCAAATCAAAGTCATAAAATATATTAAGCACATCTGTTAGAATGGCTGCCATCAAAAAGAAGAGATAAACACTGGCAAGAAAGTGAAGGAAAGAGAACTCTCTTGCACTGTTGGTAGGAATTCAGATTGGTCCAGTCACTAAGAAAAACAGTATGGAAGTTCCTAAAAAAATTAAAATTAGAACTACCATATGATACAGCAATTCTACTTTGGGGGATATAGCTGAAAGAAACAAAATCACTATATTAAAAAGATATCCATACCCTCATATTCATGGCAGCATTAATCACTATAGTCAAGACATGGAAATAGCCTGTGTCCATCAACAGATGAATGGATAAAGGAAATGTGGGAAATACATACATAATGGAATATTATTTAGCCATAAAAAGGAAATCCTGCCATTTGTGGCAACATGGATGGACCTTAAAGATATTATGATAATAAAATAAATCAGAGAAAGACAAACAGATACCATATAACCTGATTTGTATGTGTAATCTAAAAAAAACAAAACAAAACAAAAAAAACAAAAAAAAAAAAAACAAAACAAAACAAAAAAAGAAACCAACTTAAACAAAAAGATCAGATTTGTGGTTACCAGAGGTTGGGGAATTGGATAAAGATGGTCAAAAGGTACAAACTTCTGATTGTAAGATCAATCAATTCTAGTAATATAATGTACATCACGATGACTATAGTTAATACTGCTGTGTGGTATATTTGAAAGCAGCTAAGAGAGTAGATCCTAAAAGTTCTCATTACAAGGGAAAAAAATTAACTATGTTAGGAGATGAATGTTCACTAAATTTATGATAGTGGTCATTTTGCAAAATATGTATGTCGTTATTATTCAGTATACCTTAAACTTATACAGAACTGTATGTCATTTATACCTCAATAAAACTGAAAAAAAAAAATGTCTGCAGAGCTGCATACCTTCTGGAGACTACAGGAAAATAGATTCCTTGCCTTTTCTTGCTTCTATAGTCTGCCTGCATTCCTTGGTTCATGGACCCCTTCCAGCAATGGCATTTTTTTAACCTCTGCTGCTATGATCTCTTTTTTCTGATTCTGACTCTCTTGCCCTTCACTTGTAAGGCTTCTGCCCACCAAGGTAATCCGGGACAATATGCCTATCTCAAGACCCTTATTGCATCTTCAAAGTCTCTTTTGTCATTTAATTTTGGGGATTAAGATGTGGACATTTTGGGGGAGGCATTACTCTACCTACCACATCAATACCCAAATATAAGAGGCTAGGGAAGAAAGAGCAAAATAAATTGAAAGTAAGTATAAATATATAAATAAATAATGAAGATAACAGAAGTTCAGTTGAGACTACTAGCAATTAATTTCAAATGATCAACAGAATTTTCAAAACTGTAGCTAGACTGATCACTAAAATTAAGAGAGAAACAATTCATCAATATCAGGAATAAAAATAGAGATTTTCATCACAGATCCTACTGACATAACTCACATGATTGGATAGATCAAGAAAACCAAAGTAACTTGACATAGGGCCAGAGATATCTATCATTCAACAAAAAACTTTTAACTCCTCCATACCTCCAAGCACCCTAATTTGTGTGGGGTGATATGACTACTTCTGGCTAATAAATTCAATCTGAAATGACTTGTGTTATGGAGCCAGTATAAAGCACTTATATGGCCAAGCAAGTCTCAGTGTCCTTACTGTGTTAACATAATACCCACCAGCTAAGATGATGGCATCAGAAGATGGAGGCAGTCTGGATGACTGAGTCTAACAGTGAGTTGGCCCACACAGTTTTTCTTCCTTAGTCAAATCAGCTATCCAAACACTGTCTCTGGTTTCTCCCTCTACCTCTGAACTTGGATAGAGCACCACACTGTAGGACATTGGGACTGGTTTCCTTAGAGTTTGCTCAAATGGCTAAGTGGATGACTTTCAAGCAGTGGAAATTAGGAGGTAGAATAGAGCCAGAATATTAATCCACCATTTTTCTCTCATTAAATATTCTTAACTTCAGTTTCCCAATACAGTTAGTCTGGAGATGTCACACACAATCAAACAATATTTTGTATTCATTTAGGAGTTTTCATGAAGTGGTGCTCAGCATGGAAATGCATCATAATTTACTTCATATTCTTTGTTGCCTCTCATGCTTTTTTTTTTAATTTATTTTTTATTGGTGTTCATTTTACCAACATACAGAATAACCCCCAGTGCCCATCACCCATTCACTCCCACCCCCTGCCCTCCTCCCCTTCTACCACCCCTAGTTCATTTCCCAGAGTTAGGAGTCTTTACGTTCTGTCTCCCTTTCTGATATTTCCCACACATTTCTTCCCCCTTCCCTTATATTCCCTTTCACTATTATTTATATTCCCCAAATGAATGAGAACATATAATGTTTGTCCTTCTCCGACTGACTTACTTCACTCAGCATAATACCCTCCAGTTCCATCCACGTTGAAGCAAATGGTGGGTATTTGTCGTTTCTAATGGCTGAGGAATATTCCATTGTATACATAAACCACATCTTCTTTATTCACATCTTTCGATGGACACCGAGGCTCCTTCCACAGTTTGGCTATTGTGGCCATTGCTGCTATAAACATCGGGGTGCAGGTGTCCCGGCGTTTCATTGCATCTGTATCTTTGGGGTAAATCCCCAGCAGTGCAATTGCTGGGTCATAGGGCAGGTCTATTTTTAACTCTTTGAGGAACCTCCACACAGTTTTCCAGAGTGGCTGCACCAATTCACATTCCCACCCACAGTGTAAGAGGGTTCCCTTTTCTCCGCATCCTCTCCAACATTTGTGGTTTCCTGCCTTGTTAATGTTCCCCATTCTCACTGGTGTGAGGTGGGATCTCATTGTGGTTTTGATTTGTATTTCCCTGATGGCAAGTGATGCAGAGCATTTTCTCATGTGCATGTTGGCCATGTCTATGTCTTCCTCTGTGAGATTTCTGTTCATGTCTTTTGCCCATTTCATGATTGGATTGTTTGTTTCTTTGGTGCCTCTCATGCTTTTTCCATTACTCTGTCTTCCCTGGGATTGCACTTTACAAATAAATCTTTAGCAATTAATTCTTACTCCAGGTTTTTTCCTAGTAAAGAGGGCTAAGGTTACTGACATTGAAAAATGTTCTAGAAATATACTTTCAGGATAGGATTTTTGAGTTGTTTTGTGCAGAACGGCAAAAAAAAAATGATATTCTGGTGGTAAGTGGGGTAGTAATAACCTCTGTCAGGCAGTAGCATCACACTTACTTAAACTTTCCTCTGTTGTTGTTTAGGATGAAGCTCAAGTGGAAGGTAAAGCCTTAAGAGATAAAATTATACACTTATTAATCTGGTGGAATCCAAGATAATCACATACATTTTGAACAGAAAATCTGATTAATGGGACTAAAAACCATAAAGAAAAGAAAAGTTTAGACTCAAAGCAATTGGTTGCTAACTGACATTATGATCTGAAACCCAGAGGGTATCAATAGAACCTTAGAAAATTACTTTTACCTTGTGTAGTCATAAGGCAAACTGTGCTGAAAATCAGAAAAGAACCTACCAAAAATATTAAAGAGGTGAAAAGTTAAATGCATAGACTTGACATATTTCCTTTGTTAAATAAAGTAAGGATATTGATAGGAAAATTATGGGATACTAATACCTGGAATCAAGACAATTTTGAGAATTTTGAGGCCTCACATTTTACTGAGCCAGTAAAGAAACAACCTCCTTCTTTTTGCAAGAGAATATTTTTATCTTTAATGAAGAACATAGAATAATCTTACCTAAAACAGGTACCTCAAAAGTTGAGGCATAATATTTTTAAGAAAAACTCCTACCACCTGTCAATGCATCCAGGTTGATAACTAGTATTCATTTCAGCAGAAAAGAATCATGTCACAGAACAAAAAATGCTAAATATTTTGGGGAGATATATATATATATTTCCCCCAAATATTTATGCTATGGAGCATTCTGCATACAATTCTCCATTCTCCTTGAACAAAGGAGCACTTATCTATAACTTTACATTTGATGTATTTTCAAGTACACTAGGTGCTTGAAGCTGGTCTAATATTCTGAGATATTAGGCTTTTTAAAATCTGAGAATTGTTTGGTATGCATAAGAATTATTTGAAGGTCTTATTAAAACACAAATTACTGGAGCCTCTTCCCAGAGGTTCTGATTCAGTAGGCATGGGTTGGGGTCAAAAATATACATTTCTAGCAGGACCCAGACTTTGCTGATGCTGCTGGTTCTGGTACCATATTTTGAAAACAATAAAAAGTAAAAAGAACATAGATACTAGATACTCCTTCAGAGTTTTTGTGAAAACTTTCTGGAAATTCACAGAAGATCCATTCTATTTGAATGGGCTGATTTATAACCACTCCCAGAAGATGATTCCCAAAAGACCTATGGGGCAGCTTCTTTAATAAAAAAGTAATAAATGTGCCAGTGATGAAAACACTAGCATATTTGAGAGCTCGGTAGCCCTTAATAGTGGCCAGGATTGAGATTAGGAATGCTGCTATGGAAAGTGAACTCTTCAGTTTCTACAATGATGCAGTCCTGGAAAAAACAGAAGCAGAGTAGCCATACTTAAGCATTAAAGTAAGAGGGAATATAATTCCACTTATAAGCAATATAAGAATAGTAATCAGGATACCATTTGATAATTGATTGAGAGCTCCGTGGAAGATGTGCTTTGTTGAGCATTTATCTGTGCTCATTCCGAAATTACTTTACCACCAACTTGCCTTCATGTAACTTCAAAGGTCTTGGACATCAAGCCAAACTATTACCAATGTCTTATGAATTGGTGAGATCTCTATTGATAGTCATCCCCTACTTCAAAGTAAGTAGACACCCTTAGGTACCAAAGTTTTCATCCATACATTTTTTTTCAGATGTATCCCTGAGTGAGGCTCTAGTGTTTAAACAATCCAACCTATTCAGATTATGAAGCAATGTATAGTAATCTATAATCCATATTTAAATTTCTTTCTCTTTAGTCATCTAGTCATAAGGAGCTTCCCAGGAATCCATAAGCATGAATTGAAAGAAAAGATGCAAAGCAATACAAATAAGTGTCAAAAGAGTCTGAATGTTCTGCTCATGCAACGTACTTTCACTTCTGGGTTTGCCTGTGCTCATTCTCTTATAAATCATTTTCATTTGATGATACATTGCTGCTACACACTCTCCACTGTTATAGCAGGTTCAATCAGACAATGCTCAATTCATAATGGGAAGCTGAGGCCTCATGATTCCTAGATCTTTTATTTTTAGCCATTGTCTCTACTTACTCATTAGCAAACCAGGGTTATTTGTCAAAAGTGTAGATACTTGCAGAATAAGAAAGATATACCAGAGTTCTGTGCTATGATTTTCCTATGGATCTTTCCTGAGACTTCATATAACACTGACACTTCTATTCTGCTAGATCATAAGGCTCAAGTACTAGAGCAGTTATGCTGCAGGCTGGATTTGCTAGAGAGCCTTTTCTTGCTCTGGCCTCCTGGAAACTGGCAGCCTAACAGGTGAATCTGTAGATGGATTAATATAGTCCATACAATTGCGGTATATTTAGCCTCTCAAATCCAAAAAGACCTAAAATCATTGTCCCTTTTTCAGGGTAAGTGATGTCAGGCTCAAAACTTGTCTTTGGTGGGTCTATCTGAATATGCTCAAAATCACAGAACTCCTAGCAACTTTATTGAGGTAAAAATGCTCTTTTTTTTTCAAGTTCATATCCCATTGTCTATTCCATACATCTCTTATTAAAACATCTACAGCACTTGCTACTTTCTGTTCATCAGTCAAGTCAGCATATTATCATTAATACAGTGGGCTGTATTATGATGTTTTGTGAAATTTCAAGATTACCGATTTCTCTCTGGAGACAATTTCTGCCTTAGACCAAAATGGGGTAACATTAATCTTATTTACCCTTTTAAGACAAACAACTAAACTCCCAAAATATAGAAATGACCATTTTCAGATGTTAGATATCAAGCAGCCCAGTCAGGAATTCCTGAAGGAAAGAAATAAATGACTGAGTTCTGCTATTGCCACAAATTACAGCTAGGAGAGAATTTTCTCGATGTAGCAAAAAAGGAGGAACCCAGTCAAAGCACATCAATAGTTTTGAGTTGAGGATATGGATTAAGAATCCTTGGAAGTTCAAGAAACAGAGTTTTCAGAACAGAGTGTCAGAGAATAGAGGTGTGCACACCAAGGGAGCTCCAATGCCCTATTACTCCATCAGGGCTGGAAGAAATTTGGCAATGGATGATTTTTTAAATCTATACAAATGTTATTGAGCTATGTGCTGGGATATATTGAATCTTCTTGGAAATAGTTTGACCTCTTCACAGATTATTAGGTAGAAACAGAACAACATTAATCTGGGGCATATTATTTCTTCTGCATAACAACCAAATCCTTGATGAAATATATGAAAGAATACATTGAAATAATGCAAAGGATAGAGACCCTTGAGAGACAGGAAATAAATACTGTAAGCACAAAATTGCCCAAGTTTACTGCTTGAAGAAATGCAGGGTCAGGAGTAATCTCTGTCTCCACCAGTTAGAATAAAAAAATTTCATTATTCATGAAATATCAGGTAAAGTACTCAAAAAGAATTTTGCCTCAGAAGAGAAGAAAATTATTCCTTGAGTTAATACTGCACTAATCTCACCCAACAGAGGCTCATATTAGTCTGTTTCAAACACTTGGGCAAAAAGCCATTCATATGAATTTTATAGAATCATTTAAAATTTCCTTTTTCCCTATTTCTACTCAATATGCAAATATGGTCATAGTTGATACATGGTTTTCTTTTTTTACATCATAAAACCTTTTCTTTCCACAACACAAAATAGGAATTCTTGTTGAAAAAACTTATTTACTTATTATACAAATCTGTGAGAAAAGCATGTTTTCAGTTCAAATATTATCTAGCTTTCATATATATTAGTTAAAGAAGATTTCTATATTCAGCTATAGTTTAGCATATCTAATCATTGTAATTAGGTTATGCTGCTTTATTTGGATAATGAGCTCAAATATTTTTACTGATGATATGTGAAAACTGAATTAAAATGCTCTGTCAAGTTTGTTAAAACTCAACTGCATTGTACCATGGCATTTGAAATCTACTGCCAGAGATTTCATGCAGATAGTCAATTTTAAAAATTATATATTTAACTTATTATTGAAAACATAAAGTATTTTCTCTTTGAAAGTTTCATGACATTTAATTAAATTTGTATATACATTCATTTGCCTTATTTTCCATTTATTTTCTAGAACTGACCAATAATATTTACCTTGAGAGTATTATTTTGCATTCTGTGTCTGTGAAAGAAACGTATTTTCAATGAATACAACAGCAACAATTTTTATATTTTTCTCTATGTATGGAATCATTGCTTTCTTTAGATTCTCACATTACATATTATACCCAGATTACATTCGTTTTAATACTCTTAAATAACTACCTATAGCACATGGTTAAATTAACTCTTTGGGGATATACTCAGTTGTTTTCAATTGGAGTGAATTCCTGTTATTTATATGTCATTAGATTAAGTAATATAAAGACTCAACTACAAAATCTATGGCATGCTCACTGTCACAGAGTAGGTTGAGTAAGGATGATGAAAGGAACATTGATGACTACAAAAGAAGATAAAATACTATAGGTAAGTTATTAATGATACAGGAAGATAGCATGGAGCTGCAGTTTATATAGGTAGAGCATTAAGAGATACCTTCCTAAAGTAGGCTACATAATTTTAGAGTCTTGAGACTGAGAAGTATGGTGCAAATTTTCATTTATAGGGTGCTTGGGTGGCTCAGTTGGTCGTGTCTACTATTAATTTTGGCTCAGGTCATGATCTCAGGATCATGGAATCAATCCTCATCTCAGGCTCTGCACTCAGTGGGGAATTTGCTTGAGATTCTCTCTCTCTCTGCCCCCCTACTTGACTCTCAACTAAATAAATCACTTTTTATAGAAAAGAAGTGTTCGTTTCTACCAAACTCAGAGCTCAGTGGCAGGATGTTTAATCATGAGATCAGTGGAGATGGCATCAAAAAACAGGAAAGGCTTAGCTCAGAGTGAGGAAAGTGTTCACACAGGATTTTGATCCACAGAAAGGTTGCAAAGCCAATAAGCTTCTGAGGTTAGCCTATTGCAGTATCAGTACCTGAATGGGGAGAAGATGTTTTTTATCTGGTAGTGCAACCCAATATGGGATGTGAGAGTTTGACTAGGGTAAGAAGGGCATTTGTGTAAGGAGAAGGGCCAGAGTGGAGGTAGGAGATTTGTTACATATGGAGAATTTATTAAATGAGAAGATATAAGTTAATAGGAGCAAGGTGCCTCACTACCAGAGACAGTAGTTAGAAACAGGATAAAATGTATTCTGTGGTGCTGGACTAGAATTGGAGATAAGTATCAACTTGTGGTTTTCATTTGACTAGTAGATATATTTGATTGATAAATATAGACCTTGATGTACATATTTATTACAATATTATACTTATATACAAGAATTCCCTACTTCTTTCTACCAAGGTGATCTAGGAGCAACAGTACTTCAAAGGTAATAAGCACACCAGCATACCTAGCACATGACTCTTGGCTACTCTGACAGTTTTCACTAAAGAAACCAGGACACCTTGGAAAAATGTCTGATCTGAGGTCTGGACAATGAAAGTAAAAAGGGCTATAGAGCATCTTGTTCTTCCAGAAAGTGATAGGGTGTTAAGAAAAAAAGTGCTCCAAAAATGATACCATATCAAAAGGACACAAAAACCAGTTACCACTAAATAATTTAAGCTAAAACATAAATAGCCACCCTACAAGGTTATAGTTCATTGCATAAAATATAAGGGCATAAATATATTCTAATATAAATAATGAATAAATTTAGTTTAATAAGGGAAAAAATATTATACAATTGCATAGTGTCTTTCCACAAAATAATTTGTTACAAAAGGGAAATAAGAATAACTTCATGGTGGAAAAGTATGTCAGTCTCCACCTTAATGAATTAATCAAAGTGAACTTCATCAGTACTGGGACAAATTGAAACTGTTACCCTTTTTGAACTCGGCCATAGTAACTTCTTGCAAGATACATCCACGAAGGCAAAAGAAACAAAAGCAAAAATGAACTATTGGGACTTCATCAAGATAAGAAGCTTTTGCACAGCAAAGGATACAGTCAACAAAACTCAAAGACAACCTACAGAATGGGAGAAGATATTTGCAAATGACATATCAGATAAAGGGCTAGTTTCCAAGATCTATAAAGAACTTATTAAACTCAACACCAAAGAAACAAACAATCCAATCATGAAATGGGCAAAAGACATGAAGAGAAATCTCACAGAGGAAGACATAGACATGGCCAACATGCACATGAGAAAATGCTCTGCATCACTTGCCATCAGGGAAATACAAATCAAAACCACAATGAGATACCACCTCACACCAGTGAGAATGGGGAAAATTAACAAGGCAGGAAACAACAAATGTTGGAGAGGATGTGGAGAAAAGGGAACCCTCATACACTGTTGGTGGGAATGTGAACTGGTGCAGCCACTCTGGAAAACTGTGTGGAGGTTCCTCAAAGAGTTAAAAATAGACCTGCCCTACGACCCAGCAATTGCACTGCTGGGGATTTACCCCAAAGATACAGATGCAGTGAAACGCCGGGACACCTGCACCCCGATGTTTATAGCAGCAATGGCCACGATAGCCAAACTGTGGAAGGAGCCTCGGTGTCCAACGAAAGATGAATGGATAAAGAAGATGTGGTTTATGTATACAATGGAATATTACTCAGCTATTAGAAATGACAAATACCCACCATTTGCTTCAACGTGGATGGAACTGGAGGGTATTATGCTGAGTGAAGTAAGCCAGTCGGAGAAGGACAAACATTATATGTTCTCATTCATTTGGGGAATATAAATAATAGTGAAAGGGAATATAAGGGAAGGGGGAAGAAATGTGTGGGAAATATCAGAAAGGGAGACAGAACGTAAAGACTGCTAACTCTGGGAAACGAACTAGGGGTGTTGGAAGGGGAGGAGGGCGGGGGGTGGGAGTGAATGGGTGACGGGCACTGGGGGTTATTCTGTATGTTAGTAAATTGAACACCAATAAAAAAAAAAAAGAAAAAAAAAAAGAAAAAAAAAAGAAAAAAAAAAACTGAAACTGTTCACCATCTGTTGGCATGCAGTTGAGAACCTAACATAACTGCTGTGATATTCCTGCCAAGTATAGAAACCCTGAATCAAATCAGAAGAAAATATCAAGCACATTTAAATTGATTAGTAGTCTACAAAATAAATGGTCTGTATGCTTAAAAAGGTTATTAAAATCAAGGAAAGAATAGGACCCTACTACCTTTGTACTCCTTGTTTAGATATGTTGTATTATAGCTAAGAGTATTCCAAATAGTCTATCTTAAGTCTCTTTCTTCTAAAATTCATAATTTTTTGAAATCAATATGGCAAAAGCATGTTTTTTTTCATGCTAATTGGAAAAATCTCAAACTTCAGCATCATTATATACCATACTGGCCAGGAATCTTGCCTCACTACCTTCTCTAGCTTCTACTTCTTACTTACCAGAAAATTATTTCAAATTGAATTACTTTCTGATTATCAAATAGAATTCTATTTCATTTGATTCCATTTTTTTCTATTAAAATATTATTCTTCAGGACTACCTCATCTTTCATTTTCTTTATGAAATTTTTTGATTCCTTAGATGAAAATAGCTTCTTATTTCTCTAAACTCATATTGGTCATATGTAAATAAACCTGCCCTGCATTTTTTATATTTGTAAACAAGTATTTATGTATAAGGAATGTGCATAAAATTGTGTATTTTGTGCATATTCCTTGTTAGTATAAATTCTATTTTATCTTCCACATTAATTAGCAAAAATGTAGTGCTCACAAAAGTATTGGAATTGTGAATTATTGCTGTTTACATACTTGGTTGAGAAAAATCATGGAGCATCTAAACATAGTTAAATATGAAACTGACATAAATATTTTGTATGAAGAGACTCCTTGTATTTGGATAAACATTCATAATCTTCCCTATATTTTAAATACAAAGATAAGTGGGATTTTTTTTTTTTAGTAGATTCCACACAGCATGGAGCCCAGCACAGAATTGAACTCATGACCCTGAGATCAAGACCTGAGCTGAGATAGAGTTGGAAGCTTAACCTACTGAGCTACCCATGTATCCCAAGAATTTTATTTATAAATTATTTTTAAAATTGGATTTACTTGTTGCATACCTTCTAGCACCAAAAGTTAATATCCTATGCTATTCTTTCAAGGCATAATAAACGCAAGAGGTTATCAGTGAGTTCTGCATGAACAGAATCCATGAGTAATGTAACAAAATAAAGGGCTGAACTTTATGTCTTCACATTTTAACTTTGGGCGTTGCTGAAATAGGAAATTCAGAACAGACCCTAGAAGTCTCAAAAAGCATCTCTAGTGAATAAATTTTATCTTCCTTAGAAATCCACGGAACTCTATTTTAATATGGCTCCATTTAGCACTTATTTATCATTCACTCATTCATTCAATAAATGTTTTTTGAGCACTACACTGGTCAAGGTACTGTTTTAGGTCCTGATGATATAGTAATGAACAAAAAGGACACATTCTCTGCCATCATTGAGTTCATATTCTATAATGGAAGAGAGGCATTGATCAAATGAAAAAAAATAGTATAATTTAGATGATATAGGTTATGAAGAAAAACTAAAGCAAATTCTGCAATTACAAAATATATATTTTTTAAACTAAAGTAATAGTGAAAGGTCTCCATGGTAAGGAGACATTTGAGTTAAGATCTGAATGAACTGAGGGAGTGTGCCATGTGAACACAGAGGGGAAGAGGTGACCACTCTTTTCCTTGTTTAAACAACTGTCTTTATTACCACTCATTGATATTCTGTTATCATTTGCACTTGGTATTTCAGCGATCTTGAACTACCACAACATATGTTACATGAGACTTTCTACCTCTAGGCTTTTAAATGGGATATTTGGCCTCTGTGCATACCCTCTCAACTCTGAGTTTTGCCAAAATTCTAATACCGAGCCTTAAACATACACACCGATGAAACTAACACCTAAACAAAAAAGAAGCCGTACAGGGATCCCACTGCAGTCAATACCATACCAAGGTTACCATTATTTTGACTTCTTACACTATGAATTAGTTTGCATGTTGTTAAACTTAAATGAGTGGTATCATACAGCATCACTCTTTTGTGTCTGTATTTTTTAAATTAAATATTATGTGTCTATGATATCTGTGTTAATTTGTGTGGTGTTAGTGTGTAACTATATACTCTTATGGTTATTTTCCTATATATGAATTTTTAAATCAAGAGATTTAAATCATGAGAAAAAAATATATCACTATTATTTTTTCTTGTCTCCCTCTGTGTAGCCTTTTGTCAAAGTTTACTACTAGGCTTACTGTTAGGCTTAAAACAGCCTTTTAAAATAATATTGAGTTATTTTCTTTTTTTTTCTGTTCTCCAGAACACATAGCATGAGTATCAACTGAATTGGAATGGTGACTTACTAACAGAAGGCTATTGATAAAACATGTATTGTGGGGCGCCCGAGTGGCTCAGTGGGCAGAGCGTCTGCCTTCAGCTGTTGATTTTGATGTATTCCCAATAGTTTATTTTTGCTTTTGTTTCCATTGCTTCAGGAGACATATCTAGAAAAATGTTGCTATGCTGATGTCAGAGAAATTATTGCCTTTGCTCACTTGTAGAATTTTTGTGATTTCATGCCCCCATTTAGATCTTTAATCCATAGGAGTTTATTTTTTGTTTTTGGTGCAAGAAAGTGGTCCAGTTTCATTCTTTTACATATAACTGTTTAGATTTCCCAACACCATTTGTTGAAAAGATTGTCTTTTTTTTCTTTTCTTTTTCTTTTTTTTTTAGATTGTCCTTTTTTTCATTGCATATCCTTGACTCCTTTGTTGAAGATTAATTGACCATATAATCATGAGTTTGTTTCTGGGCTCTCTACTCTGCTCCATTGATTTATGTGTCTATTTTTGTGCTAGTACTATAATGTTTTGGTGACTACAGCTTTGTAGTATATCTTGAAATCTAGGATTGTGATACCTCCACTTTTGTTCTTCTTTTTCAAATTTGCTTTTGCTATTCAGGGTCTTTTGTAGTTCCATACAAATTTTAGGATCATTTGTTCTAGTTCTATGAAAATGCTTTTGGTATTTTGATAGGATTGCATTAAATCTGTAGATTGCTTTAGGTAGTATGAACATTTTAACAATATTTATTCTTCTAGTCCATGAGCATGGAATATCTATCCCTTTTGTTTATGTCATTAATTTTTTTCATTTTTTAAATAGTTTTCAGAGTACATGTCTTTTACCTCCTTGGTTAAATTTATTCCTAGGGGATAACCCGGGTGACCACTGTCAGCCCGGGGTAGAATCCTGGAGACCCGGGATTGAGCCCTGCATGGAGCCTGCTTTTCCCTCTGCCTGTGTCTCTGCCTCTCTCTCTCTATGTCTATCATGCATAAATAAATAAAATCTTAATAAATAAATAAATAAATAAATAAATAAATAAATGTTAAAATATGTTCCTAATAGACTAAAATTTTTTAATAAAGACAGTGTCCATAATACATACACAATAAAAGATCAAATGACAGATAATTAGGTTTTACATGGTATGTTATTTTAAAATATTTTTTATTTACTTATTAGTGTTTATGAATTTGTGACTTAAAATAATTATTTCATTTATTTTCTTGGTTATGTAATAGTACATTTCCAACTTCTTAAGCTTTTTATTTATTCTTTATTTTATATTCTTTCTTTATTATTCATTTCATATCTTTACTATTGATGATTATGTTTTCTTTGTTGCAAAGCTAGAATTGAATGTTGACAAGCCCATAATCAAATCTAATTTAGGAAGTTATTATGTAAGTGATTGACTTCTATTTCAAATTTACTTGAAATCAAAGTTTTACAGCTGCCTTGGAAACATGGCTTGAATATAAGTTATAATTTACATTTGATGATTTGCCATAACATGTATCAAGTTAAATAAAACATAATGAAAATTGGGATACAATACTCATGAGAACACTTTTAAGTAATTATTTATGTCATCAATTATTATTACAATAAAAACCAACACATAATTAACATTTATATAAAATGAAAGCTAATTGGTGAACACTACAAATTAGCTTCAAAACATTACTAATTGTCCAAATCCATTGCTAATTAGTTGTTAAAATTTGGCAACTATGTAAAATATATTTCAAAATAATGTTAAATTAAAGGGCACAAACAATAAAGCCAAAGTGAAAAATACTTAGCAACTATCAATAAAAATATAAAGCAATCTAGATTTGTGATTTTAACTTTTATAATAGCCATAGTATTAAAATAAGTTAAAAAATAAGTGAAATTAGCTTCAATAATATATTTTATGTAACCAACTACCCCAAAATATTTTAATCTCCATGCTTAATTAAAACTATATTATTAGTGAGATTTTTTTCATAAGTCTTCAAAGCCTGGTGTACATTATACAGTTACAGTATATCTCAATTTGGAGTTGTCCTATTTCAAATTTTCAAGAGTCATATGTGGCTAGTATCACTGTATTGGAAAATGCAGATATAAAGCAGGGGTCCTTACAATGTCAGCTTTAGACCTTGAAAATCCTGATTCTATGAATGGTTGGCAGCTATATTGTGATTAAAGAGCTTAGACACTTAAGGCAGTTCTTAACTTCATGAGGGAAGTAAAATATGAAAAGTACATGTGTGTATTTCTATGCACACACAAATCTACATATGTATATACATACATAATGTTTTATTATTATTCACATTTAATAAGAGGATTCTAAAGCCAAAGCTTAAAGAAAACAAAAATTACTCAATGTCACATATTCAGAGTCTCTCATGCCATTTTCTAAATAATCCCTTTAAAGCCTACATTTTTAATCACTAAATAATCATTAAATTATTATGTCATATAAGAATCCTATTTAAGACTAAAATGCTGGATAGAGGTCACATGCATCACTGGGTCATTCTTTTTTGGAGGAAATAAAGAATGTTATATAAACCTTACGATTATGCTAAATAATTTTCTGATATATACATATTTTCTTTCATTTTCTGGTTTATATTTATTTATTTATTTATTTATTTATGATTTTTATTTCAATATTAATGAAGTAATGTAGATTCAAATAATTTTATTAAATTTACTCTCAGGGGATGTTAGAAGATATCACGTTCTTGCATTTCTGATGCTACAGCCTAATGATTTGTATATTTTATTATAAATTTAATGATATAAAGATAATATCAGAAATATTGTATATATATATGTCTGTGTTATAGAGGTACTCAGACATTGTTTTTACATTCTTCAAAATATAGTTTCATATAAACAATATACTTTTATGTAAATTGATAGAATTCAAAATAGAAATCAAAGTAAGCCAATTTAAAAGGAACAGTACCATTATCAATACCAGATATTTAAAGCATAGATCAGGCTACTGTTCTGTTGTATATTGGATGGTGGGATTATAACTAGATCAGGCATTTGATAAACACATGAACAAATCTATAAAAACAAGACATATTTATAAGTTTTTCTTGCTTAATTTGAAGATAATTTTTAAGGTTAAGCCCTCTGGGAAAAATCCTTTGATATTTGCTTTAAAAATGCATTCTTAAATAGATTTGAAAATGTTAAAATATTCATTTTAATATTAGCCTGGGAAATAGATCTCTTAGAATGAGTTCACTGTTAGCTTTTAAAATGGTCTTGAATTATTTAATGTATTTCTAAGATCTTTAGTGAATCATGGCATGATAATTTTTTCATGAGTTCAGTCATCACAATGGTAGAATTTTAAGGTTTTTAAAATTCATTTCCTTTTTACTTTGAAAGCTAATAAAATAACTCTTCAGCTCATAGACCTAGTTTCCCTAAATTGATGGGGATATGTAAGGAGAACTATAATGTCTGATGTTGCAGTTTTGGGTATAAGTATAAAGTTATGATATGTTCAATATAAAATTGATATATTTCCTGGTTTCTATTTCTGCTGAGCCATCAAAACTCAAAAACAAAGAAAGGAGGCGAACTCCTGCTAGACGATTTATGTAAAACTCGGCAAGAAACCATCTCAAAATAGTTGATGATTCATAGTCCACTGCAAACTTCAAAGAAATATAAAGGAATTGTAAGAAATTGACCAGAAACTTAGTAATAGGGAATTTTTTGTGTAGCACTGGGCTTAGATGTTTTGCTTTTCCTCTCTTATGCTTCAAATTACATCAAAGGGTTTTCAAGATTTTTATTCAGAAACTCCGGTATGTGAACACTAGATCTTGGAGGAGGGCGAAAACACAGGAACCAATAGCTGAGTCCTTAGTGACTTACCTAAAGGTAAGAGACAGATTGGAATGATCTATAGTGAAAGGAAGTAGTTAAAAAGTATTGCAATGGTGAGATAAGATTCATTTTCCAAATGGATCTGTGGAATAGAGCCAGTCAGTCATGAGCAAAGGGACGATCCAAGAGGCTCACTGTAGTGTGATTGTGTGTGTGTGTCTGTGTGTGTGCATCCTCACGCATGTGCTGCAGAGGATTGTCCTTCTTGGGACTTCATTTTCAAAATAACATTTGTATTTCTGCTACACCCAGAATTAACTAATGTTAGATTATACCCACAATAGCCATAACACTTTTTAGCTACTTTTCTCTAATTCCTCTTTTCATTAACCCTAACTTTGTACAATTTCAAATTCATACCTTGTTGTGATGATAGAAAAGGTTCCTACATTTCCACCTGTCAGAAGCTCAGCTGAGTTCGGAGAGAGAGAGAGAGAGAGAGAGAGAGAGAGAGCTGAGTTGCCAGGTGTCAGAGCAGCTGATTAAAGCAACAAACCAAGAATGTTAAAGTCTAATCACTTACTGATAAGCAAGTGTCTAAAACTTAAGAAAGCCCCAACTCATTCTGCTCTATTTTCCTGTATGGAACAGTGCTGAGGTGGAGGGTCAGGTGGATCAGGACAGGTACGGGGGTGATTGTTCTACTGTTGAGGGAGCCCTGAGCAAGAGGCTCCAGCAGTTTCACGGACCCTGATCTTGGGAGGAGTATGAAGAGTGGGGAAAAGTGTCTCCAAGATTTCTGCCTCCTCCCATCACCAAAAGGGCCTCAGTGAGGGGACAGAAGATCTCTGGTCAAAGCCTTAGATTTATAAGGACCTAGAAATGCACATGCCTGCATCAGGAATGTAAGTATTCAAGAGAATGACTGGCCAGAGGGATGTCCATTGTCCTTGACTACAACTCCTTTCAGAAACTACAATGCCCTGGCGGCCTGCCAGATAAAGTCTTTGTTATTTCTTGTGATCTGCCCTGAAAAATCATACATAGGTTTTTAAAGGGAAGCCAGACTCCTCCCTTTCAAATTAAAGGTTCATACATCCAAAATAGATCATAAATGAAAGAGAGGATTAATCCTTATTTGGATGACACTGATGTTTTGTTATCAAATGAACTGGAATTCTGTTCCTAAATATTTCTATAAAAGTTATAAAATAGGTGTAGACTCAGAGCCTGGAAAGAAAAGGCACCAGTAAGAATATATAAAGTTTCTTTCTAACTGAATGCTACTAACCCATCTTAGTCAATACACAAATCATATATAGGTATATATATATATATATATATATATATATATATATATTACCCATGTAATGTTTTTCTTAATATAAAAGCAATGTATATTGCTTTGGTGTAAGAAACTACCTAATAAAAAAAATGTAAGGTATAATTGAATTGTCAGGTATACCATTGTGGCAAGAAAGTGTGTCCTCAATTTCCTCTTTGCTCATTCAAGCATGTATAAGCCTATATAAAAAAAAAATGTGTTTCTGTTTATAGGTATATTTGTCTTTTTTTTTAATTTACCAAAGAATCCTATAACTTTTTCTAATACTCTACTTCCCTAGTGTATCTTTAAAATTAAATGAACTTGTGGTGAGAATAAACCATACATGTTTTTTTTAGTTCCAAGCATAGAGATAACTGAGGTTGAATCAGTTTCCACAAAGCACCTCAAAATGAATGTTGATGTTATCATCATTATTATTATTGTTGTTGTTATTTCCTGTAAATGCCTTGTTTGTTTAGAATGCAACTACAAAGAAGCAAATTATCTAGTAATTTACAGAGAATACAACTGAATATTCAAGTACCAAAACCTGTGAGAAAGGGGAGGACCCTCCTTCCTTGAGAACTGGACAAAGTGTTTCCTCTTAAGGTACACATAGGTTCCCTTGAATAAGGCTCAACCAGAGATATCAGTGAATTTCTGCAGGACAGACAAAAACAGAAAACAATTCAGCTGGTACTCTGAGACTATGTAAACTTCCTACTATATCCAGTCGTTATCATGGACTGGAAAAAGCAGAGAAATTCCTTTTGAATGGAGTAGAATGAAGTTTGATGATAACTTTGAAGTTTTAATTCACTGAATATATCAAAAAAAGTTGAGAGTATTAAATTAAAAGATTCTCTTTTATATTTGAAAATGCTAATCTACTTTTAATTGGCAAAATTTAAAAAAAATTATATTCTGTCAAGAGTGGGTGTGATACACAAACATAAACTCAAAATGGATGAAAGATCTAAATGTGAGACAAGATTCCATCAAAATCCTAGAGAAGAACACAGGCAACACCCTTTTTGAACTCGGCCACAGTAACTTCTTGCAAGATACATCCACGAAGGCAAAAGAAACAAAAGCAAAAATGAACTATTGGGACTTCATCCAGATAAGAAGCTTTTGCACAGCAAAGGATACAGTCAACAAAACTAAAAGACAACCTACAGAATGGGAGAAGGTATTTGCAAATGATATATCAGATAAAGGGCTAGTTTCCAAGATCTATAAAGAACTTATTAAACTCAACACCAAAGAAACAAACAATCCAATCATGAAATGGGCAAAAGACATGAAGAGAAATCTCACAGAGGAAGACATAGACATGGCCAACATGCACCTGAGAAAATGCTCTGCATCACTTGCCATCAGGGAAATACAAATCAAAACCACAATGAGATCCACCTCACACCAGTGAGAATGGGGCAAATTAACAAGGCAGGAAACCACAAATGTTGGAGAGGATGCGGAGAAAAGGGAACCCTCTTACACTGTTGGTGGGAATGTGAACTGGTGCAGCCACTCTGGAAAACTGTGTGGAGGTTCCTCAAAGACTTAAAAATAGACCTGCCTTACGACCCAGCAATTGCACTGCTGGGGATTTACCCCAAAGATGCAGATGCAATGAAACGCCGGGACACCTGCACCCCGATGTTTCTAGCAGCAATGGCCACAATAGCCAAACTGTGGAAGGAGCCTCGGTGTCCATCGAAAGATGAGTGGATAAAGATGTGGTTTATGTATACAATGGAATATTACTCAGCCATTAGAAACGACAAATACCCACCATTTGCTTCAACGTGGATGGAACTGGAGGGTATTATGCTGAGTGAAGTAAGTCAGTCGGAGAAGGACAAACATTATATGTTCTCATTCATTTGGGGAATATAAACAATAGTGAAAGGGAATATAAGGGAAGGGAGAAGAAATGTGTGGGAAATATCAGAAAGGGAGACAGAACGTAAAGACTGCTAACTCTGGGAAACGAACTAGGGGTGGTAGAAGGGGAGGAGGGCGGGGGGGGGGGGGGGGGGGTGGGAGTGAATGGGTGACGGGCACTGGGGGTTATTCTGTATGTTAGTAAATTGAACACCAATAAAAAAATAAATTAAAAAAAAAAGATGGGTGTGAGCCCTCTTGGGAAATTTGAACTTTGTTATAAATAATAAAGAAAGCTACATACTTTTTTGTATATTTGAATAGAAGAGTAAACATTTCAACTTGACTCTGGAAGTGAGATAAACAATTCAAGAAATCATTGACTCATAGTGAAAATTAGATAAGCTATGAGCATATATATGAATAATAGGAGATACAAAATTACAGTATGAAATAGAAAGAATCTGAAAGTTAGAGGGGTTATCTCAGCTTTTTCCATGATAGAACATTAATCTTTGTAGTTTAAATGAAAATATTGTTTAAATTAATGAAACTGAATTGACTTTAAATTCCCAATAGTATTCCAGTATTTTCTCCTTAACTTTCCTTAGAGAAGAATTTAAAAACCAACACTGCTTGTGGAGAAAAGAATTAAGTTTCAGGGCAGCCTGGGTGGCTCAGCGGTTTAGCTCCACCTTCAGCCCAGGGTCTGATTCTGGAGACCCGGGATCAAGTCCCATGTCAGGCTTCCTGCATGGAGCCTGTTTCTCCCTCTGCCTGTGTCTCTGCCTCTCTCTCTCTCTGTGTACCTCTCATGAATAAATAAATAAATAAAATCTTAAAAAAAAAAGAATTAGTTTCAGCAATCCTTCTCTTCAGTTGTTTTATAATTAAAAGTGAAATATAATACTTATTAAATATGAACATGTATATGGAATTCATATGTATATCTATGCACCACATATCTGTGATTTCTCTGTGTGTCTATAATCATAAGTGAGAAGGATATTACTGTTAGCCAGTTAATTTATCTGAATTTTTTTCCTAAAGGACCAAATGTTTATTAAGGGTTTTATAATTTGGTTGACACAAGTATCATCAAATTTGATCAAACTTGGCAAGGGACATCTTAAATTCTCTATATATGGAGAGTTGGATTTCAGAATATCTCTTTGAGAAAAAATTAAGAACTTCCAGTAGGTACTAACTTGTCTGGCACTTATATTATAGTCCTATATGTAAATCTGAAGCTGTCTCAACATTAAGAATGTTCAATGACAAGCAGATTAAGTCAGCAGAAATGTCAAAAATGACAACTTCCATCTAAGGTGTATGGATTCTCAGCATTCTCAGCAATCATCAAGATGTCTCCAATTTGCCAAATACAAACTAATAGGAGTAACAGAAAAACATACATAGTATTGCAAGTATAAGAAATGGACATTTCAAGAATACCTCAGCTAGTGTGCAAATTTAATTATACACTTAGGAATGGCTGACTTTGGTGTTTTTTAATGGCATCTTTTTATTTTATGTTAAATATGTTGCTAGACTGAAAATTAGAACTTGCATAAGCCCAGTGTTTCTGAAGTTAACAAAGTGTATATCAAAAGAATTTAGAGAATTTGTTTGTATCCATAAATAAAATAAATATTTAAATCCTTCATTCAATAAAGATATTCCAGAATATCTCAGAGCACTCTGACCTATTTCAATCTTGAAACTTTATATTCTCTGTTCCACTCCCTTTCCCCCCAAAAAAGACATGCTTATGGGCTTATGGGGACTGTGACAATAGAATTGTTTACTTATCCAGAAGAACTGTGATGAAGAACTAGAACATAAAATACACTACTGTGTTGATTGAAGCTATCTCTTATTTAAAAATACGTTTTTACTCAGTATTTTAATAACAATATATACTCAAAGGATTATTTTGCCTTTCATGTAGCATTATATATTTATTTTATTAAATATTATTAAAATGCCTCTGTGAAGAAGGTTTCTTTGGGGGAAAAAGAAACAATATTGCCAATAAATTTACATATAAATCTGAAAAATGTTAAATTTTGCATTAATATGACGTCACTGACTTTAATACTGCTTGACAAGAATTATTTGACATATGAATGGTCTAGGTTGTCTTCTGATATAATAAAATCCATTTATTTCAGAGTCAATAATGAAGTAGTTAATGTATATTTTTTCATCATCGACCTATTAAAAATTAAAAATCTATTTGCAATGGCTCTTAATTCTTCTCAAATGACTTTTATGAAGCAAAAGAAAACTGCTTTTCCAATTCTTTTGCTTAGGTGAAGGCTCATTCAATCTCTCAACTCCTCAACCTTGTTAATGCACATATGGTAAATGAAATAATAGAATCATTTGTTTTTGCTCAATTTTATCTCCACATGTGATTTACTCAAGAACTTTCAGGACTGCAACTATTTCCAGAAGACTTTTAGAAAGCAAATTATGTTTCCCTGTTGGTTAATGTCTCAAATAATTGTCTTATTTTCAGACTGGAAAAAATATATTTTGATTTCTTAAAGAAAAGTGCCTAAATACACATGATTCACAGTCAGAAGAGAGGGCAGTGTAGTTCCTTGATTGATCTCTTACTTTAGATAATGTAATTTTGTATTCTAAAACAGATGTTGGAGCATGCTTATAATTTGTTTTACATTAAGAACAATCTTTATTTGGTCTCTAACTTCAATAGAAAAAATGACGACAAAATGTTATTTTGTATTAAATGGGAAGCTTGGCTATAATGTTAGTTTTTGTCTTTCTTTCAAACATATATACAACTAATTGACAGGTATGCTATGTGATAGCATTATAGAAAAAAATTCCATTAATATCTCAGTAATTTATATATGGCCATTATCACAGAAGTGAACTATTGTGTATTTTGTAGTGTATATGAAGTGTGAGAACTTCATTCCTTCAATTTATTTTGTGTAATGGAAATACTACACCTCATTTTGTTTTTAATATGCACTTTTCCTTTCTTTAACTATATTTCTCCCAATACTGTGAGAATGAATGGAAATTTACTCCTTTTAGAAATCTTTTAGACTGAACTTTGATGACTTCAGTTCAATGGTAATGTGTACTACAACATATTTATAAAATATATTTCAAAAACCTTGGTTAGAATTGAAGAAATGTAAAATTAAACTTTATTAATACTTTCAAGTTTTAAAATATTTCTTAGCCAATCTAAGCATTCATATAATTAATGAAAAATATATTAGGCTCTCTTATATTCATATAATTTCATTATTTCTGAATGTTATCATCAAAGTCAGTCTGGTGTGAAAATGCCCTCCTGTATTTATAAAACAACGGTTATTTGGGCCTCATATTTCACAGTATCTACACTCTTTGCATATGCCTTCAATCGTGTCAACACCAAGATGTTACCTCCTTCATATTACCCTCGCCAGGCAAAGTAGTGTGTCATTAAGAGGCAACACAGAGATAGCACAGATATAATCCATCAGAAAAATTAAAAACACTTAGCAGGAACTATTTTCAGTGCACTCTTGCTTGCAAACTTCGGATCTCTGAATATTAGAGAGCCTGATGTGCTCAATGTTAGAAAACACTCTATTCATTCTTTTTCTTTCCAACCTTCAACTCCTCTATTACCAGAAGCTCTTCATTATTTTAACCTTCCATCCTTCTGTTTTCTTATGCCTCTTTAGATTTTCATTATGATTGGTATGGTACTGCAGAAGCCTCTTCCCAAGAAGTAACCCATATAGCTTGAACATTTTAAGACTTTTACTTCATTAACCATTTTGCCAAAAAAAAATAATGTATTCTCCTTATGATTATATGGGACTACTGGTGCTGATAAGTACTGCCTCTTCTTCTTATAGTTTCAAGTGTTCCTTAATCATCTGATTCACTCTTGATATACGTCTTTCTAATTCAAGAGACATAGAACTAGAATTTAAGGGCAGAGACCTTTTCTGTATTGTTTACTTATCCAAGCTCCTGAAATACTTCCTGCCACATAGCAGTCAGTAAATAAATATTTGTTGATTAAGCAAATGATTGAAAATAGAATTTATATTCATGATAAGATATATAGTAAATACAAGCAGAATGACTGTATATAGCTACACAAATCTCAGTATTTCTACACCATTGTATTATTATCATGTGTCTTCTCCCATCCTGAAATATCAGTTTTGATAAATGCATTCAAAATTAATTCAGTGAATATTTATTGAACTTCTATAAAGCACTATATGCTGAAAATAAGCTGGTGAAAAAGTTATGGTAAATAAGAAAACTGAGAAAGCTCTTAAACTAAGATAATGTTGAGTTTATTAAAGACAACAATAAAGGAATAAAAAGTGATTAGTTACAATAGGTAGCTGAGAGATATGTTAGAGACGCTATGAGGAGATGTTTGAGCATAAATATTGAGTTATGTGAATAAACAGCTGGGAAAAGGGCATTTCAGATGGAATGAATACCAAGGAAATGCCTACAGTCTTGGAAGAATCAGGCAACAGCAGGAAGCCCAGAGCAGTTGATGCACAGTGAGTAATGAGGAGAGTGGTCATGTTTTGCAGGCTTGGTAATGCATGGGATTTAACTCAATCATGATTCAATAGTTTGGATTTTAAACACAGGAGTGGTATAACTTGACTGCCACTAATTTCTCTGTAAAAATAAAAGCATCACTCTGATGAGTGAAGAATACATTATGAAGGATCAAATTAGGAAAAGCATATTCAGAAAGAAAGATTTCAGGGAAAATATAGCTGAATGACCATACAGTTCTGAATAAATGTGAGGTTAGTGGTCATGTGTTTCAGGTGTGACTACAATACAATGAAGTGTTTTTCTAATTAGCTGCTTAACTGGAGTCACAGTATGTATAAATTTGAATCTCTGATTGGAAATTTTGTTTCCTTCTTGTTTGTTTTGTTTTTGCTTTATTAGTTTTAGCGTAAAGTTTAAAAAGAAGGACAAGAGATCTGAAAGTGATGCAAGGGATTCATTCTTAATCGGGCTGTATTTTTATCTCAACTAAGTTTCTGAAATACAAAACATGTATATTTTCAGAGATCATATCTTACCACTTCACACCTGTCAGAATGGCTAAAATTGACAACTCAGGAAACAATAGATGTTGGCAAGGATGCAGAGAACGGGGCACCCTATTAACTATTGGTAAGAATGTAAATTGGTGTAGCTACCTTGGAAAACAGTATGGAGGTTCCTTAAAAAGTTAAAAATAGAAGTATCCTAGGATCCAACAATTGCACTACTAGGTATTTAACCAAAAAATATAAAAATGCAATTTCTAGGTGGTACATGCCCCCCAATGTTTATAGCAGCATTGTCAACAATATCCAAATTATTGAAAGAGCCAAAATGTCCATTTTGATGAATGGATAAAGAAGACATGGTACACACACACACACACACACACACACACACACACACACTGGAATATTACTCAACCATCAAAAAGAATGAAATCTTGGCATTTGCAATGACATGGATGGAACTAGAGTGTAGTATGTTAAGTGAACCAAGTCAATCAGAAAGACAAATACCATATGATTTCCACTCACATATGGAATTTAAGAAACAAAACAGATGAACCTTAGGAAAGTGGGAAAAAAGAGGGAGGCAAAGCATAAGAGACTCTTATCTATAGAAAACAAGCAGAGTCACTGAAGGGGAGATAGATGGGGAATGGGCTAAGTGGGTGTTGAGTATTAAGCAGGGCACTTGTGATGAGCCTTGGGTGTTTTATGTAATTGATGAATCACTAAATTCTACTCCTGAGACTAATAATATACTATATGCTAACTAAGTAGAATTTAAATAAAAACTTAAAAAATATGCTTTTATGATCTACACATAGGCATTAAATATTTTAAATATATCATTACATTTAACTCTTATAAATTTCCTGAGATAGATTATGCTGCTCTTTGTATTTCACAGATCAAAAACCCTGTTGCAAAACAGATTACACAGGTAGTAGAAGGCAGAGATTGGATATGAACTTCTGTATTAGTTAGCCAGATACTTTACTTTTATCCACCAATTTTCACTTTTTTTCTATATCTGAGAGGTAAATAAAATAATTATCTTACAATCTGTAATTACTAAGATTTGATGTAATACAAACATATGTTTAATTATTAGTACTCTGTTCATCCTTCACCTGAATTCTTATAATTTACATTATCAAACAATTAAGCTTATCTTTTTCTCATGTTGTCCATCTTTACTCTGTTTGAGCTTTTTTGTTTGTGTGATCATTCAGAGCACTAATACAATTCCATCAATAATCATTATTACTTTAAGTTCTGTTTTTTTTTATTTAAATATTCAGAACTGGAAATTAATCATCTTCAGTTCTAGAGTGACAATTTACTATTGTGACAATTTCATTAAGCCTCTTCATTCTTTCCAAAGGTTCTTATTTATCACCTCCGTTGGTCTATTTTAATAGGTGCCTCTCAGATTTTCCTTTTTTTGTTAAAGTTAGTGACTTTTTGGGATATGGCTTGTAATTTTCCTTTGCTAATTCATGTAGGAGTTTTCTAAGTTTGTAAGATATATAAATAAGGGTACTGCTAGTCTCAGACCTCTTTGGCTAAACACAGTAGAAGTGAATTTTTCACCCATTTACAGTGTACCCATTTGTCAAGTAGCCTTCTATGAATATCTACGGATATTCATGAACTCAAATCTTTCTATCTTGTATATAACAAATTCTCTGGGCACTTGAAGTGTTTTGTTTTAAGTTTATGGTAAGAGGAAAAGAAAAGGTGAAAAGGTTATAATTTATAATATGGAAAATATAATCTAGATATGTGTCTATCTGGGACTCTTGAACAATTTCTGTCATGGAATAAATGATATCTCTGATAAATTTAGCTTTATGACACTATTTGGAAGAGGAGGAATAGGGATCTCAGTAGTATCTTCATTCAGGAGAAACTTGCCTCAGACTCTCCTGGACATTTCCACCTTCTTACCATCTGTTGAGCTCCCTGGAATTCTTCATCAGAATAGGCAAAGACATTTCACACATGCTTTGTCATGTAGAAAAAGTCTGGATTTAAATGTTTCACTGGTAAACTTCATCTGGCTAATGAAAAGAGAGTAGGAAGAGAGATGCGGTTGGAACTTAACACATAAGACAATAATTTTTAAGGAACTCCGTCTTCCAAGAAAAGAAAAAGAAAAATCTTTAGCATGGAAATAGCTTTCTTTTTGAAAATATCCTCCATTTTGTCTCTTATCCTTTTTCATCTCATAACTGTATGTCTTAACTAAATAGGTTATGCTACACTGAGTATCATTACAAATAAGTGCATTAAATTTGGACTGTTTAATTAACGATACCAGTACAATTGGCTGTGTATATTTAAAAATAGGTTATGAGTAAAAAATAAGATATGAGTAAACACCTATACTGTATCTTATCAGTTATTTTTAAAATGAATAGGACCTAAACATGAAAAGAAAAACTCGAAATTATCTAGAGTGTTTTCTGATGTCTTAGACAAGATTTCTTAAATATGCACATGATGCATAAATAATAAGTGAAAGTTGGGCAAATTTTAGTACATTTAAATAAAAATCTATGTGAACTTACACAACATAGATTTTTTTAAATTATAGAATGGGTAATTATATTTAAATATATATATATAGAGAGAAGAGCTGAGATGGTGAAGTACTAGGAGGACCCCAGGCTTGCCTCATCCCTTGAACACAGCTAGATAGGTATCAAATAATTTTGGATGCCGAAGAAATCGATCTGAGGACTAACAGAACAAAGTGCACAACTAGAGAGAGAGAAAAGGCCAATTATGGCATATAATTGCCATAGGAGGTATGGAGACATTGTTTGAGGGAGAAATGGATCTTGGGCGCTGTGGAGAGGAGGGAGCCCTGGTTATAGAGAGAGGAGAGAAAGAGAGAGAAAAATCAGACACACAGAGGGAGGAGCACATAGAGAATAGTATAAGGAAAACACTTCACAAAGCCTTTGACTGAGAAAATGAGAGGGGCTGATTTTCAGGAAATTTTTTAACCAGTGGGGCTCAAAGATTTGTTTTAGACATCTATGGAATGGCTAGTGTGGAGTCCTGAGGGGACTGCAGTGCTCCTGTGGAGAAAGAGAGCCCTGAGTGGACATGATGATCTAATGATCCCAGAGTATGCACTGGGAGAGATACTTCTGCTTTCTTGGAGCACATCTGGAAGAGGTGGCATTGCCCCTCTGGGACCACAAAACTGCTGGTGGGTACCATTTCCTTGCTCTCCCCCCAAGCATAAACTAACTTCAATAAGTAGCACAGCACCAACAGTGGTGGCCTAAAACTACATACATCAAAGCCATGCCCCTCTGTGTTCTGCTGGCCCTGCTTTTTCTCAGAAGAGTGTGCCTGAACCAGTGCAGTGGGCCCCTCCCCCAGAAGATGAGCACAACCCCACACACAGAAGCACTATGTCTATTGACCAGAGAGTTCTGCAAAGCTTCAGCTCTAGTGGAAATAGCATCAGGTCTCTTTTAAAAAATAGACCAGAGCAAAACTCATTAACACTTGCCATATTATAGCCAAGGTCCAAACATCCTGACTACAGGTAAGGAGAACTACATAGTACTGACCTGAAGGAAAGAGCAGCCAAAACATAACAACAGAGTGCATACTTCCTGAAATGCAAGTCTCTGGACAGTATATGACCTCTTCTTCATAAAGCCATTACTCTCAAGAGCAGGAAACATAACAGGCTTTCCTAATAGACAGAAGACAAAGACCTAGACAAAATGCCAAGACAGAGGAATTCACCCCAAAATAAAGAACTAGAAAAGGCCATGGCCAGGGATCTAATTGAAACAAATATAATATGCCTAATGCAGAATTTAAAGCAATAATCATAAGGTACTAGCTGAGCTTGAGAAAGAATAGAAAACACCAGGGACTCCCTTACCACAGAGATAAAAGACATAAGAACTAGGCCAAAAAAAAATGCAATAACTGAGATTCAAAAGCAACTGGATGTAATGACCACAAGATGAAAGACATAGAGGAATGAATAAGTGACATAGAAGATAAAGTTATGGAAAATAATGAAGTTGAAAAGAAGAGGGAAACAAAAATATTGAGACTTGTGAATGTCCACCAATGTAGACTTGGGAAACTTAGTGACTCCATAAAGTATAATAGCATTTGTACCAAAGGACTCCCAGAAGAAGAGTGGGAAAAGAGAGAAGAAGTTTTATTTGAGGAAATTATAGCTGAAAATTTACCTTATCTGGGAAAGAAATATCCAAACCCAGGGGGCACAGAGAGCAACAGACTTTTCCACAGACACTTGAGAGGCAAGAATAAAGCAACATGATATATAGTCAAGGTGCTAAATGGGAAAAGTCTGTAGCCAAAAATACTCTACCCAGCAAGGCTATCATTCAGAATAGAAGGAGAGATAGGGAGTTTCCCAGACAAAGAAAATCTAAAGAAGTATAGAACCCCTAAACTAATCCTGTGAAAATATTAAACGGAACTCTTTGAGTAGGAAGACCAACCAAAAGTGACAGACTATAAAGGAACAGAGAAAATATCTGAAACAAAGACAAAACAAGTAATTAAAATGGCACTAAATTCATGTTGATCAATAATCACTCTGGATAATGGGGGGGGGCAAGATGGCAGAAGAGTAGGGGTCCTCAACTCACCTGGTCCCACCAACTTAGCTAGATAACATTCAAAACATTCTGAACACCTACGAATTCGACCTGAGATTTAACAAGAGAACCTCTGGAATGCTACAGAGAGAAAAGTTTTCACTTCTAACAAGGTAGGAAGGCAAAAAAATAAAATAAAAAATAAAAATAATAAAGTAGAGGAGGGGAACTGCAACTGTCAGGGCTAAAGCAGAGTGGTGACAGCCTCTTGGGCATGAAAGCCCAGCCCTGGAGAAGCAGGAACTTTAAAAATCCGCACCTGAGTTCTCCCTGATGGAAAAGAGCTCAGCAGGGAAATCAGACAGAATTGCAGGAGGGACAGTGAAGCCTCAAGATTCCTGGAGTCACTATAAGGGAGGAGCCCCCGAGAAAAAGCTTACCACACAGCTTACTTACCGATATCAGTAAATGACTGGAGTGCTGCAGCCCTCCATGGCTTTTGGGAGAAGCCAGTTGGTTAGGCGGGCTGGCTCCAAAGAGGCATTTATACTAGAGACCAACAATGGATAGAAGGGGCTGTACTCTGTTCCTTTTGGAAGAGGCTGTCCTTGGGAGTACGGGTCCATTAGCACAGGGCCCAGGATCCCAGGGAACCCAGTCAGACAAAGCTGGTGATCCTCCATTCCTCCGGGGACAGGCAGAAATGGGGAGGGCATGGGAAAGCAAGAACTCTCTGCCACTGGGCACCCTGCAAGCTGTGCAGATCAGTCCAACCATGCCTGCCCCCAGGGGCATCTAGGCCAGTGTGGACTGGGAGATTGTGATTAGTTACTCACGGGGAGCTCAATTACAGAGCTGGAAATCTGGCCACCACCATTGTTGTTTGTCCTCTTTGTTTCACCTTGTGCCTGGGAGAGGCAGAGTTTCTAAGGAACAAAGGCATCAGCAAGTAAACAGCTCCTACTGACCACCTGGCAGGGGGCAGGGCACCTCCTCCTAGGTACAAACACCTGAGAATCAGGACAGCAGACCCCTCCCCGAGAAGAACTGCTGGAGGAAGAAGGGAAAAGCAAGTTTACTGAACAAGCAGCACCAGAAAGCTCTAGGACTGAGGGAAAATTTTTCACTTCTGGATTCCCCACAACATATTCAATTTAATTTTGGTAGATATACAAGATATGTGTATTTGTTTTTGGTTATTTGTTTTTTTTTTCTACCTAATTTTATTCTACAATGGTGCAAGTTAGTACCTTCTAGCACACGACCAAAATACACCCAGAACCAAGTGGAACACCATGTTGGTCATTCTGTGAGATTATATTCTCTCTTCCTTCCCATTCTGTCCCCCTCTTTTACCTTATTAAGGTTTTTGTGGTCAATGTTGGGGATTTATATGGGTATTGCTGGTTTATATATTATGTAAGTATTGCTGGTTTATATAAATTTGGGATTGAGCATCTTCTAACATACAGAACAAAATACCCTCAGGACCAAGAAGATCACCCTCTAAGACCCCTCAGATAGACTACATTCTCTATCTACTACCACTTCCTCACCACCACCATCCCCCCTTTATTTGTCTTTTTCTTCTTCTTCTTCTTCTTCTTCTTCTTCTTCTTCTTCTTCTTCTTCTTCTTCTTCTTCTTCCTTCTTTGTTTTTGGTTTTGGACTTTTTTTTTAAATGCTTTGTTTTAAAATTTGTTTTTCACTTTAGTGATCTTTGTGTTTTATTTTGTTCTGTTCTTCTTTTTCTTTTGTTTTCTTGTCTCTGACCTCTCTGGAAATACCTAGTGTATATTTTACTTAGATCTTGGTTGATATTTTTGACTCAGTTCACTCATACAGTCACTCTGCATTGGACAAAATGACTAGAGGAAGAATTCACCACAAAATAAAGAACCAAAAACAGTACTCTCTGCCACAGAGCTACAGAATTTGGATTTAAATACAATGTCAGAAATTCAATTCAGAAGTACAATTATAAAGTTACTGATGGCTCTGGAAAAAGTGTAAAGGACTCTAGAGATTGGTTACTACAGAATTGAGATCTAATCAGACCGAAATTAAAAATAGATTAAATGAGACCCAATCCCAACTGGATGCTCTAAATGCTAGGGTTAATGATGTGGAAAAGAGAATGGTTGACATATAAGACAAGTTGATTGTAAGGAAGGAAGCTGAGGACAAAAGAGAAAAACAAGAGCCCATGAGGAAAGGCTTAGGGAAATAAATGATAGCTTGAGAAGGAAGAATATACGTCTAATTGGGATTGTACAAGAGGCTGAGAGAGAGAGAGGGCCACAAAGTATATTTGAACAAATCATAACTAAGAACTTCCCAAATCTGGGGAAGGAAACAGGCACTCAGATGCAAGAGATAGAGACGACTCCTCCCAAAAATCAATAAAAACCATTCAACACCTCAACATTTAATAATGAAACATAAATTTCAAAGATAAAAATAAATTCTTAAAGAAGCAAGAGACAAGAGATTCTCAACTTACATGAGGAGAAATATCAGATTAACAGCAGACCTCTCCACAGAGACCTGGCAGGCCAGAAAGGGCTGGCATGATATTTTCAGTGTACTAAATGAGAAGAAAATGCAGCCAAGAATACTTTATCCAGCAAGGCTGTCATTCAGAATAGAACGAGAGATAAAGAGCTTCAAGATAGACAGAAACTGAAAGAATATGTGACCACCAAACCAGATCTGCCAGAAATATTAAGAGGGACCCTGTAAAAGTAAGAGGGAGACCAAAGGAACGATTCACAAAAACAGGGACTGAACAGGTAATATATATTAAATTCATATCTTTCAATAGTTACTGTGAATGTGAATGAGCTAAATGATCCCATCAAAAGATCCAGGGTATAGACTGAATAAGAAAGCAAGATCCATCTTTATGCTGTCTACAAGAGACACATTTTATTTTTTTTATTTTTATTTTTTAAAGATTTTATTTATTTATTCATGAGAGACAGAGAGAGAGAGAGAGAAAGAGAGAGAGGGGGGCAGAAACACAAGGCAGAGGGAGAAGAAGGCTCCATGCAGGGAGCCTGATCCCAAGTCTCCAGGATCTCACCCTGGGATGAAGGTGGTGCTAAACTGCTGAGCCACCTGGCTGCCCAAGAGACACATTTTAGAACTAAGGACACCTACAGCCTGAAAATGAAAGGATGGAGAAACATTTACCATTCAAATGGCCCTCAAAAGAAAGCTGAGGTAGTAATCTTCATATAAGATAAATTAAAATTTATCCCAAAGACTGTAGTAAGAGATGAAGAGGGCACTATATCATACTTAAAGGGTCTATCCAACAAGAAGACCTAACAATCATGAATATTTATGCCCCTAATGTGGGAGCTTCCAAGTATATCAATCAATTAATAACTAAAGTTAAGAGATACTTAGATAATAATAAACTTATAGTAGGAGACTTTAACACAGCACTTTCTGCAAATGACAGATCTTCTAAGCAGAACACCACCAAAGAAACAAGGGTTTTAAATGATACAGTGGACCAGAGGATTTCACAGATATATACAGAACTTTCCATCTGAACGAAATTGAATGCACATTCTTCTCAAGTGTGCATGGAACTTTCTCCAGAATAGACCACATACTAGGTCACAAATCAGTTTTCAACTGATACCAAAAGATTGGGATTGTCCCCTGCATATTTTCAGACCACAATGCTTTGAAACTAGAACTCAATCACAAGAAGAAATTTGGAAGAAATGACGCCTGGGTGGCTCAGCAGTGGAGCATCTGCCTTTGGCTCAGGGCTTGATCCCAGGATCCGAGATCAAATCCTACATCAGGATTCTGCAGCCTGATTCTCCCTCTGCCTATGTCTCTGCCTCTCTCTGTGTGTCTCTCATGAATAAATAAATAAATCTTTAAAAAAAGATATTTGGAAGAAACTCAAACACATGGAGGTTAAAGAACATCCTATTAAAAGATGAATGGGTCAACCAGGAAATTAGAGAAGAATTAAAAAGATTCATGGAAGCTAATGAAAATGAAGATACAACCATTCAAAATCTTTGGGATACAGCAAAAGCGGTCCTAAGAGGGAAATACATTACAAATCAAGCTTCTCTCAAAAAATTGGAAAAACCTCTAATACACAAGCTAACTTCACACCTAAAGAATTGGAGTAAGAACAGCAAATAAAGTCCACACCAAGCAGAAGAAGAGAAATAATAAAATTTGAACAGAACTCAATGAAATAGAGACCAGAAGAACTATAGAACAGATCAACAAAACCAGGAGCTGGTTTTTGAAAGAATTAATTAGATAGATAAACCCCTAGCCAGCTTTATTGAAAAGAAAAGAGAAAAGCCTCAAATTAATAAAATCATGAATGAAAGACGAGAGATCACAACCAATACCAAGGAAATACAAATAATTTTAAATATGTATTATGAGCAGCTGTATGCCAACAAATTAGGCAGCCTAGAAGAAATGGATGCATTTCTGGAAAACCACAAATTATCAAAACTGGATCAGGAAGAAATATAAAACCTGAATAGGTCAATAACAAGCAAGAAAATTGAAGCACTCATCAAAAACCTCCCAAGACACTCTGGACACAAAAGTCCAGAACCAGATGGCTTTCCAGTTTATTTCTATGGAACATTTAAAGAAGAAATAATACCTATTCTACTAAAGTTGTTTTGAAGGATAGAAAGGGATGGAATACTTCCAAACTCATTTTATGAGTCCTGCACCACCTTGATTCCAAAACCAGACAAAGGCTGCCCTCCCAAAAAGGAGAATTATAGACCAATATCCCTGATGAACATGGATGCAAAAATTCTCACCAAGATATTAGCCAGTAGAATCCAACATTACATTAAGAGGATTATTAACATTGACCAAGTGGGATTTATCCTCGGGATGCAAGGATGGTTCAACACTCATAAAACAATCAGAGTAATAGATCACTTCAACAAGAGAAAAAACCAGAACCATATGATCTTCTCAATAGATGCAGAGAAAGCTTTTGGCAAAATACTTCCTGATTAAAACTCTTCAAAGTGTAGGGATAGAGGGAAAATTCCTCAATATCTTAAAAGCCATTTATGAAAAGCCCACAGAGAATATAATTCTCAATGGGCAAAAACTGAGAGCCTTTCTCCTAAGATCAGGAGCATGACAGAGATGTCCACTCTCACAACTGCTATTCAACATAATACCTGAAGTCCTAGTCTCAGCAATCAGACAACAAAAAGAAATAAAAGGCATTCAAATGGGCAAAGAAGAAGTCAAACTCTCCCTCTTTGCAGATGACATGATACAGTGCATAGAAAACCCAAAAGACTCCACCCTAAGATTGCTAGAACTCATAGAGCAATTTGGCAATGTGGCAGGATACAAAATCAATGCACAGAAATCAGTGGCATTTCTATATACTAACAATGAGACTGAAGAAAGAGAAAGTGTTCAATCCTATTTACAATTGTACCCAAAACCATAAGATACCTAGAAATAAACCTAACCAAAGAGGCAAAGATCTGGACTCCGAAAACTATAAAACTATAAAACACTTTGAACAAAATTGAAGAGGACACAAAGAAATATACAAACATCTCATGTACATAGATTGGGAGAACAAATATTGTTAAAATGTCTATACTATTCAAAACAATCTACAGATTTAATGCAATGCCTATCAAAATACCACCAGCATTTTGGTAGAACAAACAATCTTAAAATTTGTGTGGAATCACAAAATGACCCCAAATAGCCAAAGCAATCTTGAAAAAGAAAAGCAAAGCTGGAGGCATCACAATCTGGACTTTAAGTTATATTACAAAGCTGTAGTCATCAAGACAGCATGGTACTATCACAAAACCAGATACACAGATCAATGGAACAGAACAGAGAACCAGAAATAAAACCACAATCATATGGTCAATTGATCTTAGGCAAAGAACGCAAGCATATGCAATGAGAAGTCTCTTCAACAAAAATCTCTTCAACAGCAACATGCAGAAGAATGAAACTAGACTACTTTTTTACATCAGCCTCAAAAATAAATTCAAATGCATAAAAGACTTATATGTGAGACAGGAAACCATTAATATTTTATTTTTAAATAATCTCTATAACCAACATGGCATTCAAACTTACAACCCTGAGATCAAGAGCCACGTGCTTCATAGACTGAGCCAGCCAGGTACCCTTTTCGTTTTTTCAATTAAAAAAAAGAGAGAGAGCAGAAAGCATAACTAAAAACAATAGTCAAAACTAAGAAAAATTAGATAAGGGAAAACACAGCATAGAATGAATAAAACTAATATTGAAAACTAATTACTGCCAGTCTTGGGCTAAAAATGGAAGCAGATCGGAAGGCTACTATGTTTATTTTATAACCTTATGTGACACTGAATGTTACCCCCATGTGCATATATTATTTTGAATTAAAATATGTCTCTATTTAGATTAGATGTATGCGGTACATGGATGGAGGTGACAATGAATTTCCATGGCACAGTGGAAAATGTACCTGAATACCCTTGAATAAAGATGGATTTTGGGGATCCCTGGGTGGCGCAGTGGTTTGGCGCCTGCCTTTGGCCCAGGGCGCGATCCTGGAGACCCGGGATCGAATCCCACGTCGGGCTCCTGGTGCATGGAGCCTGCTTCTCCCTCTGCCTGTGTCTCTGCCTCTCTCTCTATCTCTCTCTCTCTCTCTCTCTCCCTCTCCCTCTGTGACTATCATAAATAAATTTAAGAAAAAAAAAAGAATAAAGATGGATTTTAGTTGTGTCTCTGTCTTAAGTAGCCATTAGATTCTGGATATATTTCTTAATCTCTTCATATCTTACTTTCCTTATGAAAATATAATAACTACAGAATAGCTATACATTTTTTCCTATCTGATTTACAATGTGATATTCAATATCCACAAATGTGCTTTAAAAAACAAGTAGTGTAATCTAAACTAGCTGGTGATGTTTTACTCAGTTTCAGTCTGTAATTTTTCTCTTCTCATTCTTATAGCTTTATTATATTCACAAATCTTGTGGTTTCAAGTAAGAGATTTGATGCCTAAATAAATTACTGATTTAGTGTAAGAAAAAGCATGAGTGCCATTTTAACTTATACAGCATTTAAAGCTAGTACTGTTTAATCCTCTGACTAAATTAAATATACTATGTAACCAAAAAATAAAAATGTTGCCAGAAGTCATAAGACATTATCTAAAATAGCCATGTCTTTGGGGAAAGAATATGTGAATGTTTTGGCAAAATTTATAGAGGAAGAAATTAGTCCTGTAATTGAGCATTGGCAATGATTTCCATAATAGTCACCTCAATGTTATGGGCAAAGAAAGAAAACATAGTATTAGCAACATTTTATTGCCACTTTAATTAGAATAACTAAGTCTTCCAAAATGATATGATGTAATCCTATAAGGGATTGCAGTGTTCTGATACATTTTGGTTTCTATTATAAACCTTAAAGTAAAAAACATGAGTGTCATAATCACTACTTATAGGCATTCAACAATTATTGCATATAACATTATGTTGTATATAACATATTAATAATATATTAAAATATTTAACAATTATATATTGACTATTTAATATAGGTAATGTATTATATAACATTATACATTATATATGTATTGTATATATGCATATATGCATATATGCATATATATATATATATATATATACAACGCCAACCATACATCAAACATGCCAGGACCTTTAAACAAGATTAATTAATAATCTTTTGGGACTACAATGAAATAAAAAAGGATGATCACAATAGAGATAACCACAAATGCCCTAGGATATAAATAAACTTTTTAATAGTGTATGGCAATGGACATTTATATTTTAACCTCATCACTCAGAGTTTCAATGAGATTAAAATTTGTCATTGAGCACATAGTAAGATCTATAAAGTGGCAAAAGTACATTCATCTTAAAATCATGTATACAGGACAGCCCTGGTGGCTCAGCGGTTTAAACTTTTTTTTTTTTAATTTTTATTTATTTATGATAGTCACACAGAGAGAGAGAGAGAGAGAGAGGCGGAGACACAGGCAGAGGGAGAAGCAGGCTCCCTGCACCAGGAGCCCGATATGGGATTCGATCCCGGGTCTCCAGGATCGCGCCCTGGGTCAAAGGCAGGCGCCAAACCGCTGCGCCACCCAGGGATCCCGGCTCAGCGGTTTAGTGGCGCCTTCAGCCCAGGGCGGGATCCTAGAGACCCAGGATCCAGTCCCACATCGGGCTCCCTGCATGGAGCCTGCTTCTCCCTCTGCCTGTGTTTCTGCCTCTCTATGTCACTCATGAATAAATAATTAAAAATCTTTAAAAAAAATCTTGTATATATAATTACTTAATGATCATGTTGGGTAGAATTAACATTCCTGTTATAACTAAGGAACCTGAAAAAATACAGGTTTTTTGACCTCATAAAATACAGCAAACTTATGATACAAAAATAAATTTGGAGTCTGAGTATAGAAACTTCTAATTTAGTGATTCACTGAAACATGCACAATTGTTCTACTATGTGGGTGAGACTGTGGTAAACAAGTGCTTTGAATTGATATGTTTAAAATTGATATGTTCTTTATTCCCTCATCTGTGCTTTTCCTGATTCATGTTGCCAATAATCTATTTATGGCCAAAAGAACACCTTTAATAAGATGGGCTTTAATGAAGGAAAAATACTGTTTAAAGCATCATTTTTGTATATATATTTTTTTCAATTTCCTCCAGTGTAATCTGTGTGTCATAATACTTTCTCAGCAGTATTTTCAAGGAAATTTGTTTTTGTGTTATTCTCTACTACAAATAATATGTACAGCTTCAACATATGTTATTATCATTATGAATCAGAATTAAGTATTATCTCCATGAAAACTTTCTATATGTTTAACTTATGTATTGTGTATTAACACATGCCCCAAATAACTGATAGACTCATGAATTGATATGATCCTTTGGTTCTTAGGTAGTTTGCCACAAATACTTAAAAACTTGAATTAAAAACAAAACTATCTCTTGTCCCAAAGAGTTTGGTATGCTTTCATATGAATATGTAGATGCAGCATTTTTGTGTCTAGAGGAGAAATACATAGTTCATTTATTTTTTATCTGAAGGCTATTTTAAGCCCCACTATTGTTTTTGATACTAATAGTATTAATAGGAAGAATGGCTATCACAAATAGTAATATAATTGGTTTTACATAAAATCTTACCACCACTAGAATCTGAATAGTCAGTTATATTTGATAGATAACCAAAAATAACTTTTTATTTTTTCTAGAATATAAATTAGGTTAAAAAAACTATAGTATTAAAAATATATAATAACTTGCTCAATAAACTAGTCTTGTAAACAACTGCAAAATCCAAGACTTCTTATCCATTTTGTAATCACCTAGTAGTGTAAAAAAAAAAAAATCACTAAAAATCATCCAATCCAGATTAGGTATTGCCAGAGTATACAAAGTTGAAAAGAAATTTAATTATTAAAACTGATGAAGTTTTTAAAAATATTTTATTTATTTATTTGAGAGAGAGAGTGTGCATGCCAGAGAAAGCAAGAGTGGAGTGGGGGGCAGAGGAAGAAGGAGAAGCAGGTCCCCCACTGAGCAGGAAGCCCAATGCAAGGGTAGATCCTAGGACCCTGAGATCACGACCTGAGCCAAAGGCAGATACTTGACTGACTGAACCACCCAGGCACCCCTAAAATTGATGAACTTTGTAAAAGTTCTAGGTTCAAAGAATGAAGAAGAAAAATCTTCATTTATAAAATATTACTACTATTACTATTACTACTAAAAATAACAAATCAGATGAAGAGTCCAAAACAGAACATCTTGTTAGAAAAAGGGCAAGCTACTTGGTTTGAATGTTGCACTATCGAAAAGGATGTTAGGGTTTATGCAGTATCCAGAACTTACTGCTGAATAATCAAGTTCAATAAGATGGTTACACAGTAGTCCTTCTTTATCTGCAGGAATATGTTGCAAGACCCCTGGTGGATGCCTGAAACTGCAGATATTCCGTGCTTTTTCCTATGCAGACATACCTATCATAATGTTTAATTTACAAATGCTGATTTATAAATCTCTCAGTAAGAGATTAACAGCAATAACTAATAATAAAATAGAGCATTTATAACAAAATGCTGTGATAGGAGTTATATGACTGTGGTTTTTCCTTCAAAATATTTTATTGCATTGTACTCACCCTTCTTCATATGATGATGTGAGATGATAGGATGCCTATGTGATGAGATGAAGTGAAATAAATAATGTAGATGTGGCACAGCGTTAGGCTACTACTGACCTCTAAATGTCAGAAGGAAGACTAACTGCTTCTAGACTGAGGTTGATCACAGGTAACTTAAACCACAGAAAGCAAAACTCTGAATAAAAGGAATTACTGCACATGATCCAGAAGTAGCAGGTTGTTCCTGGGAGGACAACCACCTTAGTGGACTAGATAACAGTGGCTGTAAAGTTCTTTTTCTGTGGAAAAGGGAATTGTCCTTCCTCTACCTTCAAAGCAATGTGCCAGATGGAAGTGTCTGATATACACTAATACAAGCTATTCTGGACTGGCTTGATGCTGATGGAGATGTTCATGCAGGTCATGGTAAATGCTATGTTTATCTGAGAACCTTTTGCATAGGCCTTCCATGTAAACTCATTGCTATAAAATCACACAACCATTCAAATGTCCATATCAAATTTGTTCTCTCAACTTTCTCTTATAAGTTTTAAAGATGTTTAAAAAAGGGTGATACTCAAGAAAATGGGAAAAGACTGTATTGAATATTTATATGGTTATTAAGACATGGACTGGTTAAAGAGACATGGATGAGATTGAAATGTAGCACTGATAGAGGTGAAGTGGACTGATTGGAGACTTTCATCATTTAAAGGCCTAAATAAAGTACTCTATTTTACTCAATTTGGAGGAGGCTGTAAATCTAAAGGCAAAATGAGAAACCCGACCTCAAAGCATCAGGTTTAAGTTAATCAGGAAGAGCATTGACAAAGGGACCAAGGTCCCTTGGCCCTGAACCTGCCATATGCACATGTATAGTCAAATGGCCAGGGGTGGAGAAGAAACTTTCTGAGGCTCCTTGACATGGGAGCCCAATGAACTGTGATTCCAAAGCTTTAGTGAAGACCTAACAGGGCTACCATTAGATTGAAAGGATGTATATGTGCAAACTTAGATGAATTAAGGTGAAAGTTTGGATAAGAATTGCTTTAGAGAAGATAGGTGCCAGTATTAACATCGTGGGGCAAACTGAATTCACTTTTAATGTGGAATGGTACTGAGCAGAAACGATTTGGGTACTGGAATGAGGAGATTGAGGAAATTCTTTTCCAGGAGGAAGATACTACCATGACTGAAATTTTCCTGAAGCCTAAATGCTGTGTCCTTAATGAAACACTTTTTGTTACTTTCTTTAGTGTTCTTTACCCATTCTTAGAAGGATGGAGTAACTCTTCTCATCATGAGCCTTATACTTTTCAAAAATTACAGTGGTATCTAGTCTTTCTATCTTACTTTTTTATATTAAGATCTTTTAGCCTCCTCTCTTATTACTTTAGACTCTCTCTCTACTTCCTGACCATCATACCACAGACCCGTTGAATGCTTTGATAGAATGCTGCTTTTGTCTCAGAGAAACCTATTCACTTATCAAGTAAACACTCAAGTTGTTTTAGACAGATCTACAGTATAAAATTGCATCTCTTAGTTTCTTTGCCTCACTTAATTCCAAATTTCTACATAGAAAAACTAGTTTTTATTCTTTGTTTTAAAGATTTTTTTTTTTTTATAGGGAGACAGGAGAGCTTGAGCAGGGGAAGGGGCAGAGGGAGACAATCTCAAGCAGACTCTGTGCTGGGCATGGAGCCTGATGTGGGGCTTGATCTGACAACCCTGAGATCATGATCTGAGCCACAACCAAGACTTGGATGCTCAACTGACCAATCCACCCAGTCACCCCCAGGTTTTTATTCTTATATCCAAATCTAATATTCTATGATCATTTGTTTTCTATTGCTGCTGTAACAACTTTGGTGACTCAACACAAATTTGTTCACTTAAAATTATGGACGCCAGAGTCCTGAAATTAGTTTGTGCTAAAATCAAAGTGATGGCAGGGTTGTTTTCATCTGGAGGCTCTAAGGAAGAGTCCATTCCCTTGCCTTTTAAAGCTTCTGTAGACTTCCTGAATTTCTTGGCTCATGTCTGCTTCCTCATATCATTCTAACTTCCGTTGTCACATTTCCTATTTCTTCCTTTGCCCTCATTCTTTTGGCCTTCTTATGATAGTTACAGAGAGAGAGAGAGGGAGGCAGAGACACAGGCAGAGGGAGAAGCAGGCTCCATGCACCAGGAGCCCGATGTGGGATTCGATCCCGGGTCTCCGGGATCACGACCTGGGCCAAAGGCAGGCGCCAAACCGCTGCGCCACCCAGGGATCCCTCTTTTGGCCTTCTTATAAGGACCCTTGTGAGAACATTTAGGGCCAACTCAGATATTATCTAAGGTAATTATCCAGGAAAGAAGATAATCTTGGAATTATCCAGGATAATTATCAAGGAAACATTCACAGATCTGTTGCCATATAAGGTGACATTCACAGATTGTGGAGATGGTGAGGTGGACACATTAAGGGACAATTATTCCATCCATCATCCACTATCATAGTTTAAATTTGTTAATGTCAGTATTTTGAACTACTTAAATTTCTACTTTCTATTTTTTTCAAATGTATACAAATGTTCCATGCAAAGTATACAGATGTTCCATGAATCCATTTATCTTTTTTATAACATGATTTTCAGCTTATGTGCAATCCGCACATATCTGGTGTTTACTGCTAATGGGGAGAAAGGTAAATGGAAAACAATGAAACAGTGTCATCAATCTTTCTTCTTTAATAATGAGATGCACGTGACTTTTGACTTCTTGGCTGGTTATCTAATCGGAATGTTAAAAAAATCTTCTTGAATTCTGGCCAACTTAGATCTTGAAGCTGCTGTTTATGTGACTCATTTTTTCCCCTGTCTCATTAGTTTCTATCTATTAACCCATATTATATGAAATTTATCATCAAATTAATATTAATTACTTACCTCTCCCAAATACTCCCTTTATTATTCATCTAGGCATTTTCCTGTCACCTGTGTGACACTATGTGGATTAACATTTCTAGAGTAGCAAGGATTTTAGGAATATCTAATTTTACTAGTCAGAAGAAGTGTCTGGACCACTTACATGATTAAATAATTTTAATAAGTGGTAAAATTTTGAACCCCTCTTCTCCTAAATCAAGTGAGTAAATCTTGAATCCATATCACAGTGGGTATAAAATAATTTGTGAAACTCTTATCTGTGATATTTCCAGTTTTAGAAATAGTTGGTACTAATATGTTAATCTTAGCAATTCATTCTATAAAAACACCTGGGTGCTGTAGAAATGGTGTGGGTTTTAGAAACAGATACAAAAAAGGGATCCTCTACACCTACCACTCACTTTTTGATAATTTGGCAAAATCCCTACAGTCTTTGTATCTCAGTTCTCTTTTCTATTAAATGGAGTTAACAAATACTACCAAAGATTGTAAAGTAGTTTTGAAGGTTGATGAAATAATGACTCTTAGACATTCAAAATAAATTCATTTCTGCCAATTTCATTATCAGTCTTTAATTCACTTTTGTATGCAAAATCCTAGGTATTGGACTTAAGTTCTGATAGTTTACTATTTGTTTTTGTTTAATTATAATAAAAACTGCCCAAGAGAAGTTATGAAAAAGTATGTGATCATATAAACCCAGCTGGCTTCTTTTAAGAATCTCTATAGTACAGCAGTCCCCATGATAAACTTTTAACTCAGTCACATGATTATTCATTAGATCTATGGGTCAAACTGAAACAATCCATAGATGAAACGATGGATATTTGAAATCTTCAAAATTTTAAACCAATATGTTAATATGTTCTTCCATAAAAGGAACAATATTGTTGAGAGAATTAATTTTTTGAATTGGTTAATCAGTACAAAATCTACAAAGAGGTGAGCTTTATGGTAAGCCAACATAATAATCAAAAGAAGCATCCATGCCAAAAGCCGGAATCAGTGTTATTATCTGATTCACATTTTAGACACACTTGCCACATGGATGGAAAAATCTCAGTCCATGGAGTATTTTTCGATGGCATTGACAACTACATTTACTTTTCCAACAGGTTGATCTTTTTAACTTTTTTTACATGATTTTTCTCTAAGCAAAATAGCAGTTGATGAATTAGATTTCTGCTTTGCAAATTAAAATTACATCTACTCTTGTCTTATTATACTCATGGTATCATGTTGCAGTTATGAAATTTCTAAAACTCTTTGTGATATCATTTTCACAATTTTTTGATTTATTTTCCTAATCGCCTTTTACGATTAGGAGATTTTATTTTTTCTCTCATAATGCAAACTTACTATTATCATTTTTGTCACTATATACTAGAGTAAATTGATTGTCATTCTCAATTACACATACTAATAATCCAGATTAACTGCTGAGAAAGCCAAAATAATTTTACTGTTTTGTTTTATAATGAAAATTATTAAATTTGTAATTCTGTAATGAATATTGTTTTTCCTAGACCAATAGGCCTGATGGATTGCAGAAGGGAGAAGAAATGTTCCAAAAACTTGCTAGTAGGGGCGTCTGGGTGGCTCAGTGATTGAGTGTCTACCTTTGCCTCAGGTCATGATTCCCAGGTCCTAGGATTGAGACCTGCATGGGGCTGCCTGCAGGGACCTTGCTTCTCCCTCTGCCTACATCTCTACCTTTCTCTCTCTGTGTCTTTCATGAATAAATAAATAAAATCTTAAAAAAAAGAGAGAGAGAATATGTTAGTCAGTTAGCCATATTATGGCTTTGAAAATGTCTTTTATGCAATATAGTTATTCTTTAACCAATTTTCTGTTATTGTTGTTTGGGAAAAAATTACTAATTATACTGAATTGAATTTTCTTAAATCATTGGCTCATAGTGTAATGTGCCTAAAAAGAAATATTTCTGTTTACCTAATGCTATCTGAGGACCAATTTTACAGAAGCTTGATTATTAAGACACAAAATTATGGAAGTGTATTTAAAATAGTAAAATAACTGGGATGCCTGGATGGCTCAGTGGTTAAGCATCTGCCTTCAGCTCAGGGTGTGATCCTGGAGTCCTGGGATGGAGTCCCACATCAGGCTCCCTGCATGGAACCTGCTCCTCCCTCTGCCTATGTCTCTGCCTCTCTCTCTCTCTCTCTCTCTCTCTCTCTCTTTCTCTCTCTCTCTGTGTCTCTCACGAATAAATAAATAAAATCTTTAAAAAATAGTAAAATAACTTTATTAAATATAAGCTTTATCTACATATTTTAACCACAGTATTATTAAAGTTAAAAATGTCAAAGAATCTGCCTTGATGGAACCACAATATATCAAAAAATTAAATTTTAATCTAAAGTCACTTTTAAAAAAGACAAATATTGAAAAAAATAATGTGGAAAATATGGTATTTATATTTATACTCGAGTAAATTTTATTTGATTTCAATAATATTTTTAAAAAGCAATAAATCAAATTAACTGTCTGGCATTCAGTGTAATGAAGAAAGAGCAAGGAAGCTAGTCAATTTACAGTCTCATGTATACCACTCCTTGTCTAGGACTGTCATGGTATTTGATGTTATTTTCTTATACAATTAATGCTCATAAATAAGACTACTATGATCCTTTTAACATAACATATATTACTGATTTTAATGTCACTTATAAAATAATTACTAGTTCATGCTGCATTTTTCTTAGAGTATATAATCTCTAGATGAAATTGTTTTTGTGCATACTTTCTCTAAAAATTCCTAGAACAATTCTGAGTTCTGAGACTAAAGTATTCACATTCACATGATACTAAGTTGAGATTTCTGATAGTTTAATAATCTCAAATTCAATAAGTTTTATCCTCAGTATGATAAAATTAGACATTTTTAAAATAACATTTCTGATTCTATTCTTGTCCAAAAAGTCATCATATAGAAAAATCCAATGGGTTGGATCCCTAAGTTGAGAATAAATCTTGCGCACAGCTTGGAACAGAAGTGGCATTCTGACTTGCAGTAGAAGAAAAACACTCAGACTTCTAGTTGTCATTACCTCCATTTAAATGTTTTGAACATTAGTGTCATTGTTAAGGGCAAAATGATAGTTAACTTTTAGCATTTGGGGTTGCTTACATGTAGCCAGCTATTGTGATAGGTCTTTATATTTTCTCTTTTACTTTGAAAAACTACACTATGAAATATGAATTAATAATAATATCTAATTGAATAGAAGGAGACTTTTTCTTGTAATGTCAGTATGAGTGGCTAAAGCAAAGAGCCCTAATGATTTTACACATTTGAAAATTATTTTATTATAATAGTGTTATTCAAAGTGTGGTTTCTGGAACTCTAAGGGAACCCTGATGTCTAAACTAGCTTCCTAAGAATTCTCAGACATCATTTGCCTATTTTACTCTGTTGAAATTACACTGATAATGAAAAGGCAAGGTTGGGTAATACTGCTGTTTCCTTAGTATGAATTAAGGCAATGACAACAAACTGTGCAAGTATCATTGTATCCTTTACTATTGTCCACTTGTAGAAAAATAAAACAAGGAAGAAACGAAATGAAAGCAAAAAGCCAGTGTGACTACAATATTTTTGATAAAGCCTTAAAATTTATCACATTTATTAAATTTCAATCTGTGAATATATGTCATTTTAATATTATCTGTGATAAAATGAGAAGCCCACACAAAGAACCTTTGGTGCATATTGAACAATGATGGTTTTCTCAAGAAAAATACTTGCAATGAGTGTGCAACTCCCAAATTGCCCTAGCCACTTTTTTTCATACAACACAATTTTTCCTTGAAATACTGATTGAAAGATAAACTGTAGCTATTAAGATTTGGATATTTTGCAGACATTTTCTTGAGAATAAGTGAACTATATCTATCCCTTCAAGAAAAACAAATGAAACTATTTGTTGCCAATAATTAAAGTTGAGCTTCTAAGCAAAAATAAAAATTTTGACAGACTTTTAACCACTTTCATGAGCTTGAAAGTTCCCTAATACTTAAAATTTTTCTAATTATATCAGTGGCTATATTATCAAATTTGATCTTCCAGTATCGTATAATGAAAATTTTCAACTTTTGTTAGATCTCTAGAACATAGTGAACTAATACATTTGAAATGAGCAGAGCACTATATTACAACCTATGCCTCAGAAAATGATTCATTCAAAGCGCAAGATAGGTCAATAGATTTTAACATAACAAAGTAGGAAAAGTTCATTGATATGGCTTCCGATTTCACACTAAAATTAATCTTTAAACGTTACTTGTAAAGTTTTGATGTACCATCAGTGAAGAATATCCATAGTTATTTAGAGACTCTAATAAAATACCTCTTCCCTTTCTTTCTTTTTTTAAAATTTATTTATTTATTTATGAGAGACACAGAAAGGGAGAAAGAGAGAGAGGCAGAGACACAGGCAGAGGGAGAAGCAGGCTCCATGCAGGGAGCCCGATGTGGGACTTGATCCCGGGTCTCTAGGATCACGCCCTGGGCAGAAGGCGGCGCTAAACCGCTGAGCCACCCTGGCTGCCCATCTCTTCCCTTTGTAAGTGAGATAGAATATTCTTTATATACTTCAGGGAAAAAAAAAATTAAGACAGCTTGAATGCAGAAGTTTTTATAATAATTTGGCAGTCTTTTATTTAGCCATATATTTCAGAGATTTGCTAAATTATAAACAATGCTGCTCTATTTTTTTTAAGATTTATTTATTTATTTATTTGAGAGAAGGAAAGCATGAACATGTGTGCAAAGGGAGGGGTCGAGGGAGAGAATCTTCAAGCAGACACCCTCTGAGCACAGAGCCCCAGGGAGACTCCATCTCAGGACCCAAGAGATCAGGCTCTGAGCTGAAACCAAGAGACAGATAGACATTCAACCCACCAAGCCAGGCACCCCATCATCATTTTTTATTTTGAAGAATATTTTTTTCTATAAGTAGTGATATTTATGTAGCATGGAAGGGGTTATTATGTTTAGTTTTAAATTAATAAATACATGTTTTTTAACTGCTAAGTTTTAAGCACATGTGGTTTAATTTCACAAAATCTTTGCAGTAGAAAGCAACTATAGGTTTGAAAAGGTTGAGAATTGTTTTACTGCATGCCAAGAGAACAAATTATAGAGTCTCAAGTAAAGAGGCAGAGAAAGTAGTTAAAAGGTGAAGAACAGTGGGGATTCAATTAGTGGCACTGGTAACAGAAAGATGGGGGCAGATTCAGTGATATTTAAATATAGACAAAACAGGAATTGTTCAGCAATTCATTGTGAAACATGATAGAAAGAAAGATTCAGGAATGGCCCAGAGTTACCTAGCATGAACGATTCAATAGACAGTGACATTTACTAAAATAGGAGCAAAAACAGTCTCTGTGAGTGTGGAGGTAGGAAGGAAGGTGAGCTAATGTGGCAAAGAATTATGAGTTCAAATTCAAAGTCGTGAATCCCTTCTTTGGTTGGATCCTATTATTATTATTATTATTATTATTATTAATTATTTATGGGAGACACACAGAGAGAGACAGAGACATAGACAGAGGGAGAAGCAGGCTCCACAAGGAGAGCCTGATGTGGGACTCGATCCTGGGACTCCAGGGATGAGCCAAAGGCAGATGTTCAACCACTGAGCCACCCAGGCATTCACGGATCCTATTCTTTATTGCCTTTTTATGAACTATCACTCAGTAATTTATCACAATTTAAAACTATTCCTGGGGGCAGCCCCAGTGGCACAGTGGTTTAGCGCTGCCTGCAGCCTGAGGTGTGATCCTGAAGATCGGGGATTCAGTCCTGTGTCAGGCTCCCTGCATGGAGTCTGCTTCTGTCTCTGTCTCTGTCTCTCTCTGTCTCTCTGTCTCTCCCTCTCTCTCTCCTCTGTCTCTATGAATAAATAAATTTAAAAAAAAATCTTAAAAAAAAAAAAAAAACTGTTCCTGCTCTCTTGCTGTTGATAGTTTAGGTAAAACCAAAAAAAAAAGTTTAGGTAAAACCAATGTCTTTCAGAATCTTACATTCTTTACTAATCCCTTATTCTTGAAACTTACTCACTTCTTGGTTCTTGGTATCGGTGTCTTCCTGGGAATTTTTGTCCTCTTACTCTTGCAATCTTTTCCTCCTCTCCCTATATGTCAATTATTGGTTATTTTCAAGACTTTGAGTTAATTTTGTGCTGGAAATGCACCATTTAGCTGCATCTTCAGGGTATGGAGGAATAAGGTCAGCAGACAGCCTTTAGCTTTCAGCTTCTTTAGTGTCTGTCTCAGTGAAGAGAGCTACCTGTCCAGAGGGCACTCTATCCCCAAGACAACTTATTTCTGATGACTGGGCAAGGCAAGTGTATAAATGCCCAGTCATTTCAGTTCAATGCTGGTAAGCAGTTCTCACAGAAGAAAAAAAAAAATTCCTGCCAGGTTGCCACTGGCTTTGTTGGGAATACATTAAATTTCAACTTCTCCCTCTGCTCAACCCTCTTCCCTCCCAATTTTTCACATATATTGAGCCCATACACTGCATATTAACATCTGCTTCCAGAGATTAAACCTGCAGAAGTTGGGATCCCTGGGTGGCGCAGCAGTTTGGCACCTGCCTTTGGCCCAGGGCGCGATCCTGGAGACCCAGGATCGAATCCCACGTCGGGCTCCCGGTGCATGGAGCCTGCTTCTCCCTCTGCCTGTGTCTCTGCCTCTCTCTCTCTGTGACTATCATAAATAAATAAAAAATTTAAAAAAATCTTTTAAAAAAACCTGCAGAAGTTGATATGAGGAGTGGTTTTAGGAGTACATTATAGGATGAAGTTTTGGAGCTAGGTAAAATATGAACCACCTGGCACTGAGAACCTCATAACCAACATTTTCTGGCACAAGATGGAAGTCCAGTTGTTAAAACATTTATTCCTGGTGAATTGGGACAGTAGCATTTGAATGGAAGGTAGAGCAAGTATGATATGTCTTTCATTTCAAACTTATGTGAAATGGTAACTGAAAGAACAATGGGATTGGATGCTTTTTACTAAACTCCACTAACTCAGTAGAAAATAATGTTACTAAGGAAAATTAATAGGTGGCTGAAAACCCAGAGGAAAGGCCAAAGGTTTTCTTTGCAAGATAAATGAAATCTTCCTCTCCTTCAGTAGAGAAGTAAAGAAATCTGAGAACCAAGATAAAGACATAATAATGGCTGAGAGGTTTAACTTTACAGAAAGAGAAGTCTCCGACCAAAGCTGGTCTACCATTCTGAAGTCAGGGCTCTAGCTGAAAATATCTGGGATTTTGATAGATGCAATGAAATATGTAGGTAGATATGTCCAAAGATTTTGACCACATAGTCTCCTCTGAAACTTCTGAGCCTGTAGAAGTGACCCATCCCTTCCTACAAAAACAAAAACTCCCAAATTGTTGGGGAAAAAAATGCAGAAGCATTTTTGTAGAAATCAAGAGTGTTCTTCTTAGGCTACTTCTTGTCCATTAGATCTATAATGAGGGTTAATTCACAGTATGACATAGATAGGACATGAAAGGCTTGAAATAAGGGTGGAAAGGAGTAAACTCCAAAGGAGCTAGAGAACCTAGATATCATATATCAGCAGGGGTGGGGAATACATGTGTGAGTGGATTCTTGGTCTGTGACATCAGGATATAAAATTGGGAGGGGAAGAAATGACTGACCTGAAGCACTCTCCCAAGATACAGGATTTTACCTCCTGGAAAGGACCCCAGAAAATGGTGTGACTTCACCACTAGAAAGACTCCTAGAAGGAAGTAAAACATGATAAGCAATTTTGACTAAAGTTGAAATGCCAAAGCTGTAATAAGAAGTGTTGGAGGAAGGGAATAAAAGGCTCAAGGGATTAGACATGCTAGAACAGATATACTATCTACAGCTGGAAGATGCAGTAAAAGATTATTTTTCACCAGACAGTTCAGCAGTCATACTATTCTTAAAATCATAAGGTTTTCACTGAGAAGAGGAACACTTTTACAACTAAAAAGATCATGGGTTGCTCTCCTCTCTAGGCAAGAGCTAATGGTATTGAAAACTTATGGTGGAACTTGGCCAGGAAACATGAAAAATTGTGATAAACCCCTGAAACAATAGAAGCCATATGGTGGTGCTTAACCCCAGAAGGCAAGTGGATACAATTGTCATAATGAGTGTCAGAGTCAAGTGGCTGCCAAGGGGGTCTCAGCACATAGACATGCTTAATAGAGCATAGTCATATTAGGAAGAAAATAAATGGACACCCAAAGAGAATTTTAAATTTATGTTGGAATCTGTGGGTATCTTGAGTAGCAAAATAAAATAGGCAGCCTTGTTCTATAATGTAGTTATCTAAAATATGTTTGTTGGTTTTATGACTAACAGTTGTATGACAAAGTTTGTAGGCTAGGTAGGAAAGAATTATCATTTGCAAATTACGGTGGAGAATGAGGAGGGATGGGGAAGGCATTTAAGACACATACAATAAATGAAGATATGAGGATAATTGATCTTCAAGTAGGGATAGCAAGGGAATGAAGAGAAGTGGAATGGAAATATACAAAAACTTTATAAAGGAAAAATAATAATTGGTTACTCCAAAATTTGAAAGTAGGAATGATGGAAAAATAATGAAGAGTCATAGTAAATCAAATATGAAATTAGTTATTTCAAATTAGACTAAATGGGATAATAAAGTTTGCATAAAAATTAGTCTTTATTTTATTCACTCAAACGTATTTATTGCAAGACTTTTCTGTCTTAAAATGTCAATATTGAATTATACCCCTTTGTAATGAAATGAGAAATTAAAAAAAGGAACAAATGTTGGGGAAGAAGAAATCCTGTGCCTTTTTTTTTTTTTGAGCAGTTAAAAAAATTACTCTTTTTAGGAGGAAAAAGGTAACAATTTTTTTGATGCAACAGTGAATATCCCAGAAGAAGACTAAATTATTGTGGATTAAAATATTTAAAACATTTCAAACAACAAAAAACATATAGAAAACCCCCTGCCCATACCTCCCTGCCTCATATAGTACATATGTTGAAATATACTAGTTTTACATAATACCAGTTATATCACTGCTTTATTAAATAATGGACTGTATTGTTTTTTATATGTTTCATATGAATTCATTTTTAAATTCCAATGAGATTTCTTTTCCATAGAGGGTTGAGGTATATTTTGTAGTTTATTTTTTAAAGATATTTATTTATTCATGAGAGACACAGAAAGAGAGGCAGAGACACCGGCAGAAGGAGAAGCAGACTCCTCACAGGGAGCCCAATGTGGCACTTGTTCCCAAATCCTGGTATCACGCCCTGAGTCGAAGGCGGATAGATGCTCAATTGCTGAGCCACCCAGGCGTCCCTATTTTGTAGTTTATATCCAACTCATAATTTTCTATGAGAGGCCTACTTGATGTACACATTTAATACACATAGAATAATAAATGATCTTCCTACAAGTTAATATAAGGACTCTTGTTGAAGTCAATATAGAAAAAAAATGTACTAAACTTAGAAAACAGTCACCAATATGGTGCAAAATTGTGGCCCTTTAAAATTAAATATATAATTTCCAAATTAATAAATATATAATGGGTATAATATTGTATATATTAATTTTATATATAACAGTGGGTATATAGCATATAATATTGTATATAATAATTTTATGTATAACAGTGGGTATATAGCATAATATAATAGAAAGTTTAATGAAATGTGTCACAGGACAAAGATGCAATTATAAGTGCCCTTTATATCTAAGAAAATAAATTATAACTATAATTGTAGGAAAGATATGGCATATAATGTGGGTTTGAGAGCTATCAATTGGATATTAAATAAAATAGAACAGCAATGAAATATGAGACTAAGTCATTCTGAGTGTAACAAGGAAGTAGAGAAAGAAGGTCAAGTAATTACATTTCACAACTGTACACCATCCTTACACTGTCCCCAGAATACACCATCCTTACACTGTCCCCAGAATTTCCTATAAGTGAAGTCAAAGATTAAGGGTACACTAGGTATTGGCTTCCTGGACAATACAAATATCAGTTTCAGGTCAGTGACTATACTAAAATGATTTGTATGTCATTATTTAAATAGAATTTTAGCAAATTGTATTGAGCATATGTTTAGGTTTTGAAATACTGTTTCAAATCTAGAAATCTTTGGTAGAAATATTTTTCATTTGTAACATATGGTTCTCATAAAAAATGTTTTGATTACTTCAGAAATATATAAAGATAAAGCTTAAAAATGGAATAACTTTGCTTTACTTGTATTACAGATTCAACTAAATTAGACATTTTATTTAACTTATTTTCTATTAGATATTGATTTTTTAAGAGATTTTATTTATTTATTCATGAGAGACACACAGAGAGAGACAGAGACATAGGCAGACGGATAAGCAGGCTCCTCTAGGGGAACCCGATGTGGAACTCAATCCTGGGACTCTGGGACCATGCCCTGGGCCAAAGGCAGATGCTCAACCACTGAGCCACCCAGGTGTCCCAAATATTGATGATTTAAATGAAAAAGATTTCATTGCCTGGCATGTAATCCTATTTCATTTAGTATGTTTTTTTTAGGTCATACTGTCATAGAATTTAGAATTGAAGGTAGCTTCCACTTTATACTTTTTTATTATATACTTAAGAAAATAGAATTTCATATAGATAAAGTGGATTGTGTAACTTTACAGAGTTAACCAACCAAATGTCTCAGTACTTAGCCCAGTCACTGTATTTCTGAACTCTTTAAAGGTTTTCCAACACCACTGAGGAATTAAGTTACATCTGTTTAAAAAATTATGTTGATCAGGGGCACCTGGGTGATACAGTCAGTGGAGCATCTGACTCCTGGTTTCAATTTAGGTCATAATCTCAGGGTTTGAGATGGAGCCCCATATAGGGTTCCATGCTTAGCACAGAGTCTGCTTATGACTCTTGCTGCCTCTCCTTCTGCCCCTCCCTGCCCCCACCCCCACTTGATCTCTAAAATAAATAAATAAATCCTTTAAAAAATTATGTTGTTCAAATTTCCCTTTTACATATGATCTAAGTGTAGCAAATATATATTTTTGATTACTGTCTAACTATATAGATGACACTAAGGGATTAAATAATTTTTAAATTTTTTTTTTCTTTATTTATGATAGTCACACAGAGAGAGAGAGGCAGAGACACAGGCAGAGGGAGAAGCAGGCTCCATGCACCGGGAGCCCAACGTGGGATTCGATCCTGGGTCTCCAGGATCGTGCCCTGGGCCAAAGGCAGGCGCCAAACCACTGCGCCACCCAGGGATCCCGGATTAAATAATTTTTAGTTAATATACATGCACAGTAGAACATTATAAACTCATAAATTTAGTGTCTATTTTGTGCAAAACACTGCATATACATTTTAAATCTTTTCTTTTTTTTTTAAGATTTTATTTATTTGAGAGAGAGAGAGAGGGAGCTCAAGCAGGGACAGAATCAGAGAGAGAAGATTCCCCATTGAGCAGGGAGCCAGATAGAAGACTTGATCCCAGAACCCTGGGACCATGACCTGAGGTGAGGAGAGATGCTTAACTGACTGAGCTACCCAGATGCCCCATATTTCTTAATCATTTCAACACTATATAGGAGATAGTATAGTCTACATAGAAAGCCAAGTCCAGAGCATCGTATCACTTTATCACATCAAAAAGCTAGTAAGTAGCAAAGGTATCTTTTTTCAAACTTAATTTTTTTAACATTTTATGTTTAAATTACACTAAATAATAATACAGTTACACTGTATTCCTTAACAGTCATTACTCAAGTGCATACTATTATGAAAATATTGTCCTAGATTTGAGATACAGAAGGATGCCCACGTTCGAAGACACTGAAGTCTAATTCTATTCCATAAACTTGGTCTCTGGCTCATTTGTACCAGAATTACCTTGTTTGCTTGCAAAAAAGTGGAAACTCTGAGTGCAAAGAATCAGGATCTCAGAAAGTAAGTTCATGGGATTTATATTTTTACTTTAAACCTCAGATGACTTGAATGCATACACTGACAGTACTAGAAAATAGATGAGGGGACATGCTGAAAACAGTGAATTTGCTCTTTCATTAGATGGAAATGAAATATCTTTGTGGCAACTACAAATGTGGATATTTTTCTTGTGTTTCCATATGAAGAAATGATCTAGGAAATCTGGATGCTATCTCCCAAAGTGATATAATTTATGGTGAATCAGGATTCAGTCTTAACCTTTTGGTTGAAATCTCTTAAACTTTTTCTATGATGAGATAATCATTTTTGAAAATCTGAATCAATATACCTCTTTTATTGCCTATGTCAATATTTTCACTAGAAAATGTTCAAGAAGCAAAATAACCATGCTTCTTTTTGTTGTTGTTCACTTGGTTTTTCAGACTTTTGAAAACATTAGTATCAGCTGAAATTCATGAGAATTTAGTCATGAAGAGTTCTTTTTTTTTTTTTTTCATGAAGAGTTCTTAATTAAAAAGCTGAGGAAAGGAGCACCTGGGTGGCTCAGTCAGTTACGCGTCTGCCTTCTGCTCAGGTCATGATCCCAGGGTGCTGGGATAGAGCTCCATGTTGGACTCCTTGCTCAGGGAGGGGTCTGTGTCTCCCTCTCCTTCTGCCCGCCCCCACCCCCCCCCCCCACACACACACACACTCATGCTTGGTCTCTCTTTCTCTCTCTTCCTCAAATAAATAAGTAAATAAAATCTAAAAAAACAAAAACCAAATAGGCTGAGGCAGAATATGAGTGAACTTGCAGTTTTTCATAAGACTTTCTAGTTTTGAAGATTATAAAGAGGCTGCTAATTATTTATAAAGATCCCTTTCTCCTTCATCCGGTTATCTGTTTCTTCTGGGAATCAGACCACATTTTCTAACCTTTCTTTGAAAGGTATGACCTTGAAACTGAGTTCTAACCAGTGAAATAAGAAAAGGAAGGGTTATTTGCCACTTGCAAGCCAGGATTCTGAAAACTTCCCCCTTTGCTTTTTCTATATTCTTTTTTTCCTCCTCTGTTTGACAAAGATGGAAACCCACAGAGCTAATGTGTAAAGGACACACTAAAGTAAGCTTAGATTGCCACCAACCAGTTTTCTGTTCTGTAAACTTAAGAAAAAAGTCCTGTGTTTTCAAACCTTTACCACTTGAGGGATCTATCTATCTATTAATGCAGTCTGGCTTACAGTAATACAAAGAAGAAAACTGTGAAGACACCAAAATTTGATCATTAGTTTTAGTGTCAAATAAATGACTAAGAAATACTTAAGGCAAATTTACAAATTTTAAGCAAAAACTGCATATATAATTTCATTATCATGAATCACATAGTCTATTTATGCATGAATAGCCAATATATTAAATAATATTAGAACCTCTTATTAGATCCAAATTCTCTTGCCTGGATTTTTCACAATGATGGATATTGTAATATTTTTTGAAATTAGTCTTCTTAATTGTAGCTACTTCACTAAATCTCAAAGAATGATATAACCTGATATGAATGCTTGCTAAAGCCAGTGTGATATAGAGATCTCAGATGTCTGAACATACTTTCGCATACCTCTTGAGTCTCCTGACTAAAGGATATTTTGATTTTTATGTGTTACCTTTCAAAGCAGATTCATCTTTTCCCTTGACATCTGTGATAGTTAATAATTCATCCTTGTTTCCATCTGCAGGGATGACAGGCTGGGTCCCCTTCTTTAGTATTTTAGAAATAACCTTTCTAGAGAATCATATTATATACCTGTGACGATGCTTATCTATTGAACAGATAAAACGTGATTTTAAAGAGCAAAGCCAGCTTTAGCTTTTCAAAAAATTATATTCAATATAATTTTAAAATACAGCTCATCTTAACTAACCATCTTTCCTTAACTAGTTTATATAAGTAAACATATAACTTCATTCTTTGAGGAAAACTATTCAACTGCAATTTGGTAACAACAAAAACCATGGGGGAAATTATTGCCACAAATCAGACACCACCAGAGTAGGAAAAAAAAAAAAGGTCATGTATATTTAGGGGGGAAAACCTGTATGTTTTAAAATTATTTTAAGAATTTGTATAGGGTTAAGTATTCATATACTAAAATAGTATGCAGATACTAATAATAATGTTTTAAAAGAACTTTCACTGCCTTTGGAAAGAGCTCGGGGTATAGTGGTGAAAAAGTTAGTACTTAAACAGTGTGAACTTAATATGTTAAGAAAAAGAGAGATGAATAAATACCAAAAAAAAAGGAGTAATGAGAAATACAGTAAATATTATCTAGTTGAAGAGTTAAGTATAATATTTGTTTCTTCCAGGAAATCTTTATTTTCTTATGTATTATGTGTTAGGAATCTATTATTTTTTATTCTGAGTAAAGTATTTGAAGCAGACAAAAGGGTAAAAATATAGGAAGTTGATGTAAAGAATTATGCCAGAGTAAAACTCTCTATTTTCACAACTATATTAATTATCTGTTGCTATGTAACTATTATAAAACTTAGCAGCTTAAATGAATACACATTCATCATCTCATAATTTCTATGGGCCAGAAATATGGCCAAAGTTTAACTGAGTACTCTGCTGTAGGGTCACTTCAATTAAAGTATGGGAGTCACATCTGAAAGCTTGACTGGGAAGTTATGCTTATGTGATTTAATAGCAGAATTTAGTTTCTCAAGGGTTGTTGGATTGAAGGTCTCAGTTCTGAGATGCTGTGGCTTGGAGGTCAGCCTCAGTTCTTTGCCATATGACGACAGTTCTATGCAACATGGAAGCTTCATCTAAGCATGCATGATGCTAGCAATATGGAAGTCATAGTCTTTGATAACCTAATCACAAAAGTGACATCCCATAAATGTTGCTACATTTTTTCAGTCAGAAGCAAATTAGAAAGTCTTAAAACCAGAAGGTGGGGATCATTAGAAGTCATCTTAGAGGATCCCTGCTACACTGATTCACAAAATGTTTTGTGTGTTGCAGGCATCCATATTTTCTTGTGTGATATTTTCAGGTTTCAACAAAATCTTGGTACAAGGTGCTATTTCTGTATCTTTAAATCTTTTTGTAGATATATCTAATACAACCTTGTGTGTGGCTGTGCTAAAACTTAGGAGGGTATCTATAACTTAGTTTAGGGTAGAAGGAGAGCTTCATTTTCTTATACCCCTTAAATTAGACAATTCAATCTTGGGAATAGATGGCAGGGAAAGGCCTGATGCAGTTATACCTTTGCAAAATTTATAAGTAAGTTTTGAATTATATCAATAAAAGGAGAGTATGGATTAATTTGTGGATAATTTGAGAAAGGTAGAAGTGGTTACTGAAAGTAAAGGATTCAAAAAGTAAGAGATAATGGTGGGAATATTGCTATTTATCTCTTCTATAAAGAACTCAGAATAAGGAATAACTTTTTTGAGTTGCTTCTCCTCAGTGATAGGCACTAGTAGGAAAAATTATCAAAATTGTTTTTTCTTTTAATGTTACCAGCCTGAAACACATTTATAAGTTTTAAATAATAACTTAACTGATAACTTGATTAATATTAGAGCTGTCTCTATCCTTTAATCATCAGAATAAATGTCACTGGATTGATCTTCTTATTTGCTTCACAATTTATGAACTATACTTAATACATTAGCCAATTTCCAGAAAAGCTGAAGACTTACCTCTAAATATCACAGGCCAGTGACTGTACAATAATGGGGCACCTGTACCATGGAACTGTGCTACAATAGGGCACTGTGTTGAGGTGATTACCTATTTGATATAATGTCTTGCCATACTTTGCCTGGTATACCAATGCTCATTGTGTATCTCAGATGTCACTCCAGAAGGGACAATTGCAAGGATGCTCTGAAAAGAAAAATAAGTACTTTTCCTGAGAAATGACATTTTTAAAGATTAATTTATTTATTTTAGAAAGAGTCAGAGAGACAGAACATGTGTGCAAGCAGGAGAGGCACAGAGGGAGAGTGAGAATCTCAAGCAGACTCTCCACTGAGTGCAGAGCCTGGTGCAGGGCTCAGTCTCACAATCCTGAGATCATGACCTGAGCTAAAATCAAGAGTCAGATGCTTAACCTACCAAGCCATGCAGGTGTCCCTGAGAAATACAATTTTGATAGTTACATATTTAGGGTATATTTAGTGTATCATGGAGACCAATCTGTACTCATGCTTTCAGCATATGGTAGAAGCATGACAAGAGGATGAGATAATATCATATGAAGCATCAGTATCACTAAATATAGGACAGTATGCTTGAATGCAACTTCGAGAGCAGTCATTTACCCTTATCCAAAATTGATAATATACAGTTGACTCTTGAATGGTGCAGAGATTAGGGGCACTGACCCCCTGAAAAGTCAAGAGATTTATGTTTAACTTAGAGTTATGTATAAGTTAAAGTTATAGCCTACTACTGACTAACAGCCTTACTAATAACATAATAGTTGATTAACACGTTTTGAATGTTATATGTATTGCATACTGTATTATTACAGTAAAGTAAGCTAGAGAAAAGAAAATGTTAGTGAGAAAATCATAAGGAGGAAAAATATATTTACAGTACTGTGCTGTATTTACTGAAAAAAAATCCATGTATTAATGGACTTGTGCATTTGAAACCCATGTTGTTCAAGGGTCAACTGTACTCTGTTAATGACAATAGAATAGTATATATTCTTAAGACAATGATCAGGTCACTAAGAAAACAAAGCAGAGTAGCACTCTTAAGGGAACAGTTAAAGCTGCCCATGTTATTATAGTATAATACTGGAAAATGTGTTCTTCACTGTTCTTCCCTTATATTTGGATTATAGAGTTAACTATCTCAATGGGATAAACAGAGAAGGTAAAACAAATAGTCCTCTATGTACCATGTCATTCTAGAGGTCTTAAAGGATACTTGGAAACCAATATTGCTAAAATTTTGGTTTGGTTTTGTGTATGTGTGTGTGTGTGTGTGTGTGTGTGTGTGTGTAATTGCAGTATTGCTATATATCCAGACCCATTTGAATAGTGTTTTATCATCAGTGACCTTTCATGACTACTACTATTTATGTAAATATATGGTAAATGTAATAGGAACCCTTTTCCTGAGAAAGACAGATATTTAGTGTAGTAAGTACTTATTTAATGTTTGATAAATTACATTTAATTACTTACTGTTATATATATATGCATATATACTATATATAATATAATATAACAAGGTAATGATTGCTGTAGTAAACATTCCTTTATATTTTATCTAGTGCTATCTGTGTAATAAAGAAACTTTTGGTAATTTCACAGAAATTGAAATCAATGTCTTTGCTGATAAGCATATAGAAGATAAAAATATATTTAGGAAAATTGATGGGCCTAAATGAAAGCACACTATGACTACTCTGGAAGTTCTAAGTCATGTTAACTATTGGCATATATACAACATTATAAGTATTGTAAATCTCTTCATAAAAAGAGATTCAATAAGACAAAATAAAAGTTTGTCCATTAAAGTATTAATCCAGAGTAAGGGGTGGACCAGCAGATCTGAACTCTTTTCTCAGAACTAGGATTTCCTGGGATTTGATTAAAATTTACCTTCTGAAACCACTCCCCACACCCTCAAATAAACAATGAGCAAAGATAAACGTGGCTGTTCACTGGGCCATTATTTTTGAATATCCAAATTGGTTACTCTTTAATAATTGCAGTGACAGCAGGAGGGGTGCACTTGGCGGTAGTCCCAGAAAGGCTATGTGACAGACACATTAGTAGATAGAGACAGAATGGAGGAGTAATTTCTCCAAGTTCATATGGAAGGGACAGGCATCTGAGATGTCATGATAATTCCCAAGTAATTACTGTTTGGCTGAAAGCTATATTGCCTGTTTTCTATATTTGAAAATATATATTCAAATATTCTGGGGTGCCTGGCTAGCTCAGTCTGCAGAGCATGTGACTTTTGATCTCAGGGTCATGATTTTGAGACCCATTTTGGGTGTAGAAATTACTAAAATAATTCTTTTTAATTTACCCTCTTTAAAAAAATAGAGTAAGTACACTGATAATCAATAGAATGTATATTATGTGTCATTTGATCAAGTCCTACAATTTACTGTTATAGAGACAGTGGTCATTTGCATTTAATAATGAAATGTGTTACCATTATCAGTTCCTTTCTTTTCTGTGAAACCTTCTTAAAATGTTTTTATTTGAGTATAGTTAACACACAATATTACATTAATTTCAAGTGACCACATAGTGATTCAACATCTCTATACATTATGCTATGCTCACCACAAGTGTAGCTATGATCTATCACCATACAGCACTAATACAGTATCATTAGCTATATTCCCTAAACTGTGCCTTTTATTTCTATGGCTTATTCATTGCATAACTTGAACTTGTATCTCCCACTCCTCCTCACCCATTTTGCCCCTCCTCCACCCTCTCCTCTCTGACAACTATCAGTTTATTCTCTGTATTTATATTTGTTCTCTTATTTTTGTTTGTTTATTCATTTGTTTTGTTTTTTGGATTCCACATATGGGTAAATCATATGGCATTTATCTTGTTCAGTCTGATTTATTTCATTTAGCATAATACTATCTAGGTCCATTCATGTTGTCACAAATGTTAAGATTTCATCCTTTTATGGCTGAGTCATATTCTATATAATACACACACACACATATATATATCATATATGTATAATATCTATCACATTTTCTTTATCCATTTATCTATGGACAGGTTGTTCCACATCTTGACTATTGTAAATAATGCTGCAATAAACAGAAGGGTATATATTTTTTCAAATCAGTATTTTGTTTTTTTAATACATACTAAATAGTGGAATTATTAGATAATATGGTATTTTTTATTTTTAATTTTTTGAGGAAGGTCCATACTGTTTTCCACAGTGGCTGTACCAATTTGCATTCCCACAAGGGTTCCTTTTTTCTCTACATCCTCACCAACACCATTCTTTATTTCTTTGTGGTTTTGATTTTAGCCATTCTGACAGTTGTAAGGTGATATATCATCATAGTTTTGATTTGCATTTCCCTGATGATTAGTGATGTGGAGCATCTTTTCATGTGTCTGCTGGACATCTGTATGTCTTCTTTGTAAAAAATGTCTATTCAGATCCTCTGCCTATTGTAAAACCTTTTTTTAAATTCCAAATGAACTCAAGTAAATTAAATAAAAAGAAGAAAACTGGGGATCCCTGGGTGGCTCAGCGGTTTGGTGCCTGGCTGCTGCCCAGGGCATGATTCTGGAGTCCCAGGATCGAGTTCCCTGCATGGATCCTGCTTCTCCCTCTGCCTGTGTCCCAGCCTCTCTCTCTCTCTCTCTGTCTCTCATGAATAAATGAATAAAATCTTTTTAAAAAATAAAAATAAGAAAATTGTCCCTATAATACAAAGCAAAAGGCAGTGCTTCTTTAGATTTGTAGGAAACAATGTTTAGTTGAATTTAAATGTTTCAATATTCCAGTTGCTCAAAGTGAAGCTCACTGATTTCTATTGGAGGTCCATCAGCAGGGCTTATTGATTATGGGTGATTCAGCACAGTACTGCTGTCAACCAATCTTGTAGCCTCCTACGGATATGTATGAGGAGACTGTTCAGTCTTTTAGATAGGAGCAGAATTTTCCATTCTTACCTAAGATAATCATTGTTGTTGCTTTGTTGATATTCATAAAAATAAATTTTATTATTCTTGATGGTGAAGGGGCAAAATTTTTACCACTTTGGGTGTTAGAGTTTACTCACACTAAACACATATTTTTGTATCCCTTCAAAAAAAAAAAAGAGGTCATCCTGACTTGCTTAATATTCAGATAATATAAATGTTTTATTTTCAAATACATCAGTGATAATTATGCATTTGTTAACTAAATCTTGTCAAAGAGAAATATTTTTACTTTTACTAATGTTAAACTAATCAAGTTTAACTTTGATTTAAATAAATGAACCAGTAGTAATTAAATTCTAAAAAAGAAATGTTTCTGGAAAGGAATTCCTCACTTGTAATATTACCAGCTTTGTGGTAGTAAGATCTCTGGAAAGTTCATTCTGTTGTGATATATAAGAGCTAGACAAAGAGCAATATAACGGGCCCAAGTCCCAGTCAGAAGTGAAGGTTTCAGTGGTTCATATACAAATTTGATATATATAATTATGTATAATATATTTGGCATAAATATTTAATATGTAATATGATAATTTGAGATTGAGCTAGACCGATGTCTTTTACCCATTTAAAAGGGAAACAACAATAAGAAGTCTTTTCACTACTATCCACATCTAAGGAAGAACATCATGCATTGAGACTCCCCCCCCCCTTTTTTTTTCAGACAGATGGGTGATTAGTATATTGAGCAGGTAGTGACATTTTTAGTGGCTATTACAGTTAAACCAATTGAGTCAACACACAATTATTATCTAATACCTACTACCGACATACCTTAGATACATTGTGAGTTTGGTTCTAGACCATTACAATAAAGTGAATATAGAGTCAAATGAGTCAAATTAATTTTTTGGTTTCCCAATGCATATAGCAGTTATGGTTAATGGATATTAAGGAGGGCACTTGTGATGAGCACTGGATGCCTATGTAAGTGATGAATCACTCGATTCTACACCTGAAACTAATATTACACTGCATGTTAACTAACTGGAACTTAAATAAAAACTTGAAACTACAGAAAAAAGTTATGGTGACACTATACTGTAGTCTATTAAGTGTACAGTACACTATTAAGTGTCTAAAAGACAATATACATACCTCAATTAAAAAATTGTTGCTATAAACCACTAACCATCATCTGAACTTTCAGGAAGTTGTAATCTTTGCACTAGTGAGGGTTTTACCTCAATGTTGATGGCTGCTGACTGGTCAGGGTAGTGGTTACTGAAGGTTAGAGTGGCTATGGCAGTTTCTTAAAATAAAAATGAAATTCACTATATTGATTGACTCTTCCTTTCCACAGACAATTTCTCTGTGGTACCTGATGGTGTTTGATAGCATTTTAACTATAGCAGAACTTCTTTCAAAACTGGAATCAGTCCTCCCAAACTCTGTAGCTGTTTTATCAAGTAATCTTGTGTGATATTCTAAATCCTTGTCATCTCAATGATCTTCATAGCATCTTCACCAGGAGTAGATCCTATCTCAAGAAACTACTTCTTTGCTAATCTATAAGAAGCAACTCTTCATCCATTAAAGTTAAATCATGAGATTTAATCACATCTCCAGGCTCCACTTCTAATTCTAGTTCTTTTGCTATTTCCACCACATCTGCAGTTACTTAGTCCACTGAAGTCTTGAACCCCTGAAAGTTATCTACCTTTAAGGGTTGGAATCAATTTTTTTGCTCCCTGTCAATGTTGATATTTTATTTTTTAAGATTTTATTTATCTACTCATGAGAAACACACACACAGAGAGAGAGAGAGAGAGAGAGAGAGGCAGATACACAGGCAGAAGGAAAAGCAGGCTCCATGCAAGGAACCTGATGTGGGACTCAATCCCAGATCCCAGGATCACTCCCTGAGCCAACTGCAGACGCTCAACCGCTGAGCCACCCAGGCATCCCTAATGTTAATATTTTGACCTTTTCCTGTGAATCATGAATGCCCTTAATGGCATCTAGATTGATGAATCCTTTACAGAGGTTTTCAATTTACTTTGCTCAGATCCATCAGAGAAATCACTATCCATAGCAGCGATAGCCTTACAAAATGTATTTCTTAAATAATAAGCCTTGAAAGTTGAAATTACTTTTGATCCATGGGCTGCAGAATGGATGTTTTGTTAGCAGGCATGAAAACAGCATTAATCTCATTGTACATTTCCACCAGAGCTCTTAGGTAACGAGGTGCATTTTCAATTTCGAAATGAATCTTTTTTTTTCTGAGCATCACATCTTGACAGTGTGCTTAAACTATTCAGTAAACCATGTTGAACACAGAGATGCTGTCATCCAGGCTTTGCTATTCCATTTATAGGGCTCAGGCAGAGTAGATTTGGTATAATTCTTAAGGGCCCCAGGATGTTGGAAATGGTCAACAAGTACTGTCTTCAAATTAAAGTCACCAGCTGCATTAGTTCCTACCAAGAGAGTCAGTCTGTTCTTTGAAGCTTTGAATCCAGACATTGACTTTTCCTCTTTACCTATGAAAGTCCTAAATGGCATCGTCTTCCAATACAAGGCTGTTTTTTCTACATTGAAAATCTGTTGCTTAGTGTGGCCACCTTCTTTAATTATCTTAGCTAGATTTATGGCAAACTTACTATATAGCTTCTACATTAGCACTTACTGCTTCACCTTTCACACTTATGTTATGGAGATGGCTTCTTTCCTTAAACCTCATGAACCAACCTCTACTGGCTTCATATTTTTCTTCTGCAGTTTCCTCACCTCTCTCACTCTTCACAGAACTGAAGAGAGTTAGGCTTTGCTCTGGATTAGGCTTTGGTTTATAGAAATCTTATTTATGGCTGCTTTGATCTACCCAGACCACTAAAAATTTTCTCCATATCAACAATAAGGCTGTTTTGCTTTCTTATCATTTATGTGTTCCCTAAGGTAGCACCTTTTAATTTCCTTCAAGAATTTCTCTTTGTATTCACAACGTGGCTAACTATTTGGCACAAGTGGCCTTGCTTTTGGCCTGTCTTGACTTTCAAGATGCCTTCCTCACTAAGCTTAATCCTTTCTAGCTTGTTATTTAAAGTGACACACGTGTGACTCTCCTTTTCAATTGAACACTTAGAGGCCATTGCAGGGTTATTAATTGGCCTAATTTTAATATTTTTGTGTCTTAGGAAATAGGGAGGCCTGGGAGAGGAAAAGAGACGGGAATAACCAGTATGTGGAACAGTCAGAACATATACATTTATTGCTTAAGTTTGCCATCTTACATGGGCACAGTTTATGGTGACCCAAAACAATTACAATCATAATAACAATAACAAAGATCACTGATCACATATCACCATAACAAAATAATAATGGAACGTTTGAAGTTTTGCAAGAATTACTAAAATGTGTCACAGAGACACAAAGTGACCAAATGCTGTTGGAAAACATAGGTGCCAATAGATTTGCTCGGTGAGGAGTTGCCATAAACCTTCAATTTGTAAAAAACAAACAGACAAACAACAACAACAAAAAACCCCACTATATCTACAAAGTGCAGTAAAGCAAAATGCAAGTGTGCATTGATTTTTCCAGTCAATGTGGTAGGTCATGGGGATACAATGTTAGCAAAATCAGGCATAGTCCCAACCCTTACAGACCTTTACAGGGGAAAGAAAGATAAATAATAAAAGAAGGCCATACAAATGAATGTAAAATTAAAACAAAAATAATTGTTATGAACATGATTTCTTAATTTTATAAACATTTGTTAACTGGAACCCTATAAATATAGGGGTACACTATTTATTTATAAGGACATTATTTCTGTAGTGACTTTGGAAGAATATATAGGTGCTGACTGCAGGAGGGAGATGTGTTTGGGTAGAGCTCAAGGTAGAGGGAGCAGTTTGTACAAATCCCCCAAAGAAGGCTTGTAGAGTAGGAAGGTGGAGATCCAAAATCAATGATGACAGTAGTGTGGGATAAAACTAGAGAAGTAATCATGAGCAAGACTAATAAGATTTTATAGACAGTTTTGAAGATTTTTTGTAATTCTAAATGGTAATAGGAATCTGTTAGAGGGTTTTTAGCCAGGGTAGTTTAATTATGTATGCATTTTGAAAAGTTAATTTGATCTGTACTATTGAGAGTAATTTGGAACCAGGTGGGTGGTGCAAAATCAACAAGGGGTCTATTACAGTAGTGCAGGTGAAAGATTATGGTAGCTTTTACTGGAGGGACTACATGTGAATATATAGAATCCTTCTTTTTTGTTGCTTGGTTGTTAAAGAATGCTGAATTTTACTGAAACATGTAGATTTCCATGTAGGTATTCCAGAGAGAATTTAAATAAGCTTGTATAATTTCAGCTATTTCAACCAGTAACTATTCTTCCAGATTATGTCTGCAATTTATTTTTATTATATGCTTTCTCTAAATTATAGAATTTACCTGCTATAGATGACTTAAATTCCTTAAGTTTTGTAATTTAATTATCACAAAAACTCTCTGTTGTAACTGTTATTATTCTTTTTTATTTTACAAGTGAGGAAGTTAAGTAATTAGCTAAAGATTGCTCAGTTAGGAAGTTTCAGAATAGATGATTTAAATTTAGGTAGTACGAAACTCAGTTGTGGTTTCACCACCGTATCAAATATAGTAAATAGATATTCACAAATATTATACCAAAGGGGCAAAGAAAATGTAGCTTTTTCACTTACTGTAAGTGATCTGATTTTTCTCATGTGTGCATCTACTCTCTAGGAGAGTAGGAGTTAATGAGCTGAGCAGGGTGTTGGAAGAGTTTCTAAGCTAGTGCTGGACCAAGATGTCATTAACATTCCCCTTAGCTTGACTAAACCTCAGACAGATTTCTTCCTAACCATAGGCCCTTGACCTCCCTTTTTGTAGAATTTATTTCACATTTTCTTTAGAAGATTTGAATTATAAATTCTTTCTGTCCCCCTTAACTGCACATAAATATTCTCCCAGCCTCTTGTCAGTTTTGCCACAGGAATTGTATTTCTCAAGGATCTGCAAATCATCTCTTTGAAATGAAGAGATAGCATTGAAGGAGAGAGCACTCCAGGCTCCAGCATCTGTGAGAAGTAGGAGCCTAACCTCCAAGGGGGCAAACCAGGAAACACTGCCAGCCTAATCACAGAGAAAAATATTCACAAACTCAGTAATAATGTGTTATATGCCGGACACATCCATAGAGCAGCATGCCCCAGAAGCCTGCCAGTATTTTCCCACAAGCTAACCCCAGAGCTTAGAACTCTCTCCCTTTCTGTTTCACTTAGCAGAAGTGAGTTCAATCTGTCTCTGTTATGGTAATAGTCTTAAATAAAATCTTCCTTGTTTAACTTTGGTGCAATATTTGCTTTGATCTGCTGAATATTTATTAGATACATTTTTTGTGTTCTCTTAGTTACAACAAATGATATTTTGTCCACCATTTTATGGGCACCATTTTCCCAACTTGTATAAGTTTCCTCACTGCTCTCTGCCTAGCTCCACAGCAATGCCACATATTGTAGAATTCCCTTCCTTCTTTAGCAGTGTCTTATTTCTAATACCAATTTTTGTATCAGTCAGCTATGTCATAATAATGCCACATAACAAACTACCCCCAAATTCAGTGATATATACATATAACTTCTTATTTTTCCCATTTTAATTTTTCAAGTCAGCTGGTAGGGCTCTATTTTTGGTTGTGGGTCTGAAATTGAGCTGTTGTAACTCTGCTTCAGGATTTAATTTGGCTAGGCTTGGCTGTAATTTCTAGATCTGCTCCATGTTCCTCAATCTGTGTCTAGTTTGGCCAGTAATTACGCAAGGTATGTTTTCCTCCTGATACTGCCAGAAGCATACAAAAACTAAAGCACTTTTCAAGCCTCTTCTAACATTGTATCCACTAACATTATATAGGCCAAAATAAGTCACAGCCAAACCCAAAATCAAGGAGCAGGGAAGTACACTCAGCCCAACACAAAGCCATGGAAAGGATGCAAGTATATACAACTCTTTCAGGGGTCATAATATTTTTCCTAGATAGTTGCATTAATATCCATATTGCCAGAGTCAACTGTCCAAAGCTATAGAAACACATCTGGAGTAAATAGTAATAGATAAATTTAATTTTTAATTTGTTGCAATGAGGTAGAGCTGAAGGATTGTTGGCATCTCAAAAAAAAGGGAAAGTGGAAGGTTGGAAAATACTCAGTAAAGGATTTGAGACTGTGCTGAATGATTCTGAGGCGGGTCAGGGAACTGAGAGAGTCTCAGAGTGAGTGTTGATTATAGAAAGGAGTAATTGAAAGATAACATATCCGAGTGGTTTTTAATCTAATAGGTGAGTACAACAGGGTTAGAGTTTTCATTGATATATGTAGTTACCTGTATTACCTGGAAGTGGAGGATATTTAGTGGTCTTAATAGTTGCAGTGTGTTGGTTCTATGTCATGGCTTCAGGAGCAAAAGGTTTCTGCTTCCCTAAGGTAAGTTTGAAAAGATTCAGAAAGCAGGTAGGGTTTTATGTCCGAATACCACCAAGGGAGTTGGTTGATCTTTCAGGTCTTCTGCCCTGCCTCCATCCTTTCCTAGGAGCATGAGGTGGAGACTCAAAAGACAGGTGGTGAGTAAACTCCTTTTGGGATTCCTCTGGGACTTCAGGGGACTCTTAACTGTTATTCCAGTCCACATTAGCCTTTTAAAAGTCCATTCAAATTGTACTCATTTTCATACTCATGTTTATGGCTGCCACCTCTTTCTCCCATGCTTTGCTGAAGGTGAAACAGTTTCTCCTAGGAAAGGCTTAGTTAACTCTTTGGAATTCAGTTCACCTGGTTGCCTTGAAACTTTAGTTCTCTTATCAACTAAAAAAAATATATGATTTTGGAGATTCCATAGCTTTTTCTCATAGTAGGAGTACATTCTCTTGTGACTTCTATATCCTAAACTTTGAATCTGTAAGGTTTTATTTTTAGGGAAACAAATGTCATCAAATAAGTTAGTTACTATTTTCTCTTTTGAAAATGAGATAGCCAAGTCTCAGAAATGTTAAGCAATTTGCCTCAGGTCAGGCCACTAACATTTGATATGGCTAAAATACAAATCTTGCTGCAATGTCTAGGTAAATAGCACTATACCATACTGGCCCCAAACTGTATTAGTATCCTGCCTCTTCTTTTCATAAATACTAATCTAATCTGCTGTACATGTAAAAGGCATTCCAATGCTTTTCTACATATCATTCTTTCTGCCATAAAATAGTATCTAGGTTTTAAAATTTAATGTGTACAAAACATGTTTAAACTTGCATTCTTTTTCTTATGGAGAGTCCTCCACACTGGGAAAGTGCCAGGCTTCATAAACTTTGACCCATCTATGTCAGTGGGTACTAATTGGGCATTAACTTGAATTTCAAATAATAAATTTTTTTTAATGTTTTTTTTTTAATTTTATTCATTTATGATAGGCACGCAGTGAGAGAGAGAGAGAGAGGCAGAGACATAGGCAGAGGGAGAAGAAGGCTCCATGCACCTGGAGCCTGACGTGGGATTCGAACCCGGGTCTCCAGGATCGTGCCCTGGGCCAAAGGCAGGCGCTAAACCGCTGCGCCACTCAGGGATCCCTCAAATAATAATTTTAAATAATCCCTATTATATAACCATAGAGAATTATAGTCAATAGCACATGCATACATGAAATAAGATGCTAGTTAGGAGGACTAAAGATAACAAATATTTTAGGTATTTATTTTAGAAGAAAGGATCTTTCTATTTTAAAATGCACTCTAATTTGCACCCAAAAAGTGGAATCACTGAAGCACAAAACCACTTTGACATCAAAATATGTCTTGAATTTTGTCTTAACTATGATTGAATTGTGTTTTGAATGATGGATCTTTTAATATTTTTGGTCAAATTTACTCAATGGAGCAGTCAAAATCTAGTTAAAAAAATGTCAAGTGTGGCACTATAGGTGTTATGAGAGTATTTTATAAAGGAGGAATTGAAGTAAAGTGATCTATCTTGGATCTCTCTTTCAGCTAGGTAATGCTATTATAGTCCTGTCTCTTTATAATAGAGATGCTTTCTCTAAATGAGAAATAGCATCACAAAGAAGTAAAAGGTTCTGTGTGATCCCTACCAATGACTCTGCTTCATTCTATATGTTTAATGATGCCTGTAGGAAAGCTTACTTACTCTGACAAGACATTTCCATCAGCATCCTGGAGTTGAGCAGAATAAAAATGATGTGAAGATCATGCCTGCTTTTCATTTGGGTGAAGATCATGCCCCTGTTTGCTTTTTTATATGGCATTTAAAAAATACATATTTCCATGTTACAATTTTTAGTAGTGAGTGCATATACCTGGAAAGGTAGTAAAAATAATTCCTTCGTAACCACAAATTAAGTGTAATCTATCAGTAGACACTGTTTTATCTCAAATTCACATTTTTATGATTTCCATAGGTTGACGTACCAATAGCATTAAATCTCCAGAAATACTTAAAATGTCTGTATAGTGGTAAAGACGTTATGCTCTTTGTGGATTTACTGACTTAAGAATTTGAGACAAAAAAATGTTTAGATGAGGAACTTAACTATGGCAATATCAACATATTTTCACTATGAAGAAAATTGCCTTTAATATCCAAAGTATATTATCTTTATTGTCAGGATGGTAATAACAATCATGATTCATGACAGAATTAAATACTTCCAAAAAAGAACTAAATATTTCCATAAACATATTGAAAAGCTTATAATAAGGATTGAGACAAAACTACCTTGTAAAAGTTAACAATTTTATCTTTTAATTAATAAATATTATACACATGGAGATATACTCTTCCTCTACAAATTTTCATTTACTAGTTAGAACATCAGTTGATGATTATTGCTAGAATGAGTATTGTCTGAGTTAATTATGTCTATGTTAGTTGACAATTGGTAATTATGTAATTCCACCATTACTTCTACATTTATATAGTTTGCATTTTATTTTAGGAAATAACTTTTCCAATTTACTTATTTATTCATTTATTTATTTATATTGTTATGGATTCATGGATTCATAATTTGTTCATTGCTTTATTAGATTTTATTCATTACTAACACTATGTTGGAATATTTAAGTAAAGAACATTGTCTTAACGGTTGTTACAAATTTGGGCAACAGGAGTCTTGTTTTATTTTGTCATGCTCCTATTCTTCTCTGAATATTGTCTTACTCTCTGGCAAAATATGTTGTGTCTGGTTCCCAAGATCTGGGATCAGCCATTTCCCTGAGGAACTGGTTCCTTAAAGTAGGGAATAATACTTTGATACCAATTCTTTGACACTAGATATGCTAATTTATGAATGAAATCATATAGCGTAATTCAGAATATAGAACTGGGGAAATATTTTTATTAAAAAATTGCAAGTTTAGGGAAGCCTGGGTGGCTCAGTGGTCGAGCCTTTGGCTCCCAGGGTTCTAGGATGGAGTCCCACATCGGTGCCCAGCAAGAAGTCTGCTTTTTCCTCTGTCTATGTCTCTGCCTTTTTCTCTGCATCTCTCATGAATAAATAAATAAAATCTCTTTAAAAATAATTGCAAGTTCACAGTGATGCTGCACATTGAATCCAGCACCACATGGTGATCTCTTCTTTCCACATTTCACATTTACTTCATCTGTCTCCCACAATAAAAATTTTGTGTCCTAAACATAATATATTTACTCATTTGCCCTATGAAGAAAGAAGTTTCTGGTATAGTTCACTTCTTGCATCACACAAATTCCTATTTGCTCTTCTATTACATTCAGCTTCCATATTATAATAGGATGCCTACATATTAATGGAAACAAGATACTTACTTCCTATCCAGGGCAGGGGTGAAAGTATAAGTAATTATCTACAAAGTATAATTTGGCCTTAATTTATGAAAAAACTAGGCATATTTGATAGCAGTAGCTCATATCCCTGCAGCTAGTCCCAAATTCATAAGTGATATTTGTCACCTTATTCCTCCACTACTTTCAAGTTTTTCTCATTCTTGATCTGAGATCTGATTGGCTTTACCTGCTTGACTGATACTGAGACACAACTTTATCTCTGAATGACCTTAAGTTTTAAATTCCTTACCCTTATTAAACAACAATTCTTGAATTTGCCAATCTGTCATTATCACTGTGCGTGGAAACGCCAAGAGCCACATCTATTAATCCCTGAGTTCAAGAATAGGCCTGTTAGTTTGTCAGAACAGTAATCTCTTCTGTCTTCTGGGATAGACTGCTCAGTGTATCCATTAAATAGTCTTGCCTTCAAGGTTAGTTGAATATGTAGTTTGCCTTTGAAAGAACATTGTATTTTGTGCAAATCATCAACTCAGTCTTGTAGAGTCTAAGGTGTGAGAATGTAAAAAAAAAAAAAAATTCAAGAAGTATGTCAGTGGCATACAGTGTGGCAGCCAGGACTACCTAACTTTCCTGTTTTTTTTTTTTTTTCACCTATATATTCCAGTGCCATATATTAGCAATTATTTGGCAAATATACTGCATCTTAGAGGACAGTGTCCCAAAACTGAAAGGAGTTATCCCAGAGTCAGCATCTTTTCCAAGCCTTTATCAGACCATTGTATTACTACCAACTGCTTTGGGATGTTGTATGTGGGGATATGTATATGGTATATGGCAAGATTATATGATAACATTGTCAGGAACCCATTGTCCCAACTCTTCTTAATCATGTGGAATATCATGTGGAATTCAAGCTGATAGATTAGCCATTTTGTAAGTAATAAGAAGATAATGCATGTAGAAGATAATCATGTGAAATAACATGTGGAACTCCAAGATGATAGATTAGTCATTTTGTAAGTAATGAGAAGATCATGCTCTGGGCAAGGAGGATAAACACAAATCTAAAGTAGGTATCTATCAATTCTAGTGAGGATGGATCAATGTCCCTAAAAGAGCTCCATTATAATCTCCATGTCATTTAATTGCTGACTTGCCTCCTTGAGCAACATTTCCATAAAAAAGTCTGAGCATGCTCCCCACCACCAGCAAATTGGATATTCATAGTGACAGTAGTTTGATAATTATTGAAGATAACTACAGATAGTCCCCAACTTAGGATGGTTCAATTTGTGGGGTTTTTTTGTTTTGTTTTGTTTTTTTGTTTTGTTTTGTTTTGTTTTTTGGATAGTGTGAAAGCAATACTCATTTAGCAGAAACTGCATTTCTAATTTTGAAATTTGATCATTTCCTGGACTAGTAATATGCAACATAATACTGTCTCAGGGGCAGTAGCAGTGAGCTGCAGCTCCCAGTCAGTCACATGATCACGAGGGTAAACAACAATACACTTACAGTCATTTTATATCCATCCAGCCATTCTGTTTTTCACTTTCATTAGAGTATTCAATAAGTTACATCAGATATTCAACACTTTAATATAAATTAGTCTTTGTGTTAGGTGAATTTTCCCAACTGTAAGCTAATGAAGTGTTCTGAGCATGTTTAAGTTAGGCTAGACTAAGCTATGATATTTGGTAGGCTAGGTGTATTCAATGCATTTTTTACTTAGGGTATTTTCAACTTGTAAAGAGTTTTGTGGAATATAACCCTATCATTACTTGAGGAAGATCTGTAGTTCATAGTTTTAGTTCCACATATAGTCTTAATGTTAGCCCATTTGGGCAACAGTGGGAAGCTATGGAAAGAGGCTTCCTATGTTTGAACAATGAAAAATGTGTACGTGAATTTTGAGAACTCGCGTCAGTTTCCTGTGGTTGCTATAGTAAGTTAGCACAAATGTGGCAGCTTAAAACGATGTAAATTTATACTCTCATGGTTTTGAAGGCCAACACAGGGCAGAATCGTTCCTTGCCTCTTCTAGCTTCTGGTGGCTATTGTCATTCCTTGGCTTCCTTGGGATGTGCCCATATTATACAATCTTTGCAATGCTACCTCCCCTTTTGTGTGTCTCTTCTCTGTATATCTTCCAGAAGGACAGTTGCCATTGTCCATTGCATCATCCACAATGATATCATCTCAACATTCCTTTTTTTCTTTTTTCTTTTTTTAAGTAGGCCCCACACCCAGCATGGAGCCCAACATAGGGCTTGAACTCAAAACCCTGAGATCAAGACCTGAACTAAGATAAAATGTTGGATGCCTAACTGAACTACCCAGGCACCCTTCATCTCCATATCCTTAATTTGTTTCCATCTGTGAATAATCTTTTCCCAAATAAGGTAACATTTACAGGTTCTAGGGATTTGGCCTGGGCCTGTCTTGAGGGCCACATTCAAGACACCATACCTGGCAAATGTGAAACCTTCCTGGGTGAAAGTATTGATATCACCCACATGTCATTCATCTTTTATCAAGCCTAAATTAATTGCATATTGATAAAATCATGTCAGTGAGGACATTTTCAAAAATCAACAACAACAACAAAAAAAACACAGGCAATGTTACATCCTTATTACTATATATGCTAAGATGTTTTATTGTGATATTTGCTTATTTGATATATAGTACAAAATGAAAGACATCCTAAGTATTAGTTAATGCTGCCTATAAAAAACCTTTCCTGGTTCTGCATCAGAAGTGCAGTGTGGGTAACTGGTAAAAGGGAAGATAGCCCGGTAGGTGGAGTGGCTCCTATCCACATTGGGCTTAGAGGGCCAAGATGCATGACAGGTGTGTGGGAGTGAACTGTGCATACATATGCCTCATGCCTGAACATCTAGGCCTCCTGGGATGGGTCCGTATGTCTGGACCTAGTACTGAGAGAGGCTCCTGGGCCACAAGTGGGAACTTCTGGACGGCGCATAGTGCTGCTCAGCCCCAGCCTGCTTTAGAGCAGAGATGCCAAACTATAATATTTTGAACTCACTAAGAATTTGTTTTCTGTATTTGGAAATAGTACTATTTTACAAACAAAAACCAGTAATGCCAAATTTCAATGTAATTTATAATCTAATGGCAAAATAACTACAAGATTAATAGGGAAATATTTACAGCAACAATATTACAAAAAATATTTCATGCCTTTAATATAAATGTTTAAATCTAACTTATTTATAAAGGGTCATTTAATTTTCATCAAGTAATGTTATGTCTTGGTTCTCAATTATTATTATTAGATATAACTCACTATCAACATTAAATCATAATGTAATTTTGTAACCTGCCTCAGACTAGAACATATTATATTTTGTCCATTCATTAACAAATATTTAGTCATGTTCCTAACATAGTGATAGAAAATTTGCATTTTAAAATGATTACCTATGAAATAGGCCTAGGGGTAAATACCAACATTTCTGAGTTAAGTTAAAATTCTTCAAACAATAATTGATTGGGTCCTCACAATCCAGAGATGAAAAAAATATTCTATGACTTTACAATTGGATTTTAAGGAAAGTTGTGTGCATTTTTAGGAAAGAATAAAGTCTCCTCACACAATTTTAGCTTTTTCTCCAAAAAGACACAGGTAAAGAAGCAAAGAATATGATTTTGAGAACTGGAAAGAAGGCACATATTCAAAAGCCTCTCAGAAGTTTTTTGTTTGTTTTGTTTGTATTTATGTGGTAATATGATGCTTCATAAAAAGGATAAAGCCAGGGAAATTGCAAGGTGAAGCTGAGCAGATTTGTCCAATATGAAATTCTATATGCACAGGAAATATATGAAGATTACAATTTTTTCTGAGCTTTCAACATATGCATCCATAAATGAAGAAATTGAGGAAGCTTTCTGTTTTTTTTTTTAAGTCTAATTCTCTTATATAATAAGTGTGCTTCAGTTGTTAGTAGCACACTACTTTGGTCTAATAATCTTAGGTTAAAATATCGACTTCACAAAAAGCTAGTTTTGTGACCTTGAGCAAGCTAATTAACTTTTCTAAATTTCAGTTTCCTAATTTGTGAAAATTGGACTACTGTAAAGATTAGCTAAGGGACTGCATGTAACTTGTGTATCAACACCAGGTACATAGAAACCATGAAAGAAATGGCTAAAATACAGCTAAACACAATGTTATTCTTATTAGTGTTATTGTGGGCTTGATATTTCACCTCTTCCAGGTCTTTGCTCAACTGCCATTTCTATGAGAAAATTTTGATCTCCTTGTTAAAATGCATAAGCCCTGCCCCTTTCCAATTCTTTCCCCTGGCCTATTATACCTGATATCATTTATTATCTTTGGAGGTATTCTATTTCATTACTTAATAATTAACCAATTAATTAATTTCCTGTTTCTGCCCCTCTATTAAAATTTAATTTCTTTGAGAAAGAAATTTTATCTGCTTTGTTAACTCCTCTTTTCCTAGTGACTCTACATTCTAGATCCTAGAGCAATGCTCGGCATAAAGTATATGCATAATAGTTTTGAATGAATTAATATTATTAAACTGTTGTGAACTTCAACTTATAAGTGCAGATTTAGAGTCCAAGACTCATCTCATATATAAAAGTTAAATCTTACTGCTTATCCAAAATCAAAATACAATTTAGTAGTGGAATATATCCTATTCCTCTGATTCCTAGCAATCTTTTGACTACTTAATAATCATGATTTTTTTATAGCTATGCTTTGTTGAGAAGTACTACATGAGTACAACTACAACTTCTGTCTCACATATTATGGATAATTTTAATTTTTGAGTAAAGTTAAAAGAGAGATACCATTTTCTTCAGTTGTAAATGATTTTAGAGACTCGGAGTTTATGTGGTGCTTCTTTCCTCACCTCCAGTTTTTTCTTTAACTACCATGTTGGAACAACTGCTCAATTTTGTTGGCTATCACCCTTCATTGTTTCAAAGAGTTATCAACATTTAATCACAGACCTGCTATTATGTCTTCTCTCAAATTCTCATAACTTAAAATAGATAACCTGACCCTAAAGATTGCCAAATAAGATATTGCTTTCTATTGTGCTGTAACATCTTTTACCTTTGAAACATCCCTCAAAATAAACTCTCTTAGATGAAGAATTTAACTTTTTATTACTACTGTACAGGATCATACATAAACATGGATATACTGATCATTGATGATGGTCTTTTGAGTACTTAGGAAATCTTACTCCTTTATTAAATAAATCTCTGCCTAAAATTGAACAGAAAGTTTCTAGGTTGGCCAACGAAGCTGTTTAAATTATGCCAAATTTACTTCTTTGGTTTAACTATTTTTATGCCCTGTCAATTGCATTTCCACTGACATGACATTTGAAGAAATGTTTGTCTTTCAAAAACAAACAAAATAGAGAATGATTAAATAAAAAGACAAACTACTATTTACAGAGTATGTTCCAAAACTATTAGTCACTTTACGTGTACTATTTCTGGAAGATACCTCCATTCCATTTCTTCACTGGAAGAAATAATGCTCAGGATATACAGTTGACCTTTAAACAATGTGTACATTAGGGATACCAGCTCCAGTGCAGTCAAAAATATGTGTGTGGGGCACCTGGGTGGCTCAGTCGGTTGAGCATCTGACTGTTGATTTTAGCTCAGGTCATGATCTCAGAGTCATAAGATCAAGCCCCTGCATAGAAGTCCACACTCAGTGCACTTCTATGCAGGGGCTTGCAATTATCTCTTTCCCTTTGCCCCCCCACATTCTCTCTCTCTCTCTCTCTCTCTCTCTCTCTCACACACACACACACACACTAAATAAAATCTTTAAAAAAATCCATGTGTAAATTTTGACTTTCCAAAATCTTAACTACTAATAGTCTGTTGATTGGAAGCCTTACTGACAACATAAACAGTTGATTAACACTTATTTTGGATATTCTATGTATCACATACTGTTGTCTTACAATAAAATAAGCTGCCGAAAAGAAAATAGTATTAAGAACATCATAAGGAAAATAAAATATATTTATAGTACTGAGTAACATTTATTAAAAAATATCTACATGTAAGTGAACCTGCACAGTTCAAACTTATGTTGTCCAAGTGTCAACTCTGTAAGTAACTTGGAAAAGGGTTCAAATGGATGACCAGTCAGATCTTCTTACATACAACATTGAAATCAATGCTATTTCAAAATGTGTTACATTGTGACCTCACCAGGGCAGGCAGTAGTAGAAATAATCATATACAAAGTAGTACTACTATTAAGATTCCACCTTACCTTCCACCCATCCTCCCTTTACTGGGTAATGGAAAAAAATATAGGATGCTTGATGGATTATTTGGTTTATCTTTTGTGTCTACTGGTATTATGAGAATAGGAAATACTATATCTCTAGCACAACTCAAATCAATAAACTTCTACTAAGATTTATGGGAGTTGCAACATATTGAACTCTATTTACTTCTTTCCAATGATCATAGAAATCCACATTCAATGTCAATGGCATGGAAGCATTATAACAAGTGTAGAAAGTCTCAAAGATAATTCAGTTTTTCTTTGACAGCTGTCAGATAATCCTAGTTTATCCTTGTACATATTGTATATATTATATTAAATTATATCCAATATATTATATTCATTACACACAATGCATTATATCTTGAATGAGTGAAAATAAAATCAGCATGTGTCCCCAAGAGCTGAAGAAAACCAAAGTATTTAGTTATTCTAGAAATTTGAACCCACTAATTTTGCTGATAAAAATATATATCCATGCCAGAATCCATAAATACACTAAACACCAAAACTACATAAAACCCAAAAATTGGAAAGAGGAAAATCTCATCTCCACTATCTCTATAATTCTAAGATATAAGTAAAGGCAAGTGATCAACTCTGATTTTTAGTTCTTGGACATGAAAATGTGGGGTATTGAGAATTCTGTGAATAGTGAATTCCTCAATAATATTAGGAAATAGGCTAAGGAAGAATTAATACAAATATATGCTCTTTAATATTTCAATCCAATTTTATTTCTATAACCTAATAGTCAACAAAAAGAACTCTGAACACAGTATTATGAATTTTCCAGATTGACTATGTCTCTGTATCAGTCAGAACTCCAACAGAGAAACAGAACCAGTAAGATCCCCCCAACTTGTTCTCTCTCTCACTCTTTCTCTCTCTCTCTCCCTTCTTTCTCTCCCCTCTCTCTCTGTATATATATGATATATATTATCTATATCTGTATATATTGATCCACACATATACATCTATATAAGTATATACAGAAAGATAGAATAGATATATTTAGATATATAAAGAGAGAGAGAGGTAAATATATATATTATATATATATATGAATTTTTAGGTTGAAACTTCTTAAGCAGGAACTGATTTTAAGTTGATACATAAGTTGATGATGACAGTTTCACCCCTTGCTGTCACATATGCATATACTATCCTTAATCCACACCTAATTTATACAGAAAGACAATAACAAAGTCATACTTCCACTGAACATGATACAATTGTCCCACATATAACTAAAAATATGCTAAACTTCTCCCCAGAAAATAATTCGAAGTCCTTGGGTGACATTTACTCTCTTTAGTGTTTTTTATGCAAGTATAATTAATATACAGCATTATATTAGTTTTCGGTGTGAAATATGATTCAGCAATTCTGTACATTACTCAGTGCTCATCACAGTGTATTCTTAATCTCCTTCACCTATTTCACTCATCTCCCCATGCACCTCCCCTCGGATAACCATCAGTTTGTTCTCTATATTTAAGTTCCTCAAAATACTAAAAATAGAATTACCATATGATTCAGCAATTCTACTACTAAGTATTTACCCAAAGAAAATGAAAGCTCTAATTGAAAAAGATCTATGCATGCCTCTGCTTATTGCAGCATCACTTATAATAGCCAAGATATGGAAGCAACCCAAGTGTCCATCCATAAATGAATGGATGAAGAAGTTATGGTATATTTATACAAGTGGAATATTACTCAGCCATAAAAAGGAAATATTTCCATTTGCAACAACATGGTTGGATCTAGAGGGTATAATGTTAAGTTAAAAAGTTGGAGAAAGAGATAGTATATAATTTCACTCATGTGTAATTTAAGAAGCAAAACGAATGAACACACAAAAAAGACAAACAATAAAGCAGATTCCTAAATATAGAGATATTCACCCTTCTTGATATCACATAACTAAAATTCTGAGATGTAAAGATATAAATGATTATTAATACATCTTATGTTAGATTATAAGGGGATAGGAGGGAAAGATACGAATACCATATTTATTCATACAAACACACTCAAACATTAATAACTATAATAAAGAAGAAATACTTCATGAAAATTAGTTACACACTCACACAAACATATTCATTATAATGATAAAGAATAAATTCTCATGAAAAGTACAGTCCTTGTTTCTGCAACTGGTCATATGGTCAGAGTTGGTATTCTATGACTACCTATTATTTTGGTAGGCATCTCAGCTGACTGTCACTTATTGCTTGATGGAGTGACGTAAACTTTCATTCCTTAAGGGACTTGCTCATTAGCAGTCATCTTCAAGTTGAGTCATTTTAGTTTTCCATTGACCTTTATCACAGGACATGGTAATGCGAAGAGATGCCTTAAGGGATCTCCTGTGTTCCAGACATAACTTTACTGCCTGCACTGTGTGGTAAAAGTCTAATTTCTCCTTGGTAATCAGCATCAATGACCACATTCACTAAACCATTTGCCACATTACATAAATCAACATAGACTCATAACTCTGACCATTTCTCCTTTCAATACAAAATGAACAATCAGGTATAATATTCAAACTTTTCTGCTTGCTGGGAGGATTTCCATTCACCACTTTCCTTCAGGGATGTTCCAAAAAGATAGTAGTGCTATAGCTATCTACTTTTGGGCAGTTTCAGCGTATCACATAGAACCATCTGTAAACAAGGTTAAGAGTTCATAGGGAACTCTTCATGAGGCAACAAGTGTTACTGGGAAAGAGAAGGTAGCAAGAATAAAGATCATGGGCATTAGGGCTACTTCCTCATGTGACTTACTTGTGCCTTCAGGGCTTCTGAAGCCCATTATCCTTTGATAGTAGAGTTTTGCTGTTTACATCCGACCTTAAGACTTGAAGAGTCAAATGGGATTCAGTACATCATGGGCAACTCAGGTGATGTTATATCTTGGTGGCTCGTGTTTAAGCCTTTAATGTTTATTAAGGCTCAATAGCTAGCCAAAAGCTGTTTCTCAAAAGAGTAGTCATCCCCAAAGGATAATAAAGTTTTGATCTAAAATCCTGAGACTGAGGCCTATAGGGAGCTACCACAGGCTCCAAATAGCCTCTCATTCTGCCAATCACTTCAGGCAGCACCAGATCTGCTGGATTTATATGGTCCAAGTGGCAGAGTAGTTAGTATGGTAGTCTAGATCTGTTGCAGACCCTTTTCTAAATGTTCTCAAAACTAGCAACTCTTTGAGTTACTTGGTAAATAGAATGGAATAACACACTCAAATAAGGAATAAGTTGCATCCATAATCTAAATAGTGCTACTCTATGTTGTACCTCATTTTTGGCTATGAAAGAGGCCAGATACAATAACTTGTCTTTTACCTTAAAAGGGATCTATATGTGTGACACCACTGGACTCCTATAAATTTCACTGATTTTAGAGACTTCTGAAGTTTTGTCAGATTTTTTTCCAACTCTCTGACATGCAAATGTCTCACCAATATTGGCATTATCACTACTTCTTGCTCACTAGTTACAGTCAGCACATCATCGATATAATGGACCAACAATATGTCATATGGGCCGGTAACATGGTCATGAAACAGAAAAGTGATCAAGATCCCTATAAGTTAGAGAGTTTATATATAGAAAGGAAGGTATATTGCTGGTCTTATTAACTGAAAGCAAATTGCTTCTGGTGATTTTTACTAATACATATCCAGAAAAAAATTATTTTCCAGCTCAATAGCTGCATTCCACATACAAAGACATGGATTAATTTGCTCAAGCAAATTAGGGTCATTTTTACATTTTGATTCAGCAGCAATCTATACTGTTAATCCTGATAAAACACTTTGAATAGAGCTATATATATAGGTATTCTGAATTTAGATTGATACAGTAAATATTCTTTCTGAATCAAAATGTAAAAAGATCCTAATTTGCATACAGTTTTCCATAGCACAAATTAGGACATTTTAAATTAGCATAGAACAATTTTTAAATAACCATTAGCTGTTTTCCCTTAGGCTGATTTTAAAGCATATCAACATGTCAAAAATTTTTTTAAAGTGAGGAAGAAAACTTTAAAAGCTGAAAAAGATGTACAATGACAGATTCATAAAGCACATTCATGAAGAGACTGAGTTTTTGAAACAATAATTTTTGCCATTGTAATACAGATGTTATTAAAAGATTCAAATTGGTGTATTAACCTAACAGCTTGAAAATGGCAGTTTACACATCACTTAGTACAATGAGATTCCATCAAAGTCTATTACTATTATTAATCTTTTCTATTCACTGATAAATTTGATAAGGTACATGTTAGTAACTCTAAATTAAAAATAAGAAGCATTTTCTCTTCTTCATTGTAATAGTTATATATTAGTTGTCCTTAGCAATTTCTTTAAGCTATTGGAAAAATATCTTTAAAAAATTAATACATTAAATGAACACTCAGTTCAACTAAAAGTGTATGAGAAAGCATTTTATTATATCCAGATTCCACAGAGAGATTCCACAGAGGTACACCATCTATTTCCAAAATTACAGTATTTTCCACAGTAATATAATTTTAAAAAGTTAGAGTGAGATTTTATTTAAGGAATCATTTCACTTTTCTTATCAAATGATCTCATGATAGTTGACAGAATATCTAAGCAGTTGGTTTCATTCTTTAATCTCCACTAGCATCAGTTAAGGACTAGAAATTTGCATGTGGTTAACCTCAAATCAGACTGAGAATTTAGCCTGAGCTTAAGTTCTCGAGTAAAATTTGAAACACCAACCAATTCCATTGTATTCATAAATATGGTTAAAGTCTTTGACAGCTTTTAGTTGCTTTATCATGTGAAAATCTTGGTTTCTATAGACCTTTTATTATCATTAATTTACAACACTTTTGCCATTTCATACCAGACATTACTAGTGTCCTCCTTACCCCAGCAACATGCTTTTATAGATGACTTTAAACAATAATTGTATGATTAATATTTACAGATAAATTTTAAGCAGGGCTTAGGAGTCCCTGGTAAAGAGAAATACAGGCTTATGTAAGCATGTTCCTGGTCCTTTTTTTAAAATTGAAGTATAATTGACATATAACATTATATTGGTTTCAAGTGCACAATACAGTGATTGATTTGGCAACTGTAAATGTTACAAAAGCCTCACCATATAAAGTATAGTTACCATCTGTCACTATACATAGTTATTACAATATTACTGGCTATGCTCTGTATGCTTTTTATCTCTGTGACTTATTCATTTTATAACTGGAAGTTTGTACTGCTTAATCCCCTTTGTCTAGTAGAATCAGAAACCTATTTTACCCATTATAAATCTGTTTCTATTTTGTTTTTATTGTTTGTTTATTTGTTCATTTGTTTGGTGTTTTAGATTCCACATACAAGTGAAATAACATGGTATTTTTCTTTGTCTGACTTACTTTGATTAGCCTCCTATCCTCCAGGTCCATCCATGTTACAAATGACAAGATTATTTCCTTCTTTTTTATAGTTGAGTAATATTCCATTGTATATATCTACCGCATCTTCTTTCTGTATTCTTCTATTGATAGACACTTAGGTTGGTTTCATATCTTGGTTATTTTTTTTAAGATTTATTTATTCATTCATTCAGAGAGAGCGAAGAGAGAGGCAGAGACACAGGCGGAGGGAGAAGCAGGCTCCATGCAGGAAGCCCAATGTGGGACTGGATCCCGAGTCTCCAGGATCACACTCCAGGCTGCAGGCGGCGCTAAACTGCTGCGCCACCGGGGCTGCCCTCATATCTTGGTTATTGTAAATAATGCTGCAGCAAACATACAGGTGCATATATTTTTTTCAAAACAGTATTTTTGTTTTCTTTGGGTAAATACCCAGAATTAGAATTATTGGCTTATACAGTAATTCTAGTTTTAGTTGTTTTTTTTTTTTTTTTTTTTTTTTTTTTTCAGGACAGTCCATACTGTTTCCATTATAGCTGCACCAATTTACATTCCCACCAGCAGTGTACAAGAGTTTCCTTTTCCCCTTGCCAATTCTTATTATTTCTAGCCTTTCTGATACTAGCCATTCTGACTGGTGTGAAGTGATAACCCATTGTGATTTGGATTTGCATATCCGTGATGATCAGAGCTGTTGAACATTTTTTCATATGTCTGTTGACCATCTGCATGTTTTCTTTGGAAAAATGTCTATTCAGGTCATTTGCCCACTTTTTAATCATATGATTTGGAGTTTTGTGTATGGGGTTGTAATGAGTTCTTTATATATGTTGGATAATTAACTCTTTATCAGATATATCATTTGAAAATATTTTCTTCCATTCAGTGGGTTGCTTTTTCATTTTGTAAATGATTTCCTTCACTGTGCAAACATTTTTTTAGTTTAATATAATCTCAATTGTTTATTTTTGCTTTTGTTTTCCTTACCTGGTCTTTTAGGATCATGGATACTGTAACTCTAAGGTAATTAAATTATTTGATTAAATCTAACCAGATTTGAGAACCAACTCTAGATTCCCATTCTTAATGTTCTGTGTCAATAATTAAAACTTGACTAATATTGAATTGGTACCTGAACTGGATCCAGAATTGCATTCTGTGGATCAATATAAAAGCATTCCATACAAGAATTTGGGTCACAGCAATACAGCAGTTGAGAAAAACTAAACACAGAGTGGAAGACAGTGAAGTTGATCTGGAATTTACCAGTTATCTCTGCATCTTCCTGACCCTCTATCTATCCACAGCAATTCAAAAGGTAATGATCACTGGTTTACTTCTTTCTCCAGAAACTCATATAGGTCCCTCTTTGACCAACTCTAAATTGAAACAATTCCAAGAGTAACAAAATTGACAATTGAATTATATATATAGTAATTTAAGGCTTTACCTTGGAAAAGAAGGTGAAGATAGCTTAACATAAGTGGGTGTAAGAAAACACTGAGACTACTAATTAAAGGGAACACATAGAAAAATGTAAAAACAATGAAAGGTTATTAAAAGAGCGAATAAGTAATACCAAAAGGAATACACATGTATTCAGTATACAGTTTTTTTCTGCTTTCTATATTCAGCTGTGTTAGCACATTTTGGGTCCAGCTGTCAGTACCTGGTAGCATAACATAGCAGGGGGTAGTAAAATTACATATGAAACAACCCAATTTCTGCCTTTTATTGGTATCATTTACCTACATTTTTTAATCATCTATGAGCTACTTTTTATATAGAATTGCTTATTGCAGCACAAAATTCACTTTGCAAACATGTGGACACATCATCCCTAAAATACAGGCTAAGATTATCTGCCATAATGTTAGTCTTGTGTGTATATATATATATATATATATATATATATATTTAAGATTTATTTATTTATTTATTTATTTATTTATTTATTCATTCATTCATTCATGAGAGAGGCAGAGAGAGAGAGGCAGAGACACAGGCAGAGGGAGAAGCAAGCTCCATGCAGGGAGCCAGATGTGGGACTCAATCCCGGGACTCCAGGATCACGCCCTGGGCCGAAGGCAGGTGCTAAACCACTGAGCCACCCAGGGATCCCCGTGTATACACATATATTATGTACATATCTTATCCCTAACAATTCTCCCTCCTATATTTTGTTTAATAGAAATGCAAATAAATGCATTAAAGATATTTATTGCAGTATTGTTGAAATAACAAAATGTTAGAGGAAGTATATATGCCTTTTGATAAGGAAAATTTTATTTAATTATTCTACCTGCATAAAATGAAATTATATCTATATGATTGTGTATACATATATGTGTATGTCATGTACAAATGTATACATAAGTAAACTTCTTATGTGTACATACCATACATGTGTATGCATGTCTGACAGCATATGCATATGAACAGAGGATCGTACACATATAATCACATACATACAGAAACATATACCTAGGCATGCACATATATATAAATAAATTGTCACTTGATTTGGTTTGATAACAACAAAATACATATCTTTGGCTTATAAGAAATACATTTTGGCACAAAAAACATGTTCACTGAAGCTCCGCTTCATATACTTTTCCTCCAAGATCTAGAATGATTGAATGATTCTTAACTGAGATATTATTGTTCACATGAGCCATGAGAGGAGAAAAGGAGAGAGACAGCAATCAGGTGATGTCTCTACATGCTTCTGCAGAGAAGAGGTATATATTAATTTTGCCCTTATTTCTTCAGTCCGAAATAAGTCACATGGAGAAGACTGATGTCAGTGTGGTGAGGGAGATAAATTCTCCCAAAGGAAAGGAGAAGCAATTATATAGAAACAAAATGCTGAAAAAACACACATATATACATATACACACACGGAGGAAAGGGATTAATGTGTGTGTGGGTTTGTGTGTATGTACAATGGAGGAGTAGATCTGTATGTTCTTATTTTATGAAGAAGGATATTTGTAAGCACATATACTACCTTATTTCTTTGAGTTTGGATTTGATATGAGAGAATCTTTCATTTTGTTTTTGCTGTATAAACATTTTTAAAATGTAAAAATGAGAAAAAATGGTGCTTAATATTAAACATAAAAATAAAACTTTTAATGTGAAATATAAACTATCATAAATCTTAAAGATCATTCTTTAAAGGTTTTTATTACGAAAATATTTCGTTATCTATATAAGAACTTAAAGGAAGAACAATCCCCTTACAATAAACTGAATAAATTCAAAGTGTGTATATCCCAAAATTCCCCCTTGTTCTTTACCTTAGGAAATAATCTTTTACCCTGAGTAGAATGTTAGTTATGGGTTTTCCCTATATGACTTTCGTCAGGCTGAAGATGTTCCATTTTATTTCTAGTTTTGATAGTTTGATAAAAATTTTATTTTTTTAAATACATTGGAGATACATTTTGTCAATACAACTTCACAACTCAAAATGCAGAGGTTATTCAAACAGGAAGAATAGGTAAAACATAATAATGTGGGGTCACAGCACTTTATTTTGTTTAATAAGAGACTTATTTGAAAAGGAGAAAATTATCATATGACTATATAGAAGAAATCAAGAATTTACCTAGATTAAAAATTGCTATAATGACAAAAATAATTAAATTATATCTTCTACTAATTTTAGCACATTTGTCAACTTCCAAAATAAATGTTTAATGAAAATATGTCAAATCCTTTTATTGCAATTGTATGATAGCATATACACACACACAAATATAATTTGTTGCTATTGTTTGAATAAAAAAGTTATCTTCAATTAAGTATACTGGGTAACTACATTATTTTATAATAATTATCTCATAGTTTTTCTATGATTATAATTTATAAGTATAAATTATCATGTCAATTATAAGTATTTATGCTTACAGTTTATAAGTATAAATTATGATCATACATTCTCAATCTCCTTAAAAATAGTAATAATGATAATTTCTAATGTTAATGCCATATCCAACCTATACCATATTTACTCTGTAGAAAGAATAAGTTGACATGATAATTGCATCACAATCGGAAAACATTCTATTCTGTGACCCAGATCAACATGCTGTAAATCAACATTTAGTTCTAATTTTGACAATGAGTTACATATTATTTTAGCTTCATTGAATTTATTGTAAAACTTATGCCTGAAATATTTTCCTCATTTCTTTTAGCTACTGATTTTTTTTTTCTACCACAGTACGATCCATTTGAAACTATCTGGAATCAAATATTTTTTCATGATTTTATATTTAAAAGTGTAAATATTTAGACATTTAAATAAATTTTTATGATGTAGTTTTTCATGTAAAAGTGATAAGCCATTTGATGTAAAAAAATGATACTATATTGTTTTCCATACATCAAAAGTATAAACATATTCTTTCCTTTAGGCCATTTACTGAGGCAAACAGTAAAGTAACAAATTTATTTAAGAAAGTATAAGTTAAAAAAACAACAACAACAACAAAAAAAAAGGAAGTATAAGTTAGGGCAGCCCGGGTGGCTCAGTGGTTTAGCATCGCCTTTGGTCCATGGTGTGATCTCAGAGACCCGGAATCGAGTCCCGCATCAGGCTCCCTGCATGGAGCCTGCTTCTCCTTCTGCCTGTGTCTCTGCCATTCTCTCTGTGTGTCTCTATGAATAAATAAATAAAATCTTAAAAAAAAGAAAGCATAAGTCAGATATCAGTATTTTGTAATTAAAAGTTAATTCTGATCTAATCTCCATAGTTCATATTTCAATATTAAATGTCAATATTAAAATTTCAAGTACTATCCAGATTCTGAACACTGTAGTGATCAAAAACAGACTAATATCCTATCTCTTTAATAGATCTTCTCATATCTCTTATATTGTCAATTGTTTGTCATTTCGGCACACACGTGTGTCCATCTTTCTTTTCTTTTACCTGATCAACAATATGGAAAGAAATAGGGCAGAAAGTAAAGCAACAAATAGTTTTTAAGACTATAAATTGAGATAGTTCCCAGTATTTCATAGTATTGTGTACACAAAACTGTATTTAATCGTATGAGTGAATAATTTTTATTGCTCTATAAACATATTTTATTTAATCTCTTGGAAGTTTCATCAACAAGTCTCACTTCTTTAAACAAACTCTTTTGTTGATTTTCATGATGCAACAATCTCCCGTTTGTCCTCCATCTTGATCTCCAACACTAGCCCAGTTTCTTCTCTTGGACATCTAAATCTTAGGAGCTCTATTTAGAAGCTCTTACCTAGTCATATGGCTTTGTGTAACATCCCTAAATGACAGTGCCCAAATTGATGTACTCTATTCTAGAGCTTTCCTCTGGGCACAATATCATATATTCAACTGTGTGTTTCAAACTACAACATGATTTCCCAAGTCAGATCTCTCTGGGAGTCATCCTTGAATTGCTACCCTTCTATGAATTCTTGCAGAGTTAGACTTCCTCATATTTCTCTAATCATTTCACTTCTTTTCATCTCCACTGCTGCCATTCTGATTCACGCCATCATTATCTCTGGTGCTTACTGCTACAGTTTCTAGTCTTCCTCCTCCAATAATACCTTCTGCCAATGCATTCTCTATAGGATATGTTGTTACATATATAAAATATTATATTATGCAACTCCCCACTTCAACTTAAGCTTTTGCTTTCCCTTACCATAAGGACAAAATCCAAACTCATTTATTTATCTTAGTTAACCCTAATTATCTTAGTAGCAAACTGTAAGTAAATCATTGTTAATTGCACTCTATTTCATATATATTCATATTTATATATGTAAATGAGTAACAATAAATTATAAGCTAAACTGTAGTATTAGGAGTATTAACCAAAATTTAGTATTCAAAAACAAAGGATCATAAGAAGGATGATAGACAGGGAGGCAAAGGGAAAAGTAGAGTTCTATATAATTATTTGAGACCGGAGATACTTTAAGGACAAGGATGTATCTGTAGCTCAGGAAGAAACTGGAAAACCATTTGCATTGTTTCTCTCTAGTCTCTGCTTGTGTGTGTGTGTATGTGTGTGTGTGTGTGTCCCCTCCCTGAAGAATAGATTTCTTGTTGGTTTTATGAATGGATGGAGAAACTTGATAAAATTAAATGTGAAGCCATATTTCCACAATCGTTTTCATTCTTTTCTTTAGGCCTGCCACTGGGAAAATGTATTTGCTTTTTCCTTGATACATATTTTCCTCAATTCACAATGGGGTCACATCCCAATAAACTTGTTGTATGTTGAAAATATCTTAAGTGGAATGTGCATTTAATACATCTAACCTATTGAACACCATAGCTTAGCCTAACCTACCTTAAGCATACTCAGAACATTTACATTAGCCTACAGTTAGGCAAAATGCATTGGCAAATACATTATGTCTATTATATAATAAAGTTTTAAATATCTCATGTAATTTATTGAATACCATGCTGACAGTGAAAAACATAATGGTTGTATGGGTATCGGTTCTTTACCTTCCTAAACAAGTGGTTGACTGGGAGTTGCAGCTTGTTGTCACTGCCCACACTATTGAGAGAATATGGTACTGCATATCGCTAGCCTGAGAAAGGATCAAAATTCAAAGTACAGTTTCTGCTGAATGTGTATTGCTTTTGCACCATCATAAATTAGAAAGATCATAAATCTATCATAAGTCAGGGGCTGTCTGTACATCAAAATGTGCCATGATTTGAATCATCTGACTTCCAATTAAATCCCCCATGTCCTACAGAAATTTATCTCAGCTAGTTTTAATTTATTTTTTATTTTTTAAAATATTTTATTTATTTATTCATGAGAGACACAGACTGAGAGAGAGAGAGAGGCAGAGACACAGGCAGAGGGAGAAGCAGGCTCCATGCAGGGAGCCTGATGTGGGAATCAATCCCAGGACTCCAGGATCACGCCCTGAACCAAAGGCAAGCGCTAGACTGCTGAGCCACCCAGGGATTCCCTCAGCTAGTTTTTAAGGAGAAAACTAATAAGCTAAATATGATCTGAATAAAATGAAATGTTTTCATGTTATAGAAGTTAATGTTTATTGGATAGAGTAGATTATAGTTAAATACATTTTATACAACAAAGTAGAGTTTTTGATTATTTAGATTGGTAAATTCTTAACTCACCCTAAGCTTCTAAAAATAGTTCAATTTCTTAGACCATATCACTTGAAGTATAGACTCCAAATAATGTTTTCTGAAGGATTATATTAATTTCTTAGTAATATACTCTAAGGAAAAATCACAAACTGTTGAATGTCTAAGAGTATGGACGATAACAAAGGGACTTGAAATCATGTGATAAAATGCTTGCAGATATTAGAGATATTTAGTCCTGACACCTGTTTTTTTTTTTAGAGCTTAGTGTGTCTGTAACAGATATTTTTACTAGCTAAGTGTGTTAAGGAAGAATAATTTGAATCCCCATCTGTTGTTTGAGAGACAGATCATTAGGGTCATTAAAAATTTATTTAAGAAGCAATGGTAAAAGTACTAATCATCATTATATCATTAAATTTTCCGTATAGGTACAAACGTAAATATCACATAAGAATTTTAAAATGTTTGCTTTAAATGTCAGTTAATAAACTGAAGTCACAGAGAATTTCAAGAATCTCACTGACCGGGATCCCTGGGTGGCGCAGCGGTTTGGCGCCTGCCTTTGGCCCAGGGCGCGATCCTGGAGACTCGGGATCGAATCCCACGTCGGGCTCCCGGTGCATGGAGCCCGCTTCTCCCTCTGCCTGTGTCTCTGCCTCTCTCTCTCTCTCTGTGACTATCATGAATAAATAAATAAAATCTTAAAAAAAAAAAAAAAAAAGAATCTCACTGACCTTACTAGAAAAGGAATCAGTGTACAAATTTATTTAACACTCATTAGAACCATTCCCATTTCTTCCACACTTTTTAAAAGCAAACCTAATTATTCCTGCTGCCTTGACATTTTTACTACTTCATATGCCTCATCAGTTTAAAACATTTACTTCTGTGACTGCTGAACCATTGAGCAAATTGGTTCTTCAGATCAATATTCTTCAAAAAAGAAGAAGCTCTACACAGGTGTCTGGCAATGTTTATTCACTGAAAGCAGTAAATCTACTGTTGATAGTTGGCAAAGTGACACTCCATTTTAGGTCTTTAATCATTTATCCATTTCCTAAGAAAACTGTAACTTGAAAGAAAAAAAGGAGAGAAAGCTCAATGTGTACTATTAAATAAAAATAGCCAATCAGTCAACACAGAAACTCTCTCTTCATAGCAATCAGCAACAGCTGTATCCCAATTAAGGCTATGATTTTGCAGGTGCTCAGAGAAGTCTATGTCAAAATAAATCCACTTATTTAAAATGTTTTGAACCATTATAAAGTCTTCATAGACAAGTTCAGGGGGAAAAAAACTGCAGGGATTTTCAGACAACTTATTTATAAGTGTCAAGATTCTTGGGTAAAAGAAGCAAATGAGATCAAAACAAGGAGATGTCTAGAAAAACATCATTCTATTATTAGCTGTAAAGATAGAAAAGGGGAGTTTGAACAGCACTACATATAATTGGGTAGAAACTGATGAAACCCTATTCAATACATTTCTCAACATCTTATAGAAAAATAATCCCTTGTAATATCCAGCTCAACCGATGTGTTTATGTCATGGCATGTATACTTAAGATCATTTCTCTTGAATCATTTAAGATGGAATTTAATAAATATTACTTATAAATAGCACTAAAACAGTTATTTTAAATTTTACTTTACACATAAATCACAGAGTGATGTTTTCAATTTAAATTCCCTCAAGCTACTTCTAGGGATTCTGATTTTGCAGTAATATAATTAATTTGTTTAGGGAATCTTTATTTTTATCAAATATACCTGGTAAATATAACATAGATATCCCACTCAAACAATATTTTGAGAAAACCTATTCTAAATTTGTTCAAGTAAAAGAAGCATAGTTTTTAATTTCCTTTCAAATTTTGTATTTTTAAAATGCTGATTTCTGAACTTAATAAAATATATATATTTTAAAAATGCTGATTTCCAAAACAAAAGCCAAATTCACACATATACACACAGATATTTTTTGCTTACATATACCAAGTAGTTTCTGATAATGGTTAGCTTTTTCTCTCTCTGAGTCTACTCACCAGAAGAAGGATGTATCTGTTTTATATTAAACAGCCATTATCATGAATGTTATCTACAGCACTAGGAAACTATAAAGTTTAATTATTCAATGTTTGCATGATACTTTGAAGATGAGATGTTTTGTTTAAGAGCTAAATATTATTGTAGCTATTAAACATCTGTTGTATATTATAGTTAGAGTCGATGACATTTTACAGCAGCATACGAAATTATTCCTCTAGAAATTCATAGGTTGTCAGAGTTGAATACATCATTTAGGGCAACAATACATTATTGATTTATTTTAAGAGATTAAGAAAAAGGGTTTTGTTATGCCAGTACTACTACTTTTGTTTTTGTTTGTTTTTAAAGATTTATTTATTTGACAGAGAGAGAGAGAGTACAAGCAGGGGGGAGTGGCATGCAGAAAGAGGGAGAGAGAGAGAGAGGCAAGCTCTGCCTGCTGAGTAGGGAGCCTGATGCTGAGCTCTAGGACCCTAGGATCACGACCTGAGACAAAGGCAGAAGCTCAACCAAATGAGCCATCCAGGTGCCCCTACTACTTTTATTAAAAAGTATGAGAGAAATGTAAAATAAATTCAATTTGAAATTAGGGGAAAGGCAATTTGATTGCATCTCACTTCTCAACAGAAATTATAGAAGACAGAAGACAATAGAATTATTACATTAATGTGCTGAGAGAAAACTGTCATTTTAGAATACTTTATGTAGGAAAAAGATTCAATATTTTTAGAAAGTATTCTACAGTTTTTGCTGGTGGAAAGGTAAATTGCAATAGCTACTTATTCATTTTACATTTTAATTGAAATATAAAAAATATACATCTTATTGAAGCATAAAGTGTATCAATTATAAGTATAAAGTCTGATGACATTTTAAAATGTAAACATACCCACATTAGCAAAACCCAGATTAAGATGTAGAGTATGTTTCATGCCTCAGAAACTTCCCTTCTCCCTTTTCCAGGACTTAAAAAAAAAAAAAAAATTTTTGTGACTTTAAACACTTTGATCTTGGATTAATTTTACTTAATCTTGATATTTGTATAAATGGAATCATTTATTATGCATTATTTTGTGTCTGGCTTTTTTGTTCAACAATATATATTTTTAAGATTCATCCATATTTTGTATATAGTGTGATATTCACTGTTTTTATTGTCTTGTACTATTCCATTTTACCAATAGGTTACAACTTGTTTGTTGTACAACTCTATTATGATTGAGACACTTAATTGTTTCCAGATTAGGATTATAAGTAACTGTGCTGACATGCTACAGTATGACATTTCTCTGGATATATATAAAAGTAGACTTCCAAGGTAATAGTATGTGCATTTTGATATTATGGTTTTATTATTAATCAGTTTAATATTTAAAATCTAGTGTCCACATTTAATGCAATCCCTATCAAAATACCATGGACTTTCTACAGAGAGTTAGAAAAATTTATTTTAAGATTTGTGTGGAATCAGAAAAGACCCCTAATAGCCAGGGGAATTTTAAAAAAGAAAACCATAGCTGAGGGCATCACAATGCCAGATTTCAGGTTGTACTACAAAGCTGTGGTCATCAAGACAGTGTGGTACTGGCACAAAAACAGACACATAGATCAGTGGAACAGAATAGAGAATCCAGAAGTGGACCCTGAACTTTATGGTCAACTAATATTCGATAAAGGAGGAAAGAGTATCCACTGGAAGAAAGACAGTCTCTTCAATAAATGGTGCTGGGAAAATTGGACATCCACATGCAGAAGAATGAAACTAGACCACTCTCTTGCACCAGACACAAAGATAAACTCAAAATGGATGAAAGATCTAAATGTGAGACAAGATTCCATCAAAATCCTAGAACACAGGCAACACCCTTTTTGAACTCGGCCACAGTAACTTCTTGCAAGATACATCCACGAAGGCAAAAGAGACAAAAGCAAAAATGAACTATTGGGACTTCATCAAGATAAGAAGCTTTTGCACAGCAAAGGATACAGTCAACAAAACTAAAAGACAACCTACAGAATGGGAGAAGGTATTTGCAAATGACCTATCAGATAAAGGGCTAGTTTCCAAGATCTATAAAGAACTTATCAAACAACACCAAAGAAACAAACAATCCAATCATGAAATGGGCAAAAGACATGAACAGAAATCTCACAGAGGAAGACACAGACATGGCCAACATGCACATGAGAAAATGCTCTGCATCACTTGCCATCAGGGAAATACAAATCAAAACCACAATGAGATACCACCTCACACCAGTGAGAAGGGGGAATTAACAAGGCAGGAAACCACAAATGTTGGAGAGGATGCAGAGAAAAGGGAACCCTCTTGCACTGTTGGTGGGAATGTGAACTGGTGCAGACACTCTGGAAAACTGTGTGGAGGTTCCTCAAAGAGTTAAACATAGACCTGCCCTACGACCCAGCAATTGCACTATTGGGGATTTACCCCAAAGATACAGATGCAATGAAACGCCAGGACACCTGCACCCCGATGTTTATAGCAGCAATGGCCACAATAGCCAAACTGTGGAAGGAGCCTCAGTGTCCAATGAAAGATGAATGGATAAAGAAGATGTGGTCAATGTATACGATGGAATATTACTCAGCCATTAGAAATGACCAATACCCACCATTTGCTTCAACGTGGATGGAACTGGAGGGTATTATGCTGAGTGAAATGAGTCAATTGGAGAAGGACAAACATTATATGTTCTCATTCATTTGGGGAATATAAATAATAGTGAAAGGGAATAGAAGGGAAGGGAGAAGAAATGTGTGGGAAATATCAGAAAGGGAGACAGAACATGAAGACTCCTAACTCTGGGAAACGAACTAGGGGTGGTGGAAGGGGAGGAGGGTGGGGGGTGGGGGTGAATGGGTGACGGGCACTGAGGGGGGCACTTGACGGGATGAGCACTGGGTGTTATTCTGTATGTTGGTAAATTGAACACCAATAAAAAATAAATTTATTATAAAAAAAATAAAATAGTGTCCATTTTGATTTATAATTTGAATTACGTGGTTATATGTGTGCATGCATGTTTGTGTGTCAATATGTGTATATATTCATATATGTATAAATTATAGAATACTATACACTTTTTTTTGTTACACTTTTTTTAAAGATTTATTTATTTACTTATTTGAGAGAAAGAGAGAATGCAAGCCTATGAGTAAGAGGAGGAGCAGAGGGAGAAACAGAAGGAGACTCCCCACTGAGCAAGGAGCCTAATGGGGGGCTTTATCTCAGGAAACCCAGGCCATGACCTGTGCTGAAATCAGGAATAAAACGATCAACCAATTGAGCCACCCAGGTGGTCCAATACTATACATATTTTAAATCATTCACAGTTTATATATATAGGCATATACACACAAACAGAAGCATATAACCCCATCAGCTATAAAAATATACATTTAAGTATACATGTGATACATAATCTCAAATATTATAATACATAATACCATTATATATATTATATAGTATATTATACATATTTCTAATTTACTAGCTTTTTAATGTTTTTTTCGGTTACTCTAAGAATTGTATCAAAATATTTTACTATGGTTGGATTTGCATATTTTATTTTTAATCATGTCAGATTTTACTTTATATTTTACTATGATTGGATTTGTATATTTTATTTTTAATTTTGTCAGATTTTACTTTATATATTATGAGATGATCTTATTCTTTCTTGTTGAATTAACATTTTAACATTATAAAATGGAACAGCCTTCTATACTTTTGTACTAATTCTAGCATCAAAACCTATTTCATCTTATACTAATAAAATTACATCAACTTTTTTTTGTATTGCATGATATAATTTTTGTTCTTTAATAATCAGTGTTTATATATTCTCATATTTAAGATATCTCATAAATAGTGAAGAATGTTGCATTTAATTAGTGTATCAGTATTTATATTTTGCTAGACTATACCACTTTTCAGTTAAGAAAATTATAGGTAAGAGGAGGGGCAGGATGGTGGAAGAGTAGGGTCTCCAAATCACCTGTCTCCACCAAATTACCTAGAAAACCTTCAAATTATCCTGAAAATCTATGAATTCAGCCTGAGAATTAAAGAAAGAACAGCTGGAACGCTACAGTGAGAAGAGTTCGCGCTTTATCAAGGTAGGAAGACGGGGAAAAAGAAATAAAGGAACAAAGGCCTCCAAGGGGGAGGGGCCCCGCGAGGAGCCGGGCTGAGGCCGGGGCGAGTGTCCCCAGGACAGGAGAGCCCCGTCCCGGAGGAGCAGGAGCTGCACCGACCTTCCCGGGGGAAAGGGGCTTGCGGGGAGTTGGAGCAGGACCCAGGAGGGCGGGGATGCCCTCGGGCTCCCGGGGACACTAACAGGCACCTGCGCCCCGGGAGAGTGCGCCGAGCTCCCTAAGGGCTGCAGCGCGCACGGCGGGACCCGGAGCAGCTCAAGGGGGGGGGGGGGCTCCGCGGAGGGGGCTGCGGGGCGGGAGCCCGAATCCAACAGCGAAGGCCCTGGGCACAGGGCGCCGGGACACAGCCCAGGATCCCGCCTCCCCCCGGGACAGGCAGAGGCCAGGAGGGCCCAGGACAGCAAGGACGCTCCTGTCCCCAGCTGAGCAGAGCAGCGGCCCCGCCCCGGAGCCTCCAGGCCCTGCAGACAGAGAGCTCCCTAGTCACTGCGGGGGCTGACTCCAGGGCTGGAGAGCTGGCCCCGCCACTGCGGTTGTTCCTCCTGGGGCCTCACGGGGTAAACAACCCCCACTGAGCCCTGCACCAGGCAGGGGCACAGCAGCTCCCCCAACTGCTAACACCTGAAAATCAGCACAGCAGGCCCCTCCCCCAGAAGACCAGCTAGACTGACTGACAACTTCCAGGGGAAGCCAAGGGACTTAAAGTACACAGAATCAGAAGATACTCCCACGTGGTTCTTTTTTTTTTTTTGCTTTCTGATTTGTTTCCTTCCCCCACCCCCCTTTTTCTCCTTTCTTTCTTTTTCTTTCTCTTTTTCTTCTTTTTTTTTTTGTTTTTTTCTTCCTTTTTTTTCTCTTTCTCTTTTCTTTCCTTCTTTCTCTCCTCTCTTTGACTCCTTTTCCCAATACAACTTGCTTTTGGCCACTCTGCACTGAGCAAAATGACTAGAAGGAAAACCTCACCCTAAAAGAAAGAATCAGAAACAGTCCTCTCTCCCACAGAGTTACAAAATCTGGATTACAATTCAATGTCAGAAAGCCAATTCAGAAGCACTATTATACAGCTACTGGTGGCTCTAGAAACAAGCATAAAGGACTCAAGAGACTTCATGACTGCAGAATTTAGAGCTAATCAGGCAGAAATTAAAAATCAATTGAATGAGATGCAATCCAAACTAGAAGTCCTAACGACGAGGGTTAACTAGGTGGAAGAACGAGTGAGTGACATAGAAGACAAGTTGATAGCAAAGAGGGAAACTGAGGAAAAAAGAGACAAACAAGTAAACGACCATGAAGATAGATTAAGGGAAATAAACGACAGCCTGAGGAAGAAAAACCTACGTTTAATTGGTGTTCCCGAGGGTGCCGAAAGGGACAGAGGGCCAGAATATGTATTTGAACAAATTCTAGCTGAAAACTTTCCTAATCTGGGAAGGGAAACAGGCATTCAGATCCAGGAAATAGAGAGATCCCCCCCTAAAATCAATAAAAACCCCTCAACACCTCGACATTTAATAGTGAAGCTTGCAAATTCCAAAGATAAGGAGAAGATCCTTAAAGCAGCAAGAGACAAGAAATCCCTGACTTTTATGGGGAGGAGTATTAGGGTAACAGCAGACCTCTCCACAGAGACCTGGCAGGCCAGAAAGGGCTGGCAGGATATATTCAGGGTCCTAAATGAGAAGAACATGCAACCAAGAATCCTTTATCCAGCAAGGCTCTCATTCAAAATGGAAGGAGAGATAAAGAGCTTCCAAGACAGGCAGCAACTAAAAGAATATGTGACCTCCAAACCAGCTCTGCAAGGAATTTTAAGGGGGACTCTTAAAATTCCCCTTTAAGAAGACGTTCAGCGGAACAGTCCACAAAAACAAGGACTGAATAGTTATCATGATGACACTAAATTCATATCTCTCAATAGTAACTCTGAATGTGAACGGGCTTAATGACCCCATCAAAAGGCGCAGGGTTTCAGACTGGATAAAAAAGCAGGACCCATCTATTTGCTGTCTACAAGAGACTCATTTTAGACAGAAGGACACCTACAGCCTGAAAATAAAAGGTTGGAGAACCATTTACCATTCTAATGGTCCTCAAAAGAAAGCAGGGTAGCCATCCTTATATCAGATAAACTAAAATTTACCCCAAAGACTGTAGTGAGAGATGAAGAGGGACACTATATCATACTTAAAGGATCTATCCAACAAGAGGACTTAACCATCCTCAATATATATGCCCCGAATATGGGAGCTGCCAAATATATAAATCAATTATTAACCAAAGTGAAGAAATACTTAGATAATAATGCACTTATACTTGGTGACTTCAATCTAGCTCTTTCTACCCTCGATACGTCTGCTAAGCACAACATCTCCAAAGAAACGAGAGCTTTAAATGATACACTGGACCAGATGGATTTCACAGATATCTACAGAACTTTACATCCAAACTCAACTGAATACACATTCTTCTCAAGCGCACATGGAACTTTCTCCAGAATAGACCACATATTGGGTCACAAATCGGGTCTGAACCGATACCAAAAGATTGGGATTGTCCCCTGCATATTCTCAGACCATAATGCCTTGAAATTAGAACTAAATCACAACAAGAAGTTTGGAAGGACCTCAAACACGTGAGGGTTAAGGACCATCCTGCTAAAAGATGAAAGGGTCAACCAGGAAATTAAGGAAGAATTAAAAAGATTCATGGAAACTAATGAGAATGAAGATACAACCATCCAAAATCTTTGAGATGCAGCAAAAGCAGTCCTAAGGGGGAAATACATCGCAATACAAGCATCCATTCAAAAACTGAAAAGAACTCAAATACAAAAGCTAACCTTACACATAAAGGAGCTAGAGAAAAAACAGCAAATAGATCCTACACCCAAGAGAAGAAGGGAGTTAATAAAGATTCAAGCAGAACTCAACGAAATCGAGACCAGAAGAACTGTGGAACAGATCAACAGAACCAGGAGTTGGTTCTTTGAAAGAATTAATAAGATAGATAAACCATTAGCCAGCCTTATTAAAAAGAAGAGAGAGAAGACTCAAAAAATAAAATCATGAATGAGAAAGGAGAGATCACTACCAACACCAAGGAAATATAAACGATTTTAAAAACATATTATAAACAGCTATACGCCAATAAATTAGGCAATCTAGGAGAAATGGACGCATTCCTGGAAAGCCACAAACTACCAAAACTGGAACAGGAAGAAATAGAAAACCTAAACAGGCCAATAACCAGGGAGGAAATTGAAGCAGTCATCAAAAACCTCCCAAGACACAAGAGTCCAGGGCCAGATGGCTTCCCAGGGGAATTTTATCAAACGTTTAAAGAAGAAACCATACCTATTCTCCTAAAGCTGTTTGGAAAGATAGAAAGAGATGGAATACTTCCAAATTTGTTCTATGAGGCCAACATCACCTTAATTCCAAAACCAGACAAAGACCCCACCAAAAAGGAGAATTACAGACCAATATCCCTGATGAACATGGATGCAAAAATTCTCAACAAGATACTGGCCAATAGGATCCAACAGTACATTAAGAAAATTATTCACCATGACCAAGTAGGATTTTTCCCTGGGACACAAGGCTGGTTCAACACCCGTAAGACAATCAACGTGATTCATCATATCAGCAAGAGAAAAACCAAGAACCATATGATCCTCTCATTGGATGCAGAGAAAGCATTTGACAAAATACAGCATCCATTCCTGATCAAAACTTTCAGAGTGTAGGGATAGAGGGAACATTCCTCGACATCTTAAAAGCCATCTATGAAAAGCCTACAGCAAATATCATTCTCAATGGGGAAGCACTGGGAGCCTTTCCCCTAAGATCAGGAACGAGACAGGGATGTCCACTCTCACCACTGCTGTTCAACATAGTACTGGAAGTCCTAGCCTCAGCAATCAGACAACAAAAAGACATTAAAGGCATTCACATTGGCAAAGAAGAAGTCAAACTCTCCCTCTTCGCCGATGACATGATATTGTACATAGAAAACCCAAAAGTCTCCACCCCAAGATTGCTAGAACTCATACAGCAATTTGGTAGTGTGGCAGGATACAAAATCAATGCCCAGAAATCAGTGGCATTTCTATACACTAACAATGAGACTGAAGAAAGAGAAATTAAGGAGTCAATCCCATTTACAATTGCACCCAAAAGCATAAGATACCTAGGAATAAACCTAACCAAAGAGGTAAAGGATCTATACCCTCAAAACTACAGAACACTTCTGAAAGAAATTGAGGAAGACACAAAGAGATGGAAAAATATTCCATGCTCATGGATTGGCAGAATTAATATTGTGAAAATGTCAATGTTACCCAGGGCAATATACACGTTTAATGCAATCCCTATCAAAATACCATGGACTTTCTTCAGAGAGTTAGAACAAATTATTTTAAGATTTGTGTGGAATCAGAAAAGACCCCGAATAGCCTGGGGAATTTTAAAAAAGAAAACCATATCTGGGGGCATCACAATGCCAGATTTCAGGTTGTACTACAAAGCTGTGGTCATCAAGGCAGTGTGGTACTGGCACAAAAACAGACACATAGATCAGTGGAACAGAATAGAGAATCCAGAAGTGGACCCTGAACTTTATGGTCAACTAATATTCGATAAAGGAGGAAAGAGTATCCACTGGAAGAAAGTCTCTTCAATAAATGGTGCTGGGAAAATTGGACATCCACATGCAGAAGAATGAAACTAGACCACTCTCTTGCACCATACACAAAGATAAACTCAAGATGGATGAAAGATCTAAATGTGAGGCAAGATTCCATCAAAATCCTAGAGAAGAACACAGGCAACACCCTTTTTGAACTCGGCCACAGTAACTTCTTGCAAGATACATCCACGAAGGCAAAAGAGACAAAAGCAAAAATGAACTATTGGGACTTCATCAAGATAAGAAGCTTTTGCACAGCAAAGGATACAGTCAACAAAACTAAAAGACAACCTACAGAATGGGAGAAGATATTTGCAAATGACGTATCAGATAAAGGGCTAGTTTCCAAGATCTATAAAGAACTTATTAAACTCAACACCAAAGAAACAAACAATCCAATCATGAAATGGGCAAAAGACATGAACAGAAATCTCACAGAAGAAGACACAGACATGGCCAACATGCACATGAGAAAATGCTCCGCATCACTTGCCATCAGGGAAATACAAATCAAAACCACAATGAGATACCACCTCACACCAGTGAGAATGGGGCAAATTAACAAGACAGGAAACCACAAATGTTGGAGAGGATGCGGAGAAAAGGGAACCCTCTTGCACTGTTGGTGGGAATGTGAACTGGTGCAGCCACTCTGGAAAACTGTGTGGAGGTTCCTCAAACAGTTAAAAATAGACCTGCCCTACGACCCAGCAATTGCACTGTTGGAGATTTACCCCAAAGATACAAATGCAATGAAACGCCGGGACACCTGCACCCCGATGTTTATAGCAGCAATGGCCACAATAGCCAAACTGTGGAAGGAGCCTCGGTGTCCAACGAAAGATGAATGGATAAAGAAGATGTGGTTTATGTATACAATGGAATATTACTCAGCTATTAGAAATGACAAATACCCACCATTTGCTTCAATGTGGATGGAACTGGAGGGTATTATGCTGAGTGAAGTAAGTCAGTCGGAGAAGGACAAACATTATATGTTCTCATTCATTTGGGGAATATAAACAATAGTGAAAGGGAAAATAAGGGAAGGGAGAAGAAATGTGTGGGAAATATCAGAAAGGGAGACAGAACGTAAAGACTGCTAACTCTGGGAAACGAACTAGGGGTGGTAGAAGGGGAGGAGGGCGGGGGGTGGGAGTGAATGGGTGAAGGGCACTGGGGGTTATTCTGTATGTTAGTAAATTGAACACCAATAAAAAATAAATTAAAAAAAATAATAAAAAAAGAAAAAAGAAAAAAAGGAAAATTATAGGTATATTTTACTTTAAATTGTCCCTTTTTGATTTATTTATATTTTCTCTCCTTTTTCCTTGAATTCCATTATAATCTTCTTTATAATTAAATGGCACTTGTTAATCTTTAGTGTTTCTCTTTTGTATATATTTGTAATTCATATGTTTATTATTTTCTATAGCAAGTACAACACATATGTTTATAGTATGCATTAATTATAAGATGAATTGTCATGTAATTTATTTTAATATATTTTAAATTGTCCATGATATTATTCATGCATTTTAAATATCACAAGAATTATTTTAAACAATCAATATTATTTTATATTTAATTACATGCATACTTTTGCTGTTCACTTATTCTAGCATTACTCTATTTCTATTCAGTCAAAAAAAATCTCCTTATGAGATATTTTTTGATTTGGTTCTTGTTACAATGGATTTTCTCAGTATTCATATTTTGTCATTGTCTTTTCTCTCTTCTTTACCTCTGAAAAATACTTTCTCTACATATATAATTTTAAATTGACACTCCTCTTCCACACTTTATATATATGCATTCATAGTGTTCTGAATTCTATATGCTTAGATATAAACTATGAGTGTTATTTTTTTAAGCTCTGGCTGGTTTTAAGATAGTCCCTTTGCCTTTAATTTTCAGCAATTTTGCTATATTTTGGGTGTATTTTTTTTGAGTTTTTGTCCATCCCATAGTGCAGAAATCTAAAATCCGTAATTTATTTCTATTCTTTCAAATTAAAAAAAATCTCAGATTTCCTTCATTTCTTTCTTCTTCAATTTATATTCTTTCTCCTTCCCCTTTGGGACTACAACTACATGTATGTTAAATCATTTCATCATCGTCTGTACAATGATAACACTGTTTCATCCTTTCCTTTTGTAAACCTGTTTCAATGTGTCTGTATTATGTTAGCATATACTCAAATTCAATAATTTCATTTCTACTATTCATAATTTCCTTTCAAATGCATTTACTGAATAGTTTCAGATGTTAATAACATTTCAGTAAAAATTATGATATTGATTTTAATAGATTTTCTAATTTCTTGTGAAATTTTTTATATTTTTATGTATTTTCTTTAAATATTATAGTTATTTAGTATACCTAGTTTATAGTTATTTAATGTTTGATAATTTCAAAATCTGTATCATCTATGGATATCTTTCTTTTGTCCCTTTTAGCTCTTGAATTTCAGTATTGGGATTTGTATTTAATTATGTCCTATCATTTTTATTACATGTCAGATATTGTGTTTACAAAAGTTAGGTCTCTGGGAGGATGCTACCGTTTTACAGAGAAGTTAAATTTTTCTTCTTGCATGTAGATAGAGTAAAGGCAGATCATCTTGAGAGTGATTTATTTCTATTTTATTATTTTTTTCTAGATAAAAACTTTTAATAGTCTCAAAAAATGGTCTGGAGTGTATATATGTCCCTTTATCTGTGTGGCCCTGATTCCAATTTTTGTATCTATATCCTGTGACATTGCCAACATTTATTTTTAGCATTCTTTAGCCTTTTAACAACTGTTCTCTGCTTTGTTAGTGTGAGTGTTGCCTCTTATATGTGAAGCTTAGGGGTTACAAAATATCTTGAGAGTAGTTACATACAGAATGGGTTTCTTTTTTGTATATCCCTTTTTTTGCTATACATTAGAAGGTATCTTTCCTTCAATTTTCAGTAAGTGTTGGCTAGGTTTCCTTCAATGCTACATCCTTCCCATATTCCTTCTTTCTCCCATCTGGGGTCACAATTGTGTGTGCATGTGTGTATGTGTGTAAATATACTTTCTGCCTATGTTAGGAGAATTCTTGTCTCTGTAATAAATAAAATTCAAATTTTGGTGGCTTAAAATATGTGTTTAATTTATAATTATGCAACAACATAATAATACATGCCTTTCTGATAAATGAGAAATTTTCCTTTGCATGGCCATTCAAGAATCTAAGCTTTTCAGTCTTCTAACTCTGGCGTTACAGAACCTAAAAGTCCTGTATTTTTATGAAGTTTTATTTCATATAAGTTTGGCTTGTGTGACAAATATCGCTTCCACTTACATTTTATTGGTAAGAATCATAGCTACATTTAGAAGCAAGAGGATTGGAAATTGCTGCCCTTGAATTGTCAGCTGACTTATAGAGACTCCACATTATGAAAAGAAAAGCACAATTTCCTTTCTTTTTTTTTCTTTAAAAACTTTTTTATTATCTTATAATACTAAAAGAAAATCTGATTTGAATCAAGCAATGAGCAAACAACACATTTATAAACATAATTTATAGTATTATTTCAGCATGAAAATAAATAGAAAGGTAAATATGGTAGATCGTTGAAGTGAATAATATGGTAGAAATGGTTCCACTCTGTGGGTGGAATTCCAGAAAACCCAAGTAAAATGAGTAAAGTGAAAAAAAAAAGACAATAATAGGATAGTATTATGAAATAATTCTATTTTTATAAAACTACACATATGCACGCAAAATTATAAAAATATGTTATAATTTTTTTTACTATCATACATGCCTACATTAAAATGTTAAGTTAAAAATGCAACATAAGAACATGTTATTTCACTTAAAAATTGGGAACAACCTGGTTGGCTCAGCCAGTAGAGCATGTGACTCTTGATCTCAGGATTGTGGGTTTGAGCCCTATATTGGACATAGAGCTTATGGTTAAAAAAATTGAATAAATAAAAGCTCTACAAGGGGCACCTGTGTAGCTCAGCCAGTTAAGTGTCTGCCTTTGGCTCAGGTCATGATCCTCAGGATCCTGAGATCAAGCCCTACATCGGGCTCCCTGCTTAGTGAGGAGTTTGCTTCTCCATCTCCCTTTGCCCCTACCTGCCCCTACTTATGTACTCAATCTCTCTCAAATAAATAAATAAAATATTTTTTAAAAGCTCCAGATGATTTAAAATAAAACTTATTTTTGAGCATCATTTTGATTCATGTTCAAGATTTAATTTTTTTTCAAGATTTAATTTAATGTTATTTCCTTTCCTATACTTCTATTCTGAAACTCATCTTATAGGGCAGTTTATATGAACATGTCTGACACCAACATTTTTTGTAATGTCTTTAGGAAAGGTGTATATTACTTAATGTTTATTTCTCAGTAGTTAGCATGTAGTCATTTTTTTTGATAGTGAATTAAAATACCGAAAATTTAATTGTAATTTTCAAACATTTGATAGAGATGATGAGTATAGCTCTGTACACTTTATACTATAATTTAAATGCATTATATACATGTAATTATGTCCTTCAACAAATAAGAATGACATACAATTATGTTTGTTGTTTATAAAAGACAGTCAAATTACTATTCTTCTTTTAAAAACACCTTTATTTGCTTTTACAAACAAAACATTTTCACAATGATTTTTGATTATACTCAAGTCTATTTTTAGACTATTCTGTGTCTGCAGTAGATTTCTTTTCAATATTGAAATATCTTTAATGACTTTCAATGATAAACATTTGTCCTAGAGAAATAGTAAGGATGGCAACTCTGAGTAATAAGATATTGGTTGTCAGGATACTATTATTAGTAAAAGCCCATTCAACTTGAAATTTGGCAGTGATACAACAAGAAATGGCTTCTGGAAAAGCTTGATATTTTAGGGCTTTGTTCCAAACTTTCTAGTTTCTATAATAAATCTCATTGAAATGTGAAAGCTAAATACAGGAGCAATTGGCATGACACATTATTTTAGCAATATTTACTTAGAGACAAATATTTTGTATCTCTCTACTAGTGTCTTTAGAAAAGATCAAATATAGATGTATATTTTTACAGCAAAATCGTTAGTGTATTATCGATTTCAAGAGGAATAAATATCAATGGGAATATCAATAAGAGGAAATAATATGCTTCAATACAGAAAAATCTTAGCAATGGCTCAGGAACATTCGTAAACTTCCAGGGAAACAAAAATCAGGGCTTAATCACAGAAGTAGATAGATTTTTAAAAAAGAAATTGAGTGAAATATTTGTTCTAAAAAGAGTCTTGCCTTAAACATCAAATATAAATATGTTTTTATTTTTTAGACACTGAAATATCACAGATTTATATTATTTTCTAATATCTTGGCCTCAATGAGTATGCCTAAATAATTTTGTTATTTTATAAAATTAATTTTTAAATTATCTCTTATTGACTGTTTAAAATATTTTACTTTATTTTCTGAAATGAATGAATTAAAAAGTACCAACCCAATTAAAATAACATTATGAGTTTGAGCAACATTATCACAAATCAAAATATTTTTCTATTCCAAACATTTGGGTGTATCTGATACTTAATTTTTAATTTTCAGTGTTTTATTAATGGCTTTTTGGTTTCTTGAAATATATTCATAATTTTTTTTGTAGTGTACATGAATGATTTTGATAGTAGTATTGTTGACACTGAGGAAGAGCATAATAAAAATGACAAAGTAGAAGTTTTAATAATTTTTCAGGCACTCTGAGAATACAGCTAAATAACTCATAAAAGATTTTTAGGACTGTGCCTGGCATGGTGAATACTTAGTATGTTCTTTTATTATTGTTAGGAAGATATGCCATTTTTCCTGATTTTAATATATCTTTTTTTTTTTGCTCAAAATAGTTACTTAAATAAATAAAAGAACATAATGTAAATTTTAATTAAAAAGAAAGCACATAATTACTTTTAATTTTGATAATTCAAGAAATTATTCTTCTTTCTTATAATAAACACTGTCCATATCTATGAATTATTATTTTCTGTTTTTCTCAAAACAAATCTTTGAATCTTCACTTCAAAATTGATCAATAATATGACCCTAGTTGTGTGTTTTACTTTTCTGTATTTGAAACAACAACTTTACCATCAGTACTACTAAATAGTATGTAGGAAATTTTTATTACTACAACAGTTTTTTAGTTGATAATTACCTATTATAGTTTCAGATATACAATGTAATAATTCAATAATTTTATTCTCAGTACTTGTCAAGATAAGAGCACTCTTGATCCTCTTTATCTATTTCACTCCTCCTCCCACTCAGCTCCTCTCTTAGAACCACCAGTTTGTTTTCTGGCTCTTAGAGTCTGTTTTGTTTGTCTTTTTTTGTTTGTTTGTTTTGTTTTTTAAATTCTGCATATGAGTGAACTCATTTGGTATTTATGTTCATAATTTTGGCTTACTGCTTAATAAGTAACATTTGAAATTGAATTTATTTTTTTTTAATTCAGGAAAATTTAAAATTGCTTTCCAGAAGAACCATGTTAACATTTCTCTTCCACCCATAAGGGACAAGAGCATTTATTTTATAGAATTTTAATGGACTTTAGTATTTTTGTTACCTCTAATCTTTCTTCATAACCAAACTGAAAAAATAAACATATTTTCATTGTTTATTTTTGATGACTAGAGAGGTTAAAGTTATTCCCATGACGTTTTTGATATTTCATCTTTATTTTTATGGAAATTATCTATATAAGATGTGTTCATTTTAAGTTTAAAATGACTATAGCCTTACTACCACCAGTTCACATCTATGAATCTATTCATTCAACCAGTATTGATCACCTATTATACATACAAGACACAATTCTAAGAGCTATAAATACAGCAATGAACAAGATATATGAAAATGTCTGCCCACAAAGGAGTTCCCAATAATAAATAAACTAAATAAGCAGAGTGTTAATTACATTAAATGTTAATAAGTGCCATAGAATACAAAGGTTTCTTATGGACAGCCTGTGATTTTAAGTATGAAGTAATGAGCTGTGTGGATAAGTGGGGGAAGAATATTCTAACCAGAGTGAATATGTGCAAGATTTGGTTGAAACAACTTTACTTAGGGTAATATATAGAAAGCAAAGATTCCAGTGAATTGGAGTGAAGTGTAGGCTATTAGGAAATGGGATCAGTAAATTAATTCCTGACCAGATGTTGTTGTTTATGCTATATAAGTGGGATATACGCTACCTTAAATTTGTTTCAGATGTTGAACTGATGTTGAGACACACATATACCAGTGAAGTACAGATTCATTACTCACATAGTATAACTTTTTGGAAAGAGCAGGACATGCTTCCAAGGGGGTTTGAAAATGGGCAGCTTGGGTGTGGTTAAGGGACAGCGCTGAGGCAAGGGTGTTCCTATGAACAAATGTGGGGCTTGCATGGTTTAAACTTCCTAGTTGTGGCAGGGAGAAAGCATGCCAGCTTTCTCATAGGCTTTCCCAGATGTGGAACAAGTAGGTGAGAAGGAGGGTAGAAATTGAAATGTGAGCAGTCAAACATGAAAAATGAATTCCATATGCTACATTTAACTTATAATTAGAAGGGAAGCCATTTGAAAGTATTGAGCAAACAGCTGTGACATATTCTGATTTAGTTCTACCTGGAATGCTGTGAGTGCTATGTTGAGAACTGAAAGGGTGAGTAAAGGAAGATGCATGGAAGTGAGATGTAAGCCCCTGCTTTAGTGAAAGTAGTGTTTCAAAGCAAGAAGTTAGCGGTGGAGGTGGTGGGAACTGATTGGATTAAGAATATATTTTGAACATAGGAATAGCAAGATTTGTTTATGAAATGGACATAATACTAGAGAAAGAAAAAATGGCTCTGAAAACTTGGGAAAATGAGGCTGATGGTAACTGTTAAAGGGAAAATTATGATATAACTATGTTTGAAGGAAAGCAAATAAGAAGCTGCATTTGCCACCCAATTAAGTAAGAGCTTGGAAATATAAATCTGGAGGTTAGGACAAAGGTGAACCAGTCATATTCGAGTGAAAGATATTAATGAGGAGATGGTACTCAAAGCCATAGAATTGGATGACAACCTAAGTAAATGACTATAATTAGGAAAACATAAAGCAATACAGGGAATGATCCATGGATCACTCCAGAATTCAAAGATCAGGTAAATGCTGGTGAATGAGCAAAGTAGACTAACGAGACTGAGTTGGAAGTAAAGAAAGAATTTAGGATATCAAGAAGAGAAAGTGTATCAAGGAGGAAATAATAGGGGCACCTGGATGGCTCACTTGGTTGTACATATGCCTTTGGCTCAGGTCACAATCTCAGGGTCCTGGGATGAAGCCCTGCATTGGCTCCCTGCTTAGTGGGGAGCCTGCTTTCCCTCTCCCTCTGCCCTTCCCCGTGATGACTGTCCTTAAGCTCTCTCTCTCTCTCTCTCTCTCTCACTCTCTCTCATGCTTCCTGTCAAATAAATAAATAAAAATATTTACCAAAAAAGAGAGGAAATAATAAATTATGTTGAGCATTCATAGTAGGCCCAGTGTGATGAAGTCAGAGAACTGATCATTGCATTTAGTCAGGAGGAAGTCCCTGACAATCAAGACTCCAGTAGAGAGATAGGAATGAACTCTGCTTGGAGTAAGTTCAAGAAAGAGCAGGAATAGAAGACTTGAAGAGAAACAGGTACAACTGTTTTGAGGAGCAGTTTTATTCTAAAGAAAAGAACGACATGGATGAAAATTTTAAAAGGTTTAATTTTTTAATCAGTGAGAGAAATAATAGCATATTTGTCTGCCAATATGAACTACTCAGTAAATTGGGGAAAGTTTTGCTGTATGAGCTAGCAGAAGTGCTTGGATAAGATCTAGACATAAATGGCAGTTTGGATTTTACTATGAACTTTCTTAGTAAGGGGGTTTCAGCCATCATAATAAGAAAATAAAGCAATGCGTGTTAGCACAAATTTGGGAGATGGAGTGGTAGATCTTGTAGGAGCTTGTGACAGTTTTCTTCTATATTTTTTTTTTCTTAGTGAACTAAGCATCAAAGATACTAACTACATGAGGATAGAGAAAGAATTCTTAGAAGTAAAGAGAGAAAGACACAGTCCTAACATTTTGCATGGAAGAACACCCAGGCACTACTATGAATTCACAAGAAAAGTGTATGTATTTTTTTTTTAACTTATGAGAGTACTGCAGTGACACTTGATTTCTAATGGGTATTATCCAAACTACTGGATTGAAGTAGTTCACAATTCAATTATTAGATTACGTTGCATTTTTTTAGATGGTGTCAGTCCTTTGCAAAACCGTCTTTTTGCTCTTTGCTCTGGGTAAAAGCAAATAATGTGTGAAAATCAGTGTGGAACAAGAAGTAAAGGTGGTGCTATCCAATATCATTTCAAGGTTTGAGGAATTATGCCATAATCAACAAGGTGCACAAATCTCCTTAGTGAGTAATTGTGGTCATTTAAAATTAAAAGAACAATGTTTTCTGTCAATTTATATGTACATTTTTTTCAAATGCTGGCTGTCATTTTGATATAAATCTTTGTTATATTGCCTGATTTAATTACTTCAGAAACAGAACTGTTCGGTATTTCTTTTGATCTACGGGAGGCATGTAAAAATTAACAAGACCCTAAGGGTACTATGAACATAGAAAGGTTGGGTAACACTGAAAGAGACATCAAGACCATGAAAGAATATATGGACTAGGTGAGTCATAATATGATGGCTAGGTGGCATTACAGGTGCACTTTATGTTCGCAGTCATAATTTGAAAGTGAGATCCATCATCATGATTTTGTGTTTTATTTAAGCCTTCTTCCAGATATACAGAAGCAGTATATAATTTGGGGGGGATTTAATTTAACAAGATTTATAATTTTTTTCAGCCAGCTAAAGGTAAGTCATGGAGAAATGAAAGAAAGTTGAAAATACATTAAAGAGAGTAATTTTAATATTTGATCATGTTATCTAATATGGATTGAAGGAGAATGAGAATGTGAGGTAAGTGGTGTCCAGTAAGTAATACGTCATAGGCTCCGAAGGGTTTAAGGTCTCATTTAGATTAAGGAGTTGTGTTCAGTGCAGGAGAAAAAATGGAAACCAGTATGGTTATGAATAATTTCAAGATCTATGAATGCAGGTAAATATCTTAGGAGGAATGAAAAAAAATAGTTTTATTGGATGTAAACTTGACTGAAGTTAGTTCAAAAGAAAGTGAGAATAGATTGAAAATAGCAAGTAAAAACAACTGTTTTGAAGATAGTATTTATTTACTTATTTATTCTAATGTAAAAAAAAGGCAAGATCATAGAAGAACAGAAAGTAAAGGATATAAGAAATTTCTTTCTACCTACTGCCTTCTGCAAAGTTGCATTTGGAACATGAGTATTTATTACAGTTATTAAAATGTGTAATAAATTAAAAGATATATAATAAGATTCTTTTGATAATCATCTTTGTGGCTATAAACAAAGGTGGTCATTAGGATTAGAACATTCCTGGTATATTATTATTCATATGTTATTATTGTGTATATAATTTAATACTATTAAAATAATCTAATCTATATTTATACCTCAGATGATGGACATGTCTACTTCACTCATGAAAAAGTTTTTTGTCTATATTTCTACCATATTTACTTAAGTCCTTAATTTAATTTTTTTCTCTACCCAAAATAGTCTGAGTCAATATTTAAAAAAGAAAAAAAATAAGAGGGCAGCCCCGGGTTGGCGCAGCGGTTTAGCGCTGCCTGCAGCCCGGGTGTGATCCTGGAGACCCTAGATGAGTCCCACGTCGGGCTCCCTGCGTGGAGCCTGCTTCTCCCTCTGCCTGTGTCTCTGTCTCTCTCTCTCTGTGTCTCAATAAATAAATAAAATCTTAAAAAAAAAAAATAAGAAAAGGGGGGGAGAACCCTGTTGTGTTTTTCTTTGTATATAGCGTCCTCTTTAACATATTTTGCAGGCTTAATTTTACTTGACTAATATGACAAATTAGCAATTGCCAAATAGAAAGTATTTCCTGTTTCAATATTCAATAAACACATACAGGAATATAAAGATAGAGTACTAAGCTTAACATTTGAGAAGAGTTATACTGGATTCACACATCTTTACCTTTAGATGTTTGAAGAACTTCCAATCTCAGAATGACCTATATCCTTTGCAAAAGTACTAATTGCTCATAAACAAAATTATTTTACCAATCAACTGGCTCATAATTTTAAAATGTAATTATTATTTCTATATGTAGTGTACTTTAATAAAAACTAAGAAAAAATATACACACAGATCTTCTATTATGATTTGCAGTTTTTTGTTTAGCCTAGTTGATACATGATGCTACATTAATTTCAGGTATACAGCATAGTAGTAATTCGACAAGCGTATATAATACTCTATTTACCACAAGTGTAGCTACCATTTGTCACCATACAACACTATTTCAATACCATTGACTAAATTCCCTGTGCTGGACCTTTTATTCCATGACTTATTTATTCCATAACTGGAAACTTGTATCTCCCAACATCCTTTTGCTCATTTTGCCCATTCCCCCTCATCTCTAGCCTCTGGCAAACATCAGTTTGTTGCCTGTATTTATAAGTCTAATTCTGCTGTTTATTTGTTTACTCATTTTTTTTATTTTACGTTTAAGTAAAATTACATACATACATCTTTCTCTGTGTGACTTATTTCACTTAGGATAATACCCTCTAGGGCCATCTGGTTTGCAGGTTTGTTTTTTTAAGATTTTATTTATTTATTCATGAGAGACAGAGAGAGAGAGAGAGTGGCAGACATAGGCAGAGGGAGAAGCAGGCTCCCTGCAGGGGAGCCCAATGGGGGACTCAATCCCGGGACTCCAGGATCATGCCCTAAGCTGAAGGCAGATGCTTAACCACTGACCCACCCAGGCATCCCTGGTTTGCAGTTTTTAAGAGAATACATTCAATAACTTTTCTTTTCCAAAAGCCATTTTTTAAAGATTTTATTTATTCATGAGACACACACACACACACACACACACACACACACGAGACAGAGACACAGGCAGAGGGAGAAGCAGGCTCCATGCAGGGAGCCTGACGTTGGACTTGATCCCAGGTCTCCAGGATCAGGCCCTGGGCTGAAGGTGGTGCTAAACCACTGAGCCACCCGGGCTGCCCCCAAAAGCCATCTTTTAATTGAAATCTAAAGAACTTCAAAATTTTTCTTCCTTTAGACATAAAATTGTTCAGGGAATTTTAAGCTATTTTTCATTTTCTATCTTTCTAATGGACTTTTGTATGCTTTTATTTATAAAATATTTATTTTAATTTACTATATTATGATTTTCGTTTCCAGACTACTAGAGTATTTTTATTTTCACTGTTTTAGTCTTTCCAGCCAAATAACAGGTTTCTAAAATATAAATTTGCATTTCTCACCAAGGGAAAAAAATAAGTGAAATAAATTTCATCCTTAATTAGGTAATTCCACTATAAGAATTCTAACATATTAGTAAATCCATAGTATGAACAGAAGAAGTTATGAAGTAAAGCATTGTACTATCAGAATTTGTTTCTTTAACTGATACAATTTTTAAGATCTATAAAATAGAAACTGCTACATGGAATGAGGTGAATGAAATTAAATGACTGCATAACAAATAGGAAAAGGCAATAGAATTAAAGTCATAGTGGAAAAATGCTGAGTGGTACATTAGTACAGGGAAAAATTTCATTTTTAGTTTAGTATACAAATTAAACATAAAATTATATAAGAAATGAATAATTTTTAAAGCACTTCTGCTAAAAATATACATTGCAAGTTCTTTTGTCTCAATATCAAATCTGATTGCCCGCATTTCAGCATAGTTTTAAGAATCACCTGAAAATGTATTTGAATCCAATATCTTCCCCACTAGGAAGATGTGTGAATTCTTTATTGAATTAAACCTGATTTTTTTTTTCTGTTAAAGTTGAGTGGGTAACACGCAATTGTTGACTATATTGAATATGGTCTGAATGTTAAATTGAGCAACTGGGAAAAGCACCCAAGATGGGTCATAGTTTCCAAGGTTTAGTGTGTGGCCAAGAAGGAGTGATTTTGGATGATAATTATTGAAATTGGACAAATACAGTTTCTGAAACCGAAACATATGGACACTAGATCCAGGAAAGAGTGGTATAATTAAGAAGAATACAGTAAGAGAGGAAAGAGGAAGTTAAAAATAAATTGCCCTACTTCACAGGTTTTCCTGAGCATACAAGAATATGAACTGTTTTCTTTTTCTTTTTCTTTCTTTTTCTTTTTCTTTTTCTTTTTCTTTTTCTTTTCTTTTCTTTTCTTTTCTTTCTTTTCTTTTCTTTTCTTTCTTTTTCTTTCTTTTCTTTTCTTTTTTTTCATTAACATTTTTTTTCTAATTTATTTTTTTTATTGGTGTTCAATTTACTAACATACAGAATAACCCCCAGTGCCGTCACCCAATCACTCCCACCCCCCGCCCTCCTCCCCTTCTACCACCCCTAGTTCGTGTTTTCTTTTCTTTCTTTTCTTTTCTTTTCTTTTCTTTTCTTTTCTTTTCTTTTCTTTTCTTTTCTTTTCTTCTTTTCTTTTCTTTTCTTTTTTTTCTTCGTTCTTTTTTTTTTTTTTTTTTTTTTTTTTATCACCTGATAAAGAACGTCTATTTCGGGGCCTTTCTGATTTGAACAGGACTCTGAATCTAAAAATAATTTTTGGGATGCCTCGGTGTCTCAGTGATTGAGCGTCTGCCTTCTGCTTAGGGTGTGATCCCAGGATCCGGGATTGAATCCCACATCAGGCTCCTTGGAGGAAGCCTGCTTCTCTCTCTGTCTGTGTCTCTGCCCTTCTCTCTCTCTCTCTCTCTCTCTCTCTGTGCCTCTCATGAATAAATAAATAAAACCTTTAAAAAATAAAAATAACTTTCAATTGTCAAAATGATAATACCATATTATTTTTAAAAGCACATTATAAAATCCAATATTGTATCAGTGACTAAGGAGTTAAGTTTTACATTGAAAAGAGCATGTACAAATGACTGACTAAATATAAATTTCAGAATATTTGTATGTAGAGAAGGTGTCAGTAATACCTGAATAATTGAAAATAAAATGTTCAAATAGGTAGTGAGTAGAGATAATTGCTGTTTTTACTAATTTCTATTGTGGTACCCTATTTCACATGTACTCCAGGAAAAATCTCATTTTTAGTTGAGTCTCCATGCCTTAGGAAAATAAATGAAAAGAAATTTGCAAAATTTTGCTTACGAAAGCCAATATACATGGTATTTAAAATTTTGTAAAATGTATTATATTTCTCACATCTGTAGGCATAATAATGAATGTAAATTATTTTTACCACTTTTTAGATCAAGTTGTTAATTAACAATTTACAAAATTTTATCTAATAATAGAATATTAGAGTTGAAAGGAGTAGACAGCTTTTATAATGTTATATTCTTACAGAATTTTAATGCTAAAACTGGCATATTAAATTTATTAAGCAAATTCCCATTAGTAAAGGAGGAAGCATAGGAAGACTTTATTGAAGTTTATTTTATAATCTATTTAATATTTTAATGTATATTGCCCCAAAGATGGAAAGTTGCATAATCATTTTTCCTTAATGCATTTTACCATGGAATTATCTGTTTGACAGTTTTGGGGATTGCATTCCTATCTCTTTTGATTTGGGTAGTGATGTTCAGAGAAGAGGCAGTTGCAGGATACAGTCACGTGGTATCCTAATAGAAAGTTACTATTTAAAATGTTGCTATAGAGATAAGTAGTTTGTTAAAACATATACATCAGTGACAATTGTCTTCAGATTGATCAGTGATTAAAGTAAATCACACTTCAACAATAAACTATTTTTGCTTTCTGGGGACTATGTGAATAAGTAAATACAGCACTACAGTTCATATGAAGTACCCTAATATTATTCTTTGGTCTGCACAAACGTGGAGGCTCTGAATATAGAACATTTATATGAAAGGAAAACATCAATGGATAAGTTAGTAAGAAAGTTTACAAAGGAAGTTTACAAATTTATCTTTAAAAATACATTTATTAATTGTAAGAAAACATTAGACAAACCAAAATGGAGGGACGTTCTGCAAAAGATATATCTTCTGTAAAAATGTTAGTCGTGGTGAATAAGAACTGTCAGAGATTAGAAAACATCTAAGAGATATGATTAAGTGCAACCTGTTACCCATGGTTGTGTCCTGGAACAGAAAAGGAATGTTCATTGGAAAATAAAATCAAAGTCTGTAGTTTAGTTAGTATTGTATTAAAGTTAATGTATGTTTTGAGGAATATACCATGGTTATGTAGGTTTTTTGTTTTGTTTTGGTTTGGTTATGTAAGATTTTAAGATTAAGAGAAGCCGACTGAAAGCTTTATGGGAATTCCTAGCATTGGTAAGTCTTCTGTAAATTCAAAATATTTCAAAATGAAATTTACAAAAATATACCAGAAGAAGGCATTAAAATATTTCTAGGAAAGAAGCAATGTTACATATGAATTATTTGTAAAATACTCATTATCTTAAATATTTTCAACATGTGCTTTATGATTAGTATATGGCGTCAATATTTTCTTCTTTTGAAAATCACAATATTAAGGCTTTCATAAATTCAAATAAAATCTAAGTTCATTATTCTTTTTTTGGTCTAAGATATATGTTCATCAATTATGACATATTACCATATCTTTAGTTAGTGGGTTTAACAAGTTTGAAGTAATACTGATTGAGAAAATAATGACTATGAAGAAGATATGGAAATATTATATAAAATCTTGTTATTGATGCTCCTACATTTCTTTTTTTATACCTTTTTTTACACTAGAAACTTTAGCATATCACTGATAATAAATTTTAATTCTGATAGTTCTGTGAAACATGTGAATCTGATTGTTGCTTTGTCCCTTTACACTATTTTCTTATCTTTTTGTATTCCTCATGATTTTTGCTGAAATTCAGTGGTATTACATTGTTATATGTTTCTCAGCTCTCCTTAGCCTGCTTGTGAGAGCCTGGGCAGTCGTATAGGGTCATATAGGGCAAGGTGGGGAATGGAGTACAGGTGAGATTACTTTTCTTCTCATCAAACCTCACTCTAAAGAGGTGCTGTGGGGGGATCCCTGGGTGGCTCAGCGGTTTAGCACCTGCCTTTGGCCCAGGGCACAATCCTGGAGTCCCGGGATCGAGTCCTGCATTGGGCTCCCGGCATGGAGCCTGCTTTTCCCTCTGCCTGTGTCTCTGCCTGTCTCTCTCTCTCTCTCTCTCTGTCTATCATGAATAAATAAATGAAATCTTTAAAAAATAATAATAATAATAAAAAATAAAGAGGTGCTGTGATTCTGGATTTTGATGCTGTGGACTTCCTGGTGCTCCTGTCATTCTCCCTACTATAGATCCAAGCCCAGCATATAGTCCTGCCACTAGCCTTTTTCCCATTACAGAGATTAGAAATGCTACTTTGGCTCATAGATATCTCTTCCAAATCCTCAAACATTCCCTGAGAAAGAGCAGTTGCAAATGCCCATCTTCACCTCTCTCAACTTCCATTTTCCCGGGGATATTAGCCAGAAAATCCCTCCTTATGATACATATAGAAATATCTTCAGTTAACATCATTTTTCCAGATATTTTTATTTTCCTCTGTCTTTATTAAGGTAAAAGTCCTTGAAAATAGTTAAATGAATGTATCTGTAAAAAACATTAATGTAGGACCAAGATGATATGTCTTATAATGTTGAAGGTGACAAAAGCTAGCAAACACATAAATAATACTTTCAAGTATTTATTAGTATGGTGGGGTTTGCCTCACCAAAATGAAATAGATATACCTTAATAGTATAGTACTTAAAGCAAAGGAGATGATACTCCTATTTTGTAGGTGTGTGTCCATGTACAGGTGTATGTGTGTTTGGTATGTGTGCTTTTTTACACTTGACAAAAAATGCTGTGGTTCTGTGGTCAGTTTTTGATTGGTTACATAAATAAGAACTAAAGTAAAAATACTTTCTTTTTAAAAATTATTTATTTATTTATTTATGATAGTCACACAGAGAGAGAGAGAGAGAGGCAGAGACACAGGCAAAGGGAGAAGCAGGCTCCATTCACCGGGAGCTCGAAGTGGGATTCAATCCCGGGTCTCCAGGATCGCGCCCTGGGCCAAAGGCAGGGGCTAAACCGCTGTGCCACCCAGGGATCCCTAAAAATACTTTCAAAAGTATTTGTTGATAAATAATAGAAAAAGACTGGGGCATCTGGGTGGATCAGTCAGTTAAGCATCTACCTTCTGCTCAGGTCATGATCTCAGGGTCCTGGGATCCAGCCCCACATTGAATTAGGTTCCCTGCTCAGCAGGGAGTCTGCTTCTCCCTCTGCCCCATATGAGAATAATGCTCATGTGTTCTCTCTCAAATAAATAAATAAAATAGTTAGAAAATTAATAGAGAAAGACTGGAATGAGTGAAATGAGACACTAGAGATTAATGTAGGACAAAATATAACAAGTAAACTTTAAAATTCTTGAAGGTTGTCTATAGGTTACATACATAGACTGAGGTTATTATACTAATGAAGCTTTCATTGCACAGAATATACTCTTGACAGCATTACTCTTTAAAATTGTGCAAATTCTAGTTAATTTATATGATACCGAAGGTTGAACAGGAGGACAGTATGTATATATTTGATAGATTCTGTAAGAGAAACATATTTTTTCATCTGAAAATTAAATATATCACTTTAATATTTTAATTAATGTATACATGCTTATTTTATTACTCATATAAATTATAACAGGACAAAAGTAATTCATATTGTCATTTGTGTTTTTAATGAAAGATGGTTTTTGCTAGTTCTCATTAAATAGTATATGCAGAGTGAATGGATTTTATAACACTTTGTCTTATTATTTATAAATATTTAATAGAAGTGAAGATAAAAATACAACCTTTATTGGTATTATTTATTTATTTATTTATTTATTTATTTATTTATTAAAAATCTCATTAGTCAATGTAGGTACTGATTTTGGAGCTTATTTTATTTTATTTATTTATTTATGAGAGACACAGAGAGAGAAGCAGAGACATAGGCAGAGGGAGAAGTAGGCTCCTATGGGGAGCCCTATGTAAGACTTGATCAGTCACCCCAGGATCACGCCCTGGGCCAAAGGCAGATGCTCAACCGCTGAGCCACCCAGGCATCCCCGATTTTGGAATATAAAGTCTTTGTCTTGTGTGTGTCAAAATTCAGTGCAGACACTCTCATAACATCCTATTGTATAGGAGAAATGAGGAAAATGCTAGAGGACCAAAATAAGGGAGTCCCATAATTTAGATCATGCAATTATTTGAGAGTTTGCTGAGGTAGGTACGTTTTGATCTGGGTCTTCAAGGACAGAAAATAAAATTGCCAAATGTGGTATAGGGTAGAACCCCAGGCAATGGTAAAAGCAGTAGCTTTGAGGTACAAAATTGTGTAATCTGTTTGGGAGATAAGAGGTTCATCAAGTTTGAGCTATGGTAACTGGAGAGAGAGAGTTAAATCACATATTCCAGAGACTTGCATATTATATTAAGGGATAAAAGTTAGCTTGATTTGAAGTTATGGGAGTCTTCATATATTTGTCTGAGAACAGATTTTTATTTTTGGAATATAATCCTGATAGCAGCATAAAGCATGTTATGATGTAGGAAGAGAATAATGGTGTCCACATAACTACTTCCAAACATAAAAGATTTCTCCAAAGATAGATATCAGGTCCAATCCTTAGAGTCACAGGATAATGTATCTGGAATCTGCAAAGTATCACCTTCGTCCATATTAATGAGTCAGAAATACAAATGTCTAGTCCCAGAGTACCCAGTTACCAATATATCAACATAAATAATTGTTTAAAACCTTACCAGTGTATTTCCTTAGCCATCCTAGATTAACTCTCTTTGTAGTAATCAAATGGTTTATGACTGAAAACCACTCTAATTCCCATCACTATAAGGAATTAAGCCCTTTCATTTATAACATTGTATATCATCAGAAACTAGCTTTTAAAAATTCACCTTTGTTACACTGGTATTGATGGTAGAGTCTATTTCCTAATTTTTTTGAACTACTTACACTTCTAATAGTCTGGGCACTGTGTTATTTCTAGCAAGTGTTTGATTTACAAATAAAGATTTTTTTTTAACTTAAGGAGTTTAGAAAATAATAACTGAAATACACGAATAAACAGGAAATTATGATATTTTGAAACATGCCTCATCAGGAATAAGAAGTCACATGTCTTTTTAATAGTAATTTGTGGCATTTTCAAACTGTCTTTTTAATTTTCATTTCTCTTTAAACTGGTCTATTATTAAAAGCACTTATATAATTAAAAATAATTTTATATTCCTTGAAAATATGTGCTTTGATCTATTGAAATGTGACTTTCTTTAGCATTCAAAACATGTCATTGATTTATAAATACCAAGAATAATGAACATTTATTTAATGATACCATGAAAATAATAGAACTTACTAAAACATCAGGGTACAAGTAATGATTCATGGACAAGAGTGGGCATGCACACAACACAGTGATTCTCTGTGAGACAAATAATATAAAGATATAAAATATGTAAGATATTTATTGAAATATGACCATTGGGCACATTTAAATTCTTTTGAGTAAGATATGTAAGAGACTTATAGTAATGAGTATATCAGTCCCTGCTCTTAAATGATCTCTGTTCAGGCAAGAAAATTTAATAAAATCAAGTTCTGAAGTCGTTTGCTACCAAAATATCTTTAGAGAAAAAGTAGTCAGAAGAATATCCTATTGGGAATATTAAAGCCTGCCGCTGCTTTATATATGGGCATATTAGGGGAAAAAATTTCGAGAAACAATAAACAATGCTTGTGAAATGATTGCTTACATTTTAATTCACAATCTAGTACTTTGTTTACAGTATGTGAAATGGCAGGCTCCAGAGTTCCTTTTCAAAATGTGCCTAATGATCTGTGAGAACACGAATTTATCTATTGTAACAAGCTGTGCAGCTCTGTGTGATAGCTAGAGGCAAGAGTGATCTTCTGATAATCTACTGTTTACTGACAGACCAAAATACGTCTTTGAGAAAAACTGCCATTATTTCTTTCACAGATGAAGTCAAAGATTCTTGAACCAAAAGCTGTATCTGAAGAGGCTATCTATGAACCCAATTCCAAGCACGTAGACAAATATGATTCTAGAAAGCAAACACTGGCATTCAGAGACAATTACTTAGTTTTCCTAACCTTTTTCTTGTGGCATTTGAAATGACAAATAGATGGGGGCAATATGTGAGTATGTCATCTAATTAAAAATAAAGACATATGCCTTAGGTAATAAACATGGCTCATTTCAGAAAGAGACATTTAAAGAGGGTTGAATAGAACTGCAGCAAAGTACCTTATAAGGAAGAAAGAAGGAACATGGATTCCGTAGCTAAAAGAAAAAAAAAAAAAAAACACTGAACAAACAAACAAGCGAAATTAAAACAAACAAAAACTTGCCAAAGGAAGCCAAGACAAAGAAAAGATTAAGCAATCCTAGGAATAGTAAATTTACTAGAACATGACAGACTAGTAAAATTTGATTATAAAGATTAAGCAGAAAATCAAATACACAAAATAACAAAGCTGAATTAAACATGAACTTCTTATGGATCGATTCTGGAAGCGCATTCATTCCTACAACTCCATATCCTGATGGCACTGATGTGGTTGGATGGGGTAGAGAACTGAGATTTACTATTCTATTTACTAGAATAGATTTACTATTTTTTTTTCTGGAAATGAAAAAAAAATTATTTTTGTGTTTAAACATCATTCCCCCACTCTTGAAAACACAGACCATCCCCACATCACCCTCCCCACCTCCCCCCAGCCCTCAAACCTTCCCACTTTGAGACAAATTAATGACAGAGGATGGTTCTGGTGTGGTTTGTCTGCTTTCAGCCCTGGGTCTGCAGCTCTCTGAACCGGTGTGAGGCAGGCTAAGGATCAAAGCCACACCCCGTCCTTTATGAGACCAGCTTGTTCAATTTCACACTTAAATTTCACTGTTATTGGAACAAATTTGGAGTTCTTTAACTAGAGAATTTTAAAATAGAATCAAAAGGGATAGTGCACCTTTCATTTAAACAAAGTCTTTCCAGACTAAAAATAGATTACTATGATTGTACTTAAAGGGATGGTTAAATAATTTTCATAATCAAAGTGCTGAACTGAGAAATACGCATGTTATTGGGGAAAAAAAAGGAATGAGGAGAACAATTCATTCTGGCTTGTAATTCTCTGCCTGTATGAGTGTAACAAAAAATAGACTCATTTTCTAAATGTCCCACAGGCTGAATTGAGACTACTGTCCCAGAGGTGGCCTTTGCTACATCATACTCCGTGGTCAGGATGCAACAAAAGGAGAATTCTTTCCTCTGCCTGAACTGCAATCAGCATCCAGTGAGTAAATTCGTCAATTTTAGCCCGAACTTCCAAACAAATTCCTAAGGAAACAACTAGAAATATAGACAATAATGCCAAATATAAGAAACTATTTCAGTCTTCAATATGGTATATTAATGTATTTGACAAATTTTGAAAACGAGTAATAATTTTTACTATATTTTTTATTTAAATATTCCACTTGTTTGTTATTTATAAAGGTACAAGAACTATATAATGTACTTGCTAAAAAAAAAAGTACAGTATGAATCACAATAAATGAGCTCCCTAAGGCTAAAAGAATGTTTCAGTACAAAATATTCAGCATGGAAATATTGCTTCTGGCAGACATGATGGAGCAAAAGCATGTTTTAAACTAGATTTAATAATCTGCTTACTAAATTTGTTACATGGTACACATAGCATTTTCCTACTTTGCTCAATAACATGAATATATTAAATAAAAGCTTCTAATTTTACTTCCTGTTTAAAAAAATTTCTTTTTTGCTATTAAGAATTATCATACAAAAAAAGAATTATCATAAATATCCATGTTTTTCTCCTAGAATTTTTCTTAATAATGTAGCTTTGGATATACTTACAAAAATTACTTGGTATATTTTATAATAATCTTGCTTTTATTGAAGAAATTATTTCCATTGTTCTTTTTCTTCAGTTGCATCATCAGACTGTTTATATTATAATCATAATACATGAAACTTGATGGTAATAACTTTTCTCCCTCACTTCATTGCCTCTTAATAGCTGAAGAGACTATAATTTTGAGTTTTTAAGTAAATTTTGACAGTAAACAGAGGTATGGAAGTGGGAGATAGAGAATTACTGAGTTTGGTGCAGGGGTCAGGGCAAAGGGGTGAGACAAGAAGCCATTTCTAGAACATATAAAGTCTCCAGTGAATGTCAAGATGAATAAAGAATGAATCTTGTGGCCATCCTCAATATCTCTTCAGAATTTCCCAGCAGGGGCTTTATGTCCTTCTAGTCACATAGGCACATCAAGCCATCTAAACTATTATGCAGATAGAAACCGTTAATAAAATTCCATTGCCAGAGGAATTTAAGATTTTGAAAAGCACATCATAAATTCTATAGCACTTATCATGGCCAGGAGCGGCCAAAACCAAACATCCAGGCCTCCCCAGTGATGAAGTTAGAGCTTTTTCAGTTCAGCTATAAATCAGCTCTATCCTTCACAAATGTATATTAGTTTATGTTAAAATTTCACCAGAACAATAGCCAAACTGTGGAAGGAGCCTCGGTGTCCATCGAAAGATGAGTGGATCAAGAAGATGTGGTTTATGTATACAATGGAATATTACTCAGCCATTAGAAACGACAAATACCCACCATTTGCTTCAACGTGGATGGAACTGGAGGGTATTATGCTGAGTGAAGTAAGTCAGTCGGAGAAGGACAAACATTATATGTTCTCATTCATTTGGGGAATATAAATAATAGTGAAAGGGAATAGAAGGGAAGGGAGAAGAAATTTGTGGGAAATATCAGAAAAGGAGACAGAACATAAAGACTGCTAACTCTGGGAAACGAACTAGGGGTGGTGGAAGGGGAGGAGGGCGGGGGATGGGGGTGAATGGGTGACGGGCACTGGGGGTTATTCTGTATGTTGGTAAAATTAACACCAATAAAAAATAAATTAAAAAAATTTTTCACCAGATACACTTTGTACTTTTTAGGAAATCTTAGTGTTCTGTTTTTCATTATCAATTTGACAAGATTGCAATTACTGCTATACATGATTATAAACAGTAAAACATATATTTTACCCTGAGAAAACAAAATGATGTGTGTACAAAATATAGTATTTTCTTGCACCTAGAATGTACCTTAGGTCTAAAATATTTTAATCAGTTCTTATTTTCCTCTAAATATGAGTTACTAATGTAAACTTAATAATGGACATAAATAATCAAATTAGATCTATGGTAATTGAAAAAGCACCAAATATACAATAATTTTCCATTCATAGTTTACTCTAAGAATCTCATCCAATTTATTCCCTAATTTTTCTAATGAAAAATTAGATTTGAGCATGGTCATAATGATTTAATTACACTACATAATGATTTAATGTACACTACAAAAAACTACTCAGTTTTTTCTTAGCATATTATTTTTGCCTTTCTGAACAAAATATCCACCATCACATTTTTTAGATAAACTCAAAAATAAATGAACTGAGGTAAATTGACCAAATATGCATGCCAAATACTCACTAAACTCAAGCATACATTAACCTCAGCTAGGGTAGGAAGTGAAAGTAACATTTTAGCTACTTCAATGGAATAAAAGCTGAATTCCTGAAAACACCTGAATCCTGTTATTACTGATGAACATCTACAAGAGGTAATTAGACTCACTCTTAGTTGAAGAACTTTGGCCAAGGGTTCTTTTAAAAGCAAACTTATAGCCCTGAAAACTTTGCAGTCTATTCAGTGGATTGAAGTTTATCAGAAAGAATACAGTTGGCACATTTATTAAGTTACCGTGGGTCACCTGCCAGAGCTTTTGGTTTTTGTTTTTTTTGTGATAGATGATTTCCCTGAAAAAAAAAATCTTACTATTTGAATTGAAATGTTTGAAAAATTGCAGATGTCTGGTTAAAGTGATAAGATAATGAAAAAAGTGAATTTTAAATTGAACTTCTTTAAAAACTAATGTAAATTCCATCAATCTAAACTATTAGATGCCACCATGCAGTGTATTTTATATCTTCTATTAAGAGAATACACATTTTTGTAAATTCAAAAATATAATTTTCTTACCTTTCAATAACATTTCATTGTTCAATCTCCAAAGAAGCTTTTGAAATGCATAATTATTTTTAAAAATGATGCTTAATGCCAACCAACTTATTTCCTTTTTATGGGAAGTGAAAGGCCCAAAACTCAGAAGAGTTTTGGAACATTTAAATGGTTTTCATCCATTGATAGTTCTATTGTTGCTGTGTCAGTAGAAATATATTTCAAGTTTAAACAACAAGCCACATGAATGAGGTGAATGTAAGTGACAATTATGGCTTGCTGTGATTGTACTCTAACCTAAAAAGAAAAAAAAAAATGTTTCTAGAGGAGACTGGTGTTGGAAAGCAGAAGTAGGGGTCTAAATTAATTATCCTACCAATTTGTTTGCTGATACTCAACACATCTGTTAATCTATTCTTAAACATCTTCATGTAGTACAGTTGTAGCAGTTATTAATTGATATACTGAACGCTGATGTGTTAAAATTTCAGTTGTGTTACTTTAAACATTTTCATTTGCTTTCTTTGGCATTGAGTTTTAATATTCCCCCAAAAGAAGACAGAAATAAAGAATATATTTTTAAAAGGAACTAAGCTAAGAGAGAAACAAAGAGTCACTCTTTTATCCCAAGTATCCTCACAAACACCTATTATTATTAAAACCAAAGAAAGAGACCCTAGATCATATATATATATATATACACATACATTAACCTCAGCTAGGGTAGGAAGTGAAAGTGTGTGTATATATATATATATATATATATATATATATATATACACACACAATATTCCAATGCAGTGAATAAAATAGATTTGTAGTCAATAGGTGCTAATAAAACATTTGCACTGTGCTCAAAACATTAAACATTACCCTTTCTTCACAACAGCTCCATTAAAAAAATGGGGCACTTGGGTGGCTCAGTTAGTTAAGCATCTGCCTTCAGCTGGGATCATGATCCCAGGATCCTGGGATCAAGCCCCACATTGGTCTCCCTGTTCAGCAGGGAGCCTGCTTCTCCCTCTTCCTCTGCCACTCCCTTTGCTGGTGCCCAATCTTTGTTAAATAAATAAATAAAATCTTAAAAAATAAAGTGCAAAACAGTTGCTTTTTTATCCCTATTTTATTTTACTTTTTGAAAAGATTGTATTTATATGACAGAGAGAGTACAGGAGAGAAAGCACAAGTAGTGGGGAAGGGCAGAGGGAGAGGGAAAAGCATGCTCCTCACTGAGCAGGGAGGCCGATGTGGGGCTCAGTCCCAGGACCCCAATATCATGACCCCAACAGAAGGCATAGTTCAACCAACTGAGCTACCCAAGTGTGCCCTATTTTATTTTTGTTTTAAGATTTTATTTATTTATTTGAGAGAGAACACACAAGTGGGAGATGGGGCAGGGGTATAGAGAGAAGGAGAAGCAGACTCCCCACTGAGCAGGGAATTCAATTCTGGGCTGGATCCCAGGACCCCAAGATCGTGACCTAAGCCAAGGGCAGATGCTTAACTGACTGAGCCATCTAGTCGCCCCATCCCCATTTTAAATGTCCATAAACTGACATCTGGAGAAGTTTAGAAATTTTACTCCATGTTGCATTGCTAATGAATGATGTTGCATTAGTATTCTGACACCTATTTCAGAGATTTTGTCTCATAACCCCTAAATTAAAAATACAGAGGAGAGGAAGGCTGTGGTTAATGAGACTTTTGTTACATATACTTTGAATAGAATGGCTTAGTTCTGAAATGAATTTTTAATGTTGGAGACTTAGAAATTAATCACTAAATTAAAATCTCTCATCCCAGGAATCTCCCCTGACTCCTGGGTTTTGAGCTTATCTCCCTAAAAATTTAGCACATATAAACTATGATATTTATTTCTTAAAAATTATGAAAAGAAAATAAAACTAGGTGATGTGAAAAAGAGTAATAAGAATGACTTGCCCTTTGAGGTAGGATATTCATGAAAGAACATTCTGTGATACAGTTTGAGCCAACACCTGTGGGTGGTGAGAGAGCAAGCTCTAACAAATATCTAAAAGATTATTCCAGAGAGAATAATTAGCAGGCTCAAAGGCCTGGGGTTGAGAACATGCTGGACATATTTTCTGGACACAGAAAATGCTTAGATTTATAATAGTGAGAACTGAGAGCACATTGGAACAATGTATCCATGTTAAGAAAATTTGGATAATATTCTCAGTGTAATAAAATGTTTTCATAGGATTTTGAGTTGAGAAAAAAATGACAAATTTTAAAAGATTATTCCAACTGATTGTGAAGAAAGGTTATAGGGGAATAATAATGAAAATGGGATTTATTTTTGGACTTTATTCATTTCCATTGATCTATGTGTCTGTTTTTGTGCCAGTACCATACTGTTTTGATTACCACAGCTTTGTAGTATATCTTGAAATCTGGAATTGTGATACCTACAGCTTTATTGTTCTTTCTAAGGATTGCTCTAGCTACCCAGGGTCTTTTGTGGTTCCCTAAAAATTTTTGTATTATTTGTTCTAGTTCTGTGAAAAGTGCTGTTGGTGCTTTTATGGAGATTTCATTGAATACCTATGAGCATTTTAGAGATGTTAATTATTTTAATCCATGAGCATGGTATATCTTTCAATTTGTTGGCATCACCTTCAATTTCATCAGTGTTTTATAGTTTTCACGATTATGGATTTACCTTCTTCATTTTATTCCTAGTTATTTTATTCTTTTTGGTGCAACTGTAAATGAAATTGTTTTCTTAATTTCTCTTTCTGCAATATTAGTGTATAGAAATACTATTAATGTAACATTATATATCATGTATACTCCAATGATTTTTTTTCTTTAAAGAGTAGAAACAGGAAGGAGAGCTGAGATGACCCCATAGTGGTCTAATTGGGAGATGATGGTGGTTTAGAGAAGATCATTAGGAGTGAATACGGTGATACAATGTCAGTATACATTTTGAAAGTAAATCTAAAGGACAATTCTTGATTGTTGAGATGAGGGATGAGACAAAAAGAAAGGATTTAAAGATGATTATAAGATTTTTAGGTTAAGCAAGTGGTACCATTTAATCCCATGAGGAAACTGGTAGAGCAGCAGATGGAAGTAGAATTTAAAAATAAAGATATTGATTTTAGAAATGTTGGGTGTTCATTAGACATTCAAGTAGGAATATTAACTAGCTAGTTGGATATATACTTCTAAAAGGTAGAGAAGTATAAATTTGGATTGATAATTATAGATGACATTGAAGCCATTAGTATAGATGAGAGGAAGGAAATTATGAATATGAAGAAAAGAGGTCACAGCACTGAGCTCTGGGACTTTATAAAAATTTGCCATCAAGAAGAGGAGAGGAGCACCTGGGTGTCTCAGTCAGTTAATTGTCTGACTCTTGATCTCAGTTCAGGTCTTAATCTCAGGGTTGTATATTCAAGCCTCACACTTTTTACTAAAAAAAAAAAAAAAAAAAAAAAGATAAATCCATCAAGGACAATAAAGAGCTGGAGACCAGTGAGGTAGCAATAAAATCAGAGTGTATTAACTCTGAAGCCAAGTGAAAAGGGGTTTCAAGAAACAGCAGATAATATACTATGTCAAATGATGTTCCTAACTCAGGTGCGATTATGATTTACTGACCACTGGACTTAGTGCTTCATTTGTTTTCAGGGTTGCCAAAAGAATTATATAAAATGTAAACAAAAATGTTAAAAAGAAAGAGATATAATTTTACTCTTTTCAAGGTGAGGATCAATCTTCTAAGATATGTGTCAGACCCATATGTAAAATTTGATGTGTGAGAGATATTTGCAATGGGCCTTGGGAGATAAGTTATAGATCAAGTTAACATGGAGGCATAACCATAGGGACAAAAAAAATGAACAGTTTATGCAGAATACAGTATAGGATTTGGTAGTTGTGACAAATTGTTTACAAAGATTGCTACCAATAATTCCTTCCTTTTCTATATCCACATGCTGCACCTCCTATTGAGAGATGGATCTATTACGTTTTCTCTGATGTGCTTTGCTATCCTTGTGACTTACTTTAAGTAATAAAGTGTCTTAGGTCCCTTGGAACCTGAGTCGTCATGTAAAAAACTTTGACTCCCCACCCCACTACAGTGTGAAGACATGGACAGACCTTGAAAAATGTGAGACTACAAAGAGGACTAGACAGTTTTCAGACTTTTTAGTCCCCCCTTAGCAATAACGACATATATGAGTAAAGCCAAATTGGATCCTACAGTCCAGCTGAGCTGGCTTAACACCACAGGAAGAGACAAACCAACTCTGAGAAGGTCTGCATGGTTCCTGACCCACACACAGAACCATAAGCAGTAAAAGGGCTGATTTAAGCTACTAACTTTGAAGTAGTTTGTTATACAGAAGGCAATAATTTATCCAGTAGTTGATTCTAAATATTATGTGAATATATGAATGAAGTCTAAACTCAAGGTTTTTTCTTTTTTTTTTTTTTTAAGATTTTATTTATTTATTCATGATAGACACAGAGAGAGACAGGCAGAGACACAGGCAGAGGGAGAAGCAGGCTCCATGCCAGGAGCCCGAACTCCATCCCTGGACTCCAGGATCACGCCTTGGGCCAAAGGCAGGCGCTAAACCGCTGAGCCACCCAGGGATCCCCCTCAAGGTTTTTTTCTTATCAAAATCAGCTTTATTCATTTTAATGAATAAAGAGAGAACTATTCAAGCTATTGAAAATGACCACTTACAAACATAACACAAAAATGAGGCTTTGGAAAAAAACAGTTCCCAGCCGCAGCAGCAAAGGATGAACGGAGCTCTGAGAAAGATGCTGTGTCTGAAGACCGATACCATTTTTAAGCAAGGCTTTTTTTTCTTAAGGTATCACCACCTGACACATTTTATATATAGGCTCAGGACTTCAGGAGAAAATCCCATCTGTTCTGCAGGTGGCATTCTGCTAAATACCAGTCAGCACTACAAGTCAAAGCCTACCCATGGCATTGGAAGATACAAGCACCTAGTTAAGGCACAGGAGCCCAAGAAGAAGAAGGGAAAAGTAGAAGTGAGACCCATTAATTTGGGGTCAGATTATGAATATGGAGTTTTAAACATTCACCTGACTGCATACGACATGGCCCTGGCAGAGAGTCCAGTATGTTCACCACCTCTGCAACTATCTATCCATTAAAGTTGAGGAAAGTTATGCAATGCTCACCAAAACCATGGAAGTGTTGTGGCTGCAGGACCAACGTAACAAAATGCTCCTGGACTCAGTTCTTACCACTCATGAACGAGTGGTTCAGATCAGTGGTTTGAGTGCTACATTTGCAGAGATTTTCTTGGAAATAATCCAAAGCAATCTTCCTGAAGAAGTCAGATTGTCAGTGAAGGAACACACTGAAGAAGACTTCAAGGGAAGATTCAAAGCTCGGCCAGAACTGGAAGAACTGTTGGCCAAGTGAACTAGCTCATTGCAGACCCTTTCATGTCAGGACTGGTGATGTTGAGTGCCAAGGGGAAGATCTTCCTGGGTGGTGAAAGTTAAGCAGAAGACACTGACCTTTAGATATCATAACTACCCATCCCCATTAGCCAAGAATGCTTCCTTTCTTGTATGGAGGAGTGCTTGCCGATTGTCACCACTTTCCTTTGAGCTAACCTAAGACATCCTTCATCTAATAAAAATCTGTAGCTGAAAAAAAAAATGAGACTTTGATGAAAATTTCAGTATATACAAAGGAGAGTCTTTAAAAAAAAACTGTGCAGATTCTATTGAACTAAGTTTGTTGAATGTTATCCTATAAGTAAATTTCACAGATTTCTCTTATTTTCACTTTTCTTTATACAAAATGGCTCTTCTCCAAAACCAAAAACAATATTGTTTTCCTACACAGCATGTTAGACTGATATCCAGCCTTTGCTTCCTCAAAGTATATTATTTTCCACAATTGTGCTACTTTTAAACCAGCAATTTTTATATGTTATTAAGTCATGCATCTTAAAGAACAGCAAGATTAAGCATAATCTTAATCATAATGTCTAACAATTTAGACATTTGTTATTTTTGTATAGAATCCCAATATGCTATCTTAAAAAGGCTTTTTAAAAAATAATGTGGAAACTTACATTGAAGTGATCATCTAACCGGAGGGAAGAAATCAATGAGGAATGATGAAAACATCATGTTTCATTCTCCCCCAGATTCAATGTTCCCAACATGTTCTGACAATTGGATTTTTATTTTGAACAAATAACTCAAGGTCTTCATATAGAAAACAGCTTAACTGAATAAGAATGAAAGTCAACTTCAGTGCAATTTTTAAAAATCCATCTGATTCTTCTAGCAAAGAGGGAACAACTGACTCACGTTGGCAAGGTGCATTAAACTAGCCACCGTTTAATAAATTGCCATTTTTTACTAAGGAAATGGCAACAAAATAATGTCAGGTTCTATGGAAATGTGGCATCTTCAAGAAGAACAAAATTAGGAGAGTAATTTTTCTTTGATTATCTGTAAATAGGCTGAGAGCTGGGTAAATGTGGGGCATTGGGGGTAAGGGAAAGAGCTGAGATGCTCTGTCCCCTAAATCACCCCTTTCATTTTCCAGAACAAGGATATTTCACATAGAATACATTGTATAATTGATGAATATAGTTTACTTCTGCACTTTCCCTATTGGCTAGTAAGTGCTTATTTCCCAGATGGGTGCACTTTTCTAAAATCAAAGCCAAAGGCAAAGAGCCTCCAATAATCCCCAGATCTTTTTTTTTTAAATTTATTTATTTATTCATGAGAGACACACACAGAGAGAGGCAGAGACACAGGCAGAGGGAGAAGCAGGCTCCATGCAGGGAGCCCGATGTGGGATTTGATCCCAGGACTCCAGGATCACGCCCTGGGCTGAAGGCAGACACTCAACTGCTGAGCCACCCAGGCGTCCCACCCTCAGATCTTTTTTATAATGAAAATTTTATTCTTATTAGGACAAGGGCTGTAAACCAGGGATTTAGTATCACTTATTATTTTATATGCAAATAAGCGGTCAGTGAAAATGTATGTTTGTATTATCAAACATGTGGCATCAGATGCTACATAAGAATGTGTTGGGTGGGTTGCTTAGAGTTGATAATATTGATCATAACTCATATCCCTAGCAGTCATTGACCCCCGAGCAAAATGTGTTCTCTTTCCTTATGTCGTAAAATGACACAACCTATCCATTGTGCATTTTAGATGACAAAGTGATTATATCAAAATTATCAGCTCACAAAATGAGCTCATTTAATGATTTGTAATAATACTCACTGGGTATTTCCTTTTTGTGCACAGCTCATCTACTGTTTGGGGAGGGGGACCTGATAAGTCCTAGGGACTATTATAAATAGTTAATATCGTATTCCTTAATTCCAACAAGGAATTTTTAGGGAAGGAGTAATCTCTGAGTTCCCTTTCAGGTGTGAAAACTGATGATAACAAATGACATGTGATTTGATTCAGAAATCTATGTTATCTACAGTACTATGCTGACTATTTATTTTTGCAATATCCTTATCAGTCCCCAGCACTGTTCTGCTTTCCCACAAAGGTCACAACAAACTTGAAGCTTAGTCCATCTCATTCAATTTTTTTTTTTTTGTCATTTTGGCAGCCCTGGCCTTGATTCCTTATACTAAGCTTTACCTATTTATTCTCTTGGTGGTGTCTATATGTCCTAAAAGCACATTGTGATATTTAATTTTAACCCCTTTCTAGTATTGTTCGGTTACTCTTCTCTTAGACTCACTGCTATATCTCCATTTTCTGTCATAAACTGATCTATTCTTATAATTTGTCTTTCAAACTGATATGTATTATCTTAACAGTCATTGGCATTCTACATGTTATTTCCTTGAGATTTTCACTTAATTTGTACTATCATGGAAATTATTATCCCGAGATAGTCAAATAGTAGTGATGCCTAAAGATTATCTTCTATATGAACTACTACTATTCTTTATTAACTTTTTATGGTTCCAAAATTCTAGAGGTATACCATTCAATACGGTAATAGCTTCTTCCACATGGGGCTATTGAGCACTTTAAAAGAGGTTAATTAAATTGAGATGTACTACAAGTGTGAAATACAGATTTGAGTTCAAAGATCTAGTATAGAGGGATCCCTGGGTGGTGCAGTGGTTTAGCGCCTGCCTTTGGCCCAGGGCGCGATCCTGGAGACCTGGGATCGAATCCCACGTTGGGCTCCCGGTGCATGGAGCCTGCTTCTCCCTCTGCCTATGTCTCTGTCTCTCACTCTCTCTCTGTGTGACTATCATAAAAAAAAACAAAACAAAAAAAACAAAAAAAAAAAAAAAAAAAAAGATCTAGTATAGACAAAAGGACAAAGTAAGAATATCTTATATTTTTATGTTGAAATGGTATTTTATATATTGAGCTGAATTAAATGTTATTATTATGATCTATATATATATTTTACCTTTTTAATGTGGTTACTAGAAAATATACATACCTTTAATTTATGACTTACATTATAATTCCGTATAGCTTCAAATTAAATTTACCTTCAATCAAAAAGGCATGTGAGGTGTGAGTGGTAGTAGAGACAAGGAGAAATGTTAAATGAGGCTGAGGGAGAAATTGTGAAAGGAAGAATCATTTGGCACTTCTTTATTATTAGAAGTTGCTAGAAGAGTGAAATGCTAGAAGAGTTAGCAAATAACTTTTCATATGGCACTTTATAAATATGTTAAACTGCTGATGATTGTAGACTTTTATGTATGGGTGCTCGACTATAATTCTGGAGGCCAGGAAGGGGCAATTCCTTATCAAGATAGCACCTTGTGTACGATATCCCAATTAATACACAGTTAATTAAATTGAACTGTGAAAAAAATAAATGTATAAGTTCACTTAAGATGAGATTTGAGTAATGAGAGAAAAGTAGATAAAACAGTACTCATATTCTTCCTTATATCTTCCTCCTTTCAGTAATGGTACCACCATCCTTCCACAGGTTCAAGCCAAAAACAGAATGACTTTTCATTCCTCCATTTCCCTCATCACCCACACCTAACCTAGTATTGAGTTATAAACATCCTCTTCTCTCCATCTCTTCTAGTAACACTACGGGACAAGCAAAATCATAGTAGGACTATAGTTCTCTCCTGTATGAACTACTGCACCTCTGTTTCCATTTTGTCCTCTTAAATTTATTTTTCACAAAACATCCAAAGTGATCTTTTAAAAATGATCATCATACTTTTTTATATATTTCCTAAATTCTTCCATGTCTTGACATTGAATCTGGAGTAAAATCTAAACTCTGCTAGCTCTCAGAGCACTACAAACCCTAATGCCTATCTAATTGTCCATTGTCAGGTCTTATCACTGTCTATCTTGCTCACAGTGGTCCAATCACTCTAGCCATTATGTGTCTTCAACATTCTATCTATAGTTCTGATTGGGGCCTTTGCTTTTGGCATATTCTGCTTCAGACATCTTTCTGTGGTTGATGTCTCAGTTCAAACATCTTTTTTTCTTCAGGAATGAATTCCTACAGAGAGGATTTCCTACAAGTAATATGCCCCCTCAGACACTTCATTACCACCTTTTATTTTCTTCTTAAAACTTATTTCTACCTGAAATTATCTTCATCAGTTGTTTGAATATTTTAGTATATGTTTCTCTTCCAGTAAATTGCAATCTGCATTAGAGCTTGCATTTTGTCTGTCCCATTTCCTTTGCATTATCAGCAACCTTAATGGTTCCAGATATAGAACTGACACTAAAAAAATGAGTCAAATTATGCAGAAAGGTAAAATAAAATGAACATTAAGATGTAAAAGAGGAGTTTAGAAATGAAATCAGAACATTGAATGAAATCTCCCACTATTTATCATTTTTAATGAGCCACTGTATGCTACTGGATCTATTCTCTGAGCTTTATATATTATAAGAAATTATATGTTTTCAGATGCTAAAAATGAGTACCATTGAGAGGTTGGTTGTGTATAATATCAGCTTATAAATTTATGATAAAGTTCTGATGCTTAAAGGGCCAGTTCTATCAGAATAATAGACAATTTAGGACATGTACCTATAAGCCTTCTGCCTCCAAGGATCTCTTGAACTAACCTCATGGGTGACTGAAATGATGTGTCATAATAATTCAGAGTAGATATTCACTCAAGTGTTATAATTTTAAAGGTATCTGAGCAGATCACCCTATCTAAATATTTGGTCCTACATTAATTGACACAGGTTTACCATTAGATATTAATCCCTTGTATTAATATTTTTTGTCTTTACCAATATTTGAAAACTATAAATATTTTCTGATATAGAAACATATTAAGTTGTGATCTAATATTGACATCGTAAGATATGATGAAGAGCACCAGACTGGCTAGAGAAGAGCTCCAAGTGAAAGAAAATTTGACAAGAGAAACTGAAAGTAATCTCAGGGTTTTCCTATTTCATTTGCTGGGATAGGTGGTTCTGGAAATATGGTGATAGCATAAAGGTGGCTGAAAGGTGAGCATGGATCTCCTCAAAGATGAACAGTGATGAGCAGAAAGGCATGAAAGTAAAAATATCCAAAATAAATGCTTGAAATAATTCCAAGGAATCAAATTGGAAACTTTAATGGCAAAAGTATATAAATATCTTCTGATATGAGAAGTAAAAACATTACAGATATTTATAGAAATTCATAGTTTTCAAAATATTTATTAGCTTTTAGAAAGTTATAGTTTACAAAACATTCAAACATGGATTATAATTTTTTTTTCTTTGGAGACTCACAATATTCCATCAAATAGGTAGGGAATAACTTTATGTCCTTGATATGGAGTTTTAAATTTTTTAAATTGCTAAATATTTACTGATTGGTCCAATTGCAGTTAATAACTCTAAGCCCTTAGTTCTAAATCACTCAATTTACTTATTAGTTTTAAAGAACTATATCTGATGTAGCTGAAGAAAGAAAGGAAGGCCATTCCTGATTCAACTGAAGGGAGTAAACATAATTCTGAATGGTGACTCTTGTCTCGCATATTGGTTGTTACTATCTTAAATTACTAACTCTGAAGAGTAATACCAAAATAGGTATACTATAAAAATACAGATGAGAAATCAATACATGTAAATTTAAAAAATTAAAACTATGTAAGAGTCATCCTATGAAGGTAGTTCATTTATTAACTCCTAGTCCCACAGACACAGAGACAAATTTTATATGAGGGCCTTCCATTTTCTTATAAAAGACTAATGAATTTTATACTTTGGAATTTTACCATCTCACAAAGGATATAGTGACCAAACTAATCATTGTTTAAAAAATTATAATATTAAATGATTTCTAAGTGCTCCTAGTTTATTATTTAAGTTACATTTCAATTATATAAATGTATTATTACTCTGCTATGTTTAGTTAGAATAAATGTCTTCTTATTTAAGATATATTAATTTTGTATGAAAAAATACATAAGGGTGTGGAAAGAAGAGATAGATCAACTTAAAACAGTAAATTGGGATAATTTAAGACATTTTCATAACAAAAAAAGATTCAATGGAAAAAGAGGTTATGCTTTAAACTTGGTCATTTTTATTCTGTTTCTTTAGGGAAGAGGAAAAACTGTAAAGAGTTATACAATTAAAAAAAAAAAGAGTTATACAATTAATATACAACAAAGAAACAACCACAGTTAAATTAAAAGAAGATAAGACATTGGTAAGGGTAATCAATTTATAAACCATAACAGTATCATAAATAGTGAAAAGGCTGTGATGTTATTAAAAACCTCCTTGAACAGTGGATGCTGAAAGAAGTATTTATATGACAATGAATTTAATCTCTATGGGATATATTTGACAATAGCACATTTATGATAATGTCCTATACCTATCCCAGGATAGATTTTAATTACTGTGTCATTATGGCTTGCTATTAAGTATACTGTGTGCCTATGTGCTGATACTATTAAGAAAGGTCTGGATGGGGATCCTTGGGTGGCGCAGCGGTTTGGCGCCTGCCTTTGGCCCAGGGCGTGATCCTGGAGACCGGGATCGAGTCCCACATCGGGCTCCCGGTGCATGGAGCCTGCTTCTCCCTCTGCCTATGTCTCTGCCTCTCTCTCTCTCTCTCTCTGTGACTATCATAAATAAAAAATAAAATAAAAAAAAAGGTCTGGATGTATCATTACAAAATATTTTTAACAATTTAAATTATTTCCTAAACAGTATATGGTGAATTAAATTAAAGCTGCAGTTTTTTTTTTTTCCCAGCTTTAAGTTAAAAAGTTTATGATAGAGTTGCCTAATGTTTTGTAATAGAAAATCATACTAGTATGTGAATTACACTTCAATTTAAAAAAATCCAATCAATATCATACTACATGACCTAGAAACTTCTAAGAAAACACCTGCAAGTTTAGCTGCAGTAAATTAGTCTCAGTAAGAAATAATAACATGATATAAGAATTATGATGTGTGGAGTGCCTGGCGGCTTAGTCAGTTAAGCATCTGCCTTCGGCTCAGGTCATGATCTTGGGGTCTTAGGTTCGAGCCCTGCATTGGGCTCCCTGCTCAGCAAGGAGTCTGCTTCTCCCTCTGCCTCTGACCCTCCCTCTTGCCCATACTCTTGCTCAGTCTCTATTAAATGAATAGACAAAAAAATGTTTAAAAAAAATTGCAATGTGTTTCTTTACTTTTAAAACTCTAAGATGAAAAAAAAAAAAAAAACCTCTAAGATGACAGGCCTAGATATGTATTAGCCCTAGAGTATGTTCCCTTACACAGTAGGGAATTTGCTTTTGGATAACTAAGGTGTTACTTTAATCAATGTAAAAATTCATGATAATAAAAGGAAATAAAGGGATTATTATGTTCAGAAATAACTGAATTGCAAACACTTGCACATAACTCTTTTTTGCTAGACTTTAGCTATAAAATATAATTGTTAACACTAAAAATGTATTTTTATATATAATAGTTGTTCTATATAATTAAATTAAATTATATAAGTAAATATATACATTATTATATATAATGTAATTTTTCTATATAATACTTTCACGTGTCCTTTGATACATCCCCAATATATCCCCAATTATTATTATTATTACTATTATTTAATGACAAATGTATGGTTATTATTTTTAGAATATGTTAGTAGTTAATCACTTCTAAATATGTGGAGCTTTTCCTTATTGAAATTGCATCTCCAATATGATGTCATTATATACCAGGATTTTGTAGAATAACTGCACTAGACTTTTGGTCAAATTTATCAAAGGAAATATTTAGTAAATGATTCAATATCAGAAAAAAAAAATTTAAGCCCATGTTGACCTGCTAAAACTGAAGGATTATCTTTTACTGTATTTGTATTTGATTAAGTATTGATGCTGCTACACCTGATTCCATCTGATTTTAGCTCTTCTTCTTTGAACTCATTGTGTTCCAAGATAATTCTTGATCTGTGGGATTTTATTACCCATACCTTCAAAACTATAAAGTTCATAAGAAAGCAACTTAGATTTTTTTCTTTTCTTTTTTTTTTCTTTTCTTTCTTTCTTTTTTTTTTTTTTTTTTATGAAGTCTGCCTTTATATGCTAACTGGTCATGTGATATAATCCTACTACACCCTTTCATCATGATGGACTCCTGAAAAATCAAGTAACTCCTCTGCAGACCTGGACTTAACTTGTCCTTCCTCCTTCCATGATGCTGGAGTGTTCTGATGACATTTTTTTTTTTGTTTGATTTTAGGGTGATTAATATGAAGACCCTTCAAGTTAGCATTAGCCATGTGCTTCATTTCAATATATATTTGAAAATCCCCGCGCAGCCTAGGTGGCTCGGCAGTTTAGCGCTGCCTTCAGCCTAGGGTGTGATATTGGAGACTGGGGATCGAGTCCCACATCGGGCTCCCTGCATGGAGCCTGCATCTCCTTCTGCCTGTGTCTCTGGCTCTCTCTCTCTATCTCTATCTCTATCTCTCTGTATCTCTCATGAATAAATAAAATCTTTAAAAAAAATCCTGTGCTGGGGAATTAATATGACTAGTGTCACTATTAACAAAGTAGGACATTTTTTTTTAATTGAATAGCAGACTAATTATGCAGTGGAAAAATAGAAAATTCTTCAATTAGAAAAATTGCTCAAAAAAATCTTAACACTCATCAATAAAGATATGGTTAAACATTAAAGATGTGTAGTATAAAATGCTACTCAGAGGCCTAACATAAAGAAAGGATTCATTTGAACTAATGTGGCAATAACCTAAAGAACTATTGTTAAATTTGAAAAGTATACTTTGGTGCACTAAGTATAATATCATACAATTTATACAAAAATTACACAACACAATGATTTATAAATGTGTATATGTATATGCATATGTCCACAAATGTATAGGAAAAGAATGGGAGCATACAGACCAACAAAAGACACTGGAAATTTCAAAGCTGGAGGAAGACCAAATATATATTTCTTATTATAAGTCATATACTTTTGGGGTTTGCTTGGAAAGTTTCTTTACATGGTCCTGCATTATGTTTATAAAAGGAAAATAAAGTTACTATGAATTTAAATATACTCACATATACATATATATATTTCTGTTCTTTATTATTTATAATGCACTATTCACATTTTGAGTCACAAATATTTAATCACTACATTTGACAGGTTAAATTACTCTTTCTGTTGATTGATGCTAAGTTTTCTTTGTTCAGAAAACAAAATTCTTATCTCTTTCAGGGCTTGAATAGATCATTTGCATTTCCAATATCAGCCAATGTTCTTTAAAACGTACTTTTAATTACTCTTAAATATATTTAAGAGTCCTGGTTTCAGCTCTGATATGTTAAGAACTTGGAAACATTCATTCCTGTCAATATAAGTAATGACTTTTCTTGGACGCATCCAAAAATTGAGAACACAGGGCAAACTGTTACTTTGAAATCTGGAGACACAGACACATACACAGAGTAACAGCCAAAATCAGTTTACCTGGAGCAAAAGTTGCTGGAGCTATAATCTGGTAAGAACACTTACGTGATAATGACAAATAGCTGGATGTTCACTGTGGCCATCTTGACAGTGAGAAATTCCTGGAGGAATGCAGATTTAGGAGTCCCCAGCACATTCCGTGAGTTCACTCACAGAAAACCCAACAGATTGTCACAATGAAGACCCCAAAATAATCCTACTGCTTCTGGCAGGGGGAGAGGAAAGGTACCATTTTCAAGTTTATGATCTATTGTAGATAAGAACTCCACTTTAAATATACAGAGACAGATTAAAAGCAAAGGGATAGAGAAAAGATATAGCACGCTAACATTAAAGAGAAGGCACTAAACAGTAAAAAAAAAAAAAAAAAATATTGCAGGACTAAATTAGACAAAGTCAAATAGGTTGAAATAACTATATCCCAAGACTTTCTCTAATCAGAATTTTCTTTTTAGACAAAAATTATTTATTTATTCATGAGAGACACAGAGAGGCAGACATAGGCAGAGGGAGAAGCAGGCTCCCTCCAGGGACCTTGATATGGGACTCAATCCCAGGACCCCAGGATCACAACCTGAGTCGAAGGCAGAGGTTAAACCACTGAGCCACCTAGGTGTCCCTCTAATCAACTTTCTTATAAAACCTTAATAAATTGTTTTATTTGAGTCTGCAGACTACAAAATGATATATTTAAATTATTATGTGATCATATCCTATATTTGCTTTTCCAATAACTTCTTGACCTTAATGGATTATTAATTCCTTACAAATTTTTAGAAAAGGCAAATATTTGAAGATCATGGTATAAATAAATATTCAAATTATCAAGTCTCAAGTGACTTAATACTTTTTTATTCACTAGATATTTAAATTGTATCCAAATAAGCAATGTGATAACAACATAATTATGTCATAGCTTAATAATAAAAACATAAAGCATAACTTGTAAAATAGTCTATTTTACCCATGTACATAATAATCAGTGAAATAGTCCACTTAGTCCTGTCCTCAGGCACATGGGATTTTAATTATGACCCTAAAGTCACAAAAAAATAATTTTCTGTTTCATAACTTGTAATTCATTTGTAAAATGCAAATATAGTCTATTGGGCTTTGCCACTGCTGCAAAGTTTATTCAAAAGAGTAACCAAATTATAATTAAATGAACAGGGATCTGCTTGGCCTGTGTAAATATTGTAATTGGTTCATAAATATGTAATGCTATTAATTAATGTGTAGTCCCTAGCAATTTTGAAATTAGAAGTTTTGCTGTCTCCAATGACCATCTTATACATAAAATATTTTAACTCCCAAGAATGTATTTTGAAAAAAAAATCAAAGTTCATTTAAGTAGAACTTTCTTTAAATATAAGGATAAGGAAAATACTAGAAATTGTGTGTTATAATGTATATAAAAGTTCCCAATGACTGACAAATCACTTTTTTTGTTGTTGTTGTTAAGACTTTATTCATTTATTCATGAGAAACACAGAGAAAGAGAGAGGCAGAGACACAGGCAGAGGAAGAAGTAGGCTCCATGCAGGGAACCTGATGTGAGACTCGATTCCAGGACTCCGGGATCACGCCCTGGGATCACGCCCTGGGCCTAAGGCAGATGCTCAACCACTGAGCCACCCAGGGATCCTGACAAATCATTCTTAATAGGATTGTCTTCTTTACCACTATGTTTTGTGAGAGGGTGCTGCCACAACTTCTGTTCCTATATAATGGCTACAATGCTTTCCCATTACAGATATCCATGGGAAATAGAAAGTTGTCTTCAACTATAAACTTCTGTCTTTATATCAATTTAAAAAATTTCTCTTCACAAAGAGAGTTGATTGGTCTGCATTAAGAAACACATAACAGGGCAGCCCGGGTGGCTCAGCGGTTTAGCACCACCTTTAGCCGAGGGCCTGATCCTGAGACAGTGATCAAGTCCCACATGGGGCTCCATGCATGGAGCCTGCTTCTCCCTCTGCCTGTGCCTCTGCCTCTCTCTCTCTCTCTCTCTCTCTCTCTGTGTCTCTCATGAATAAATAAATAAAGTCTTTAGAAAAAAAGAAAAGAAACACATAACACATATTTTCAGTCTTAGAGGTAAAAAGCTACATTAAATAAGACCTCACATGCCTATAAACCTACAACTCACATTCATCCCCTCTCCTTTCTTCATTTTGATTTTTATCAAGTTCACTAATATGTTACATTGTCTTCATTTATCTTTTCCTTTCTACATTTTCTAAAAGTTCTTTAATGAGCAAATTAACTCTTAAGAAGATTTCAGAATAGAATGTTTTATTTACCAATATCTATTGTCTGTCTATTCTCTCTGTGTAGATTTTTTTTTAAATAATTTATTTTTTTATTTATTCATGAGAGACACAGAGAGAGAGGCAGAGACATAAGTAGACTCCATGCGGGGAGCCCAATGTGGGACTTGATCCCAGAACTCCAGAATCACACCCTGGGCCTAAGGGCCTAAGACACCACTGAGGTGTCTCACTGTCTGTGTAGATTTTAAATGAGCAAAGTGCCAGATGGGTACATATTTCCTTCCTTAGTGGAACTGCTGAAGATTTCCTCATAAAAGTTAAACCTATTAAACATTTTTAAAGCTATTTTATTTTCAGAAAGCCTGTTCATTCATGTGTCTTTATCTGTTTTTATCCAAAATTCCAATTAAACAGATGAGATATCAGGCACTTTGCTGGGGACTAAAGTTTAATTTTCCTTTAGGAATATATCTTGTCAATTCAGAATAAGCAAATCTATCCAGGAATTTTCTGGCATTCAATAGTGTACCTATAAATTATTCATTCGTTTGTGTATTTCATTTATGTCAAATCTTGTTAGAACAGTTAATTTTTCATGAAAGTTATTCTCAGAGGAAGTTCTTAACAATTGGACATTAGCATTTTTGAGTGAGTCAGCATTTTTCATGTAACAAGATTCCTGTCTTGTTACATTTTCATAATTTAATCATTACACAGCATACTATAGATCTAAGAATGCCATTTCTTGGGTTATATATTAAAATTATGTGCTTAATAGTCACTTAGAATAAAGAACAGAATATTAGCAAGCATATATATTCTATTAGGGAATAGCAGGAGGGAACCATGTCCTTAGATAAGCCACTGTTTTGAAATCAAAATGTTAAAACAGTCATGGAAGTAAGAATTCTATCATCTAAACATATAAGTGAATACCATACATTGTTAAAAAAAATACTTTAAGTTGACTATAATGATGTTTTATGGGAAATTATCCTGGATTAGTATAAAATTTATCATGTAGGGATGCCTGGATGGCTTAATCAGTTAAGTGTCTGTTTTCAGCTCAGGTCATGATCCCGGGGTCCTGTAACCGAGTCCCGTGTCAGGCTCCCTGCTCGGTCGGTTGGTTGCTTCTCCCTTCTCTCTGCCCCTCCCACTGCTCATGCTCTCTTTCTTGCCCACTCTCTCTCTCAAATAAATAAAGTCTTCAGAAAAGATAATTTTTAAAAAAGGATTTACCATGTAAGATTATTTTGCTATTAAATGTAGATCTATGGCCCCTAGAAATATAAATGTTTCTCTTATTTCAAGAAACTTCTACATTTAGCACCAATACAGTTAGTGTTCTGTATCTAAAGGTTTCATTTGGATTCCTTAACATAATAATAATCATGATCATAAGGCTGGTTGCTGAATTAATACTCAGGATTTTTAGCATACAGCACTCTGAGTCTGTCTTTCACCTCTTCCATTACTAATTCCAAACATTAGCCCCTTCTTAATACTATTTGAAATTAGATGGGAAATTAGTTCTGACAAAGGCAGCCTTAACATTCCCCTCAGCTTGACCAAACCTTAGACAGGCTGCTTCTTGCTGCTAGGTCTTACTTTTTTCTTACCCAGGTCTTACAGAATCCAGAGGGACTAACCACAGAGTCCCCTCCTGTCTGCTTTCTTAGAACATTTAGTTTAGAAAATTTGTAAATTCTTTCTCTGCCATTTTAATATGTAAATATTTTATTTTCATTTTATTTTATTATTTTTAAAAGATTTTATGTATTTATTCATTCATAAGAGACACAGAGAGAAAGAAGCAGAGACATAGGCAGAGGGAGAAGCAGGCTCCATGCAGGAAGCCTGATGTGGGACTCGATCCCAGGTCTCCAGGATCACACCCTGGGCCAAAGGCAGGCGCTAAACCACTGAGCCACCCAGGGATCCCCCCTAATATGTAAATCTTTTTAAAAGCTTCTTGTTAGTGTTACAATCTATGATTGACTTTCTCAAGGACTCAGGAGTAATCTCTGAAATGTAATCATCAAGGAAAATCAGATCCATAACTCCTGGTCTCTGTGGGAAGATAAAACCCTAACTTAGGTGGACACCTAGCTCTGAGCTGTAAAACTACCTTCTGTCATAAGGAAATAAGTAAATTTACTTTTCCTTTGAGTAAAACCAATGAACAAACACAAGGCCTAGTATCCCACACCCCAACTCTTAAAACCTCTCTCACCACTTTTTCAGTGGAGTTGAGTTCAGATTGTGTTCTTACGGTCTCTCCTCCATTTCAATAGCTTTTTTGCTTTAACAGTCTCTCTTCTTGAAACCACACATGACAAGAATTGCTGATTTGGTAAGTCATTCTTGTTGTCCCTATTTCAGAGCACAATGATTATAGAAGCATAAAATTACTATCAGAGATTTCAGGGAAACACTAGAGGACTTTTTATGCTATGCAGTTGGCTTACCTGAGAGTGATTTCCTCTCTCCGTTTGTAGGACTGAAGACACCTAGAATGATCTAGCATAAAGACCTCATTCTCAGTGAACACATGGATAATTAAACAAACAAACAAACAACTGCCTTCTCACAGGGCCCTCTGAGGAATATCAGACAGGAAAAAAAAAAACAAAACGTAAAATTCATAAAATAGAGCTGCTGTAGGGAGGTGATGATAATATGCTTTCTCAGGAAAACAACTTAATGAATACATTAATGTTACCTTTAAGGATCTGACATTAAATAGTATATTGTAGTTAATGGTCTGAAGTAGTAGATTAGAATATCAAATGGAAGATTTTTGCTGAAATAAGAGAAAAAATAGAGAAGGAATATATGAAGGAAAATCCTAGGAGCTTATTTGAAAAACACAGGAGACCCAATATGTAAATAAGAATTTAAAAATGAAAATGTAGTACATGAGAAAAGTAATTAGTTAATAGAAGAAATATTTTTATCTGAAGAAAGATTCATGTCTAAGTTTGGAAGTTTCGTAGAACATCATGCTGCCAATAATGGAAATAATAAGTTAATAAGAACTAAGAAGATATTAGAATATTACTATCAGATGCTTTGAAACACTTGAGGCTACAAGACATTAGATATTATCTACACTCATTAGGTATAGAAATTTGATGAGTGGAACACAGAAATCCTACACCCAACCAAGATATCTTTTTATTGTTAGTGTGGAAGATATTACTGAATATGCAAGAATTTAGAGTGTATATCACAGATTTTGTAAGTGCAATGCTCATCATACAATGACTCCAAGCAAAAATATAGAAGATTGAAATATAAAACCATCAAAGAAATATGTGGAAGGAGAATGTAGTGGTGATTCATAAACATTTTATATGACTGAAAGAAATGTGAAACAGCACTTTGTTGTAGAAAGTAATACTGCTGATATACACACACATACACACACACACACACACAAATACTATCTACAACCCTGCACACATGAATTTGTCAACGTAGATCAAATTAACTATTTTCTTATAAGATGCAAAAAATTACAACCCACTCAATATGAAAAGATGATTTAAATACCAATATAGCTATTAAATAAATTAATTTTCAAGATACCTAATTTTTTAGAGTAGTTTTAGTTTATAACAAAATTGAGAGGAAATTACAGAGGTTTCCCATATACCTCTTGCACACATACACACTCTCCTTCATTATCAACATCCCCCACCAGAGTGGTACATTATTTACTGAGGAAGAACTTACAATGACATCATAATCACCCAAAGTTCATGCTCTACCTAATGGTTGGTTCACTCTTTTGTGTTGTACATCCTATATGTTCGGTCAAATGAATAATGACATATTTCCATCATTGTAATATCATAGAAAGTATTTTGGATGAACTAAAAATCCTCTGTGTCCTGCCTACTTATCTTTCTCCCCAACACCCCTGCAACAACTGATCTTTTGTTTGTTGTTTGTTTATTCATTCATTCATGAAAGACAGAGAAAGAGAGAGAGAGAGAGGCAGAGAAACAGGCAGAGGGAGAAGCAGGCTCCATACCAGTAGTGTGACTGGTGGTCTATATGTTAAGTATATTTAGTTTTCAAAGAAAGTGCTAACCTGTCTTCCAAAGTGACTGTATGGTTTTCTATTTCCACCAGCAATCTGAATGAGTTTCTGTTGCTCCAGATTCTTTCTAGCATTTGGTGTTAGTGTTTTGGATTTGGTTCTAATAGTTATGTAGTGGTATTCTATTATTAGTTTAATTTTAATTTTCCTGATGACAAGTGATGTGGAGCATATTTGCAATGCTTATTTGCCACCTGTATATCTTCTTTGGTGAACTGTCTGTGAAGGTCTTTGGAACATTTTTAAATACAGTTTGTTTGTTTTCTTATTCTTGAGATTTAGGAGTTCTTCGTATATTTTGGATAACAGTTCTTTATCAAATGTGTCTTTTTCAAATATTTTATCACAGTTCATGGCTTGTCTTCTCATCCTTTTTTTATATTGCATTTTGCAGAGCAAAAATTTTTAATTTTAATGACATTAAGTCCAGCTTATCAATTAATTATTTCATGGATCATTTCTATGGTGTTATATCTAAAAAGGCATCACCATATCCAAGGTCATCTAAATTCTTACTATTTCCAGGAGGGTTTTTTTCTCTCTTCTTTCAGATTTTTTATGTATATGATTATGTCATCTGCAAAAAAGACAATTTTATGTCTTGTTTCCCATTCCGTATACATTTTATTTCCTTTTCTTGCCTTATTGCATTAGCAAGAACTTCCAGTACAGTGTTGAAAAGGAGTGGTGAGATAACATTTTTGCCTGTACCTGATCTTAGCAGGAAAGCTTTGAATTTTTCACCACTAAGTATGATGTTAGCTGTTGGCTTTGTAGATAATTTTTAGCAAGGTGATGAAAATATCCTCTATCCCATTTTACTGAGGTTTTTTTTTTTTAAGATTGTATTTATTTATTTGATAGAGAGAGCAAAAGCCGGTGGAGGAATACAGGGAGAGGGAAAAGCAGGCTTCCCGTTGAGCAGGGAGCCTGGTGTGGGGCCAATCCAAGGACCCTGGGATCATGACTTGAGCTGAAGGCAGATGCTTAATGACTGAGCCACCCAGGTGTTGTGACCTTTTACAGAGAGTTTTTATCATGAATGACTGTTGGATTTTTGTCAGAGGCTTTTTCTGCATCTACTGATATAATCATGTGATTTATTTTTAGTCTGTTAATGAGACTGGTTTCATTAACTACTGATTTTGAATGTTGAACCAGCCTGCATACTAGAGAGGAATACCACTTGGCCATGGTATAGAATTCTGTTCATGATTTTTTGGGTTAAATTTGTATAGAAGTGCTGACAGCACTGACTCCATCTTTGGCCCTCCATCTTGTTCATGCCTACACAATGATCTCCTTCTGGGCAATGTGTTCCAGAATTCACAGAAGTTACTGTATGCTCCAACTGGAGTGTGGGAAGGGAAGGCTTTTTCTGATCTTCCCTAAAGTGGCAGACACAATTTAGATAATAGTAGAGGTGACTGGTATACAGATGGTGTCACTTTAGATAACTACCATGTGACCTCAACACCATGCTCCCCACTGGGGATTAACGTTTGGACTTGGCAGAAAGTAGGGGTAGAGTATAGCTGCATAGAGCTAGGATTGTCCAATCCCTCCATCAGTAAGTTAACCTGAAATAAAATTCTGTGTAAATGGACTGGAGTGGCTTGCTTCATATTTGATCTCAATGTGACTTCTCAGTCTGGAGGATACTTTACTGACCCACCTCTACCTTCTTTTTTTTCTTTTTTTTTTAAGATTTTATTTATTTATTCATGAGAGACACAGAGAGAGAGGCAGAGACACAGGCAGAGGGATAAGCAGGCCCCCCATGGGAGCCTGATTTGGGACTCGATCCCAGGACTCCAGGACCATGCCCTGGGCCAAAGGCAGACACCCAACCACTTAACCACCCAGGTGTTCACCCCGCCTCCACCTTCTAACAGATTTGCTAGTATTTTATTGAGGATTTTTCGTTTATTTTCATGAGAGATATATAGGTCTGCAGTTTTCTTATAGTGACTTTGTCTGGTTTGATATAGGGTAATGGCTTCATAGAATGAGTTAGAAAGTATATATTATCTCTGCTTTTACCCTTTGAAAGAGATTATAGTGAATTAGTACAAGGGGAAGTAATGTGATGAGTCTGCAGGAGTAAAGAGCAGTCCTTTGCTGAAAATAAGACCTACAGCTGCAAGGAATTGGATTCTCCTGATAAACTGAATGAGTTTGGTATCAAATTCCTCCCCTGATGAGATGGTAGCCTGGGCAGAAACCATGAATTTGGCCTTTTGAGATCCTGAGCACCGAACTAACCTCAGCTAACCCAAACCTCTGATTTACAGAATAATAATGAATAAATAATGGAATGATAATTAGGTATGATTTTTAATTGATAAGTTTATGGCAATATGACTGAATTATCAATCCCAGTGTTACTCTTTTTTTTTTTCTGCAGAAGAAAATAGATGGAGACAGTCTGTTTGAAACAGATCAGTTTCCCTTGCTTCTCAGTAGCATTTGTTGATTACATATTCTATCAGTCATCTGCTGCTCTATGGAATGTTTTATTGTCCAATAAGTAAAACATCTTTGTTTCTAAAATGCAATTTCTGGAAAATGCTATCAAGATTTGGCTTTCCCACAGCTGACAAGAACTGAGGAGATAGTACATAACTATAGTTTCTCTTCCCAAGTGGATTTCAATACAATTTAATTTAATCATCCCCTGTAGGTTTGCTTATATATCTTGTTGATCAGTACAGTTGACACTTCTATTCTGGAAAATCTTTTATGGTTTACTATATCTCCAGGCTTGACTCCAATTGGTAGGAAATCTATTTTGCCAAGGCAATAGATTATAAATAAAACAAATAGTGCTGCATGAACTTTAAAATGGTCTGAGTCCAGTGTCAGGTCAAAGCAAAAAGACTACATTCCCAAAGCCACAAGACATAATTATAGAAGTTCTCAATGATTATTTGATAGGATAGTTAAAAGCTATTTTATTGTAAACTTCTAAACAAAATTCTAGCTGCTGCCATAAATAAGAGAATGCAAACAAATAATAAAAAAAGAGGTAATTGATTTTTTTGAAAAGCATGAACACGTTTTCCACCCATAGGGAGCACGCAGACAACTCCCAGTGATACCAAATCAAGAATAGAACAAGCAGCAGGTTGTGAGAATGTCATTCATCAAACCCTCCAACTCACTCACCTAAGAAACAAACAAACCCTTAAATATCAAGGAGTTTCAAAATTATATTTACATTGTATTTTACCCTCTGAAGTATGAAGAAAATATTTTTTTCTGACCTGAGCAATGTACTGATAGATCAAAGTATGCTTAAAGACAATTTTTTGTTGGTATTATTTTTGGTTAATACATTTTTCATTAAGTGTTAGGTGTGCAAATGGTTACTGAATACTCAGCATCTAAAAAGGGAAACAGAACAGATGCATAATACTTTATTCTCTAAACTCTTTGTCAAGAAAGATGTCAGTTACTTTTCTAACATTAAAAAATGAGAACATACTCAACCCAGTATATAGTAAATTTTAAAATGATCAAAACAGTGAATTTTGCCATTCGCTTTTTAATACTGAATGTTATATATATTTGCCACAATAAAAACAAGTTAATTCAAATGTCTTGAGAGAAAATATATTTTCCTATGTTCAGTAAGAAACAGCTCATAAGGGATCCCTGGGTGGTGCAGCAGTTTGGCGCCTGCCTTTGGCCCAGGGTGCGATCCTGGAGAACTGGGATGGAATCCCACATCGTGCTCCCAGTGCATGGGGCCTGCTTCTCCCTCTGCCTATGTCTCTGCCTCTCTCTCTCTCTCTCTGTGTGACTATCATAAATAAATAAAAATAAAAATAAAAAAAGAAAGAAACAGCTCATAATACTTATAGGGCTCTCTTAAGATTAGAGCTGCACTCTCCAAGACATTTCTACCAGTAGCCATATGTGAATGTTGAGCACTTAAATGTGGCTAGTGCAACTAAGCAACTGATTTTTACAGTTTATTTTAATAAATTTAAGTTTAAATTTAAAAGCTGAAGCAGTATACAATAATTTTTCTATTAAACTCAATATTATTAAAAAAAAGCCCTCAATATTATTGTTCTGGTAGGACTATATTTCACTTTAACAGTTGCATTGCACAAGTTATTACTGCAGTATTATAGTATGTCTGTCAAATATATATCTTGATTCCAGTAATATATAGCAACAGACCACTTATCTATGTTGTGTCAATAGATCGATTTAGTATAAATGACAGTTCCTATACTCTGATAAAACTGTCATGTCACAATTTGAATATCTTATTCAGACAACACGAATTACAATTTTACCCATGAAATCATATTTAGAGATAATCATTATTTTAATTATAATATATTTAAATCATTTTTCTGTTTTAAAACGTAAGGTATAAAACACATTTGTAAATTCATAATGAAAGCATACTACTGATGCTGAAATGAGCAGAAATGCAGAAGCTAGTGGGAAGACCAGAACTTTGAAGGAAAATAAATATTGGAAAATGGTGTGTCACATATTTCATTAAATGTCAATTTGCTATTGACAAAAATTTTTTGTTGTGTAAACTCTTTTGGAGATAATAATGTAGATAACATCAAGAATTTCTTCAGCTAACAATGAATCTGATAAGAAATTTCCTCTCAGAAGTCAAAAAATAATTGACAAATAGTGAACTAGTGTCAGAATTAACAAAAAATTTAAATTATTTTTAACAGGATCTGAGCTCGTAATTTGACCAGCTATAAAATGACTTGGTTTCCCTCCCAGAAATGGAAAACCATTTTTAGATGGTGATATGGTAAAATAAATTCTTATTTCAATTATGGGATCTCTGTTAAAAAATTACAACTAAGTGACTAATAAATTAGATCTTTTTAAAAATGTGAATGATTTTCAATTAAGCATGACATATTTACTTATAGAACAAATCATCCAAAAAAATATTGAATATATTCTGAGGCAAAATTTGAAAATTGCAATTTATATGGGTCATGCATTATAAGACACTGCCCAGTTAATATTTTGTGTGTCTTTCATTTCATATGACTTCAATTCATTATTTAAATAGTCAATCTATGTTATGGATTTTTTGAAAACATTTACATCTGCTCAACAAAGGTATCAGTTTGATATGAAGACATTACTTTCTATCAGAATTATGATAGTTACGTCAAAAATGTCAAAAACCAGGACTGTTTGCACTTTTAAAACAAGAGAGTGGTAATTTCCTTACTGATATGTTCCACTCTATGATGCATAATGAAAACAACCATGATACTATGAAAAGCATCTTGCATGTGGTTTTAAACAGCATACAATATTTATGCACAAAAGCTGTGAGTTATTTAAAACAATTTATTAATTTCAATGATAAGGTTGATGTGATCCTCCAAGGATTCTATTCAATCTGTGCCTTACAAAAGCTTCTTGTTCACTGCTGTCCTTTTTTACTAAAGAAAAATCTCTGTAATACTGTTTTACAGCCATCCCTTCTAGAGGCTGAGAGGCCTCTAATACATGGTTAAATGTTAACAAACAGAATTTTGTGCCATGAAAATGGCAGGATTTCTCTGAATCATAGTGGCAGCTCAATTATGGAAACTCTCCAGTAGTTTGAGGTATAATTTGATCATTTCCTTTCATTAGACTTTTCACTAGTCAGCTTTTTCTTTCCACCAACTCCACCCCCAGGCCGTGGTCCTTGGAAATTTGCTACAAATATATATATATAATTTTTTTATCTAGTCGGAGCACTGGCATTAGTAACAGAGTATTAAAAATACATTAAGCAGGGCAATAAATTTCATTTGCTTTGCACATTTTCATCTTGCAAAATCCACAACAGCTTTATTTTGAAACAGGCTTCTTACTGAACAGATGCAATAGCTACTAAGCAAGTAGGACTAAGAATTCACAGTTGAAGATACTGTTGTAATAATGTTTACTGAGTTTTGTTGACATGTGGAATAATTGGTTGTAGACCATGGAATACATATTTTCCTCACTTTTGGGAAGAAATTGAGGAATGATTTTATAATACAGTATTTTTTTTAATTAGCGTTGCTAGTAATCATTAAAATGACTATGATTTCCAAAGTAGGCAAAGAGAAAGTTAAATCAATTTCGTGAATCCTTTTCATATAGTGTCACCAAGACCATGTACACACATTGATTTGCTTTCCAGAATTAGCTAAAAGCCTAAAAATGGTTCTATATGAATGTCTGAATAATTATTCTAAATATCTAAAGCCACTTTCTCTTAGAAGCAGTAGATAACTTCCTCATTAAAGAATTCAAAAGAACAAGTTGTGGAATTATATCTTGTTGAGAGATGTTTTTTCTCCTGTGAGCAAAATAATTTTCAGAGTATAGTTAATGGTTCAGTAGCACTATAGCAACATGAAAATGTCCACAATTATTACAGGGCTTTCCCATTTTACCCCCTCTTAAAAGAAAAAGGCTGTTAAAAGTTAACTACAGTTTCTATTTCTAGGATGGCTTTGTAAGATTTTAACAGAATAAGTCTCTCATAAATAATGACCATAAACCCAGAACACACAAACAAATACTATAGAAAGGATTTGGAAACAGAACAAAGTAGACAAATTTTGGAGGGCAGTTCAGTGTTGTGGGAAAGAGCTGGCATGGGATGGCCTGATGTTTCAGGAAGAGTCTACAAGTGTGACACATGGTGAATAAAGATTCAAGAGAGTAAGTCCATCATCTTTCTGGCCTGAGGAAAGTGGAAGCAAAGTTGCAAAGTTTTGGACAACTATGGCCCATGAAGAATGAGAGCAGGTACTGAGAGAGAGGCAGGAAAACAAAAACAAAAACAAAAACAAAACCTAAACTCTAGTGGTCCCAAATTCTGTATATTTGTTTTATCCAATTCTCTGTTTAACTCCAAACCAGTCATGTGCAGGGTAACTCGAAGCAAGGAGTGGAAAGGATTAATTAATTGCCCTTCTACCATTACCATCGAGGTAAAACAGATTTTACAGTGAACATAACCATGTCAATGACTTGATTAAATTAAAATATCAACACTTGGGGTGCCTGGGAGCTCAGTTGGTTAGTCATCTGGCTCTTGGTTTTGACTCAGGTCAGGAATTCAGGGTTGTGAGATGGAGCTCCCCAAATCAGACTTCGCACTCAGCAGATAGTCTACGGGAGATTCTCTCTCTCCCTCTCCCTCTGCTCATCCCCCTTCCCTGTCTCTGTCTCTCATAAATAAATAAATAAATAAATAAATAAATAAATAAATAAATAAATAAAATCAAGAATAAATTGACATTCTTCACAGCAGTATATCGAACAGAGGGAAATATGTTTAAGCACATTATATCCAAACTGCTAAAAGACAAAAGTAAAGGAAGAATATTGAGAGCTGCCATGCAAAACCACAACATTGAGAGGATTCCAGCTGATGGCAGAGTAGCAAGCACCAAAAATCTCTCTCACCACCTAGGCAACAACCAGATTCTATCTGATATGTCTATTTTGGAACTTGGAGTCTATTGAAAGCTTACAATTTGACAGGAGAAGACTTGTAGGATAGATTGCAGTTAATTTCTGTCAATTTCAGCTCTTAGCACACTAGCAGCTCTGCCTCTCATATCCACAGCCCTATGACAAGTATTTAGAACATATATTTTAGGAGCATCTTCCATGTAGTTTATGGAAATGCGGGTGGATATTTGATGTCCAACAAGAATCGGGGGTCTGTGCTCTGATCACTGACTGTTGTTTTTGATATCAGTGGTATAAAGAGAAAGGTGGCCCTTGCTGTGGTACCTCACCACTTTTTTTGCCCTTCCCACTCTTGCTGAAGTGACTTCCAGGATATTTAAAAGTCTAGCACTCTTAATACCTAAAGAGGGAAAAATGTGATGGTACAGTATGATGACTAAAGGGTAAAAGATGAAAGGGGCTAAAAGATGTATAGTGTTGCAAAATATCTAATGTTTAAATACATTATTAATGCTGAACAACCACTAGGGTGATCACAAAAAAATAACTGCAAAGGGACTTATAAATTTCAAAATAATTCTTTAAAAAATTAAATAAATGCAAAAAGAAAGGAAGAGGAAAACGGAAACAAAAGAATACAGAAACAAAAAGTGACATATTACCCATCCAACATACACTGTACAACTTTTACTTTATATATTATCAGTATTCTCACCCTCGACTGGGATGTAAGCTACATGAACATAGAGATCATTTATTTCATGTATTTATTTATACATTTTTTTATTTATACATTTTTAAATTAATTGCAACTTCACATTATCTGAGTACCTGAAACATATTAGATGCTTAAAAACTACTGGTTACATAAGTGAATACACTCCAGATTTAATTTAATTTTTATCTATTAAGGTAGAACTAATAATCAAAAGTGAGCCAAATATACCCATATGAGAGAATAAATGAAAATCATTTATATTCTTCACCTGCGTGTTAAATCCAGTTCCATTATTTATAAAGCTTACTATTACTATAATCACATATTCTTAGTTTTTTAATTGTAGTGTAATTTCTGGTTCATTGGCAGCTCAAGTTACCATTTTAAATCCTATCAAGAAAAGCATGAGTAGAGATGAGTGAGACTCAGTGGAGTCTGGTTAGACTCATATTATCAAAGGCCCTCCCAGATGCTTTATGATGATAAAAATACTGTATGAACACACTAAGTTTGTTCAAGTGAGCCGCATAGTCCTTTACAGACTCTTGTTACAACGTTTTGATATTTTAACATCTAGTCCCAGAAGCAACACATGCAGGAGTATCTTGGAAAGTTGGATAAGAAGGTCTCTTGAATTTAATGATTTTGTACATATTTATAGTTACTGGTAATATTATTCTGACACTTGGGATTGATGCATATGTTTTACATTAAATGGCGTAAGTATATTAAGTACTATACAAGGTACCTGTCATATTATTTCTCTTTAACATATTAAAAAGATAGCTAGTACTAGATGAAGGTAAAACATCACCTTCTGTTCAAACTAGCTTTGCCTGTTTATCTAGACAAGTCTTAAGGTTACCTTTGGGTTTGCTAAGGGTGTTGATTAAACAGATAAAGAGAAAGAGACACACAGATAGACAAAGATAGGGAGAGAGTTTGAGTGAAATTAGTTTCCAATATTTATTTGTACTTTTCAACAGATCAAATACCAGAGTGTAAGGAAACATCCAACTAAACTGTGACAGCCAAACTAAGGGCTATAGCTTCTGAATATCTGGAAAATTTAGAATAAAGAGAGAATGAGGATGACCCAAAAGAAATGGTTCATTCCTGCAACCAATCATATTATTAATCTTTTCCCTGAAATCACTAGTTTTCATTTTTATGTAAGGTAAATTTTAATAAGTTAAGAAATTAAAGGAGCTTAACCATCTCATTGAAGCTTACCAAAATTTTAGTAGGGATGGGGGAGGTAGAACAAAACAGGAAACAACTATCACACATTGGCCTAATTCTTAGGAAACCCAAATGGAAAATTTTTACACTGAAAATAAGAGACAACCAATATTAACAAGGCCACTTACAAGTTTCATCAAACTAGCCATGAATATACTCCTTAAAAAAAAAAAAAAAAGAAAAAGAAAACTACTTAGCAAGTTAGTTCTCAAAATTTATTTACTCTTTTAACATGAGTTTATGAAAATTGCTCATCTCTGTTTCACAAAACATCAGTTGAAGTGCCTCACCTGGGAGCTGCAGAACCTGCTTTTCTCTTGGATCATGACTTTGGCTGCCAAGTGCTGCCTCCTTTGGCCAGAATGCTTGGTCCTGTGCTTATGCTGTTAACTAAGGTCTCCCTACAGGTCTTTTGGGGTTCCTCACAGTAGGGTGGTTGGTTACAAGAGTGACTATCACAGTAAATTGGTATCTTTTTGACATTGTTTCAGAAGTAAAATGGCATCATTTCTGCTGCACCCTATTGGTTGAAGTGGCCAGAAAACTGCCCAGTTTTAAGGGAAACAGATATGGTCAACTTCTGTTGATACGGTGGTGGTAAAATTCTAGAACTGCAGTAGTGGCCATCTTTGGAAAATCCAGACTTTGATACTCAGTTATTCTGTGACCTACACACCGTATTTTGAACAAAATAAATATTTAGCCCTCTGTGAAAAATATCAAAAATTCATGTTTTCACACATAGGTCATTTGAGCACTTTCACATGCTTCAGTTCCACTTCGATAAGGTAAGTTCCAAGGTTTCAGTTGTTCAACTGCTTAGTTTAATGTTTATAGTTGCTGGCTTACAGTTAGCACTTTACATAAATCTGAGACATGTCTTCATGCAAGTATGCTAATTCTTATCATGCTGAATAAATAATATGATTTAATTACTTTAAAAAATTGTAAAATTCTTTATCAAACTACAGTATAACCAAAATTAACACTGACTTTTTATTACTCTTTCCCTCTGGCTTTTTTTTAACTCTATACATTTTCATTTCAAATTGCCCTATCCTGAACCATATTTAAGTTATAATATTTTTATAAGTTTTTTTGTTTTGTTTTGTTTTAAAGAGTTATGACATATCATTTGGGTACAACACAATATCATCTCTCTCTTAGGAATTACTTGGACTTTTCTTTGAAAACAAATGAGGAAACTGTGAATTCTGTATGAAAGTGTTCATCTATTTGTATTATTACATCAGTGGCACTTTCTGATTGGTTTCCAGATAAAAACATTGTGATTATTATTCATATCCATAGAAAGATTCAATAAATATTGTGAATATTATGAAGTGAAAAAAAAAATTACCCAGTTAGTTTACAAATCTTCCAATATGTAGTGACATTATAAATCTCAGTACAAAAATTCACCATTACTATTAGTTGACAGCTAAATTGTCCTAAGGTATCTTCAGCTGAGCCAAGTAAATGAGGCACCTGCACTCTAGTCTCCTGTGGTCTTCAATATGTATGGTCCTTGAAGGTAAGATCATATTAATAAATAAAATTATTAAGAATTAACATTGATAACAAAGCAATCCCTATTATGTATACAGTCTTTTTCCTCACAAACCCTATTTTCCTAAGTATAGCTTATCATTTCTGTTTGCCTCAGTATTAATCATGAAGCAAGTTGTGAATATAAGCAATGATTAGAAAGAAAGCATAAGATAATTGTCTTCAACATTTCTCTCATCTTCCAATCACAATAGGATAATGTACGATGACATGCATGTCAATAGGAATAATGCAATCATTTTTCTAAATGAATGAGATGAAACGTGATTAGGTGAAACCCTTTTACTTGGTTTGCTTTAGTTTTGCCTTTTACTGCTTTCATTTCAGCAACTAAACATTAGTGATTGGCAACCAAAACAAATCTATCTTCTGTTGAATTTAGTTTTATGGAATTTCTAAGATCATGAATGGTTTCCAGTGTGCAAAGAAATTATTATAAAATGGTAGACACCATATTTCTGTGGGGTTTTTTTGAAATTGCAAATTATATGAAGTCGATTAATCGACCATTATTTGTTGTTCTTCACATAGGATATATCCTTATCCAGTAGAATTTCAATTGCTTAAAATATTTTTGGAAATCTCTCTTCTAAAACTTTCTCCAAAGATACAAAAAGACCACAGAAAATTACTATATTTTTAAAACTATTATGGAAAAAAAATATTTCTTACCATTAGTTTCTAAGAAATTAAATATATCTTCTAGTGATGGCAAATCTTGTCCTGGAGATGATGAAACTAAATTGATTCATAGTTTACCCATTCAGTATATGTTTTCACCAGTGGATTTGACAAGTTGTTTTGTGGTCACTTTTAAAAATTTGGAATATTTAGCCGTTCTGATTTTCTATACTAATTAAAAATTTTAAGGTGATTTTATCACCAAAATGACTCTCAATTTTCTCTTCAATTTCAGCATTTTGTGTCATGTTTCTCCAAAATGCTTTAAACAATAAAGTATACAGCAATAGCGTAAAATATATTTTTTTTTACAAATTATGTCTGTCCCTGAATCACAAAAGTGCTGAGAAAATATATGTTGAATGTTTCCCTTATGATAAAAATCACTAAACATTTATCTTCTTTCTTTTTTGTATCTCATTATGTTATTATACAGTTGAATAAAACAATGTACTGTGAAACCTTAATTCAGTAACACTGTCAGAACTGTATCCTAAAAATAACTCTAGATTTTTCAAGTATCCATTGTGCCTGGTAAATATTTAAAACTGTCCTAGATTCTTCTGCCAGATAACATGCTTTGATGCCTTCTTAATAGAATATAAATTCTGGAGCCAGACTATCTGTGTTTAAATCCTTGCCCTACAATTTCTTGTCACCCTGGAAAACTTTTATCAGTCTTCTCCAGGTACCATCTGTAAAATGGTGAAAGTACATGACTTACAATGATGGGAATTAAATTAAATACTTCATCTAAATATTTAACATATGATCTGTCTTTTAAAAACAATATAGCTTTTTTTAAGAAATAACTTTTCTGCCTGGGACCATCTATTCAGATGATGCAAATTTTAGAGTTGGCCATACCAAAAATGATTGTTAGCAAAGTAAATATTAATTTTCTACTATAAATCAGTTCTCTCAAAAGCAAATAAAATGACATTTGAATTTTTCTTTTCTTAATGTTTGTTCTATAACTTTCTTGTATTAGTTTGAAAAAGGAAAAGCATCACTTTATCTCCTTGTTTCTGCCTCATGAACACTGACTTTCAGAATATAGAAAAGATAATTTGGTATTGATTGCAGATTTTCTAGTGATTCATTTACTGGTTCAGCATGCTTATTTAATAATGAGCACATATTCATTTCCTGTTTGCAAATTTTACAGTACAATTCTGTATGTACTCTACATGAGACATTTGGATATTATAAATTGCTTTTAAGCAAGTGCATCAAAGCACAATTCACAACTGACTTGTTTCTGCATATTAATTCATTTGCTTAGCCACTAGAGGGAAATAAAACACATACTCCCTGCCTATAGTAAATTTCAAAGGTTGGGTTATAAGACCTTATCAAGGCTCTGACTGTCACTTTTATTCTAGTAGCTATATTCTTCTCTTAAAGTCAAGAGATATTATTACTTCAATTACATGGTTTTCAATATGCAGATAACCTTTAATCTCTGCTAGATTTTTCAGAGCTAAAATAGGAAAAAAAAAAAAATCCAGGGCATAAACCCACTTTCCAAATGTCCCTTTTTGGGAAATGAAGAAGGTATCTCATAGAATGTATCTTGAAAAAGCCTCAATTATTTTAAACTAAAGAATATATAAATATATATGATTACCAGTTTATATAAATTAGTTTAAAATGAGAATAATACTAACAATTTCCAAGTATTTATGATTTATTATTGATTTATTCCACACTTTTATTGTCTATTAGTTATGATCAATGACTCCATTAGATAAATGCTATGAAAAATGAGAATAATAGTAGAGAACTTACGATAACATAGTTTAGATAAATAAAGGACCAAATGGTAAATGGTTTTGTTTTTCTTACTTTTCTGCTTCTTTAAAAGGAACAATAGACAATACTTTATTTAGATGATTCAGTGCATGCCAGGTAAGTCAGCCCTTAAGAAGTTGCATGCCTCAATAAAATAAGATTGAAAAATGTCATGATAATGGGAATGATTAAATCTCTTTTTCAGTTTGAATGTGTAAAGTTAGCATAGGGTAAAATTAAACCAATGAAAATAACTGGCAAATAATATCCTAGAGTGTATTTTGTAATTTTTTTCCCTTGACATGTATTTTATTGAAATTTTTAATAACATTGTCACTTTACAAAATTAAGATCATCCCTTCAATTTACCAAGTGACTGGACTTTTTTGAGTCTTCTGAGAATAGTAATTCCTAATTCATCCATTGTACTCAAATGTGTTGAAATGCTAATGGCAATTGTATCCTTGCTTTTAATAAACCCACATGCACTTAAGTTGGAAATGTATTAATTCTTGTTGCTTCTCTTATCTAGTGCACCAGCTAGCTAAATTCAGCTCAAATGTATGTGCTCCAAATATTATCAGTTGTATTTGAAGATTTACGTTGTTGCCACTTTTGTGTTACAAATCATGTCTTTTATGCCAAAGTCTACCATTACATAATATGACAAATATCATAAAAAACTATTAGAGTTACTTTTAATCTCTTGTCCATATTGCTTTTATGTCTCTGCACACTTGTTACTGCAGTTAACAGTATATTGTTTGCAAAATGATTCTGCTCCTAACTGTAGTACTAATTAAAATATTTTCCATATATTTTTAATATTTTAGTTTTTAATTGTGACACATTTTAAACATAGAGACAATAGCAGAAAATATTACATATGACTATCAATTCATTATTATAACTAAACATACATTATATTACCATCAGCTGATTTTTTTTCTCATTTTAGAAATAAAATCAGACATAGACAAAAGTCCACATGCTATTCTTTTCCTCTTTCTCATTCACAAAGTTAACTAAATTCCTAACATTGGTATCATTTCCATATTTCTTACTGTTCATTTATTGTGCATGTTTCTATATGTAATACACAGAGCACATCTTTTCTATCCTCTGAGAAATCCTGGCTTGAACACATGCACCAGATAAGCCCAATCAGACAAAGGAAGTCCACATGAAAGCCTCTAGGTCTGGCTCAAGGACTATGAAAGGGAGCCCCTGATAATCAGAGAGGGTATATATTGTTTTCTCTTTCGTTTTCTTTCCTCTCTTCTCCTTTGCCCTAGTCCTTCACCCATCATGGCAGCCACAGTTGACAGCAATAGAAGCCTGAAGGAGCCAAAATTCTAAGGGAGAAGATACTTCATCTTCCTTTAATGAAATGTGTTTCCAAAAGAATGGGTAAAGTTCCATTACATTTTTTACTTTCTCTGTCCTTGTTTTGCTAGGCTCTGGATGCAGAAGCAGTTTGGGGAATATGCACCAAAGCCCCAACATTGATGTCAGAAATAAGTAAAATATTTTTTAATTACTGAATGAAAAAAATTCTATCCCCGAATTCTAAATCTACTGAAATTAATATTTAGGAATGACGGGGAGAAAAAATAGACATACACAGATAATGGAAAACTGAGAGAATTTGTTGCCAGCACATCTACCCTAAATGAACGTCTTAAAGGCAGTTCTCTAAAAAAAAATTCACAATAAAAGAACGAAACTTGGGACATCAGAAAGGAATTAAGAATGTGGAAATAGCAAATATGTGGATGTGGGAAAATACAATGTAATTTTCTTCTTTTCTTAAATTTTTCATTTGAAGTTGAACATTGGAAGGCAAAGATGTTTCTAAATATATGTAAAGCGTTTATTTAAGATAATTATAGAGCAAAGTAAGCTCAAAGCAAGCAGTAAGATGGCAATCATAAAGTGCAGAAATCAATGAAAAAGACTAATGAAAAGCAACAAAGATAATCAATGAAACAAAAAACTGGTTTTCTTGAAAAGATCAATAAAATTGACAAATTTCAAAGATTGACAAAGAAAAAAAAAACGACACGAATTACCATATCAGGAATGAAATATGGAATATCGCTAAAAACCGTGTAGACATCAAAAAGATAATAAGGGATGACCAGGAACAATATTATATACAGGAAGTTGAGTTTTTGATAAAATAGATCAATACCTTGAAAAGCATAGTCTGCACGACTCACCTAATATGAAATAATAACTTTAATGCCATATAACCATTAAAGAAATTGAACTTACATATTAAAAAATTCCCAGAAAGAAAGCTCCAGGCCTATTATCTTTTAAGAATTATGCCAAATTTATAAAGAATAAATATTGAATCTAAACAATCTCTTCCACAGACGCCTGGGTGGCTCAGTGGTTGAGCATCTGCTTTGGCTCAGGTCGTGATCCCAGGATCCCAGGTTCGAGTTCCACATCGGGCTCCCTGCATGGAGCCTGGTTCTCCCTCTGCCTATGTCTCTGCCGCACGCGCTCGCTCTCTCTCTCTGTGTGTCTCTCATGAATAAATAAATTAAATAAATAACCAAAAAAAAAATCTCTCCCAGAAAGTACGAAAGAAAAGAAATTCATCTTTTTTGAGGCCATCCTGACCCTGATACCAAAATATGAGATATTACACATAAAGGAAACTATAGACCAATATTCTTCATGAATATAGATGAAAAAAAATTTATAAAAAACTAACAAATAAAACTCAGCAATATATAAAAATAATTATAGACCATGACTAAATGGAGCTTATTCTAGGGATACTCTGTTGTTTAATTATTCAAAAATCAATCAGTGTGATCCATCATATGAACAGGCTAAAGAAGAAAAATTACATGATCATCTAATTATCTTCAGAAAAATAATTTGACAAAATTCAACACTTATTCATGGTATAAAGTCCCGGTAAACTTGGAGGGGGGGAAATCTGATTTTGATAATGGGCACATACTGAAACCCATACATCAAGGTTCACAAAAAAAAAAAAAAAAAAAATGTGTTTTTGCCCTTGAGATTGGACACAAGACAAGAATTTCTTCTCTCAACAAATCTAAGAAAAAAAGAAAAAAATAATCACAACCTTAGAACTGAGTTTAACATGGTCAAAAGAGGCAAAATAAACTCATAAAAAAATCTATTGTATTTCTACTTATGAGTCGTGAACATGTGATTATTAAAACTAAAATGTTATATCATTTACAATTGTTCTAAAAATGAAATACTTAGATGTAAATATAACAAAATATGTAAAGGTGACAAAAGAAAATACTTAACATCTGCTGTAGTGGAGAAGTTGAACCATCAATGGTGTCATTAGAAGGACCTATTGTAGAAACACCAGAAGGAGAACCGTGTAATCAACCTGGGGACACCTACCATGGAAAGCGGGTGAAAAAATTTAACATCTGGAGGGAGTAGCAGAAAAGTTCACCCATCAGAGGAGATGTCTGAAGGACCTACTGTGGAGACCCCAGAACGAGAACCGTGTAGACAATGTGGGGACACCGGCCCTGGAATGTTGATAAAAATACTTAACATCTGCTGTAGCAGAGAAGTTGAACCATTAATGGTGTCATTAGAAGGACCACTGTGGAAATGCCAGAAGGAGAACTGTGTAATCAACCTGGGGATACCTACCATGGAAAGCGGGTGAAAAAATTTAACATCTGGAGTAGCAGAAAAGTTCACCCATCAGAGGAGATATCAGAAGGACCTACTGTGGAAACCCCAGAACGAGAACCGTGTAGACAACGTGGGGACACCAGCCCTGGAATGTTGATGAAAATACTTAACATCTGCTGTAGCGGAGAAGTTGAACCATCAGTGGTGTCATAAGAAGGACCTACTGTGGAAACACCAGAACCAGAACCTTGTAGACAACGAGGGGACACCCGCCCTGGAATGCTGATAAAAATACTTAACATCTGCTGTAGCGGAGAAGTTGAACCATCAGTGGTGTCCCAAGAAGGACCTACTGTGGAAACAGCACAACAAGAACCTTGTAGGCAACGAGGGGACACCCGCCCTGGAATGTTGATAAAAATACTTAACATCTGCTGTAGCGGAGAAGTTGAACCATCAGTGGTGTCATAAGAAGGACCTACTGTGGAAACCCCAGAACGAGAACCCTGTAGACAATGTGGGGACACCGGCCCTGGAATGTTGATAAAAATACTTAACATCTGCTGTAGCAGAGAAGTTGAACCATCAATGGTGTCATTAGAAGGACCTACTGTGGAAACAGCACAAGAACCTTGTAGACAACGAGGGGACACCCGCCCTGGAATGTTGATAAAAATACTTAACATCTGCTGTAGCAGAGAAGTTGAACCATTAATGGTGTCATTAGAAGGACCACTGTGGAAATGCCAGAAGGAGAACTGTGTAATCAACCTGGGGATACCTACCATGGAAAGCGGGTGAAAAAATTTAACATCTGGAGTAGCAGAAAAGTTCACCCATCAGAGGAGATATCAGAAGGACCTACTGTGGAAACCCCAGAACGAGAACCATGTAGACAACGTGGGGACACCGGCCCTGGAATGTTGATGAAAATACTTAACATCTGCTGTAGCAGAGAAGTTGAACCATCAGTGGTGTCATAAGAAGGACCTACTGTGGAAACACCAGAACCAGAACCGTGTAGACAACGAGGGGACACCCGCCCTGGAATGCTGATAAAAATACTTAACATCTGCTGTAGCAGAGAAGTTGAACCATCAGTGGTGTCATAAGAAGGACCTACTGTGGAAACAGCACAACAAGAACCTTGTAGGCAACGAGGGGACACCCGCCCTGGAATGTTGATAAAAATACTTAACATCTGCTGTAGTGGAGAAGTTGAACCATCAGTGGTGTCATAAGAAGGACCTACTGTGGAAACAGCACAAGAACCGTGTAGACAACGAGGGGACACCCGCCCTGGAATGTTGATAAAAATACTTAACATCTGCTGTAGCAGAGAAGTTGAACCATTAATGGTGTCATTAGAAGGACCACTGTGGAAATGCCAGAAGGAGAACTGTGTAATCAACCTGGGGATACCTACCATGGAAAGCGGGTGAAAAAATTTAACATCTGGAGTAGCAGAAAAGTTCACCCATCAGAGGAGATATCAGAAGGACCTACTGTGGAAACCCCAGAACGAGAACCATGTAGACAACGTGGGGACACCGGCCCTGGAATGTTGATGAAAATACTTAACATCTGCTGTAGCAGAGAAGTTGAACCATCAGTGGTGTCATAAGAAGGACCTACTGTGGAAACACCAGAACCAGAACCGTGTAGACAACGAGGGGACACCCGCCCTGGAATGCTGATAAAAATACTTAACATCTGCTGTAGCAGAGAAGTTGAACCATCAGTGGTGTCATAAGAAGGACCTACTGTGGAAACAGCACAACAAGAACCTTGTAGGCAACGAGGGGACACCCGCCCTGGAATGTTGATAAAAATACTTAACATCTGCTGTAGTGGAGAAGTTGAACCATCAGTGGTGTCATAAGAAGGACCTACTGTGGAAACAGCACAAGAACCGTGTAGACAACGAGGGGACACCCGCCCTGGAATGTTGATAAAAATACTTAACATCTGCTGTAGCAGAGAAGTTGAACCATCAGTGGTGTCATTAGAAGAAGCTGACCAAGAACAAGCCTGTGACAAGAGACAGACTACAATGATGGAAATAACTGACGTGAATGAATGTCAATGAATCACCAAATTAATCATTTGTGAAAGTATACAACTGCTCAATTTCTCATGATATACGATAAACCTTTTTTTTAAGAGCTTAAAAAAAAAAAAAAAAAACCTCTCAAACTCTAGGGGGTCCTCCCAGCAGCAGCCCAGCGGGGTCCAGGCCTACCACTCCCCTCCCCCCCTGGAAAACAGCACCTCTGACCTCAAAACTAATCCCCTAGCCCTGCCCCCATCGGTTCCATCAGGTCCCTGACAACTCCCGAAATGCCTGGAGTTAGGGAAGGAAGCTGCAGGCAACTAGCCCAGCTCCCATTCAAACTCAAACTCTGCTCCTTCAGGCCCCGTGGGACCCTGGAGGTTAGGGCAAGAACTCCTCAATTTACCCCTTCTGTAAGGAGTAGCTGGCCTCACCTCTAGCCTTTGAGGGGGCTGAGGTTTGGGTGTCCAAAGACTGGACCCAGGCCCGCCCTCTACCTCCACCCCCTCTCATGCATAAATCGGTGGAGAGGACCTCGAAAGGCAACTTGTTTGATCTGATTTTATTGACTCTTCCACCTTCTATTACTTTCCCTGGGACCGTCCCTGGCCCTTTCCCCAGGCACAAGGTCTGCACCTTTGGAGGGGAGGCGGTCCCCCAGCCCATCCCCTACAAACCAGAGAAGCAAACTGGGGGAGGGGGCTGATGGATCCAGGGGGAGAACTTCTTTTACCCATAGAACCTTTTAAACTGAAAGCAAACAGGAAAAATTAAAGGGGAGAAACTTCAAAAAGGGGACAAAAGGGGAAAGGCTGGTGGCTGAGACTGAAGACATTGCCAGTTAGGGGTCACCTGCCTTGGTCAAGGGAGAGGGCTCGGGAAAAGAGGGAGGGAGTGATCTGCCCCTAGCTCAGGCTGTCGGCTCCCCCATGAAGGCTCTGGCGGGGCTCGGAGTGCAGGGGAAGGCGGGGGGGGGTGGGGGGGGGTGGGGGGGTGGGGGGGGGGGGGGACGGTTAAAGGCCTGGATGGTGGGGGTGGGCGATGCCCCCAGGGAGCTGCCAATCACCTCCCCACCCCCACGACGGCCCCCTCCACCCCAGGCTCGCCCACAGAAACGACCAGTTTGTCCATCACCAAGGTCTCTCTCCCTCTTTTTTTTCCTTGTCTTTGAGCGGTAGCCTCCTTTACTCCCCCTGGGGTGAAGGCCCTGCCCCCAGAGATCCGGGATGGAAGAGGGGAGGGATTGGAATCTATGCCTTTTTCCGTTAAGCCTTCTCGTGACTGCAGCCCTCGGTTCGTCTCCAAAGGATGAGGGGGAGGGGGTGTCACCCCAAACACTTAGGTGCTTGAAGATCACTGTCACTTGAGGTCCCTCTGGCCGCAGCCCATAAAACGTAAAGGGACAGGCAAAATGTGAGAAACGAGGCCCTATCCTGGGGCCCAAAGCTTGGCCGTGGCCCCCAATTTTCCCCGTTGGCAGAAGAGGTCTCGGGCTCAAAGTTCCTCCAGGTGGATCCCCCAGAATTTGAGGCCTGGGGGCTCAGGGACAGCAGGACCCCCTATCTGCCCCCTGCACAGCGGGTGGGCAGGCGGGGGCTTAGCGTCTCCCTGCGGGCGAAGCGAGGATGCCGGCCCTCAGTCTCCGTCCTCCCCGCCACCAGGGCCGGGGGCAGGGGAAGGGGTCGAGGAGGCTGACGGTGCTGGAGGTGCTGGAGGTGCTGGAGGTGGCGAGCGTCGGTGCGGGGCGGCGGGGCTGTGCGCTGCGAGGGGCGGGGCCGTTGGCGTTTCTTGGCGGTTCCCCGGACGGGCCCTTCCGCGGGCGGCCGCTCGGGAGCAAACTCGGAGCGTCGAGGGCGAAGCCGTTCGCGTAACACCGAAGCTTCGACCCGCGGATCAGACGAGCGGCAGGTTCCTGGCGCAGATCTCCGGGCGCGGCCGGGGCTCCGGGGCGGCCTGCGGGGCGGGCGTTTCCATCGACTGCGGCCGTCGGGCCGGCGCGGGCGGCTCGGGCTCGGGGGCGAGGCCCGCAGGTGGCGGCGGAGGCGGGGAACCGGGCTCCTGATGGGGGCTGGCGGCGGGGCCGGGGCTGGGAGTCGAGACCCGAGGCTGGCGGAGGCGGAGCGGAGGCGGAGCTGCTCGGAGATCCCCGAGGGCGCCGGGGCGCCGGGCAGCGGCCGGGAGGTTCGCCGGGGCGAGGGCCCAGGTGCGGGAAAGCGCCTCCGCCCCCTTCCTCCTCGCCGCGGCCCCGGCATCCTGACCGGCCGGGGAGTCCGGGTCGTTGGAGCGCCCGGCGGGTCCCGCGAGGTGCATCCAGGCCGGGTGCACGGGGCGGGGCGGGGGGGGCGCGAGGGCCCAGCAGCACGCGGCCCCGCGGCGCCAGCTCCCCAGGCCCCAGGTCCAGAGAGGACGCCCGAGGTGTGGCAAGGGCATGCGGGCACGGCGGGGAGAGCTGGGCCCCCCGACGCGGCTTCCGGGGTGTCGCGGAGCAGGGCGACCCTCGCGGGGACGCCGGCACTGCGAGGCGGGGAGCGGGGCACAGAGTTTCGCTGGAACCGCCGGGGGGTGCCCACTGCGGGGCCCTGGTCCCGGCGGCCCCAGGAGCCCACGGGCGAGGGGAACATCGCCCCCGCTCGACGGGGAGGTCTCTGCTCCCGGGCGCCCCGGGCCGCACCCCCGGGCCGCACCCCCTGGCTCCCTCCTCGACCCCGGCACGCGGCCCTCCCGGCGCCGGACTCCTGGGTCCCTGCGAGTCCCGGCGCCGTCGGCCGCCCTTCCCGCCCCGCGCTCCCTGCGCAGCCCCGGCGGGAGCCCCGCTCGGCTAGACCAGGGCGCACAGGCTGGGGAAGCAAAGCGGCGGGCGGCCGCGGAGGGCGGGAAGGACCCCGGGCCCAGCGGCGGGGAGGGCGCCTTCCGCCCGCTCGCCTTTCTTTCTTTCTCTTTTTCTTTCTTTCTTTCTTTCTTTCTTTCTTTCTTTCTTTCTTTCTTTCTTTCTTTCTTCTTTCTTTTCTTTCTTTCTTTCTTTCTTCTTTCCTTTCCTTTCTTTCTTCTTCTTTCTTTCTTTCTTTCTTCTTTCTTTCTTTCTTTCTTTCTTTCTTTTTTTTTTTGTTTTTCTTCTTTCTTTTTTAAATGTAAATATGTAAGCTTAAAACTATCAAAATCCCTGACAGATTCATTATGGAGATAGGCATGATTAGTTTAAAATTCATGTGGAAAAGCAAAGGAAATGTAATAAATTAAAAAAAAAAATTTTTTTAAAAAAGGAAATGTAATAGATAAAACAATTTTTAAAAAGAGAAAGAAGGTAGATGGATCACTATAGCTAGAATTAAGTTTTACTATGTAACTAGTTGTGGGTTGCCATTGGCAATATAAACACAGTGATCCATGGAACAGAAAATGGAAACCAGAAATAAATCCACACAAATACCTCCAAATGAACTTGAAAAGGAGCAAAACCAGTTTAATGGTGGAAGGATAGACTGCAACAAGTTGTGTTGCAGCAGTAGGACTCCCATAGGCCTCTGTTCCCTTCTCCAAAATCTTGATCTAAATGTCACACCCTGTACAAAAATTAACACATAACACAATACTATACAAAATACAATACCTGGACAGCCCGGGTGGCTCAGCAGGTTAGCGCTGCCTTCAGCCCAGGGCGTGATCCTGGAGACCCCGGATCGAGTCCCATGTTAGGCTTCCTGCATGGAGCCTGCTTCTCCCTCTGCCTGTGTCTCTGCCTCTGTCTGTGTGTGTCTCTCATGAATAAATAAATGAAATCTTAAAAGAAATACAATCCCATAAATAATATACTATAATTTATTTAAAATACAATACTACAAATAATATACACACAAAAAATACTACAAGACAGTTAGAGAAAAAAAAAAATGGAAAATGTTCAGGACCCAAGGAGGGCAAGGTATGCATGCTGAGTTAGACTCAACTCCAAAACGCAATCCATAAAAGTAAAAATATGTAAAAATCAGACTTAAAAACTTTTACTCTATGAAAGTTTCACTCAAGATGTTAAAAAGACAAGATACAGACTAGGAAAAAAAACTTTTGCAAGTCACATATCTGACAAAGTACCTGTGAAAATAAAGGAAACCTCATTTAAAATGGGGTTAGAAGCGCTGAAGGAGGTTCTCACAGACATACCATTCCTTGCAGCCTACTTAACTGGCAGGAAGAAGAAAGATAATTCTTTTACAAGGGAGGACACTTTTCAGGTAGGAATTTTATTTTCTGCCTATAAGTAAGGAACTTCCCTCTCTGCCCCAGCAACAATGAACTAACCATTGTTGTGCCCAAGATTGCGAATCCGAGAAACCACCAAGGAGCCGACATCGATGCAAACACTCGAGGGTTTATTTACCAGCTCGAGCTTGGGTCCAAGTGTGCCAGACACTGCGGAGCAGGGACTTGGACCCCGAGGTGAGGGTCAGCTTAGTCTTAAGGGCTGGTCTAGGGGACCTCCAGAAGGGGGGGAGGAATTTCTCAAGTTCTGTTTACATTTTGATATGGAGCTTTCAAGGGCTTTGAGCTCTGTTCTCATTCTAATAGGGGCTTCCTGCCCTTGGCTTGGGCTCTGTTCTTATTCTAATATGGGGCTTTCTAGGACGTTAAGCTGTAAGCTGTTTTCTTCCTGTAACTGAAGTAATGTAAATGTCAGCTCTTGTTCACAGGGGCCTGGGATGGCTGTACTTGTGCTAACGCTGAACTTAAAGTGGAATGGCCTTGATTTTCTCGGCCTCCACAATATTAATGGTACAGTGTTTTGGTATACATTCACACATAAAATTGAATTGTGTTCCCCCCAGATCTGTAAACTGAAGCCCTAAACCCCACTGCCTCAAAACGTGACCCATATTTGGAAATAGAGTTGTTGCAGATGCAAATTAGTTAAGATGAGGTTATACTGGAGGGCCCCCTAATCCAATATAAACCGAATACTGGGTGAAGATGAAGGCAAAGACTAAAGTGATGCAGCAGAAGCCAAGGTGCAGGAAAGATGGCCGGCAAAGCCCCGGAAGCTAGGGGAGAGGCAAGAATACATTCTCCCTCACAGCCCTCAGAAGGAGCAAAACCTTGCCAACACCTTGACCTCAGACTGTGAAATGATAAATTGTTGATATTTAGGCTACTCAGTTTGTGGTGCTTTGTTAGTATCTATTTGTTAAATGTCTGTGAATGAGTCAAGAGTAACTTGTACTGAGGACCTTATACTGTCCAAAAAGTGAACAGTAATGTAACTTGGTATCATGGTAAATCAAGTTTGTATGTTGAAAACTCTATGTTAATCACTAAATATATAGTAAGCTCTGTTTAAAAGCCAAGCAAATAGTGACAAAAAAGACAAACTATTTTTTTAAAGATTTTATTTTATTCATGAGAGACACACAGAGAGAGGCAGAGACATAGGCAGAGGGAGAAGCTCCCTTGTGTGGAACTCGATCCCAGGACCCCAGGATCCAGACCTGAGCTGAAGGCAAATGCTCAACCACCGAGCCACCCAAGTGCCCGACAAACTATTTTTTAAAAATCAATTAGAATAAGAGGAAAAATGAACAGACTGGGGAAAACAGAAAAGTTATTGTAAGATGATAGGTTTAAACAGAAATATATCAGAAATTTCATATAAACTTACTAAAGCTGACATTTAGAAAAATAAGTAACTCTCTATGTTGTTCAAAACCAAAAGTATTCAGCAAGTTTAAAAGAGAGAAAGATGGACGAAGATGTCATGCCAGCTGTAACCAAATAAAAGTTGGTGCAGCCATGATAATACCAGGCAAGTTAGTCTTTAAAGCCAAAATCGTTACTAGTAGTACAATGAATCATCTTATTAGGATAAAATGTTTAGTTACCCAAGATGGTGGAAAATTTCTAAGTGTGAATATACATAACATAATCAGATATAATCCACAAAAACCATGTTTATGAGCAGAAAAGGCAAGTACAAAAATGTAGTGAGAGATTTGATGAAAACTTTTAGAAAATGATAGAAAATTTGAAAAAGTGTTAAGTAAGGAAATGGAAAACTTGAAAGTGAATCAGAAATGAGCAAAATTGACAGTTCCCCAAATTGCAAATGCACGCTGGGCCATAAAGCAAACTTGAACACACTTCAAAAGGCTATAGTCACAAAATGTACGTCATCTGACTGCCACCTAACTTAATAAGGTTAAGACTATATATGAACAATATGAAGATAATTAACAAATACCATATTTAAAATTAATAAATTTACTTCTATATAGCTTGTAGTGTAAAGACAAAATCACAATGGACATTATGATTTACCTAACTTAAAGGCAGTAACTAGTACATAGCAAACTTTAGAGCATTGTTAAGATTATAAAGGATGATGTATAACTACAAAAACATTTATTATAAAAGGTAAATTATGAAAATCAATGACCTAAGCATTCATCTTCAGAAGATAGAAAAAGAACAATATGTGCAAAGAAGAAGAAATAAGAAGATAAAAGCCGATATATAATTGAGATCAGCAAAGTCAACATTTATTCTACAGAGGCTGACTGATATGAAACAAGAAGGCACAAATACAACTAGGTCATTTTAATTAATACATATGATAGTAGGTATTAAAATAATGATATCACTGTAGAGTCTTCAGATATGAAAAGGTAAGATGAAGGTATATTGAATAACATTACCACAGAAAACTTGAAATTTTACATAAAATGGACAAATTTAGAAGAAATGTAAAAATATTTTTACAAATTTTGACTGCTTAAATTTGACATTATGTTTTTAGTCCAGATTCCAACCTTCCAGCCTACACCTTTCTTCGGCTGTACAGTGTTCACATGCTTACTGTTCCTCCACTTCTTACTTGAATCTGACATATCCATTGCTCCCATTCATCCTTTTGATCGCACTTCTGATTTCAGTTGAGACCACGGAGGGTCATTTCACATGAAATTTGACTGAGTTTGAATTGGCAATATATCACTTCAATTATTCTTACTTTGCCCCCTTGGGACTTTCTGCCTGTGAATTTCTCCCTCAGAGTTAGTCAGGCTGCACCTAGATGCAGCTCAGAAGCATGAGGATTTCATACCATGGGGGAAGCCTGCAAAGTTTGGGAAGGAGTTGTAGACTCATGGAGTGGGGGTGATAAAATACTTCCAATTCATATCCTTTATGTAGAGAACAATGACAAGCATCTGGACGCATATCAGGAGATCCTGGCAGAACTGAGTTGCCCCGTGTAGTAATCTCCGTAATACACACTCTGATTGCCTTTTCCTCTGCTCCTGCATCTTCAAATACACTAAATCTTTGTAAGACCTTAGTGTAGATTTTGCACCTGTAAGAAACCTAAGACAATGATAGAATCTGGAGATTTTTCTTTCTACTTTCTTGAAGAAATTCTGTAAAATATGCAGCATTAGGAAGTGTTGGTTCTGCCAGGTTTAATCCATTGGTAGTGAAATGGAATAGAGAGGCCAGGCAAAAGTTGGTCTAAACAGGCTTTTAATGGGACGTGCTCTCGGGTGAGGTTCCGTGGCCCACAGGGGAGGGAGAGAGCGGGGAAGTCATGCCAGGCAAACCACGGGGGGCGGGGGGGGGTGTCTAAAGAGTGTTTGGCAGGAAGGTGGGGACAGGGCAGCATTCCAATTAGGGCAAGAGTTACCAGGTCTTTGTGTGCTAAGGTAGGGCAGCAAGGTGGTGTTGGTGGGAAAATAGGGGTAGGGCGGCATTCCACTTAGGGCAAGGTTTACGGGTCTCTGTGTGCTAAGTTAGGGTAGGGCGGCAAGGCGGCCTTATTGGGAGGTTGCTGGCCTGGGGTTGGCCGTTTTGAGGTCCCAGGCTCGCCAGCCCAACAGGTTCAACATAGACCCTCTCTGAATGTAAGGGGAAAATACCAAACCCTGCTAGCATTGATATAATAGTCTCTGAAATTGAACTACGAATTTCTACTGTAAGCAATAACTCCAGTTTGTAAGCACTACTTGTTGTGTTCAAGATTGCGAATCCGAGAAACCACCAAGGAGACCACACCGATGCAAGTACAGGAGGGTTTATTAGCAAGCTTGAGCTTGGGTCCAAGCATACCGGACACAACAGAGCAGGGACTTAGCCCCCGAGGTGGGTTCCAGCTGAGTTTTATGGCCTGGTCTAGGGGATTTCCAGAAGGGGTGGAGGAATTTCTTAAGCTCTGTTCTCATTCTAATATGGGGCTTTCAAGGGCTTTAAGCTGTTTTTTTCCTGTAACTGAAGTAAGGTCAAGTTCAGCTCTTATTCATATGGGCCTGGGATGGCTGTACTTGTGCTAATGCTGAGCTTAAGGTGGAATGGCCTTAATTTTCTCGGCCTCCACACTACTCAGTAAGGTTGAAACCTCAACGTTGACAACTTAAATATCATCCCTTTTGTATCTTGGGAGAGTTTTCAGTCTGTTAGTAAAGCAGTTTAGTGTAACCATTCACTTCCCCTTCACATGAGATGTTTATTGTAACAGGTTGACTCCTCCTCCTCACCAATATAGGTCATTAACAGGAGATCATACAAAGATTTAATTACAAAAGCATGTATAAAGTGATTTTGTTCACAAATCTTTGAAGAGAGAAACTGAAATTAGTCTTAGGAAAGGAAAACAAAAATCTGCCAGAATATTAATAAACGAACTGTTTTTTTGTTTTTGTTTTTTGCATGCGTGTGCTGTTGCTTTCTTTTGTTTTTAACAAAGCTCTTTCTTCAAAGACTTAAAAAGTAATAAAACCTTGTCATCAGACCTTCTGGAAACTCTAGAAAATGGCAGGTCTCTCTGATTCCAATGGGATCGACCTTATGATTAATTAAGTGCAATCTTATAATTTGTATCTAAACATAACTACTATATTTAAAATGTCAGTGGTAGGAAAGTATGACTCAGGTCATTTAAGTGACTAAACAGATATCTAAAACAACATCTGGGGCAGCCCTGGTGGCTCAGCAGTTTAGCGCAGCCTACAGCCCAGGGTGTGATCCTGGAGACCCAGGATCGAGTCCCACGTCGGGCTTCCTGCATGGAGCCTGCTGCTCTCTCTGCCTCTCTCTCTCTCTCTTTCTCTGTGTGTGTATCTCATGAATAAATAAATAAAATCTCAAAAAAAAAAATAAAACAACATCTGCTTGACATTGGGATAAAAGCTATGAGTAGGAGTCCAATACTTGCTGAAGAAAAAAAAATATTCTCATACTCTTAACGGTGGTAAAAAAGACTTTATTCAAGAAGGATCCACTGGAATGGGATTTTGCAGTAGCAGGAAGGGATTGGGTTCAACTCAGAATACAGCAAGAACAAGTGGAGATTCACAGCCAAAAGTGGGGTGAGAGGTCAGTAGATGGAAAATTGCTAAGAGGAAGCATCTGGGGAAATGGAGAATTCTGGCTAAATAGACCTAACAAGTTTCTTGCTGAAGTAAGGCCAGGATTTTCAAATATCACCACCTTTCAGATATCAAAGGTGGAAGGGTTCTTTCTAAACCAGCTTAACAATATTCTTGAAAATGCAAAGACTGACTTAGAAGTTCAAAGGTGGAAGCCTACTTGAGAAAATGGCTTAGAGGAGCCTGACTAACAAACATTTGGTCAAAAAGAGTGTCATACTTTACAATGTATACCCTGCTAAATTTTGTAAGCTATATTATTATTAGACTTGTGATTTCTAATAACATGTATACCATTTTTTACATGTATATTAGTTTTGAAATGCAAAATGCTAAAGTAGGAAGGGAACTTAGGTGTGATTAAATGCAATATGTTAAATCTATATTGTGGAAATTGTAGTGCATTAATACGAAAGAGGCAAGGTCAGATCATACATTTTTGGCAGAACGGTCTCTTGGTTTTAATTTTATATCATTTTTGTTATATAATACTGAAATGTGAACCTACATTTTTAATGTTCAAGAGTTTTTTCCCTTTTAGCAAAAGAACATTGTGTTTTTAAATGAAATTGTTCAATAACTGCATCCAAATGAATAACATTGGCTTCATTCATAATTTATCAGTTCCTTCAAGAATAACTTTGGAAGCCTATTAACAATGTTTTATAGTTAGATAGTTCTAACTTCATGAATTTCTTGATTTGATTCCAGTTGTGTGAACCATTTCCTTTTTATGAGGTTCTTAGGTATACATGATTAATATAAGCCAATATTTGACCAAGTCATAGTCCATTTTTATAAAAGGATTCCACTAATATCAGATGTATGAATCATGTGCCTCTTTAGTGTGAGTGGTAATATTAATTAAAATCTCAGTGTCCATTTTGAAATAAAACTATGGAGGTTCTTTTTGAGTAACAGCCACCACCGGCTTACATCTTCCACTCCCAGCCAATTAAATGTAAATATATGATTCTGAATTTACCCTCACATAGATTTTCTATGTTTCTTTGAATGAAAAACACTACATATTAAGGATATTTAATTTTATATGCTTATTAGTGTCAGTCAGCCTCTGATCTTACCTTTAATTGACTTTGAACAACACATATACCTAAGATTGCCTTTTACAAAATCTATTTATTGCATCATTGATTTACATGAGATATTGTTTTTGTTTTTAAGATTTTATTTATTTATTCATGAGAGACGGAGAGAGAGGCAAAGACACAGGCAGAGGGAGCAGCAGGCTCCATACAGGGAGCCTGATGTGGGACTCGATCCCCGGTCTCCAGATCACACCCTAGGCTGAAGGTGGCTAAACCGCTGAGCCACCGGGGCTGCCCTACATGAGATATTGTATAGCAAGTACTCTGTACTTTATAGTGTCCTGGGTTCCACTGATCTTTGGCAAAAGCTCCCAGCTATCACTTCAAAGTCAGTATTTATATTGGAAGCTAAGTAATTTATCATGAATTCTATATAAAATATCATCTGATAACACGCTCTACTTTGGAAACTGCAAAAGTATTCAATATTTCAGTATAGGTGGTAATTCTCTCAATTTGGATTCCATTTGAATTGCAGAGCCCCCGAAAAGAAATATGCTGACAAGAAACTTGTCTTCTAAAATTGTACACATTTCTTAACTGCCCTAACCAAGGTAGGATCAAAGATAGTGAGGAACTTGCCTTGAAATATGATTGATCTCAACCTCAGGGCCCAGGATAATTATATTAACTTCTTGCAACCATTTCCTTAATAATCAAGAATTTAAACTATTCAGCATCCTGCCAGAACAAAAATTACTCTCGTTGCTACATGTCTCAAAAAAATTTAGTGTTTAGAGAAACTGCATTACTTACTCATTTTACATTTTATTTTATTTTTAAAGTTTTTAAAAATATTTTATTTATTAATGAGAGACACACACACACAGAGGCAGAGATAGGCAAAGGGAGGCAGAGGGAGAAGCAGGCTCCCTTCAGGGAGCCAAATGAGGGACTTGATCCCAGGACCCCAGGATCAGGACCTGAGCCAAAGGCAGAACCTCAACCACTGAACCACCCAGGCATCCCTTTACATTTTAAATTTAGATTTGTTATGCTTGTTGTTGGCTACAGAAAGGTTAGCAATTATCATTATAATTGTTATTGACAGAAGAATTTGTGAGAGCCACTAACAAAAATCAATCATTTTAATTAGAGTGCTATATAACTATTGAAACTTAGAAGGGTGAATAGCAATGACAAACATTTGTTAAGTCTTTACTTCGTTAAAGAAAGTACACAATATTTACAAATATTATTTTATTTACTCTCCATTTAACCCTCTGAAATAATTTTATTTTCCTCTTTTGCAGATGTGGTCATCTAATTTGGCCAAAGCCACACAGATATAATCCGAGCCTGGAGGGCCATCTGACTCTTAACCATTATGTGTGCTGCTGCCCAAATCTTAAAGCCTATCATACCCTAAAACACACACATACACACACACACACACACACACACACACACACAAATACTCCACCACCACCATCAACAACAGCTAAGTCAGCATTATCTTATTATCTTGTTATCCAACAGTTGGCAAGATTTGAATTACAAATGTAATTTGTAAAAATGGTTAAAAGTAATTGAGACTTGAGAAAGCATTAAATGAGGGACAAGGCTAAAAGTATTACTATTAGTCAATGTCATATGAACAGCTATATGTTAGAAAAGAAAAATTGTGAAATTATGTTCAGGCTTTGATGCTATTGATAACTATTATATTTTAGTGAATAACCAGTATGTGTAAGACACATCACATGCACCATTGTCTTCAAGCTTTCACTAACCTTTCAGACATTTATTATCTCTAATAAGGATGACTGATTTAGAAAGATAAAGTTAACTTGTCAAAAGTAGCCAAACTAGTTAATGGTAGAGTAATAATTAGATCCCTACAAGAAAGAAGTTCTATTCACCCAGTTAAGTTGGCTTTCATTAACAAATTTAGTAAGGGGGTTTATTTAACTAGATTGAACTGTGTCAGATGACTACAGTAAAAATGGAGATTAAATCACTGACAAAAAAATTTCAAGACAGTCATTATTGTGATTTAGTCGAGCAGTGCACCTATATTTCTTTGATAATTTTTTTTAATTAGCAAGTATTTTAGCTTGTTAATTATATGCAGGCTTTTCCATTACTAAGAAATGACAGAACCAAGGAAGGAAGGAAGAAAGAAAAAAGAAGGAAAGAAAGAAGAAAAGAAAACAAAAAAAAGTAAGAAAGAAAAAAAGGGAGAACAAGAAAAAGGAAAGATGAAAATTGATTGCAAAATGAGACAGATACACAAATAGTAAAGCAAATGTAAGGAAGAAATACGATGAGATTAAGAGAGTTAATATTATATTGAAAAACACATTTGTTAATTTCTTTATACATGTCTTATTTTCCTAACCACTTTATATTGAGGCAATTAGTGTCCTTTTCCTTGACTGATGTTTATATTTCTCCTTTTGAGGAAAGACATAAAGAGATTAATGAAAAAGAAGAAAAGTTATTTGTTTTCACTTTTACTATGAGATAATGGGTACTGTATGCTTGAAAGTGAAGGAAGGGGTCTGTAGTTACACTCTTATTTCTTACATTTGTTTTTAATATCTTTCTGTATTTATAGATTTCTTTAATATATGCGTTACCTTTTCACTGGCAATCTCCTTTGCTGTCTTGCTGTCTCCTTTGCTCTCAGTGATCTTGCTGTCTCCTTTGCTATCAGTGAAGTTGCTAGAGGTGCTGGTCATCGAGGACCTTTGTCCTTATCATCTTTTCTTTTAATATCGTAAGTATTGACAGTATCTCCCTGATGCCACCGCCCCATGCATGGTCACAATTCAGGTGTCACTTTCCTGGGTGACATCTCTAAAAATTGCTTAATTTGAAAACAAGAGTTCTGATTTATGGAAAATACACCCTTTTTTGCTGCCTGAACCAATCAACTATCCTACAGCGAGAAGAATTCAACTTCCTGATAGTTATAATGGGGTTTAAATAATCTAAACGGAATCTGAATGATTATATTAAGAGCTGGAGACGAGGCAAAGTGATTAACTGTATCTAGCTAACAGGTCACAATTACTTAACTTTACTTAAAAGTTTAGTGAATGTTCTAAGTGATATGGAAATGTTAGGGCTCAGAGCAGATGGCCAAGAAAGAATTCATGAGACGTTATCGGTGCAAAAAAGGTGTTTTTATTAAAGCACAGAGACAAGACCAATGGGCAGAAAGAGCTGTCCTAAGATTGTGAGGAGAAACTGATTTGGGGTGGTAAGGACAGGGAAGATTTCCTAAAGGATTTTCATGTGCTAAAGAAGACTCAAAGGATCCAGGAAGCCTGGCTATTATTAAGCTAAGCTTCTTTTTCCCTCTAGCAAGGCATTACATTAAGACAGTTGGGACTTCCTGGAGGACTGCTTGCCTCAAATATTTCTCAATGGGCTGCAGGTTATAAGGAAATTTAATTTTTTCTACATTTCCTTCTTTGTTTCCCCACATCATAAGCATTTTACTAGCATCCCTTCACTTAATCATTGAAAATGCACTATAAGTGAAATGTTTATACTTGTTTGTTTCATGGGAAAAGAAATTGAGGCACAGAGATATTAACTAACCACTCCAAACTCACACATTTAGCCACTTGTAGCACACAGATTCTAAGACAGGGCTTCCTTTTCTTTTTATTTCTTCTTCTTCTTCTTCTTCTTCTTCTTCTTCTTCTTCTTCTTCTTCTTCTTCTTCTTCTTTCTTCTTCTTCTTCTTTTAAGCAATCTGTACCCCCAGTGTGAGGCTCAAACTCACAACCCCAAGATCCGGAGTCTACTGAGCCAGCCAGGAGCCCCCCTAAGGTAGACCTTTCTGATTCTAGAATTCATTATGATGTTTTCTATTCCCCCATGTGAAAAATACAACATTACCAGTTTTCTTTCCTCTAGCAAATGAATCCTTGAGGTTAATGATAATCAGTCTCTCTCCATATGACAACAGATAATTACTTTATGTTTTGTAAAACTTTCATTGTGACCTCTTGGTTTTGTCTTTAAAAAGAGAGCAGGAGAAAATGTCACATAAAATCTTGGTGATTATTTTCAAAGCTACTATAAAACAGAAATTAGAAAACAAAGGCTAAAAATATACAAAGAACAAGGCTGAGAAAAAGAACTGAGTAAAAATTAATTAGTTTCCATGTCTCTTCAGTCTTCCTGACAACATAGAAACCTAAATCTTAGACTTTATTTTATAATTCATAACTGATCTATACATTTACATAACTTATTTGCAATTTTTTCTGATCTATTTAAAGACTGAAGGAGGCTTCTCAGTGTGCTTGGCAAGTTAATATTTTGAAACAGGTAAAAATATTTCAAAATAAGGCTGATGGATCATGCAAACCCTTAGGACAATGTGCTAAGACAACAGACTTTGGAATTCTATTTACATTCATGATAATTAAAAGCTTTATGTAATTTTCTATTATAAAAATCTCCGGGTGGCAGTTAATATTAGTCTGATATTACTAATAAGTATACCAAAATTTAGATTGATCCATTTGTATATTACTTAAACAAACATAAGCAGTAATTTTGCAGAAAAGCTGAAGGCATAAGCTATGCTCCTAACTACTGAGTTACACATAATGCATTTTTACCTTGACTATTACAATTTGAGGAGAGTCCATGAACTCCACTCATTGTTACTATTGTAGTAACAATGGTAATTTTGTGGAGGCTGAAGAAAATTAAGGCCATTCCACTTTAAGTTCAGCGTTACCACAAGTACAGCCATCCCAGGCCCCTGTGAATAAGAGCTGAAATCTACATTACTTCAGTTGGGGGGGGGGGCACGCGGGGGGGGGGGGGGGGGAGGACAGCTTACAGCTTAAGTACTAGAAAGCCCCATATTAAAATGAGAACAGAGCCCAAGCCAGGGGCAGGAAGCCCCATATCAGAATGAGAACAGAGCTCAATGCCCTTGAAAGCCCCATATCAGAATGTAAACAGAACTTGAGAAATTCCTCCACCCCTTCTGGAGGTCCCCTAGACCAGCCCATAAAACTAAGCTGAAACCCACCTCGGGGTCCAAGTCCCTGCTCTGCTGTGTCGGGTATACTTGGACCCAAGCTCGAGCTTGTAACTAAACCCTCATATGTTTGCATCAGTGTTGGCTCCTTGGTGGTTTCTCTGATTCGCAATCTTGGGCACAACAATTTAAGTACAAAATATCAAACATAGTTCAATACATGTAGTTCCATTGTTGGATATACCATACAACAGATACTTAAGTAATTTATTCAGATTTTTTTTGCTCAATCTCAGAATATCTGTTGGAACTTGTCTCATTTTGGCAGATCAACATAGTAGGATAAAGATTTGTTTTTTTCATTTATGCTCAACAACACTTGTCCTATTTGGGTGATTAATAACTTTGGAGTAATACTCACTTTGGTCTTGGGGAGATATTTAAAAATATTCACTTTTTCTCCCTATTTAATTAATTCATTAAGATGATTGTATATTAACCAACAATATAAGCAATATAAAGAACAATAGCTGAACTTGGAGTAGAATAATGCCAGATGTCACATAACAGTGTACTTTTGGGAAAAGATAAAGACAAACTGGTTTTTCTACTCACAGTTTGATAAAAACTCTTATTAAAAGAGTGATAACTAAGGCTTATATAAACTCTTCTGTTAATATCTTTCAATAGATATTGCTAGTACCCCTAAATTTTTCTGTTGAATGATCTCCTAAGGCTGTCCCTTAGGATGACAGCTCATTAACTTGACAGAGGCATGTGCTTACCATCTAATTTTCTGCAAAGTAGTTTGGACATATTTTCTCTCCTTTTTTTCTCTTAATTTTTTTTTTTTTTTTTTTATGATAGGCACACAGTGAGAGAGAGAGAGAGGCAGAGACACAGGCAGAGGGAGAAGCAGGCTCCATGCACCGGGAGCCTGACGTGGGATTCGATCCTGGGTCTCCAGGATCGCGCCCTGGGCCAAAGGCAGGCGCCAAACCGCTGCGCCACCCAGGGATCCCCCTTTTTTTCTCTTAAAAGACTATCCATAGAAAAGCTTTCCAACTATGAGTTTTACAATGTTTTCTTTTTTTTTTTTTAATTTTTTTTTCTTTAATTATTTATGATAGTCACACAGAGAGAGAGAGAGAGAGAGGCAGAGACACAGGCAGAGGGAGAAGCAGGCTCCATGCACCGAGAGCCCGACGTGGGATTCGATCCCGGGTCTCTGGGATCGCGCCCTGGGCCAAAGGCAGGCGCCAAACCCCTGCGCCACCCAGGGATCCCACAATGTTTTCTTATATGCTAAAATAGAAATAAAAGATATTTGTTTGTGATCTTGACATGTTTTTTTCAGTGACTTTGTTGCTGTGCTATTTCCATTTATTTATAAGTAAAATTGTCACATGCAATACATTTGTAAGACCTAGAAATCAGGTAAGAAAACAGCAACCTCTATGACTATTATGTAAGCAATGATAGGCCACTGATGATAGTCTAATCTGAGTGGTAGGAAAGGAAGATACATTTACATTTTTAATTGAGACCTCTCTCTCTCTTTTTTTTTCTTTAGCCTGCATTATGTGACTTAATCTGAGCAAATGAATGAATGATTTTGCATGTTGTTAGATTAAGTAAAGAACACTACTTCAAGATTATAAAGATTTACTGTGTAAAATTGAAATTGCAAGTTATTACTCAAAGGAGGCTCTGAGTATCAAATCTCAATGATTTATTCTCTCTATATGTTTATAATTTTAAAATGGATTCAGTATTCTCATAGAAGGGCATTACAAATAAAATAAAATAGTTAATCTCAAAAACAATTATGAAGATGAATAAATATTCAAGCTTAATTTATTTTGATAGAGTTGATATAGCTGAAACAGAAGGAAATTAATCTCATGTTGCACTTTCATTCTAGAAATTGTTTATTCCTTATACTTGGATATCAAATGAAGACCAACCACCACGACTCTGTTGCAGTTGCAGCTACAGCTTTAATGAGCTCAAAAAACACCATTTCCTCACCTTTTCCCTTTGCTCTCTTGAGTCTTAGATCCCAGTGCTTTGCCATGTGCATAATGTTGAAAAACCATGAGCTTAATTGAGCTCCAAATTCCTACTGTATAAGTGCATCTACTTCATAGTGGTTTTGATTTACATTTCTCTGGTTAGAGATGTTGAACACCTTCTCATGTACCTGTTGCATCTTTGTAGCTCTTCTTAGGGAAATGTCTATTCAAAAATGTTGATCTGTTGCCCACTTTTTAATCAGATTCTTTTTTGTTTTGTTTTGTTTTGTTTTGCTATTCAGTTGCAGGAGTTCCTATAGTTAGCAATATGGTGTCCTGACACACACACACAAAGGAAGAACAGCAAGGGGATTCTTAGAGGTGTTGGATATGTTTGTTATCCAGAGATATGTTGGTAACAATAGAGTAACATATTAGTGAAATAATTATATTCAGTAGCTATATTGAGATTTGGGGAATTTTAATTTAAGATGCATATTTCACAGTATGGAAAGCGAGCGCTGTTTTATTATTATTTTTAACTTAACCACAGATCCAACTTTTCTGTCACTGGTTACTAAGCAAACAAAATGATACCAACTTTGTGGTATCTATCTGTGTCACTTTGACAGTGTCTCTGAAAACATGAAATGTTTAAACATGACATTTGTATTTCAGAAAATTTTTCATACTGAATGTGAATAGAAAAAAGATGAATAAATTCACAATATTGACTTACATTTATATGCCTAGGAAATGAGCATAACATTTTTCTTTCCTTCAGGCACAGAGTTGATATTCCCTCATGGCATTATTCTCTAGTCTTACAAATGTTCTTGTGCATGACAAGAAGTCCTTTTGCTACTTGACTTTGCAGATTAATTAAACTATAGTTATACAAATGCATTCATGAATTTCATTTCCATCTTTTTTTCAACTCTCAAAATACAAAATACATGTATATGTATATGTATATATATCTCACACTGAATTAAAATATGTCAATTTAATTTTATATTATTCATTAATATGTTTATGTGACATACAGGCAATCTAAAAACTTCATAATCAGCAAGAAATATGAGAATCCAACCTATATTTTAATGATGAGTTTCTGAAAAAATATTAGCTAAATTAGAGCCTTATTTAAGATGGAGTCCACAGTAATTTTTAAAAATCTGTAATAACATGAAAAACTAAGGAATTTAATGCAAATGAAATGTCCTAGAAAATTTCCTTTGAGATTATATTGTGCAATAATTGCCTATGTTTGTATAGTTCAACAAAGTTTCTTTGTAACTGTGCACTTGGGCAAGTAATTTAAGATTCACAGTATTTTTGATTGTGGAAAACAAACAATACCAAAAAATTTCTTTAAAGAAAAAATCAGCATAACAACAACAATAACAATTAACAACAATAACAAACAAAATTTTTGTTATTTAATCTCTAAATAAAAATTTAGAGGTTTGTGAGAGTACTAGGGAGAGTTTAGAGATTTGTGAATGTACTAGTCAGGGGTGTCCAGAGAAGCAGAACCAATAGGATATGTATATAGACACATATATAAAGACATTTATTATAAGGAATTGGCTTATGTAATTATGGAGGCTGTCAAGTCCAAAGATCTGCGGTTGGCACACTGGAGACCCAAGAGAGTAGATGGTATAGTTCCAGTCTGAAGCCTGGTAGTCTTGAGACTAAAAAGGAACTGATGTTTCAGTTTGAGTCTGAAGGTAAGAAAAAAAAAAAAAAAAAAAAAAGATGCCCTACCTAAAAGGGCAGTCAGGCATGAGGAATTCCGTCTAAACTCGAGGGAAAGTCAACCTTTTTGCTTTATTCAGGCCTTCACCTGAGGTCCACACTTTATGGATGGAAATCCGCTTTAGTCAGTCTATCAGTTTAAATGTTAATTTCATCCAGACATTTCACACTAATATCCAGAATAATGTTTGACCAAATATCAGAGGACACCCATGGCCCAGTTAAGTTGACACATAAAATTAACCATCAGAATAGAGTTAGTTAGAAATTATGTAGTTGTAAAGCCTTGCACAGTGTTTAGCATATAATAAATACTAAGTAAATTGCACATATTAATAGTAATTAATTATAAAATTGCAACAATTCATTAAACACAGACTTTCTGTTCCTTGCAGTTCAAGGAACTGGTATGGGGTGGTAAGCATTGCATATTCTTTTTAGAATGGCTGTGATTGAAATTGGTATAATAGCCTTGACTCTCTGCTTATATTATAGAGATCAAGGGCCAAACCCTACTTTATTCTCTAAGACTTTTCATTTCCAAGTAGTCTCAAACAGAGCCTCTCTGGGTCTTAGGATGTTATACTACAACTTTCATAGTTGATGTACCATCCCAGACATGTCCTAGGGACCCAACTGCTACATTTGGTCTCCAAATAACTAGTAAAGCCTGGACCACTGAGTAATAATTTATGGCATGACCTAAATTCAGGAGCTCACAGAAAGAAGCTAAAAGGATCCTTTCAAAGCAAATATCTTTGCCAAGGCAAAGTGCCCAGTGTAAATTGATGCTGGTTGTATAATGTTGGAAGAGAATAAAACGAAAAGATTACTTTGGCATATTCTCATGGAAGTATATGCTTTTTGTTTTTCTTATCCTGAGGTTGGTCCTTTCTAAGATTTTATTTATTTATTCATGAGAGAGACAAAGACAGAAACATAGGCAGAGGGAGAAGCAGGCTCCATGCAGGGAGCCCAATGTGGGACTCAATCCTGGGACTCCAGGGTCATGCCCTGGGCCAAAGGCAGGTGCCAAACCACGGAGCCACCCAGGGATACCCCTGAGGTTGGTCTTATTGGAGTTTGGCAGGAGATAACCGTTGACTTCGCTACTATGACTTCCAGCTGGAGCTTTTATGTGTAAGATGCAGGTTTATTTTCTTTAAGTTAATTCAAGAATTCAAACAGCCATAGCTAATTTGTGGAAAGTGGAGCAAGGTATGGTGAATCAATCCCCAGCTCGTGAAATTGCAACAAAGCCAGTGATTATATCATGATGTGTGTTCTATTGTGCCTGGCAAACATACATACATACATAAATAAATAAATAAATAAATAAATAAATAAATAAATAAATAAATTTTAAAAATGTGGGTACAAAGCCAGAATTCAGAATAAGGAAAAATATTTTAATTATCACACATGTGAAATTTGAGAATTTAGATTTAGCACTTTTCTACTCTTGAAAGAAATGCCCTCACAAATGTAACATGCAATATAATATATATTTTAACAGGTATGATGCAAAAACAGAATTTATTTGATTATCTATATTTCTGTGACACAAATGTGTAGCAGGCTTGCAAATAACATCAATTTGTGAAGTCAAATTGATTTTGCATCTGAAAATATCAGGTCACACCCTAGAATATCTGAGATATCTTTTGCTGAAAATTACAGAAAAATCTTTGTAACTACTTTTAGCACATTCTATTCCTCACTAGTCATCATCTGTTATAAACTTCTTATATATAAGCAGATGCACTTATATACTATACTCCCAAGAGATTCATCTCCTCTAAATTTTTTTTTTAAATTTTGATTTTTAAATGCTGACATAAATTAATCTGAGATATTCAGTCTCAGCATTTACATGAAATCTCCTTCTCTATAGGCCAAAGATTGAATTCCTGAAAGAAGTTTATGAGATACACTCAATTGTTGGTATTGCAGAGGATAATTTTGGAGAAAATGCTTCCAGAGTAAGCTGGCATCGCAATGATATACACATCTAAAAGACCCAGGTTGTCTAGAAATATTTTGATTAGAAACCTATGACTTTGAGAAATGGATTGCTCTTCTCATCCTAACCAACAAAGCAAAACTTATTACATGGGCCTAGATGAAAACCTGAGGGAAATTTGACTTATGCTTATTTATAAATATATAAATATTCTTATCACTATTTCTAATGTTCTATTTTCTAGTGCTTAATAAAGCCCACTTCCCTTTGTTCCCTATTTACTTTATTTTAATTAACCCTCCTTTTCTTGAGGTATACTAAGCAGCCTAGAATGAACACTCTCAAAAAAACATGCTAAGCAGTCAGTAACTTAAAGTACTTCATCTATTGGCTGTTTAATATTCCTTTTTAAAATTAGTTTATTGTTGAAACAGGCATTTCAGAATCCACTTAGGAAGTAATACCTGGATCTCAGGTGATCCACCTTTAGGAAGTCAAGGATTAAATTTCTCAGAATAATCCCAACCTTGAATCAAGAAAATACACAGATTCCCCTGGGTGAGATCATATGAAAGGAAATTATCCTACAATAAGGTTTAAAGTGATAAATTGCTAACACAAGCAAATGTTTTTCAGGAGACTGAAGCATGATGCTGGTGATGATTGGAATTCAGGGGACTGTCTTACTCCTTTGATCAAGCTTAGAAAAATCATAACTATCTTGATAAAAAAAGACATGATGTTAAATTTTACTATTTTTAACCATGTCACATTTGAAAACAAACATATTCCTAGGTAGTGACTCAGACAGGGCCTCAAATTATTGTGTAAAAATAATGACTTTATTCCCCACATAAATGGTACAAATATTATTTGAGGTACCTTTACTGGTTCATTTATTCTTCAATGAAATGTTGTTGTGTTTATAGCTTCAACAGGAATTAGTCTTCCTTTGTATTTGGATATAATTTTTTAAAAGTCTGTGGATAATGTCACAACTATGAATATATTCCATTTTATTGAATATGACAAGCTGCTACTATGGAATATGATCAACCCTTCATATGTGGTCATATATGTGCCTAAAATGTCCCACCAGAACCAGAATTTTTGTCCAGTATTTACTCTGTGGTTTAATTCACTCCCAGTTCTAGTAATGCAACCTCCCATGAATAGATGTGTGGGAAAAGCCTGAGAGGAAGCATTGTATGCTTAATCTCTGTCCTCTAAATATAGAAGTTAATAGGGTGGTAAAACATTATTATTTCTGGGAAAATAGAAGTAATCAAAAATATACCTCTGTTTTCTTATTTTTGGGAATTTTCCTGACAAAAGTCAATTCTCTCACCTTCATTTATACTCATCACTTATGTTAGAACCAAACCAGGAGTTTTAAGTGTGTTAAATAATGCTTTTGTACTTACACAGAGAGAGGAGAGTGGGAGAAAACAAACAAACAAGGCAAATAAATTCAAGCATACAAAATACAAAATTCCAGGTGTGATGACTAAGTGAAATATCCACCATAGAAATTGAATCATAATGGAATTTCGTTTGGAATTTTTTTCCTAAAGTAGGAAATTTATTTAAAGAAATCACATTGATGTGTATAGGATATTACTGGTAATTGTTTATTGTATAAATGAGCCTGTGGTTGATTTTCAACATCTATATGGAATTTTAAAAGCAATCAAATAAGCAACAAATCCAATTAATAATTTGCTCACAAAACCACAACTAAACAGATGTTTCTTTACTGGAACTGCATAAAAAAAAAAAAAAAAAAAAACATGCCCTAAACCTCTTTGGTTCAGAACATTTTTGCATCATGTAAAATGCATCATGTAACTCAGCCCTTTATGGACATAATTGGTATTCTGATAAAATTTAATGAAGTCAAAAACTCCTACTGGGAAGTTAGGATTTCCTGGTCAACTGATCACCTAGTTCAATCATCTTTAGACAGTTAGAAAGTAATGCATTTTACTGCCTCATTATATTACCTTCTTCCTCATTCCCCTAACCCCCACCACCAGGGTTCTTTTTTTATTTTTTCCATCTTTTTTACTTCAACTTTCAGATATAATTCTGACACATCGTTGCAATATTTTTAGAGAAATTTTTTAGCATTTCATCCATCCCAATGGGCATAAAAACATATATTCATCACTGAAAGCAGTGCTATGTATTGTTTTTCAGAATCAAGAGCTACCACTGTTGGCATAACTAAAATCTATTCTGCTCATACTATATGACAGGCCCTACTTTGACCTTTTCTGTGTTTTATGCCTCATTCATCCTCCAACACCACACATAAAAGTGCTACTTTTCTCATTTTATGAGTGAGGAATCTGAAATACAATGAGATTAGAAAATGTGATCAGGTCCTCATAATGGTAAAGAATACCTGGTACTTTATGTTTTAAATATTTGTATATATTTTTATACTTATACATTTTTTTTTAAATTTTTATTTATTTATGATAGCCACAGAGAGAGAGAGAGAGAGGCGCAGAGACACAGGCAGAGGGAGAAGCAGGCTCCATGCACCGGGAGCCCGACGTGGGATTCGATCCCGGGTCTCCAGGATCGCGCCCTGGGCCAAAGGCAGGCGCCAAACCGCTACGCCACCCAGGGATCCCTGGTTGGTGTTTTGATAGGGCTTGCATTGAATCTGTAGATTGCTTTGGGTAGTATGGCCATTTTGACAATATTATCTCTTTCAGCCCATGACTATGGAATGTATTATCTTCATTCCCATTTATTTGTATTATCTTCAATTTCTTTCATTAATGCTTTATAGTTTTCAGAGTACAGATCTTCCACCTCCTTGGTTAAGTTTATTTATAGATATTTTATTCTTTTTGGTGCCATTGTAAATGGGATTGTTTTCTCAATTTCTCTTCCTGCTATTTCATTATTCATATATAGAAATGTAATTGAAAAGATGGATCTTAAATGAACATTTGCTAATTTAATATTTGGCATTCTATTTATTTATTAAATCAAGGAAATTTTAAGAAAATCAAGGAAGTGATATAATTTTTATTAATGATAATTTTGTTTCTCCATAATCACATATCAATCTGTTTATTCTGATATTTTTCCATGATGAATACCATTATTTAAGATAGAAATGATAGCAGAAATTTATCCAGTGTCATATCTAATTAAAATATAATGTGACCAACCTTAATTAAAATGTATGTAAAATTTATATACTTACGGCTACATGTATACTTATATATAGATTCATATTTTATATGAATATTTTGTAAAGTAAATATATATATATAAAGCAAATGGAGGACTAATAATTATTTTTTTTTTAAGATTTATTTATTCATTAGAGAGAGAGAGAGAGGCAGAGACACAGGCAGAGAGAGAAGCAAGCTCCATGGAGGGATCCTGATGTGGGACTTGATCCCCGGACCTGGGGTCACTCCCAGAGCCAAAGGCAGACGCTCAACTGCTGAGCCACCCAGGCATCCCCTAAGAATTATTTTTAAGTAATTAGGTCATACAACCTGTATCCTTATTACTAAATTCTAAATCAATTATGTTACTGAAGGAGATTATATAATTCATGCATTAGATATCCGCATTAGTACTAGAGACTGAGGACATTAGAAGCTCATGCGAATTTGCAAGAGAGTACAATTTTTATATTGCTAATTACTTGATATTTTGCCTTTTAAGATAAAGCCTTGTTTCTCATCCACACAAAAGCATTTCAGAAGATTAATTAGGGCTTCATTAATAAATAATTAAGCATTTTATCTCTACATTGCCTAAAAGCAATTGTAAATTACATCTTACCCATGTTCCTAATTTGATGTCCAGCACACAGACTTGCCTGTGGAAATTTTGTAAATCAAGCTCATGATATATTAGCCATACTTTGCTTGCCTTCCAATTCCACTTGGTTGTTGATCATGCAAATCAAGCCACATGAGTGATAACCTGTCAGGAGACACTGCTTTGGAAAGCCATACTCACATTAATACTAGCCATTCAGAATTGTTATACGGAACAGTTCCCTCTATAATTAAGAAGACAAACATGGCAAAGAATATGCTGCTTCATCAAGTTTGTGTGTGAATCATTCCCAAATGAATTTTTAAAAAGAGCCACATGAGTTCCATCAGGAGCAAATAAAAATAAAACATCATTGTATGTTAACATCACTAAGTCAGCAAATAAATATCAGACATGAAAAATAAATTTGATATTTAAGTATATATGCTATAGATTTTATAGACCAAACTCTACTTGGAAATAATGAAGTACACATGATTTTATGAAGACAAAATGTGAGTCTATTACCTGACTGTTACATTGAATTTTAGACATGCTGTTTCCTTGAAGACTAGTTTCTTTCTGAGATAACCCAGAGGTGGCATCAACTCACTGACAGCATGTCTTATTTTTCATTGAACTACTAGCACCTAGACTAGATCCTCATACATACAAAGCATTCAGTAAAAATTGAACTTCAGTAAAATTACCATAGAAAAATAATTAGATCTTACAAGTAAACATATTTAAGCCTTTGTCATTTAATCTAAGTCACTCATTTCTGTTCAGAAAAACTAGTTATGTTCTGAAGAGTTCCCTTGTGTAGAGAAAAGGAACACCAGGCAGGGCTTTGCACCTGAAAGAACTGGTGGTAGAAAACGAAGACAGAATGTGTGGTAGTTTAATCTGTAGAAGACTGCTGAACTCAGAACACACAACTTGGACAAATAACACATGCCACTCTTTGGGTGAAGCCACTGACTGCCAAAACTAAGTGCAGATCTGACTTTAGAGCCTTTTCAATGAAGAAAAAGAGTCTCCCGTTCAGCATTGTCTCCTGCTACTTGACCCTGAGTATACTGTATCAGACAGGCTCTGAATAAAATTTTGTTTCATTAGCTCAACAGTTGAAGAAAGGAAGCTTCAAGAAGGGTAGAAATCCTTAACACCTTAGTAATGGAAAGTTCTTCACATTGAAACATACATAATCTTTTAGAATAATTACATTTTTGTAGATGTCATAGTTCATAATAGCACCTTTTGACTCAAATGGAAATCATAGTTAAGTTTATACTTTTGCCATATATTAAAGTCAATTACTAGTTTCTATTGTTCTGTATTACTCTTCTAGAATCATTTTACATCTGTCTCCTGGCAGGTGTATTCACAAAAGTAGATCAAGAAACAAATTATAAACTGATCAATATTTTATTCCTTTCTTTAAGGCCTTTTATATTACCATGCAGGGTTTCAGTACATTAAGCTGGTGTTTTATAATGTGAAATGATTTTGATGGTATGCAAATAGGAGACTATTAAAAACAAATGACATGTTTTTGGCAAAGCATTTGATTGTCTAAATTATCTTTCTGTAACTGAAAATATTCAATATTCATGCATTAAAAGAGTTTGCATTAAACAATAGCTACAAAGTAGAGATGTAGACTCTGGCTAGCTTCTTAAAGTAGGAATAGAAGCTATGTTCTGTAGAGGGCAGATTTCAAAGGACAAAGCTAAACACTCATATTACTAAAAGTTTAAATAGACATGTTGTACATTCTTAGCTACTTACATAAGTATGGGTGTCTGAGACAGAAAATGAATGTCCCAGGTGGAAGTAAATCAATCTCAAGGGAATTATAATGTAAAGTGGCGTAATGATGAGCACACAATGCACTCTCCACAGTTGTTCTTCCACTCACAACATGAAAGGCAGCACAAGACAGAAGGGAAAGACTGACAAATTGATTAGTTCTGCCATTTCCTTAGTATTATGTGCTATGTCACTTTTTGAGGTTCTTAGATAAGATCCAATTGCTCCTTGGGCCTTCTTAATTACCTTTCAGATTTCCTTTTTTATAGGATTTGTTACCATGAATCTAAGAGACCTTGTCTTGGCACGTTGACAGAAAGAATTGGATTGTTTAACCAGAACTAATGAATATCTTCCATTTCCTTCATGAAAAAGGTAATAAATGTTGTGCTGTTTCCTGGATCGCGTATGTAAGTGACAGCAAGAAACACCGTGGAATAGTAATAAAAAAATCGCCTTTGTTAATTCGAAAGCATAACAATAGTATGTGTAGCAATATAATCTGTATCTCTTCCATTTTTTAGAAGAGATTAAATACACTGAGAAAGTACTTATGAATTCTGTATAATTTTCATTCTATAATGAAATAAATGACTTATTCATTTTTTCAGTTTTAATCACAACTGACCAAATGATGCAGACTTTCCATTAGACAATGGTTACCGCACAACACACAATATACTAACAAAGAAAATGTTGATAGTTACTAAAAAAAGTGATTACTGATATTCTCTAGAAACTAATGACAAACATCAGAGTATGAGAGTGTTTGTACATTATTTTCTTTTATTGTTTTCTCCTTCTGGTTACGTAATTTATCATTGCCATGTTTATGGTTCCTTTCTGTGCGATAAATATGCCTCAAACCATTTTTGGCAAAGATTCTAATAGTAATGCAACAAACCAGATGGAAATTTTCATCTTTTGACCATTGACATGAAATTCATATGTTTAATAGATTGAGATGCTAAAATTAATATCATTTATTAATATATTGCTCTAATTTATAGCATATTGCTATTTTAAAATATATTACATTTTAGATAAGCTCTTCTGAAATTTTCAGTAATATTCTCCTTTCTCTGGAAATATATCTCTTTCCTTGAATGTAATTCTCTACCAAATTTTGAGATTAATATAATTTTATGAAATTTCCTCTTTGTAAGACAAAAATTTTTGCTAACTTTATTTAATATGGAACCACACTTCCTACACTTTCTGATTTGCATTAAAATAAGCTGGGTTTTAGATGCAGAGTATTACTCTTCAATTCATAGATTTTTATATAATATTGCATTTTTGCATGACTAGTTTAAATGATTCCAATCAATTATTTTATATCCCACATTTCTTATTCTTACATCCTAATCTTTGTTTTCATTTTGACTTAGATAAGTAGATGATTTTTTTTCTGAATTTATGCATGTTTTAAAACTTCTTATTTTTTGCTTTTCCTTATGCAAATATTAAAATCATTTCATCCTGCATTTTAGAAGAAGGAACACAGCACAGCACAGCAGTTTTGCTATAAAGCCTGAAGTCCCAGCTATAATTCCTATGTCAACCACTTCATGTGATCCAGCCTTAGATAATAATTGTAATTCCCTTGTGCCTCAATTCCCTCACTTTTTAAAGAAAGATAACACTAGTTCTTACCGATAAAGACTTTGCTATGGATAAACTGTGTTGGACACGTAGTGAACCCATAGTAAATCATTATCATCCCTAACTCCATTACTTGATACCGTGCTGACTTCTGGCATTTATTGCTAAAAAGAAAACAGAAATCTAAGGCAAATCTGAATGTCATTACAAAATGGGTAAAAATTTCCCCCGATTGTATGTATACAATTTTAACTTATAATTTTAAAGGACCATTATATTTTACATTTGGGATCTTCTTTCATTGATTTTATCTTGAAATGTGGAACTGTTTTGAACTAATTTCTCAGATTAAACTGAGGAAATAGCCTTAACTGGCATTTCGCAATTGTCTGAGAGGTAAAAGACACTTGCTCCTGTTCTGTCTTTACTTGCTTATAAATTTGTTCTCCTCTCAGAGCTGCAGTTAGGTAAAACTACCTAACAGCCAGAAGTTAGGTATATGTGGAAGATTCTATCTAATTCCCTGTGGCAAATGATGTTGTGCTTTCTTGAGGTAACATTATTCCTCATCCAAATTTCGCTCACACAGAATAGAGTAAAAAGGTCTTGATTCTGTCATCATATACTGTTACTCAAGTGGTTTTGAATTGAAGGATGCAGTTGGAACCCTAGCCCAAACCTGCTCTGACTCTGTCCAACTATTTCCAGAATGTGTAGCCTCTGACACCATGTGCAAAAAGAGGGTGATTCCTCAGAAAATGGTCTCTTACACAAAAGAGGAAGAGCTCAGGTTTCTCATTGGTATAATACTTGCACTTATGAGCCACGTACTGAGAAAATGATTCTAAAATCGCACCTTTTTTCAGAACTGTGGTAAGACTACAACATTAGATAGATACTCTCAACAGATTTTTAAGTGGAAAATACAGTACGGCTATCAGGCACAAAGTTGTACATCAGGATCTCTAGAATTTATTTATCTTGTATAACTGAAATTTTATACATGTTAATTAGTAACTCCCCATTTCTTCCCCACCTCAGGCCCCTAGAAACTCCCATTGTATTTTCCCTTTCTATGAGTTTATCTTCTATACTTGATGTAAGTAGAATCATGCAGTATCTTTCCCTTTTGATTGGCTTATTTCACTTAGCATAATGGCCTCCAAGTTCATCCATGCTGTCAAAATGACAGAATTTCCTTTGTTTTTATGTTTCAGTAATATTCCAGAATATGTCTATATCCTATTTTTATTTTTTTATTTTTTATTTTTTTTATTTTTATTTTTTTATATCCTATTTTTAAAAATCCATTCATCCATTGATGGCCATTTAGGTTGTTTCTATAGCCCAGCTATTGTGAATAACACTACAATGAATATTGAAGTGTTAATATCTCTTGAAATCCTGACTTCAACTCTTTTGAGTAAATACCCAGAAGGGGAATTGCTGGATCGTATGGTAGTTCTATATTTAATTTTTTGAGAAATCTCCATACTTCTTTCCATAGAAAAAAGCTGCACCATTTTGGATTCCCACCAATAGTGTACACAAGGATTCCAATTTCTCCACATCTTTGCCAATTCTTCCGGACTTTTGTTTGTTTGTTTTGATAATAGTCATTCTAAAAGATGTGAAGTGGTATCTGATTGTGGTTTTGATTTGTAATTTCCCTAATGATTAATGATATTGAGCCATTTGTGTATCTTTTTTGGAGAAATGTCTATTCAAGTCTTTAGACCATTTTTAAATCGAAATTATTAGTTTTTATTTGCTAATGAGTTGTACGAGTTCCTTACATATTTTGGAAATTAACACTTTATTGGATATAGGATTTGCAAACATTTTGTCCCATTTCATACATTACTTTTTTGCTCTGTTGATTGCTTTCTTTGCTGCAAAGAACTTTTAGATTGATGAAACTCCATTTGCTTATTTTTGTTTTTGTTATCTGTGCTTTTGATGTCATGTCCATGAATTCATTGCCAATACCAAGTTTTTCCCCTGTTTTATTCCAGGGGTTTTACAGTTTCAGTTTTACACTTCAAGTCTTTAATCACTATTGAGTTGATTTTTGCGTATTGTGTAAGATGAAGTTCAATTTCTTTCTTTTGCATGTGGATAGCTGGTTTTCCCAGCATCATTTGTTGAAGAGATTATCCTTTCCTCATTGTTTTGTGGCACCTTGTCAAAGATCAAGTGACCCTTTATGGGTGGATTGTGGAGGCCAAGAAAATTAAGGCTATTCCACTTTAAGTTAGCACAAGTACAGCCATCCCAGGCCCCTGTGAATAAGAGCTGAAATTTACATTACTTCAGTTACAGGAAAAAAAAAAAAAAAAAAAAAAACCAAAGCTACAAAGCTTACAGCTTAAGTTCTAGAAAGCCCCATATTAGAATGAGAACAGAGCTCAATGCCAGTGGCAGAAAGTCCCATATCAGAATGAGAACAGAGCTCAATGCCCTTGAAAGCCCCATATCAGAATGTAAACAGAACTTGAGAAATTCCTCCACCCCTTCTGGAGGTCCCCTAGACCAGCCCATAAAACTAAGCTGCAACCCACCTCTGGGTCCAAGTCCCTGCTCCACTGTGTCAGGTATACTTGGACCCAAGCTTGAGCTTGTAAATAAACCCTCATGTGTTTGCATTGGTGTCGGCTCCTTGGTGGTTTCTCGGATTCGCAATCTTGGGCACAACAGATTTATTTTTAGGAAGCTCATTTGTAAAGGCTTTACCTTAACTTAGCGTGGGATGTCATAGATGAAAGAGGCATCTTAGTTGGAAAGTTACTCAGAATGTCAGAATTAACTGTATTCTAGAGGTCACTGTATTCTCTAGCTCACCTTTTTCCTCAACATCAGGTACCATTTCTCTATTCCTAGAAACCCAATAAACTAAATTCTTCAAGTGGCTTATTTCAGTTTTTATGCTCATATATTTAAAAAATATGCCTTTACTGCATTTCTTAAGTTTTTAGCCTTTGCTGCTAGCTGTGGACTGTCCATCTTGGGAAATGAGTATTTAGCTAACTTTCTGCCTCTGGCCATCCACCATTTAACATGTGTACATATCCCGTTCCCCATATTCCTTATATATACAGCATATCATGCATATAAATATTTCTAAGTAAATTGATACTAAGTAATTTCATTGTTATACTAGATAAATGTAATCTACAGTTAATAATACATTATATTATGATTACCTTTTGTTCCTTTGAATCTTTTTATTTACCCTTAGATTAATAAATTCTTTATTGTTGTTTTGTTGGTAGTTTTGTTTTCTCCATTTTGGTAGTTGATTCTTCTCAAACCATGCCCTAATTGTATATTTCTTCTCAACATATTAAACTTTATCATGCATTCCATCAATTTTTTGGTGGTAATGGATATGTTTATTACCTTGATTGTGGTCATGGTATCGCAAGTATATATGTATGTCCAAGTTCACCAAATTGTATACATTAATTATATTGAGTTTCTTCTATACCAATTATACCTCAATATAACTTGAAAAAAAGAGAAAAAATAAAATTGTCTTTGAAAATCTTTTCAATGGTATGGAAAGACATGTGCAAAGCATGATCTTTCTGGAATTTTTTAAACCAATGAGTGCATGTATGTACCAATTTTAGCCTCTTGAAGTTATGTCTACTGTAGCTTCTGACCTGCTTCAACATGGACATGTTGCTCTAGAGGTCTGCTGCACAGCTGTCATTTAGGTATTCTCCTTAACCCTCACCCTAATGATTTCCTTCACTTCTTTTGTGGGTTTGATTGCCTCCTTCTTGGGTCCCAAGTTTTTCTCTTATTTTGTCCTCTCATCTTAGGGAAACATCAACTCTAGTAGTTTCCTAAAACGGAGACAAGGAGCAAAAGACAAAAATCCAATGAAATCTTGCATGTCTGCAAATTCTTAATCTTCTTTCTTTTAAAGATTTTATTTATTTATTCACAAGAGACACACACAGAGGCAGAGACATAATCTGAGGGAGAAGCATGCTCCCTACGGGGAACCTGATGTGGGACTCATGTCCTGAGCTAAAGGCAGACACTCAACCATTGAGCCACCCAGATGCCCTTATCTTCTTTCTTATTTACATAATAGGTTTGATATAGAATTCTAGGTGGAAAATCCTTTTCTCCTCAGACTTTTAAGGCATGGTTTCATTGCTTTTAATTAATAATTAATTATTTTTAATTAACAGTGTTTCTCTTAAAAAGTCCCAGCCCATTCTGTGGTTGATCGTTTGTAAGGAAATTGTTTTTAATTTGTCCCTGTATTTTATGATGACTTCTGATGTTAATGTCCACCCATTTACATTCACCATTGCAAACAGTCTCTTTCTATGGAAACTCAAACAATTTCAATTAAAGAGTTTTCTTTATATACTAATGATTTTATCTGCTATATTTTCATTTTCAGAACTCTTATTTAGAAACTGTTCCCTCTTGAAGTAATCCTACAGCTGTCTTTTGCTTCTCTCTAAGTTTTTATTTATTTTATTTTTGCTTTAATTTTTGATGTTTCCTCAAATTTACCTAAGAAATGCCTGCTGAATTATTCAACAATTTTATTATTTTTTATTTTTTGATATTTAGCACTTTATATGTAGAATATTAGGGGATATTATTTCACAAATTACCAAATGTATATGTATCACAAGTTGCATTAAAAACTGAAATACTGGGGATCCCTGGGTAGCGCAGCGGTTTGGCGCCTGCCTTTGGCCCAGGGCGCGATCCTGGAGACCTGGGATCGAATCCCACATCGGGCTCCCAGTGCATGGAGCCTGCTTCTCCCTCTGCCTATGTCTCTGCCTCTCTCTCTCTCTCTCTCTGATGACTATCATAAAAAAAAAAAAGAAAAAAAAAAGAAAAAAACCTGAAATACCAAAGGTTTTCAAAATGCTATTCAGTATCATTCAGGAAAGTCACACTAAATATCCCTTAATGTTCAGAATATGTTCCTTGCCATTTTCCTTACCATTGCTTTATTTACATTTTAAAATAAAAAACCACTTTTTCCTCCACCATGAAAAAGTCTACTATTTATAATTGAGGTTTTCTTTACTCTAAAGCATATCAAATCTGGAATATGATTTTCTGCTCCATAATTTTATTTTTAACACCCCCCCCCCAGTTCCTTTTTTTTTTTTTTTTCCTGCTGTGCTATTCCTAAAACACTACTTTTTTTCATGGATGCAATATATGCTCTTAGTCATTGAGATTTTGGAATTGTCTTCACCTTGCAGTTTCTTATTCCTCCAAGTGTCTTTTATGTATTTGTTTTGATTCAGTATTTCATCTTGGACACTTTCTTCAGATATCTGGTTATTCTTAGCTGTAAACTTGGAAATGAAGGCAACACCAGACTTTGATGGGAATCTCTGTGCATGTGGGCATAGCCATCATCTCTGTCTTCAATGCACGAAGATATGGACAGGCTATTTCATTTGAGAATTCCCTATCAGTATCTACAATTTGTCTTTCTTGAGTGTCAGATTTTATAAAGAAGTTTCTTTCAATCTCCAACTCCAAGGGAATAAACCTTGCTACTAGTGTTCTGAGAGTAAAGTTTAGAACCTGTTTCACAAATTTCCAGTTTTCAGTAGAATATTAAATCTCAACCAGTTTTGAATTTTCTAAATATCACATACTTTTGTTTTATTCTCTCCAGAGAATAAATTTCCAGTCTTCTTTTGGCTGTATTAAATGGGTAATTGCTTTATAAAAACTTTCAGCTATGTATCACTTTATGAACCTCCTTAAAACCTTATTTCCAGAGGTAACTGTTGCCAAATATTCCTGAAGTTTTTAAGATTTTTTTTTTTTTATTCTAAGTCATGCTGCTTTTCAGCTTTTTCCACTGAAAACTTAGAGTTGCCAGATAAGATACAGGAATCTCTGTTAAATGTGAACATACTTTTATTCTAAAAGAAATGTTCATTGATTTTCTGAGATTCAAATTTCCCTGGGTACCATGTATTTGCATTTGGTAAATATTACAATCCTATTTAAAATATGACTTCCTTAGGTTTACTCAATCAGCTACTACCTGTTATTTATTTTACAATTTCCAAAATTTGTAGCTATCATTACATTCCTATTCTCTTTGTACTTAAGTATTTACACCTTTTCCTGTCATTTTAGTGTGGCTTGAAGAAGCGAATCTTTTCTTGTTCTGCCCACTATCTTAATCAGAGGCAGTTGCTTTTAGTACAATTCTCAAGATTCCTTCTTAGTTACCAAAAGAGAAGCCTGAATCCTCTTGATTTAGCCATGCTTAGAAATACATTAGCCACCTGATATATACATGAGTTTGCTTTTAAAGTGATGTTATCAGTAGGACTGCAACGTCACCAAGTCCACAGAAACAAATTTTATAAGCTGTGAATGTGAATTTGTGGACATGGAAGCTGAGACATGCTTAAGTGACTGTCACTTAAAGAAATAGTCTTATAAAATAGGAAAGGCAAAAATATAAATCTCCTCAGGAGTTATTGTTAATTCATTGATCTGATTGACAGTTTTAGCAGAGTGATATGTGAATTTGGACATAAGAATATTATTCTCGGATTCATTATATAAAATTTATGCCAAGTCTAATCTATAATCCAGCCCATAAAATGACTTATAGGTGAACTGTTTGAAAGTTTTCTGGGACTAGGTAAAATCTTAAAGACCATTTTCCCTCTGTTTTCTGATGGATCTTTATAACTCTGATCTCCTTCACAAGTTCTAACTATTGTTGACTTACTAAAGCATGTGAAATTTTAAGTAAAGTCTTAAAAATAAAAGAACAACATACCTGTTGGAATTTCTTCTCTGAATTCTAAGAATAATTTAAGTTTAAAGTAACCCGATTTTATATACAACTTTAATACCTTGATTTCTTGCCACTGATACTCATTCTCTCCACTTCAAATACAGTTTGAATTTAGGCATAAAGTATTTATTTAGAAGTGATATGATGCACAGAAGTTTTTGTTTTCCATCCTGGGACATCTTTAGTGAATTATGATGAATGAGGAAAGCAAAACATATGAAGAGCATGCATCAGTTTTATTGTTGTAAATTGTTGTCAGAACCGTTTCTATTACCCTAAAATCAACTTGGATACTGTTATGAGAAGTTGCCATTTCCTTTAGGGAACTCTCTGGAATATTGTTTATATTCCAAAGGTCCTCTTTTTAAATTTTATTTATTTATTTATTTATTTATTTATTTATTTATTTATTTATTTATTTTGAAAGAGAGAGAGAGCCACCATGAGCACAACTCAGGGAGTCTATTGTGGGGCTCTGTCTCATGACCCTGAGATCATGACCTGAGCCAAAAATCAAGAGTCAGACGTTTAACTGACTGAACCACCTAGGAGCCCCTATTACAAAGTCCTTTAGCTTTTAGTCTTAAGGATGGTATTTGACTTCAATCACATGAACTCTTTATATGTAGTTCTGTGTATGCGTGTGTATGTGTGTATAAAACAGGAATCCTTGATGTGTTTGTTTTTCATTTCGACAGTTAGCATTATTGCACTCTGACAATTGGATCTGTGTTACCATCTGTCACTCGGGGAATGTGTCTGTCAATTAGCAGTTCTACAACACTATCTGTCGACCCACAAAAGTTACCAGGAAAATAACTTGAAAGCTACTGTCAAGAGGAAATTGAACTAGGTATTGAGTTCTTTGGAAGTACATTTATTTCACAGCATCTGTGTGTCAAGTAGTGATGAATGCCCTTTCTAACTAGGTGAGAAAGTGAAATTTATCTCTTTAAAGAAACTTCTATAGAGTAGAATATGCTTTTTCAGCAATGTCAATCGATCTATAATATGTTTTCAAATTTATTCATTTATTTACATACAGTTTTGAAGTATATTAAAAAACCTCATCATAATTTTTAAAAACCTATATTTAGGAAATAGCTGACACCTTTATTTAGGAAATGACAATGAAAATGTCTAATATTCCACTATAATCTATAATCTAACCCATAATATTTTGAGATTAAAGTATTAAGGTGAACATCTTTTCCAAAAGAAACATTTCTTTGTACAATGACCCAATGTTTTTCTAAAATTCACTTTAGAAGATTATCCATAGACTCTGGTCAATTGCATCCTACTTATTTTAAGGATAGATTTCTAAAACACACTGGAGTCACAGTTGTGAAGGTCTAAATGAAAAAGACTTCTCAGTTGCCCTTTGTTCTGCTTATTCAAGTGCATCCTATAATTATACATTTTAGAATCTAAAAATAAACTTTCTTTAGTCCAAGAGTCTCACCAACAAGCTTTGTTATTTATATTTCTAACATTAAACAGAATGAATGATTTTATATACAACTGTGCATATGTATGTTTCTGTGTGATGTGTGCATGCAGTAACACACACATATATATTCACAGTTTCATGCTAAAGGGACTCTGTTGTTCTCATAAAGTAATTTAATCTGCCTTTATAATTTTCTATTTTTTTCTAACCTGTTATACTGTAGAGGAATATGCATATATGTGTATACATACACACATACATATATGCATACATATGTATGTGACTCTGTGTATATATGTATATGTACATAAAGACATGCAGGTATTAATCTTCATTATAATAGGTTAGAAAAAAATAGAAAATTATAAAATAGATTAAATTATTTTAAAAGGATAACAGAGACCATTTGCTTGAACCATATGTACACTAGTTAATAAGCAGTAGTTTAGGAATCAAACAATGGCTCAGGTCCAGCACATTGACAGTGCAATAGCAAATAGCTTTAGGTCCCTAATCTATAAAATGAGAATGGGAATGTTTTCATGAGTATTCAATAAAGTAATAAATAGAATGTGCCTAGCTAGAAAATGGTACATGGTAAGAACTCAGCAAACATTAACTAAAAATTGGTAAAATGGTTTTATACATCTCGAGTACCTCTAAAGGCATAATTACATTGTCAGACAGTAAAAAAAATCATAATAATATTGAGTCACCTGAGTCATACATATCTTTAGATTTAATAATAAGAAAAGATATTTCATTCTTCTCTTGTTAGATAATGAAACTAAATCCCTAAAATCCTTGATGAAGAAAAATGTAATTATTTTCAATTTCCTATGTTAATTGAGTTACAGAAAAGCATAATGAATTCTTGAAAATGCCTCACATCATATCTAATATTTCTGTTGTTGTTGTCTAGCTTCAGGATTATTTAAATTATTGATACCAGCCCTTCAAATCAGTAGGATGGTGTGTTTTAGCATATCACCTGGAAAACTGACTCTGCATGCTACAAACTGTCACCTACAGAAACAGTGCTTGTAACCATGAGAGGCCATACTTTCACTGGTATTTAAGTCTTTGGGGAATATGAGATTTTTGATAATCCCCAACTTGGAACCTTCCAAAATCTTACACTGTTGCCACCAACTCAAGTGTTTTTCCCATGAAAACCTACTGAGATCTGTAAAGCTTTTAGCAAGTTATATTAGATGTCCTTTGCTGAGAATGTTTCCTTCAAACATTTGGAAGTAGACTTTATTTTTGTAAGGTTTATATTTTAGAGGGCACATTTATGTCTAACTTCCAGCCTTGTCCTCTGTAGGACTTCTTTACATGTCTGCTTTATTTTTATTACCAGGGGAAATATTTATACTTTTCAATACAAGATCAAATAAGGAAATACTTCAGCAAAACACAAAAGACCAATTGTTGCCTTCTGTGTCAGCTTGAGGTTCTCTCAATGTTATAAAACACAGCATATTTAACTTAGAAGGCTTTGCTGTGGCTCTTCCAATACACCATATCACCACACTTCTGTTTTTGCCCACTGGTAAAGCAATTTTGTGCATTTATTTACTTTTAGAGAGAGAGAGGACGTTCGTGCACATGTGTGAGCAGGGCAGGGGGTGGGGAGAGGAACAGAGGGAGAGGGAGAGAGAATCTTAAGCAGGCTCCATGCTCAATGCAAAGCCCCACTCAGGGCTTGATCTTATAACCCTGAGATCATGACCTGAGCCAAAATCAAGTCTGATGCTTAATTGTTGAGCACCCAATTGCCTGAATTAGTACAGCAATTTTAAAACATACCTGGATTTGAATCTCAAATGAAAGTTTCTCAATATCCATTATGACATTTGTAGGATGGTGTTCACTGTTCACTTTATCACACAGAATTATATTTTATACAAAACTATTTAGTTGCTACAATTTTTGTTTTTTTTTTTTCTCTTTTCTTCTTACTCTTAATCTCTCTCTCAATCTCACTCTTTGTCCTCCTTTCTTACTGTGTAAGGGAAAAATGCAGACCTGAATAACCAAGAGTAGATGAAGTAAAACATTATAAATAGGACAAGAGAACGTTGGAGAGACATCAGCAAGATGGCAAATTAAGTGTCCCCTGACTTCAGTGCCTGTCAGAGAGAAAGAAACTTGCAATTATTTGGAGACCAAACAATTTTGTGAAGATCTTAGAACCTAGGGGTGAAGCTGATGAGCCGCATTGGAGCACAAAAACTGAGAACACCAACATTGAAATAGTAAAAGGAATTGTTTCACTTTGACTTCATTTGTCCCTCCCCCAAGCTGGTTAAGCACTGCACTAAGGGAGTACCCAGGCCTATAGTTTCCCCAGTGGGAACATGAGAACCTAAAGTGGACACGCAAATTGCCCAGCATTCAGGGATGTTTTTTTGGGAGGCTCACTTGGGTATTGCCTCATGGAATTTACCTGGGGAATCAGCTAGAGACTGAGAAGAGTGGAGGGCTCACAATAAAGAGCATGTGGATCTATGCAGACTGCATTCCTTTTGCTGATGAAACCTGAGTGGAGATCCTAGCCAGTGGTTCTGCCCATCTGCAGAGCAAAACTGGGGCCCCATCTGGCTTGGGAGCTCTGTTGGCAGTTCTGTCCAGTTTGGGTCCTCAACCATGGGCCATCTTGACTGATTAGATGATTTCTTGGTCTTGTCTGGATAAAGAGCCAAGGCAGCTGCCTCACCCAACTGTTGAGCATAGCATGCAGCCTCATCTAACCTGGAAACTTGGATAATGATCCCAGGCTACCATAAAGTCCAATCTATGGTACTGCAGGGCCACAAAGCACAGCCTACAGCCCAAACTAGTAATTGAGCCCAGCCCACCCACTTGCTGAGCACAGCCTGCAGCCTTGCCTGGCAGAAAGCCTGTGACCTCAAATGACCATGAAGCATAGCTTCTGACCCTGCCCAAATGTGGGGTACAGCTGGTAGCCTCACAGCACCAGGGTGCCAGGCCTGCAGTCTTGCCCAATGGAGGAGCACAGCTAGCAGTCTGTCCAATAGCAAACCATAACCTATAGCTCTGACCTACTTTGGGGCACAGCCTGTTGACCTCCTGACCATAGCAGGGCCAAAGTCTCTGTATAATTTTTTTTTTTTAAGTCTCTGTATAATTGCAACAGCTTATAACCTAGAAGAAATGGATAAGTTCCTAGAAATATACAACTTACTTAGACTGAGTCATGAAGAAATAAAAACATGAACAGACCAATAGCCTGCAAGGAGATTGCATGAGTAATCAAAAATCTCCCAACACAGAAAAGCCCAGGACCAGATGGTGTCATTGGTGAATTCTACCAAATGTTTAAAAAAGAACTCATGCTGGGGCACCTGAATGGCTCAGTAGTTGAGCATCTGCCTTTGGCTCAGGTCATGATCCTGGGGTCCTGAGATCGAGTCCTGCATCATGCTCCCACCAGGGAGCCTGCTTCTCCCCCTGCCTGTGTCTCTGCCTCTTTCTCTGTGTTTCTCCTGAATGAATAAATAAAATCTTTAAAAAAATAAAAATAAAAAAGAACTCATACCAGTCTTTCTCAAATTCATCCAAAAAATTAAGGGAAAGAGAATACTTCCAAAAGTATTTTATGAGGCCAGAATAATCTTATACCAAAGCAAGATAAGGACACTAAAGGAAATAATCCTATACCAAAGCAAGATAAGGACGCTAAAGGAAATTACCCTGATGAATATGATGCAAGAATCCTCAAGATTCTAGCAAACCAAATCCAAAAGCTCATTAAAAAGATCCTACACCATGATCCTACATTGTCATGCAAAGATGATTTAACATACGCAAATAAATCAATGCATGTAATACTCTACCTTAATAGAATGAAAAATAAAAATGATGTGATGAACTCGATAAATGCAGAAAAAGCATTTGACAAAATTAAATCCTTTCCTGATAAAAAACATCAACAAATTAGGCATAGACATGATGTACCCTGACATAATAAAAACCATAGATAAGGGCAGCCTGGGTGGCTCAGCGGTTTAGCGCCACCTTCAGCCCAGGGCGTGATCCTGGAGACCCGGGATTGAGTCCCACGTCGGGCTCCCTGCGTGGAGCCTGCTTTTCCTGCTACCTGTCTCTCTCTCTCTCTCTCTCTCTCTCTCTCTCTCTCTGTCTCTCATGAATAAGTAAATAAAATCTTAAAAAAAAAAAAAACATAGATGAAAAGCCCATAGCTTACATCATATTTAACAGTGAAAGATTGAATGTTTTTTTTTTAAAGATCAGGAACAAGGCAAGGGTACACACTTGTGCTATTCCTATTCAATGTAATACTGGCAGTTTAAGCCAGAGAAATTAGGAAAGATAAAGAAAGGATACAAATCAGAAAAGAAGAAGTAAAATTGTTTCTGTTTGCATATGACATGACATATAAAGAAAATCCTGAAGACTGACAAAAAAAAAAAAAAAAACCTGTTATATCTAATAAATAAATTCAGTGAAGTTGCAGGATACAAAATCAACACAAAAATTGTTTGCATTTTTATACACTAACATTTAACTATCTGAAAAAGAAGGAAAACAATTCCGGGGTCTTAGCATTTTTTATAGCAATCCACCAAACAAGTCAGTCAACGTTTACTGGAAACAAGCTGTCATGTGATATTCATGCTGTATTCACCTTGACTTGTTTATTTAGCTATATGAACAGTTACAGGAACTAGTCAGTATCAGGATAGAGAAAAGGCTTGCAGTTTGCCACATTTATCAGATATGCATAGGAATTTTGAGGGCCCCTGATGGACTGCTTCACTTAGCAATTTGTTTTTGTTTGTCTGGTTATATTTTTCTTTTAATCTCAGTTGCATAGAATTGAGGAAAACATGTGTTTACTTTAGATCCAGTATTTTAGCTGACTCTCATTATAGCCTTAAGCCGTGGGTGATTATATTGGATTCTATACTTAAATAATAATTTCATTTTCAAATAATATCTAAACATTGAGCAGTATTTTTTAAATTAAATTCACTATAATCATTAAAATATGTATGATGATATCAGGCATGGTTGTCTTATTCCTGTTACTGAGAAAATTCTTCATAGATCTCTCTCATTTCTGCATGTCATACAAAATGAGACACTAACTTCCTTTGTTCTGTACTCTAATTTCAAGCATGTCTATATACCAAATAGCTCTGAAAGATAAAGACAGTGTCTTCAACTGGAGCAAAGAGCAGTCATTCTTATTGCCCAGTGTAATAAAATAATGTTTCAATGTGGAACAAAATGCAGATATGCTTACTAATTATAATGGATGCTAGTTTCCTAAGCTCAGGGTTCTGAATGTAATCAGTCATATGTCTAAGTATCCCCTGGTATTGGGACGAGTTGAACAGACACAAATAAGCTGATGCTTATATGACTTACTGTACAGTGAAAAAAAATAAAGACTGTTCTTTTGGATTCAGAAATTATGTGCTCTATCTGCAGATAAATTTGTAAGCTCTCCCTTAGAGCAAACTCTCAGACCATTCATACTTACTGACAATTTTGTCAGTCAGAATGGAATTCTTTGAGAGACGTGACCTTATGGAAGACAAAGGAGAAGGTTCCTGTGTGCTAGATTCAGTGATATGAAAAGATTCTGAGAGATCCAGTAGTGTATATTCTCAACCAAGCGGTCATATTGGTGGTGGGGGTAACAAGGGCTCCTCATTATACTACTTATAAATGAATATTTAAAGGCTGAGCAACTGGAGAAGAATTGACACACGCTGCTCTAATAGTTCTGTGGTTGTTGCTTACACTACTTTACAGACAAGGAAGAGCTATTGTCATAACAATGGGAAAATACACTTTCCATCTCCACTGGAGACGAAATTTGTCTGTGTATGTGGAGCCAATGAGACAAATATCTCTCAACACCTTTGGATTTTTTCCCCATACTTAATCCCATAGCCATTGTACAGTAATTTTATAAGGCAGATGAATGCCACCTAGATGATGGTGTGCCATGCTGGCGGCACTGTCAACCTGTGAGCCTGAATTGATGTAAATCACTTGGGAAGGACAAAAATTGTACACAGTATTTTTTCCAGGGGTACTATATGCATGTTAGAAATTGTGCCTCTTGTGTGAAAGCCAAGTGTTAATTTTTAATGTGCTACTCTGCCAAAAACATAACTTCTACCATGAAAGTATCACAAAAGATACTCAAGTGTACAAGGAAACTCCACTAAAGATCATGTATTCCTCAGATGTCCTCAGAGATATCTTGAAAATGAAGATACCCTTGTTGACTCAGGGGAGCTTACTAGAACAATGGAGTATTAGCCATAAAGAAGAATGAAATCTTGCCATTTGTAACATCATGGATGGATCCAGATGGTATAATGCTTAAATGAAATAAGCCAGTCAAGAAAGTACCATATGATTTCAATGATTGAATTGAATCATATGTGGAATTTATGACAGAAAAAATAAAGAAAAAGATACCAACAAAATAACAGACTCTTAAATATAGAGGACAAACAGATGGCTACCAGAGGGGAGGTGATGGAAGAACGGGTAAAATAGGTGAAGTGGATTAAGAGCACACTTATCATGGGATGCCTTGGTGGCTCAGCAGTTGAGCATCTGCCTTTGGCTCAAGGAGTGATCCCAGAGTCCTGGGATCGAGTCCCACATCAGGTTCCCTGCATGGAGCCTGCTTCTTCTTCTGCCTATGTCTCTGCCTCTTTCTGTGTCTCTCATGAATAAATAAATAAAATATTTTAAAAAGAGTACACTTATCATGATAAGCACTAACATGTAGAATTATTGAATCATTATACACTTCAAAATAATATATAACTGTATGTTAATTATACTGGAATTAAAATTTAAAAATAATAAAAAGTATAAATAGATAAATAATAGATAATAATAAAGATAATTGTCTTTAAAGACTCATTATCTTACAGTGGAAATGATCCAGTGAGAAAAGCTGAAATGATCAATGAAACCATTTCAGTTATAGAGAGCATAGGTCAGTCTCTGCTTTACTCACTAAGGTTGCTATGGATGATAAAATTAACCTAGACTTCCAACTTTCAGGAAAATCACTGTTTGTGCAATAGCTAATGTAACCAATGCATTGGACCAAGTGGAAAGACCAATTTAAAATGGTAAAAGGAGGAATACCCCGATATGGTTTTCTTCAGTTGCTTTGGGGACAGAACCTGGGGATGTGTTTGAGTTCAGTACTGCAGGTTAGTATCTTCTTGCTGCTTAGAGTCCTGTTAATAGTAGCCTTAATTAAATGCTAAATGAAACAAACTGGTGCCAGTCTCTGTTAGTTAGATTAATCAGAGTAGCCACCAGGGTGGAGTACATATAGAAAAATTAACCTGAGGCCAAGATGGTTTATGACTGAGGGGTACATATTGCTGAAAGACAATTCTTCATGGATTTCTCATGTTTCTGTGTGTCTTATGAAAAGAATCACGACTGCCTTTAGTGGAGTGGTGATTCTCTAGGAAGAAAAGGGTGACTGCTTACAAAGAGCTTTGGGATGTAGAGATAGTGTCTTTCTCCAAAGCAAAGGGCATGCATTCTTTTCATCTAGTATAATAAAGATCTTGTCTCATGCTGAAGCAAAGGACAAGAATGCTTTCTAATTCTAAAAGACTTGAGTTGCTAAGTTCAGGGTTCTTGTCCTATAACATAGTCCACTGTATGTGGAAGACTCCAGCTGGGACCATTTAGCTGCCTTTGTGGAACTTTGAAGTAAGAGAGACTGACAATATGCTGATACTCATGGTGCTTGCTGTACTGTGACTAACAAAGTCCTTTGTCTTGGATCTAAGAATTCCATTTCTTCCATCAACTTCAGTGAAACTGGCAGGCTAAATTGTAGGTTTCCAACAGGACCCACATTGGTGAAGGCAGTCTGTTTCATTCTCAAATGTTAATCTCATCAAGATACATCTTCATAGATAACACAGGGATATATTTAACGAAGTATCTGGGCACCTTATGGCTCAGTCAGGTAGACACATTAAAGATAATCATCACATCATAGACAAGAAAAGCTAGACTGGATTTTATTTCACATGAGAGTGAAAGGTGCACTTTCACAGCAGTGTATCTTCCTGGGTTACCTTGAAGATATTTCATCTGTCTTGGTTTTTGCCAGATTTAGTCAACAAAGACACTTATTATGTCAATATCCTACAGAATATTAGATAGATGATAGATCCCACAGAATCAGATGTTTCTCAGAAAACATAGTACTAACTAGACCTGGTAAGCAGAAAGTAGAAGCTATCCTACACAACTTAATAAAGTCATGTGAATGACAGATCTTGAGTGAAAAATCTCAATAGAAATTCAAGGGCCATCCTCTTTGGTGAAGTTATCATAGATAAAGTAGTCTGCAAGATGAACCCTGTACTGCCTATCATCAAGAAAAATTCCAATATCTGGTGGAACTTTGTATTTTTTTAAAGAAACATGTACATATTTGAATGTGCTTTTCTGAGTCCCTTACCAAGTAGCCAATAAAATTTAGTTTTAAGAGGCCAAGTTTAGCCCTCTGCAAGCTTCCTTCTGTTTGTATGTCCAAAGTAGATCTAAGTGTGCTTTAAGTGTCTATGGTAGTGTTTGGAAAATTGCAACCTGATGGCTAAAACTAGCTCATCACTTGTGTGTGTACATAGTTTCCTTGAAGACACTTGATTCCATATTTTCTAGGTCTTGTTTTGCATTACAACAGTAGAGTTGAGTAGTTGTGACAGAAACCACATGGTCCTTAAAGTCTAAAATATTTACTATTTGACTTTTTACATAAAATGTGTGTTTATCTCTGGTCAATGACATTTAGAGCTTGGGAGAAAATTCATATAAATATCTACAAATAACTCTTCTGCTTTGCTAGTGGGCCTTAATGGAAAACTGATGGCTTCTCCTTGCCACACCAAATAATATTGTAACCTGAGCTTCCCATCATAAATTGGGCTTTTTCTGATTTGCTTAGCCAGGATGTTGTATAGAGCAGAACTATATTATTATCAAGTGGTAGTGGAATATTTAAGTGTCACAAGTAGACAGGTCAAATTCCCACAGCATCTATATTTGTAGCTTGTATTTGTCCTTTCTTAACACCTGTGTCTTGTAAATATAACCACAGTAGTCTTGGAAGCACAATGATCACTTCACAACATGTTTCGTACTTTCACTCCACCAACCCTAGAAATGGTAGCAGCTTCCAGCTATTCTTAATTTGTAGGGTAAAAATTATTATTCTCTTCTTGTTTCTCTCATTAATACTCTGTTTGATGCTTCCTTAGTATTTTCTGCTTTCCTGCCTAGATATTATGCAGTGAAACTTTTCTGTATGAAAAGTGGATTCATGTCATTATATATTTATCAAAACCCATACGGTGGTTTTTTTAAAGTCCATATGGACTTTGGGTGATAATGATGTGTCAATGCATGTTCATTAATTATAACAAATGTTAATGGGGGCATTGGGTTTAAAGGCAGCAGGAAGTACATGGGAACTCTCTGTACTTGCCACTTAATTTTACTGTGAACCTAAAACTGCTCTGAAGAATAAAGTCTATTTTTTTCTAAAAAAGTCCTTATCTGATTTTGCTAATAATATTACATATGCCATTAAAAATTCTTTAGATTAAAAAAACCATTTTTCTTTTTTTTACATTATCTAGAAAAACTTACAAAGTTAGGTAATATTTTTTCCATGCAAGTTTAGTAGAAATGGCTTTTAAAACAATTTGACTACTATTATCATCTAGAATTACTCATACATCTAGATATGAATCTAGTCTTCTAAGGTTGTTGAATTTAATTCTTTAAAAATATCTTAATTTTTAAAATCTATTATTTATTTTATTTTTATTAGCTTTAGTTTTCTTCATCCATTTTTTTTCATATGTTTAACCACATTATTAGTCTTTGCCCATAGTTTAGATTTTAGTTCACAATTATACAGGATTTTTTTAACTACCTTTTATTATATATTTCTAATTTTACTGTGTTGGGGTCAGAGAATAGCATTTCTCTAGATTCTTTGAATTGTGGCCTAGTTTAATAGTTCATCTTTATGAATGATCTATGTATACCAGGTCAGTGTTCAGCCAGAGAAAAAGAACCTCGAGAGAGAGAGAGAGAGAGAGAGAGAGAGAGAGTTAATGTAAGAATACATGATCATGGGGTCCTGCTAAGCAAGTTCAAAATCCATAGGGCAGGCTGTCAGGAAAGGCAGTCTAGAACTCTAAAGCAAAAGTGAAGCTGTTGTCCATAAGCAGAATTTCTTCAGGGAACCCTCGCCTTAACTAATTGTATTAGACCCACCCAGATTATCTAGAAAATGTCCCTTAAGGTTAACTGATACAAATTTTAATTACACCTACAAAATATTTCCTCAGCAACACTAAGAATAGTATTTGACTTAATAACTGGAGACTGTGTGTTTATTTCAAAATAACAAACACACAAAATGACCATATTCATATACTAAAAAAATGTGCATTCTATGTTATTTGGCTGCAAATTTTATTTCATCTCTTTGTATTTATGCAAAAAGCTGATAGCTACTAATTTATTTTGAGCATTAATTTAAGTACAAATATGTTATTTTTGTCAATTAGAACATCCCCCTAGTGTTTTTCACATCATGTTCAGATTTGTCAGCTATAAATATTAGCACTGTAGGTATCTTGATGTTTGCCTAGGATGTCATATTCTGTTCCTGTATCATCAACTCAGGAAATGAAAAAAAAAAAAAAAAAAACCAGAAAGAAACAAACAAAAACAAAACCCTAATATTCTCTTTGTGGTTGTCTTAAATGCATTTATCATAGCAATGTGTTTCCGGGTTTTGTTTTATCGAAGAATCTCAAGATTTTATGTAACAGTCATTGTAATGAATGCAAGCAGTTGCATCTTTAAGAAGAGCATGCTTCACTGAAAAGAGCCCTTCTTGAGGTTAGGGAGTTTCTGTTTTGTCAGATAAGGACTCAACCTTACAATGTTAACTGCGGGCTCTCTGTAGGGCATTTAACTTTTTTTCTTATTTGTTTTTTATTTATTTATTTATTTATTTATTTATTTATTTATTTATTTATTTATAAGAAAAGTGGTGGTGGTGAGGGAGAGCACACAGAGGGAGAGGGAGAAGCAGACTCCCCGCTGAGAAGGGAGCCGGATGTGGAGCCCATTCCAGAACCCTGAGATCTTGACCTGAACCTAAGGCAGACACTTAACTCAGCCACTCAGGTGCCTGCGGGGGGCACCTCACTTTATGCATACCCTAAAACTGTTCTTTGCAAAATATTATCTCATTCTGATATAATTATATTGCTTAAAAGGTGAAGTGAAGAATCAGCAAAATGATGCCAGGTAGCCTGTCTATACTGATCGCTTTCAGATCCTCCCCATACCACTCAGATTCTTTATAGTCATAATACTGCCTCACTGCCTTTAGCCGATATCATTGCTTTTTGAAAAGCAAAGAAGAAAACGCTGATCCATGCAGGCAATGTAGAGAAAAGAAAGGGCACAACTCAAAAGCTCTTTCTTACCTTATCTCATAGTTATGGCATCTGGCTCTCTCCTTCCTCAGGCTACTTTATGTTTCTGAAGGACCAAAACATCTTCTAGAATCGCAAGCCCATATTTTATTTTCTTATATTATGAATAAAATCAAGCATAAAGATAATCATACTGGCTAGAAAATTAAAACTTTTGTATGCTATTTTACAAATTTGTGTTTTTAGGACTAAGAGCTACTCCGCTACTGTAATATTTCAATGATATTTATAGATATGTCAAGATATTACACATTGAAGTGACAAGATTGATTTTAAAGTGGCTTTTTATCAATATATTTCTACTTCGTTCGACTGTGGAATATTGCAAACTTGTTAAAGCACACAGAAAATGAATCAAACAGAAGTTTTAATATTCTATTTTTTCTTTAAAGAGAAATTCACCTATTTTCTTAGAAAAATTAAATTCATTTTTAATATGCATATGCTGATTTTAATGTGCATATTCATGGCTGTAGGCTCAGAGAATAGCTTGGCAGCAGAACATGTATGAAGTTTATCACCATCTCCAGACCCACACCTACTTACTTTCACCTTCCTTCCTCCACGTCCACCACAACCTTCTGTTTTTTGGATCCTCACTATAGTTGGGGTCCATTTTCAAACATCTTAATGCTACTACTCATCTGTTGGTCATGGACCAGGACACATTTAAAGCATCCCTGTGTATTTAAAAATGGCTATTAAAATTGAATGTTGATAAGATAACCTATATAGCAGCTTAATCAAAATAATTTATGTAAGTGTGAGACTATCTGGGATCAAAACTGTGGGGGTGTTCATGTGACTTTTGGAGGGCCTCTCAATACAGTGATATGGCAGCATGAACTCTTTGTAGTCATAATAACCCTGTGAACCACAGAAAATGGAATACAGTTCATTATAAAGTAAGCTTATGGGCTGATAAAAGGAGGCCACATTGTATGTGCAACATTGCTGTTAATATTATTATAAAAATATTAATGCTAAAAAAAAAAAAAAATATTAATGCTAACATTTTGGTGATTGAGTTCAATTTGAGTATGCAGTTTCTTCACAGATGTACTACACAGATGTTTTATAGTGGTGGTAAGTTAACTCACAAGGTAAATTAGTGACAACTTATGCATTAATCTGTGGTATGCAAACTTGACAAAAATGGATCTGTTGTTGAAACTATTTTCACTGCAGGAAATAGACCCTAATCTTTAATATGAGTCTATGAATATAGGAGGACATGGTATTTACTTAACAGTTTCCAATGAAATTATTCATAAATTTTAATGAGTAATAAATTTTAATAACTACCCAGTTTTATTAAATTTTAATTATATAACTAATAGATGAATATGTTCTCCCTTATAACATATGCATATTATTAATAAAATTAAAATTGCTCCCTAATCATCATTCTGGACTCTAGTCACCTCTCTTTCTCACCAGAGATGGTAATTATTTTCTTGTATCATTCTTGACTAATTTTTGAACTTTTATGAATAGTTGAAAATATTGTGAAAATTAATAGACAACATTTTGTATGATTTTCTGTATTTTTTCAGGTAAATGGCATCTTTAATACTGCTCAGGAGCTCACCTGTTTTTAACCAACTGTTTTTTCCTAGAAAATATCCATTAAAACATGCAGATTGAACATTCCTTTATACATCCTTTGTACTGAATTGTAGAAATGCACCATACTTAATTTAGACATTGATTTTTGGTGGACATTTAGATTCCAATTGTTTTATATACTAAATGATGCAATTAATATCTGGGATGTCTTGTGTGTAGTTGGAAGTTTCTCAAAGTTAGACAGTTGAGGAGAAGTTCTGGGACATAGAAATATTCTTAATTTTAAGTGATGGTACTGATGAAGTTTTGGAATATAGGTGAGGTTTGGTGGGGTGAGGTCCACAGCTGACGAACAAGAAAGAATTCTTGAGACATCTGTGGTGCAAAATGGTGGTTTTATTAAAGCATGGGGTCAGGACCCATGGGCAGGAAAAGCTGCTGCCCTGGGCCTGAGATGGGTGGCTGATTACATACCTGGGAGTTGGGAGGGGTTTGAGGATAGTGTACTCTCTAAGGAATTTTGGAGGCCAGGTTTCCAGGATCCTGAGGGGGCTAGCTATTGTTGGGGAAAGGACACTTATTACCATCTAATACAACCTGAGACCCTTCAGATGTATATCGGTGAGCCATGTGCTTGCGGGATGATTGCCAACATGTATCTTGGAGGTTAGAGATAAAGAAAATTTCTAAAGGAATTTTTTATATGTTAAAGTAGATTTACAGGATCCTGGGAGTCAGGCTAAGATTGCCTTTTGCCCTTAGCAAAGTATGAACATCAAGGCAGTTGAGTCCATAGAGGAATGTCCCTTTGCCTGTTTTAAGGACTTGTCAAAGTGTTACCCCTGGCTCGTGCTTTGTCCTCAGTTAGTCTTCTGTTCCCCCATCAGTACTAAGCTGCTGTGATGTTGTGATTTATTTTTAAAAATTTTTTAAAAGATTTTATTTATTTATTTATTCATGAGAGACACACAGAGAGAAAGGCAGAGACACAGCCAGAGGGAGAAGCAGGCTCCACGCAAGGAGCCTGATATGGGACTTGATTTGGGGACTCCAGGGTCACGCCCTGAGCCAAAGGCAGATGCTCAACCACTGAGCCACCCAGTTGTCCTGTGATGTTGTGATTTATAATAAAAAATATTTAATTGGTCTTTTTACCTTTTCCTATTATGCAGCTCCAAAAACCCTTGTAATTTCCCAAGCAGTAAGAGTAATGGGAGTATCTTCTGTTATAATATTTGAGGTTTTTTTGTCTTCAAATCACTATAGTTCCTGAATTCTTTCCAGTGACAAAAGTGAAAGTGTCTTTTTTTTATTCATAGCAAGCAAGCTTCTTTTAACCACACTTGGGTTTATGTGAATAACATGATTTTAGAAAATCCCTAAGGATGGGGCCCAGTTGCCAGGGGAACCACCCGCAAGATTCAGGGTTAGAACTTTCAGCCTCACCTCCCTATCCCTGGAGAGAGGATACAGCTAGAGGTTGAGTAATCACCAATGACCAGTAATTTAATTAATCATGCCTAGTTAACCAAACCTCCATAGAAAATTCTAATTGAATAGATTTGGAGAGCTTCTAGGTTGGTGAACACATGGAGGTGCTCGAGGAGTGGTACACTCAGGGAGGACGTGGAAACTGTTTCCCTCCCCCCAAACTATGCCTTGAGCATCTCTTTTATCTGTCTGTTCCTGAGTTACAACTTTTGTAATAAACCAGTGATCTGTTAAGTAAACTGTTTTCCTGGGTTCTGTGAGCCATTCCAACAAATGATTGAACTCCCAAGTGGAGTCATGGGAAACCCTGATTTATGGTTGGTCAGTCAAAAGTCTATATGATAACCTGGACTTGCAACTGACATTGGAAGTGGGGGAAGTCTTGTGAGACAAAGCCCTTAACTTAGGATATCAAACTTTCTCTCTAGGCAGATAGCATATCAGAATTGAGTTAAATTGTAGGATACCCAACTGGTGTCCCAGAATTGCTTGGTGTGAAAACCCCGTACATTTGGAGTATTCAGAGAGTAGAAGAAAAAACATTTTTCCTCTGAGTAAAATCTTTTTCCTCTTTAGCTATGTACTACATTAATGTATATGTTCATATTCCCAAAGACGGTGCATTAAAATACCTTTTCCATATAATGTTGCCAAGTCGTGTTTTTTTAATTGCCTATATTTTATGTACCTGATGAATAAAGTTTTTAAACATTTTTTTAACACTAAGAAATTTGATTTAATTGAGGATCCTCTATGTATGATACTGTCCTGGTGAAAGGTGATAATTTTCTTAAGAAATATGAAATCTCTTCTAAAAAGTTCAGTCATAACATAAGTTTGGCTTTTTCTCTTTAATGCTCCTGAAGAGTGAGATGACTTTTTGGATTCATGAAGTCACTTATTAGGCTGCAGAGCTAGCTAGTTATGATGGTGGCAATGCCCCTCTCCTTCCATACATGAATCCAAGGGAGATATTGTCACTGGTACAAAGGGGAAAACAAACAAGATGGAAGGAGACTGGTATTTGAATTTAAAAATTATTGAAAAGAATCTTAGCATAATATACTATAGTGTGATAATGAGCAGGGCATTTCAGTTCTATAGAAACTCAATTTCTAGTCTCAAAATGTCATCAAAATTAATATTACTTATTTTTTTTTTAGATTGTGTCAAAGGAAGTATGTATTTCATTTTATTTTGTGTAATAGAGCTTCATATAGAGATTCTGTCTCCATTGGAGAGTTTAAATATAATCCTACCAGGTTTTCTTTATTTTAGAGAAAACATTACTATATTTATTTGGCAAAGGAGGTTTTGGTGAGAATCTTTTTTCAACAAAGCAAGTTAATGGAATGCCATTGAAAAATGTTCTGATTTAGCAACATAATGGTACATTTGGGAGTCCTCAGAAATGGACTCCTTTGTTTATATTAGGCATAAAGACATTTTAAATCCAAGACCTGCATTGGGGATTCAACATATTCTGTCTTACTGAGGCTAATAAAAGCATTTTGCTTCATTCTTTCATTTTAATTAGGTGTTTTCTTCCTTTACTAGGGTTCTTTTGCTCTAGGGATTTCATTACTTGATAATATTGGGTCCAATTGACATTTTATTTGGTGTTTCAGAGACAATAGGAAAAAAGTAGGGAGTTCATTTGTAATTTGGAAAAATAATGAGCAGGCTATCATCATCTGCCAGTAGAGAAGAGCATGCCCCCAGGCACAGGCACACACAATTAGCTGTCAGACCCATTACTGTTCTTCCCATTGATCATGGTCCCTTTTCAGAGTTCCCAGGTGATCAATACAGTATGTTAAGAAATAGTTCACAAAATGTCCATTTAAGAGTGATAGATGCATTCAGTACCAGGTATATATATATATATATATATATATATATATATATATATATATGATTAAGATAATTCCAAAACTTGCAAAGTGGTTTCCCAGAGTAGATTTTTAGAGTCTCTCTACTTGATTTTAAGCAATTATAATCTTATCAGGAGACAATTTCTTGTTGAAGTCACTCTAATCAAAAGTAAAATTCCCTGAAGATTATTTTTCCTCTTGAGAACAGCTATTAAATCGACAACACCTGTATGCTAAATAAATATGTATGTTACAAATATTAAAAAAGATATATTTTAAAAGCATAGCAACATCTAAATAGAAAATGAAATGCTTATTAAAACAATCTGACTTCCATGAGTAATAAATCCTATAGCTTTGTAGTTGGTATCAAAATATCCCCATAGGAGACTAATGGATCTGAAGAATTTGCAATATAAAACTGTAGGAAAAGAGCAGGGGCTGTTGTTACAAGAAGGTAATAGAACTAGAGAAGCAAAACACCCACTGGGCATAATAATTTATCAATAATGGACTAGATCTCAAGCAGTGTGTGTGTGTCTTTGTGTGTCTGTGTGACAGTAAACAAACAAGTATTAGCCAAAGACATAATCCAGATGACATTTCAAGTGTCCAATTAAATAGAACAAAGGGAAATGAAATTCAACATCATATGTGACAAATATAGAAATGCAAATTAAAATCACGATGACATACTTCTATGTCTCCACTAGAATAGCCATAAACAAAAAGACAAACAACAGCTGAGGAAGACATAGAAAAACTGAAACTAGTTTACGTTTATCATTGGAATGTAAAATGGCAGCCATTTTGGAAAATGGTTTCACACTGTTTAAAAAAGTTAAACAAGAATTTACCTTGTGAACTAGTAATTCCACTTCTAGGTAACTATCCAGGAAAATACATGTCCACAAAAGACAAATGTGAGTATTCATAGCAGAATTCTTTATAACATCCCCAAAGTGACACAAATGCAAAAGTTCATCAACTGGTTAACGGATAATTAACTGTAACATACCCATACAATGGAACACGATTCAGCAATACAAAAGGAATGAGATACTACTGCATGCTACAGCATGGGTTAAGTAAAAGAAATCAAAGGCAAAAGACTACATATATTATGGTCATTTTATGTGAAATATCCAGAAAAGACCAATCTGTAAAGACAGAAAGGAAATTAAGGATGCCTAGAGCAGGGGTAGACAGAGATTGACTATTAATGAGCAAGAGTTATCTATGTAGTAAGAGAAATGTACCAAAATAGGTTTGTGGTGATGTTTGCAGAACTCTATATATTTAATAAAAAGCATTGAGTTTTACACACAAGGTAAAATAGGTTGAGTTTTGTGGTACATAAATTACATCTCAAAAATGCTGTTGGAAATAAATATGAGAACATTTTCAGCATATCCAAACAAGAAATGAGGAAGCACAGACAGAGGGACAAGAGACAAAACTAACAAACTACTCAGAAATTAAATAAATAAATAAATAAATAAATAAATAAATAAATAAATAAACCTACTCAGAAATCAAACCACGTGGCATAGATCATGTACTTGATGGAGGAACAGAGGACTAGCTGAGGAGAAAGCATGAGCCCGGGGGCAGCACACTGACAAGTCCTTGAAACAGGCAAAGGGACATTCCTCTATGGATTCAACTGCCTCAATGTTCATACTTTGCTAAGGGCAAAAGGCAATCTTAGCCTGACCCCCAGGATCCTGTAAATCTACTTTAACATATAAAAAATTCCTTTAGAAATTTTCTTTATCTCTAACCCCCAAGATACATGTTGGCAATCATCCCCAAGCACATGGCCCACCGATATACATCTGAAGGGTCTCAGGTTGTATTAGATGGTAATAAGTGTCCTTTCCCCAACAATAGCTAGCCCCCTCAGGATCCTGGAAACCTGGCTTCCAAAATTCCTTAGAGAGTACACTATCCTCAAACCCCTCCCAACTCCCAGGTATATAATCAGCCACCCTTCACAGGCCCGGGGCAGGGGCTCTTCCTCAAGATGTCTCAAGAATTTTTTCTTGTTCATCAGCTCCAGACCTCACCTATATTCCAGAACTTCATCATACTCACTTGTCTTTTCCAACTTAAATGTGCTAACCTGACTTTGTTTTCCTGATTAATTATAAAAATCCCACCAAGCTTCCTAGCTGAGCAGTGAATGCTATCGATGGGGTTACAAAGACAGAACGATGTATTTACGAAAGCACTTCTACCCTGAAGGGTAGTAAATATATTGATGAACCTTTTGAATCTTCATAGAAATGGTAGGATAGGTATCTCAATATCATTGGAAGAGATTGCAAGTAAGAAAGACCCTTTCAAGAGAAGGCTTGGAGATACTTAAAGTTGGTTTTATTATTGTCATAAGGAGTCTGATTCCATTTTTTTTATTATGAACCCCTGACATCTCTTAAACCTCAACCTTCCCTCTTTCCCCTTGTGCTTCACATCTCTACCAGCAGATGAGAAAGCCTGTGCTCCCTCCTTTGGTAGAAGTGGATGATTCAAACTACATAAGCTCCTTCTCTCTCAGTGGGAACCCTCCACTTGGCCTTATTCCCTAACCACAATAACAACCCAAGTGAGTCTCCTTTTTGTTGCTCTCTCAAACTATTTCACACCTGCTGAATTACTTAAGTAATCAAGCTTTTCATATGTTCTGGGTACACATCAAGTATGTAGTGTCATCAGCATTGATATCTGAACCAAACTTTGGATGGGACATCAACTGCCTCTGCAGGTGACCATAAAATTTGTTTTTTGTCATATAGGACTTGATGGAAATGTGAAAAATGGGGAAAAAGAAAAGTTCTTAGTTATTTCACTTAGACTTTGCTGCTGTGTGTGGTAATTATAACTATTTTCTTACTCAATATTTCTCTCCTTCATACTTATAGAAAATTTTTTGTTGTTTTTAAGATTGGCAGTACACCTAAAAAAACTGCAAAAAAAAAAAAAAAAAAAAAACAACATGCCCCCATAGATTCATAGGTCCACTAAAAAGAGCTTTTTTTTTTTTTTTTTTTTTTTTTTTTTACCAAGTTCTGACTAATGAGATGTAAGACAAAAATCAAAGGATAAAACTTCTGGGAAAACTGCTTTTTCCTAGCTAATAAAAAGGACATCTTTTAAGCTGACATATGTCATTTGTCCTGTACCTTCCTTCTTCTTCCTGCCTAGAATGAGGATATGGTGCCCAAAGTTATGTAAGGATAAGAATGAAACATCTTGCAAAGTCTGGTGAAGAAGAAAATGAGGTCAGTGAGTTACTGCTATTCCAGCCCTGGAGTGCCTGCCTCATAATGCATTAATGAGAGAGAAAAAAAAACAAAAAATCTCAAGTGGGGAGAAATAGGGAGATGTTGGTCAAAGTTTCAGTTATAAAACATGTTAAGTTCTGAGACCTAATGTACAGCTTGGTGACTATAATTGATAATACTATATTGTACACTTGACATTTGATAAACTCTTAAGTGTTCTTTCCACATACACATTCACAAAGTTGAGATGTATGGACATGTTAATCTGTTAATTAGCTTAATTGTGTTAATCATTTCACAGTGTACATGTATATCAAACATCAAGTTGTATACCTTAAATATGTGCAATTTTTAATTAGCAATCATATCTCAATAAAGTTGGCAAAAAATCCCTAAAATCGATTCCATTAAAAAAATGATAGGCTTTCTTTTTGTAGTACAGACAAGTTATTTTTAAAAAGATATATTATGCCAAATTATCTCACTTTCACTTGAGTATGAACTCCAAATTATTTTTTATAGACTTTCTCTTTATAATGCTATTATTTGCACAGAGTTTATGGTACTTTTTTTTTTGTGTGTGTTGTCATTCTCAAATACATAGTTAAATGGAATTAGAAGTAAAAGTCAATCAGACAGTTTGGGGGATCCAGACTGAAGGGAAAGAGAATTGACAATTTCATGTCATTTTTCTTTATAATGAAAATAGCATTGGCCATCCTTTCTTTCTTCAAGGCTCGAGATTTCTCTTTCAAAAGTGATCTTTCACTTTTTTTTTTGAGCTAATCGCTTTAGTGATAAAGAACCTTCATATTAAAGGTGCCTGGGTACCTGAGTAGGTTCAGCATCTGCCTTCAGTTCAGGTTGTGATCTCAGGGGTCTTGGGATGGAGACCTGTGTGGGGCTCCCTGCTCAGCGGGAGAGTCTGCTTCTCCCTCTGCCTCTCCCCACCTTGTGCTCATGCACACACTTTTTCCCTCTCTGTGTTTCTCAAATAAATAAATAAAATCTTTAAAAAAGAATCTTCATATTAAGAATGCTTTTTTTTTTTAAAGATTTTATTTATTTATTCATGATAGACACACAGAGAGAGAGAAGCAAAGACACAGACAGAGGGAGAAGCAGACTCCATGCAGGGAGCCTGATGCAGGATTTGATCCTGGGACATCTCCAGGATCACGCCCTGGGCCAAACGCAGGCACTAAACCGCTGAGCCACCCAGGGATCTCAAGGGAAGAATGCTTTTCAAGTTATTATGTAATTAAGAATATAGAAAAGAATAACTAATGAAGTTAAATCCTACCTGTTATAAAAAATAAAATATAAAGAAGTCTGATATGTGGTACTATGTTATGATAACTCTATGAATATAGAGTTCATATTTTTTCTGAATGCCATTTGAGAATTAGAATAAAAATGCTGTTTTAGTTTGGACTTCCTTCTTATATATCATCTGATTTAAAAACCCATTTTACTGAAATTGCAGTTTATTTGTGGGTTAAGAAGCATCATTTATAGTGGACTTGTAGCCTTACCATCCAAAATGTGTCACGATTGAAAATTGGAATGGACATTTGAAATACCTCTTACCAAATTTAGTGATAAGTGATTAAGTGGTTTGCACTATAAAATCAGTGTGATTAAACATTTACATTTTGCATGGATAATTAAGATGTTGTGAGGAAAATAAGGAAGATGAGGTGGGGATAACATTGGAACTTGCATAAACTTCTTTCCTGTCTGATCCAATAGTATTTGGACCTGGATTGCCTTCACAGATATCAGAAGGATCCATTGCAAAAACTTATAGCAGGTCAATCGCTCAAAATATAATTCCCTAAATTCCTAAAAAGAAAATATGAGATGAGTTGCTCCTTCTCCTCTCTTGTCCAATATAGGATTCAGTGTTTCAGACTCTTGAAAACTAGTGGGCCAGATGATGAGCCCGATCTGCAAGACTATACTTCTCTACTCCTAATCCATACAACTGGAATGAGATAAAGAGAAAATCATTGTCCAGACTCACACAACTACCGCTTTATTGGCAACTACTCTGGTTGAGCTAGATTATACTCCAGGAAGGAGAGGAGAGATAAGGGTGGGAGGCAGATATGGATAGCACTCAACGATAAATGAAAATAAAAGAAAATAGGTAAAACTAGTATTTCTTTGATGGCTTGTTATAGTTTGAAAGCATGCATGGAAAAAAATACTGTCTTTTAGCTATATTCTCAGATGCCCAGAAAGATAGAAATATTTGCTTCTCTAAAAATACTACCATTATTGAAAATTGAGGAGAAAAATTAGAAGCCAGAAAAGCTTAGGAATATGTAAGCTGATATGACCTACATGAGGCAGATTCAGTAATTGGAAACACATTTTCAATAAACATTTGGAATGATCTTAATTTGGCAATACTCTTTGTCTCTAATTTTATAGATCATGTCTATTATCAAGGAAAACCCTTGAGAGGTACAGGAAATAGTTGCTGTCCCCAGAATAATCAAGTGGGATTTACTCACTATTAATTAGAGCTACTGACTACTATATAACTATTAGAATGGGCCATAACTATTTGAGAAAAAATGTCTGATTATGATGAGTGAAAATTCTTATACATATGTTCTGACTGCCTCAGAATCCTGTGCTGCAATACCTATAGGCCTTGGTTTTGTATATAGGAAGCAAAGGCCAAAGTGCAAAATGTTTGGCAAATCGAGTGTAATATGTGCCTAAGACTGACATGGCAGGCTCTCATATCCATAATGAAAACTACTGACATTAATTTAGGGCAGCCATGGAAAATGCTTTGGAATATTCAAACTAAAGTACATTTAAGATTCATTTATACTAACGTGACTTTCTGGTAGGATACCAGTGTATGTTTGATGCAGAATATATATCCAAATTAAACATAGAAAATCAGTACACAGTAGAACCAATATTATAGCTCTACATAAGCCAACATTGGTCAAAACATTTGAAGCACTTAAATGAAGGAACTACTCTGGCAATGCCCACCAAAGACTAGAATTTGAAACTTACTGAGACTTAGTTCTTGATATATAGTTCCCTCTATATTAATATTTGGTGTATAGATAAATTAGGTCAATTTTTCTGGGAAGGAATAGATATCCTTGTTGTAAATATATTTATTTTGTAATAAAAGTAATTTTATTAAAATTACTTTAAAAACACAAACAATGATGATAATGATGAAAAACAAGCCAGTTTCCATATGATTCAGCAATGTCACTTCTAGGTATATGCCCAAGAGAATTGAAAGGATATGTGCAAGTAAAAACTTGTACATGAAAAAATAGGGATTACAGGAGAACCTTGAAGAAGCATGGGCAGAAAGGTATAAAGTATACACAGAAAGACTAAATCTAGAGCACAGGGATATTTTTTTAATGTATGAAAAGGAAGTATGTAAGTTGTAGTTAATGCAAAGCTGTTTTACGAGTTTAGAAGCATGACATAGAGCTCTTTAGTAGAACATGTCAAAAAATAATGTCTTTTTCCAGTGCCCATAATACCATGACAGTTACAAAAGGGGAGGTAATTTATTGAAATTAAGAGCTGTCTAAATTATTAAGTTTAGGAGAGAATATAAACAGGCATATATAACTAATTTGATATTGATTAGCCTATTAATCTCTTTAAATACAATGACATGCACACATATACATATTTATATAAATATATTAAAATTAGTTAATGAGAACTAAATTATATGGGTAAAGCTGTCTTAAAATTATACCTTAAAAATATTATACCTCATGCATTCTTAAAATTAAAAGTTCTCAAATGTATCATATATTACTTCCCAGTTTATTTGTTAAAGCCATTCTTTCTGGTATAAATTTCCTTTTTTTATATACAATTATTACTTTTTAATGTAAACATTTTTGAAGTACAACAAACAGAAAAAAAATTGATTAATTCAAGTCAGTGAATTTTTTAGTTAAATAAAATCCATGTCAGTGGGACATGTTTCAAGACACAACATTACCAGCATCCCAGAAGTACCCTCTGTGCCTCCCTCTAGTCATTACCTTACCCCTAGAGGTAAACACTGTCCTAACATCTAATATCATAGTTAGGTTTGCTTGTGTTAAACTTTGTACAAATTAGAATTATATAATATATTCTGCTTGTTCCTGGTGTCTTTGACTCAACATGTGCTTATGATATCCATCCACCCTATGTATATTATTTTCTTTGCTGTAAAATATTCCGTTTGGTGATTATATCACGGTTTATTGATTTTTTCTCTTATTTATTGGTGGATATTTAGGTTGTTTCAGTGTGGCATTATAAAGACTAGTGAGGCTATGAATATTATTTTACATGTCTTTTCATGAACATATGAACACATTTCTTTTTTTTTTTAATGATTTATTTATTTATTCATCAGAGACACACAGAGAGAGAGGCAGAGACATAGGCAGAGGGAGAAGCAGGCTCCATGCAGGAAGCCTGATATGAGACTCAATCTTGGCACTCTGGGATCACACCCTGAGCCAAAGGCAGACGCTTAACTGCTAAGCCACCCAGGTGTCCCATATGAACACATTTCTATTGGGTATAGCCAAAGAATAAAATTGCCAGGTCATGAGTTATGCATATACTAGACTTTAGTTGATACTGACAAATAGATTTCTTTCCTTCTCTCTTTTTTTTTTTTTTTGAAGTAGAATTGGTATATAACATCACATTAGTTTCAAGTGTGCAACATAATAATTCAATATTTGTATACACTACTAAGTGACATTCAAATCTAGTTACCATCACCACCCAATTGACCCCTTCACCCTTTGACCCACACCAATTCCCTTCTCTTCTGATAATCACTAATCTGTTCTCTGTATATATGTTTGTTTTATTTTAGCTGTTCTTTTGTTTTTGTTTTCTTTTTTAAGATTTTATTTATTCATGAGAGACACACAGAAAGAGGCAGAGACATAGGCAGAGGAAGAAGCAGGCTGCCTGCGGGGAGCCTGATATGGAACTTGATTCTAGGACCTGAGCCAAAGGCAGATGCTCCACCACTGAGTTACCCATGTGGCTATTTTGTTTTTTTGATTCCACATATAAGTGAAATCATATGATATATATCTTTCTCTGACTTATTTCACTTGGCACAATACCCTTAAGGCCCACCCATGTTATGACATGGCAAGAATTCCTTCTTTTTTATGGCTAAGTTGTATTTCAGCGTGTGTGTGTATATTGCATTTCTATCCATTTATCCATGGATAGACATTTACTTACATTGTTTTCATATTTTGGCTATTGTAAATAATGCTGCAGTGAGCATAGGGGTGTTCTCAAATTAGTGTTTTCATTTTCCTCAGATAAATATCCAGAGCTGAAATAGCTGGATCTATTTTTAATTTCTTGAGGAAGTTCTATACTGTTTTCCATAGTGGCTGTACTGGTTTACATCCCAACAAACAGTGTAATTAATGTGTTTCTTTTCCTCCACATCCTCTCCAATACTTGTTATTTCTTCTCTTTTTGACCAGCCATTCTAATAGGTGTGAGGAGATATGTCATGGTGGTTTTGATTTGAATGCCTTTGATAATTCAGTTATCACTAATTGATAATTAATAATGTTGAACATCTTTTCATGTGTCTATTGGCCATCTGTATGTCTTCTTTGGACATAAGTCTATTGAGATCATCTGCCCATTTTTAAATTGGGTTGTTTGTGGATTCTTTTGCATGGAGTTGTTAGAGCTCTTTACAGATTTTGGATATTAACCTCTTATCAGATATATAATTTACAAATATTTTCTCCAGTGGGTTACCTTTTCATTTTGTTGGTGGTTTCCTTTGCTGTGCAGAGCTTTTTAGTTCAATATAGCCCCACTTGTTTATTTTTTCTTTTGTTGCTTTTATTTTTGGATTTAGTCCAAAAATTCAATGCCAAGACTGATGTCAAGAAGCTTACTGCCTATGCTTTCTTCTCAGAATTTTATGATTTCAGGTCTTACATTCAAGTATTTAGTATATTTTGAGTTAATACCTAGAAAACCAATGCATAATGTAAAAGGCACCACTATGCTTTAAAGTGATTAATTGGGAAACTCACCTTCATTTTGTCTTTTTTCCTATTTTTTTGTAATGCGTAATTTTTTTTTTTGCAATGCGTAATATTGTAAAGAATTTCTGAGATGTATTATTTTAAAATATTTTCACAACATAATACGTGAAAGTGGCCCAGGTACTACAACAGAAATTTATTTGCTTAGACTATATTTTAAGGTATAATAGATACCTATGATAAATTTTCAATATAATAAGACTAATTATGCTCAATTGCAAGAGAAACTACATGTTATATAAAATGGAGAAAAAAACCTTATAAGGCAATTCAGCCAAATATAAGGCATATTCAGCCAAAAGATTATATAAATCTATTATAATAAGGCTTCAATCAGTAAATCATATGAAATATGAAAAAAACCCATCAGTTTGCAGATGTGACTGAGCAGGTGTTTTATTATAGGTTGCTTTTAATATAGTAATATAAAAGCATATGGGAGATTTAGCAGATGTGGTCAAATGTTCAAGCTCTGTAGAAATTATTAAATTTTGTCATGGAAAAAGTAACAGATTTTAAAATCCAAAGTTTTGTGCATAAGTCAGCAACTTGGTGGTTAACTGAATTTTTAAAAATAGCTTTATTGTGGTATAATTGATATACAAACAACTACAAATACAATTTGATGAATTTCAACATATTTGAACACTTGTGATACCTTCACTACGATCAAGGTAATAGATATATTCAACGCATTCTCAAAATTTTCTTCAGTCCCTTTTCTTTTGTTTTTGTGGAATCATGCAACATTTGCTCCTATGTAAATGGCTTATTTCTCTTAGCATAAGGTCCTCCAGATTCACACATGTTGTTGCAAATGGCAGAATTTCCTTCTTTTGTAAAGCAAAACAATATTCTATTGTATGTATGTACCTCATTTTCCTTAGCCATTCATCTGCCAGTGGTCAGAGGGTTGTTATACGTCTTGACTATTCTGAATAATGCTGCAGTGAACATGGGAATGCCAATTCTCAGCATTCTGGGACATTCCCTCAGGTGGCTAACTGAATTTAGCTGTAAAATATATTTGAAAATCAACTCATATACTCATTAGAGTTGAAAATGTTAACTTAAAAGTTGACATTTTAAAAAGTACCAGACAAAGCAATATATGGATTTTTGGTATATTTGAATTAATTTTATCTTAAGAAAATCAATATTTTACATTTTGGGATGCCTGGGTAGCTTAGTGGTTGAGTATCTGCCTTTGGGTCAGGCTATGATCCCAGAGTCCTCGGATTAAGCCCTGTGTTGAGCTCCCCACAGGGAGCTTGCTTCTCTCTCTGCCTCTTTCTCTGCGTCTCTAATGAATATATAAATAAAATTTTAAAAAAAGAAATGTATGTATTGGGGTACCTGGATTAAGCTATTGACTCTTGAGTTTGTCTCAGGTCATGATCTCAGGGCCCTGAGATGGATGGAGCCCCTCCTCATCTGATTCCATGCTGGGGGAGAATGAAAGGGGTGGTCTGCTTCATGATTCTCTCTCCTTCCTCCTGTCTCCCTCACCCCATGCTCTCTCTCTCAAATAAATAAATATTTAAAAAAAATACACACATTTATTTTCCTTGAGTTAATCTTATTTATTTTTTAAAGATATTTATTTATTTATTTATTTATTTATTTATTTATTTATTCATGAGAGACACAGATAGAGAGGGGCAGAGACATAGTCAGAGAGAGAAGCAGGCGCTATGTAGGGAGCCCAAAGTGAGACTCGATGCTGGGACTCCAGGATCACACTCTGGGCCAAAAACAGGTGCTCAACCTCTGAGCCACCCAGGCATTCCTTGAATTAATTTTATATTGGAGTTTTAAAATACTCATTAATTTGAACTATAAAACTTAATTATCATAAATTATTTTTTTCTTGTTCATATGCAAATGAGTTAAAACATGATGACTATGCATGCATTGGAATTATTCTTAATCATGTCTCAAGAAAAACATTTGTCTTGGGACACCTGGGTGGCTCAGCGGTTGGGCACCTGCCTTCAGCTCAGGTCCTGATCCCAGGATCCAGGATTCAGTCCCGCATGGGGCTCCCTGCATGGAGCCTGCTTCTCTCTGCCTATATCTCTGCCTTTCTCTCTCAGTCTGTGTCTATCATGAATAAATAAATAAATCTTAAAAAAAAAACAGAGAAAAAAAGAAAAACATTTGTCTCAATATTTCTGAGGAAAATAGCAATTTTAATTGCCACATATTATAATTTATATCATGCCATCATAAATCAAAGTTAACAATTTCTGTCACATAATATTTTCTGTTATTTCAAAGGAAACTGAGAAATATCTATGATATATAAACCAGTAATTATAGTTTATGGTTTAATTTTATTCTTATGTATACATTTTATTTTATTTTATTTATTTTTAAATATTTTATTTATTTATTCATGAGAGACACAGAGAGGCAGAGACAATAGTAGGCTCTCTGCAGGTACCCCGATGTGGGACTCCATCCCAGGACCCCAGGATCACAACTCAAGGCAAAGTCAGATACTCAACCACTGAGCCACCCAGGCACCCCTTATATACATATTTTAGAAGTTCATATATACATAAAATTAATTTTGACAAAACTTATAAACTGATTTTCCCTGTTCTACTATGCAGAATATTATATTTTAATTGATTTATTTTCAATTTAAATTACATCTTTTTAATTGAATTCTTATAACCCTTAAGGACAGAATATAGCTTATGAATTGTGAATTGCCACTGATTTATTGGTAAATAAACTTGCTTTTGAATATAAATATTTTATATTATTTATTTTACATTACTGGAAATAGCTTTAATAAATAATTATATATAAGTATTAATTCCTATAAGCTCTCACTTCCCTAAGTTTCTATTTTTGTCCAAAAATTCTGTCTTTATTAAATAGCTAGACTTTCTACTGAGACTGTTAATATTGAAATCAAATCATTTACATAAAAGCAATTGCATAATCTTTCACAGTAATATCAGATATAAAAATATTTGCTAGGGGTGCCTTGGTGGCTCAGTAGGTTAAGTGTCTGCCTTTGGGATACAGCCCCAATCCAGTTCCCCGCTCAGCAGGGAGTCTGCTTTTCCCTTTTCCTATGCCTCTCCCCAACCCTTCTCATGCTCATGCTCTCTCTCTCTCTCAAATAAATTAAATCTTTAAGAATATATATTTGCCCTATTACTGAGAATAATGTACTTTTAGATTTGTACTTATTTTGATGGAATGCAATATAATATCAGTGTAATCCTCTATTCTACATTATCAATATTTTTTAATCCAAAATTGATAATTGATCTTCATAATTACATACTAACTTTACCCTTGGCTCTCTGATAACATCTTGATTACCTCTGTATTCAAATAAGTAATAATAAACAAGTGAAACAAAAAACCCATTTGACTTAGTGTCAAAACATCCTATAGAATGTCAAGTTGGATACCTGGTAAAAGAGTTATAGTTAAGAGAAATCATCTTGATGCCTATATTCATCATCCATAGCATTAATTTTATTTTTTTATTTTATTTTATTTTATGTTTTTAGATTTTTAAATTATTTTATTAAGATTTTATTTGTTTATTCATGATAGACACAGAGAGAGAGAGAGAGGCAGAGACACAGGCAGAGGGAGAAGCAGGCTCCATGCAGGGAGCCCGACAAGGGACTTGATCCTGAGACTCCAGGATCATGACCTGGATGATGGTGGCGTTAAACCACTGAGCCACCTGGGCTGCCCCACAGCATTAATTTTAAAACATAAGTGTAACAATGCCATTGATTGAAAGAGCTCTAAATAATAATTTGTATTTTAAAATAACTCTACATATATATTGAAAAATGTAATAAGAATTTGCATGATTGATGTAGGTGACGGTTCAAGGATGCTATAAAAATAACAAGAGGACAGAAGTGTATTTCTCATTCAGAAATCATTTATTAGGCATTTATAATATGCTACTGTTGTAAACACTGAGGAATTAATAATGAATTATGCTCTCTGCCTTGCATCAGTTCAGTCTACAGGAATGAGTAAGCAGAGCTTCAATTCAGTATGACAAGTATTTTGATAGAGTTTGCTTTAGATATCAGCAAGAGAAAACCCATGGTGGGTTATCAAAAACTTCCAGGAGAATATAACTGACCAACAGAGTTTATAAGCTTAAAAATTAAAATATATTTTAATCTAAAATTTTTTGTCCTCAGGAGAATTTTTTTTAAGATAATTAGATATATACTTCTGGAAATAGCACGTTGATGTTGTCCTTAATTCATCTTTTTATTTTTTAATTTTAAAATAGCATATTTTTGTATTAAAATCAATATCCATTGGTGTTTAACATCCTTATTATTTTCTGATTAGATATTGGACAAATTAGAATCTGATCTTTTGTCCCTTCACTTTCAAACAGGATAATTTAGATTATATTTCATTAGTAGCAAACAAAACAAAATATTTCTTCTTACACTTTATAAGTGAGGCCAATTTAGTTTTTAAGGAAAAAATTATCAGTCAATTCTTTTTATGAAATCAATATCTTCAGCATTTATCAACATTTTTCTGTTGATAATTATATTCTTGAGAACAAGTCTATTTACTTTTTTTTTTTATTGATATGGGAAGTTCAAATTTTGGAGAGTTTTCCTATCTGATTTCTCCAGACAAATAGTTAATTCTTCATTGTTTTTTTTTTTTTTATTTTTATTTATTCACGATAGGCACACAGTGAGAGAGAGAGAGGCAGAGACACATGCAGAGGGAGAAGCAGGCTGCATGCACCGGGAGCCTGACGTGGGATTCGATCCGGATCTCCAGGATCGCGCCCTGGGCCAAAGGCAGGCGCCAAACCGCTGCGCCACCCAGGGATCCCCAAATAGTTAATTCTTTTAATGTTCCCTCAAAGAAAAGAGTTCAAATAAATCACTGAATGTCTTTAGTCAGTTCTCTTGTAAGTTCCTTGAATTCAAGGAAACTAGTTTTTGATGACCTAAATTTATATAACTCCTGTGATGACATCTCAATATCTTAGAATATTTTAAAAATCTACTTGGAATGTGTTATCTATTTGGTCATCTATATACCATTATTTATGGGTAATTGGACTATGGATTAATCCACAATTTCCATGCTAGTAACCATATTAGGCTATTGTCCTATCAATGTTTAGTACATAATGGGTACACTATACATATTATAAAATAAACTAGAAAATTGTTGAATATATAATTTTAATGATATATTTAAATGATTATTTAAATGATATAAAATGATTTAAATGATTATTTAAATGATTATTAAATAATATATTTAAATGATTATGTCTTTTCAGATTAATCTCTTTTGAGATTTTACCATTACATTTAAGAATAAATGTCCAAATATTTACATGCATTGCTTTTATATTAAATCTTATAAATTTATCCCATTACACAGACTGAATTTGATGCTAATTTTGTCATCAACTCTCATCGTTTTACAAGCATATCAAATATGTTCTCATTCAGGTAATTAATTAAAAATTTACAATAGGTTAAGGCAGAAAAGAAGCCCTTTGTGCATAATTAATACTCTTTCTAGGAGATGGCGTTCATTCTTTAATCAACTCACTCTGGTGGGGGTCATTGGTATGTTACTAGTTTGCCTAATGGAATTGGCATCAAACTCATAATTCTTCATTTTAGCTATAAAAATGTGAACAACTTAACATTACATTTTCAGTGGATTTTCCAGTGATATAATATAGCTATATTTAAAGTTTAACTTTGAATAAACTGGAAAATGTTTAATATTAACATGTCACAAATGTTATGAAATTTGTGTCTACTTCAGCATTTTGCTTGACTAATATCTATTTTCTTCCACATAAAACTGAGTCGTCAATTGTTGGTCATCAATTGTTGACTTCTAGTAAATAATCAACCCATGTATAACCATTAACAATTTTTGAGTATATAAAATATTGCTTCTCTCAAGGAACTTAATAGCACTTAATCTTCAATGAAACTTTTCTGAAAATAATGTCATGTCAAAGAATCAAAAATGTGGAAAAACATTGAATAGGTCATTTCTCAGGGGTGGGATTATTGAAAGAATTGATTATGCATTCTAATTTGAATCATTTTTAATATTTAAAAGCAAGCGCATTCCATTATATTAAAATTATCTTTGTAAATCAATATATTTTCATAAGATTGATTCAAGTGGAATTCTAAGATCTCCAATGCCATGTTATTTCAGATATTAAAAAACAACTTTTTAAAAAAGATTTTATTTATTTATTATTTATTCATGAGAGACACAGAGAGGGAGGCATAGACATAGACAGAGGGAAAAGCAGGCTCTCCACAGGGAGTCTGATAAGGGACTGGATCCCAGTCCCCAGTATCATGCCCTGAGTTGAAGGCAGATGCTCAACCACTGAACCACCCAGGCATTCCAAAAAACAACTTAAATGCTTAAGAACAATAGAACAGTTAGGTGCATTTTGTTAAATTCATACAAATCAAAACATGTAACTAGTTTTAAGCATGATATATTTACATACCTTTTGATTTAGTGATTCCACTAAAAGCATCATAATCAAATAGAAAGATAGGCAGATAGAAAGCCAGATCACAGATAAACAGATACAAAGACAAAGGTACAGAGAGGTAATAGATAAATAGATGATAGATAGATAGATAGATGATAGATAGATAGATAGATAGATAGATAGATAGATAGATAGATAATAGATAGATCATAGATAATAGATGATAGAAAGATACAAAAGGCAGTTATATGCATAGATAAACACACATACAAATATATATTAAGAAGTAGGTATATAGGTGGACAGATGGACAGAAATAGATGATAGAAAGTCATACAGATCAATAGACAAGAAGATAGATTTATGGACAGACAGGCAGAGATCTACAGATAACAGATACAGAGAGAGAGGTATGGATAGAGAGAAAAATAAGCAGATAGATAAACAAATAAAATGACATACATATATTCATATAGCCTGATAAATAGAAGAATAAGAACCATATACAGAAAGAGACAGAGAGAGAATGATTGTTTATTTTCCTAACACCTGGGACAAGGCATTTTTTAAGGAAGGCATAGTTATTTTTTAGGAGGAAATTTATTAACACTGAGGTAGAACTGAAAAATCTTAAAATGCATTTCCTTGAGAAGTATGACAAAATATCTATGGAGATGGTTAAGTTGCTCACAGTTGAAGAATGAAAATTATTTTCACCTAAAAAATTAAAAGTAGATGGAAGCCCTAAGCATGGAATAAGAAGGATGTGTATGTTGTTTTATATCACTGATGAAAAGGTTCTGCTGACAAAAATGGAAGCAGAAAATGGAAGTCTAGTGTTAATTTTGATGTTATTTTCTATTTCTATGCGGAAAATACCTTCTTCACCAAGCAAATCACAGTGAAATCAATCAAACTCAAAAATCTTGGGAACAATTTGTATTTTACCTAGTAATATTTTATAAAGGTATAAAATCTGATTAAATATCATCAGCTCTTCTGGAATCGATTGACTTCCAATAGGGTGCTGATCCAATGACTCAATTTTTAGAGGACCACATACTTCCAGGGCTGATATGAATTCTTTGGTTATATCAATAAAAAAAATTAAATCCTTGCCTCCATTAAACTTATTTTCTAATATAAGTGTATAGATTATAAACAAATAAAAAGTTAATATATAACCTATGATGAGTGTTAAGTCTATGGGAAAAAAATAAAAGTTGGATAGGAAATATTGATGTGGAAATGATTGATGTATAGTGTTTGAAAAGGCTTCACTTAAGGAGAGACCTGGAGTTCATTTGTTCACATGAAAAAAAAAAATTCTGGCAGAGAGAAACGTGCAAAGACCCTGAATCAGATAGTTCCTGGCATGGCAGAGGAATATCAAAAATGCTCATATTACAGAATAGTCTTCAGAAGCAGTAGGAGGAGTAGGAAGAAGGGTAGGTGTAGCAGGAGGTGAAGTCTTTACTTCTCTTTAGCTAGCAGAAGGCTAGATCATGAATATCTGTTAGGTTATTGTAATGATTTCAGGAAAATACTTAGTCAAGGCTGGCTATGCTGTGATATATATAATCAAATTATCAGTGACCTCACTCACACAATATTTACTTGTTTGCTCACAGAAAGCTTTAGAGGTCAGGTAACCAACATACAGGAAAAGAGCATAATTCTTGGTTCAATATTCTATCCTATATGAAAGGGAGTAGGATCTAACACACAAGTGGAGGGTTCACTTTACTTTAAATGGATGACAGTTTTTGTGAGAAGAGAGGACAGAAAATATGGGAACAAATTCAGTTATGTTGGTAGGGAGATACGACACTCAGAGCATATGGAAGTTCTCCTGATTGTTTCCATCTTCTCAGTGACTTTGGAAAGAGTTATCAGTTGAGAATATGAATGTGGAGAGGTATTGGTGGTTTGAGGAGAAAGAAACCGAGAAAGTGCCATCTAGAAGAGATAGCAAATGAATGGATTAGGGATACACAACACATTCCTTCGTATGTTAAAGTGCCCATTTGAAATTTATAGCCCAGAATTTAAGGCGAGACCTGGCAGCAAATTTGTGTGATTTTCTTCAGCCACATTCATTTGCATGTAGAAGCTGATAAACACAGAATTGGGTTTTTCTCCAGGTGAGTAAAATGAGGAGCATTGAAGGTTAATGCTAGTGTGTGGTTACAATAATGGTTATTTGAATCTCAGCTATGTTGAAAGGGAAGTGAACATATGAAGGGGTGGAGGAATTATTAAAAAGTCTAAGTTTCATTGTATTATTGGTTGAGCTGAATTTGAAGACTTTCTTGGTAGGGTAATAGAAATAGTGAACATGGGTGATACAATGCTGATACTCAAAATTGAAATAATAGATTGGTTGTATTTATTGATACAAGTGAAATATGGGTAAGTGATTTTTATCAGTGAGAGGGCCAATAGCAAACAGGGAGCACAATGGAACTGAAATAGCTTGAGGTCTTGTTTGTAAAAATGTGAGTATAGAGAAAACATAAGGGATTGTGTAATAATGAGGGGATTAGTAACAACTCACTTGGAGATCCAGAGAGGAAGAGTTTATAGAACCTGGAGGGAAAGAATAAACAGAGTAAATATATTTAATGCTTATTTATTTATTTATTTATTTATTCATTTATTTATTCATTTATTTATAATTTTGAGCAGGCTCCGCACCCAGTGCGGAGCCCCATGTGGGGCTCAATCTCATGACCCTAAGATCATGACCTGAGCTAAAACCAGGAGTTGGACACTGAGCTACCCAAGGACCCCCAAAGTGAACATATTTAAATTTGCACAGCAAACAAAAGATCTCTAGCATTCAGATATAGATAATAGGATTTTTTTTTTTTTTTAATGGAGCACAAGGTACTGAGTGCACTCTGACTGAATCTTTGAAGGGTTATCTGTTTGGATATTGATGTAACCTAAAAATATGACCTGAGTAAATTTGAAGAGTGTGACAGTTCTAGAAGAAAATGGCTGTTACAGGAATAGGAAAAAGGCAAGTGAAGCTTTAGGGTTTTAATGTACGTTCCCTAGATAGAGAAGGAGGGTTTTGTATAGTTGGACATAAAAAGCCCAAGAAGGCTTGTGTGAGCACAAAACCGAATATATTGTTTTGATTCTTGATAGAGTGATCCTTTTGCTCATTATGTAATGTCCATCTAACTCTAGTAATTTCTTTGCTCTGAAATCTACTTTAGCTGCTATAAATATCCACTCCTGTTTTTCATTTTATTATGGTTTGTCTGATACATCTTTTTCCATTCTTTTATATATCTTTAAAAGATTTATTTATTTATTTATTTATTTATTTATTTATTTATTTATGAGAGATAGCATGAGCTGGTGGTGGGGGGTGTCAAGGAAAAGCAGAGGGAGAGGGAGAAACAGACTCCCAGTTGAGCAAGGAGCCCTACCAGTGGCTTGATCCCAAGACCCTAAGATCATAATCTGAGCCGAATGCAGACTCTTAATGGACTGAGCCACCCAGGTGCCCTTAGATACTTGGTTTTTTAAGTTATCATTTAAATTCCAGTTAGCTAATATGCAGTGCAGTGTAATATTAGTTTCACATAAATATGTTGTGACTTAAGTCAATTTCTTATCCATAGCATAGTGTTAAATTGTATTTCTATTCAATTAGTTTTAGGATATTTTTAGATTTACAGAAGAAATGTTATGACAATATAAAGTTCCTGCAGATCTCACACCCAGTTTCTCCTATTAATATCTTACTACTATGGTACATTTGTCATGACTAAGGAACTGGTGTTAATACATAATTATTAATTAAAGTTCAGACTTTATTTAGATTGCTTTCATTTTTACTTAAAATTCCTTTTCTATTCCAGATATCCCCTCAAGGATACTATATTACATTTAGTTGTCATGTCTTCCTAGGCTCAGAATTTTCTTGGTTTTGATGCCTTGATAGTTTTGAGGTGTAATGGTTAGATATTTTGTAGTCTATCTTCAAATTGGGACTTACTTTTTTTTTAAATCAGGTTGGAATTCTGTGTTTTTGGACAGAAGAACACAGAGATAAAATGCTATTTAAAGCACAGTATTTCGAGAGTATATATCCTAACATGACTTACCAATGTTGTTGACCTTGATCACCTGGCTAAAATAGTGTTTGTCTGGTTTCTCTGCAGTAAATTTACTCTTTTCACACTTCCCTCTTCGGAAGAAATCATTGTGTGCAAACCACACTTAAGGGATGGGAAATAAGATATTATATTATTTCAATTATGTGAAATATTCAGAGCAGACAAATTTAAACAGAAATCTGTGATGACCTGGGACTGAGGGTGAGAATGGGAACGGGCTCCAAACAGGCTTACTGGAATTATTTGAGGGTGATGAAAATGCTTTAAAAGGGGCCTCTGGTGATTATACAACTCTATAAAACTCTAAAATTAGTTATAAATAATGAAAATTTATTGAATTGAGAATAATTATGGATGAATATCATGATGTATTAATTATGCCTCACTAAATTTATTGAAATTATCATTAGAAAGTAAAAGTTGAAGAAAATTAGAGAAAAAAGTTCCCTCAGATAAATGTACTTTACAGATGTTTCACAGTAGAATGCAGACATTATGTATGGCTCATCCTCTGTGCTTCTGGATAAATATTGTAAACTGATAGAACTACTGCATAGGAAAATAATTGTGACACTTAGCTTTATATGGCAGCCACTGTTTATTCTTGTGAAGAGTAGCATTATAAAAAGTCAGCTATGGGTTTTTCAATCATTACCTTTTGCATATGGCATACTTAGAAGAAATTATTGTATATGATAACATATTTATTGAAATGATTATTTTATAGAGCAATCACTTGCCAGAACAATAAAAGTATAGAAAACAAATGAGGACTGCCAGCAGATTTTCTGTTAGTTAATTTCCAGAATCCTAATATGCAATGTTAGTTCCAAAAACAAAGCTTCAGAAGTCCTTATTACTGGTTAAATGACAGCTATGATAATAAATAGCTTATCATTAATATAATTTAGAGATTCATGATTTACATTAACCTGTTCATTACCACTTCTTATTGATCAATATTTTATATTGGTATTATGTAGTTGTCTTTACACGCTTCAGTAATATTAGATGACAAGAGTGATTGAAGAAAAACTGATATGAAGTTTGAAATGAAACTTTAATATTTAAACAGAAATGTGATGAACACATGGCATTCATTTTATTTTCCTCCTGAAGACAGGGAAAGACATATTTTTCAGTATCTAGCTCTGGCCAATGTAATATAACCAAAAGTGTTATAAGCCACCCCAGGCTTGGCCTATAAATACATCCCACACAGAATCCTGTCCCATTCTTTCCTTTTCTAGTGTAATCTTGGATGGGAACATAAAGGATGGTGATAATCCAAGGGTGAATAAACGAAATCTCTTAATAATTTCATGGAGAGGACCCCTTACCATAACTTCCAATCTCACTGAGCTGTGAAATGGTTAGTGATAAATTATGTTGAGCCACTGAGATTGGTGAGGCAGATTTTCTATTAGCTTGTATGCAGAGTTCTAATTTATATCATTAGTTCCTATCTAAAATAAAATAATACATTTGAAATACCTATATGTGCATATTTCCTGGTTAATATTTTTACTGTCCTTCTTTGGAGCTTTTAAAATGCATATGGGGATGTTGCTAAATATTATATAAATGCACATATACACTAGAAATTGATTTTGGTGTATTGAGCACTTGCTGTGTGCTATATAGTGTTCTAAATATTCTATATGCATTCATTTAAAAGATCTCATCTGCAACCAGTGAGACTGGTGCTATTATTATCATCATTTAACAGATGAGGAAACTCAGTGGAAGTAAACTTTCATGCTAATGTTAGAATATATTTCTAAGAAATGGAATAACTGGTACTGGAACACAGATAGATTTGCAAGAATGAGCTCTTAACTACTAGGAAAAACCAGGGGATATAAATGTATACATGAAACTGGTTTTGCACATTTTATCCTCTTGTAATTTTAGTATATGCTCATTACCTTACAACCCTTTAAATATATACAGATTCATACATAATTTTTTGTATTAATGAATAATAATGTCAATAATAATCACAATTATAAAAATAAGAGTAGAAAACACATCAATATAGTATGTCAATATATGAAAGATATCTTCAGGGCTAATATTGATGTAGTAGATTCTCTGAGGTTAGTGCTAAGAATAAAACCAAATCTGCAGATCAGAAAACTCAGAGAATGTTGTTGTGCCCAAGATTGCGAATCAGAGAAACCACCAAAGAGCTGACACCGGTGCAAACACACGAGGGTTTATTTACAAGCTCGAGCTTGGGTCCAAGTATACCCGACACAGTGGAGCAGGGACTTGGACCCCGAGGCTAAGAGGCTTAGCTGCTTTATAGGGGCCAATGGCCAATGGGATTATAACACACTTGGAAGTTGCACAGTCATGTTGGTCTGCACACAGGTGGCCAATTGAATCACAATTTACCCTAGAGTGACCATTTGAACTGGCCTATCACTCTGGTCAGAATTGGTGTGCAGTTTTGGCGGGCACAAGGCGGGGTTACATTTTTATGAGCCGATTTCTGATAAGGGTGTGCCCAGCGGCTTGACTAGAGTGGGGCAGCGTCTTAAGCAATAAGCAGGTCATGTGGGGGTCATACAGGAGGTGGCAGGTGCAGCACAAAATGGAGTTAGTCCTGCTCTGCTTGTCCAGGGGTAGGGGATTTTTGTTAAATTTCCTGGGTCCCACAATGTGACCCTATGTGCTCTCAACTACTACAATATCTCTTTTCCTGGTTAATTCTGCATCTGCCATCATCAAATAGGAAACACAACCATGATTAAAATGGCAATCAGCAAACAAATCTTTTGTAAGGGAATTATATTTTGTGTGGTAGATATAAATCTGTGTCAATGCTTTACAATGACAGCATTTTAACTTCAAGCCAAAATGGACAATAACAGGCTTCTCTAAGTGGCAGTCACAATTCCTTTATTAATCAGCTATATTCAGCATGGTGAAAACAGGTTCTAAAACCCTGAACTAGGAAGCAAAGTAACAATTTATGATTTTATATGCTGCTCACCTTTAAAACCCTCTGTTTTAAATTGGAAACTCAGTTGCAGATTTCACTAGGGAACTTGCTGACTATGTAGGTATTTCCTGACATGCAGATCAGACCACTTGATACAGGTTGCCATTTGAAGACTGCCAGGACTTTTCAGTCTCCAAATACATTCTCACTGACTTAGTGCATAAATGCCAGCCCTAAAGTTTTAAAGAAGACAGTTAAAATTTAAATATATTTTCTGGAAAGGCTACCACTATAAGCCATTGTCAGCCACTTATCAATTCAATTATTAATAAACCTATTATATTATTTATAAAATGAAGCTAGATTTTACAGTATGATGGATGGAATCTCTTTCTTTACCCATAGCATTTTTGCCTTCTATTTCACAATATTTATCAAAATAGATACTCCCCAAAACAGTAATAAAGATTTGCTTACATAGAGATTATTTGGAGCAAGTTACTTTTATTAGAACCAGAACATATCTGAAACCAGAACGCTTGTAAGAGAGACAGGCTCAGGTTAAATATTACAGTAGGCTGCAAGCAGGTGGAATGACAGCAGTAGGATACTGATCAGAACCACAGATCTCAGAGAAGGGAATAATGTCAAAACTAAAATTTAAGCTAACTCAGGAATAAAAATGTATATGGTAATAACGTATATTTATATCCAAATTTTGTATAGGAATTATTTTTATGGCATCATTCTAATGAATTTTAGAAATGTAAATATTACACATATCATCAAAAAATTTACTCAGAGATTTTTATCTGGTCTTTATCAAATATTCAAAGAACAGATATCTCCAATAAAGCATTTTTTTTCTCATGAGAAAACAGCAACAATAATAACCACAAAAACTCCACAATTCATTTTGTCAGGCTTGTGAAACATTGGTAACAGCCTGACAGGCTAGGTAAAAGAAGAATATCATAGGCCAATCTCAATATTGAACATGCAGTTCTTATGCAAAGTATTCACACATACTTAAAAAAAAAATCTATCCCACTAGAAATCAAATGCAACTTGCTTCACCTGGAAAAGATAACTAAAAATTATAGCAGTCTCAGTGCATTAAAATACTAAAAAGTAGTACTTCAGTCAGTAACGAAAAATATATTTGATGCCTCTTGTTCTCCTTAACATTGCAGTTTTAGGCACCAGCTATATACACAGTTTTAAGCACCTGCAAATAAAACCAATCAAAACCAAGAAAATGCAACAAAAATTTAAAAGACCTTAGATGAATATAAAATATCTTCATGAATAAAAGTGTCTTGAAAGTCAATATTTTTAAAAGATGTAAATACTGAAGTGGCACACTATATTTATAAAGGAAAATTTAATATCATTAAAATGTTAATATTCCCCAAATCCACCTATACATGCAATGCAATTTCAGACTCATAAATGAGATTTTCATGAAATCTTATGACAAGCTGATTCTATAACTTATATGAAGATCCAATAATCAAAAATAGCTAACAATAAAAATAACTAAATTTTGGAGGGAACAAGGAAGGGGAATTTTAATTGCTTATGCTAATTATGAAACTGCCATACTTAGGTTCATGTGCTATTGTGCAGGAATAGAAAATTAAGTGAATAGAATAGAGATCCAAGAAAATAATCAAAATTCTCTGTAAATTTAATGTAAGTTTAATGAAATAGCTGGTATTTCAGATTTCAGATCAGTGTGGAGAAGTATAAATATATGGAGCTGGGAAAATTGATTCCCCATATACTTACAAAAAGAAATTTGATCTCTTCCTGGCACTTCACCTATATTTAATTTCAGACTAATTATAGACTTACACTAGTTAATTGTGGTTGGAGGATAATTTCTAAACAAGACATAAAATAAAACAACAAATCATAAAGCAGAAGATTGATATGTTCAACTACATTATACTGAAAATAGTAAGTAGGGATGCCATAAAAAGATATTTTTACAATTCATAACTGATGTAGATTTTAATATAAAATAATTGCTATAGACTAATAAAAATAATGTTTTCAATAAAAAATAGAAAAAATGGTTAGAACTGTCATCTCATAGAAGCATTATTTGCAAAAACATATGATAAAAATTATCTCACTAGAAATTGAGATGTATGAAATAACATCCTGAGATAAATTTTCATATCCACTATGCTGGCAAAAAAGAGAAAAAATAATACCAAAATTTAATTAAAATAATAGTGAAATTCTTTCATGTCTAGCCATAGTTTAAATAGATAAAGGCAGAAAGAAAAAGAATTTTTCTTTACTAAATATATGTAAAAATGCACATATCAAATTACCTAAGAATTCCAAGACTAGTAAATACTAGAAAATCTTTCATAAGTGGTGTAGTAGATATATGAAAGATTGCACATAGTATCATTCTTGTAGTAAAAATAAATCTGGACATGGCCCACATCTCCATCAACAATAAAGTGGAAAGTAAATTGTTGTTTATATAATCAAGGAATAAGGAGCTAAATGAATCTCAAAATGTCAGTATGGAGTATGCAAAACCACAAAAGTCTCTTCACAATATAATTCCATTTTTATATGTATAAAATCCATGGAGAAAAAAGAATATTTTTATGCATAAATACAAACGTAGAAAATCAGGTAGGGATTATGTTAAATTCCTACTAATAGAAATCTTACGATAGTAGTTCAAATAATTTCAGATCTTGTTTTTCAATAAAATAAGCCTGGTACTGCATGGAGATTCCACTTTTTTTATCTGCTACTCCTTACTTAGCATGGCCTCTGTGTTCAAGTTCAAAAGGTGATTGTTGAAGCTCAGACATCAAGAACACATTAGAGATAGTCATAAGAAGAGGAAGAAAAAGAGACAACTAGAAAAAGAGTCTCTTGAGAGCCCCACTCAATGCCTTTCTCTTAGATCTTTCATCTGAGAGGTCACAGAAGCTAGAAAATACAGTAGTTTAGCTGAGTAGATTGCCACCTTCAATAAAATCAAGGCTCTCTGTATGGAAAGGGGAGGAGGAAGGATATGGGATAAATAATCAGCAATCTCTTGCTCATACAGTGTAATGGCAAGGAAAGGCAAGAAAGAGATTAACACGGAAGAGGAGGTATCTTCGGAACCTGGGAAAACAGCTGCTATGCACGTGGAGGACATGTGGTTTCACAAATACACTGGTATCATTTTCTTTCTAAAACGATGGTAAGTGCATGGATGTTCATTTTTAAACACAACGTACATTATATATTACCTACATTCTTCTTTACTCTTATAAAGAATTAAAAATAAACTGAAACAAAAGAAAAAACCTTTTCCAGTTAATCTTTCCATTGCAATGCGAGAAAAGCAAAATTATGAGATTCTTTCTTTAAATGATTGCTGAAAAATATACTATATATTTTTTAAGATTTTATTTATTTATTCATAAGAGACACACAGAGAAAGAGAGAGAGAGAGAGAGAGAGAGAGAGAGAGGCAGAGACACAGGCAGAGGGAGAAGCAGGCTCCATACAGGGAGCCCGATGTGGGACTCAATCCCGGGACTCCAGGATCCTGGGCTGAAGGCAGGTGCTAAACCGCTAAGCCACCCAGGCATCCCAAAATATACTATACTTTAATTGTGATTTTGACTTTGGTATCTTCTAGCAACAGAGCTTAAGAATACATGCATGCCATGGCACACTTCGATGGCTTAGATGGAACAGTGACAGGTTTTAAGTGTTTAAGTTTATATTCCTTATGTGAAAAAAATTCATTTGTCTGTTACTAGCAATGAATCACCTATTTTTAGAAAAAAACAAGAATGCAGTTCACATATCTCAAATTAAAAGAATATTGTTCTGTATATTTTCTGCAAAAATAAAACAAATTTAGCTTTGAAGTATCGTCTGTAAGTTTTCTGCATTTATTCAAAGGGTAGAGAAGGAAATCTAAGTGACAGCATTTATTCTGTGCCAGGCACTATGTTTGGATTTAACATCCAAAGTGGATCCTTTCTGGGTTACCTCTTCTCTTGCAACAAGTCTCAGGACAAACTCCACAATAGCACACAGTGTGAGTTAAAAAAATAATAGCCTGTATAGAAGTATCACAAGGAGAGAGCTTGGGGCGGGGGGGGGGGGGTGGGGGTTCCATGTCTCTGGCTGTCTCCCAAAAGAGGCATGCCACAACACCTTATTGATATGTGGTCTGTTTATGCATTCTCTTGAAGACCTTGTCTCTCCCTATTGCTCTATCTTTCTACAGGGAAAACATGATAAAGCATATTGTCAGGAGGGAAAAGTACACTTTTGGAGCCCAAGCAATCTGGATTCCAGTTTCTTAGATTTAGAGGAATTGTGTGGGAAAATAAACTGCCTGGTAGGTACATTTGGGTCATAGCAACTAAATTATTATATTTAAAACTTAGCATTTAAACCTGAGCAAACTGAACTCAGAGACATAAATTAACATGTCCAAAGTCACATAGGTAGTGAGCTTCAGAGTTAGATCTATGATTTGAAAACTCATAGTCCTATTCTACCTTGCTATTTGGTTTCTTAATGTGAGTATGATTGAAGCAACCTTAGAGCTTTATCAAATTCTATCTACCCTGGGGTGACTGAGTGGCTTAGTGAGTAGAGCACTGGACTCTTGATTTCTGCTCAGGTCATGATCTCAGGGGGTGAGATAGAGTCTCAGGTGGAGCCCTGGGCTCGTGCCCAGCAGGAGTCTGCTTCAGATGCTCTCTGCCCCTCCTCCAGCATATGCACACACTTTCTCTCAAATAAATAAATAAATAAATAAATAAATAAATAAATAAATAAATAAATCTTTAAAATACCCTTCAGTTTACCCTAAATCACTTTTTTCCAGAATTCAAGTATTTGTTTTCAGACAGAGCTTTAGCTATATAGACACACGAACACACACATGTATATCTTTACATGTATACATAAATATATATATACACACACACAGTTGGAAGACTTATTGTTAGTTGTCCAAAATTTTACTTGAAAATGTGTGAAATTAAAATACAATCAGCAATTTCAAACATCTCAAGAAAGAACCAGAAATGAAATATGATATAATTATTGAAATCAGAATATTAGAGTCAGTAAAAGCTATATTACAATTTATTTCCATTTTGTAAAATTCTGTTTATTGTCTTTCATAATAAGATAACATGAGAATCAAGAAATCCAGAGTTTAGATATATAAAAATCACGTATGGGTGGGCAAATCCAGAACATTATAATTAAGAGTTTGTTTTATTGTTCCAAGAAGATTCAGTAAAACTGATTTTGAAAATATAACGATTTGATAAGTTTAGCAATGGCTTAGAGCATTAGTCTGCAACTGTTTGGCTAAGTTGGTCAATGACTGTTAATGAGGCCCAGGTCAAAGGTTAATTTACTTTTGAGAATGTTAACTTTGCTCTGTTTTACAATAATGAGTTGTACTGGTAAACCTCATCAGTCACTTTGCAAATTTAGAAAGAAACTGTAATGATAAAATGCACATATATCATAATTAGATTTTGCTATTGCTAAATAATATTTAAATAATATATCTTATGTGTTATTAGTATTATCTTCACATGTAAAAGAATATGTTCAGACAGAAAAAATAGATGTAAAGGAGAAAAAATATTTTTGTCCTATTAGTTAATGTCACAGGAATGTAAAACTAAATATCATGTGGACACCACTTGATTATTGTTATATATACTTAGGAGAATTTACAATCCACACCAAAACATTATTCATCTTTTCACCTATTTAGCCTATCTTGATATTCAAAATGGATGGCAGGGAAGGTTGAAATATTAAAATAATCTTAAACCAAGATATAGGTGTTAATTTTAAGATCCCTACTTTTGTTACAATATTTCAATAAAGGGATATTGATTCATTATTATGAATTTCTGTCCAAGTCTGCATTTCAGTGGAATTGCTGACACGTGGAACTATATTTCATTTTAGGCAATAGATAAGTATATTTAGAGTTGAAATAAAGTCAAACACTTAGAGTTTTAACTTTATAGATTATTGTGTTAAGTGCTAAAGGCTTTAGTTTTTTTAAGTCTATGGGAATTCAGGAATTCAACAAAAGTTAGTCTGTAGAAGGGCCAAAATCAACAAAGTAAAGTTTTGCCTGCTGTCTTCTGTCCACACTACACAAGCACATATGAAATAGGTCTAAAATCATAGGTAAGCACTGATAGCTTAAGTCTTCTCATAAAACTTCTTGACTTGTGCTTGAGATAATACATTATATTACCAGCAAAATAAATCTTACTTTATAAACATTTTATAGGTTACTTGAAATTTTTGAACCCCATCTTTTTTTGTCTTTGCTACAAAAAATAATACATTGTTTGCTTGTCAAAACTGTCCTCATGTCCTGGAAGAAGCCTTTTGTTCCGATGCCCTAGACTTCTATCTGTTAAATTCCTAAAACTTAGAAAAGTACTAGTGATCCTTTGAGAGAAGCATTTTATATATATATATCACAAGCTAGCAAGGGAACCTGTGTGCGCCTTCTGTAATGGTAATTTATCCTAGAAACTATTCAATGTTATTCATTCCATTGAAACTGCGATTGCAGACTTCACTGAAATATTAGTGTGCTTTTTTTTTCCTGTCTTAGAATAAAAATAGAGCTGAAGCATTTATTCCCTCTCCCCTTCTAAGAATTCTGCACAATTTACCTCAAGTTACCTCTAAGTGCTTCTTTAAAAACCTATGTATTAAAAAAATGAATAAATAAAAATAAATTTTAAAAATTGTGAATAAATAAAATCTTAAAAAAAATAATAAAAAAAATAAAAACCTACGTATTTCCCAATTTATTCTCCTGCATTTATAGAAACTTTTCTATATTCACCTGGAAAAATCCTGTCCCCATCATCAGCCACAGATGAACCAGCCTCCTATATTACTGTGAATACTAGATGCAATAGAAAGTAGCTTGAAATATATTCCTCTTTACCCCCACCCCCTGCCATACATATCCTGCCACTTGGTTCTGTGCCCACATATCCTGGCCTTTTTTTTCTATTACTAGAGCTCTAACGTTTCTGCTTTGTTCTAAAATCAATTTCTCCCCTTTCTGACTATATCTCCCCTTTCTTCTTCTCAAAGGCATAGTGTCAGTACTTTTTTCATATAAATATTTTTTTTCACCTACAACTATAAGTTCTTGTCTATCTCTTGGATAATAACCTCAAACCCACACATAATTTGTACTTTTTATCATCTCAAAATATTACATCTTCCCCTGGAATCTCTCTCCTCAGCTGAACACATATATATTAACTGCTTATTTTTTATTTGAATGTGCACTTCAAACTTGACATGTTCAAAACGCAAACCCTATAGGTCTTTTTTAAAGTATATGCGTACCACCACCATTTTTTCTTACCTGTTTTATTGCATTGTCTTCTAACAGGTCCCCTTGCCTCTGCTTTTACACCCTAAAATCTATTTCCAATGCAATAGTCAGCAAAGTCCTTTAACATGGTGTCAAGGGAGACTATTACTGCTTAATGTCTCTGATGGCCTCCTCTCCAGCTTATAATATAAGAAAAAGCCTTAGCCATGGTCAATTCTGGTCTCACCATCCCTGTCTATTTTTTCTACCATACCTTCCCTTGGTTTTCTTTACTCCACTTGCTCTGGCTATCTTACTGTTCTTAGAAAATGCCAAGCATGCTCCCATTTTAGTATTTTTACAGCTATTATTCTCTGTACTTCTAACACTTTTCTTCCAAATAATATACATTTCACTTCATGTTTTTCAGGTCTCTATTCAGATGTCTCATTTTCTGGGTCTTCTCTGTCTGCTACATGACACAGAACACATACGCATTCAGAATTCCTTATCCTCTTTATATAACTTATATTCTTCAAATAATTTATTTTCTATTTTTCCTTATAGAAATATATCTCCCTGAGGCCAGGTTCTCTTCCTATTTTGGTTTCTCATATATTTCAAATGCCTTACTGGTGCCTGGCACATAATACTTTCTCAAAACATATTGTTAAATGATAGATGCAATAATGTTGGTCTATTTCAAATTTGCTATCCCTTACTTACCAGGTTCTGAAGCTCTAAGTAATCATGTCTTTCTAGGCTAGTTTTAAACTCTGAAATTAGGGAAAATCATTTAACCCAAGTCCAATTATCTAATGTATGAAGTTTTCAAGAAATATATTTAAGCAATATATATATATGTGTATATATGTGTATATATGTATATGTATATATATATTATGTGTATATATGTATTTAGTACTATTTAGAATACAAATATACTATATATTTAGTACCATATATATTTAGTACTTGACTGTCTTATCTTTTGTAATGTTTATAAACTTCAAGGCGAACAGCAGAAATTATACACAATACTCAGAACACTCAGAAGGGAAATAAAAATGGGATCAGTAAAAACAAGTTTGTTTGAGAGTAAATGATGATGGAGGATAGAAGTGACCACAAAGAGAAAAGTCAAACAAATGAAATTCCCAGAAGTCAGAGTATTTTGGTTTAGGGATCTTTTGAGAGTTATTACCTTAACATAGCACAAGATACCTGCTCAAGGAGACATCTATGGTATTATTTTACCAAAATGTAAGAAATAAAAGTTACAAGAATCCATTATATCAAGTCAGTCATTGAAAATTAGATTGCATTTTTTTCTTAGAATTTCTTTAATATGGCAAAAAGTGCACACTATATATTTAAAATGTGTTTTAGTTTAATTGATTTAGATAATTTTTCTGGATATGTGTTTTTATGTACTTATTTTCTGATATAACTGTATGAGTGAGACATTATTGGTTTTACTTTTGAAAAGTTGTATTTATGGTTGTCTCAATAAAATGGAAATTGTACATTTATACTTTTATAACTAGTATGTACCTGAGCATTTCTATCTAAAATTTTCATAATTGTGTTCACACAGACCCTTGAGAAATCAGAGATATGAAGACCTTCAGGTAAATTATCATAAGTAAACTGGATTAAACAATTTATTGGGAATATAACAATTTTTTTTTAAATCACCAAAATATTGTTCAGGTAGAAACTAAAAATAAGGAAAGATTAAAAATTCTGGAAACACCAGAAGAGGGCAATTTAAGAAAAAAGAAATAACTATGAGAAACTGTAGCAACTTTCTTCTAGTCTATATAGTTTGGACTCTCCTTGACCCAAGATATGTAGCTATGGTATAAATTTAACTTAACCTTTCCTTATGTGTCATAGAATCACTACCAATTTTCTTGCTCAGTTGGCTACCTTTATCTGTAGAGCAATTCCACCTATGAGTTATATGTGGTGTTGGAAAATCAGAGTATCACTATTTTTCCCATTTGTAGTCAAGGCAAATGGAGCCTTAGGGTATCAGCAGCTAATGATTTCCTTTCAAATGAAGTGGCTCTGTTTATTAGATATCCTTTGTTTAAGTCTTAAACTCTTTTTTTCCTTTGATTCTTTCTATGGGGTCAGAAGCATCTAGAGAAAATATTCTGAGGTTTTTCTTCTATTCACTAAAACTTTTTCTTCTATTTAATTACAACATGATGATTTTACTTTCCGATCACTTATTTACTTAATGAATATTTATTAAATGTATGTGTATATGCCTGACATTGACCTTGCTATTTGAGGTAAAGCAGTGAGCCACAGGAATATTTCCTTGGGCCTGTGATGATTAAATCCCAGGGATGATGGCTAAATCCCAATGAGAAAGAATGTTAGCTGAAGCACTGAAACCAAGATGATAGTATAAATATATTGAGATAGTGGCCACAGATAACAGAGTAATTAAGTGAGCAATTGTTGGTAGACAATATGAAGTAAGCAAAAAATTGAGATAAAATTTATAGGTATTTATTGCCTCAAAATTTCATTTTGAAAGATTCAAATAATTCTGGCTTACATTACCCTGATCAGTGTTTCAGCTATTCCTCTTTGTAGATTAAAGTAATCAAAGAGGCCATGGTGATTGTGTTTCCCCTTAGAGTCTTTGCATGGTTCTTATAATGTTTGAGGAAATGCAACCTTGGTAATATCTATAACCAACATATTGCTGTGAAACAAATTACCCAAAACATAGCAACATAAAAACATTAGATATTCATTATTTTCAAGTTTCTAAGTTTCTGTGGGAAACTTAGCAGCATAAAATAACAATCAATATTAATTATTTTATAGTTTCTGTGTGTAGGGAATTCTGAAACAATTTGGTTGGATGGTTCTGGCCTAAGGTCTCCCATGAAGTTGGGAGTCAAGATGGCTGCTGAGGTTACAGTTATTAGGCTTGACTATGGCTGGAAGATCTACTTCCAAGGGGCTCTTACTGAGAGGCCTGAGTCCCTTTCCAGAGGGCTTATGACATGTGAATGTCATAGAGATGTGGCTGCGGGGTAGGTAATTCATGAGACAGAGCAAGGGACAGGCCATAATGTCTTTTACAACCTAGCTTCAGAAGTCACACAACATCACTTCTGCAATATACTATTGATTACACAGCCCTATTTAATGTGAAAGGGGATTGCATAAAGGGGAATACCATGATACCATGATGTGAAAATCACTTGGAGGCTGGCTACTATATCCAGGATCATTTCATTTTCTTTTTAAATTTTTTTCCATTTAAAATCTGTTTTACTTGGAATGAGTTGTGATCAGACTCAGCATAATTTCAAGTCTATGTGACAGATGCTATCTTGTCTGTAATTAGATAAGTTCTTCCAAAGCCTGAAGGTGAGGCCCTCAGAACTAAACACTCATTTTACTTCCTTTATTTATTAGATGATCTAAGTTGTGAAAAGTGTGTATCTGTTTTGGAAATTCATAGGATACCTTTTGTCCCTGATGTTAACATGTTTTCATACAATGCTTTTTAAGCTAAAAATAACATTTGTTATTTAGAGATTGCTTTCCCTGCCCTTTTATTTTACATGTGAGGTTACGAATGTCCAGAGAGGACCAGTAACAAGGTTGTAAAATTTGGAATAGAATTCAGGTATTGTGACTCTTAATCCTTTGTCTTTCCTTTACAACTTGCTAGCAGCTGAATAGTTTTCAATAATTTTATTGTAGTATAAGAAAGCATCCATAAATTTAGCAGTAGAGATTTGCAGGCTGCTTATAATGGAACACTTCAACAATGCCAGCAGCTATAAACTTTTTCGTGTATGATTTCCTTCTTTTCATTATGCTGGAGTTTCTGCTTAGCATTTCAAAGATGTAAAACAATGAAATGGGACTTCCCTTGAAGAGAAAACAAAAACAGTGAAAATGTATATGAAAATTGCAATTTTAGAAATGTGTGATTTCAAAGTTCTGACAACAAAACAAAATTTTTAGAAATATATCTGTATAATTATGTGCTGCTTGACATGCCTTACTGAACAAATAACAAAACTATGGAATCATTAAATTTAAATATAGACATATATGGTTCTCAACCCTTAATATCTATTTAGCACATCTGTGTTTGCAAATATATTTCATTCTCTTTTTTTATTTATTTATTTTTTTTATTTTTTTTATTATTTTTTTATTTTTTTTTATTTATTTTTTTTATTTCATTCTCTTTTAAATAAAAATGATTATCCTCTTCCCAAACCAGTTTATTGGTGTTAGAAGCACTATGCTTAAGGGTTGAATCACTTCATGAGTTATGAATCAACTGTAAAATGAAAATTATCAGTGAAAAAAAGTTAATACAGATAGAATAGTGGATCATCAACTATTAAAGTCTGTTATTTGCTTGGAATGATGATGTATGATATGACATTTGTTATTGTTTACCACTTCCTTTGTTCTTGATATTTTATTTTTTATAATAAGATTTAAAAACAGGAGAAAATACCACAATGCTAAATAAAATAAAATTATATGCCTGTTTATTTTAGGCTTTGTTTTTAACTAATTGTCTCATCAAAATAACTGCTCTGCTGTAGCCCATTTGTAAAATGATCAAAATGGAAGTAAGAAAAAAAGAACTGCCTTATAACTCCTAAATATTTTGCCAAAAGGAAACTTGACTTACAGTTGGAATTTAGTATTTAATATTTTATAATTTATACCAAATATAGTATCTCATAATGCAGCATCATTTTAAGATAAAATTTTATTTAAAACTAGTTTTAGTTTTAGAAAAAATAACTTAGTGGAAAGAGTTTCCATACACCACACACCCATTTTTCCATATTATTAATGTAGCACATTTGTTATATTTACTAAACTGATATTGATATATTATTATTAACTGAAGTCTGTATTATATTCAAATTTCCTTTATATAATCTCCTCTATTTCTGGATCCAATATTATATCTAGTCATCATGTCTGCTTCTGACAGTCAGTCATGACTGTTTCTTTGACTTTCCCTGTCTCAGTGACTTTTAGAGTTTTGATGAGTACTGGCTAGATATTTGTGAAATGTGCCTATATGAGAGTTTGTTTTGGATTTTTCTTATGGTTAGATTTGGTTACGCATTTAGGAGGAGGAAGACTACATACTTTTTTTAAGCACATATGTATATCTGAATAATCAAAGCTATTATAATTTCTCATTCTATCCATTATATATTCAACTTCATGTTTTCATGAGCCTTTGGGCCGGAATCCAGATAGTATTAGTACTCGCGTGTGGGATTAACTTAATGCTCTTGAAGTAGTGATGCCTACAAACAAGTTTGATAAAATCTCCAGGCTTTTGTATTTATATTAATAAAAATGTGTGAATTAAATACCCAGCTTTCTTCACAAACTTTGGTACCTGAAGCTCTGAAAATTATACTTAACTTGATGACTGTAATATAAGTGTCATCTCCACCTGTATTTTAAGTCTATAAATACTTTATGTTATTTTTCATTGAGAATAAATTTCCTAGGATAGATTTTCTATGAATTAGTTTAATGAACCCTTATGAATGGTATTCATTCAAATTTTATCACTCCATCTATAAATTTTTTTTCTTATAACCAGTAAAGTTCAATTTTGATTAAGTAAGTTCTGAATATATTAACTATATTGCCTATTAATTTTGCATAATTATCTCCTGACAGTGGAATTTCAGAGGGCATGTATATCAAATATACTATGTATATATAAGTCAACTGCTATGGAAGTGCTAACTAGATACATGGAACACAAGCACCTTTATGAAGTATAATAAAATTCTGAATTATGCTTAACATTATATTTTAGCTGTCACATGAATTAATAATATAAAAAATAGGAAATCAAATTAATTTTTTTTGGTTGAAGCTTTTATCAGATATTATTGATAATCAGGCTGAGATAAACTGTAAAATTCTGTATTGAGGCCCTCTGTATACACAGTTGGTATGATAGTAATCACAATGGTTGAATCACTCCTTTTAAGAAAGCATTTAACTCATCTAATCTTCCCTTGGGAAAGAATTTTTAAGAGTGAGTACATAAACTAGTTACTCTTGGCAGTACTGCTGACCTAAACTCTTGACCTTGGCTTAAACATAGTTAAGATGGTGCTTCTCAAAGTCACTGGGAGATGTTAAAACACAGATTTCTGGACCCTCTCCCTAGAAATCCTGATTCACTTGTCTGACAAGGGGCCTGAAAATTTGCATTTTCAGCAAGTCTCAAGTGATGTTGATACTGTTGTCTCCCATCCACTACTTAAGAATGAAAAATCTAGTGTATGAGATGTTATACTTATTTATAAGGGTGATCACTTCCTTTTGGGAACAGTATTCTGGGGAGGAAGTGAGAGAAGTCAATCAACAAATTCCAAGGTGAAAAATGGAGTTAATTCCTCCAAAATTCAACTGATGTTTTAATATGAAAATCAGCTATCTGTCCTCACATATATATGATATATTTTAAAATACTATGTCCCAAAAGGCATAGTGGCTTTTGTATCATTGTGGTTCTGGAAGGATTCGTGAGCAGCTTTCAAAAATATTTATATGCCCAATCTTCATTTGTTCTTTGTATATGTTAGTGTTTTGATCATAAAAAATAATGTATTTAAGTGGACAGAAAAATTAGGTTCAAATAATATAGAAAAAGTTTTTTAAACTGATAATTATTTTAAAAATCTTATTTTCCTATTGGTTTTGTGTTACTAAAGTGGTATGACTTTATTTTACAATCTTTATTTTATTAAACAAAAATTCAGCTGAGTAATTTAAAAAACCAAATTGGCTTTCTTGAACAATTCATGTGTCAGGCCACATCCCATCTAGCAAATAGAAAGGAACTGCTTCTATAGGAAATGAAACGTTTTCAAAGGCAGTGTGTGTATATGTATATGTATGTGTGCTTGGCAGAGGATGGGGGGCTATTATTGGCAAAAAATGCATTGTTTGAGGCAAGGTCACCTTCCTAAGGGGAATAAAAGCAGCCTATCATCAGTAAATGTCCCCTACTCACCAGGAAATTCCATGTTGACTCATTAAAGGTTACACTGTTTGGGGGGTAGAAGTATAGTTAGATTAGGTACTAAAGTTCGGTTTGCTGAGGTCTTAACATAGGTGACTCCATTTTTGGCCTGTGGGTTTCTTTTCAACAGGTTTTAAATATTTCAATTATTTTCAGTGAGACTGATGATTCTGTTAGAACTGATATTTCTGACATGGTATTCACATAAACAATCAGAATTACCATGTCTAGAGAATTGAATGAGACAATTGTATATGTAACATTTGAAAAATAAAATAGTATAAGCCATTAACAAGCTATTATTTTAGTTGAAGTTGCATGCAAAAGAGTTTTAAAAAGGAAAATAAATATCATCCTGCATCCATATGCTCTTTATATTTCACATATATTGAAATTACCTTCTGAATATTTAAATAATAATAGCAGTCAAGTAATGTCTGCTGTTTGAGCTAATACTATTAATATTATTCTAACCTATCTTTCCAATAATAAACACCCAATCTTAAATCATCACTGGGTTAGAAATAATATGTCGTATCAAACCCCTATACCTATCCACAGTACTGGTTGGCTTTATCTGCAATCAGTTCATAGCTCTCCATGCTAACTCCCTAGTCTTCACAAAGATACTTATATTTGCAAGCTTATTTATAGTAAAATTTTCCTCACATCATAGTTGTAATTCTGCTCCAAAACAAGTTTCGTGACTGGGTGACGGGCACTGAGGCGGGCACTTGATGGGATGAGCACTGTGTGTTATTCTTTATGTTGGCAAATTGAACACCAATAAAAAATAAATGTATATATATATATAAACACCAAAACATGTTTCATAAAAAAGGAGAGGGTTGGGACGCCTGGCTCAGCAGTTAAGCGTCTGCCTTCAGCTCAGGGCATGATCCTACAGTCCTGAGATTGGGTCCCACATTGGGCTCCCTGCATGGAGCCTGCTTCTGCCTCTGCCTGTGTCTCTGCCTCTCTGTGTCACTCATGAATAAATACATAAAATCAGAAAAAAAAAATTAAAAAGAAAAGGAGAGGGTTTGCAGGAATAAGTAAAGGTCCTTTAAAATTCAGTTTGGATGTTTCCACACTACGATTTCTTAAAAAAAAAAAAAAAAAAAAAAAAAAAAAGATGCCTTTGGGTATTTAGTAATTCCCTGATATTTTCATCATGTATTCATTTCAGTTAAAGAATAATTACAAAGTAAATCAAACTGGTGGGACAACAACCAAGATGAATGCTAAAATGTGATTTCCTGAGCTTTACGTCAATTCTCATTAGAGTTACACAACGCTACAGACATGAAATTATATGTAGAAATTGTTTAGCAATGCATTAATTAAATTTCTCTTCTAGAATATATATGTTGATATAACTGAAAATCAGCTTTAGCATAAGATATAAACCATATTTTCATTAGTGAATTATAGGTATTGAAGTGGTTGGCCCTTATGCAAACTATTTTTCTTCAATAACACTAAATGATTTGTTTAAAAAATGATTATAGGGATCCCTGGGTGGCGCAGCAGTTTAGCGCCTGCGTTTGGCCCAGGGCGCGATCCTGGAGACTCGGGATCGAATCCCACGTCGGGCTCCCGGTGCATGGAGCCTGCTTCTCCCTCTGCCTGTGTCTCTGCCTCTCTCTCTCTCTCTGTGTGACTATCATAAATAAATAAAAATTAAAAAAAATAAAAAATGATTATAAATTTAAAGTTAATTCTAATTAATTTAGAATACTAAGGAAAATGAAATGCCAATTGAAAAAAAAATCTTAATCCAAATTAGGGGTGCCTGGGGACTCAGTTTGTTGAGCACCTGACTTTTGGTTTTGGTTCATGTCACAATCTCAGGGTCCTGGGATTAAACCCCTTTTTAGGTTCCACACTCAGTGCCGAATCTGTTTGAGTTTCTTTCCGTCTCTCTCTCCTTCCCCCTGCTCTTCCCCACCACTCATGCATGTTCTTGCACTCTCTTACTCAAATAAATAAATAAATAAATAAATAAATAAATAAATAAATAAATAAAGTCTTAAAAAATCTTAGCCGAAATTCTACTTCAATACTATTTAAAACTCTTCCACAGCCATTTCTGAAGAATTATATAAAAAAATAACAGCTGATCCATCTTGACAATTTAAAAACGTACTGCACATTTTTTTATTTGATTTTGCCTAAAATCAGACAGAATTCCAAATTATAAAAGTTATGAACAAGTAACATACTGATTCTTTCATAAAATGGAATACGAAATAAAAAATAGAATTGAAAATGGTATAGCTCCAAATAGATGCATCAAAAGCAGGTTTAATTTATGTATCTTTTATTTAACTTTTTGTCTTTGATTGTGGAGGAGTGAGGGAAGCAAAATAGAAGTGGAGAGTTTGAGAACTAGAATTTTTTCTGTTGATGCCAACACAGGGATATGGAGTCAGTCAGCAGTGGAGAGAGAGGTACCCATTCTGCGGAACCTGTCCTGCAGAGATTATGCACCAAACATCCCATAAATTCCCACCATAGCAGCAGGGGTTTCAGTTCCTTTTAATTATCTCCTAATTTGCTATATGAGCAGTTCTGTTGCACCTCCAGGCACTTTTGTATCTTTTATGAGTGAGCCCTTCAGATGTTGTTTAAACTGATTTATTCTATGTAATGTTATTGATGGAAAGAGTTACAAAAAGTGAAATTGTTAAACTTAAAAATTGGACCTGAGTGTTTCCCAATGGAGATAATTCTTTATGTATGTGAAATTTTAATAATCTAATAAAATTGTCATTTTTCCAGTGAAATTTTTTCTATTGTCAAATATTAAATATTTCTCCCTAGCTTCTAATAGTAAATAGTGTCAGTCACTGATATTTTGTTGCATTTGGAGCTCCTGATTTCAGGAAGCAAGACAACAGTACTGTATATTTATTTTAGTAAAAATAAAACAGAACTATTGAGCCCTTAAGTAGAAGTTAGATAATTTCCCTATGGATTTCTAGTCTGGAACATTTACAGTTTGTATTAATGAGAGAAACCACTCTGAAATCACGTGTGCGATATGAAATCACTACAAATTCAGGAACAGTAACCAGCTAGGTCTTCATTGTGGTTTATTAATATTCAAATTAATTAATTTTGTTAAGAAATGTCACCTGTCATTAAAAACAATATGTCAGTCAGGTGTCCAGCAAGAAAAACTAATTTAACACCATTGATTCAAATGAAAGGATTTTTTAAAAATTTTTATTTAAATCCAATTAGTTAACATACTTTGTAATATTAGTTTCAGGTATAGAATTTAGTGATTCAACACTTACATACAATACCCTTTGCTCATATCAATTGTATTACTTAATCCCTATCACCTATTTGACCCATGCCTTTGCCCACCTCCCCCCGCTTACCATCAGTTTGTTCTCTATAGTTAATGTTGTGCCCAAGATTACGTATCTGAGAAACCACCAAGGAGCGGACACCGATGCAAACACACGAGGGTTTATTTACAAGCTTGAGCTTGGGTCCAAGTATACCCGACACAGCGGAGCAGGGACTTGGACCTGAGGTGGGTTCCAGCTTAGTTTTATGGGCTGGTCTAGGGGACCTCCAGAAGTGGGGGAGGAATTTCTCAAGTTCTGTTTACATTCTGATATGGGGTTTTCAAGGGCACTGAGCTCTGTTCTCATTCTGATATGGGACTTTCTGCCACCGGCGTTGAGCTCTGTTCTCATTCCAATAGGGGCTTCCTGCCACTGGCGTGAGCTCTGTTCTCATTCTAATATGGGGCTTTCTAGGGCGTTAAGTTGTAAGCTGTTTTTTTCCCTATAACTGAAGTAATGTAAATTTCAGCTCTTATTCACAGGGGCCTGGGATGGCTGTTCTTGTGCTAACACTGAACTGAAAGTGGAATGGCCTTAATTTTCTCGGCCTCCACAGTTAAGAGCCTGTTTCTTGGTTTGCTTCTCTATTTTTTCCCCATGATCATTTGTTTTGTTTCTTAAATTCCACGTATGAATGAAGTCATATGGTATTTGGCTTTTTCTGACTTATTTTGCTTGGTATAATAGTTTCTAGCTCTAGCCATATCATTGCAAATGGCCTGACTTCATTCTTTTTGATGGCTGAGTAATATTCTGTTGTATATAGATATCATCTTTTCTTTATCCATTTACCACTCCATAGACATTTGGGCTCTTCCCATAATTTGGCTATTGTTGATAATGCTGTTGTAAACATCATGATGCATGTGTCCCTTCAAATCATTATTTTTGTGTCCTTTGAGTAAATACCTAGTAGTGCAATTGCTGGGTTGTTAAATTGCTCTATTTTTAACTTCTTGAGGAACCTCCACACTGTTTTCCAGAGTGGCTGCACCAGTTTGCTTTCCCACCAACAGTGTAAGAGGGTTCCCCTTTCTCCATATCCTTGCCGATACCTGTTGTTTCTTGTGTTGTTAATTTTAGCCATTCTGACTGGTGTAAGGTGGCATCTCACTGTAGCTCAAATGAAATGATTTTTAAATAAAGGGACTACTCAGACACAAAAATTAAAGAACAAATGAGGGATGATAATGTACGCAGAGATCAGCAACAATAGGAAACTCTTACTTTCACAGTGAAGGGACAAAGGAAGACAGTGTTTCTTGAGAGCCGGGTGAGAGCTGCAGCTTAGGTAGGTGAGGGATGGCGGATGTTTGTCTGGAGTTGTGACTTGAGGGCTGCAGCTAAGATAATAAGAGGCACTGAAGCAGGGAGTGGGAAAGAAACATCCTGCTTGATCTCTGCTTGTGTTTCCCACCTGCCTAATCCAACCAAAGCCAGCAAGAAAGAGAATCTGGGTGATACCTGCCAGAGGCTCAGCCTCTAGGGACTCAGTTTAGGAGAAGAAAACAGATATGGAGAGGAAAACAAAATAGAACTGGAACATTTGCTGACAAGGCTAGGGGAAAACACAATGAACTCCCACAGTCCACTGGGTAGTGCCATCAAATGTTAGCTCTTTATCCTATTTCCTTAGCATTTTTGTTATTTCTAGTCACCTTATGCTCCCGGGGGGATTTCCTTTCAGCAGTTCCCGCAAATGTCCTATTTTATTTGTCCATCCTGAAACACTCTAAGCAGGCACATTTAGCCACTTATGGAGAGAAGAAGGAGGAGCAGGAGCAAGAATGGGAGGAGGGGAGAGAAGGAGAGGAGTTGAGAGAGGGGAGGGAAAAGGGAAGACAGAACAAATATATGAATCCCTTCTTAATATGGCTCATGCTTACCTATTCCTCTTTTTTATATATATATATATATATACTGCTGCTTCTCTATTTGTGAGTAGAGAAGAATTAAATACCCAAGTAGATTTATGGAAAGCCTTCAATTATTTGTTCTTTTTCTCATTTTTCAAACTCCCTTTTTTACCTTTACCACTGAGCAGCACCTTGACTGAGTAAAGATTAAAAGTTTTATAAGCTTTCCTGTAACATTCCTTAGATGTTGTAATATCTGTTGGCATCTAGTCTCATGGGAGAAGTCTGAGGTAAGCTTTATTTCTTTGGAGAATAACGTATTATTTCTGGATAAATTTTAAGATTTGTCTTTCCTTGACTTTAGTAATTGCATCACGGCTAAATTCAATCTTGTCAAGTATTTCTTTGCTATTTTTTTTTTTTTTTTTACTTTTTTCACAATATATCTTTTCAATTTCAGATATTCCTTAATATATATATTTGGGATGTTTTTCTAACAGTAAATATATTTTGTTTCTTGCTTTCTTCCTTCAAAAATAGTAAACATACATATTTGATCTTTGTTGATTTTTTTCTTGTGTGTCTTCTTCTCTAAATTATGCTTATATTTCACCTCTTTTGCATCCTATTATTGGTTTGACACATTATTAATGCTCACGATGGTAAGAGGCTGCCTAAAAGGGGCTATTAAAACAGAGTAAAAAGGTTTGAGTTCATGAAAAGCTGCATGCTGGAGTCTGTCAGGGCAAAGGATGTATGAAAATGCCCTCCCCAAACAAAAATAAACAGGCATAAAAAAACTTGCACATGTGAAGTCCACAAAGGCAGTCTTAAAAGGATGACAGAATGACTCAGAAGAACCCATGAAAATACCCAGGAAAGATCAGTCTTCAATAGATGCCAAAGTCAAGAAACAACAAAGCCAAATTCATCAAGTGAGAAATTTTAGGTCTATCCTACCTCTTTGTTCTAATCTGCATATTTTTTGCCCTGAGTCTGGAGGTACTGAGACAATTTTATATGAATGACACCATTCTGATAACTTGATGAGCTCCTGAACTGTTTTACTTTCAGGTAATATTAACTTTTCTAGTGAGTACTTAAAATATCCTTTCCCATGAAATCATTAAAACTCCAAATAATTTAAAATTAAGTCCTTGGGATACCTGGGTGTCTCAATGGTTGAGCATTTGCCTTTGGCTTAGGGCGTGATCCTAGAGTCCTGGGATCGAGTTCTGCATCGGGCTTCCTACATGGAGCCTCCTTCTCCCTCTGCCTGTGTCTCTGCTTCTCTCTGTGTCTCTCATGAGTAAATAAATAAAATCATTTAAAAAAATAAAATTAAGTCCTCTCTTTAATATCATAAACATGTATTCTAAATTATCTCTAAATTTTACATCAAAATTGTTAGATCAAAATTGCTAGATTTTCCCTATTTTTCATTATTCACACAATAGCTAACCTATAGTAGGGTAATAAGACTAAAAACTGTGCCTAGTGCTCTGAAAAATTCTTGGTCTCTTAAATACACAAATCCTTTAAAAATCTATTAGTTTTTCCTATAAACCAGATCTACCTATTCAACTCTTATCTACATTCAATTAATAATAGATCTGACTGCTTTACAATAATAGCTAATATTTACATAATGTTTGTTGTATGCCAGGGATTCTTGTGTGTTCCTTATATTTAATCTTTTTAACAGTCCTAAGAGACAGGATCTAAGAACAGTTGTATTTTATATGTGAAAATTGGAGGCACAGAATTTTTTATGATTAATTTCTGGCCACATACCTCATAAGAAATAGACCTAGGATTTAGACTCAGATAGTCTAATCCCAAAATAGTCCTTTCAACACATATATTATTACTCTTTAAAACATAGGAATAATAGAAAATAAGGTCCATGAACAATTCACATTAAAATCGCTTGTAGTCCTTGGTAAAAAGTGCATTCCTGGGTTCATCTGTTTCCATTTATGTTTAATAATAATTTAAAAAGGAAATACAGGTTATTCTAACAAAACGTACCATTTCAAATTGAAATTATAGCTATTCTTATGTGTATTTTCTTTAAGCATAAATTCAAAGCAGAGTAGATGATATCCGTGATTTTCAAACTGTTTGATAACACTCTAATTTTCTTTGCTTTGTGATGACTTTTATGGTAATTGAGATGATTTCTGTTTTCACAAATTCCATGGAGTATTCTTATATTTTATCTACAAATTTCACAAATAGTCAAACAATTAACATATTATCTGAGAAAACTAAAGATTTCTTTGAAGGAATGCAAATTGGTGCAGCCATTGTAGAAAACAGTAGGGAGTTTCCTCAAAAGATTAAAAGTAGAGCTATTTTATGACCCAAGAGTGGAACTATGGGTGTTTACCTCCAAAATATAAAAACATTAATTCAAAGAGATACATAAACCCCTATGTTTATAGCGGCATTATTTACAACAGCCAAACTATGGAAGCAGATGATATTCATCAATAGATGAACGGATAAAGAAAAGGTGGTGTATATATACAATGGAATATTATTATAAAAAAGAATGAACTCTTGTCATTTACAACAGTAGGATAGAGCTAGAGAGTATAATGCTAACTGAAATAAGTCAAAGAAAAATATTATATGATCTCACTCATATGTGGAATTTAAGAAACAAAACAGAAGAGCAAAGGGAAAAAGAAAGAATGAGAGACAAACCAATAATAAGACTCTTAATAAACTGATGACTACCAGTGGGGAGGTGGGTAAGGGGGTGGGGGAGATAGGAGATGAAGATTAAAGAATACACTTACCATGGTGAAATAAATAAAATGAAATGAAACGAAAAAAAATAAAAAACAAAATAAAATTAAAAAAAGGTCTTTGACTACAACTAAAAACCTACCAATGGCTGAGATTAACAAAGTTTTATTTATTTCAATTCAAATTATTTCTTCCCCCTATGTCTTTCTTAATATGTTAACTCTGATGCTCATAGTTTTCCTTTCATGTATTTAAAATGGCAAGTGGACCTTGAGTCTTATAACTTCATTCCACACAGGAGAAATGGAAAGAGATATGTTTAATTTTAAAAATTAAAATAAAAAATGGAGACTTTTCCCAAGGACTCCTAACTGCTTCATACTGTCCTAAACTCTGTTCACAGACACCCTTTGTTGGTTGGCAGCTGGTAGAGGACTTGTATTTAGGGGTTTAGTCAACCAACCAACAGTGCAGGCCAATGTCACCCCTATAGCTATGCATGACTACATAAATTTTTCCCCTATATCATCTCCTTCCTCCGGTAAGATTGAATCTATCATTCAGTTAATGTACCTGACTTGAAATTGGAATTTCTCCATGATATGTGGATGTTGTTTCTCAGGGCCTGGTAATCTGCCACCTAAAATACAGTTTGTCTCCAGCTAACTCATGTAATACATAATGGTACCAAAGGAAGAGGAAACAAGTACCTTTATACCCAAGGAGTGATGGGGACATCCTGAAGTAATCACTCATCTGTGAGGAAAGCTTCTCTTCTAACCAGTATGAAAGCCCTGGCTTTGGTTTTGGTAGCATCCTAGTATGCTTTACTACACTTCTTTATCACTTCTAAGCAGATCCCATTGGGAAAGATACTTTTCTCACAGGCTGCATAGATTTAGCACCTAATTGTAGGTTGGTGGAATTTGTGGTCTCCTAAATTGCTGTAGGGATTGAACAATTACAGGTTGTTTTAGGCCATAGAGTTTCAGTTCTCTCAAAACTGGTATAGATAACTAATAAGCTTCCAGTCATGTTATTGTGACTCTAAACACAACCAGAATCTTAAGTCAACATAGTCTTTAAGTCTGAAGATTATAATATTTCATTTACTGGGCTCTGTGTTCTCTGCCTGTCTGTCAGCCCATAGGTTAATGGCTACTGCCTTAAATGCACCATCCCACTTTTCCATTATACGACAATAGTTTTGTGGTTTTTCTCCACCATTTCACTTGGAAGAATCACCTTAGTGGCTGGTGCTTTAAAAAGTGTGGGGTTCCAGTTGTATATACTTTAAAGCTACTGCTTGACATTTTCAAATTCTAATAGAATCAGTAAGTACAGAGGCATGTGGATTCTGCAACCTAGCAAGGCTTTAGGCTGGGAACTCTCAGAAAAGTTTGATATCAGGCTGTTAAGAAGAGAGTGCCTCTCTTAACAAATGTGATTTTATTCCCTGTCAACCTCCCCTGAAAATGAGGTTAATTCTGGTTTCAGTTCATTCATCTCTTTTCGGACTTCACTGACAGCTGCTCAAAATTAGCAAAAGTATAATAATATGGTAAATTTTTGCTCAATTTCTTGTTGTCTTGTTTTAAAATACTTCCTCTAAATTGTGGTGTCATTGAGTATGTGGTCTGCATCTCAATGAACACAGCAGGTAATCTTGGCTAAGTATTTTGCCATCACAAAACAGGGAGCTGAGTAACTTTCCAACTCATTGCCCAGTGATTAAGAGTAAACCAGTATCATTCACTTGCCTTAATTCCCAGTACATACTGAACATTTTTCTATTGCTTGGGAACATTTCCACCTTATTTCCTCAAGGGAGAAATTAGAAATTTGTTTCACCATGCTTCTTTGCAGGTTGGGCACTAGCTGGTGATATAGACTCTGCTAAGCACATGCTCTTGAGCAATATGAAGAAACAAAAATGGTGCTGAAGCAGGGCTACTAGGTGGCTCAGTCGGTTAAGTGTCTGCTTTTGGCTCAGGTCATGATCCCAGAGTCCTGGGATCAAGTGCCCTGTAGGGCTCCCTGCTGAATACAGAGCCTGATTCTCCTTCTCCTCCTGTCCCTTCCCTGCTTGTGTTCTCTCTCTCTCTCAAATAAATAAAATATTTTAAAAAAATGTTGCTGAAGAAAGGTGAAAACAGAAGCATCCCTATTCTGTAGTCATGAGTGGTTGCAAGATTTCATTCATGATGCCCAATGGTTTTGTTGCTCCCAGCAATAGCAGCTGCTGAAGATTATGTTCATGGCAGGAATATAGACACTTCCTGGCTCCTGCATTCACAGTGGCAAAGGTATTGGTGACCTCATGCCAATTATGCAAAGTAGATTAAGATATGATTTCTAGAAACCTAGCCTCAAGCATGTGTTCCCAGCCCTCCCAATATTCCAGTATGATAATTCCCTTTCCTGTTACTTCATTCCATTTCGACTTTTTTTCCCTTAGTTTTGTTTCAAATTGAGGACACTAACAGAAGGGCATTACGTTCTAATGAGATACATGCTTCAAAGCACCAAACATAACTAAATAAGAATATAAATGTATGTGTTTATTAGAGGATTAGAAAAAGCTTATGTGTGTTGTTTGTATATATGTTGTGTGTTTATCCCATTCATCATATGTTGTCAGTGCTATTTAATTTGTTTCATAGTATCCACACAGAGATATACCTGGGTGCACACAAGCACATGTATACACATTCTACACACGAACACACACAACATCAATAAGTGATTATAGACTTTAAATACTCCTAGGCAAATTGATTATAGGAATGGAGATACTTTTTCTTCATTAAAATGGAGCATTTTGTTTAGGGCATCTGGGTGGCTCAGTTATTTATGCAGCTGGCTCTTGATTTCGGCTCAGGTCATAATCTCAGGGTCCTGGGATCAGGCTCTGAATAGGGCTCCCTGCTGCGCAGGGAGTCTACTTCTCCCTCTACTTCTGCCCCTCCCCCTACTTGTGCTTTCTCTCTCTTAAGTAAATAAATAAAATATTTTTTAAAAATGATGGAACACCTTGTTCAAAAGAAAGGTAAATTTTTGCCTCAGGCAAAATGACTCTAAGTTTCATACCCTTTTATGCTTGAAAAACACTTTACAAGACTTAAAACTTCTATAGATAGATAGATAGATAGATAGATAGATAGATATAGATATAGAACACAGAACCTGTGTTCTATATATATATCTATGTAGAAGCAAAATATAACTAATAATGAAGACTATTGATTAAAGATACTTTAAAAGAATTGATACAAATAAAAATTCTTTTAAAAAAATTATTATGAAAGGGAATCTGGCTTTTTTTTTTTATAAATTTTTATTTATTTATGATAGTCACAGAGAGGGTGGGGGGGCAGAGACACAGGCAGAGGGAGAAGCAGGCTCCATGCACCAGGAGCCCGACGTGGGATTCGATCCCGGGTCTCTAGGATCGCGCCCTGGGCCAAAGGCAGGCGCCAAACCGCTGCGCCACCCAGGGATTCCGGCTTTTTTTTTTTCTTAAGATTTATTTATCAATCTTAGAGAGAGAGAGAGAGCATGCCTGTCAGTAGGGGAAGGACCAGAGGGAGAGGAAGAGATTCTTCAAGCAGAGTCCCCACTGAGCACAGAGTCTGATGTGGGGCTTGATTCTAGGACCCCAGGATAATGACCTGAGACAAAATCAAGAGTCTAACACCCAAATGACTGAGCCACCCAAGTGCCCCAATAAAAATAAAAATTCATATTAAAATATTTCATTTTAAATAGCTGAGCTCTATTTATCAATGTTCTCATATTTTTCATAAGGACAGCAAAGTAGTTAAAGATATAGACACACATGAATGTATATAATTATATGCTAAACATACATATATAATCATGAAATCTCATGTATGTGTATATGAAGTAATTAAAACATACTCTCTGTGTGTGAATGAGAGGAATATGGAGACTTCTGGGGAATCTTTCACAGGATTATTATGAATTATATCTTATGTAGCCTGTTTGTTGGAATTGTTCCAATTTCCTGTTTACTCAACTGATGAGAGAGCTAAGAAAAAAGGACATGTATCTACAGGTATTTCACAAGAGTTTGTGGAGATTCTGACTATTTCTTTTCTCAAAATGAATTAAGTAAATATTACAAATATATTTTATTTTTAAACAATGAGATCACACAATCTCTGTAACTGTATACTCCTTTCCCCTTAATAAGACCACTTCCTTAGTGTCTACAAATTTCCCTCATAAATAATGAATTTTTCTACATATGTGAAATTATTAATATAACCAATTAAGAATATTTAAAATTGTGTATTAATTACTTTGTTAATTTTTTTTCCCTCTTATGGGTGCTGGATATCTCCACTTGGATGTACTTATGGCATCTCACCATCATCAAGTAAAAAAATGACTTTAGTTTCTTTTCTATCCTGGTCTCCACTGATGTTCCATATTTCGGATAATAAGTTTATCATTAACATAATCATTCAAGCCAGATGCCTGGAAATTATCTACTATTTCTTCCTTTTCCTCATATTTCATATTATCTTGTGAAGATTTGATCAGATTGTATTCAAGCGTGCTTATGAAGATTCCATCTAATTTGTTTTGATAGATTCTGAGCACTGAGGTCAGTGAATCTGAATCATTCCTTCTTATACTCACCAATGGGATCTATAAAACTAAACAATAAATGGTAGTGTTAAACTTTAAATTTTTTTTCAGGAAAAACTAAATTTGCTTCTCTCTATGTATAGTGCACACAAAACATTTACTGGTATAGATTTGTTACTTTGTTCATTGGCATATATGCTTTTCATTTAGAGGTCCTAATCCAACTTCTATACTTTTTAAAGATAAATAAATATAAGCATCATATGCTCTTTTTATTAATTGAATCAATACGTTTGAACTCCTTCAACTCAGCTTAAAATATTGCTATGATGTCATGAGTCAGGTCCTAAAGTACTAGAGTTTTCCAAAGCGATGCTGGAGGAAAATTGAATAACACTTGATTATTTATGACTCCATTATTGAAAAAATTGTACATGTTCACAATCTATCAGAACTATGGCCCAATAATATTTGATCCTTTAGCTAGTTTCTATTTTTATATGTTTTGAGTTCAACCAGTACAATTCATTAAATTGTTTTTTGCCTACATCTGAAAATTGTTGTAGAACACAGGTAAGCTTCAACTTTAAGTCATTTTAAGTTGAAATAGACAATGTTAAACAAGATTGTACTTACCTAAAGCATATGGCAGCTTTTAAAACCATTCTACCTTTTAGGGGAAAAATTAAATTTCTTATAAATATTAAATGGCTTTTGAAAAATGTTCACTAGTAGAAGGAACAAATTACCAAAAAGGAAACTGTAACATTAAAATAGCATTCTATTTATCATCTTTTCGTTTGTTGTAGAGCGAAAAGAAGGGAAAAAACAACTTAAGCAACACCTTGTGCTAATTAAAAAACATGCATATTTATCATCTGTATAAAATAACTTCTAAGATGTTTGAAATGTTTACAAAGCTATTATTTTCAGAAAAATTTCACCTTTGCCTGTGTTTCCAGATTTTGGAACATTCAGAACACAATTTGTCTTTCCTTGATGCAGGCTTACTTTCTACCAGTGAAAAATCATATTTAGGATATTTGATTTTCATTCACATAGGAAATATCTATTCAGACACTCCCCCTCAAAGAATCACTATTGCCAGGGAATTGAATGGGATTTGAATTGATCAACTAATTTAAAATACAGTCATAAAAAAGGGGGGAATATTAATAATAGCTTAGCAGATAGTTCTCTTCTCTATTATCCTCAAGAATATAAAAAGCTGCACTGATCCTTGGATTGCTTGCCTTTCAATACATTATGTATTCTGAAATCCAGCACAATGTTAAATTTAATCATAATGTTAAATCAGTATACTTTGTTAAGGATTTTTGTGGGTTTTTGATACTATTATCTATAATTTGGTTACTTTACCCAGAGATGTCAAATTCCACTTTGCTAATAATCATGTCTCCACCATCAAGATTCTCAGTGAAGGACACTGTGGGATGGGGAAGCTAAGATGACAGCACCCAAGCCTTGCCTCCTCCCTTGAGCACAGCTGGATAACTATGGAATCATTCTGAATACTCACGAAATTGCCTTGAGAATGAATAAAACAAACTGCACAAAGAGGTAGAAAAAAAGGCTACTTCAAGAGGGTAAGAAGTGTGGAGATGTAGTCTGGGGGGAAACAGATCATGCATGCTGTGGAGGAGAAGTGAGCTCTGGTTGCAGAGAAAGGCAAGAGAGAATGAAGTGAATGGGCATAAGCACACACTTCCCCAAAGCCATTGGCTGGGAAAATGAGAGAGGCTAATTTTCATGACTTTTGCAACCAGCAGGGCTCAAAGACTAGAGTTTCAGAGGTCCACAGGCTTGGCTATAATAGAGACCTGGAGTGGAGGCAGGCAAACAACCTGGAAGAAGACTGTGTGATCTGAGGATCACCTAAGTGACACAGGACAAGACTGTTTTTTGGAGCACATCTGTGAGAGGTGGCATTGCCCATCTGGGGACAAAACAACCAGCAGGTGTCATTTCCCTCCTCCGCCCTTCAGCATAGGCACAGAGACACCTGCCGAGGGCAGCTAATTGGGACATTGGTTGTTTTGCCTTCTGGCTCCAAATCTCATGCCCTGTCTCCAGTGCCACTGCCCTTCTGGTCAAACCCACAACACAGCGAGACACATTTCCAGAGGAACAACACAGATCCCCACCACCCCAGGTCCCTGAAGTTTGGGATTTTAAAAGTCAACAGCCTGGTTAGAGTAGAGCCCAGGGTGCTCTGCACTGTTCCAGGCAGGCAAGCAGTCCAGAGCCAGACAGTGTGAAATCAGTGATCTGAAAAATGCCTGTGATGCATGAAGGGGAAATTGTTCACTCTGCTGAGAGTGCTTCCTTGAGAGCAGCAGGCACAGACTTTCTTCCCCAGGGAAAAGTTGCTGGCTGTTGCTGTTTCCCTCACCTGCCCCTCAGCATATCCAACTTCAGGAAACAGGACAGTGCCAGGGCTGACTGACTAAATGGCTTACACCAAGACCTGTCAAACTGTGCTCCTCTGGTATTGCTTTTCTAGGGCAAGTATGCCTACCAACCAGCAAGGAGGCCCCACACCCGGATCAGGATAAACCCTACACACATGACGTCTACTGATCACAGAGCTCTGCAAAGACTCAATTCCAGTGGAAATAGCATCAGGTCTTTTTTTAGTAAGCAGACCAGAGAACGCCTAGTTAAAACTTGCTACACTATGGCCAAGGTCCAAACAGTCCCCACTGCAAACAAGGAGAAATTCTGCAGAGGACTGACCTGAGGGATAGAGCAGCCATACAGCAGCAGAGTGCACATAGCATACACCAGAAACACTTCCTGAAGCACCAGGCCATGAACAGTATATGACTTCTTCATAAAGCCATTACTCTTAGGAGCAGGCAATCCTAACACATAGAAGAGGACTAGACAAAAATGCCAGGACAGGAATTCACCCAAGAAGAAAAAACAAGAAAAGATCACAGTCAAGGATCTAATCAAAATAGATATAAGTAATAAGCCTGATTCAATATTTATAGCAACAATCATAAAGATATTAATTGGGCTTGAGAATAGCACAGAAAACTGCCCTTACCATAGACATAAAACGGCTTACAACCAATCAGTCCAAAATTTTTAAAAATGTAAAAACAAAGGTTCAAAACTGAGTGGATATAATGGCTACAAGGACAGAAGAAGCAGAGGAATGAATAGGTGATATAGAAGATAGAATTATGCAAAATAATGAAGCTGATCAAAAGAGGGAGAGAAAATCCTGAAGCATGAAAATATGTAGGGAACTCAGTGACTACATCAAGCATAATAACATTTGTATCATAAAACTCCCAAAAGAAGAGAGAAAAAAGGGAATAGGTTTATCTGAGCAAATTACAGTTGAAAATTTATCTGAGAAAAGAAACAAAATGTGCAAATCCAGGAGGAACAGAGAATTCCCATGTAAATCAACAAAAGCAGGCCAACACCAAGACATATTGTAGTTAACTTAAAAAATATAGAGATGAAGAAAAAATTCTAAAAGTAGCAAGAAAAAGAAGTCCCTACCATGTGAGGGAAGACCAAAAGCCTACCAACACACCTCTCCAGAGAAACCTGGCAAGCCAGAAGAGAATGGCATGATATATTTAACATGCTGAATGGAAAAAATTTGCAGCCATGAATTTGGATAAACCCAGCAAGGCTATCATTCAGAATAGAAGAAAAGATAAAGTTTCCCAGACAAACAAGAACTAAAGGAGTTTGTGTCACTAAACCAGCCCAGCCAGAAATATTTAAAGGGGACTCTTAGAGGGGGAAAGAAAGACCAAAAGTGAAAAAGACTAAACATAAACAGAGAACATTTCCAGAAACAAAGACAAAACAAGTAATAAAATGGCACTGAATTCATATTTATCAATAATCACTCTGGATATATATGGACTAAATGCTCCAATCAAAAGATATAAGGTGTCATAGATTTAAAAAACAAGAGCCATGCATATGCTGCCTACAAGAGACTCATTTTAGACCTAAAGACACCTGCAGATTGAAAGTGAAGGGATGGAGAAATGTTTATTAAGCAAATGGACATCAAAAGAAATCCAAAGCAGTGATACTTATATTAGACAGACTAGATTTTTTTTAAAGATTTTATTTATTTGTTCATGAAAGAGAGACGCAGAGACATAGAGGGAGAAGCAGCCTCTTCATAGGAAGCCTGGTGTGGAACTCTATCACCGGATTGGGATCAAGCCTTGAGCCAAAGGGCAGATGCTCAACTGCTGAGCCACTCAGGGGTTCCAAGACAGATTAGATTTTCAACCAAAGAGGTAAAAGATCTTTACTCAGAAAACTATAGATTAAAAAAACTGAAGATGACACAAAGAAATGGAAAAACATTCCATATTCATGGATTGGAAGAACAAATATTGTTAAAATTTCTATACTACTAAAGCAAAGCAATCTAATAATCCCCATGAACATACCACCAGAAATTTTCACAGAGCTAGAGCAAACAATCCTAAAATTTGTATAGAACCCCAAAACCCTGAATAGCCAAAACAATCTTAAAAAAGAAAGGCAGAGCTGGAGGCATCACAATTCTGGACTTCAAGTTCTATTACAAAGTTGTAGTGATTAAGACAGTATAGTACTGGCACAAAGATGGCACATAGATCACAGGAACAGTGTAGAAAACCCAAAAATGGTCCCACAACTATATGGTTAACTAATCTTCAACAAAGCAGGAAAGAATATTCAATGGATAAAAGATAGTCTATTCAACAAATGGCGTTGGGAAAACTGGACAGCAACATGCAAAAAAACAAAAACAAAAACAAAAACAAAGAAACCTGGACCAGTTTCTTATACCATACACAAAAAATAAATTCAAAATAGATGAAAGACTTAATGTGAGACCTCAAACCATCAAAATCCTAGTGGAGAACATAGGCAGCAACCTCTTTGGCATCAGCCTTAGCAACTTCTTACTACATATGTCTCCTGAAGGAATAAAAGCGAAAATAAACTATTGGGGCTTCATCAAAATAAAAACCTTCTGCACAGCAAAGGAAACAATCAACAAAACTAAAAGGCAACCTATGGAATGGGAGAAGATATTCACAAATGACATATCAGATAAAGGGTTAGTACCCAAAATCTATAAAGAACTTATCAAATTTATCAACCAAAATCCAAATAATCCAGTTATAAAATGGGCAGAAGACATGAATAGACATTTTTCCAAAGAAGACATCCAGATGACTGACGGATGTGAAAAGATGCTCACCATCATTCATCATCAGGGAAATACAAATCAAAACTTCAATGAAATATCACCTCAAACCTATCAGAATGGCTAAAATTAACAACACAGGAAACAACAGATGTTGGAAAGGATGTGAAGAAAGGGGAACTCTCTTACACTGTTGGTGATGCAAACTGGTACAGCCACTCTGGAAAACCATATGGAGGGTCCTCAAAAAGTTAAAAATTAGAGCTACCCTATGACCCAGCAATTGAATTACTAGGTATTTACTTAAAGGCTACAAAAATACTTATGTGAAGGGATACATGCACCCTGATGTTTATAACAGCATTACCAACAATAGCTAACTTATGGAAAGAACCCAAATGTCCATCAACTGCTGAATGAAGAAGAGGTGGTGTATGTATATATACACACACACACACACACATATATATATATGTATATATACATACACAGACACACACACACTGGAATATTACTCAGCCATAAAAACAATGAAATCTTGCCATTTGAAACAATGTGGATGGAACTAGAGTGCATAATGCTAAGTGAAATAAGTCAGAAAAATACCATATGATTTCACTCCTATGTGGAATTTAAGAAACAAAACATATAAATATAGGAGAAATTAAAAAAAATAGGCAAACTAGACTCAACTACAAAGAATAAACTGAAGGTTGCTAGAGGGGGATGGGCTAAATGGGTGACGGGTATTAAGGAGGGCACTTGAGCACAGGGTGTTGTATGTAAGTGATGAATCAATAAATTCTACCCCTGAAACTAATATTATAGTGTATGTTTACTAACTGGAATTTAAATAAAAACTTGAAAAAAAGAAAAAAAAAGATTCTCAAGGTATATAGAAATCCTGACACATATGCATATAGAAATTTATAGCTAGTATAACAATATCATATTGATTATTAGCTGTTTGAATACTTGATACAAAAACATGAGATTCTTGTATAACTTTGTTAAACCCATTCAGTTCCATGTTTAACAACAAAAACAAAAAAATCTAGAAACTACATCACAGAGTCTGACTTACATATTTTATTTTGATTTTGCACTCTTGATTATTTATTTATTTTTTATTAATTAATTTATTTATTCAAGAGAGATGCGGGGCTCAATCCCAGAACTCAGGTATCATGACCTGAGCCAAAGGCAGATGCTTAATAGATTGAATCACCCAGATGCCCCTGTGTACTTGATTATTTAAAATATTCATTCAATTCACTTGAATCATTCTAAATAGCCAGGATAAAAGAAGGGTGGAAAATCTAGTCCTTGTTTATTTTTATCAGATGTTTATACCACTGACCTGGATCCAGAAGTTGCAAATAAATTTTCCCAACTATTCAGTAATTTTACATATAATTTAAAATTTTATATCCTAACTCTTAAACATTCATTTTTCCCTTTCATAGTTTCTATTTTCTATTTTCTATACTGGTGTATAAATGAGAAGTTTATAGGCTCCAGTGTAAAAATTATTCTTGCCAAAATATACTGAAAATTATTGGATATACTGGAAAAAAAGCCAGGTTTTGAGTTCCTGAGAAGAAACTTGTGAGAGTTGAATTGGTTTCCAGAAATAATTTTTAAGAATAATTTCTTATTTTCTTGTTTTGTTTTTATTGTACTTAGTGTTTGTTTACCCAAATGATTAGAGAGAAGGAAGAGGAAGCCAGAGAACATGGCTGAGTGGCTCACCATATTTTAGTAACAGAGTATATTATATATAATATTATGTAATTTATCTGTGCAGTGAAATAACTGCTTTCTCCTCCTCAAGATTTAGTAAAGTCAGCCATATACAAAGACAATTTAAAAAGAATTGAAACACATATTATATTATTATTATGTGTGTTTTTACCTGATGCCCTTACTTGATTATAAGAACTTACAGACCATTCTATTTTAAATTGTCCTTTATTTCCTGAAGTACCAAGTAATAATTCAACAATTATTTGTCCAGTGGAATTATATATTGGATTTTATATCTTTTCAAGATATATTTGGCTTTTAAACATGGTGGTTTATGAGATTTAAGTCATTTTTCTTAGCAGTCAATACAAAACATGGAAATAAGTCAGGTGTTACAAAATTTACTGTCAAATGGGTGTAAGATTTAAGTTTTCATAGTTCTATATTTCTTTTTTTATTCATTAAAAGGGTATATCAACAAATATTTTTGTGGAGGGCATATGTGTGAAGTAGATGTATACATACATATGCAGTAAGCATATGCATGTTTGCAATGAGGAGCTGTTTTTAATCTCTGTGTAACTATTCTTCACTTTGGCCTATGCCCTGATTGACTCCTGTAGCTCTGGTAGGACAATCATATGACCCTGATATCCTGGCCTCAAGGATGATACCATGGCCTAAGTTATGCTTACTAGATTCTATTACCAATGATATATGTTTTGAATAAACATATCTAAGGGCAGAAGTCATCTGAAAGGCATACCCAAGAGAAAAGTCTAATGGATTTTCCAAATTCCTCCACTACTAGAGATATATTATCAGATTGATTAATTTAGTTACCTGACATTCTTCATATATACAATATATATTTTGAAAAGAACTACTATAATGTTAACAACAGCAAACTCTGGAGAACTCTGGAGAATGGAATAATGAGTTTAAATTCATTTTTTTCAGTGTGGCTATAGTTTTTGCAATAGAATCCATTACATTTTTAAAAAAGATTTATTTATTTTAGAGAGAGAGTGTGTGCTTGTGCACAAGTGGGGGAGTGGGTAAACAAACACTAAGTACAACAAAGACACAAGAAGAAAATAAGAAATCATTCTTACCAACTATTTATGGAAACCAATTCAGCACTCACAAGTTGAGTGGGAAGCTCCATGCAGGGCTCTATCCCAGGACCCTGACATCTATCACAACCTAAGCTAAAATCAATTGGGATGCTTAACCCACTGAGCCACCCAGGCATTCTGTATCCATTACATTTCTATCTTGTTTAAAAAAGTAGCATGATAGGGTTTTCTATATACAGTATGTAGGAAGAATAAATCTATTTCTCTTTTCATATATCCTATGCTTTTGTAGAGTTAAAAATACAAACAAAATAGAAAGTTAAGAAAACCTGAGTATATAAAATTCTTTGAATAGTCTGGAAAGATTATTATATAATTAAAATGCAAAAACAAGTAGTAAAGTTAAACATGTGATAATTTTTTTTAGTAAAGGAAGGAAATCCAGAGCGGTACTACCACAAAAATACAAACAGTCTTTCTTGGTAACAGACTATTTATTCAAATGAAAAGATTTTGGTAAAAGTGGACAGTGTAGTTAAGGCCATTCTCTCTGTACTGAAGTGGAATTTAACTGAATTAATTACAAATATGAATTGAGTCGGAAATTATGAATTCCTATACCAGTTCTAGCACTCACTGGCCATTTGATTCAAGAAAACTCTCTCAACTCATCTTTCTATTTTGTTTGTACTTTTAGAAGGTGCACACTTAAATAGTAACCAGTAATTTGGCATCATACTTGCATCGTAATTGATTTATAAGATTCTTTCTTCCCTAAGAGTAAACTCTGCCTTCAGCTTATATCTTTGCACTGTGAAAAGCACCTAACATATACTGGATTTCTAATTAATATTTTATGAGGAGGAAAGAAAGAAGAGAGAGAAAAATGATTCTTTTATTCATTGGCTTTAAAAAAATTGTCAATTTTATAACTACAGAAACTTAGGAAATAACTGGTTTTCCCCCATCTTTTTCTCTCTCTCTGGTAGACATTTCAGATTAAAAATTGGCAGGCTCTTTCCTATTTACATCTCTAAATTTAGCGGCTTTCTTGGTCTCCAATATAATTCTTTCCTTTTAATCTTTCAATTTGAAAATATTTTCAAGCTTGGAAAAGTTTTAAGTATAAAAAAGCATATAAATATATCACATACGCTCTCTCAGATTTCCTAATTTTTAACATTCACCATATTCATCTTATTTTCTGTCAATGTATTGGTATATAAATATCTACCTACTTACCTATCTCTCTATATACAAAATATTTGTCTGAAAGACTTACGATGCAGGTATGATGCCAAATTACTGGTTACTCTTTAGGTGTGCACCTTCTAAAAGTACCAGTGTTTCCATTTATCACAATAGTACAACCAGGGACGCCTGGGTGGCTCAGTAGGTGAGCATCTGCTGTCAGCTCAGGGAGTAATCCCCCGTTTGGGCTCCCTGTGGGGAGCCTGCTTCTCCCTCTGCCTATGTCTCCACCTCTCTCTGTGTGTCTCTCATGGATGAATAGATAAAATCTTTAAAAGAAAATAGTACAACCATCAAAATCAGGATATTTTCACTGGCAAAATTCTATTATCTATTCCAAGGATGTTAAAATGATTCTGAGAATTCTAATATTTGATTTTATAGGTTCAAAATCATGCATTGCATTTAGTTGACATGTCTTTTTAGTGTTCTTCAGTTTGGAGCACTTCCTAAATTGCCCTTTATCTTTTAGTACTTTGTCATTTTTTACTCAAACAGGCACTTAATTTGTAGAATGCCCCTCAACTCAAGAGATTTGTCTGATCATTATTTGATTCAGTATATGCTCCATATTTATTTAAAAGCCATGCCATACGTAATTATATTATCTACAAAATCATCATATTGCTTTAAAGGTATACCAAATTAAGAAAATAGATAAAAGATATATAGAGGAGAGTGACATCAGTTTCATATGATAATTACAAACTATTTGTTATTTGTGGAATGCTTATAAGTCTGTTTGGGTCAAACAACTGATCCTAATGGTAATGACCTGACTTACTCAGTCTATCTTATTTAGGGATAATTTTCATATACATCAGAAGAACAGAACCAGTTTATTCCCTAAAATGGTGAGAATAAAGTACCAATTCCCAGCATATAATTTTGTATAGAAGGTTTCATTCCTGACTGGATGATGCCTTTCTCCTGACATACAGTTTTCTTAATTACCCTGAATGTAAGATGGCTGTTTATATTTGGTAATCATTCAAAAGAAGTTCCTTAATCAAACTGCTCTTCATTTATGCAAAGATTGTAACAGTTTGTTATTTGCTTTATTGAGAACTTTGAGATCTTTAGGTTCCTTATGATCACTATGCCAATTACTTCTCTGTAATTAAAGATAATGAAACTTTGATAATGACTTTGCCACCTATGATACTCAAGATAATAGGCTGGTAGAAAAATATCAATAGTTACATGACATTGTTGTGAATGGTAATTGATATAACTGTGGCATGCTAATAAGAGCATAGCAGCTGTCTACTTCTTCAAGTGTGTGTGAACCCTAACCCATGACAGCTGTGCTGGGTAAAGATATTGAACATTAGTCTGACTCAAATATAAAATTACTTCAAAATCAGCTTGAGTCATATATGAGTTAGGAGTTCAGGCTGAAAAAGTGCTCAATAAAGACATTATAAATCAATAAGTTTTTTTTTTTTTTCTGTTGTCTACAAGTACTCTCTAATTAGGTGCATCAAAAAAAGAGGATAAAATATTCTGATAATAGGAATCACTTTTACGTTGTATTTTGGTTTTGCTTTTCATCTTCATGGATAAATGGAATTTCCAAAAACTGTTGTACATATTCCAAAGCATTGATTATTTCTCAGATGCTTTTTATTTTTTAATTGAAAAAAAAAAAAAAAGCTGTAATCCCAACAGTGTCTCTGCATGAAACCTGGAAAATCTACAAGATGTGGTTAAGAATAAATGTCAGAAGCTAGGTAAATTTTAGGAAAGTTGTCAGTGAGGTACAATTTAGAACCAGGAATCAGTGATTTTGGAGACCATTTCTTCCCTTTTATATTTCAACTTGCATATAATATTTTTTGTAAACCCCTTTTGTGGGCACCTGGGTGGCTCAATTGTTGAGCATTTCCCTTTGGCTCAGGGCATGATCCCAGGGTCCTGGGATCAAGTTCCATAACAGGCTCCCCTTAGGGAGTCTGCTTCTCCCTCTGCCTATGTCCTTGCCTCTCTCTCTCTGTGTCTTTCATGAATAAATAAAATCTTTAAAAAAACACAAAACCAACTTTTTGACATATATTATCTCTACACTTTCCTTTACCCTTTACAAACAGGCATTCTTGCAAAGAAAGGCACTATTTTTGAATCACCCCCTATCTCAAGTAAAAAAGGCATTTCCTCTTATAATCCAATTGAAAAATATCTTTATAATGAACTTTTACTTTTGGATTAGATTTATTGTTTCTTCATCCCTTGTTTCCATGACATACTATTTTTTTCCTGGAACATATTTTCATTTATCCAGTATAAACTTTTATCTTGATAACCTTATAAAAATATAGAAGAACTAAAAAACCCCTACTTCCTACCATTTGTAGTACACTAACTTCAATTTTATAAGTATCTCTTATAGTCTTCTTCATGTCCTTTATCCCTCAACTTCTTGGCTTCTCTCATCTGTACTTTTATGATATTAAAATGGAAAACATTAATACTCATTATGAATAAATACACTAATCTTTGTCTAAAAGTTGGTTCTAAAGTCTAAAAAGGAATATATATTCAACATTTACCTTATATTGATATGAATATAATGTTCACTTTTGTATCAGACAGCTGTTGTATATGACAAGCAACCACAAAATCTCATAACCAATGAGCATTTCTTCCTTACTAACTCATCTGTATGTTACCTGGAGTTCAATGGAACATAGGTGGACTCAGCTTTCTTCAGGTCTCAAGTTTGGACTGGCTGTTCCCATATCCTAGTACAGTAAGGCTGGCTACCTAAGGAAGAGTTTTCTCATGGAGGTGGGGGAAATGTGAGAGGAAAACCTGACAGGAAACACACTTTAAAGATTTTTCTTTGTTATAACCGCTAACATTGCTTTAACCAAAACAAACCGCTTGGCCAAGTCCAAAGTAAAGGGGTGGTGAGACACATTCCGACCTTACTAAAGCAATGACAAGTCTGTTAATGTATACTCTAAAATTGTAGTAAAAAAAAAAAGACAAATAATTCAATGTAACAAAATTATATAATTGCATACTCAAGTAAAATGTTACAACTATATTTCCTTCCCACCCCAAAATTTATTTTTTCATTTTTTCTTTTGTCATGCAACTTCATGCTTAAAGTAGTTGTAGCTATCAAGTGTAATATCTATTTGTAGAATTATTTTCCTTGAACCAATCCAGTCTGAGACTCATCTCTCTTCATCTTTCTCATCTTTTTAATGATTTTTCTCTAGCTCTGCACTGAAGCTATCATTTCCAGAAATCTTACCTTTTTTTTCAATTGTAGATTAAATGTAGCATTTCTTGGTCCAAAGTCTTTATCTTTATTAGGTTGCCATCTTAATTTTCTGAAGCTCATTCTCAAGTAAACCCTTAAGAAAGTACATTAGAGTTAAGGTACACATACTGAGAAGGGCTAATATGAAATATCCTTTAATTTGCCTTTATGCTTGATTGAAAGTTTGGTGGACATCTAAGTTAGATTAAAAAATTAAAATATTTATTAAAAATTAACTGATGAGAACTATGATACTCTATGTAACTTTTGTTCTCTGTATTTGACCTATATATGTTCTTTTATGAAAAATATAAGGGTCTTATTTTTTTAAGATTTATTTGTTCATGAGAGACACACACAGAGAGAGAGAGGCAGAGATATAGGCAGAGAGTGAAGCAGGCTCCCTATGGGAGCCTGATGTAGAACTCGATCCCAGGACCTCAGGATCATGACCTGAGCCGAAGGCAGATGCTCCACCACTGAGCCACCCAAGCATTTCTAAGGTTCTTCTTATAAACAAATATTTTAGATTTCATGGTGATAAGTTTCTAAATATGATACTGGGTTAATATCAAAGTTATATCTTTGATCATTTTTATCTTAAGGAAGTTTACTTCTTTCCTCATATACTTAAAAAAAAGATGAACAGACAAACATCCTTGTGTTAATAGGCATAATACTCTGGGGAAAGTTTTCTTTCTGTGTCTGTTACCAAGTGAATATATTTTCAACCTGGTCAGTGGTCTTTTCCTTGCTTTCTAATAAGTAAGTGTGTAAGATTTTATATTGTTCTGGATCTTGGTGAGAAGACAAAGACACCAGTTGCAAAAAACCCATTAATGTCATTATGTCTGTTATTCAACTCCATTTATGCTTCTAGAATGTAGTGTTTCAACAACTTGAGTTTCTTAATAGTTTACTCATACTATCGGGTAGATTGCACATACAAATGTTGGACATCTTTTGTACTTGTTGCTTTTGTTTGAATATATATAATCCTATTAAAACGAGTTTATCTATAATATAATTGATTCATATATATTTACATTGAATATTTTTTCCTGATGAAAATTCTCCAACCTACTCACCTCCCAGTTATTCTCTGAACTGTAACTAGTGTGATCTTTTGAGAAGCAGTTTATATAAATTTACTGTATGTTACCAAACTTTTAATATGTCTTTCAACTGCCTTAAAAGTAACATTGAAATCCAATATCAAGATGTACAGATTCCTCCATGACCCAGTCTCTGTCAACCAATGCACCTCGTCTGTGTTCAGTCTTCTCATAAAAATCTGATTCCTCTCTAATCTGCCTACCGTACCCTCATTTTCACTGCCCAGCTGTATCTAACATACAAATAATTCCATATCTTCTTCCCTCTTTTGTATTTTATTTTATGTATTTATTCATGAGAGACACACAGAATGAAGCAGAGATATAGGTAGAGGGAGAAACAGGCTCCTTGCCTGATGTGGGAGCTGATCCCAGGACCCCAGGATCACGACCTGAGCCAAAGGCAGATGCTCAACCACTGAGTCACCCAGGCGTCCCTTCTTCCCTCTTTTTGGAAGAAAATGTTCCATGACACCACTTTCAGTGCCAGCAGCCTCTTTTCTCTGCTTCAGCTGCTACCCCAAATATCCCTGCCCATTCATTAAATAGTCTCACTTGGGGCTTTTATACTTAAAATATCTCTTTCCTGACTGTTAGACTAAACTGCTTTTTTCTCTTTTATGTTCCAACCATGAATTTATATCTTTGACATAAGACCAATGCATTTTTAGATTCTGAAATTTTCCATTTTCAAAATTAAAAATTTTGACTCCTTTACTACTATGTTGATGGTATACTTTTTTAGTTTTTTCATTTATAGTTTTTATCTGTGAATAGTCCATAACCCCAAAAATTCTAATCTTCTAGAAAATAATTGTGCATCCTTTTATTTCTATTTCCTTTCCCCCCAGCTTTATTGAGGTATAACTGACATAAAACTATAATATATTTAAAGTAAACTATGAGATGATTTTATATAGGTGTACACTATGAAATGATTTAGCACATCAATCCTCTCACATAGATAACTTTTTTTTTGTTGGTCATGGTGAGAGTGTTTAAGATCTATTGTCTTAGTAAATTTCAGGTATACAATATGGTACTACGATAGTTACCATGCTGTACATTAGAGCATCAGATCTTATTTATCTTATAACTAAAAGTTATGCATATGGGACTTCAAACTGATTTCTAAATAGAGTTGATGGAGAAAATCATGATAACTACTAATATCTTGATAGCAGCAAACAGCAAAACTGGAAGAGATAAGAAATCACAGTGATCCATTTAAACATGAGGAACATTAAGTAAATGTTTTACACATATCGCTTTATTTAGTTTCCATTTTATTTTAACTTATTTAAAGAGCTTATTTTTGAATGGCTAATATATATATGTAAATATATTGTATATTTTTCTATATGCTATATTTATATACTTATAAATATATATATAGTATATATAAAATGGAATATTATCAGCCACAAAAAATGAAATCTTGCCATTCCTGACAGCATGGATGAATGTAGAGGATATAATGCTAAATGAAATAACTCAGATAGGAAAAACAAATACTATATGACTTCAATTATATGTGGAATTTAAAAAACAAAATAAATACAATCAGAAATTTATATGCAAATACAGAAAACAAACAGGAGGTTGCCAGAGAGGGGGAGACAGAGAGTGGGTGAAATAGGTGAAGAAGATAAGGAGATACAAACTTCCAGTTATAAAATAAATAAAGGATGAAAAATATATCATGAGCAATATAGTCAATAATATTGTAATGATTTTGTATGGTGACAGATGGTATTTACCTTTTTCATGGTGAGCATATCATAGTGTGTCTAATTGCTGCATCGTTATAGTATAATATTTTATGTCAGCTATACTTCAAAATAATTTAATTTAAAAAAATTTAAAAAGTTTTTTTCAGAGTTTTGGATTCACAGCCAAATTGAAAGGAAGAGACAAAGATTTCCTATATAGTCCCTGCATAGATTTAGATAGATATACATGCAGAGACTCCCCCATTATCTACATCCCTTACAAGAGTACTAGATTTGTTACAATTGGTCAATCTACATAGATGCATCATAATCACCCAAAGTCTATAGCTTACATTAGGGCTTTTTCTTGATGTTTTACATTCTATGGGCTTGTATAAAGATATTTATCCACCTTTATAGTGTCATATAGAGTATTTCCAATGCCTTAAAATTATTTTGTGTTCTATTTATTCATACTTCATCTCCTTGAACTCCTGCAAACCATTGACCTTTTTAATGCCTCCATAGTTTTTGCCTTTTGCAAAATGTCACATAGTTGGAATTATACAGTATATAGCCTTTTCAGACTGGCTTCTATCACTTAGCAATATGCATTTACATTTCTTTTATATCTTTTCATTTTTTTCAGGACTGAATAATATTTCATTGTCTGGATGTACCTTAGCTCACCCATTTATGTACTAAGTAAAATCTTGGTTTCTTCCAGACTTTGACAATAATGAGTAAAGCTAGTGTAAATATCCATATTCAGACTTTTGTATGGGTAGAAGTTTCAACTCCTTTGAAAAATGAAGGTGGGAAATTCCTAGATTATATGGGAAGAGTATGTTCAGTATTATAAGAAGCCGTCAAACTGTCCTCCAAAGTGTACCATTTTGCATTCCCACCAGCAATACAAGAATTTTGGTTGCTCCACATTCTTGTCAACATTTGGTGTTGTCAGTGCTTTAGCTTATGTCATTCTATGTGTGTAGTGGTGTCCCAAATTTGTTTTAATTTGCATTTCCTTAATGACATATGATATGGGGCATTTTTTCATAATGCTTATTTGCCATATGTAGATCTTTACTGGAATGCTTTAGTCAATTTGGACTACTATGACAATAACCATATATTGGGTAGCATATAAACAACAAAAATTAGTTTTCACTATTATGGAGGTTGGAAGTCCAAGATTATGCTGTGATTTTTGTCTCTATGAAGCAGAATTCAACCAGATAAAATAAATAGACCAAAAAAGTGTTTTATTATTTTTAGAAGAATCTGGTATTTTGCTAAATGGACAATTGAGGAAAAGGAGAATGTGATAGATAATTACCTGTGGAAATTACCTATAATTACCTGCACATTATATATGTGTAGAGTTGTATGTAATTGGTTTTATCACAGCAAGTAGTGTGACCTCTAGCCTCATTCAAGTGTCAGAGTGGGTAGAGGCAGGTGGAAAGTAAACTATTTAAAAATAAGAGAGAATTATTTTTTATATATTTTATTTGTTTCTTTGAGAGAGAGAGAGAGAGAGATTGGGAGGGGTAGAAGAAGAAGTAAGCTCTCAACTGAGCAGGGAGCCTCATTGGGGCTTGATCCCAGTATCCTGGGATCATGACCTGAGCTGAAGGCAGATACTTCACTGATTGAACCACCCAGGTGCCCCAAGAGAAAATAATTCTTAAAGTAGTAACCTCAGAGAAAATGAGAATAAATTCACTTTGAACTAGCAAGATCATTAAAAGAGTTCAAAATCATGTAAGACAGAGAATGATGAATAGAAATGTAGCTTGTTGTTTGATATATTCATATTAAATATTATGGAAATTTAAAGTATAACAGATTTAAGGTGAAGCTGGATCAGAAAATTTTCATGGAAAACATCTATTTCTTTTTTTAACAACTCTATCCATTTTATGCTACCTCTATTTTTAACTCTCCATAAAGACTGAAACAGATTCACTTGTATAACATTTGCTTTATTTTTATTAAAAACAAATTTCTTGGTCAATCTTTAAATCTACAGGTAACACAGGTAAAGTAATTAATTCTTACAAATCAAAGAGTTTATCTTGAAATTAATGTTAGTTTAAACTATATAAATTTGAATTGAGATTGACTTTTTAACTCTTTAAAAAAACCTCATAGAGTTTTAAGATTTGGATTATTTCATATTCATATATTCAATATATTCATATTATAAAATTGAATTATAAAATTTCTAAAAATAGTGAAGCCATCTAAAAGAATTGACAAACTGATAAGAAATTTAATCCAGAGAAATGTAGGTCCCGTTTATGCATATATCTAGAGGCAGTTTTCACCTAGCAAACTATAAATTACACATAAAAAACTCGAACTAGACTTTGTCAGCCAATATAAACCCGTTTCAAAGTCAAATAAGGATTTGTGTCTGTCCCAAGATATTTAGTAACTATAGAGAAAAGACACTAACTTTAGAGAGGATAATCTTGGCAAAAACCTTATTAACTAATTGATTGAAACCAACATCACCAGTAATTACCTGGTGATAAAATATAACATGATGCATTAAGAAGGACACATAGTTTTTGTGGCCCCCTGGAAAAATATTTTAGTCCGATACTATGAGAACTCCAAACAAATCTAATTTGAGGAACATTCAGCAAAATAACTAGCTATTGCACTTTGGAAGTATTAAGATGATGAAACAAAGATCTAATCAAGAACAATTACCGATTGCAGAAGACTAAAGAAAACAAAAGTGAACAAATACAGTGTGGGATTTTGAATGACATCCTGGAGCATGGGGAAAAAAGTGGTAGAAAAACTGGTGAAATTCCAATATAGTCTTTAATTTTGATTAAAGTCTTTAATTTTGATTTTGGTTCTGAAAATTTTACAAAATTATGTAAGATGTTAACTTTGGGGGAAGATGAATAAGGAATATATAGCAACTTTCTTCTTTTTTAAGATTTTATTTATTCATTCATGAGAGACATACAGAGAGGTAGAAACATAGGCAGAGGGAGAAGCAGACTCCTCATGGGGAGCATCTCTCTTATTTTTATACTTTTAAGTCTAAATACAGTTTAAAGTTTAAAAAAGTTTTTAGGGATCCCTGGGTGGCTCAGCGGTTTGATGCCTGCCTTCTGCCCAGGGTGTGATCCTGGAGACCAGGGATCAAGTCCCACATCAGGCTCCTTGCACAGAGCCTGCTTCTCCCTCTGCCTGTGTCCCCGCCTCTCCCCCGCGCCCCCTCCCCCACTCTGTCTCTCATGAATAAATGAATAAAATCTTTAAAAAAATAAATAAATAAATAAATAAATAAATTTTTAGGGTGAGGCAACTATAGGAATTGCAGAAAGGATAAATTTTGTCAGGAGTTAGTGTAAGGGTGGGATTGATTACAGAATAGTAACAGGAGGGAATTCCTTTTGATTGTGAAATTATCTTGATTATGATGATGGTTACATGACTGCTTTTGCCAAGATGCATAGAAAGGTGAACCATTGTATTCTTGTATATATTTTATAAACAAACAGACATAAAAGAAAAAAAAAAACCAAATAGTCAAAGAAAACATTTGCAGCAGATATGTCAAGAATGAAAAATAAATAAAAGAAGTATTAATATAAAGCTTGATACCTGAACAGCAATTTCATTTCATTGCAAATGACAGCTAGAAAAATAATTGTGATAATTATTCACCATCTTAGTTATTAATTAGGTGTAATTTTAGTGCAATATAGTGATAGAATAATTTTAAATATAAATATTCAATTATTTAAAGATTTGGTTAGTCATGGTCAGTAAGTCATTGTATTTGATAAAACATTTAAATATATATATATATCATGAGGCTATAAAATTAATCCATTGATTCAGTGTTTTTGAGTCTTCTTAATTTTATTTCACCAACTTTTGGGTAAATATAAGGTGCATTTCTATTATGTACCAGATTCTATGATATTCCATGGACCTACAATGGTGCTGGACAGACCTAAAGTTAAAATGCTAAGTAGGACAATAAGTTGATGCAAAACTCTATGCTGCAAACAAGAAACAATGCAAAAAGATGTGAGATACACACACACACACACACACACACACACACTTGAGTTTGTGCCAGTTGACAGAATGAAAAGGTACTTTGAAGTCAGAATTGAAAGTTTAGGCTGTTATCAAATCAGTTAGTGGTGTTTGGACCCGGATATTAGCCCCTACAGCTGGGAACTGGGATTGTAATGCACAGTAGTAGAAATGGTCTTTCACAGTGTGGCAAGACTTAGCACTCAAACTGCTGGTTACTTGTGTAATTGTAAATGATCTGATCTTTCTGCATGAAGGAAATCACAAATACTTCATTCAATAGCTCTGTAGAAATGGTGTGCAGTATTACTGATACTTTAAGATCTAAATAGGTTTCAATGTGTTCTGTGAGAAAGCTCAAGTTAAAGTGTGCTGGGTGTATTGTTTGCTCCTTATAATCTGCTATACCACAGTTTCTTTCTTGCTTTCTACCTGAGAGACTAATTGGGTGAACTACAGTAATGAGGCTGGTCTCACTACAGCTTCTGGTAGTTTAAATGCTGTGGAAAACTCTGGCTGAAGAACACAGAGAGTGGGAAAAGTTAAGTTGGGGCATTTAATCCAACAGCTAATCTTTCAGAGAATTGAGAAATTTAGGAAGAAAAAGAAAAGATACTCAGATAACTGAATTTCAGCTAAACAATGAATGTTTTAAAGTTAAAGTATGCCCATGTAATATTTGAGAAATACTTATACTAAAAGAGTTGTTTGTCTGAGATTCAAAGTTAACTGAGAATCCTGTATTTCATCTGGAAACCTTCCTTCAGAGTGTTGTTGGCTTTGCAAAATCCTTCCAAGACTTTGTGATGTGATGGTAGTGTTAACTAACCTTAGAGCAGTAAAGTTTTTGCATTTTGCGATATATGTGTGTCAAATCAACACATTGTACTCCTTAAACTTACACAATATGTCAAGTATGTCTCAACAAATCTAGGGAAAAATAGATCATGACTATTATCAAGGCAACTTACAAACAGTTCCTTTATTTGGATTCAGGTATTTTTGAATTCTCTTTTAACTCTGTTAGGAAATGCCAATCTAGCTGTCTGATGAAAAAAAGCTTGCATATTTTCTGGCAATATCATTAAGAAACGTTTCTCAGGCATTGAATTTTAATTAAAAAAATGCATTTTCTGTATCACCCTTAAGTTCAAGTAAAGTAGAAAAGTAGGAAGTAAAACAGTATTCTTAGATTCAAATTAGCCAACATTTTATAAATCCTGTATTTCTTTGATCTGATGAGTTGCTTTTGGCCCTAATTACAACAGGGTTGTTTCTTTTGGTATGTCTTTGACCATTGACACTCTTCATATGAATTGATAAATAGATAGCATATAAATCTGGAAATATAACATCCAATCTTAGATTCCATTTATTACAAGTTAGTAAGGCTCTGAGACCTCAAATTGAGGAGTCTTAAAAATTGTCTAGAAGTAGATGATCTTGGGCTAAGGGCAAGATGAATCAACACTTTCAAGTCAGGACAATATTGGCACAAAATAAGAAGCTTCCATCCACAATAACAGAAAAATAGTCTTGTTCTGAGACCTGTGCTATTCCTTTTTTTCTGTTTACTTTGTTATAAATATTTATATTTTATTTAAATGAAGCTTAACAATTGCCTAAAAAGGTTTTCCAAGGTTGTGTTATACGCTGACATGTCTATCACACCCTTAACTCCCCTCAGTCTTTCCTGTCATGTGAAGAAGCCACTTATCTATACATTTTTCTGAATCCTGTCTTTATGATTGTTGAATCTATTTACTTTCATTTGTGCTCCTGATAAACATCTAATTTATGTTTCATTAAATAATATGGAAGGGAAAATCTCTACAACAGGTTTGTGTGTGTGTGTGTGTGTGCGTGTGTATACTGAAATTATTCTCCCATCAACTCCAACTTTCAATCTTGTAATAATTGGATCCTCACCACAAATCACCAGAATGCTTCTTTATAAGCATTCCACCCTGTGGGCATAGCTGAGCTCACCAGGGGGAACAACTGTTATAAGAGCTTTCTCACCACAGTAGCCAGTCTGTTCTTTTCAGAGATCCTCCAGCCTGCTTATCAGGAATTATTCATTTCTACTAAGAGAATCTACTAATCTTGAGGATGGATAATTGGTTTATCCCTGTTGTGAAAAATTGTATGGTATATTCTTCACCAGGGTATTAATTCTTAAGTGGAAAGCAGACTTTCAGTTGACTACTATGGCATGCAACGTGCCTAGTGTTTATGCTACAGTTATTAGAGAGTTCCATTTATTAAAACTCCCTATCTCACCAGGGGACTATGTTTCCCTAGGAATTACATCTGGAAATCTCCAAATTAACGTAAGCACAGAGTACTCAGGATTACTACCTAGAGAGATAATAAACTTTTTTCATATGCACAATTTGGGCTGCTTTTCCAACAGCAAGAATACAAAAAACAAGAAAATTTGAACCAGAACTTATTAATATCCTGGCCTAAGTAGAAAGAAAGAAAAATAAGGAAAGAAAGAAAGAGAGAAAGGGAGAAAGAAAGAAAGAAAGAAAGAAAGAAAGAAAGAAAGAAAGAAAGAAGAAAGAAAGAAAGAAAGAAAGAAAGAAAGAAAGAAAGAAAGAAAGAAAGAAGAAAGAAAGAAAGAAGAAAGAAAGAAAGAAAGAAAGAAAGAAAGAAAGAAAGAAAGAAAGAAAAAAGAAAGAAAGAAAATGGACTAATTTTATTCTAGAGGCCTAGCTTACATTTATTAACCAGGGTTCATTCACTGATCTGAATTATTTTTGTGAGACAAGAGAGTTAATAGTGTTTCATGTGTCATCAGTATAAATAGCACTGGTCAGGTGAAACAATATGCATCTAAACTTAAAGAAAAAATCCACCTGACTTCCTAAGATTAAACTCAACTGCTCAATAAGACATGTTATTATGGCCTAGGCTTACCAATAGATATGTGTACTCATTTACTTTTAAAGGGACTCAAAATCAATTTGCTTGTAATTATTTCTCTTATTTTAGTTGATTTTTACATCTATTCAGTCTTAAATGTTAGTAATAAACTATTTCCTATCAGATGATTTAAGAGCTCCTGCTACAATAAAATAAGAAAAGAATGCTAAGGAATTATCTTGGACCAACTAAAGATAACATTTGTATAATCTTCCGATGATAAGACCACCAGGATTTTTTATTCATGTGAAATTAAATACCATAATATTCAACCTTTCAAGTACAAATCAGTGTTTTTTAGTGTATTGATAAAGATATGCAACCATGACCATTATCTATTTTTGAACATTTTCTACTTGTTTTTTTTTTTGAACATTTTCTACTTGTATAAATTGTTGTGTATATTCCTTAGAAAAACGTCTCTTCAAAAAAAAAAAAAAAAAAAGAAAAACGTCTCTTCAGATTTTTTGCCCATTTTAAAATTTGCTTGTTGGTATTTTATTGTAGAGTTGTAGTTCTTTCTATATTCTAGGTCCTACATACTTTAATCAGCTATGTAATTACAAATATTTTCCCCATTTTATAGGATGGTTTTCATTTCATTAATGTCTTTTGAAACACATTTTTAAAATAAAGTCCAATTTATATCTGCTCTTCACCTATGGTTTTTCTGTAATATTTAAGAAGTCTTAGTCTAACCCAAAACCATGAAGATTTACTCATGTATTTTCTTCTAAGAGTTTCATACTTTTATCTTATATTTGGGTTTGTGACTCATTTTTTTTTTAGGTGGGCACAGTGATGGCAGGTTTATGACTCATTTTGAGTTAATTTTTGTATTTGGTGGGAGGTAAGGATCTAGCTTCATGCTTCTGCATATAAATATCCATTTGTCCCAGAACATTAGTCAAAATGACTGTTTTCCTCCATTCAATTACCTTAGCTCTCTAGTTGAAAATCACTGGTCACTAACAGAAGGCCAAATTGTGTGAGCCCAAAATTAATAGAATTGCAAAGAGGAATAGATGAATACACTATCATAGTTGAAGATTTCAAAACTCCTTTATGAGAAATGGACATATCCAGCAAGGAAAAGCAGTAAGGGCATAGGTGAAGTCAACAATTAATAAACTGGATTATTTGACATCATTCTTTTTAAGCTACATAGAACATTTATCAAGGTAGGGCTACATTCTGGACCATAAAACACAACTTAAAAAATTTACCTTGTTTTCTTTTTTTAAAGAGGGCGAGAGAGTAGGGGGAGGGGCAGAGGGAGAGAGAGAATCTTAAGCAGGCTCCATGACCAGCACAGAGACCCACATGGGGCTCAGTCTCATGATCCTGAGGTCATGACCTGAGCTAAAATCAAGAGTTGGACACTTAACCACCAGAATCATGCAGGTGCCCCCACAACTTAAAACATTTAAAAGAATAGAAATAATACAATGTCTTTCTTTCATTTTATAATGAGATTAGACTAGAAATTAGTAACATAATTAGAAAATCCCAAACCACGTGGAGATGGAGTAACAGACTTTTAAATAAACTATGGGTCAAAGAAGAAATTTCAAGAGAAAACAAAAAAATGGTTTGAATAGTTTCTTTCTATGAAACTAGAAAGAGAAGAGCAAATTAAATCTATATTAATTAGGGGCTCAGTGGTTGAGTGTCTGCCTTTGGCTCAGGTCATGATCCTGGGGTCCTCGGATGGAGTCCTACATGAGGCTCCCTGTAGGGAACCTGCTTCTCCCTCTGCCTATGTCTCTGCCTCTCTCTCTGTGTCTCTCATGAATAAGTAAAAGTCCTAAAAAAAATCTACACAAGCTTTAAATCCTCTTTTAAATATGTCTTATTGTGTTAGGACTTCTCATTCAGTGTTGAAAAGGAATGATGAAAAGGGATATCCTAAACTTGTTGATCTTTGAAAGGTTTGAGTTTCTCACCATTAAGTATGTTAACTGTAGGCTTTTTGGTGGTATATTTTTTTTTATCACATTTGGGAAGTTCCTTTGTATTCCTACTTTATGTTTTCATATATGGGTTGTGGATTTTCTTAACTGCTGTTTCTGCATCTATTGATATGATCATGTGACTTTTCTTTTTTAGCCTGTTGATGTGATAGATGACATTAGTTGGTCTTCAAATGTTAAACCAGCTTTGCATATCTGCAAGAACCACTTGGTTGTGGTCTATAACTTTTTTATTCACTATTGGATTCACCTTGCTAATGTTTTGTTGGGGATTTTTGCATTTAAGCTCATGAGGGTTACTGGTATGTAGTTTTCTTTCTTTCTTTCTTTCTTTCTTTCTTTCTTTCTTTCTTTCTTTCTTTCTTTCTTTCTTTCTTTTTTTTTTTTTTGTAATATCTTTCCTGGTTTTGCCATTGAGATAAACAAACAAACAGCCTATTCAGATAACTTATTACCTATGCTCTTCTCACACAACTGCTAATCACACACCTGTTTATCATTATTGGTATCAATTTCAATTAAATTCTATGAACTATGCTTTTTTTGTGTAACATTTACTAAAAACCATTCTTCTTTAGGGATAAACTTTATTTTGTGATTTTCTGTGAAAAAACAATGAGATCAGGATTATAGGGCATAAATCTTGTATTCCACAGCTTCCCAATGAAAGGAAATCTTGGATATGAAAATAAAGGTAAATGCCTATAAACTGAGAATTAAATGATAATATTTATGTTGAAAATGTTATTTTCCTCATAAATTTTACATAATTTTCGTTGAGCAAATCAGAGCCAGAAAATTTTACTCTACTAGTGGTAAAATCCCACTCTTAAACATGATAATATTTGAAATGCTTACTTAACAATAAGACCCAATATTAACAGTAGGAAGAGTGAGGAAAGAGTGATACATTCTAGTATCTTGGCTATCCCTCCTTCAAATAAAATCCCTCCCCCAACTTTATAATCTTATTATCTTCAGGTTTTAGTCAGTTGGGGCTACATCATGGCAATAATATGGATTCATACACACAAGACACAATGACCTCACCAATATTGATTTTAAAATCTATTAGCCTTGCAGTGTTCCTCATTAAATAATTATATATGTAAACACACAAATAGCATAATATTCCCATTATCTTACCAGCTACTTCTGAATGCTATAATGGATCTTGAGGTTTCTCTGTAACATTCTTTCCACCTTTCACCTGTTGTGTAAGGACGTGGTTTGAATAGGCATGACTGTTCCCTTAGCTTTTTGATTAAAACCATTGGTGACAGTCCTATGCCTCCTGCCACCAATGATGTGTTCATATATCCCAGGCATAGAATAATGGTGTCAGTGGGACTTTGGCCTACACATAGCAAGTGATTCAGGTTTGGTTTAATGTAATTGAATTTCAGATAACTTGCTTGGAACATTGAAACAGAGGTTTCCTTTTTCATGATGTGATATATAACTGGAAGCCTGGATCTGTTAAAATCACTTGCTTCTTGAAGGAAGCCAGTTTGAGGATAAGGCTGACATGGAAAGAAAAGAATAATTGATACAAGCAGAAAGTAATAGAACTAGAATCCCAATTTAGGGAATAGAAAAAAAGCCTTTTGATATCCTTTCCTCTTTTAGCTGGTTTTAGTTGCATTATTATTTAACCAACTTTTGAAGGTACCAGGTACATAAATCACACATGATTGTTATTTTTTAATGTGAACAAATATTTATATTTAAGAATATATCATATATCCATTATCTACATAAAACCTCTACCATGACTGATTAACTTTGGCTAGGTTAAGAAAAGGAGTTCTATATCACATTTACAGTTGAGTTCCACACATCTTTAATCTTTTGATCTTTAGTAAAGATCAAGTTTGCACCAATAAAAAAATAACAGGCACCTAGTGTTACTTATTACTTATATTAGCCAGTCATCAATACCGTAAATGATTCAGAGTTGTATGACATTTCCTACCTCCAAGGACTATTTAATCTGGTTAAAGAAATATCTGAGAGTTTTTGTTCAATAGCAAATATTTTTTATACTTATATGACTAATATGTAACTTACATAACTAATATTTCATACGAGAGTTACTGTGATCAAGCCCCCATTCACAAATTCTGTTGTTTTTCCTTCATGTAATCAATGTGTGCTTACATTCATTTATAGATATTTTGATATAAAATCAATCTATCTTATAAAATCATGATAAAAAAATAAATAAAATAAAATAAAATCATGATTATAATATTGAGAGATATATATAATTTGCTTTTATTAAAAATATGCACCCTTATTCATGAATATCTTCTTTTTTAAATAAGCAAAAAGAAATATAATTAAAATCTGGCTTTAGTCATTTAAATTGAATATTCTTTTACTATGCTGTCATTGAAGCTTCTCTAAATCAATACCTCTCAAGCAAGAGAGAAAAGAAAAATATGAGAAGTATAGAGGGATTCAATTTATTAGAAGTCTACATAAAAATTGAATTTAAGCATTACTTAACTAAAATTACTTGAAATTTTGGTAAGATTACAGGTGATTGTCTATGATTGGAAGATATATATTGTATAGTTCATTTGTTTGAGTTATATAATTGTTCAATATCATTTATTAGTTTTAATAAAAAATTGTATCACATTTATTCTGTAAAGATTGCTGACACAGGAACTGGAAGTACAGAGTGACATAGGACATAGTCCCTGCTTTTAAAGTATTTATATTCACTACTTGTTGGCATGGCTGTGAACTTTCATCATTGATGAAAGCTTTTCATTGATGTACATGACCATCAATCACTAAGATGCTGCTCTATTTCTAAATGCTAATTCTTCCTTCTACCCTCTGGCCCTTTAGCCTGTGGTCAAATTGTCTACCATCTGTACAACTTTCTACAATCAGATGTCTTTGATTACATCTCTCTTGCACTATAGAAGTTATGACCATATCAATGGAAGCTAAAATGTATTAAATTTTTTTAAAATTATGCATATTTTAATATTATTATTGCTTTAGTTACAAGGTAGGAAAATATATCTGTCACTAATTTTGGAGATTTAACTGCATTTTTTTGTAATGGCATTAATTAATATATTTATTGACATAATAAATATTAAATAGCTACTATCCGATAAGTGCTGTGCTAACTGTAAGCAAGTCTACTGACTGTTGAGAATTTTCTTTAAAAATCTAATCAAAGAGGAAAATACATACTTTTGGAAATCAAATAGCACAGAGATAATGACTTGCCCAAAGGAAGAGCCAGTTTGCATTGTAAGATATTTCACACAGGGACAGAAAGTCTTATCTTGGTCAAACCACATGCATTGTGCATTTTTTTTTCCCCTCTGGCTTAAATGTTTTCTTTGGTATTTTATGAATTAGTTTAGAAGGCCTTTGAAAGGATGCATTTTAGAAAACATATTTTCCCTCTGTGGTTGCTCAAGTTTTTGTTTCTGTTTTTTTTTTTTTTTTTTTTTTTTTTTTTTTTTTTTTAAGTAAACTCTATGCCCAGCATGGAGCCCAACATGGGGCTTGAACTCATAATCCTGAGATCAAGATCTGAGCTGAGATCAAGAGTCGGCCACTTAATTGACTGAATTACTCAGGTGCCCCAAGATTTTGTTTTTTTATTTAAAAAAGTATAATTTCTAACTATGTGTTAAGGAAATGCTGTTCATTGTTCTATCTTATATATTAGCAGTGTCAGCATGAATATATTGATGATAATAAGTATCTAGTATATATAATTGTTTATACACAATTCAGGTCACCTGAATATTTACATTATTACTAGAAACATTTCTATCAAACAGTTCTAATTTTAAGTTATGATTCTGATTGGGCTTATGGAAGTGAATATGTACTTTAAAGTGACCCTAAATTTGAATCCACTAAAATAATAAAAAAAATTAATGGAACTCTTTGGATCACACTACTTACAGAAAATATGTTCACCATAATATATAAAGTGCATGTATGCATAATCTCACCACCTTGACACTAATGCTTGACATTTTCATGGACCTCCCCTTTTCCTTTCTTGCAAAAATGAAAAATATAATACATAATGCTATATATCTTGTTTTTATTTATTATATTTTGATAACTGAAAAGTTATTCTTCAGTACTCCAAAGCATGGTTTCCTTGTCTGCAGAAGATTCTTTTATATGGATGCATTGTAATTTTGATATTATTCCCAAATTTAGGGTAATTATATTGTTTGTAACTTATTCTTCAGTAAATAGCTACGTTGTGAACAATGATCCTGGGGTTCTGGGATTGAGTCCTGCATCGGGCTCCCCACAAGGAGCCTGCTTCTCCCTCTGCCTATGTATCTGCCTCTATGTCTCTCATGAATAAATAAATAAAATATTTTAAAAAATCTATTAAAAATAGATATACCTTTGTAAGGATCATGAAACTCACTATCAGATTACCCACCAGACAGTTTTACTGATTTACAAATGGCACTATATCAATGTATCAGGTGGGAAAAACTAAAGACTTATACAAATATAACCTGAAATCTTTCTGGAGCAAAAAATTAAATATTTTTTATATGAGTATTTGTTTCTGTGGGGCCACTGTCATCCTATCAGTCATTAAGGACTGAATTTCTTCCTTTTTGGTATCCGTATCAAGGAAGCTAGGAGCTAGGATAAACAATGACTGCTTTAAAAGTTTTAGCCTAAGGGCTCCAGGGTGGCTCAGTGGTTTAGTGCCTGCATTCACCCCAGGGTGTGATCCTGGAGTCTGGGGATTGAGTCTCACACGGGCTCCCTGCATAGAGCCTGCTTTTGTCTCTGCCTCTCTGTGTCTCTCATGAATAAAAAAAAGTTAAAAAAAAAAAAAAAAAAAAAGCCTTAGCCTGGAAGACTAAGGCAGGCACTCATATTCCTTTTCCATTAACCTAACATGGCTACAAGGGGCTGGGACATTCTCTTTCAAGTTGCTTCCAATCTACAACTGCATACTGTGGAAGGGGACAAGCTAATAGTTTTGCCCTGGTCCATCTCCGGGCACCATTTGACCTGCAGAGTACACATCTTCATCCTTTCCACCCCTTCCCCAGGGAGAACAACCCAAATTTACATCTTTTTTACTTCATTGAGCTCAAAATTCAGGTTTACTGGCTGACCCACAGCCCTCCTCACAGGTATGGATGGAGTTCCTTTTGATCTAGCAGTTGTTCAAGGTGGAGAATACTTCCACTTTAAGAGGTCATTCAGTTTTTCACTCTGACCCATAAATACCTGTGCATTCTCTGCCACAAAAAAAGTGCGTTTCTTTTTTTTAAACCCTAGCCATGCTAACATGGTGTTAAATTATTAAGATGAATTAATTAATGTATTAGCATATTTGTCAAAAAATAATTCCAAAAAATATAATTCCTTCATATTTCAATTTGTGGTTATTAGCTTTTAAGTGAATACATTAGATATGTATATGTATATTGGTCATTTGTGATGCTCAATTTTTATCATTAGCATTTTTCATGAATTCTATTAAGCCTAGTCTCTAATAGTAAATTGTTTTATTAATTAATTAATTAATTTATTTATTTTTAAAAATATTTTATTTATTTATTCATGAGAGACACAGAGAGAGAGAGAGAGAGAGAGAGAGAGAGGCAGAGACACAGGCAGAAGGAGAGGCAGGCTTCCATGCAGGGAGCCTGACACCGGACTCGATTCCGGGTCTCCAGGATTACACCCTGGGCTGAAGGTGGTGCTAAACCACTAAGCCACCCGGGCTTCCCTGTTTTATTAATTTAAAAATCAGAACTTTCATAATCATTCTTTTTTTTTTAAAGATTTTATTTTTTATTAATGAGAGATACAGAGAGGCAGAGACACAGGCAGAGAGAGAGAGAGAAGCAGGCTCCATGCAGGGACCCCAGCGGGACTCGATCCTAGGTCTCTAGGATCACGTCCTGGGCTTAAGGCAGGCGCCAAACCACTGAGCCACTCAGGCGTCCCCATAATCATTCTTATAATAATTTGTCTCCTAGATTTCCATCCATTGTTTCAGTTTTTCAAAGTATATTTTTTAAATTTTTTATTGTTTTGCAGAAAATAAACTCAACAGAAACAACTAATTAGCTTTATGCTATGACATCAGAATTCTTACCTTCATTCCCCTTCCCTTGGGTACTATAGACTACACAAATGGTTATTGGAAAATTTTAACTAAACCCATGCAGTCTGTTATTCTTATAGTTTGTGACAGCTTCCCTGAATCCACAGAATACCTTTCTAAACATATCATAACTATTTCCCCAAATTCTGGCCATATCATCTATTTCTTTTATATTTTAACACCTATTTGGAGGACAACAGTCATTATGAAATTGCACTATGCTAGAGATAGTTAAGACAAGAGAAAATGAGCTCCTCAAAATCCTCCATTAGCTTGCTGTTGCACAATCAATGTATTGGGAATAATGTGGACACCCTTTGTTGCATATCATGATGCCATTTGTCTTGGTCCATTGAAGCTGCTGTAACAGAATACCATAGACTGGATGGCTTATAAACAATAGGAATTTATTTCTCTTAGTTCTGGAGGCTAGAAGTCTAAGGTCAGATTGCTAGTATGGTTTGGTTCTGGTGACAACCCTTTTTATGTGCAGACTGCTGTCTTCCTGCAAAATCCTCACTTGGTGGAAGTGGTAACAGGACTCTCTGGGATCCCTTATTTATTTTTATTTTTTAAACACTATTTATTTATTTGAGAGAGAGAGCACAGTGCATGAGAGCACAGGAGCAGAGGAAGACAGAGAGAATAATCCTCAAGCTGACTTCCTGCTGAGGAGTACAACTTGAGCCTCAGGGTTTGATCCCAGGACCCTGAGAACATGATATGAACCAAAAGCAAGAGCCAGCCCTTTAATCATCTAAGCCACCCAGGGGCCCTCTCTTGGATCTCTTTTTTAAGAGTACTAATCCCATTCTTGTAGACTCCACCCTCATGATCTAATCACCATCCTAAAGTCCCACCTCCTGATACCATCACATTGGCAATTAGGATTTCAACATATGAATTTTGGAGGTGACAAATTGCCAAATAGAGGTGACATTCAGACCATAGCACCATTCATACATAACTATACCTAACCACATTCCTGTACCTCCTGTACTTTCCTGTACTTCCTCACATATGATTTCTTTATACATTACACACTTGTATACACACTTCTGTTTGCCTGAAATATTCTTTCTGCCCACTATTGCTCGAACAAGACTTTTGTGATCCACAGATCTCATAGATTTCTCTTGCACTCTCCCTTGCACACTTGTATACTTTTTCTCCATATCACTTTAAAAAAAGTATGTATTTGTTTTCTATACTGTCAATTACTGAGTGACTTAAAACAACAGAAATTTATTATCTTATAGTTCTGGAGCCTAAAGTCAATGTGTCTGCAGGATGAAGATTTCTCTGAAACTTTGAGAGGAAGGAGGAGAATCTGTCATTGTCTCTTGTAGCTTCTGATATTTGCTGGCAAATCCGTGGTGTTCCTTGGCTTGTAGATGCTTCACTCCAAAATCTGCCTCAACTGTTACATGGCCATTCTCTCTTGTGTCTCTTCTCTTCTAAGGGCCCCAGTCATTTTGGATTAGGGCCCATCTAATTCAGTATGATTTTGCTTAATTATACATGCAATGATTCTATTTCCAAATAATGTCACATTCACAGGTACAGGGGTCAATATTTTTTGGGAGGATACAATTTAATCCATGATAGTATTTAATTATATTTTTCAAGGTTGACAGTTTTTCTAATAGTTTGCTCCTTCATTGGCAGGATTATCTGTTCTTTCCATTTCCCAGCACAAGTTCCCATGCATAGCCCAGGTCTTGCATATAAGAAATGTTTGATAGATAGTTAAATAAATGAATGTTATTTGTACTTTCTAATAACTTTGGAAAAACTCTCTAGAATTACATATTAAGGTCAGGGCTTTGACTTCTATACATAGTTTATCATCTCTTACCTCAAGAATTCCTTTCTTGCAATTATTCTCTTTTTTTTTCTTTTATATAACCAATTTCTTTTCCTCTATTAAGTTCTTCCCCTGGGATATAAATATGTTCTAAAATTTATTATTATTTTAAAATATAATTTATAATTACCCTGATCAGTTTCATTCTGATGGGAGAAATAATTTTTTTTGTTGTTATTGTAGCTCAGTAAATAAAATATAGCAAAACTCTATCTACTTATAGATATTTTCCTTTCTTAGATGATATAAAGCACTTGATTGCCAGTTTGTAAGAGAATAGGGAATTTTCATCACTTCTCCAGTGATAATTTCTTGCTTCAGTATTAACAATTATACCTCCATGATTGGATCTTGTGCATATATGTATATATACCAATGAATATCTGTTGCAATGTGGAATCTACAGTGGTCTATTTAGTAGATTATATGACAATTAAATCTAAACCTAAATGCAATCAAAGAGAGAAAATTATGACAATATTTTCAAGTTTTGCACACACAAAGGCAAAGACAGCTATGTCATGACAGCTGTTCAAGCAGCAGTAGTTGTAAGATGGCATCACCTTTTAAACCACAACTCAATTTCAGAGGCATTAAAATGTAGACAGCATGCCTTCTGAAATTGATGAACTGCAGGCAAATATAGATAGATGAAATATAATAGATTTCTAGAGAGAAAGAAAGAATAGAGAAGTACATTCTAAATTCATGATTTGAAAAGTTGGCTTATTTTAGGAGAGAAAATACTTTAATATCCTTCAGCTAGTTATTTGGTAGGATTTAGGATACAGTGATAAAGAGAAGATCAAAATGTGTATAAAAATGCACAGGGCATATTGAAGTTGAGGCACAATAAATAGAAAGCTAATAAGTTACAACTTGCAAGCTTAAAAATGAAAAAGAAAAAATACAATTAGAAGAAAATTTAAGAAAATATAATGTGCAGTGGGTAAATTCAAGTAGCTTTCAAACTGTAAATGTCAAGATCTCAGGGCCATGGAGCACTTGGGTGTCTGCCATTATTCCCTAAAAATTAGGTATGTAATTCATTTTTGGTCAGCAGGAATTCGTAAAAGGAGGATTGTAGTAAGTGCGATCAAATTTCTTTTAGGAACAGCAATACAAAATTGACAGTGGGTGCCTCTTGATATAATTTTATGACCTTTAAAAAAGCCTTTGTTACTATGTTTTACAAAGAACCATAACATAATGGAAGAAAGTATGGCCTTGAAGACAAGTCAGTTGAATCTATGAAAAGATGCTTTTTCTATCAAAGGAAATGATACTAATTGAAATGGTTTGGAACTAAATAGAATATTTGGGAACTTAATTAAAATCCTAATTATTCCCTTTGCTTAACTGAACAATAATTTAAAAGAAATATCACAGAAGAGAAGGTAGGACATGTATATCTTTTATGAACCTTGCATGCTGGGGCAAATGCAATGTAGTCATTCAGAAAATTCATTAAAATTTAAAATAGGTTAAACACATTAAATTAAGAATCAAATGATACTGACATTACATATTTGAGCATTCCATACTGGAAATGCATATTTTATTTTCATAGATATATACTCTTGACATAAAATAAACATTATTGTAAAAATGAATCTTAAACTGTTTGCCATTTCACAACAAATAATCAAATTTATGGGAAAAGCTGGCTAAACAAATATATATGTATATATATTTATACATAAATTTGCGACTGTGCTTACAAGAAAACAACAAAAGAAAAAATAAAAACTCATAGAATAGAAAAAAAGAGTCAATTTAAAACCAAATTAACCAACGAACTAAAGCAATAATCCTCTCATCCCCTAGAAGCTGTTGAATTTTGTGTTCTACTAGATCATTTTTCACTTTTTAATTAATTGATTTTATTGTTGTATAGCTTACACATGGGAAAAACACAGATCTGAAGTGTACAGTTTTATGAGCTTGGTATATTGGAAAAATGACTACCAATTATCCCTCTCCCTGTAACCAAGCCTTTTGCAAACATGCTTCCACACGGACTCTGGGCTGGCCTTGGGATATTGCAACATGAGATAAGAATAGAGTTTGAAAAGTGCTTTCACCTGGGACTTGCTTGCTTGCTGCTTTTGGGAATCCTCAAACCACAATTGTGAGAGTTGTGACTTTTGTTAGATTAACATTTGTTAAGTAGAGCCCCAGGGTGTCATATGGTGAACCTTGGATCAACAAAGACCACAAGGGAATATTAAATAGAGAGGAGTTTATTACTCATAGGTCCTGGAGGAAGTACGTGGCCGCCTGCTGGGGCCACTTAGAAGTTCAAGGCAGGGTGTAGGCAGAGAGTGAGCAGCAGCGCCTGGGACATGTCTTTATTAGCATCTGAGAGGGAAATGCTTTTGGCTTTTCTAAGGGTGCAATGCCATGCAATTTCTAGGTGAGCGAGACTTTGGCTCAGCTTTGATCTAGGTTGCAATTCTTTTATCTGCCAGGGTTGGGGGCAGCAAGCCCATAGTATGAAGAGATAGGTTTCCTATCTTGCATTTCTCTGGTAGTTGACAGGAGAAGGAATCTTGCAGCCAGTGAGCCACAGCCACTGGCCATATAATTAGATGTGTCTCCCAGCACCTGTGAGGTTCATACCAGGGAGTATAGCCACTACCAAAGAGGAATGATGTTATTATTATTTTTTTAATTAAAAGCCACCATGATAGGTTATGAGAGTAAACATCTAGGAGGAAAGAAAAAAAAAAGTTTTATATTTAATACTTTTTTTTTAATTTTATTTATTTTATGATAGTCATCAGAGAGAGAGAGAGAGGCAGAGACACAGGCAGAGGGAGAAGCAGGCTCCACGCACCGGGAGCCCGACGTGGGATTCGATCCTGGGTCTCCAGGATCGCGCCCTGGGCCAAAGGCAGGCGCCAAACCGCTACGCCACCCAGGGATCCCTATATTTAATACTTTAACACTTTTCCTATCCCCTCAGGTTTTTTCCCCCCTTCAGGTTTTTGAAGAAGGGAATCCACATTTCCCGTTAGCACTAAACCCTGTGAATTATATAGCCAGCTCTGCCGGCAGAATCATGAAAAATAATAAGTGGTTTGTGCTTTAAGCCACTAAATTTAGATATAATTAGTGTGTAAAGTAGCCAAAGCTACAGATTTTTGACAAATATATAACCCCCATGCAAGTAATACCCCAATCATGATATAGAATGTTTCTATCATCACAAAAAAAGTCCTCATACCCATTTCCAGTTTGTCTTGTCATATATGTGTGTGTGTGTGTGTGTCTTGTCATATAAGGGCATCAACTGATGACCTTCTTTAGCAGAACACTTTTTTTTTTTTTTTTTGAGATTCACCCATCCTTTGGAGTGTGACAATTTGTATTTTCCAAAGATAGATTTAACAATATCTCCCATCCAACATGTTCTTTTGCATTGTAATTTTGCCACTATCTCATCCAGAGATGGAGTTCTTACATCCTTCTGAATCCAGACTAGCCCTGTGACTGCTTTGACCAATAGAATAAAATTGAAGTGACAATGTAGCATTTTCAGGCGTGACTTTTAACCTGCTTGAAGTTTTTGCTTTTTGCCATCTAGAAAGCTAGATATTTGCCTGCAAGTGGACAGAATTATAAGATACAAAAATTGTTTTATTTTAGTCTATTGATTATATATTTGTGAGAAAATTTCTCTATATCTTTCATTTCTTGTCTGCATCTGGGGACTTAATTTTTCCCCAATATCTATTATGCCTATCCTTACAATAATAACACATTGTCTCAATCACTGTCATGTTATTGTAATTTTTGAGAACTACTTAAGTAAGTTTTCTTCTTTTATTTTCAGAACATTTATATATTATAGATCCTTTTGTTTCCACTTTAAGTTTAGAATTAGATCATTGATTTATAAAAGGAAAAGTCTCTGAAGGTTTATATTGGATTGTGTTCACGTATATAGATCGCTTAGGTGAGAACTGACACTTTAAAAATATTAAGTCCTCTAATCAATGAATATTTATTTAGATCATTTAGATCTTTCTAATTCTCTTAACAATCTTTGTAATTTTGAGAGTACAGATTTCCTCACATTAAAGCATACATATTCCTAGATACTATAGGTGTTTAATTTTTTAAGTAGTTTATTTTTATTTCAGTTTCCAATTTTTTGTTGTAATATATAGAAATTCACACTATTTAGGATATGTCCTCTGTCCTGTCAACTTACCCCATTAACCTAATAATTCTAACATAAATTCCTCAGGAATTTCTTTCTTTTTTTTTTAAGATTTTATTTGTTTATTCATGAGAGACACAGAGAGGCAAAGACACAGAGGCAGAGGGAAAAGCAGGTTCCCTGCAGGGATCCCAACATGGGACCCCATCCTGGGACCCCAGGACCATGCCCCGGGCCGAAGGCAGGCGCTAAACTGCTGAGCCACCCAGGGATCCCAGGAATTTCTACATATAAAATCATGGCATCAGAAAATGCATATATTTAAATTTTTTTGCTATGAAAGTCAAGCCTTTGGTCAAACTAGAATAGAAATCTAAGAATTTAAGATATTAATGGACTATTGTTAGGTTTCATAAAAATTATGCTTTATGTCTAAAATATATTGAATAAGAAAATAAGTGAATACAGTAAAACCCAATAAAAAAATGGTGCTGACTTAATTGGAAAACTATCAAATAAAAATACAAGGAAAAACACATTGTTATTAAAATTAAAAGTTAAATGATGGATCATATAATAGAGCTGAATAAATTACTGAGAAACTAGCACAGAGTAGACACTGGAATTAAGTTTAAAAAACTTAAATGATTAAATGGAAAGATTGGAGATATCTCTAAGAGAGAGATGAGAAGAAAAAAAAGAGATTACAGAGAAGCAATATTTTTCAATGTTTTATTGGGAAATTTCAGGTATACAGGAAAATTCAAAAGCTTGTACAGTAAACATCTTTTACAGACATGCAGTTTTAATAATGATTAACATATTCCATAAATTAATTTCCCTGTCTCTCTGTCTCTCTGAATCTTTCTGCCTATCTTTCTATAGGTGAAAAATTTCAAGTAACTTGAATAACAATGACACTTTGTAATTCAGCATTCATCTCCTAAAGGTTATTCATCTCAAATGAGAAAATATAAAATCATTCCCTAAAATGTAAGATCCATTGCATATTTAAACTCTTCTGTCCTTTCCCACTGAATGTGTCCTATAGCTGCTTCTTCATTAAAAGATCACATTAAGTTTCAAGAACTATATTTGAATTTTATAGCTCCTTGGTCTCTTTTAATTTAGAATAGTTTTATCTTCTTCATTCTCCCAGTAAGTGACTTTTTTGAAAGGAATAGGTCAGTGGAGTTTTACAGTATACATTTCACAATCTGGATTTGTATGTTTATATATTTATCTGCTTTTTAACTTCTATTAATGACTATTTCCTGTGTACTGGTCATTTTTAAGGTTTGAATAAATATGGCTTAAATAGTTCTGGCAAGAAGTATTTATAGATACTAATATGTATTTTATAATACATCATTTAATGGACATATAAGACTGGGTTTCTTACTAAACAGGCTCAGTATGATCCTCTGGTGAGGTAATAACTGCTCAACCTCATTAATAATGGCAGAAATATAAATTAAAACCATAATAATGTATCAGTACATATCTACGAGAGTGATTGAAGTGAGAAATACTGGAAAAAAACAGGTGTTGGCAAGGATTTGGAGGAGGAACTCTTACATATTATCATTACACATATGAATCAGTACAAACGTTGAATAAAATTCTTTAGTGAATAACATTAAATCCTTTTCCAATTGCTATCACTTGGCAATTCCACTTCCAAATAACACATGTATACCTGAGAAATAGAACACTACTACTAAAAGCATGATCTGAAGATCACTGTCTGCAAATTCTATTCCTATTAATTTGAGCAGCAATGCACTAAAAGACATGCATAAACGTGTTCATATCCATGTTATTCATAACCCTGTTAGGAAACAACCGAAATATCTATCAACTGCAGAATCTGAAAAATAACATGTAGTTTATTTATGTAATAGAATGTTATGTAGCAATGAATATCCTCCTATATGACCACATGTAAAATGTCAGAACTGCTATATATGAAGCAATACAGCTACATTTTACAAACGTAATGTTCAATAAAGAAGTCACAAAATAACATCTATGGTTTGTTAACATATTTGAAATTGTTTTATCTATGGAATTAAAACTAAGGTCAGGTTTGGGAAAGTAATGAGGAGTGAGTATGATAGAGTTTTTTTTTTATAGATTTTATTTATTCATTTGAGAGGGAGAGAGAGAGAGAGAAAGAGAGAGAGAGAGATTGATTTTGGGGAAGGAGCAGAGGGAGAGGGAGAAACAGATTCAATGCTGAGCACAGAGCCCAATGCAGGGTTCAAACCCATGACCTGAACTGAAATCAAGTCAGATGCCTAACTGACTGAGCCACCCAGGCACACTGAAACCGTTTTTTATTCATTGAGTTTTTCTCTATTATCTTATGTTCTTATTTTATTTTTGTCCAATATGAAGCATAATTTTTATGATTCCAATCTATTGGTTTTAATACCTTAACTTCTCAGTGCTCTAACAATAATATTGTACTGTGCTTAAAGTTTAGAGTGATGATATATTTCTTGACTTATTTGGTGCGTGCATAGATGTTTTCCTTCTAGAGAATTCATTATGCTGAACATCTCTGAGGATAAAACATTAAAAATTTTAAATACAATTCTAAACTAACAACTTTGCAAAACATAGCTAGATTATCCAATTTCCCGGAAAAAAATTACTTACCAAAACTTACTCTAGAATAAATATAAAATCTTAATGACTTTATGAAAATTGATGTAACAATTATTAAATTCTAGTCACCATCCAGCTCTAGATCATTTTACAGAATTCTTATCATTTGAGATTGAACTAATTTTAATTACATTTTAACTAATTCTAGGAAAGGCAAGTGGAGAGGAAAGATTCACAGAGGATTTCAATTTAACTATAATGTTTTCTTTCATTAAAAACTCTAAAAACAAATGACAACATATTAAGGTTTAACATAGCTCAATTAGATACACATGAGTGTGTGCAAGTATTATCTATACCCATATATTTGAAATATGCAATGATAGTTATGTGCAATAAATGATAGCATATTTTAAGAAATAAATATATTTGATATTTAAATTAGTTTTATATTTTATAAAGACTACACTATTTATATTTTGTATCTCCATTGCTTTGTAAGTACAACCATTTAGACTTACCTAAAATAGAAAACAATGTTGTTCAGCAATGTTATTCCTGAAAAGTTATGATGGGCGATGGACATTTTCTAATTGACATCTCCTACTTTCTAAATTGAACTGGCATATCACCTATGAGTCTGAAGTATCCACTTCGATCCAGATAAAAGAGGCCAAGAAAAATTCTTAGTTTCAGATTAATAGTGATTATCTGTAAAATGATGTAGTAGGGCTACATGCTTCCTAAGAGTTTTCTACCACTAATTATTTCTGAACTAGCTATTTCCTGAAGTAGCTATTATTTTATGTGTTTTTTTATTACATGAGAGTTGTGACTATTGTAGAAATGTATATTTTCCTTTACAAATTGTTAGACAATACATCATATAATGCAATTTGTAATGAGTTGTATAACTCCATTACTAGCTACCTGACATCAAAGTACCATCTCTGCTTTACTTTTTACATCAGTAGAATTGGGATAATAACACCATCTACCTCATGCAATGGTTTAGAGGATTAAATCTGAAAAAAAAGCATGTAAAAGTGCTTAGCTGAGTGTTGGCATAGTAGTAGTCGATCAGTAAAAATAATTCAAATACTCCTTATACCTAGATGATAGTAATATATATGTTATATATATAGAATTATATAATATCCCATACTATAATGTAATATTAAGCCAAAATAAGGCTTATACTCTTTTGAGGAGTGAAATTCCAGAGAGGTAAGCTTGAGGAGAAATAGGGAGGGGGGAATATAACAGGGATGTAGGGAAAACACATACATGAGAGAGCACTACCAGTCTGTCCAGTGTCACACCCAATTGTTTCACAATATGTTCAGAAAGCCTATTTGAATCCTAGAGATTCTCAAAACAGTATGAGGGGACAGGGGTATAGATAAAGAGAAGAATTTACTCACGATCTCGATACCATCCTCCATCTTCCAGAGATCATCAAAGTAAACTCCTGTGATGGGTTAACTTCCTCAATATTTTTGGTGGGTTACCAGGACTGTCCTGCCAGTATACAGCCAAAGTCTCCAGGTCCAGTCCAACCACTGCAGTTATCTGGGTTTGGTGATGATAGTAATCATGCGATCTACCTTCAGGCCAGCTCCATCTGGAAAACAAGGTCAATATTGAGGGCCATGGTGTTTGGGGGAAGAGCTCTTGGCTAGAATAAGTGAATGTGGATCAATATATAAAGAGCATCTATTATACAACCTTGTTCCACATAATGTTTTGAAACCTTTTTTTTTTTTTCTGTTCCGATATACTTTATGCAACACTTTTTTCTACACTGAAGAAAATTTTTTTTTTTTAAATATTTTATTTATTTATTTAGGATAGTCACAGAGAGAGAGAGAGAGAGAGGCAGAGACACAGGCAGAGGGAGAAGCAGGCTCCATGCACCAGGAGCCTGACGTGGGATTCGATCCCGGGTCTCCAGGATCGCGCCCTGGGCCAAAGGCAGGCGCCAAACCGCTGCGCCACCCAGGGATCCCCACTGAAGAAAATTTAACTGTAATAATCTGCCTGTATTTTTCAATCATTGAACTATGGTGGAAGCATTTTTTTAGCATTTTCTTGCTATTATAAATGTTTCAAGTAAGTACTCTTGCAACCAAATCTTTGTAGTCAGTTTCTGGGTGCGATAAGCTGTCTCAGGTGCTATATATATATTTTAAATGACAAGTGTGTTGTTAGTTCTTCTTTCTTTCAGAATGGTTGTGCAGTTGACATTTCCTAAGTCATTTATGAGTTTACCTGCTTATATACAAACTTGATGATCTAGGGATCCCTGGGTGGTGAAGCGGTTTAGCGCCTGCCTTTGGCTCAGGGCCGATCCTGGAGACCCGGGATCGAATCCCACGTCGGGCTCCCGGTGCATGGAGCCTGCTTCTCCCTCTGCCTGTGTCTCTGCCTCTCTCTCTCTGTGTGTGACTATCATAAAAACAAAAACAAAAAACCTCAATGATCTAAGTTTTTAAATAATTTTCAACTTTGATAATTTAACTTTGAAAAATGCAGGGTAAGTTAGGTTTTCACTGTATTGTATATTTGAAGTGATTTTGCATTATTTTCAAATTTTTATTGTTTACATATATTTTTCTCTTTTTAAAAAAGTTGCTGTTATTTATTTTATTATTATTATTTTTTAAAAGTTTATTTTCTTATTCATGAAAGACACACACACACATAGAGAGAGAGAGAGGCAGAGACACAGGCAGAGGGAGAAGCAGGCTCCATTCAGGGAGCCTGATATGGGACTTGATCCCGGGACTCCAGGATCAGGCTCTGGGCTGAAGGCGGCGCTAAACCGCTAAGCTACCCAGGGATTCCCCATATATTTTTCTCTTAAAGTGTTTTACTCACAAAGTATTTATTTTCCATTGTTATTTAAACATACTTTTATATTTAAGAATATAAATTCCTTGCAGTAAATTTTCTACATCAGTAGTCTTTTCTTTTTATTAGTGGTGATTATGCTACAAACGTCTATTGTTTTTGCTGTTACTAATAGAAGTAGCTCTAACTTTTTCTTCTTATGTTGCTTTTAAATGCCATGTTTAAAATTTTTTCACATCCTTAGGAAATTATGCATTTTCAGTTTATTATTCTTATTAAAATTATTACATTTTAATTTATACTTAAAATGTTCAATAAATTTAGATTATCTGTTGGCATATGAAGCATAGTGATTAAAAATTATACATTACTACTGGTAACATTATTTAAGAAATAATTTTTTTTACATGCAGTTTTTAATGCCACCTTTATCCTATTCTGTTTCCTAACATGTATTTGCATTTCTTTCTGGATTTTTTGCTATGTTCAATTTATCTATCTACTCCTGTGTCAGTATAGACAATTTAATTATTTTATAATGTGTAGATTTTATGCGTGGTAAATTTTCCTTATTAATCTTCTTTTTTAAACTTTAAAAAAATTTTTTTATTCTAAGTGATATTTAAGTCTTTTTGACTAAGTCTGTGAGAACCTCACTGACTTTGGTTAGAATCAATTAAATTGAGAATAATTGTCTTATACAGTTGTTCTAAGAAGAAATGTATTCTTCTAGGTAACATAATATATTCTGATGAGAGGATATTTAGCCTTGGTCTTTCCTTGTTTTGTCTTCTTAATATTTTAAGGCATTTTACATTCTTGTTTGTTTTGTAATATATTTCATTAAAATTTGTGGATGACTATAATTAATCTGTAAAGGGACTTAAAATTGCTATGTTTATCTAGTAAAAGGTCATCTTTCTATACTTTGTTGACTCATTTGATTATATTTGGTTATCTATACATCTCCTTTCCAATAGTATGCCTCTTCTTTTCTTGGTTACAACTAATTTTTATTGCTAAACAATATGCTATCGACAGACCTATAACATAGGCATCACCCAAGAACTTGTAGAAATGCAGAAACTTGGGTCGTTGCCCAGGTATACTGATTATGAATATGCATTTTAACAAGAACCCATGGTGATGCATATACCCATTAAAATTTGTGAAGGCTATATTAGAAAGCCTTCAGAATAAAATTTTGTTTAGGCTTTCTGCATGCCAGGCTCAGATTTTTGTGTCTTATCAGTGTCTGCCACTACTGAAAGCCACCACTAAACTGGATCTTTTTCTTTTTTGGACTTGTTCTCAGGTAAATCCTCATGCTGTCTTTTGATATCCATGTCTGGACACCCCAAGTGTGTGCTTTTTCATCAAAGACAAGGCCAACAAATGGATTCTTTATTTGCTTTTAGTTTCTTTATGGTCTCATCCACTTGCCCAGGCACACTTTCCTTTAACACAGAGAGAAAAGGAATCTGCCCTTTTGCCTCCTTCATTTTATTCTTTTCCAAATTCAATATAACAGAAATGACTCTAAATTTTTGGCACTGTGATGTCATTCTTCACAATATTCTGCTCCAATACCTATTTTGTTCTTTTTCTGTAACTCATTGCTCACCTATATGGAATTCTGGGCATATAGACATCATACTGTTTATTCATTAGCCAATTAATAAATAAGTTATTGCTACTTATTATCTGACAGTTACCAAAATCCTGTATTATGGGTGAGCCAAGAAACCAGATAATTTTTGTTTTATTCTGTTTTATAGTTAGGATCTTTATCATTTGGGTTTGGTCTGGTCAATTCAACCATTATAAGTGATATGAAATTAGATTTTTTATTAAACCCTAAAATTGTGCAACAACTGGGGAAGCAAAGATTTGAAAGATAATTAAAGAATTAAAGAAAAGTTGTTCACCATAAATCATGAAAGTACACTAATAAAGAAGTTTGTGGGAAGATGTTACTTCTTTGCCTGGTAGTAGGCTTGAAGTTGTTATAGGTCAACCCCACAGGCACTCTGGAAAAAAATCTGGATACTGCAACCTGTGAGGACAGATTGAAACCAGTGAGGAAAATGGACTATTGTTTCTCTTGCTATTTATTTTGGGCCTTCCTGAGGCAGTGTGTGGGATACTGTGGGATACTCACACATGCATATTCCTGGAAATGGATGAAGGTCATTCATTACCTGTGGGTCAAACCTTGACAAATGGAAGATGAAAGCCAATAAAAACAGTGTTCTGTATCAATGAACCTTCTATAAGGATGAAGAAGATAACTTTGAGTCTTCTAAGATTAGGGCTTCTCAGTTGATAGTACATCTCTATCTAAATGCCATAGTTATCTATTAAAAATGATAATTTTAACTCAACTTTACATAACCACCTTGAAGATCCTGCAGCTTCTCATGTGTAGAAAAGTAAGTAGAGTCACTATGTGACTCCAGCATATGCCTATGCTACTATACACTTTAAACATTGCTATAATGACAGTATGTCCTGTTTCACTGATATTTTGCTTCTAGTATGAGGTCTTGCCAGTGTTGGAGGAGGTATTCTCCAGCACATTCCATTTATTCTGGGTCATAACCATGATGCTATCAGACATGTTCCATCATATATTTGTCCTTTATAATTCTTATGGATTTTTTTTCTACTATGCCTTATCCCTACTTTTTCTGGAGATTTTGTTTAAACTGCTCTCAGCTATACCTTATCTTTTCAGGAATGCATTTATTTCCCTATACAACCTGTATGATATATGTCACACAGGCCCACAGGTGATCAATTTATATTAGAACAATATATACATGCAGATATGGGTTGACATGATGTATATGAATAATAAAGACAGTAAGGAAATCTTTACTTTATTCTTACAACTTTCTTATCTAAGTAATAGTGTCTAGCGTTCTATATTTTTCCCATGTTAAAAGTACAAAGGAACTTCATTTCTCAGGAGGTGGTATTACCAAGTCCAAGGCTAGAGTTCAGTAGTGTCTAGGCATGTGGATGGCAGATGGCAAACAGCATTTGACAATCAAGATATAGTTGACATAACTGTAAAGGTCATTATCTGCCTTTGTGAGGTCAGTCCCAGATTGAAGTATTGGGAACAATCCTCAGTAGTGTTCAGTATCCAAAAAGTCAATATCATCACAGCATATTTCTTAAGTAGTGAGTAATAAGATATTTATTTAAGAAAATAAACACAGTGCTAAAATCATTCTTAAAAATTACTATATGGGATTAAGAGAGTTTTTTAAAATATTTATTTCATTAGGTATTCAACCACATTCAAAGTTAGGCATCCTTTTATTTTGCACTTCTCTAAGGAACGTTTTACACAAACATCAAAAAAAGCTGACAGGAAGTATAGGAAAAACTAAAAATTCTTATCAGAGGCTTTTTTATCCATAGCAGCTGTTCCAGGAAGTGACTTGGCTAATATTACTCCATGAAGCATTAAACTGACTACACTCAGCAATATCTGAAGCAAACATTTAAGGGCTGCATGAAATGAATTATTTGTGAATTATGAATATATTTTTCTTATATTCATTATGAGAATGGCACACAGACTAAAGATTTAAATGCCATGTAAGTGCTTTCAGACTTCATAATTGCATCTTTTTTCACTTTTGCAGACTCTCTCCCTTCTTTCTTTTTCTTCCTACTCAATGGGAGATTTATAGTTGTACACATTATATTTATTTCTAAAATCCACTTTGAATTATTTGAGTGTGATATCAGTGCTTTTTATCATTAAATATAATATAATATAATATAATATAATATAATAAATATAATATAATATAATATATAATAAATGCATCCACTTTGTAAGAAAGGTCACTCTTTTATTTTGAAATATCTTAGCCTCTTGGCAAGAAAAAAATGATTTTATATAAATTGACCTATTTCTGGAATCCCTATTGTGCTATGTCAGTACTGTGCTTACTTTATTATTTAGGCTGAAATAAATCTTGAAATCTGGTAATACAACCAGATTGTAAGTCTTACAACTTACAGTTATGTTCTTTGTCAAAATTGTCCCAAGTATGCTATACTATATATCCTTCTGTTTTTTCATAAAATGGTGCAGTCAGGATTACTGTTTACCTAAAACTGCCAAGATTACGAGAAGTGGTTACATCTATAGATCGAGTTGTCTACAAATGAAATCTTAAAAGTATTGATCTTATAATTCAGGAAAGCTGTATATCTCTATATTTATTTAGCTCTTCTTTAATTTATCTGAGGAATATTTAGAGATTTTAGTATAGAGTTAGATAATCTCTACTTCTACTAGGAGTGTTTATCCTATTTTCATTTATGCTGTCACTGATATTATCACACATAGAACTACCAATTTTTGTGTATTTGCTATTTGTCCCATTGGTTTTTTCCCCTGTTTCTCCTCATCCAGCCTTATTATAAGGGGATGGAATGTTGTTTTAGGACTTCATCATATTTCTACTCTTAGCTTTTTAGATATGCCTCTATTTATCATTCTTATTGGCTGATCCAGAGCATGCCATATGCACTGTGAGCTTACTATTGTCAAATTATAGTGACTATTATACCAATCACTTACATTTATCAGAAATTTTAACTTCATTTTTCAGTTGCTGCTGCTACTTAGCACATAAAAATAAAGTTGATTTTTGTCAATTAGTGTCAGATCCTGTAACTTCTTAAAATCCACTTACTAGTTTTAAGTTTTATTTAAGTTACTTACAATTTTCTGTGTAAATGTTATTGACAAATAATACATTTTACTTCTTTTTTGATTATTATACTTTTTATTTCTATTTCTTTCCTTTTTCAATAGGTAGGAACTTCCATATAATATCAATAAGTAGTGGTCAGAATGGACATCCTTTTCCTGTTCCTATTCATAGGGGGAAAATATTACTATTACTGCAATAGTAGCTATAAATATTTGGTAGATGCCTTCGATTAAATTGAAGACTTTTCCTTCTATTTCTAGTTTGCTAAGAGTTCTTATTATAAATGCATCTTGAAAATTTGTCAATTGTTTTTCTTGCATATACTAAGATGATTAAATTCTGCTTCCCTTATTTTGCTAGTATAGTCAAATGCATTAATTAATTTTAAGATTTTTATTTATTTATTTATTCATGAGAGACAAACAGAGAGAGGCAGTCATAGGCAGATGGAGAAGTAGGCTCCCTTCATGGGAGGGAGGACTCCATCCCAAGACTCCAGGATCACACCCTGGGCCCAAGGCAGACGCTCAACCGCTGAGCTGCCCAGGTGTCCCGGTAACTTATTTTTCAAAGAATTTGTCTATATTATCTATGTTGTCAAATTTATGGGCACAAATTTATTCACACTATTTTCTTATTATCATTTAAGCAAATGTGGAAAGTATGATAACCATCTTTCAGTATTGACATTGGTAAATTTTATTTTCTCTTTTGTTTTTCTGTACAGTCTTGTCAAACTTTTGTCATTTTATTATTTCAGTGAACATAATTTTGGTTATAATTGTGTTCTTGTTTTTTAGTCCATTGATATCTATTCTTATTTTGTGTACTTCCTTCTTTTAATAATTTTGGATTTAAACTTAATTACAATTAAGTATTGTAATTAAAATCATTCTCCTTTACTGATAGTTTTACTTAATATTGTGAATGTCTTTCTAAGCATACTGTAGCTGTGTTCCACAAATTTTGATATGTTTGTTTTCATAAATGCTTTATAATGTCCCTAATGATATTTTTCTTTGACATAAGGTTACTCAGAGAAGTGTGCTGCTTTGTTTTCAAACACATGGTTTTTCAAAATATCTTCTTTTTATTACTATTTAATTTATTTTTTTTATTTTTTTTTTTTTACTATTTAATTTAATTTATGGTGTGTAAAACAGTTTATCTGTTAGGATTCAATCCTCCTTTATAATTTATTAAGTTTTTTTAAAGCTCCTGAGCATATGAACTAACTTGGTAGCTGTGCATATACAACTCTGAAAGTATATCCAGTTACTGACTGCAATGCTGTGAAATGCTAGTTAATGCCAACTCTATTGAGTTGTTCAAATTTTCTATATTCTTACTTAAATATTTGTTTATATGTTTCAACAATTAGTAAAAGAGGAGTACTAAAACCTACTGTTTTCTCATGTTTTGTTAGTTTTTGGTTCATATTTTCAAGTTCTGTTATCGGGTGTGTACATTTATAATTGTTATGTCTTTCTGGGGTTTTGTGATCAAATCTCCCACTATATCTGGGTTTTACTACTTACTTAGACTAGTTGACATGTATTAACATAGCTTTGTGATTTTCCATGTGTTTATTTTTTTAGGGTTTTTAAACTAAACTATTTTTTTAGGGTTTTTAAACTGTGGTGTCATATTAGTTTGAGGTGTACAATAGTGATTCAATACTTCCATACAACACATGGTGCTCATCACAAGTACCCTCCTTAATACCCATCCCTATTTCACCCATCCCCCCACCTACCTCCCCGCCAGTAACCATCACTTTGTTCTCTATAGTTAAGAGTCTGTATCTTGGTTTGCCTCTCTCTGTCATTTTTTCTTCTCTTTGCTCGTTTGTTTTGTTTCTTAAATTCCACATATGAGTGATATCATATGATATTTGTCTTACTCTGACTGACCTAATTCACTTAGCATAATACTCCCTGATTCCATATGAGTTATTTCAAATGACAAGATTTCATTCTTCTTATGGCTATTATTCCATACATATATATCCGTGCACGTGCACACACACATGCACGCACACACACATATTTTCTTTATTCATTCATCAGTCAATGGACACTTGGGCTATTTATTTTTTTGCATGGTATATGTTTCCTTATTGTTTTATTTTTTTAAATAACTGTATTTTTCTCTTAAGTTCATCACTTGTGAAACCATGCATTTCTTTTCCTGTTTTATCTTTCCTAAAAATTTCCACTCTTAATTCGATAGGTTGTTCCATTTTCACTTAAAGAAAATTTGAATCCTGTTGGTTTAGTTTAACCATTTTAATCTATTTTCCATTTTTCCCATTTGGTTCTTTTCCTCTCTCCTGACTTACTGCAGGTATATGCAGTGCTCTTTTTTTTTTTTTCTTCTAGGATTTAATTTTATTTATTCATTAGGTTTTTAACTATCCCACTTTATATGATTCTTAGTGCTTATACGAAGGATTAGCATATGCATCTTAATCCTATCACAAAGTAGTTTGAGTTATTACTAACTAGATCATATAAAATATAAATATTTTGAAACATTATATTTACCCCTCCTTAGTTTTAATGCTATTACTGTATTACTGTCATATACTTCACATATACTGAATTCCATAATTCAGTGTTTTTAAAGCTCCAATTCATTATTTGTGCTTCAAATAAATAAATTGGATTTTTAAAAGAGAGATAATTTTTTAATTTTGCCATATTTTAGGTTTGTTTTTCTTCATATTTCTACTCTGGATCCAAAATTTTCTTGTTGCCATTCACTTTTATGCTGAACACTTATTATTTCTTCTGCTAACAGATTATCATATATTTTTGTTCATTTGAAATATCTTCATTTCAACTTTTTTTAAATGATTTTATTTATTTATTCATGAGAGACAGGGAGAGAAAGAGAGAGAGAGAGACAGAGAGAGAGGCAGAGACATAGGCAGAGGGAGAAGCAGGCTCCTTGCCTGGAGCCTGATGTGGGACTTGATCCCAGGACCCTGAGATCACAACCTTATCCAAAGGCACTCAATCACTAAGCCACCCAGGTGCCCGTCTTCATTTCAACTCTTAAAAATCCCATTTTATTGTCTTCTGGTCCCATTATTTCTAAGGAAAAACCAGCTTATTTTGTATTGTTAATTCCCTTTAGGTGATATATTGGTATTTTTCTCTGGTTACTTTTAAGTTTTTAACAGTTTGTCTACATTGTTCATAGGTGTGCTTTTCTTTGAATTATCATATCAATTTGTTGAATTTCTTGGAATTATAAATTTAGATTTTCCTCAATGGTGAGAAATTATTTTTTCTATTGCTTTTGCTTTATTCTCTCTCTCCTTTCCTACTATAGCTTTAATTATGCATTTGGTCTACCACTAGATATTTTTCTACAGATGACTTAAGATATAACTTAATTGAAATATTTTTTTTCCCCAATCTGTCATGGCAGACTAGTTTCTGTTAATTTATCTTCTAGATTACTAACACGTTTTTTTTTTTTTTTTACTTTTTCCAATATGATGCAAAGTTTATGCAGTGAATTTTTCATTTTAGGTATTATACTTTTCACTTTAGGAATTTGTACTTTTTTTACAGTTTTCATTTTTACCCCTGTGATTCTTCTCCATCTGTTCACTCATTTTGCTTTAGGTCCTTAAGCATATTTATAATATTCCTTAAAAGCCACCTTTTGCTAATTCTAACAGCTGTATTTTTTTTGTAGTTTCTACTTACTTATTTTTCTTGTGTCTCTTGGTGTACATGTTCCTCTTTCTTCAATATTTCTGTTATATTTAATTACATACTCCATATTACTGATAATGCATTGTACAGTTCCTGATTCAGTTATCTTTCACTGGAATTTTTATTAGCATTTTCGTAGATTTTTGAATTTAGCTACATTTAACTTTTAAACTCCATCTCTCTTCAAAAATAGGGGAACAGCAGCTGAAATTCATGCTTAGTCTTCTTAGTGTTTCTAGTTAATGTTTCTTCTGGAAACCATGGAGAACTTCCTGCACATGTCATTCAGGTGTCTTTCAAGAATTTAAGCATAGTTTACAGAAACATTTATAAATTCCTCATGAGTTTTCCTATCTGCGGCTCTCCCTCTTAATTTTTACAAGCTATGGTAGCCTAAATTTAATTCTCTGATCCATGAATCCAATTAAATTTTGTCTAACTTATAGCCATAACAGATTTTTTTGTTTGGACAATAGCTACATTATGCTTCATAGGTTGTAGAATGTCCTTGGGTAAAATTCATATCAATGTGGACCTCACCCAATATAGTTTCCATCATTTGTGGGTCTATTTTTCTAATTCCTGCCTGTTTTTGGTGAATCTCCAGTGCCTTTAACCTTTTTTCTTAAGTCTGAAATTTACAAAAGTTACATTGCTACTGGAATTTGGACTTCTGTTTGTTCTATTTTTACTTGCAAAATTCTTTGGGTTTCATTTTCAGGAAGGTAATGCGTGGTTAACTGTAAATCGATCAATTAGTGTAAACAATAACTAAGAAGATGATCCATAACAAACCAAGTTTTGCGGCTCAACTTTCTCTGCAGTGTCTGAATATTAGGAGGAGGTTGTAGGCCTATTACAAGAGGTCTTTCTTTTTCTTTTTTTCTCCGATAACTCAGAGTTTCCCACAAACCTAGCACTGAGAAATGATTATAGAAGACCAATCTTTCTATAGGGTCTTTTTCAAAATGGAGTTGAGTACCTTCCAGGAAAGGTATATGGTTAATTTGGGATACTCAGAATGCCCACTATAAATTTGATATATATACTATCAATTTATATATATATACATATACATATGTGTATGTATAGCTGGAAGAAAAATTATATTTAGTATTATGGAATAATAAAATATTATTTCGATATTAATTTATAGAGTAAAACAAATATTGAATTATAGTAGACATTTAAAATTAACTTTTATGGAGTAATTATTATAACAGTTACACTGATGCACATTCATTCTTGCTAGATATGAGTCAAAATGATTAATTGTGCAACAAATCATTATAAACTATAGTTATAAACATCTGTATGTATAAAATTAAACTAGATCGATTGATTTTGGCATGAAAAAAATATTTTCTTAATAGCCTGATCTCCATAAGTTTTAAAATATTTTATAGTGCATTCAAATATTTTTCTTGAAGATTTTATTTTTCCTCCTTTTGTATGGATTACCTTCACTGACTAAAAGATAGTTCTCTATTTATTCTACTTCACCTTTCCTTTTTATCCTGGCTGCCGCTAGTGTTCTTTAATGATGCACATTATTAATACTGACAGGGACTTAGACAAGTATAAATCGGATGCTCGTGTGGAAGATAAATTTGTAAAGTCAAATTATCATTATTTCATAATTTATTACCTGGGTAAAAAGCTGCTACATGACATCTGGTTTATTCTTTGTAACACAGTTTTAATAATCAGATATTAGTTGCATATTGACTTTTTTTGAATATAGGTGAACTACATGATTGATGTGTAAAAGCTAGAAAACAGAAACAATTTTAAAGTAACAAATTTCTGGACTATAGAAAGGTAAGATAATTAATGATAACTTTTGTTGATTCATTGTCTTCTTTGGTCAAATAACCTAAGTGTTGTGATTTATTACAAAAAAGTACCAGAGGGAAAATACTTCCATTTTTTTTTCTCTTGACAAACATCAACTGTTGATAGGCTAGCTGAAGTCACATTTATCAATTTCTACTCTGCTATGGGAAAATTCTATTGAATTATAAAGTATCACGGATTTATTAAAACTACTGGAGCCACAGATACAGGCTTTGAATAAAAGAAAGTGTGCATTTATCAGTCTTGTTTACTTTTCTTTGGTCTCATTCTCTTGACATCTTCAGTTACGTGATGCCAACAATAATTCTGACTTCCTCCACCTTAAAGTATAAATCTTTAGAAGAAGTAAGAAGAATTTAATACCATTTAGCCCAGTTACCTGGTCCTGGGTTTGTTGGTCTTTGATCAATTCTCATTACAGAATTTCCAGTTTGTTCTTGAGATTTCACCATTTTCCTGTTTCAGCTCACAAAACTCAATCCAAGTCCCTACTCATTTCACCAGCTGTATTGAAAGAAGCTTAAGTTATGCTCACATACATGGTTCTGCCTTATTCAGGCTTATGAAAGTTGGAAAACCCTGCTTCTTCACTGTGTATCCACTTAGTTAACACTTGTGTATTCAAATCACCCACCTCAGACTCTTTCATGGTTAGTTTTTTAGGGGGGAAAGGTTGTTTTTTTTTAATAGTTACAAACCATACATAACATAAAATTTACCACTGTAACCATTTTTAGGTGTACACTTTAGTAGCAATAAATACCTTTACATTGATCTCCAACCATCACCCACTGTCCATCTCCAGAACCTGTTCAGCCTCACAAACTGCAACTCTGTACACATAAAAAAATAACCCCTTATACCTGCTTCCCCCAAATCCCTGGTAGCAACCATTTTGCTTTTTGTCTCTATGAATTTGATTATTTTAGGTACTTTTTGTTAAGTGAAATCATACAGTATTTGTCTTCTTGTACTTGGCTTATTTCAGGTGAGTGCACGGTGAAGCAGGTATCAGATTTTCATTCCTTTTTGAGGCTGATTAGTATTCCATTGTATGCAATACACTACAGTTTATTTATGCATTTGCCTATTAATGGATGTTTGAGTTGTTCCCACCTTTTGACTATTGTGAATAGTGCTGCTGTGGACAATGGTGTACAAATATCTGTTTGAATTGCGCTTTAAATTCTTTTGGTTATATTCTTATAAGTGGAAATGCTGGTTTAAATGGTAATTCTATGCATAGTTTTTTGAGGACCTACCATATTCATATTGTCTTTCACGAAACTGAATCATTTTACCTTATCATCAGCAATGTACAACTGTTTCAAGTTTCCATATTCTTGCTAACACTTATTTTCTCTCTCTTTTTTTTTAATAATAGCCACCATATAGATAAACATATGGTAGAAATATAAGAGGCTTTGGAATCAAACGGACATGTCTTGAAATCTGCCTGTGGTATTTCCCAAATATAAATAACTAGGTCAATTATTTAACCATCCCAGTCTTGATTTCCTCATCTGAAAATTAATAATAATAAAAATAACTATATCATAAGGGTTGGAGCAGAGATTCTTAGAATAGCTTGGATTATTCTCAGTAAATATTGAACTCCCTCTTCTGTGGGCAGGGTATACTTCCCTGCCTTACTGGTGTTGGGTTTGGTCAGGTGAGATGTTTGGCCAATGAAATATTAGTAGATATGTTTCAAGCAGGCCTTAATATGCTTACACAGTTTGGCTCAGATTTTATGATCATTTCATTTGTTAGGAGAATGCTATACCCCAGTTATCTCCTGGTTAAGGAGTTATCTACTGGTAAACCTTGAAGTAGACTAAGGACTCTGGCTAATAATGATGTGCCAGTACAGGTTCATCATTTCTAACAAATGCACCAGTTGGTTTGGGGGGAATGTTGATAATGTGAAAGGCTATGCATATGCAGGAGCAGCAGGTATAAGGGAAATCTCTGTACTTCACTTTCAATTTTGCTAGAACCTAAAACAACTCTAACAAATAAATATTATTTGAAAAAATGAATTTGAAAGAGATTACTATAGCATTTTCTTTATTACATGTTAAATAACAATATCCATTAGTGAATCTATTAAGTACTGTAACATTTAAAAACTGTGATTGGAGTAAACAATATGCTTAAATATATACAATATCTATAATGTTATAAAAATATATGTGATTTCTATTGGTGACAAATATGCTGAAAATGTTAATAGTACTATGTTGTGTTGTTTACGTTTATAACTGAAGAATGTATTAAATTGAAGCAAAAAGTTCAGTGAAAATAAATAGCAAGCTCTTTTAACTTCTTTACATGTCAATTTGTCTTTCTACCAGTTGATGTTTCTGGTTTTTAAATAAAACATCATGTGAAAAGTGCAGAGCACGATGCCATGCCTTAGGAGACATTTAAAAAATTATGCATGTATGTAAATCTGTCATAATCACTATCAAAAAAACTTATCCAAATATATTTTTTAATGAGATCAAGCCTGTGATCAGTTACAATTGTAGAACCACCATCACCACAGAACAAATAACATAGCATGTTGGGAGTCTAGTAACTATGAAGAATTTTAAGGAGAATTTGGTTCTAACAGAAGATTAATAAATTCTTCTTGATTATAGTGCCTAAGATAGTGAAGAGACAGCTTGAGTATAAACAGGGAGGAAGGTTGGTTGAGTATACACATAAGAAAAAATAAGTAGAAGTTCATGTTTGCAGTGTAGACATATCAGAATTTTGAGGAGGTGAGAGTAAAAAGTCACATTATTGTTTTTGTGACAAATTGTGGTGAATATGAAGCTAGGATATTTTTGGTTGTTTATTGAGGACTCATGTACCAAATGTGCAAGTTTGTGTCTTTGGACAACAGTAGCTGTTGAGTTTGGATTCAAGTCTGAAGAAGATTCAGTATTTTCAGGAAAAGTATTCATAAGACCACAAAGTCAGAAAAGAGGTAATGAGAACTTGAAACAAGGAATAGTATTTTCAAGGAAGTCACAAATGCCAGGCATCTATAAACCAAATCCTCCACTTGTTACCATAGATTCACATCTTACAAAATTACTCACATGGCTTTTTGCCTCTCTGTGAAACTCGATGTGTTTAGCAGTATATGCAAACACATGCACAAACACATATATGTATATGTATGCCAAAATTATATCTAAAAATATTATGAAAATCTCCTACTTTATATATTAAATGTATATTATATATCTTATGGGATAAAGTATCACGATAAGTTTTCTTTTGCAGCTTTTCATTATTTATAAGAGGAAATAAGAATAGTACTTTGACTGTAACTCATAGTCACTAGGAGACTGAGATTAAATAATATTTGCCTAAAATTATTCAAATATCAAATAGAATTTTAAGTACATCTTGAAATCCCAGCTCAGCACAAGTCCAATTGAAATAACTTTTCAATTTGAACTTTAAGTGTTTAAAGTCTCTGTTCCTAGCGGGCTACTAAAGTATTGAATTTTATCTGAGATGGGAACAAGTGAGAAGGCTAAAAAATCAGACAAGTCACCATATTATCTGATCTCTGAACAAGGAAATAAGTATGGGTTTAGGAAATTTGAAGACTTGGATTAATTTTGTAGGTTTTTCCTCCCAATAATGGTGTGAAATCAGCTTTTCTCTAAAGCCAAAATGAATATATGTCAAATGAATACATCATATATTAAGGATTGAAAATTTAATATTGGCAAAATATATTAGTATATGTAGCTCATAGAGGACTTTCAAAGGTTTAGTTGGGAAACCAAGTCTTGTGAAACACTCTCACGCATAATATCACCCAATCCATAAGATATCTACCACATTTCCACTGCATGTATTCATAGAAGAAAAAATGGAGGAAATAGTGCAAAAAAAAAAAAAAAAAAAGAAAAGAAAAGGAAAAAGAAGAAGAAGAAGAAGAGGAATGACAGCAGGACAAATATTGATCAAATCTATCCCCAGAATAAGAAAGCCTATTTTATGTAATAATAAAATACTGAGAAAATCTATTAGTAGGTTAAAGCACTAACTCCAGAGAAGAGATGAAATAGTGCATGGGATGCATGAGAGGATAGCCTTTGAATGATAGTGTCCTAACGACAGAAGGGAAATAGAATCATGTGTGAGATGCTCTAAGGAAAATAAGCAGTGAAGATGAAAACAACAAGAAGGGGTAACTTAGTACAGTACAAGAAAAAAGAAAATTAAATATGTAAAGAAACACAATGCTTCCCCAAATTTTCCTCAAAACAACTACCCAATGAATAAACCATTCTTTACTACACTAAAGGAAAGAGATAACTTTGAAATAAGAACCCGATAAACAAAATTGTCATCTCTGTCCATAAAATGCAAAAATGCAAACTGTCATCTGGATAAACTGTATTCATCTATATAAAACACTAAAAAATAAAACAAAATTAGAATCCCAATAATTCAACAAATGATCCGCTCACCCACAATGGCAAGGTAAAAGGGATGTATATAATTAGTTAATAATAATTAACAATTCTCCCTATCCTCTGCATCAGGCCAGGAAGCATGGGAAGAAAATAGGGAATATTGAAGCTTCCAAGTATCATGTCTGAAGATGATATGCATCACTTCGATCCATATCTCATTGGCCAGAGCTAATTTCATGGCATAAACTAAGAAGACTAATATATGTGCTGAAGCCATAACTAGATTTAAAAAAAAAAAAAAGAAAAAAAAAAGAACATGTCAGAGATACTGGTGAGAACTAGCAGTCTTTGTCATGGGACTCCAAAACATGGAGATAAAACAAGAAATGGAAGCCACAAAGAAAACAGTATAAAAGAAATAATGCAGATTGGAAAAAATAACAAAACTGAGGTGTAAGCCTTAGAAACAGTTATCCTAAAAGGGAGTATTAATTATTGCAAATGCTGTTGTAAGGCAAATTAAGATGTGGAAGTAGAAATAATAATAGAATTATGATAAAAAGATGCCATTTGGTGACCTTTTTTTTGGAATCATTGCGGATAAAACCAACTAAAATGAATAGAAGAAAATGGGTGACTAAGAAGGAAGACAGTGATTCAGATCAGTCCTTTAGGCTTTCTTTAATGAGTCATTGCTGCACAAAAGAAAGTACTAGAACAAATAAATAAAACATAAATTCAATTCTTAAGAAGCTCATAATTTAGTGGGTAGCCAAGTCACTAAATCCTGTTTAATGTTTTAGGCTTTTTACTAGCTATGGAGAATATGGCTCACTGGGGATATAAGGAAGGACATTATCAACTTAATTTAATTAAGTATTCTATTGTCTCTGAAGACAACTGGTGAATAAAGTATATTCTATCTCCTGTCAAATTTAAAAATATATTACTGACTTGACTTTTATTTGTAGCTCTGTCATTATTTAGTGCATTTACATTTCTTTTGAATGAATTTTGCCACTTGCCTTTTTAATTTTTGATAATAAGGAATTATTGGACTATATTTACTATACAATGTTGCCTTTTATTTTCCTTAGCCTCTATATTCTCTTCCTTTTCTCTTATTTTGTATATTAACCTGAAGTATCATACAGAATTATACTTATCAATCTGGTCAAATCTTTTGTCCCATATCATGATAGAGTTTATGATCAATTCTTATGCTTTTAGTTATAGTTTGAGAATAAGATTATATAGATACTTTTTAAATATGATTCTTAAATACTCTTAGCAAAGTGATTTTTGTTAAATGATTCTGTATAATATTAGCATACAATTATTTACTTCTTTCTTCTAATTTGAGGTAACTAGAGAGAAATCTTAGTAAATAGTGTTATGTTTCTTGTTAAGCCATATGAAATTTATATACTGAGTCCTTGTCCACTTTATTAAGTTCCAAGCACATTCTCTAACAAATGCATCTGGTATTCATACTTTTTTTCAAAGAATAATCTCAGTAATAAGATAATGACATAAATTGATAAGAATAAATATTTCATGGTCCTTAATAATGATATAGTCCATTTACCTCATATGGAAAACTCATAAAACTCATAAATAGTTGAAACTCAATTATACTTGTCAAAATAAATTAACAAAGTGTGCTGTTTTATTGTATTCAACCAATTGTTTTTTTACTAGTATCAGTGCTTTACAGTATTTTTTTAACATTACTGTATATAAAAAGCATTATTCTTAAATTTTGCACCTAAGATTTTTTTAAGATTTATTTTAAAGAGCAAGAGAGAGAGCAATTATGACTTGAAGGGGCAGAGGGAGAGAAAGAGAGCACTCCAAGCAGACTCCACACTAAGTGTGGAGCCCAACATGAGGCTTGATCCCATGACCCTGAGATCATAACCTGAACCAAAACCAACAGTTGGATGCTAACCAACCATGCCACCCAGACGCCCCATGCCTAAGATTTTTATTGTTAATCCTATTGTTGCTTTTTTCCTAAAAATTACTTTTATAAGTCAATTTCTTTCCCAATATATTTGTAATAGGCAAAACTTATCCTAACATTTAATTGGCTAGCCGCTATTTCTTTCATTGTATGGAGTTGTTGTTTCTTCTGAAGATGAAATCTGTTTCTTCATCTGAAAAATAGGACTTGTAAAAATTGAGTGAAATTCAGTTTCAGCTAAAAAGAAGTCATCCAAAATAGACTATATAATGTCTGGTCTAGTTGTAATGCCATGGTTTTGATAAGAACATTTTTCCATAGACATGGCTTAAAACTTTCCATGTTTAGGATTTAAATTGTGTGTTGATTTTCTTAACCCTTAAACAGCTCACCACAGGACTATAGTCAAGACCCTGTATATCATCTAGTTCAATCCTTTATCTGTGAACCCAGTGTGTTTACAACACCTACACATCATACAAAACTCCAAAAAAGAATGTTGTCATTTTGAGATGATCCAGGCATTTCCCTTTTAGACCCAGTGTAAATATAATTTCTTATCACTTTATTTATCTAAATAGTAGATCATAAACTGTAAATCTTTTTATGTTATGCTTCTATCACGTTTCTCTAAGGCTCTCCCTTCTCAGGGTGAAGGCCAACACACTGGTTGTGACCTAAGAGACCTTCATGATGTGGCTCTTCGTTTTTAATCTGTTCTCATCTGTGACTCTGCCTGTTTTTTCTTGTCTTCTAGCCATACTCTTCTCCTTCCTCCTTGAACTCAGTGGGCACAATATTTCCTTTGGTCTTCGTTCTTACTCTTACCTCTGTTTGAGTATTCTTCCCCTAGATGTCCATGCAGCTAGCTCCCTTATTTTCTCCTGGTTCTTAATTGAGAATTACTAACTCAGAAAACTTTACCTGAAGTGTCAACAACCCCCACTGGCATTTCTTGTCCTCTTTCCTTGTGTTTTCCCTTAGCGGTTTGCACTAAATAATAACTATTTAGTTTTAAGTCATTTATTTTCTTTGTCTCCCTCCAGAATGTAAACTCCACAAAAACAGGGGATTTTGCTTGTTTTATTTATTACTAATGGTGTTTTCAGCATCTAGTACATTGTCTGGTACATGGTACCTTCTCAACTTATAATATTGTTTGCATCACACCTTCTCAATATAAAATATTGTTGAAAAAATTAAAATCTCATTTAACTTCACATTTGAAATATGTGCCTCAAGAATATATTTTAAAAACTTTCTTTTTTACAAAAGGCCTTTATTTATTTATTTGACAGAGAGAGAGAGAGAGAGAGAGAGAGAGAGTACAAGCATGGAGAGTGGCAGCAGGAGAGGGAGAAGCAGACTCCTGGCTGAGCAGAGAGCCTGATGTTGGGGCTTTATCCCAGAACCCTGGGATCATGACCTGAGCTGAAGGCAAAGGCTTAACTGATTGAGCTTTCAAAAGAGTTGGTGAATACAATGTAAAATGATTTCTTAACTTCTCTCTTTTTCCTTCCATTTAAATTTACATCTAATTAAACCAATTCTAAATGCTCTCATTTTTATGTGGTAAAAAATCTTTTTTCATTTGATATATATATTGCAGAAACACTGATTAGTTTCTGCTGATGCTGTCTGTGGTCACTTCACTGTTGTTCAATAGTATTTCCTATCTCTTAGGGGAACTTTCCTCAAAGAATGTCAAGTTTTGCAAAGCTTATTAGCAACTTACGCAATTGTCTTTCCCAAATTCTTTCAACAATTGATGTCATTATTCTAATTAATGTATCTGGTTGAAAAATTTCAGTAAAAAGAAAAAAAAATCTGAAAACTACAAAGAATGATTTCTGTCTTCCTGCTTTGATCTCCCTTGCCTCACCTACTCCAAAACTGTCATCAGAGAAAACCAGTATCAGAAAAAATAGCATTCCATCGCACTATTGCAATAAAACACACACACACACACACACACACAAATAAATGGTAATTTTAGCATCCTTAGTGGGCATGGTGTTACTGATATTTCAGAAATTCTCTGTTCCTAGGAGTGAAATGAGGTATTTGAGTCATTTTGACCTCAATCTGTAGTGATGTGAGAAATGAATATTTTACAATAAATGTCTTCTATTAGAAAGATGCTTAGGCTGTACCTCATAAGTCAAATTATTTGCAGTATATCTAGAAATCCCAAAGTCCATGATGATAAAACATTGTAAATAAAGAAAATATGTTTTTATAAAAGCAGCTCTGATTATTTAACTTTACTCTCTAAATAAGATATATTCATATGTATGGAAAAATAATGAATCGCTAACCTAAAATGTATCTAAATTTCCTTTTCAAAAAAACAATCATTTGGCTATGTGTTCTAAGCTTTAAACTCTTCCAAGTCAGAGAAATACTGTCCTTTTTCAATGAGCTATGGACAGTAACACTGTCCATTGAACCTTCAGAAGAAATTGTCCCTTAATATATTGTGATGCTTATTAAAAATATATATCTATCCTCATACAAATAATAGAAATGTGAATTTAAAAAATTTTAAAGTATTTTTTATTTATTCCTGTGTGCGAGAGAGAGAGGCAGAGACACAGACAGAGGGAGAAGCAGGCTCCATGTAGGGAGCCTGATGTGGGACTCGATCCCAGGTCCCCAGGATCAGGCCCTGGGCTGAAGGCGGCGCTAAAAGGCTGAGCCACCAGGGCTGCCTGTGAATCAAAATTTTTAAAGATTACAAAGTTTAATAGCAAGCTGTGTTGAGTGTCTGCAAGAAAATCCACGCACACATTGTTGATACTGTATAAATGGCTGCACTTTCAAAGAACAGTAAAATGAATATAACTTCAAAAAAAATTTAAAAATTAAGTGCACATAGAGCAAAGTGAACATGCAGTTAGTTGCTTAATGTTAATAAATGAATACAGAGAAATTCTTACACATGGGATTCAAAAGTTTTATAGAGGTAATTTTATTTTTTAATTTCTTTTTTAAAAGATTTATGTATTTTATTAGAGAGAGAGAAGGAGAGCATGAATGGAAAGGGCAGAGAATAATAAGCAGACTCCATGCTTACCACAGAGTGAGCCCAATATGGGCTTGATCTTAAGACACAGAGATCATGACCTGAGCTGCAACCAAGAGTCAAATGCTTAACCAAGTGTTCCACTCAGGTGCCCCAGTAGTGGAAATTTTAAAAAGAAGCCTTCTCGATATGCCCTAGTTATAGGCTGTTGGTATGAAGTAGCCATGGACGGCCTAACCAGAAGTGGGGCATACTCTGTGATTGGTCAGGAGACATTCTTGGATTTTTCTAATTGGCCTTAACTGGAAATAGGGACAGGATTTAGGGTAACTATCAGTTAATAATCAAGTCTTGATGTTTAGGGCTGATTGTTACAGGAGTTCTGCTTGGCTTCTTAGAGTCATTGCTAGAGATAGTAATTGGACCTTGCAGAAATATGAATATGGTAATACTTGGTTAGTGTTTTAATTTCTGAGTTTTAGACTGGTTTTCTATGCAGTAATATTGTGACAAGAATGGACTAAATAAATAGTCTCAGTCCTAGGTACCTGCATCTAAGGCCAACAAATAGATAGCCACTTGAGAGAATAGAGAGAATCCGAAAAGAAAATCACCTACGTTCATTTGACCAGCACGGTGTCCTGGGTAATGTAAAAGCACAAACTTGAGAGCTAGACTTTCTGCATTTCCTTATTGTTTATTGAATATGTGTCTATTGTGTACATGGTCCTAGTTTAAGCACTGAGGATACAATCACGGTCAAAACAGACAAAGTTCACTGTTTTCTTCGTCTATTCAGTTCTGGAAAAGTAAAAAAAAAATAAAGAACACAAAAATTAAAGAATATAATTGCAAATTATGACAAAGTATTTGAAAATAAGAAAGACAATAACAGAGACTAACTCCACCCCAAATATCATTATTTATTAACAAGTTACTTATTACTTTCCTGTAATATGTTCATGATGACTCACATGGTTGGATATATCATGTAAACTATTTAGAATAGCACCTGACCTATAGTATGCCTTTAATCAATAATATATGATGATGATGATGATGATGATGAAAGCTCCATCTATTAAGAGTATGGCAAAATCCAATCCATGGAATTGAATCAGTGCAAATCAGTTCTTTCTTTTCTTCATTAAGTAAATCATGAGAATAAAAGGCAGAGTATAAGGAATACAGTCAATGATACTGTAATAGCAATGTAATAGGACAGATGGTAGCTATATTTGTGGTGAACATAGTTAACGTATGATCTTGTTAAATCACTAAGTTGTACACCTGAAACTAATGTAACATTGTGTGTCAACTATACTCAGATAAAAATAAATAAATAAATGAATGAATGAATGAATGAATGAATAAATAAAAGATACGAAAAGTAGGTGAATGGAGAAAAGAAGTCTCAACCTTTTATGGACTCCACAGAATCTGTTGGAATACTTTTGTAATAGCCCAGATCAAAAAAAAAAGAGAGAGAGCAGTGTCAAAGGTAATGGGGAGATAGGGATAAATGTAGCGAAGTATTTAGAAGCTAAATTGATGCAATTTAATATCATATCAGTTGCAGATGAAGTAGATAGGGTAAAGTTACAGGATTCATGAAACTACCATGATTTCACTTTCACAGTATGTTGGGATATTTGTAGTATCTCACTATTCAGTGAGATAGAGAATACAAATGAGCATTTGGAAGAGAGTGTTAATGACCATTAAACATTCCGTTTGAGGCTCTATGCTTATTCAAACAGATACTCAATAGGCACTTGAGAAATTTTGCATTGACTGATTCTGAAATCAATTACATATAAAATAATGGTGGATGCATAAAATAATAGAAAAAAATATCTATCTATCATCTATCATCTATCTATCTATCTATCTATCTATCTATCTATCTATCTATCTATCATCTAGATCTAGCATCTAGATCTGCTTCTGGTTCCTGGCACAGAGCTCTTAAAATCCTTGAAATTTCCTAAGTGACAAGAGAACTAGGGATGTCTTTTGTTCAAGTATTTGGTCTTGGTCCTGGTTTCTGACATAGAGCTCCTAAATATGTTGAAACTTCCTGGGTGATAAATGTGTCTTTTGTGTTCTAATAAGGCAATTTCTAGTGGACTCCTGGATAGAAGTCCAGGAGAACTTCTAGAAGTCTCTTCTAAGAAGAGGGACAGATCACCAGAAAGATCAAATCATAATTAGAAGTGCCAGGAGAGGAAGAAGAGCTCCAGGGTGAGTTAAAGATGGATCATGTTTATATGATGAAACTTCCATAAATATCTCTAAAATATGGGACTGGATAGTTTCCAGATTGGATAATACATCCATATACTGGGAAAGTCATGCACCCAAGCTTCATGGGAACAGAAGCTCCTAACTTGGAAGCTTTCAAGACCTTACTCTATGTATCTCTTCATCTAGCTATTCATCTGTTTCCTTCATTATATCCTCTTTTTAATATAATAAAGCAGTAAGCATTATTGTTCCTCTGAATTTTGTGAACCATTCTAACAAATTCTCAAACCCATAGAGGGAATAATGGGAACCACAATTTATAGCTAGTCTATCAGAAGTATAGGGGACAGTTTTGGACTTGCAATTGGCACCTAAAGGGAGGGGCAGGTAGATAGTGTCAAAATTCAGTTAAACCGTAGGACATTCAGCTGATGTCAGAGATTTGCTAGATGTATGGAAAACCCACATATCTGGTGTCAAAAATTGAAATGAAGTATGTTATACTGTGAGAGAAAAGGAGAAACACAAAAGTTTCCTAATATAGAAAGTTACAGATACAATGAACACTTGAGAAGTTAAAGTAAGAGGAAATAATTTGAGAAATATGTAGACGTCAATAGGGAAAGATGATTTCAATAATGATCAGACGAGAAATTGCCAAATGAAGGTGAAAAGGTGAAAAGCCCAATAAGATAAACTTTGAAGCATAAACTATTGGATATGAAAAGTAAAAGATCACTAATAGCCTTTTTTTTTTTTTTTTTTTTAATTCAGAGAGAGAGAGGGAGAGACACAGGCAGAGGGAGAAGCAGGCTCCATGCAGGGAGCCCGACGTGGGACTCGATCCTGGGTCTCCAGGACCAGGCTCTGGGCTGTAGGTGGCGCTAAACCGCTCAGCCACCGGGGCTGCCCCCATTAATAGCCTTTAAAAGAAAAAAATTATGTAAGAATATGTATGAAAAGCCAGCTAAAGTAGGTTGAGATGTAATTCAGACCTTAGGATAAAAGAAAAAATAGGTATGAATTGCTCCTTAAGGAAGTTTGGCAATGCAAAGGTAAAGGATAGGACAAATGAAATAGGCACATTAGAAATAAAGAACTTTCTGGTTTTAATATGAGAGGGATTTGTGTACACTTGGTGATAAAGGGTAAGGAACAGTGCAGTGATTGAAGCTGGAGAAATAATTAATTCTGTTTCCTGGGAAGTTGGAGGAAATGAGCAGGCTCCCATCTAAGCCACAAATCTCTCTGAAGCTCTAACTTCTCTGTGGGAAAAGTATTATATATAAGATAAGCCCCTGTTCTTAAATGTAGTATCTCTAAAATCTAACTTCCTTCTCTGGTATATAACACTTCCACTTTGCCTCAGGACAAACTACAGCAAGTTCTTAATTTTTCAATATATCTTACAAAATTTCCCATGGATTTACTCATTGCTCAATGTTCTCTGATCTACTTTTTTTTTGTATTCTACTTTTTTTTTTTTTGTATTCCACTTTTTTTTTTGGAAAATGCCTGCTTTAGCTGTCTGCATCATCCAGAGTGTCTCTCTCTGCCTCTGAAATATACTGTAATAAAGGAATTATATAGGTTTTGTATTTGGGCAGGGAAAGTCACTTCTAGATGAAGTCTCATTTGAAAAAAAAAATGGTTCTAAAAGGAGCAGAAATAGTTAACTTAGTAAAATAACTTTTTAAAACTTCCTCCCTGATATACAGCCCCAGTTTTATTGCTTATTCAGTTTCAGTCCTCTATTCCATAAGCTACCACAAATCAAGAGTAGGTATGCCTTTGGAAATTTGCCTTCAGGAAATGTACCCTAAGATAATCAGAAACATTTGAAAAAATGTTTTATTGCATAAATTTCATATCATGCTATTTAAATTTTTATATGTTTTATCAGTAATACATATGGCATTTTTACAGCTTTTTTGAGGTATAATTGATACACAATTGTACCATTTAATGTATTAAATTTAATGAATTAGGATATATGCAAACAACTGTTATATCATCACCACAATCAAGATAATAGACATTTTCAACATACTGTAAAGTTTCCTTGTGTCTCTGTTGGTTTTTTTTATGATAAAAATACTTCAAATGAGATCTACTCTCTTAAATTTTGAAGTGCTCAATACCATGTCATTAACTATAAGCATTAGGTTGTACAGCAGATATCTATAACTCATTAATCTAACAAATGTTTGGCTTTTTAAAAGTATTATGGCACCTGAGTGATGCAATTAAGCATCCAGTTTTTGGTTTTGGCTCAGGTCATGATCTCAAGGTCACATGACCAAGCTCCTTGTTAAGCTCTGCGCTCAGCTCAGAGTCAGCTTAAGACTCCCTCTCCCTCTGCCCTTCCCCCACCTCTCTCTCTCTCTCTCTCTTGCAAATAGATAGATAAGTCTTTTAAAAAATAAGTAATATGGCAATTTGAAAAAAATGATTCCTTTTTTACCCAGAATTAATTAGTGTTTTTTTGGGGATGGGATGAGGGGATGGGAATCAGCTAGATATAGAACTAATAATACTTGGCCACTTTATTGTATAATAGAGCTAAAAAGCCCATTTTAAGGAAAATCAGAGAAAGGCAAAAGATTTTCTGATTCCTAGTCATAGCTGAGGACACAGAAAAATTAAAAAAAGAAATCTATTAAGACATTGACACTCTAATTAAGTACTGAATTGGTGTTCATTTGATTTTTAACATTGAACTGAACTTTGCCATGGATATAGTGAACCTGCAATCTTTATTCTTCTAATTTAATTAAACAAAAACTAAGGATCCCAGGACTTAAATTATGAATTACATATAGATTGGATAAGACAAAAAAAAGTTGTCAAATTTATGTTAATATGGCAAAAAGAGCTACTTATTTATTATCTTATTATTGTTCATATTTCACAACCAAGAAAATTAAGGTTCATTGAAATCCTTCTATTGTATGTACAAAATACATCATTTAAATTCTTTATTCAAGCCATTGATTAAAGAACTCTAGTTCAAAGAGGTGAACTGTGTATGACATTTTGTATCCTCTGAAGAGAGACTCTAAACTTCAAACTGTATGAGTTCACTATATCAAGTGGTGAGTAGAAAAAGGGGGGGGGGGATCTAGATTGACATTTCATTGTGCAATTTTGAAGGACTGAAAAAAAGAAAAAATGCTAAAAGCCTCTAGAAGTAGAAATATGTCTCTTACAAAGGAAGAAGATTCAGGCTGACTTCAGGTTGATTCTGATCAGAAATATTGAGTACAAGAAGACACTAAAACAAAATCTTTCAAAATTTGGAATCAATATTATTATGGACCAAAAATTATATATGCCATTAAGCAATTATGTAAGTGTGAGACTTAAACCCCCCAAAACGACAGAAAGTGGCATTTTCAAGTATAAAACAATTTTGAAAAATTTGCCATTCATTGTACCTTGAATTATAGAGTTAACAAAGCAAAAATAAAAATGAAATAAATGAAAAGGAATGAAATAATTGTATATCTAAAAAAATGAATTCAAATAGAATAAACCCCAAATCATGTGGCACACCTAAAATCAGTTGGTAAAAATTAGAGAAGAAAATAGCTGAGTTTCAATGGAAATATCTTCAAAAACAATAACAAAAAATGAAATACATTCAATACAATAAATTATATAACTATTTGACTGTAGTATAGAAAATAAGGTTTTCATTTCTTTTCTTCAAAAGAAAAAAAAAAGGCCAGTGAGTCAAATTTGAATACAAGGTAAAGCCATAGTCAACACCTTTGTCAAATTTATGTTTTAATTTTTCATTATTTTTGAATAATTAATGGCTTTATAAAAAATAAAATTTAATTTGACCTAATGCTAACAATAATTTTATAACTGAAACAGAAGTTATGACATTATACCAATAAAGAAAAGTAATCCTAGCCTACTGTTTGGATCTTTAGAAAAAAATTAAGCTTGCTACAAAAATATAATGCAAGTATTGTTTGTACAGTTTCCAACTTTTTGAATCAACCTATAGATTCTTCTTCTTTTAGAAGAATTGAATATTGTTATAGAATGTGACTTAAATATTATCACTTTGATAGTTCTTAAATAAAGAGATGAAAAGAGAGAGAAGAGCAGAAAGCTATTAGGGCTGCACAAGTGTTATTCTAATATAGTGAGTACCTGAAAGACAAAATTGAAGCAAGATGTGGAAATTTTAGTATTTCCCTTAGAACAGGGTTTTGCAATATCAGTAATACTGATGTTTTAGACTGGCTAGTTCTTTTTTTATTGAGGCTTCTCCTGTGCATTCTTGAATGTTTAGCAGCATCTCTAGCCTCTATACACTAGAGGGTAGTAACAACCCATACTCAAGTTATGATAATCAATAATGTCTCCAGATAATTGCCATAGCTTGTCATATAGCATGAAGAAGTTATAAAAATTAGGCAAGAGGAAAAGAATGAAATATTGCAAATATACTAAGTCCTTTCAGCTCATAATATCAATACATAATATTCTTAGTTAATAGGTTTTAAAAAATAAGCAAAAACTGAACAAAAAATTAAAATGGGTGGGACACCTGGGTGGCTCAGTGGTTGAGCATCTACCTTCAGCTCAGGGCATGAGGCATGATTCCGGAGTGTCCAAATCAAGTCCCACCTCGGGCTTCTTGAATGGAGCCTGCTTCTCCCTCTACCTAGGTTTCTCCCTCTTTGTGTCTCTCATGAACAAATAAAAATCTTAAAAAAAAATTAAAATGGGCAGCCAATGTTTTTTAATATTAGTTTGGTAAATTGAGGGCATATGTGTTACACATAACTATGTTAATGAAAAAGTAATTGTCAGGAACTTTATAAAAAAAATAGCTTCAGTGGCACGTGGATGGCTCAGTTGGTTAAACGTCCTATTCTTGGTTTTGGCTCAGGTCATAGTCTCATGGGTCTGAGACTGAGTACCAAGTTGGGCTCAATGATCAGTGTGGAATCTATTTGAGAGTCTCTCCCTGTCTCTCGTCTGACTAGCACAGGCATGTGCTCTCTCTCTTTCTCTCTCAAACAAATAAATAAATCTTTAAAAAATATCTCCAACATCTATAACTAAATTTCTTTAAACAACTTCCTGAAAATATTTTACTTTAACTTTTGAAAGTTTTTTGAATTAGAGAGAGATGTGATTTTATGTTAAGCATTGATGTTCAGTAAATGATGATCATAAAATATTTCAATTTCTTTAAAACAGTACAATATGAAACTTACATAATATGAAAATTCTTCTTGACTTTGTATCTAAATCCCTCTTTTCTTCTTTCAATTATAATACTGAAAGACCTATTTTTTATACAAAATGCATCATACCACAACCCTGATCATTTAAGTTTACTATGGCAATTAATCATGAATAAATACTAAAAAAGTACCAAAACTGACTTATAATTAAGTAGGTTTCTTGTCTTAATTCTAAAGATTTAAAAATATATATTCTATTATCTAGTAATAATATTTTGATCTATGTTTCTACATATGCAAGATGGAGGGAAAAATCCATAGAAAAGTAAAAACTAAAAGCTTAAAAAACTCTGGTAGTTTACCACTCACACATAATCCTGTCACTCAGTGTACAGAAGCAAACACTGAATATTTATCACGTGTCTTTGTTGCTCCTTTAGGGGATTACATTCCATTTATGTTAAAGTTTTGGGGTGGGAAATATATTCCCGAAACATTTTCCAAATATTTTCTCCTATAAATTATTAATGTTATTATCTATTTTTCAAATGTACTCTCCAGAATATCATATGTATGCAATTATAACAAGATAACTTTTAAAGCATTTCAGAAAATTTGATTTTCATTACAAAAACTTCAGGAGTCTTTTTGTTCTTTCTACCATATAAACTGTTCTTCTGTAGTCCATGATTCACTTTGATTGTTTATGGGCAAAAGTGTTTCTGGAAAAAAGTTACAATTATATTTAGGTCACTTTTCTGTTTAATCAAAGAGATAAGAAGAAAGATAAAACAGAAAAGGTAGAGAAAGGACATAGATGTAAAATATACTACCTATCTTTGAGTTAAAATGTTTGGCTAATTTTATATATCAACAGTTAACTACTTTCAGTCGTTGTTTGATTATTACAATAATTAGCACTGTACATCTTAATGATATTGGTTTTTATGATTATCTTTTATTTTGTAAAAAACTAATGTCATTCTTAGGAAAGAATATTATAAGCTTAATATTTATTAAATGGTGACATAAAGGAGGAAATTACACTAAAATTTTATCTAACACTAATAAGCGGTCTTTTCTAATTAGATGGCTTCCAAGGAATTTAATTCCATTACTACATAATTATCCCTTATTTATTTTTCACAAGTTCCTTTTTCAGGCTTTTATTACCTTTATTTAAGCAACCAGGCACTTTTCAAAAGATATTCACATTCTGATATTTGTGTTAGAAATATAAATGTAAAATTTTGCCTATTAGATTGAACCATGAAAATGTAATCTATATTCAAATATCATTTTTTCCCTGTAGTTGGCTTAACACCTGGAGACTGGGTGGTTGCATTTAACAGGTTACAATACATATTGCAATCCTGTGTGAAAATGTATCATTATTTTTATTTCCTTAACAAGAAAAATTGCGTTTTTGAAGGGATGTAATCATCAGGGCAAGATCTATAAATGTACCAATGATTTTTTTTATAAATAAGTTTTCTCTGTAATTTTACATGCATATAGTCCCTTACTGCACTGCACTTCACTGATGTTAAGTGGAAAAAATTATAGGAAGGTGGAAACAGAGGAAGCATAGTTTACAGGTAGTATTTCCCTTTTCCCATGTTCTGTTTGAAGCATAACAGTAATATCACTATGTCTTTAACAGTGATGTCGACTTATTCTGATGACTTATCAAGTGGCAGTAATGCTATTTAGTAATATAAGATGATTATGACTTTTTTCTTGACATTTGCCTTGTTACTCTGATTAACCTAAATGTTTGCATTTAAAACTTTGATCTTTAAGTTGTGGTCAGTGGACAGACCTAAATTTGTAAATAAAGCATGGATTTTTATAGACCTGAAAATCCAGTACACACTTTTTCTTGTAACTGAAATTGCCCTGTTGCACATAGAATCTACCTCTGCAGTGAGCAGTCCATGAAGAAGAGTTCATCTAGCTTCACAGGTAGATTTCCTGGATAAGAGTTTAAGTGATAATCTAAGGAGTTAGGCTTCAAAAATCTTTCTAATCCACTGTCTACAGGGAGGAAAGGGCCTCTTTCCCAATGGCATCAGACTATTTTAGGTCATGTTTTTATACTCTAAATATTGGTCTTCTCTTATTAGTCTCTGAATATTTTTTCTGATATTTTTTCTGATAGATTTATTCTCACTTTCTTCAACTGGGGTATTTGAGTCTTATGACAGATTTGTTTTCCATAAGTAACATGGGATAATTACTGTGACATGAGACAGTTTAAGACTAATATTATGGGTTTAGCAAGAGAGTAAAATATATCCAGCTGAGAACATCTTTTAAGTGCTAAATGCATACATACTTTTATTGAGTGAGGAGGCGGGGCAAGATGGTGGAAGAGTAGGGTCCCCAAGTCACCGGTCCCCACCAACTTACCTAGATAACTTTCAAATCATCCTGAAAACCTAAAAATATCTGCCCTACCACCCAGCAATTGCACTGCTAGGGATTTACCCCAAAGATATAGATGCAGTGAAATGCCGGGACACCTGCACCCCGATGTTTATAGCAGCAATGTCCACAATAGCCAAACTGGAAGGAGCCTCGGTGTCCATCAAAAGATGAATGGATAAAGAAGATGTGGTCTATGTATACAATGGAATATTACTCAGCCATTAGAAACGACAAACACCCACCATTTGATTCGATGTGGAGGGACCTGGAGGGTATTACGCTGAGTGAAATAAGTCAATCAGAAAAGGACAAATATTATATGGTCTCATTCATTTGGGGAATATAAAAATTAGTGAAAAGGAATAAAGGGAAAGGAGAAAAAATGAGTGAAAATATCAGTGAGGGTGACAAAACATGAAAGACAACAAACTCTGGGAAATTAACAAGGGGTAGTGGAAGGGGAGGTGGGCAAGGGGTTGGGTGACTGGGTGATGGGCACTGAAGGGGACACTGGGTGTTATGCTATATGTTGGCAAACTGAACTCCAATAAAAAAATTTAAAAAATGCATTCATATTTTTATTAAAGGAACAGTAAACCATTGTTATAGTTCAAAATATCCAGGTTCTGTGAAAACTTATTCAATATTGTCTTATTCAAAGATCCCATAATTATTAATTCTGAACAGTACTTACTACTTTAACTGATATCTCCTGAAAAGAAGTGCATGACTCATAACTAATTGAGAGCTGAATTAAAATATTTTCTCAGTGAACAGAATTATACTTAATTTATAAATTCAATTTCCTTATAAGAGCAACCCTTGAGTAGTTACCTGAACTTTGTAATATTATGCATCACAGTCCATGAACCGGTAACATTGTAGAAGTAGTCCATTTACCATGAAAAATGCTTAATGAAGTTTTCCAATTAGTTTTACTGATTAAAATGGATACTTCAGAAGAATGTTCCACAGTTTTCCCAGGATCTCCTGCACTCTAACATAAAGATACCCATGCTGATTTACCTTTACTTGTTTGCAAACCTTAGTCATCCAATGACTTAATATTTATTTCATTTATTAAGTTCCTTTATGTTAACATAATATGAATAACAATTTAAAGAGTCTGAATATATACCATGTGTTATATTTTTCCTATAAATTCTAATTTTAAGGGCAGAGGTGGAGGTAAACAACCAAGAGGTTAGCTCCCTTACTTATGGTTGGGTAACCACAACGGAACACAAGTATTATTTCATATCCAGTTTAAAACTTTACTAATCTTGAATTCATTCCCAATTTAGACAACCATATCCCAATTAATCATCTTTTTTTTGTCTTTTTTTTTTTATTGGAGTTCAATTTGCCAACATATAGCATATCACCCAGTGCTCATCCCATCAAGTGCCCTCCTCAGTGCCCATCACCCAGTCACCCCCAGCCTCCGCCCACCTCCCTTTCCACCACCTCTTGTTCATTTCCCAGAGTTAGGAGTCCCTCATGTTCAGTCTCCTTTTCTGATATTTCCCACTCATTTTTCTTTCTTTTTTTTTTTTTTTTTTTACATTGAAAAAAATTTTTTTTAATTTATTTTTTATTGGTGTTCAATTTACTAACATACAGAATAACCCCCAGTGCCCGTCACCCATTCACTCCCACCCCCTGCCCTTCTCCCCTTCCACCACCCCTAGTTCGTTTCCCAGAGTTAGCAGTCTTTACGTTCTGTCTCCCTTTCTGATATTTCCCACACATTTCTTCTCCCTTCCCTTATATTCCCTTTCACTATTATTTATATTCCCCAAATGAATGAGAACATATACTGTTTGTCCTTCTCGGATTGACTTACTTCACTCAGCATAATACCCTCCAGTTCCATCCACGTTGAAGCAAATGGTGGGTATTTGTCGTTTCTAATGGCTAATATTCCATTGTATACATAAACCACATCTTCTTTATCCATTCATCTTTCGATGGACACCGAGGCTCCTTCCACAGTTTGGCTATTGTGGCCATTGCTGCTAGAAACATCAGGGTGCAGGTGTCCCGGTGTTTCAAGCATCCGTATCTTTGGGGTAAATCCCCAACAGTGCAATTGCTGGGTCGTAGGGCAGGTCTATTTTTAACTCTTTGAGGAACCTCCACACAGTTTTCCAGGGTGGCTGCACCAGTTCACATTCCCACCAACAGTGTAAGAGGGTTCCCTTTTCTCCACATCCTCTCCAACAATTGTTGTTTCCTGCCTTATTAATTTTCCCCATTCTCACTGGTCTGAGGTGATATCTCACTGTGGTTTTGATTTGTATTTCCCTGATGGCAAGTGATGCAGAGCATTTTCTCATGCGCTTGTTGGCCATGTCTATGTCTTCCTCGGTGAGATTTCTGTTCATGTCTTTTGCCCATTTCATGATTGGATTGTTTGTTTCTTTGGTGTTGAGTTCAATAAGTTCTTTATAGATCTTGGAAACTAGCCCTTTATCTGATATGTCATTTGCAAATATCTTCTCCCATTCTGTAGGTTGTCTTTTAGTTTTGTTGACTGTATCCTTTGCTGTGCAAAAGCTTCGTATCTTGATGAAGTCCCAATAGTTCATTTTTGCTTTTGTCTCTTTTGCCTTCGTGGATGTATCTTGCAAGAAGTTACTGTGGCCGAGTTCAAAAAAGGTGTTGCCTGTGTTCTTCTCTAGGATTTTGATGGAATCTTGTCTCACATTTAGATCTTTCATCCATTTTGAGTTTATCTTTGTGTATGGTGAAAGAGAGTGGTCGAGTTTCATTCTTCTGCATGTGGATGTCCAATTTTCCCAGCACCATTTATTGAAGAGACTGTCTTTCTTCCAATGGATAGTCTTTCCTCCTTTATCGAATATTAGTTGACCATAAAGTTCAGGGTCCACTTCTGGGTTCTCTATTCTGTTCCATTGATCTATGTGTCTGTTTTTGTGCCAGTACCACACTGTCTTGATGACCACAGCTTTGTAGTACAACCTGAAATCTGGCATTGTGATGCCCCCAGGTATGGTTTTCTTTTTTAAAATTCCCCTGGCTATTCGGGGTCTTTTCTGATTCCACACAAATCTTAAAATAATTTGTTCTAACTCTCTGAAGAAAGTCCATGGTATTTTGATAGGGATTACATTAAACGTGTGTATTGCTCTGGGTAACATTGACATTTTCACAATATTAATTCTGCCAATCCATGAGTATGGAATATTTTTCCATCTCTTTGTGTATTCCTCAATTTCTTTCAGAAGTGTTCTATAGTTTTGAGGGTATAGATCCTTTACATCTTTGGTTAGGTTTATTCCTAGGTATCTTATGCTTTTGGGTGCAATTGTAAATGGGATTGACTCCTTAATTTCTCTTTCTTCAGTCTCATGGTTAGTGTATAGAAATGTCACTGATTTCTGGGCATTGATTTTGTATCCTGCCATGCTACCGAATTGCTGTATGAGTTCTAGGAATCTTGGGGTGGAGACTTTTGGGTTTTCTATGTAGAGTATCATGTCATCAGCAAAGAGGGAGAGTTTGACTTCTTCTTTGCCAATTTGAATGCCTTTAATGTCTTTTTGTTGTCTGATTGCTGAGGCTAGGACTTCCAGTACTATGTTGAACAGCAGTGGTGAGAGTGGACATCCCTGTCTTGTTCCTGATCTTAGGGGAAAGGCTCCCAGTGCTTCCCCATTGAGAATGATATTTGCTGTGGGCTTTTCATAGATGGCTTTTAAAATGTCGAGGAATGTTCCCTCTATCCCTACACTGAAGAGTGTTGATCAGGAATGGATGCTGTATTTTGTCAAATGCTTTCTCTGCATCTAATGAGAGGATCATATGGTTCTTGGTTTTTCTCTTGCTGATATGATGAATCACATTGATTGTTTTACGGGTGTTGAACCAGCCTTGTGTCCCAGGGATAAATCCTACTTGGTCATGGTGAATAATTTTCTTAATGTACTGTTGGATCCTATTGGCCAGCATCTTGTTGAGAATTTTTGCATCCATGTTCATCAGGGATATTGGTCTGTAATTCTCCTTTTTGGTGGGGTCTTTGTCTGGTTTTGGAATTAAGGTGATGCTGGCCTCATAGAACGAATTTGGAAGTACTCCATCTCTTTCTATCTTTCCAAACAGCTTTAGGAAAATAGGTATGATTTCTTCTTTAAACGTTTGATAGAATTCCCCTGGGAAGCCATCTGGCCCTGGACTCTTGTGTCTTGGGAGGTTTTTGATGACTGCTTCAATTTCCTCCCTGGTTATTGGCCTGTTCAGATTTTCTATTTCTTCCTGTTCCAGTTTTGGTAGTTTGTGGCTTTCCAGGAATGCGTCCATTTCTCCTAGATTGCCTAATTTATCGGCATATAGCTGTTCATAATATGTTTTTAAAATCGTTTGTATTTCCTTGGTGTTGGTAGTGATCTCTCCTTTCTCATTCATGATTTTATTAATTTGAGTCTTCTCTCTCCTCTTTTTAATAAGGCTGGCTAATGGTTTATCTATCTTATTAATTCTTTCAAAGAACCAACTCCTGGTTCTGTTGATCTGTTCCACAGTGCTTCTGGTCTCGATTTAGTTGAGTTCTGCTCGAATCTTTATTAACTCCCTTCTTCTCTTGGGTGTTTGATCTATTTGCTGTTTTTTCTCTAGCTCCTTTATGTGTAAGGTTAGCTTTTGTATTTGAGTTCTTTCCAGTTTTTGAATGGATGCTTGTATTGCGATGTATTTCCCCCTTAGGACTGCTTTTGCTGCATCCCAAAGATTTTGGATGGTTGTATCTTCATTCTCATTAGTTTCCATGAACGTTTTTAATTCTTCCTTAATTTCCTGGTTGACCCTTTCATCTTTTAGCAGGATGGTCCTTAACCTCCACGTGTTTGAGGTCCTTCCAAACTTCTTGTTGTGATTTAGTTCTAATTTCAAGGCATTATGGTCTGAGAATATGCAGGGGACGATCCCAATCTTTTGGTATCGGTTCAGACCCGATTTGTGACCCAATATGTGGTCTATTCTGGAGAAAGTTCCATGTGCACTTGAGAAGAATGTGTATTCAGTTGAGTTTGGATGTAAAGTTCTGTAGATATCTGTGAAATCCATCTGGTCCAGTGTATCATTTAAAGCTCTCGTTTCTTTGGAGATGTTGTGCTTAGAAGACCTATCGAGTATAGAAAGAGCTAGATTGAAGTCATCAAGTATAAGTGTATTATTATCTAAGTATTTCTTCACTTTGGTTAATAATTGATTTATATATTTGGCAGCTCCCACATTCGGGGCATATATATTGAGGATTGTTAAGTCCTCTTGTTGAATAGATCCTTTAAGTATGATATAGTGTCCCTCTTCATCTCTCACTACAGTCTTTGGGGTATATTTTAGTTTATCTGATATAAGGATGGCTACTCCTGCTTTCTTTTGAGGACCATTCGAATGGTAAATGGTTCTCCAACCTTTTATTTTCAGGCTGTAGGTGTTCTTCTGTCTAAAATGAGTCTCTTGTAGACAGCAAATAGATGGGTCCTGCTTTTTTATCCAGTCTGAAACCTGCGCCTTTTATGGGGTCATTAAGCCCGTTCACATTCAGAGTTACTATTGAGAGATATGAATTTAGTGTCATCATGATAACTATTCAGTCCTTGTTTTTGTGGAATGTTCCACTGAACTTCTTCTTAAAGGGGAATTTTAAGAGTCCCCCTTAAAATTTCTTGCAGAGCTGGTTTGGAGGTCACATACTCTTTTAGTTGCTGCCTGTCTTGGAAGCTCTTTATCTCTCCTTCCATTTTGAATGAGAGCCTTGCTGGATAAAGTATTCTTGGTTGCATGTTCTTCTCATTTAGGACCCTGAATATATCCTGCCAGCCCTTTCTGGCCTGCCAGGTCTCTGTGGAGAGGTCTGCTGTTACCCTAATACTCCTCCCCATAAAAGTCAGGGATTTCTTGTCTCTTGCTGCTTTAAGGATCTTCTCTTTATCTTTGGAATTTGCAAGCTTCACTATTAAATGTCGAGGTGTTGAACGGTTTTTATTGATTTTAGGGGGGGAATCTCTCTATTTCCTGGATCTGAATGCCTGTTTCCCTTCCCAGATTAGGAAACTTTTCAGCTAGAATTTGTTCAAATACATATTCTGGCCCTCTGTCCCTTTCGGCACCCTCGGGAACACCAATTAAACGTAGGTTTTTCTTCCTCAGGCTGTCGTTTATTTCCCTTATTCTATCTTCATGGTCTTTTAATTGTTTGTCTCTTTTTTCCTCAGTTTCCCTCTTTGCTATCAAGTTGTCTTCTATGTCACTCACTCGTTCTTCCACCTCGTTAACCCTCTTCGTTAGGACTTCTAGTTTGGATTGCATCTCATTCAATTGATTTTTAATTTCTGCCTGATTAGCTCTAAATTCTGCAGTCATGAAGTCTCTTGAGTCCTTTATGCTTTTTTCTAGAGCCACCAGTAGCTGTATAATAGTGCTTCTGAACTGGCTTTCTGACATTGAATTGTAATCCAGATTTTGTAACTCTGTGGTGAGAGAGGACTGTTTCTGATTCTTTCTTTTGAGGTGAGGTTTTCCTTCTAGTCATTTTGCTCAGTGCAGAGTGGCCAAAAGCAAGTTGTACTGGGAAAAGGAGAAAAAGAGGAGAGAAAGAAGGAAAGAAAAGAGGAAGAGAAAAAAAAGGAAGAAAAAAACGAAAAAAAAAGAAAAAGAGAAAGAAAAAGAAAGAAAGGAGAAAAAAGGGGGGTGGGGGAAGGAAACAAATCAAAAAGCAAAACAAAACAAAAAAAAACAAAAAAAAAGAAAAAAAAAAGAACCACGGGGGAGTATCTTCTGATTCTGTGTACTTTAAGTCCCTTGGCTCCCCCTGGAAGTTGTCAGTCAGTCTAGCTGGTGTTCTGGGGGAGGGGCCTGTTGTGCTGATTTTCAGGTGTTAGCACTTGGGGGAGCTGCTGTGCCCCTGCCTGGTGCAGGGCTCAGTGGGGGTTGTTTACCCCGTGAGGCCCCAGGAGCAACAGCCCCAGTGGCGGGGCCAGCTCTGGAAACCTGGATTCAGCCCCCGCAGGAACTCCAGAGCTCTCCGTCTGCAGGGCCTGGAGGCTCCGGGGCGGGGCCGCTGATGTGCTCAGCTGGGGCAGGAGCGTCCTCGCTGTCCTGGGCCCTCCCGGCCTCTGCCTGTCCCGGGGGGAGGCCGGATCCTGGGCTGTGTCCCGGTGCCCTGTGCTCCGGAGCCTGCGCTGGTGGATTCGCGCTCCCGGGCCGCGCAACCCCCTCCGCGGAGCTGCCGCCCGAGCCCCTCCGAGCTGCTCCTGGAACCGCGCAGGCCCCTCTGCACGGAGCCTCTTCCTCCCCCCGAGCCCCCCGAGCTGCTCCCGCCCCGCAGCCCCCTCCGCGGAGCCGCCCCCGAGCCCCCCCGAGCTGCTCCGGGTCCCCCCGTGCGCGCTGCAGCCCTTAGGGAGCTCGGCGCACTCTCCCGGGGCGCAGGTGTCTGTTAGTGTCCCCGGGAGCCCGAGGTCACCCCCGCCCTCCTGGGTCCTGCTCCAACTCCCCGCGAGCCCCTTTCCCCCGGGAAGGTCGGTGCAGCTCCTGCTCCTCCGGGACGGGGCTCTCCTGTCCTGGGGACACTCGCCCCGGCCTCAGCCCGGCTCCTCGCGGGGCCCCTCCCCCTTGGAGGCCTTTTTTTTCTTTATTTCTTTTTCCCCATCTTCGCGCAAACTCTTCTCACTGTAGCATTTCACTGTTCTCTTTTTAAAATCTCAGGCTGAATTCGTAGATTTTCAGGATAATTTGAAGGTTTTCTAGGTAATTTGGTGGAGACAGGTGATTTGGGAACCCTACTCTTCCACCATCTTGCCCCTCCCCTCTAATCATCTTTTAAATTTTGCAATCCCAATAGTGGTCAGACAATAAGACCCAAGTTTCTTCCTTTTTTTCTTTCTTTTTTTTTTTTTTTTTTAAACATTTTATTTATTTATTTATTTATGAGAGACATGCAGACAGGCAGAGACATAGTAGAGGGAGAAGCAGGTTCCTCCCAGGGAGCCCTTGGCGGGATTCATTTCCCAGACTGGGATCACGCCTTGAGCCAAAGGCAGACGTTCAACCAGTGAGTCACCCAGGCATCCCAAGACACAAGTTTCGAAAAGACTTAAAATGAGTTTTTTTTTTTTGTTTTTTTTTTAATTCCTTAAGGTTTCTCTGTGGACTAGTTTTTTACATTGGGAGAAAAATGTACAATAGCCTCCCCTTATCCACAGGGGATATTTTCCAGGAGCTCCAGTGGATAATTGAAGCTGTGGTTAGTACTGAAGCTGATACATATTACCTTTTCTTTTTTCCTCATACATACATACATACCTATGTAAAGTTAAATTTTAAATAGGGCACAGTAAGAGATTAAGAACAATAATAATAAAGTAGGATAATCATAATAATATATTATAATAAAAAGTTATGTGAATGTGGTCTCTCTCTCTCAAAATATCTTCTTGTACTGGTACTCACTCTTCCTCTTGTGATGATGCTAGGTGATAGATGCCTATGTGGTGAGGTGAAGTGAGGCGAAAAACATAGGCATTGTAAAGTAGCATGAGACTGCTATTGGTTGTCCAGCAGTATGTCAGAAAGAGGATCACCTGCTTCCAGACTATGGTTGACCACAGGTTATTGACGCTATGGAAAGCAAAATAGTGGCAAAGGCGGTACTACTGTATAGAGTTGTAGTGATCATTCTTTATATGCCTGCAGTTTAATTTCTACTTAATACCTTGCCACTTGTCTTTTTATTTTTGTAAATAAAAATACAAAGATCTCATCTCGACTTCCACAATCAAGAAGATATAATTGAACATATTTGAGCATAGATCATTAAAATATATTTCTCGTGCAAATGTATTTAAATATTTTTAATATTAAAATACTTTAAAACAATTTTATACTGACCAAACTGCAAGTGGCAACCTCTGTTGTCACTTAATCTTGACAGATCAAGTGAAGATACATACCTGTAAAGATAGTTTTCTTTACTCTAAAGATGAAGCAGCTTCTCTTTAGACTTTTTTTTTTAAATCTACAGTAAGTCTAACTATAGAAGAAAGACTAGAAGCTCTCTCCTTCTTAGCTTAATTGAAAGAGAAGGAATGGACTTTATAGGTTAGCTATTTCAAAAGAAATTCTCAAAAATGTTTCATGTCTTATATCTTAGTCCCTTACATTACCGTGAAGGGCTAAGGTAATTTGCCTCTTAGATGCTCCCATGAACATTTATGCATAGTGAGCTACCTCTCAGATATCTGTCACATCCTAAAAGTCTCAGTTGAAATATCTAACTTAGTATAGATTTTGTTTGGGTTACACAAATAGTAACATAAGCTCAATGTTGAACAAGTATATGGATACCAAAAATAAGGCTATTATTATTCAGTCTCTTTCCATGTTTGGCTTGTAATATGACTAATTACTAGTCAATGTGAGCAGAAGGAGGAAGGGTGTATGCAATGCTAGTTTATGTATTTATAAGAAAACACATGATTGCCCAGGTTCTCTTCTTCCCTTACCACAGGTTACAATGTGACTCTATGGTGAGCTATCTGGAACCAGCTGAATAAAGGAGCATCATGAGGAACAAAATGATAGAAGTGGCCTTGATCTACTTGGAGAGCAGACCTGCCATATCAGCCTAGATTTTTATATGAGATAGAAATGAACTTTGTATTTGAGCCACTGTGGTTTTAGAACTCTGAGATCAACCACAATTGTAATCTAACTAAATGGAATCCTTAACCTCCTTATGGAATTTAAGTTCTTGTTCTAAAAAAAAATCCATGATTTCAGGAAGAGGGAGTGTCATAATTCAGTTCAGTTGAATTAAAAATCATTTTATAAAGGTGAAAATACACTTTAGAATGCAAAATATAAGGAATTTGAGAGATGAATGAAAGTGAAGAAATATAGAGAGTCCACATTTATATTTTAAACTTGGGAAGATAATCTACTTGCCTGGAGTACCAGAGCTAAAAGAGTTCCAGTGTTTCACCAATGGTCATATGCCAATGAGCAGAAAAAAATCCAAAGTGGTAGAAATCCAGCTCCTTCTACTTCTGCTTACATCTACTTTTAAAGTGCTTACATTTTTGCAAAATATAAATATAGTTTTGCCATTTTGACAAACCATAATGAAATAATAAATTAAGCCAGTCTCATTTCAAGTGACTGTATTGCTACATATATAATTTAAATAACATTTTTATTTTTGCCTACTGAAAGCTAACTACCCTTTTTGGAAATATTAGTCAGTTTTTACTCTCATTAAACTCAAGAATAAATTTAAAAATCTGTAAATATTAATGTCATTACTATATTGGGTTAGTTACCTTTATTGGTATAAACAGAAATGTAAGTCTATTTTATTGTCCCTAATTTAAGATTATGTCTCTAAATTTATGGAATTATTCAATGATTATTTGAATAGCAAAAAACATATTATAAGCTTCCAAGCTGATATTTGTAATAACTCATGAAACAATGACTAATTGTCTAAATATTTACAATTTATATGACTCTTTCAGATGCATTATATCATTCAAATCATTCTCTAAGAAGTTTTTTAGGGGTTATGGGGAGGTTTCACTGACTAAAGTGAGGGTTTGAATAGGAGCAATGTTAGGAACCTTCAAAATTCAGTCCATTGCCTTTTTTTGTGTTACCTCCATGTTTAGAATACTTTATTAATAACTATAATTTGATAATTGTCAAAAAATAAAATTCCATGACAAATGAAAGTTTCATAATATTCCAATTTCAGTGTCCATAAATGAAATGTTATTGGAACACAGCCACATTCTCATTTACTTATTGTCGTGGTTGCCTTCACTCTACAATGGCAGACTAGAGTCACTACAACCAAAACCATATGGCTGTAAAGCATAAATTATTTACTATCTTGACTTTTATAGAAAATATTTCCTAACCCCTAAAGTGGATGATTTCTGTGAAGTATTTACTTATATTCTGAGAATTTATACAATATTTTTTTAAAAACAATGTTCTACGGCTAATTGATTTTAAGAAATCTTGAAAAACACACAATGTATTATTTGATATTCATTAGAATCCTGTGCTATTGGTATAATTTTATATTATCAATAAGGAAACTTTGTCAAATGACATTCCAAATGTTTCTGGCTAATGAGTGTCAGAGCAGTTAAAGTAACTAGTTACCCTGACATCCCTAGTCAGAATCCTAGTCCAAATCCTTCAATACATGTAAAAATAAAACAGAAACCATATCATTTTCTGATCTGATTAATCTCTTGTTTTGTCTACCATAATGTGAAAGAATAGATATATTGCATACAAATTTTTCTATACAATTTTTCCTTTTTTTAAATTTAAATTCAATCAGCCAACATATAGTACATCATTAGTTTCAGATGTAGTGTTCAATAATTCAACAGTTGCATATATGAAATTACTTCTGGGTAAATAGAACTGATAGAAAAATAGAAAAATTTATCCTAAAACCTTTACCAGAGCCAGAAATAAAAATTTGGAGATTTTTATTTATGCTAGCAGCCATTCAGTTTTAAATTATAAATGTCCCTGGATGCTTATAATTCTCATATACTTACATTTCAGAGTTAAGTGGTTCTTTTTTTTTTTTTTTTTTTTAATTTATTCATGAGAAACACAGAGAGATGCAGAGACACAGGCAGAGGGAGAAGCAGGCTCCATGCAGGGAGCCTGACATGCGACTTGATCCTGGGTCTCCAGTATCAGGCCCTTGGCTGAATTTGGCACTAAACCGCTGAGCCACCAGGGCTGCCCAGAGTTAAGTGGTTCTAATCAGGTAGTTTTTTCTCTAACAGCTGAAACAAACTGAAGAATGTGTAAGAGCAGTAAGAGAAACTGCCAATCTGAAAATCTCTACAGTGCATAACGTTTTATGTCCAATGAAGGCCAATTATCATTGTTTTTTTTCACTGATTAGAAAAAACGAGTCAGAAGAGAGCCTCTTTATGTGGTAAATTATACCTTTTCAATTATTTGTTTTGAGATAGATGAAACTAGTATTTTCGTAACACTTGAAGGAGTTTCTCTACCAGATGCCATTATAAAGCAATTAGAAAAATAATAATTCATTATGGCAAAACTCAGCTAGCATTGTGATACAATTTAGCATTTAATAAATTATGTTAATTTGAAACAATAAGAATATGTATCTAAGAGTCCCTCCAGATTTAAAAATGTAAATTTTATTTCCAATCTAGAGATACACTATGTAGCAATTGTTTTTATTTTTTTGTTTTTGTTTTTTAAATTCTTGTAAGTCAAGCATCTGGGTTAAGTATTGACCAAATTTATGTAAATATCCAAAGCTATAAAATAGCAATTTATTATCTTGATGAAAGTTTTCCAGATTGAAAAAAGTCTCTACCATACTTTAATTAGTATATAATTAGTATGGCAATTTTTCTCTTTCCCTGATTTTTCATTTTGACCTTTTCTGGTTCTTCAAAGGCATACAAAGATGAAGAAAACTATTACATTTGTCATTTCATGAACTTAAGTCACTCACTAAGCTGTTAAGCTTTGATAGTTCTCTATGCTGTAGAAAACATTACACTTTGTTTCCTACAAAAATATTTATTTTCAGGCTTTTAGAAAATCAAAATATATTAGACAGTTTAGTTTCAACCTACATGCAAAAACAAAGGCTCATAATGCAAAAAAATTAAAAAGAAAACATCTAAAATATTTCATTTTAATGCATTTAAAAACACATTAGAGCTGAAATTGTCTAGGTATTCTCATCACACTTTTGGCTATTCTTTTATGTTTTAGAAAAATACATTGTGAGAAATGTTCAAGGAAAGATATTTCTATAGACAAGTCTGTAGACAGATAATTCTATAGATAACAATCACAGAAAAATTAAATATTTTTATAGGGAAATAGAGTGCTATAATAGCACCATATATTTTTAAAGAATTCATTAAAAAATGCAAGCTTTACTGAAAATTATGCATTGTCTATAACATATCATTCCAATTTATATAATTCTGATTTTATGGGAACTATTTTGTAATTCTGTAAATCATAATAACTGGTAGTGATGCAAAACCACTATTTCTTATAAATAATTTTCCACATAAATTCTATCCTTTATTATGGAGTTTCAATTGGCTTATTCCCTTCACTGGAACAGTCCAGTTCTATGTCCATTTTCACATTTATTTAAATATTCCAGTTTTATAAGTGTGTCTCTTCAATTCTCCTTTGAACCTGTTAAAATACTTGCTTCACTTCTTCATTGCAGTTAAATAAAATATTTAATATATGTTCATTTTTGTATTTCTATTAGAATTATTATTTTAATTTTTATTAAACTTTTTGAAGGTTTTCCAATGTGTGCCCATTGGATCACCTAACACAACTAGTTGAATTTCATTACCAGAGAAGCACACTTCATAAACAGATTAAGTGCAGTTGAGTCTTTCGTTTGTCACAGAGAATCCAAAGAGTCAACAGAATTTTTTAACTTATTTAAGTTTAATTAGTAATATACTGTATTATTAGTTTCTGATGTAGAGTTCAGCTATTCATCCATTGCATATTAATATCCAGTGCTCATTACATCATGTGCCCTCCTTAGAGGACATCACCCAATTACCCCATCCCCCTATTCACCTCCTCTCCAGCAATCCTCAGTTTGTTTCCTATAGTTTAGAGTCCCTTATAGGTTGCCTCCTTCTCTGATTTTGTCTTATTTTATTTTTCCCTCCCTTCCCCTAATCCTCTGTTTTGTTCTATGTTTTCTTAATTTTATTTTTCTTCCTACTATTTTGCACCTTGTATTTTGTGTTTAAATTTATATTTGACTTATTAGTGACCAATAATCATTGCAGGCAGCAATAATTGATCAGTTGATCTTATATGTGATCATTTGATAATCTCTGACAATTGATTAATAGTTTATGGGTATCTATTTTCTGATGGATGAGAGATGAGGAATAATATAGTTTGTAAGAATTCAGTTTATAAGGCTTTTCCTGTTCTTGATCCACAGATGAAATGTTGACACTGTAAGCCTTCTCACAAAATGTCTGTTCATTTATATATCAGCAAGGCTTTGAATTGTATAGATGTATAACATTTTCATAGTTCTGGTTGTTATGAACAGATTATAATGTCTCTTAAATTAAAAGGACAGACAGTGGGGAAAATGCTTTGTGACCACAGCAATAGAACGTTATTTCCTGGGGAAACTTAACCAGTCGGATATACAGTGCCAATAATATGGTGTTAATGGTGCTAGCTTTGGCAGTGTTTTACTTATCACACATCTGTGGTATTTTGATTGAAATTTAATCTCTGACCCTTCCCTCATTTATTGAAGCACATTTTCTTACCTCATTTGAGAAACCTTTTAGCTAGAACTATTTTTTCTCATAAATTCCCTTCTTGTTTTATTTGGCAGATTTTATTTCTGTTTATTGAAGCTAAAATCTGTAATTAATTTGAATATTGTCAGCAGAAATCACTGCCAAAAAATAAATCAACAGGACAGTGGTTAGAATTTGGGAGATTTTGCTTTTAAAACTAGTTTGAGTTGAAAATGGTGAAAGTATTAGAGGATGGGCTTTTGATAAAATACAGCAATACTTTGCAAAGAATACTAATTCTACAATCACCAGTTATCTTTAAAGATTCCAAGAATTTCTTTTTTTTTTTTTGTCTCTGTCTTCACTAGTTTCTCTATAATATGTCTAGTTATGGTTTTCTTTCCATTTACCTTACTTGAGATTCATTGGCCTACATCTGGTTAAAATAGCTGGCAAGACTATTTGTCTTCCGGGATGGTGAACACGTGGAGGTATGGGAAAAGTGGGCATCCTGGAGAGCCATGAGGGCTACACACCCTTTACCTATGCCTTGCCCTGTGCAGTTCTTCTGTTTGACTATTCTGAGTTATATTTGGTGATCTACTACAGGACGTCGTCTTTAGGCTGGCCACCTCCCTCGGGAACCTGGAGCTTCAACCAGGTGTCTCCCTATAGATGGGAGATGACTGGGAATATGGATGGCAGACTGCTTCGTCAATCACATATGCAGGGCATCCCATTTGACGACCCTCGGGTAGAGAGCTGCCAAATTCCTCCCTCCAGCCCCTCGGAGGGTGGAGATGTTGAGGGACCCTGTGCTCGGGTTTCGTTTTGTGGCCAGGAGTGAAAAGCCAAGTGGCTGTTGGCTCCATTACACCAGGTGGCCCCTCCGATGGCAAGCTGATCCCATGAGAGCAGACTGTAATAACAAATGAGCCAGTCAGCGCTGCACAGAGGGAGAAGGTCATCGACCTGGTCAGGAGTTGAAAAGAATTGATATTCCTCACTGTCATTCAGCCTTACCCTGTAAGTTTCCTATGGGCAGAAGTGCTACTGTATGAGCTCAGGATTTCAGTCTCCTCCTCCTAGTTCAGTGAAACCCTGATGATGAATAACAGCAGAGAAAAAAAAATGCATTCACAACATGAGTTCAGAAATCATTATTTGTGTTTTACATATCATGATAACAAAACCATTCATGGGAGAGAAAGGACAGTAATACATATTCTACAGATCTTGAAGTCCAGCTATTCAGTCCTATGGGACTCACATCTGGAATCACACAAGACTCAAGACTATCTTATGGTTTCAAGCTTAAGAATCATGAATGCAATGGGAATATTTAATTATAGGATGTTCTAGGATAATTCTTTTTCATATCCCCTTCTAATTAATTTGGTAGGTATTTCAGGGAGACCCTCCTGAAAAGGTAACTATTAGAGGAAAGAGAGCCGTCAGAATTTGATTTTAGTAGCCTTGGTCAGTAGGTTGAGGAGTGATTAAAAACCTACTGCCTTCAGTTGCCATGATTTTTTTTCAATAACTTTATCATGATATAATTTTTGTATCTTAAAATCCACCCATTTTAATGTATACTTTGATGATCTGTATAAAATTTATTGAGGTATGTAGCTATCACCACCATCCAGTTCAAGAACACTTCCTTCAGCCAAATGGGATCTATCGTTCCCATTTACAGTAAATACCCACTTCCAACTCTCAGTCCCAGGAAACTACTAATTGACTTTCTATTTCTATAGATTTGCTGTTGCTTGTGAATTCCATATATTGGCAATTGAACTAAAAAGTACCAGGGCAAATTCCTTCAGATTTTACCCCAAACATTTACCATCAGTACTTTGTGTGGCCTTTGCAGAGATTGGCAGAGATTTCCACCTGTTTAAGTTTCTATCTTCTTCCCTGAGGAGTTGGAGGCTCTGCTAATGGCCACTCTCCATTTCTTGACCAAACTCTTTCTCTCCTTTGTCCTAGCATTTTCCTCTAGTACTGTGGCCTAAACATTTCAGGTAGGAAAAAATATATATTCCAGATTCTAATAAGATGACAAATAGAACTAACCAAGACAAAAATTGTGTCATCTTGGATATAAGTACTTATAATAAAAGGTTAGTTTAATATTGAAAAAAAAAAACACTATTCTCCTTCAGAAGTTTTGACATTTCCCTATTGTTATTCAAGGCATGATTATATTAACCTAAATAATTTTTTTTTTTTGTGAAAGTGTAAGTTTGGAAATAAGAGCATATGAAGATGTTGAGTAGCCAAAGTGTTAAACTAGAACACATGATGTTTTTTTTTTCTTCTTCTTCTTCAGGTACCTGGCTCCTATGAACTTTTTTCACCCTTAGAGATGACTCCATGTAAGAAATATGATGGGAAACAAAGTGCACACTTCCTATTTTGAAGTTAAAAACTGTCATCTTGCTTTCTCTTAGCCTGTTATAACTTGTATACTTTTAATATCACAACTAAACCACAGTCTCATGTCCTTTTCTTAGGATTCTGATAACCATTTCCTGACAAGTTTCTATATTACTAGTCCAAAGCATAGTTAATTTTAAATACCTAAATCAAGTCCATGTCTTTGTAGGATTTGATCTCTATGGTTGGACTAAACATTTGTTGTGAACTATGAAAGTCTGATATGTATAAAACTTCAAGGAGCCAAAAAACATTTATTTTTTTTAATGAATATTTCGATATCAAGTGAAAACCTATTTCCAGTTTAATAGATACTGAAAAGTTTATTAGATATTTCCAAAAGAATAACAACCATGCAGCATTAAACCATTTTGATTAGTCAGTTCACACATTTCCCAATAACACAATGTGTCATAACAGACAAATCATAGACTATTCTTACAACTTTTTTTTGAATTATGGTATTATTTTGAGAAATATGAAGGTTAACTTTTGATTGACCCTTGTTACTTTGAAATATTACTCCAAAGTCTGAATACATTCTTAGAGAAAACTTTTTAAAATTTATTTATTTATTTATTTATTTATTTATTTATTTATTTATTTGAGTGAAAGTGATAGAGATCACAGGAGGAGAGGGGGAAACAGGCTCCTACTGAGCAGGAAGCCCCAACATGGGGCTTAATCCAAAAACTCCGTGGTCATGAACTGAGCCAAAGGCAGATGCTTAATTGACTGGCCCTTGCAGGTACCCCTGTTAGCGACAACTTTAGAAGCCTCCTATCTTTGGTGCAGAGTGCTGATGTAAACACAGGATGTAGCTGAAGCTACACTTCAGATACAAAGACCTAAAAAAAAAAAAAAAAAAAAAAAAATCCAAGGTGTAACACATCTGAATCTCAGCCATGAATTTCAAACTAAAAGAAAAGTTACATCCAGGAAAAAAAAATCAACTTTCAAAAAGGCAATTTAAAAGCATATTATTAAATCAATTTGCCAAATTAGAATTTATCACTAAAATTATTCTGTATCATTCTCAGGGTATAGTTATGGAGTAGACAATGAGCATTATTTTACCCTATTGACAATATTAAAATTCATAAAAAGAGTTCTTAAAAGTCTTTTTGCATTGTTTTTATTGAGGTGAAACTAATGTAACTGTACTAATTTTAAAGTGGACAGTTTGGTGGCTTTTCTTATATTCAGAACAATGTGCAACCACATCCTCTATCTACTTCCAAAACATTTTCATCTCCCCTAAAAGTCCTATTATATGGCTTAACCTGTTCTACTTCCAGTTGAAAAGAAAAAATGGCAACAAATCAATTAGGATGGAGCAGGCACTCTTGCAGCTCTTCCTAGCATATCTTATATTCATTCAAAGTAAATTTATTCTAAATCCCACTGTCCATCACAGGGGGAAAGCATATCCATGTCTATCCTAGGTATCCAATTCTGTTCAGAATTGGCATTCTCTTCACATATGTTCCCTGAAATAAAGTAGCACTTGGATGTGCATATGATGTTCTCCTGAGTGTCCACAAAGGCAGGAAATGTTCTTGTAAAGACAAAATTTCCTTAAAAAAGTATTTTCATCTACCCAGAAATAAGTTGATCTCAAACAAGGAGGGATAGATTGTATAGAATTTTATCCAAGGTTGCATAAAACTCTTGTCCACCTATCTGTGGACTCTGTTCTACTAATATCACAAGACTTAGGTTTACAAAATATTAAATTGAGGGGAGGTGGGGCAAGATGGTGGAAGAGTAGAAGTTCTCAACTCACCTGGTCCCACCAACTTAGGTAGATAACTTTCAAAACATCCTGAACACCTATGAATTCAACCTGAGATTTAAAGAGAGAACAGCTGGAATGCTACAGAGAGAAAAGTTTTCACTTCTAACAAGGTACAAATGCAGAAAAAAAAAATTAAAAAGAATAAAATGGGGGAGGGGTACCGTGAGTAACCCTGCTAAAGCAGAGTAGTGAAAGCCTCCGTGACAGGAAAACCCAGCCCTGGAGAAGTAGGAACTTTAAAAACTCATGCCGGATTTTTCCCATATAGAAAAGTGGTTAGCAAGGAAATCAGGCAAAATACCAGGAGGGACAGTGAAGCCTCAAGATTCCCAGAGTCACTATTAGAGGAGGGGGCACTCTGGGGAAAGCTCACTGCAAACCACAGTCAGATATCAGTAAAGGAATGGGATAGAGGTGGCTATGCCCCATTCCCTTCAGGAGAGGTGGCCCCCAGGAGCGTGGTTCAAGCAGCACATGGCCCCAGATCCCAGGGTGCCCAAGCAGACAAAGCCAGAGACCCTGCATTCCCCCAGGACAGGAAGAAGCAGGAGGGCACAGGACAATGAGAACTCTCCTGCTGCTGGGTGCCCCCAAGCTGTGCATATCAGGGCACCTGCGTTGGCCCTAGGACCATCTAGGCCAGTGTGGAATGGGACACTACATTAGTTACTCATGGGGAGCTGACTCTAGAGCTGGAGATCTGGCCACCACCATTGTTGTTTACCCTCCTTGTTTGACCTTGTGCCAGGGAAAGGCAGGGCCACAAGGGAATAAAAGCCTCTCAGGGTAAATACCTCATGCTGAGCTGGTCACCAAGCAAAGGGTGAGGAATCTCCGCCCAGGCACAGACACCTGAGAATCAACACAGAAGATGCCTCCTCCAGAAGACCAGTTGGAAGAACAGGGGAAGAGCAAGTTCTTGACCAAGAAGTGCTGGAAAGCTCCAGGACTGAGGGAAAAAGAAGGGAATATAGTATATAGAACTAGATGGTCCCCATTTAAAAAAAAAATCCTTTTTCAATACAACTCTTTTTTTATATCAGACTAAAAATTTCCAATATTTTTTCTCACCTTAACTACAATATTTTACCAGCTCTTCATTTGTAAGTTTTCTTTTTTCCTTTTTGACTTTCATATTTCTACAATTACATGTCTTAGATATATTTTTCACTTCCGGATTCCTTTCAACTTATTCCATTTAATTTTGGGAGATATACGAAATATGGGTTTTTGTTTTGTGTTCTGTGTTTTCTCTGCCTCATTGTATTCTACAATGGCGTAAGTTAATACCTTCTAAAACATGACCAACATATACCCAGAACCAAGTGGAATACTGTGCTGATTCATTCTGTGAGATTATAATCTCTATTTATTCCCATTCTTCCCCCTCTTTTATTTCATTTATGTTTTGGTGGTCATTGTTGGGGCTTTCTATAAGTATTGCTGGTTTGTATAAATTTAAGATTGAGCATCTTCTAACATACAGAACAAAATACAGGGATCCCTGGGTGGCGCAGCAGTTTAGTGCCTGCCTTTGGCCCAGGGTGCAATCCTGGAGATCCTGGATCGAATCCCACGTCGGGCTCCCAGTGCATGTAGCCTGCTTCTCCCTCTGCCTGTGTCTCTGCCTCTCTCTCTCTCTCTGTGACTATCATAGATAAATTAAAAAAAAAATAAAACAAAACAAAACAAAACAAAAAAACAAAATACACTCTGAACCAAGAGGATCACTCTCTAGGACCCTTCAGGTAGACTACATTCTCTCTTCACTACCAGTTTCTGACCACCACCATCCCCCAGTCGCCCCCCCCCTTTTTCTTTTTTCTCTTATTCCTCTTTATTTTTTTCTTTTATACTTTTTGTTTTTTTCTTCATCTTTGGGGTTTTTGGCGTTTCATTTCTTACTATTTTGTTTTAAAATTTGTTTTTAACTTTAGTGGTCCTTTTGTTATATTTTGTTCTGATCTTTTGCATTTTTTTGGTCTCTGACCTCATTTTTATTTCTTCAGTGATGATTAAAGTCATATAAAATTAAACCTAAGTTTACTATTAAGATGTTTCTTTCCAGGGAATCCCTGGGTGGCTCAGCAGTTTAGCACCTGCTTTCAGCCCAGGGTGTGATCCTGGATACCCAGGATTGAGTCCCACATCAGGCTCCCTGTATGGAGTCTGCTTTTCCCTCTGCCTGTGTCTCTGCCTCTCTTTCTCTCTGTGTCTCTCATGAATAAATAAATAAAATCTTAAAAAAAAAGATTTTTTTTTTCCAGAAATTAGGATAGCCAACTGTTTAAATTAGGATATAGGCAGATGGTCAATGAATATTTTGTTCAATTCTAAGCCATCTATTTACAATATTTTAGTATTAAGTCTTTTTTTAACCAAAACAGAACTAAATCTAAAATTATTCACTCTAATTCTTTTTAAGGAAGTGTTTTATAAGTTGCTTCCATCAATTCACAATTTAGATTTTAATTGTAATCATCAATGACTATCTTCTTTATTTAGGTTGTGGTTGATATTTTTGACTCAGCCCATTCATACAGCCACTCTACATTGAACAAAATGACCAGAAGGAAGAATTTATCACAAAATAAAGAACCAAAAACAGTACTCTCTGCTACAGAGCTACAGAATTTGGATTTCAATACGATGTCAGGAAGCCAATTCAGAAGCACAATTATAAAGCTACTGGTGGCTCTGGAAAAAAAAGCATAAAGGACTCTAGAGACTTTGTTACTGCAGAGTTGAGATCTAAACTGGCCGAAATTAAAAAAAAAAAAAAAAAAAAAAATAAACTGGCCGAAATTAAAAATAAAGTAAGTGAAATGCAATCCAAAATGGATATCTTAACTGCTAGGGTTAATGATGTAGAAGAAAGAATGAGTGACATAGAAGACAAGTTGATGGCAAGGAGAGGAGCTGAGGACAAAAGAGAAAACCAATTAAGAGACCATGAGGAAAGGCTTAGGGTAATAAATGATAGCATGAGAAGGAAGAATTTACATAGAATTGGAGTTCCAGAAGAGGCTGAGAGGGAGAGAGGACCACAAAGTATATTTGAAAAACTCATAGCTGAGAACTTCCCTAACTTGGGGAGGGAAACAGGCATTCAGATCCAGAAGACAGAGAGATCTGCCACTAAAATCAATAAAAACCGTTCAACACCTCAACATTTAATGGTGAAACTTGCAAATTCCAAAGATAAAGTGAAAATCCTTAAAGCAGAAAGAGAAAAGAGATCCCTAACTTATATGGAAAGAAATATTAGATTAACAGCAGACGTCTCCACAGAGACCTGGCAGGCCACAAAGGGCTGGCAGGATATATTCAGGGTCCTAAATGAGAAGAACATGCAGCCAAGAATACTTTATCCAGCAAGGCTGTCATTCAGAATAGAATGAGAGATAAAGAGCTTCCAAGATAGGCAGAAACTGAAAGAATATGTGACCACCAAACCAGCTCTGCAAGAAATATTAAGGGGGACCCTGTATAAGAAAGAGAAAGCCCAAAGAAATAATCCACAAAAACAGGGACTAAATAGGGATTGCAATGACACTAAATTCATATCTTTCAATAGTTACTTTGAAAATGAATGGGCTAAATGATCCTCATCAAAAGACACAGGGTATCAGACTGGATAAAAATATTATTTTGATGATTTAATTTTTACTCTATTATGGTATTTTCTTTTGAGATAGATCTTCAGCCTGACCCCTTGTCAATAGGAACACTAGCATCAAATTTGTCTTAACATTAAAGGCAGGAAATGTGGAGATGGTGCTAATAAATATGGTACTTCTCAATCATGGGCACTATGGCTGTAGTGCAATGCATACATCTCAGGATGTCTTAACACTGCAATAACACAGCATCACTAATTCCACTTAGGGATGAGGAAACAAGCTCAGAGAAGTATTATGACATGAACAAAGCAGCAAAGCCAGTAAATGACAGTCTGAGATTCGAATCTCTATATAATTACACAATCCCCAGTTCCCACTGCCTGTAGCGTCCATATTTTTAACCATCTATTAGCATTAGAATAGGCATGGGGGCTACATAAAGGCTACCAATATTTGTATAGTCATTTGATGTCTTCTTCCCATTACTTTTATGATATGCAAGGATGTGTACTTGAAAATCACAAGAAAATGAATTCAAATGATTTATAATATATCAAGATATATCTAAAAGTATGGGGAAATAGCTGGAAAAACACTATATCTAAAAGTATGGGGAAATAGCTGGAAAAATACTATTTCCTATTTTCTATCGCTTCCTCCATTTTTTTTCCATTTGTTTTTACTGAAGTTCAATTTGCCAAGATAAAGTTTAATGTTCATCCCATCAAGTGCACTCCTCATTGATTAGATCTCAATTCTGCAGTAATGAAATCTCTAGGGTCCTTTATGCTTTTTTCCAGAGCCACCAGTAGCTTTATAATTGTGCTTCTGAATTGACCTTCTGACATCAAATTGAAATCCTTATTCTGTAACTCTGTGGCAGAGAGTACTGTTCCTGATTCTTTCTTTTGTGGTGAATTCTTCCTTCTAGTCATTTTGTTCAGTGCAGAGTGGCTGTATGAGTGGGCTGAGTCAAGAATATCAACCATGACCTAAGTAAAATACACCCTAGATGATTTCGAAGGGCCAGAGACCAGAAAACAAAATAAAAAGAAGAACATAACAAAATATAACAAAAGGACCACTAAAGTGAATAGTAAATTTTAAAACAAAGTAGTAAAAATAAAAAGCCAAAAACCATAACAAAGAAGAATTATAAAAGGAAAAGGGGGGAGGGGAGTAAAGAAAATGGAAAAAGAGAAAAAAAAAGTTGGGGATGGTAGTGTTGAATATATAATTATTATATAATTATAATTATATAATAATAATTGGTAGTGGAGAGATAATGTAGCCTACCTGAGGGGTTCTAGAGGGTGATCCTCTTGGTTCTGAGTGTATTTTGTTCTTTTTGTTCTGTATATTAGAAGATGCTCAGTCCCAAATGTATATAAATCAGCAATACTTATAGAAAGCCCCAACATTGTCCACCAAAATAAACAAGATAAAAGAGGGGGGGCACAATGGGAATGAATAGAGAATATAATCTCACAGAATGAACCAACACAATATTCCACTTGATTATGGGTGTATGTTGGTCATGTTTTAGAAGGTATTAATTTCCACCATTGTAGAATGCAATGAGGCAGAAAAAACAAAAAACACAAAACAAAAACCCATATCTCATATATCTCCCAAAATAAAATTGAATAAGTTGAAGGGAATCCGGAAGTGAAAAATATATCTAAGACATGTAATTGTAGAAATATGAAAGTCAAAAAGGAAAAAAGAAAACTTACAAAGGAAGAGCTGGTAAAATATTGTAGTTAAGGTGGGAAAAGAGAAAAAATATTGGAAATTTTTAATCTGATATAAAAATGAGGGGCAGCCCAGGTGGCTCAGTGGTTTAGTGCCGCCTTTGGCCCAGGAAGTGATCCTGGAGACCTGGAATGGAGTCCCATATCAGACTCCCTGCATGGAGCCTGCTTCTCCTTCTGCCTGTGTCTCTGCCTCTCTCTCTTTCTCTCTCTCTCTCTGCATGTCTCTCATGAATAAATAAATAAAATCTTTTAAAAAAATGAGTAGTAATGGAAAAAGGAAAAAAAAAAAAAGAAAAAAGGGGGGACCCTCTATTTCTACATACTGTTTTCTTTTAGTCCTGGAGCTTTCCAGCGCTGCTAGGTCGAGGACTTGCTCTTCCCCTGACCTTCCAACTGGTCTTCTGGGGGAGGGGCTGCTGTGCTGATTCTCAGGTGTGTGTACCTGGGGGTGCTGCCCCGCAGAGGGCCGGGCTCAGTGGGAGCTGTTTATCCTGTGAGGCCCTGTCCCCTGGCAGCCCCGCCCCTCCCAGGTACATGGTGACACCAGGAGGAACAACATTGGCAGCGGCCAGCTCTCCAGCTCTGGAGTCAGCTCCCGCAGTAAATACCACAGTCTCCCTGTCCACACTGGCTTAGGTGCTCCCAGGGCAGTGGGGGGGGGGGGGGTGCTGCACATCTTGGGGGTACCGGGCAGCAGGAGAGTCCTCCCCGCCCCGACCTGTCCCAGGGGGAGCACAGGATAATGGGATTTGTCTGCTTGGGTGCCCTGGGATCTGGGGCCCAGTGCTGCTGGACCTACGATCCCGGGGAATCCTTGTCCTGAAGGGAACGGGGCTCACCACCTTCACCCAGAACCACCTGCTTGACCAACTGGCTTCTCCCAAATGCCCCAGGGCCTCTGCACTCCAGCCTTTTACTGATATTGGACTGCAGTTTGCGGTGAACTTTCCCCCAGGCACCCCTTCCTCTTATAGTGACTCCGGGAATCTTGAGAGCTTCACTGCCTCGCCTGGGGTTTTGCCTGATTTCCCTGCTAAGCGCTTTTCCATCAGGGAAAACTCAGGCGTAGATTTTTTAAATCCCTGCTTGTCCAGGGCTGGGCTTTCCTGCCCTGTGGGCTTTTGCTGTTCACTTTAGCCCAGCTACTCATGGTTCTTCTCCCTCACTTTATTCTTTAAAAAAAAAATTTTTTTTTTCACCCTCCTACCTTGTTAGAAGCAAAAATTTTACTCTCTGTAGCATTTCAGATGCTCTCTCTATATCTCAGGTCAAATTCATAGGTGTTCAGGATGTTTTGAAAGTTATGAAGGTAAGTTGGTGGGGCCAGGTGAGAACTCTTACTCCTCACCATCTTGCCCTTCCTTGCTATTCCTTTCTCCTTGACAGAAGTCTATAATAGCAAAATAAGTTTGAAGCCACTCAATTACCTTATTGTGTATAAAGGATGGCCCAAGTAAAGAGAAACTTATCATATTGAAATAATACTATCAGAAGCAATTTTGATATTTCACTATGATTTTTGTAGACTCTTTGATTTCTCAAAACTGACTATAAAATTAAAAGTGACTATTAAAATTTCAACTGGTTAACTAAGATTAAATCAATATTTAATGAAAAGTATCTTTGTAAATACAGTATCTAAATAGTTTGTGTACAAAATATGAATCCTCTATCTAACTAGTTTTGAGAGAAATAAAAAGAGGAACCCATTTTTCTTATCGTTTTGCCTTAGAACAGTTTATAGTGGACTGATACACTTTACAGTCTGGTGTTTTAGGTAACAAAAAAGTAACACTTCATCACTGTCCCAGAGAGGGGAGAAAAAAAAGTGGATAACCTTTTCATGATAGATATCTTTAGAAAATCCTAATTTATCTTCAAATGCCATAAATCATGTAAGAAATGCTTTATGTTGTTGCTTGTAACATTTATATATTTATCTCTATAGTCTTTTTTCTTTTCATATGTGAATTTTTTTAGTTTATTCAAAATTTATCTCTCACATATGTTCTGTAGGATAAGAAAAGTTTCCATCACTTTTTAATAAAGTATATTAGAACATACTGATTACTTCAATTGAACAACAAATTCAGAACATACTTTCAAAACAAAACTGGGAAAACATTGAGTTACATAGTGTTAAAGATTCAAAATAGCCAAAGTAAAACCCATGAATCACTAAGGTAGAAATTAGTGAAAATTTGTTGTGCACACCCCTAAAAGTCTATTTGCAAGCCAGTAACATTCAAACCGGAGCTTGGAATGAGGCTCAGGGGTACATTATCACAAAGCAGCTTATGTAGTGAGAAAGCAGTGATTATTTACCTGTCACAGTGATTATAGTTTTCAGTGGTTACCTCACATCAACCTTGAGAATTGGTTCAAGTTTTGCTTATTTCCAGAGGCACAAGTAAGATATGATCCAGGTCCATTTAGCATTGCAAAATAAGACCATTTAAGCTTTGTTTGTATGATTAAACTGCTTTTGTCTGCTCAGGAAATTTTCAAAGCTAGTTTCCATTTGCTTCTGATTTTAACAATAGTATGAGAAATGTTCAGAAAGAGAATTATTTGTAGAGGCATTAGTTTATACTGCCATTGAAACCTGAAACAAATTAATAATGTAAATATTTTAAGATAAGACCTACATCATTTTAATCAGAGTTTTTAAATAGAAACTTTAAGGAATTATTTCATTGTATAATTGTTGAACTAGAACTTCAATAATAATGAAGTTTAATTTTAATGAAGCATATATATATAATGAAGCATATATATATATATATATATATATGATTTAATAAACCACAGTGATAACTTAAAGCATATGGATCAAAAACAGCAAATCTCTCAATAAAATAATTTCCTAGGACACTTTAACACGTCTTGAAATTCACTTACTCCAAAAATAAAGATTCTAACAAGACCCTAAATTACAGGTTCTATGATTTTGCTTATGCAAAGAAAAACATGCTTTTAAAAGCAGAACTAGAGAGAAAGGAAATATAAATTATATACCAGGTAATCCTAGATATTGAGAAGTAGTAACTAAATATACACAAAATACATTGTGGAGTTGCCAATAGATAAGATTAATATTTTTTTGTCTCATAAAATAATTTAAGATCACCCCACAATGCAACAAAGATTGGGACAACTTGGAGGCATTTTTCTTTAAAGAGGCTTTTAGGGCATATATGAAAATTTGTGTCTGAAAGTGAATGTTTATTAAAAACTGTCCCTCTCTAAATAGGAGCCATCACACACTAATAAAAATGATGGAAGAAAACATTCATTTGATTGTCATAAATGTCCCTGTTATGTACATAGAACTGATAATCTAACTCTGTGACATTAATCCCACGGCTTTTCAGAAATCTTTATTTTATTTTCCCTGCAAAAATTACCCTGGAAGGAAACACCTAAAAACTTAACTTGCTTTTTAATGCCTACTTGGACTTTATCAGCTGTCCTTGTTTGTGGAGGAAGTTTAACCACAATTTTAGTCTGGCTTGGGAGCAGTAATCATCCAAAGGGATATAAAACAAACAACAGTGATGGTTCAATGAGCTATGAAAATCAATGAGGCAAAACTATTTTTTAATTCTAAATTGATTTTCCTTGCCAATTAATTCCTATTTGGTTGCTCATTATTAGTCATTTGGTTTATGTTCTATTACATTTAGTTTGTCGCTTTTTCCATGAGTTCCAAGTGCCAGAAATTGACTTTCTGAAAGCTATTATCTTAAAAATAGTATTACAAAAAAAGAAAAAAGATAGTCATTGATGATTACAATTAAAATCTAAATTGTGAATTTATGGAAGCAACTTATAAAACACTTCCTTAAAAAGAATTAGAGTGAGTAATTTTAGATTTAGTTCTATTTTTGGTTAAAAAAAGACTTAATACTAAAATATTGTAAATAGATGGCTTAGAATTGAACAAAATATTCATTGACCATCTGCCTATATCCTAATTTAAACAGTTGGCTATCCTAATTTCTGGAAAGAAAAATCTTAATAGTAAATTTAGGTTTAATTTTAAATGACTTTAATCATCACTGAAGAAATAAAAACAGCTGTGAATAAAAACATACAACTTTTACCGGCTAGAAAAATTTGGCAGTTTCTTAAAAAACTATGCATACAATTTATGGTGAAATCCAACAATCGCACGTTAGGTCATTTATTGTCAGAGAAATAAAAACTATGACCACACAAAACCCTATACACTAATGTTCATGACAACTTTATTTGTAATAGCAAAAAATTGGACTCATTCACAGGGAAATGCTAAACTGTGGTACATATGCATTATGAGATACTACTCGGCAATAAAAAGGAAGGAATTATTGATACACATAACTACTTGGATGGATCTCAAGGAGATTAAGCTAAATGGAAAAAAGAAGTCAATCCCAAAAGATTTAATACTGTTTTTAAAAAAATATTTTAAATTTTTATTTCAATTGTAGTAAGTAACATATAGTGTAATATTAGTTTCAAGAGTAGATTTTAGTGATTCATTACTTACATATAAAATCCAGTGCTCATTCAATAAGTGTGCTCCTTAACCCATCATCCGTTTAACTCATTGTTCTCTATAGTTAAGAGTTTGTTTTATGGTTTCCCTCTTTTTTTTTTTTTACCCCATGTGCATCAGTTTTGTTCCTTCAATTCCACACATGAGTGAAATTATATGGTATTTGTCTTTATTGACTGATTTATTTTGCTTAGCATGATACATTCTAGTTCCATGTCTTTGCAAATGGCAAGATTTCATTCTTTTTGATGGCTGAGCAATATTCCATTGTATGTATACCACCTCTTCTTAATCCATTCATCAGTTGATGGACATTTGGGCTCTTTCTATAATTTGGCTACTGTTAATTCTGTTATAAACATTAGGATGCATGTGTCTCTTTGAATCAGTATTTTTGTATCCTTTGGGCAATTACCTAGTAGTTCAATTGCTGGATCATAGGGTAGTTCTATTTTTAACTTTGAGGAACTTCCATACTATTTTCCAGAGTGGCTGCATCAGAATATTAGTCAGCCATAAAAAAATGAAATCTTACCATTTGTAATGATGTGGATAAAACTAGACTGCATTATGCTAAACTGAAAGTTAATCAGAGAAAGACAAATATACTATGATTTCACTCATATGTGGAATTTAAGAAACAAAACAGATGAATGTAGGGGAAAGGAAAAAAAAAGAGGGAGGCAAATCATAAGACTTTTAACTATACAGAGCAAACTGAGGGTTGCTGAAGGAGAAAATGGGTGGAGAATGGATTAAATGGGAGATGGGAGTTAAGGAGGACACTTGTGATGAGCATGGAGCATTGCATATAAGTGATGAATCACTAGATTCTACTCCTGAAACTAATATTACACTATGTATTAAATAACTAGAATTTAAATAAAAACTTGAAATATATATAAAAAGATTAACATTTGTATATGAGGATTATTATTCACATGCTAATTACACATTTGCTAACAAATATAATCAATTCAGAAAAACATAATTTTCAAAATGATACACATAGATTCTAACTCACAAAACAATTTTAACCACTAGCTATCCTTCACTACAAAAGCATAGTGGTTCAAAAACAACTACACAAATTTAACATTGGTTCATATCTAATCTGAGCCCTTGGAAGTTTATCTCATTTCTTAATACTTTAGAGTATTAAAAATATTTAAATTATTTATACAATTCCATATTGAAATGTTATAAATAATAATAAATATTATAAAATAATATTTATTAAAGTCATTGAGATAATCAATGTTGCCAGTGTTTTGTGTATATTTTTAGAAACTGTTCATATATACAGAAAGTATATACATATAAGTAATAAATATTTGATTTAGAAAATATTTTTATTGTTAAATTATTTATAGTAATATGTATCCTTTATCATTAACAATTTTATAAAAAGATGGAATATAATTCAAAATTAATGAGATATATGCAGTGAAAGTGTGACCTTCACATTTGTCCTTTCAGAGAAGTAATTGTCTTCATTGGAGACTATTAATATTGTCAGAGTTTTAAAAATTAGTCCATAAATATTTAATATATTTAATGATAAGCAAACATATGTATTATATTATCTTTTAATACATATATTGTAGTTTAATAAAGGCAGATTTTTTTTTTTTGAGAGAGAGAGAGAGAGAGAGAGTGAGCATGAGGGCATGAGAGGGGTAGAGGGAGAGAGAGAATCTTAAGCAGGCTTCACACCCAGCTTGGAGCCCAACTCAGAGCTCAATCTCATGACCCTGAAATCATGATTGAGCTGAAAACAAGTGTTGGACACTTAACCCACTGAGCTACTAATGTGGCCCAATAAATACAAATTTTCATCTTGGTTTTTTATTTAGTGTATATTGGAAGACATTGTGTCATTACAAAATGAGATCCAGAATTATTTTTATGCCTACCTCTCTCCTAGTTTATAACACAATGTTTTGTTTAACCATGCTTTTTCTGAGGGATATACAGGTTATGTCCAATTATAAATTCTGCAAAGAATAAAAATGGTTTATTCGTATAGTTTTAATTTATATATTTTTTTATTGTAGGTGAAATAGAGTGCCATTTAAAACTATAGGATTATGGTATTTATTTTTCTATATCTTATAAATGTACCTACTTGTTAAATTGGATCATAATCAGTTTTGTCTTGACAATAATGAGTTCTCTTTAATATGAAATGTATTAGGCTACTTTGTGAAATATAAGTTACTTTTTTCCTATATTTTTTTACAATTGATCTTCCAGTTGAGAAAATTGTCCTGGAAATAAAACTATTCAAAATATGCTTTCTGGCCACAATAGAATTCAATTGGAAATCAATAAAAGAAAGATCTCTAAGAATTGACTAAATATTTAGAAACTAAGTAACAAACTTATAAATAACCCATGACTCAAGAAGATAATTAAAGGGGAGCAGAAAAGTATTTAGACAAAGGAAACAAAATCACCATAACAAAATGAAAAAAGAAAATGTGATCATATGATACATAAAAAGCAATTGACAAAATCCAATGTCCATTCTTGATTTTAAAAGCACTAGTTAATCTCTTCAATCTGATAAAGATATAAATATGAAAAATATATGTAAAAAAATATATGTACTCAGTTAATTTTTGACAAAATTGCAAAGGCAATTTAATAAAGAAAAGATAGTCTTTCAAAATATGGTGTAGATTGATTGTATATTCTTTTGAGACATAATTCACTTTTGTACATTGCACCATGAGGAAAATTAACTCAAAATAGGCCAGAGACTGTAAAGGTAAACCTAAAACTGTAAGACATCTAGAAGAAAAATGAGGAAAAAAATCTTTGTGATCCTGGGTTGGACAAAAATTCCATAAATATAATAATAAAATACTCTTTTTATAAATTTTGTTTAAATGATAAAATTAATATCATCATAATTATAAATTTTCCCTCTTCAAAGACATGTTAAATAATGAAAAGACAGGACATAATCTGGTAGAAAAAATTTGCAACTCACATATTGTGGAAAGAATGTTGAGAGGAGTATGGAAAAAGCTCTTTCAATTCAATAAAAAAAAATCAAATGATACAAATGGGCAAAAAAATTGAATGATCACTTCACTATAGCAGATATATGAAAGGTCAATAGGGATATGAAAAGTTTCTCTGGATCATAAGTTATTGGGGAAATGAAATTAAAACATGAGTTACTCCTGCAAAGTCTCAAATGAGAATAAAAATAATGACCATACCAAGGGTTGCTGAGAGAATGGAGGAACTGGGATTATCATATGTTGTTGGTGGGGATGTAAAATGATACAATTGGTTTATAAAACTGCAGTTTCTTGAAAGGTTAAAGATATACATATAATCACCTAGCCATTCCATGCCAAGGAAAGCATTTGTCTATACTTGTATATAAGTGTCCATAGCTGTTTTATTTGTAATAGCCCCAAACTGGATAAAAATGGATTTAAAAATTATAGTATATTTATAAAATGGAATGCTACTCAAAAAAAATTAATGAAATGGAAATACACAACATAGAAAAACCACAATGAGTGAACAGAAACAGATCAGAAAAAGAATACATACTGTAGGATTACATTTATGCAAGCTTTTGAAAAAAGAAAACTATTTTATAAAGATAAAAAGTTGATAATTGGCTGTCTCTGGATGGGAGGAGTGTGGATCAAGCAGGGAAAGCGATGGCATAATTATAAAGAGTCAGGAAGAAACTTCTGGACATGATGATTGTATTTATTTTTTCAATTGTGATACTTTTATGAGTGTATAAATATGCCATAACTTCTATTGTATAATTAAACCCTGCTCAGTTTATTGTATATCATTTATACCTCAGGACAATTCATTACTCTGAGATGGTCCCTAAAATAAGTCTGGTGGGAAAAAATAAACCAGCTTCTACATGAAAGTACACAGTACCCTGGCACCTATTGGGATCTTTCAGAAGTGTGGTAAATCATGTTGTTAAGACATAGTAACCAGGTAGGATTTAGTAGATTTATAATAAAGTTACCTCCAGTTTGCTGCTTAAGACCTAAATTTTGCATAATAGTATGTGATATTTGAAGCTCAGAATTAGAGCTACCAACCTGGGGGGAAAAAAGTGTCTGTGCTTCTTTCGAGAAATGTAGTCTGAGAGAAGAAATCTGGATATGTGTGATTTTCTGCGATCTTTAATGTTTTAAAAGGAACATAGTAATATAGTAAGTTTGTCACTTCACTCATTGTGGTGAAAAGCCCTTGATAATTAAAAACTTTTTTTTTTATTTGATGGGGGCCTAAATGATCTAGTTTCATTTTGACTTTCACCTTTATTAACGTGCTTTACTGAGCACATTTGCTCTAATTCATACACACATACACACAAATCTACAGATAGTATCCCTGTGTAAAATGGATCTAAGTAGTAGTTCTAATATATTTCTTGTTATAACTCTCCACTGAAATTCACATGAAGAAATATAAAATGAAAATTCACTAAAACTAACAGTTGAGCCTATTATTTGAATGACTTCCCTACCTTTGCTGCTCTATTGTAAATAGTGTAAAATTATCAGAGTGAAAAACAGTGGAAAGTTGCTATCTCAGAGCATCTAACATGGTTAAAACGTACAAAGGATGTGCAAATAAGAAAATCAATTCCTTTAGGACAGGGCCTGAATTACTAGTTTTTTGTTTTGTTTTGTTTTGTTTTTTAAGGATTATTTTCCCAACTCTCACTGAGAGCACTCCCTTTTTCTTTATGTACTTTCTAATAGATATGTAAAAAGAAAAAAATGATTGGGAGATTTATTCGGGGAAATTTAAATGTGGGGAGTTCATCCTTTACAGGTATCACTAGGTAAAAGAAAGTTAAAATATGAGATTACACATTCCCAATCAAATGGATGAGCTGCAAAACCAGGAAATATGAAAAGAAGAAAGTCTTGTCTCTGTCCTGTGCAACCACATGAAACTGGTTGCAAATCTGCAGTGGGAATGTAGATCTCCATGGGATGGTCATGTTTCTCCTTGTCAGTAGAGGCACTGACATCCCTTTGCTGCAAACTACTTTGCCAAAGATGTTTTAGCACAAACAACCTTAGGAGAAAGAGTTTTTCTTTGCTACAGAGGGTCGGTTTGTTTACTATGGTTACAGTACAATAATTTTTTTTTTCGGAGCAAATGTTGGGCAGGTTTGCTTGCATCCAATTATAAAAGACTAGAATTTCCTAATTTTAGGGTTCACCTGCTATGTCACAAACCAAACATGTGCATACATTCATCCAGGCCCACTAGGGAGCTGGGAGCCATGGGAAACTGGCACGAACATGAAGCTCCTGCAACCTCCTATATTTTAATAGACTTTACCTCTGACCCAGGAATCTGCTGTCTTCTGTCAGCTTGCATGAAACACTAACAGCCTACCTTGCCAGCTTGCAAATAGGATACAATTCAGAAGTCTCTTCAGAGTTCTTGATATGCTTAACATGGGGATATACACTAAGCCTCCTCTCTACGGATGTGGATACTGAAGGAGATTTAATCTACAGATAAGAAGAGCAAAATCAGGCCAAAAGGTAATGACCACAATGCATGATTTATAGTCATTAATCCTTATTCCAAATATAACAAAACAGGAAAAGACATATACATGCATATGTAATATATTGGGATTAAAAATACTTCCAAATAAACATCTTAAAAGTTAAAATAACTTATTTCATTTTTTTAATTTATTTTTTATTGGTGTTCAATTTACCAACATACAGAAAAACCCCCAGTGCCCGTCACCCATTCACTCCCACCCCCCACCCTCCTCCCCTTCTACCACCCCTAGTTCGTTTCCCAGAGTTAGCAGTCTTTACGTTCTGTCTCCCTTTCTGATATTTCCCACGCATTTCTTCTCCCTTCCCTTATATTCCCTTTCAGTATTATTTATATTCCCCAAATGAATGATAACATATAATATTTGTCCTTCTCCGATTGACTTACTTCACTCAGCATAATACCCTCCAGTTCCATCCACGTTGAAGCAAATGGTGGGTATTTGTCATTTCTAATAGCTGAGTAATATTCCATTGTATACATAAACTACATCTTCTTTATCCACTCATCTTTCGATGGACACCGGGGCTCCTTCCACAGTTTCGCTATTGTGGCCATTGCTGCTATAAACATCGGGGTGCAGGTGTCCCGGCGTGTCATTGCATCTGTATCTTTGGGGTAAATCCCCAACAGTGCAATTGCTGGGTCTAGGGCAGGTCTATTTTTAACTCTTTGAGGAACCTCCACAAAGTTTCCCAGAGTGGCTGCACCAGTTCACATTCCCACCAACAGTGTAAGAGGGTTCCCTTTTCTCCGCATCCTCTCCAACATTTGTGGTTTCCTGCCTTGTTAATGTTCCCCATTCTCACTGGTATGAGGTGGTATCTCATTGTGGTTTTGATTTGTATTTCCCTGATGGCAAGTGATGCAGAGCATTTTCTCATGTGCATGTTGGCCATGTCTATGTCTTCCTCTGTGAGATTTCTGTTCATGTCTTTTGCCCATTTCATGATTGGATTGTTTGTTTCTTTGGTGTTGAGTTTAAGAAGTTCTTTATAGATCTTGGAAAGTAGCCCTTTATCTGATATGTCATTTGCAAATATCTTCTCCCATTCTGTAGGTTGTCTTTTAGTTTTGTTGACTGTATCCTTTGCTGTGCAAAAGCTTCTTATCTTGATGAAGTCCCAATAGTTCATTTTTGCTTTTGTTTCTTTTGCCTTCATGGATGTATCTTGCAAGAAGTTACTGTGGCTGAGTTCAAAAAGGGTGTTGCCTGTGTTCTTCTCTAGGATTTTGATGGAATCTTGTCTCACATTTAGATCTTTCATCCATTTTGAGTTTATCTTTGTGTATGGTGAAAGAGAGTGGTCTAGTTTCATTCTTCTGCATGTGGATGTCCAATTTTCCCAGCACCATGGAATTTTCTCCAGAATAGACCACATACTGGGTCACAAATCGGGTCTGAACTGATACCAAAAGATTGGGATCGTCCCCTGCATATTCTCAGACCATAATGCCTTGAAATTAGAACTAAATCACAACAAGAAGTTTGGAAGGACCTCAAACACGTGGAGGTTAAGGACCATCCTGCTAAAAGATGAAAGGGTCAACCAGGAAATTAAGGATGAATTAAAAAGATTCATGGAAACTAATGAGAATGAAGATACAACCGTTCAAAATCTTTGGGATGCAGCAAAAGCAGTCCTAAGGGGGAAATACATCGCAATACAAGCATCCATTCAAAAACTGGAAAGAACTCAAATACAAAAGCTAACCTTACACATAAAGGAGCTAGAGAAAAAACAGCAAATAGATCATACACCCAAGAGAAGAAGGGAGTTAATAAAGATTCGAGCAGAACTCAACGAAATCGAGACCAGAAGCACTGTGGAACAGATCAACAGAACCAGGAGTTGGTTCTTTGAAAGAATTAATAAGATAGATAAACCATTAGCCAGCCTTATTAAAAAGAGGAGAGAGAAGACTCAAATTAATAAAATCATGAATGAGAAAGGAGAGATCACTACCAACACCAAGGAAATACAAACGATTTTAAAAACATATTATGAACAGCTATATGACGATAAATTAGGCAATCTAGAAGAAATGGACGCATTCCTGGAAAGCCACAAACTACCAAAACTGGAACAGGAAGAAATAGAAAACCTGAACAGGCCAATAACCAGGGAGGAAATTGAAGCAGTCATCAAAAACCTCCCAAGACACAAGAGTCCAGGGCCAGATAGCTTCCCAGGGGAATTTTATCAAACGTTTAAAGAAGAAACCATACCTATTCTCCTAAAGCTGTTTGGAAAGATAGAAAGAGATGGAGTACTTCCAAATTCGTTCTATGAGGCCAGCATTACCTTAATTCCAAAACCAGACAAAGACCACACCAAAAAGAAGAATTACAGACCAGTATCCCTGATGAACATGGATGCAAAAATTCTCAACAAGATACTGGCCAATAGGATCCAACAGTACAAAGAGAATTATTCACCATGACCAAGTAGGATTTATGCCCGGGACACAAGGCTGGTTCAACACCCGTAAAACAATGTGATTCATCATATCAGCAAGAGAAAAACCAAGAACCATATGATCCTCTCATTAGATGCAGAGAAAGCATTTGACAAAATACAGCATCCATTTCTGATCAAAACTATTCAGAGTGTAGGGATAGAGGGAACATTCCTCAACATCTTAAAAGCCATCTACGAAAAGCCCACAGCAAATATCATTCTCAATGGGGAAGCACTGGGAGCCTTTCCCCTAAGATCAGGAACAAGACAGGGATGTCCACTCTCACCACTGCTATTCAACATAGTACTGGAAGTCCTAGCCTCAGCAATCAGACAACAAAAAGACATTAAAGGCATTCAAATTAGCAAAGAAGAAGTCAAACTCTCCCTCTTTGCCAATGACATGATACTCTACTTAGAAAACCCAAAAGTCTCCACCCCAAGATTGCTAGAACTCATACAGCAATTCGGTAGCGTGGCAGGATACAAAATCAATGCCCAGAAGTCAGTGGCATTTCTATACACTAACCATGAGACTGAAGAAAGAGAAATTAAGGAGTCAATCCCATTTACAATTGCACCCAAAAGCATAAGATACCTAGGAATAAACCTAACCAAAGATGTGAAGGATCTATACCCTAAAATAACTTATTTCTAAAAAACATTACTGCCAGAAAATCCTGAATAATTATGTCCATATTCTTTTTTGTCTTAAGATAACAATCTTATATATGCAAATACTTTAAAAGCTACTACTCACACACATACATTTATTATATGAATCTGTACCTAAAGATATATTCTCATAGAGCAAATGTTAAGAATTTTAAAAAATAGAAAATTGTATAATGTAAGGAAGGGCAAGATGGCAGAAGAGTAGGGATCTTCAACTCATGTAGGCCCACCAGCTTAACAAGATAACTTTCAAAACATCTTGAACATCTACGAATTCAACCTGAGATTTAAAGAGAGAACAATGGGAATGCTACAGAGAGAAAGGTTTTGCTTCTAACAAGGGTGGATTTTACTTTGGTAGTGGTTGATATTTTTGACTCAGCCTGCTCATACATCCTCTCTGCCCTGAACAAAATGATCAGAAGAAGAATTCACCACAAAAGAAAGAACCGGAAAGAGTACTCTCTATCACAGAGTTACAGAATATGGATTTCAATTAGATGTCAGAAAGCCAATTCAGAAGCGCAATTATAAAGCTACTGGTGGCTCTGGGAAAAAAAAAAAAAAAAAGCATAAGGGACTCTAGAGACTTTGTTACTGCAGAATTTAGATCTAAACAGGCCGAAATTAAAAATTGATTAAATGAGATGCAACCCAAACTGGCGTCTTAACGAGGAGGGGTGATGAGGTAGAAGAAAGAGTGAGTGACATAGAAGACAAGTTTATGGCAAGGGAGGAATCTGAGGAAAAAAGAGAAATAACAATTAAAAGACCATGAGGAAAGGTTATGGGAAATAAATGACAGCCTGCCTCAGAAGGAAAAATCTACGTGTAACTGGGGTTCCGGGGGGGCCGAAAGGGACAGAGGACCAAAAAGCATATTTGAACAAATGCTAGCTGAGAACTTCCCTAATTTGGGGAGGGAAACAGGCATTCAGATCCAGAAGATAGAGAGATCTCCCACTAAAATCAATAAAAACCATTCAACAACTCGAGATTTAATAGTGAAACTTGTAAATTCCAAAGATAAAGAGAAAACCCTTAAAGCAATGAAAGACAAGAGATTCTTAACTTATATGAGGAGAAATATCAGATTAACAGCAGACCTCTCCACAGACACCTGACAGGCCAGAAACGGCTGGCAGGATATATTCAGGGTCCTAAATGAGAAGAACCTGCAGCCAAGAATACTTTATCCAGCAAGGCTCTCATTCAAAATGGAAGGAGAGATAAAGAGCTTCCAGGATAAGCAGAAACTGAAAGACTATGTGACCACAAAACAAACTCTCCAGAAATATTAACAGGGACCATGTAAAAGAAAGAGGAAGCCCAAAGAAATAATCCACAAAAAAAAGGGACTAAATAGGGATTGTAATGACACTAAATTCATATCTTTCAATAGTTACTCTGAACATGAATGGGCTAAATGATCCATCAAAAGATACAGAGTATCAGATTGGATAAAAGGCAAGACACATCTATTTGCTGTCTACAAGAGACTCATTTTAGACCTAAGGACACCACCAGGCTGAAAATGAAAGACGGGAAACTATTTACCATTCAAATGGTCCTCGAAAGAAAGCAGGGGTAGCAATCTTCATATCAGATAAATTAAAGTTTATCCCAAAGACTGTAGTAAGAGATGAAGAGGGACACTATATCATACTTGAAGGGTCTATCCAACAAGACCTAAGAATCATGAACATTTATGCCCCTAATGTGGGAGCTTCCAAGTCTATCAATCAATTAATAACTAAAGAGATACTTAGATAATAATTCACTTATAGTAGGAGACTTTAAGACAGCACTTTCTGCAAATGACAGATATTCTAAGCAGAACATCACCAAAGAAACAAGGGCTTTAAATGATACACTGGACCAGATGGATTTCACAGATATATACAGAACTTTCCATCTGAATGAAATTGAATGCACATTCTTCTCAAGTATGCATGGAACTTTCCCCAGAATAGCCCACATACTGGGTCACAAATCAGGTCTCAACAAATATCAGAAGATTGGGGTTGTCCCCTGCATATTATCAAAGCACAGTGCTTTAAAACTAGAACTCAATCACAAGAAGACATTTTGGAAGAACCTCAAATTGTGGACATTGCTGTTATGAACATTGAAGTGCAGGTGTCCTGTTTTTCCTATATCTGTATTTTTGGGGTAAATCCCCAGTAGTTCAATGTCCACAATAGCCTCCATGTCTTTGACAGATGTATGGATAAAGAAGATGTGGTCCATATAAACAAAGATATGATCTATCACGTTGATTGCACTACTGGATCCTCTTGGCTAGTATACCGATGAGAATTTTTGCATCTGTGTTCATCAGGGATATTGGTCTATAATTCTCCTTTTTTGTGAGGTCTTTGGTTTTGGAATTAAGGTGATGCTGGCCTCATAGAACGAGTTTGGAAGGTTTCCATCCCTTTCTATATTTCCGAACAGCTTTAGTAGAACGGGTATTGTTTCTTCTTTAAATGTTTGATAGAATTCCCCTGGGAAGCCATCTGGCCCTGGACTCTTGTGTCTTGGGAGGTTTTTGATGACTGCTTCAATTTCCTCCCTGGTTATTGGCCTGTTCAGGTTTTCTATTTCTTCCTGTTCTGGTTTTGGTAGTTTGTGGCTTTCCAGGAATGCGTCCATTTCTTCTAGATTGCCTAATTTATTGTCGTATAGCTGTTCATAATATGTTTTTAAAATCGTTTGTATTTCCTTGGTATTGGTAGTGATCTCTCCTTTTTCATTTGTGATTTTATTAATTTGAGTCTTTACTCTTTTGTTTTTAATAAGGCTGGCAAATGGTTTATCTATCTTATTAATTCTTTCAGAGAACTAACTCCTGGTTCTGTTGATCTGTTCCACAGTTTTTCTGGTCTCTATTTCATTGAGTTCTGCTCGAATCTTTATTAACTCTCTTCTTCTGCCTGGTGTAGATTTTACTTGGTGTTCTTTCTCCAATTCCTTTAGGTGTGAGGTTATCTTGTGTATTTGAATTTTTCCAATTTTCTGAGGGAGGGTTTTACTGCAATGTATTTTCCTCTTAGGACCACTTTTGCTGTGTCCCAAAGATTTTGAACAGTTTTATCTTCATTCTCATTAGTTTCCATGATTCTTTTTAATCCTTCTCTAATTTCCTGGTTGTCTCATTCATCTTTTAGTAGGATGCTCTTTAACCTCCACGTGTTTGAGTTTCTTCCAAAATGTCTTCTTGTGATTGAGTTCTAGTTTTAAAGCACTGTGCTTTGATAATATGCAGGGGACAACCCCAATCTTCTGATATTTGTTGAGACCTGATTTGTGACCCAGTATGTGGGCTATTCTGGGGAAAGTTCCATGCATACTTGAGAAGAATGTGCATTCAATTTCATTCAGATGGAAAGTTCTGTATATATCTGTGAAATCCATCTGGTCCAGTGTATCATTTAAAGCCCTTGTTTCTTTGGTGATGTTCTGCTTAGAATATCTGTCATTTGCAGAAAGTGCTGTCTTAAAGTCTCCTACTATAAGTGAATTATTATCTAAGTATCTCTTTAGTTATTAATTGATTGATAGACTTGGAAGCTCCCACATTAGGGGCATAAATGTTCATGATTCTTAGGTCTTGTTGGATAGACCCTTCAAGTATGATATAGTGTCCCTCTTCATCTCTTACTACAGTCTTTGGGATAAACTTTAATTTATCTGATATGAAGATTGCTACCCCTGCTTTCTTTCGAGGACCATTTGAATGGTAAATAGTTTCCCGTCTTTCATTTTCAGCCTGGTGGTGTCCTTAGGTCTAAAATGAGTCTCTTGTAGACAGCAAATAGATGTGTCTTGCCTTTTATCCAATCTGATACTCTGTATCTTTTGATGGATCATTTAGCCCATTCATGTTCAGAGTAACTATTGAAAGATATGAATTTAGTGTCATTACAATCCCTATTTAGTCCCTTTTTTTTTGTGGATTATTTCTTTGGGCTTCCTCTTTCTTTTACATGGTCCCTGTTAATATTTCTGGAGAGTTTGTTTTGTGGTCACATAGTCTTTCAGTTTCTGCTTATCCTGGAAGCTCTTTATCTCTCCTTCCATTTTGAATGAGAGCCTTGCTGGATAAAGTATTCTTGGCTGCAGGTTCTTCTCATTTAGGACCCTGAATATATCCTGCCAGCCGTTTCTGGCCTGCCAGGTGTCTGTGGAGAGGTCTGCTGTTAATCTGATATTTCTCCTCATATAAGTTAAGAATCTCTTGTCTTTCATTGCTTTAAGGGTTTTCTCTTTATCTTTGGAATTTACAAGTTTCACTATTAAATCTCGAGTTGTTGAATGGTTTTTATTGATTTTAGTGGGAGATCTCTCTATCTTCTGGATCTGAATGCCTGTTTCCCTCCCCAAATTAGGGAAGTTCTCAGCTAGCATTTGTTCAAATATGCTTTTTGGTCCTCTGTCCCTTTCGGCCCCCCCGGAACCCCAGTTACACGTAGATTTTTCCTTCTGAGGCAGGCTGTCATTTATTTCCCATAACCTTTCCTCATGGTCTTTTAATTGTTATTTCTCTTTTTTCCTCAGATTCCTCCCTTGCCATAAACTTGTCTTCTATGTCACTCACTCTTTCTTCTACCTCATCACCCCTCCTCGTTAAGACGCCAGTTTGGGTTGCATCTCATTTAATCAATTTTTAATTTCGGCCTGTTTAGATCTAAATTCTGCAGTAATGAAGTCTCTTGAATCCTTTATGCTTTTTTCCAGAGCCACCAGTAGCTTTGTAATTTTACCTCTGAATTGTATTTCTGACATTGAATTGTAATCCAAATTCTGTAACTCTGTTGCAGATAGTACTCTTTCTGATTCTTTTTTTGTTTGTTTGTTTGAGTTCTTCTTTCTAGTCATTTTCCTCAGTGTAGAGTTGCTAAAAACAAGTTGTAGTTGTTAGGAGCACAAACCCTTCTCTCTGTAGCATTCCAGTTCTTTTCTTTTTAAATCTCAGGTCGAATTTGTAGATGTTCAGGATGATTTGAAAGTCATCTAGGTAAGTTGGTGGGGACAGGTGACTGGGGACCTTACTTCTCTGCCATCTTGCTGCATCTCTCCATGTGCCCTCCTTAATGCCCATCACCCAGTCACCCCATCGCCCTACCCACCACCCCTTTTGCAACCCTTAGTTTGTTTCCCAGAGTTAGGAGTCTCTCATGATTTGTCTTCCCCTTTAATTTCCCCCCACTCAGTCCCTCCTTTCCTTTATGGTCCCTTTAGCTATTTTGTAATAAGACATAAAGTTATTGACACAATTGTACTTGCTAATGTCATTCAATTTGCTGACGCTGCCTACTAATTTATTGTAGTCTAGCATTGTAATTCTGGAACAAACAGCTTCATAATTCAAACAAAAAGAAATAGTAAATCAATGGAGGAATTAGGCTTTGAAATCAGAAATTTTACTTTTAAATATCAGAAGTTATATCTTTGAGGGTATGGCACAGTACATAATCTCCCAGACCCTTATTAACTGAAATATAAAGGATTCTGTGGGAAACAATCTGATAATGATATCACAGTTTTTGTTCCTTGGACCAGAAGTTGATAGATTTTAGAATGTATTTATTAGGAAATAAAATTTTTAAAGGGAGTGGGTTTTTCTTAGAGTAAGAAAGAAGTCATCTTTGGTGTCAGCTTAACAAAGATTCATATAATCACAAAGTAAATTCTGGTATGTTAAAAAAATAGCATTTTGCATTCTTGGGATAAACCTCAATTAGTAATGACATTATTATTTTATATTTTTGGATCAATATGCTAAAATTTGGTTAAGATATTACATCTATATATATGAGGGATTTTTATCTGTAGTTTTTTTTTCTTGATTTTTCTTTACTTTTACTTTTACTAATGCTTCCTCACGGAATGCATTAGTGATAGTTTCATCTCTTATTTTCTGAAATAATTTATATGAAATTGGTATGATTTCTTCCTTTTATGCTTGGAAGAATCCTCAAGTGAAGCCATGTGGGACTAAAGATTTTTGTAGGTCTGTTTTAAACTACAATTCCAGTTTGTTTGTTTTACAGATAAAAGGTTAATGAGTTTATCTATTTTTTCTTGTGTGAGCTTTGATGGTTGGTGCCATGCAAGGGATCTTCAATTTTATTTAATTTACCAAATTTATTGTTATAAATTGGTGTTGGATACTAACTTATTATCCTTTAATTATCATATGTGTGATGTCACTTTCCTTGATAATGATAATAAGGTTATTTATTGATTGATTTAGTTTTGGTCTGATTTGAGTGGTGGTTCTCAATGACAGAGAAGGGAGGCAATTTTGCATCATTAGGGACATTTGATAGTGTTTCTGAATGCTTGGAGATGCTATTTATTTATTTATTTATTTATTTATTTATTTATTTATTGTCACACTTAAAGTGGCATATAGTGGTAAAGCAGGAATGTTTCTAAACATTCCACAATATATAATCAACCTAATAAATAATTCTTCAGCCCCAATTGTCCATAGTGCTGAGAAAAACACTGGCATTTTCTATCTTCTATTATTGGTTACACCTGATGTCTTTATTATTTCCTTTCTTCTGTTTACTTTGTGTTCAATTTGTATTTCTTGTATTATTACTTTCTTAAAATGGAATCTGGTTATTATTCTGTTCTAATGTTAGTATTTAATGCTATCCATTTCTGTTTAGCACTGCTTTTGCTGCATCTCACAGTTTATTTCTTTTATGCACTTTGTTTTTATTCAGTTCATATATTTTTGAATAGAAATTGTTGTTCTTCCTTTGACACTTAGGTTAATTTAAAAATTTAGTTTAAAAATAGTCAACATTTTTAAGGTGTATTTTTGTTATTGATGTATAATATCATTCATTGTAATAAAAAAAGCATGCTTTATATGATATAGCTCTTTATAGAGACTTGTTTTACAGCCCATAATATAGTATGTTTTGGTAAATGATCATATTGCACTTTGAATAATTGTGCATCCTGCTGTTGTTGATTAGAGTGTTCTATAAATATTGTAAAAAGTTGATTGATAGTATTGTTCAGGTTTACTATGTTCTTACTGATTTTCTGTCAATTTGAATTATCAAAGTTTGAGAGCAAGTGTTGAGATCTCTGATGACAATTCCTTGTCTATTTTATCTTTATCTTTTCATTCTTTTATAACTTACTTCTTTCAACTTTGTTAATAGTTTTTTATTTTTTATTTATGTTCTTTTTAAATTGCATCTTGAATTATTATTATAAGTATCTCTTTATGTTAAAGATATTCTTTCTCTTTTTGAAATCCACCTTCCTGAAATTAATATAACCAGTCTTCATTCTTTTTATCAGTATTAGTATGACATATATTTTCAATTTTTTTTTCTGTAAGCTACTGATGTCTTTTTTTATCTAACATACATTTCTTGCGGACAACTTATAGTTGCTTCTTGTTTTGTTATTGTCCAACCTGAAAATCTTTTATTTTAGCTGCAATATTTAATTGAGGTTTAATTTACTTTTAATGTGAGTATTGTTTTGGTTGTGTTTGAATCCACTTCCATTCTACTTATTCAATCTTTTTCTTTCCATTTTTGGTTCTACATTCTCTTAGATGAAGTGAATATTATTTATGATTCATTTTTCTTCATTACTAGCTTATTATCTTTACCTGCTTTTACTACTTGCTTTACGGTTTATATAATATATTTTTTCAACTCATCAAAGACTACATTCAAAAGATGTTATAGCATTTGCTACAGTATAAAATTGTATAACTTCATACAATTGTAAAAATTGTGCTATTGTCAGCTTAGATTTTCCTCTAAGTATTCTTTTAATCCTAACTGAATTTCACATAGGTAATAAAAGATACTCAACATCCACTGTGTTTTAGACATTATACATTATAGCCTAGACATTCTAACTTAGTTCTCATAGTCTCATGAGATAAAAATCATTACTTTCATTTTTCAGATATGAAAACTGAAACTCAAAGAGACTATATAACCTACATAAGTTAGATATCTACTAAGTAAGGGAGATGAAAATCAAACCCAAGTCTTTATAATTCTGAAACTTATGTTTGTGGTTATTATATACCACCTTTTTCAGTAAGTATTTATGGAATAAACAAATTAACTTCTAAATCAATGTAATTTGAGACACAAAATAAAGGACTCTGAATTACAAAATACATCTGCTCTGCTTTATAACACAAAAAAATTTTTATAAGAGGAACATATCCCTTCCATTTAAAATGATAAGTAACTAAATACAGCACTTACAATGTTTACTAAGAGTATCAGTGGACATGGAAATGATTAATTAATAAACCAAAAATCTCTAGTGCTTAAAAAATGTTTAGTGAATATTGCAAACACACAAAAGAGAATAGCATTATTGAGAACTGTGTCTGTTTTCTCCTAAGTCTCAATGAGGAAATGATGTGTCCACCACAGCTCCTTAGACATCCCCACAGGTAAGGGAGAATAAGAAAGAATTCAATAGAGTGCTGAAATCATATATTTCAGAAATTAACAAGTGAAGCTGGAGGTTAGTACTCTGCAGAATGACATGCAGGGAAGCACAGCCTATGGAGACACTGCTGATAGAGACTGCTTCTATAAGCACATTTATAAACAGAAACTTCAAGTCTTCAAATGAGTTGTGTTCCCTCAAGAGCTATCTCCTCAGTGAAATGCTGAAAAGAGGAGTTGTACAGCATGAACTAAGATTATCTTGCTGTAAGAAAAATGTGAGGAATTCAGGGGAGAGAACAGAAATAGCCATCCAAGAAATATAGATCAGTGGATTGACAAACATTTTAAAATTATTTTGTGGGATGTGAATACCATTTCATAGGACATCAACTTCCTAGCAATACCCAATAGCAAGTAGTATGGCAGGTAAGGAAGTGTTCTCCATCGTTGCTTAATAAGGAGAGAGAAATGAGGGAGTTTGGGGGAAAGGTGCAGGGGATGCTGATTTGCTAGACTGTAATCAATGCTAATTAGAGTAGTAGAAGGGAACTGGTGAACTAAGTGAAATGTGAGGTTTTGGTTGACTTTGTAAAACTAGAAACTATGGAAGTCCAGGGACGTGAAGGAAAGAGAATCTTTCTTTGAGTATCTGAGTATCACCTTAGGAGTGGAACAGCTTCTTACAGAGTGACAGTTTAAGGTTATGTCATGTAGATAGCTGAAATTTATTGGAGGTGGAAGCCATTTAGACTAAGGATTCTCAAGTATGACAATAAAAAACTGATGGCTGTGAGTTTTTAACAGACCTTTTGTTAAACCAAAGCTAACAAATATTTACTTGTTGAATTTAGAACAGTCATTGGATGAACATATTAACAAGCAATAAACAAAAATGTGCATATAAATCATGAAATAGATATGAATTCAAGGCTTTCTAGATAACTAGTTTTCTACTTTGAAGCATCTTAAACTTTTCTGTACAAGAACTGATTTCTGAAGAAATATCTAGTCTATCTTTGATCTTTAAATTTATTTTTTATTTATTACCATCATTAAGTTATATAAAATACTATATATACTAAATGAAAGTATTGAGAGAATAGTTATGCTTATTGAAATATATATTTAGAATTTTATGAGAACATTTTTGCAGGAACTATTTCTTTAGAAAAGTATGTAAATGCACATATATGTGTGTGTATATATGTGCATGTATTTTTTCTTATCTTAATTGGTAAGACATTAAAATATCTTGTGAGTCTTCAAAATAACCCAATGCTTATAATACTAACAAAGCACCAATTCTGTATTATTTGGATTTTTTTCTCTTTTAAGAGCTTCTAGAGGTACCTGGATGGCTGAGTTGGTTAAGTGTCCTACTCTTGGTTTTGGCTGAGGTCATGATCTTATACGTGGAGGGATCCCAGGCGTGGGACTCTGTGCTCAGCCAGGAGTCCACTTAAGGATTTTCTCCCCCTCTCTCTCTGCTCCTGCTCCCACTCACGTTTGCTTGGTCTCTCTCTAAAATAAATAAATAAATAAATCTTTTTTAAAAAGAATTTCTAAACATCCTTTTAAGTGTAGAACAAAATAACAGATCTTGGTCCCTTGTTTAACTGCCTGACTAGAACTGAAAATGAAAGGTTGTCCAAGAGAAATAAAGTGTGCTTTAAACTTGCTTTCAGATAATAGGGTCTCTATTTCAGAGAAAGGTGGTGTAGAACTACTGTCTTTTCTATTTATAATTGGAAACACTATCTTGTGGCTCCTATTATTAATCCAAATTAGATTACTCCATCAGAATAACAAACTTTTTCAGTGGTGTGTTAGCAGGTTTTCATAAGGATTTGAACCTATGGTTCAAGTTAGGTATTTCTTTCTATTATACAACTTCAAGAACACAGACCAAAAAGTTTTCTTTCTTTCTTGTGAAGGTATTGTATAATCTCTTTCTATCCTGAGTGATTTATTTAGTTGGGGGCTTTGAATTTATTTTTAGTATTTTACTAAGCCTGATATTTAATTATGACACAATTGCAGTTCAACCCTTTCTCTAGTTTTTAGTTACTTCCTCTAAAATATTTTTCATGACCTCCTATGCCTTGGTTAGTTCCATCCAATATGCGCTTCCACTTTACTGGAGCTGCTCACATTAAAAATGTGTCATATCACTTTATAGCTTTATGTTTATTTTGTAGCACAATGATATAACTTTGAAAAAAGTCAAAAGAGCAAGTCTTATAAACAGAGTGTTTGTTTACCTTGCTTTTTCAGAGACAGTCTCATTTTTTAACTGTTTATTTAACATCCTTTGTATCAGTATCCCCTTTCACACTCAAAGTGTCCTAGTTTGTATTTTTTTTTTTTTAAGATTTTATTTATTTATTCATGAGAGACACAGAGAGAGAGAGGCAAAGACATAGGCAGGGAGAGAAGCAGGCTCCACCCAGGGAGCCCGATGTGGGACTCAATCCCAGGACCCTAGAATCACACCCTGGGCTGAAGGCAGGCGCTTAACTGCTGAGCCACCCAGGAGTCCCCAAAGTGTCCTGATTTGAATGATAAATTATACATATGGTTACTCAACTTATAAAACCCATGTCCTAACAACTACTACAGGGTTAAATAGTGGTCCTCAATAAAGATTTGTGGAATTAGTGAATGAATTAATAACAAAGTTAATGAAGGAACTGACCACACTTATACTTAATTCTGTTTTTTATTATTTTATTTATTTTTTAATATTTTATTTATTTATTTATGAGAGACACACAGAGAGAGAGAGAGAGGAGAGAGAGACAGAGACCTAGGCAGAGGGAGAAGCAGGCTTCAGGCAAGGAGGTCGATGTGGGACTGGATCCCGGATCCCAAGATCACTCCCTGAGCCAAAGGCAGATGCTCAACCACTGAGTCACTCCGGCATCTGTTAATTCTGTTTTTTAAAAACATATGTCGGAAAGCCCCCTTTAAAAACGTCATCACTCACCTTGCATTCATAACAGAAAAGGAAGCAGTAAACAACAGACTAAAATGTCTTGATCTAAAACTTACAAACATTTTCATATATTACTTGAGAGAAAACTATTTCTGCAATTCATATGAAGAGTTATTTATTTTCTGTTTACTTCTTTCTCTGCCTCTTTCTCTTTTGTTCCTTTTTCTATCTTTGATTCTTTTTTAGTGGCTTGTTATTTTCCATAATTCTTCCTGATATCAGTGCACACAAGACTTAAAGGATCTTTATGCAGTGCCTCTGTTAAGTACTAAAATATTTCATTTATAGCTTTCAGTACTTCCTATTTCTTTTTGAAGAATTTGATCATGAATTATACATATCAGCACAGTATGAAATATTCAACTCATGTTCTTTCATTCCAATTCAGCCCACCAAACAAAGAAAGACTGGTTTGGACATAGAAAAGAGAAGATCTGATAGTCATATGCCAGAACTATTTAAAAGTGTTTCCTCTATAGTAAGTCCCAGTTGAAAAGTCCAACTAGATTTCATATACTCAGTGCAACTCATGTATGTTATTAAATTAACTGAAACAGAAATATACTTCTCAAAATACAAGAGTTGTATTTTAAAAATCAGAGAAAAATAATAACTATTTTGGCAAAAGTGAATTATTAAGTAAGGCCAGTTAGACATATTTTAGGAATTTGGAAAAAAATTCATGTAGATTTACTAGGTCAATAACTACTTTTCAAATAGTAACTGAAGATGTTCACTCTCCATTTGAATCAGTAATTGATTATATTGTTTAGATTCTTTATGATGTAAAGTTTCTTACACCATATTTTTCTAAATCTAGAAAGAGTAAAGTCTTTTCCTGTTACTGAGGAATTCTGAGGAGAGTGATTTCAGTTTGCTGTTGGTAGATTCTTCCTTAGGGAAAGCATAGTATAATAATAATATTCTTTTCCAAAAATATTTTCCTCATGCTAAAGAGTTAATTTATTATTTAAATATATACTTATGTATATTTAAACCTTTATCATTCTTGATATGGGTGCTCCAATATGATATAGTATGCTCCAAATTTTGAAGGTTCTTAACTCTATTATTTCAATTCATTTAAAAATTATTTAATTAAATATTAGGTTTGCACAGAATATATGGAGTATTTCACAAAAAAAGTATTATTTTTTAACTTTTCTGTCCCTAGTCAGTTTGATAATCTAATATAAACACAAAAATTGAAATTGGATCCTAAATAATTTAAATTTTATCCTTGTAAAAAATATTTATAAAGTACTGATTCTATACCAGCACTTGTTTTTAACACCTTTATGTGGCTGTCATATTAGTCAAAGTTTTCCTAAGATACAGAACCAATAAGAGATGATCGATGCTAGATGATAGATGGATAGATAGATAGCTACATAGAATATAGACAGATGGATATATATATATATATATATATATATATATATATATATGATTTATTTTAGGAAATTGGCTCATGTGATTATGGGGGTGGCAAAGTCCCAAAATGTGTCAGCTGAAGAATGAGGAAGACAGCAGTGTAACTCAGTCTTAGTCTGAAGGTTCTATGAACCAGGGGAGTTGATGGTGTAAGTTCAAGTCCAAAAACACTGGAACTGGGGTCTGGATGGTGTAAGTCAAGACATGAGTTCAAAGACCCAAGAGAGAGTGCCAGTGTCTGGAAGCAGAAGTGGTTGTTTATCTCAGCTCAAGCAAAAAGAGGTATTCATCCTTTCTCTGACTTTTTGTTCTATTCAGGCCCCTCAACAGATAGGATGATGTCAACCAGCAATGGTGAAGGCCATCTTCTCTAGTCACTGTGCCAATTCAAATGCTAATCTCTTCTGGAAGCACCCTCAGAGACACAACCATAAATAATAATTTACCAGCTATCAGGGCATCCTTGATCCTGGTCAGGTTGACACATTAAAATTAACCATCACAGATGTGTTATTTAGTGCCTCTCCTCCAAGACCTCCTTTAAGTCTTCTCAAACTAATAACATTATTTTTGTCCTTGTTTGATCTTACACATCTCTTTTTCATTCCAGATTATTTCTCCCAGTTTAACTTTGTGCCTGCCAATTCTACTCTTTAAAATTTTTTGACTATTTTTCAACTAGCTAATGGCTTTTTTTTTTTTTTTTTTTTGCTAATGGCTATTAAATGCTTAAAATTGCAACTTGTTTTCCTTCTAGTTCTACTTAATTCTTTTGTCAAATGAGCCTTTCTTTTGCCATGATGGACTTTCCCCACTGTTATAATCTATATTCTTTCTTTCATTTCTTTATCATGTTAAATAAAATTATGGTCAATTAATTATTTTTTATTATTCCAAGTCGTTTGGGAGCAAATTATTATTGTACCTCTTTATCATTGTTATTATTAATAATACTAAACTATTTTACTATTGTACTAGTTTTCTTCTGCTATACAACAAAGTACTACAAATTCAGGAATATAAAACAATACCCAGTTACTATCTCACAGTTGTATAGGCCAGAAGTGTGGACAAGCTCTATTGAATTCTCTGCTTATAGTGTTCAAAGGCCAAACTCAAAGTGTTGGTACAATTGGACTTTTAACAGGAAGCTCTGGGGAAAATTCTGCTTCCAACCTCATTCAGGTTTTTGGAAGAATTCAATCCTTAGGGAAGTGAGGGTCCTAATGCCTTGATGATTATCAGCCATGGGGCACTCTAACCCTCTAGAAGCAGCTCATATTCCTTCTTTTTGTAGCTCCCTACATCTTCAAACCAGCAATGACATGTCAACTCTTTCTCATACTTGAAATCTGTCTCTGCTGATTCTAAGCAAAGAAAATTCTTCTTTTAAAGACATGTGATTATAGTAGGTCCACTCAGATAATCCCTTAAAAAAAGAAAAAATCAGTCAACTGGTTAGTAACTTTATCTGCAAATTCTATTTTGTCATGTAATACAACATAATTAGAACATGATAGCTCAATATATTCAGTCATAGGGATTAGGAGTAACTATATAACAGAGTTGTTTTAGTCTGAGTACTTATCCATTTATAATACTCAAAAATATATTGCTATAGTATGATTTCAGCCTTTGTTTTTCATTTTGTATTTGCTTTTTCATTTTCATATGTCTTATGGTCATATTTTAATGCTTTTTTCTTCACTGGGACTGCCTTTCCAGACTTTTTTTTTATTTTTATTTTTTTTACTTTACTTTGCTTTTCAAGAAAGATTTTTCTTTTCCATTTACCAAAAAGTCAGACTCGGCATCAACCAGGATATTTCTTTGTGGCTTCCCTGGGCAGATGATAGGGCACTTTTGGTCTCCCTTCCTTAAAGGGCATCCTTTTCAGTGTTCTTACTGAAAGTGAGGATCTCAGCTACCTCTGAGCAGTTTGAAGGCCAAATGTTCTATTTCTGCTTGCACATTAAAATCCCAGCCTCAATTCTATAAATACATTGATCCAAAATATACAAACATAAAGCACTTATAAATGCAGGCTCCTTGTTTTTCTTGAAGGTTCTGCGAATAAATAACTGGATTTACCTACATGTCAGTGAAAAGGCAGGACATGGAAACTTGTGTTTACAAGGCTTCTCAAATGATGAAGTCAAGGAAGTCTCCTCTCTGAGGTAATATCCCATTAAATTCACAAAGTAAACTTGATTACGGTTGGATATTTCCAACAACAGCCATTTACCCATGTCCTATGGAAGGTTCTTTTAGAGGTATTTTTGTTCTTTTTCTTTTCATGTACAGGTTACAGTGATGCAAGGAACAGAAAATGTTGCTAAGTATGTGTCTTGCTCTGACAATGCAGGCCATTTCAATAGTATCAGTGCTATTTCTGGAGTAACACAACAATGCATTTTACTAGGGAAATTCCAGTCTGTGACTAGGAATAACTGGTATTAAATTGTTCTGTGAAGACAACTCAACAAATGACACAATTTTCTCTGTCCTGGTTAAAAGTTGGGTTTGTGAAAGGGCAAAAGGAATGGTAATGGTAAAAATCACAACAGAAGTTTCCATGGATAGGACAGAGTTGGTTATTGACTGAAATTGAGCATGAGGTAATGCTCTTTGTTGAAATAACTATTCTAAATTATGATCTGAATGGTAATCACCATATATAATGCTCATACAGCTGTACAATTAGGATTTGCACCTTTCACTTGCTGAATATATTTTAACCTCAATTAAAAAGCACAAATAGAGAAAATATCGAATAAATAAAATGCAACAAAACACCTTTTATTTAGAACTATTAGTCTTGTATATATACAATATGTTAATATCTTTCATTGTTTTACATGTATTAAATATATTTACAAGTATTAAATATACTTACATATATTAAAGAGGAACATTCTAGTATGATTTTAATTTTCCACATTCATATTTTATTTACCTAATATATTTCTTATATGTTATATGAGTGTATGTTTCTCTCTTTTTATTAAATTAAAATGAGTCTTTAGCTGACTGTAAGTTCAAGAGTTAAAGCAATTTAAATGGCATCATATTATTTTTTGATTATAAGTTTTTCTGTATAAATATTTAAAATCTTCATGTGTTTATACTATTTTACTTTCTTCACAAGAAGAGTAGTTGGGTATCTTTTTTACATTTTATGGGTTTATTTGCGGGAAAATTTTCTACATATCCTGGAAAATTATAGTAATCTTTGGTTTTGATTCACAATTTCTCTAAAGAAATTATGTTACTAGTAATGTATCATTCACAATAAAGAACATTTTAAAAATGTATCTATCTTTGCTATTATGGACTAAATGATTATGTTTCCCCAAATTCATATGTTAAATACCAAATCCCCAGTGTAATGATTGTATTTGGAGGTAATTGATTTTAAATGAGATCATGAAAGTGGAGCCCTTAGAAGTAAGACACAGAAGAAGTGCTTTCACTTTGCAGACACTTTGATCTTGGACTTCCTAGCCTCCCAAACTCTGGGAAATAAACGTTTATTACTTAAGCTGCCCAGTCTATGATACGTTTTTATAGCAGTCCAAACTAAGATAATGTTTTTTAGTTATAAAAACACTTTTGAATGGGCAGCCCCGGTGGCGCAGCAGTTTAGCGATGCCTGCAGCCTGGGTGTGATCCTGGAGTCCCAGGATCGAGTCCCACATCGGGCTCCCTGCATGGAGCCTGCTTCTCCCTCTGCCTATGTCTCTGCCTCTCTCTCTCTCTCTCTCTCTCTCTTTCTCTGTCTCTCATGAATAAATAAATAAAATCTTTTTAAAAAAATACTTTTGAATGATTTTCAGTGGATACTGTACATCCTAGATTAAAAGTATAAGTTTAGCACAGATTTGCAACTAACCAGAACCTTCTTTATTTGACACAGAATGGAAAGTTGTAGAAGGAAGATCTTGCTGATCCTCAAAGGAATGCTGAACCAAAGGATCAGTAAACAAAAATAAACTTTTCATTCTTCAATCATCATTAACATCTTTGTGACAGAAAGTAGGATACAAGGAAATATTATTTATTAAGAAAAAAGAAAAAGAAAAAAATCACTTTTTGGATTTTAGGGCACACTGTGTGGCATTTTTATCTTTTATACCTACCTTACTAACACCTATACTTTGTTTTAGATTGACTTCTAGATAGAGATACATAAGAATATTAAAATAGTGGTGTAGTTAGTTTGATTAAATTAGTGGTCATATCCTACACTGTAATTATTCAAAAATATTCTATCAGAATAGATATCAAGTTCTGTGTTTCCTTTTGTCTCAGAAAATTTGAGCTACTCAAATTTCATCTTCTGTTCTATAAATATGGCATTTATAAATGAAGTCTTGATGAATTTTAAAATAGATGATTTGGGAAGTTTCTATCAATATGTTGTCAAGTGTAGATGACTATTGGTGAGATATCTTTTCTTTGGCAAATTGGATTTTAAACCAGTGTGGCATGATGCTCTGACTAGAACAGCGGTATTTTAACACTAAGAGATCTGAGACCCTCATCAATATTTTAGTTTATTAAATTATAGAAATACCACAGGTCCCCAGGGGGCACCCTGCTTCTCCCTACCATTCTCATAGTTCCGTGGAATTGTTCCCTGTGGTGATAGCATACATAACACAGAATAATTCATCTTAATGTGTGCTGACTATGAACTGCTCGTTTTTCATAAATGTTTATTTTTCTTAAATTTTTTTCAATCTGATTGACTCATCTCTTGATAAGCATTTTTTTTTTATTTTTAACATAATTGCTACCCATTGACATGGAAGAGACTAGAAACTTCATTTTTAATCATCTAGGAAAGTTCTAGTAAAAAGCATACTAATTATGTGCTGAGTCACAGAAAATAAAATGATGCAAAGTTTAAAATCTATCATATTTTTAGAAAGTTGAGTAATGTCTTTAAGATTTTTTTTTCCCCCTGAAAGATATACTTTATGGGACTCATAAAGTAATTGTCTAAGGGGGATCTGTCTGGTCAGTCAGTAGAGCATGTGATTCTTGATCTCAGGATTATGAGTTCAGGTCCCATGTTGGGTATGGAGATTATTTAAAAATAAAAATCTTTAAAAAAGTAACTCTCTAGATGTAATTATATACACTATCATATCTGTCTTACTGCTTTGAAAAAAGTTATATATTAGATCTGTCATGGATTAAATATGCATAGCCAACTTGTTTTATCTATGGTGACCTCTACTTTATTTAATACTTGTAAAACTTGAAATTTTAAAACACTTTTCTCTGACCTTTATTTTATTCTCTTTGTAATTGAATGGGTTTGCTGAGGCTGCTGTAACAAAGTACCACAACAACTGAGTGGTTCAAACAATAGAAATGTATTGTCTCACAGTTCTACAGGTTGGAAATCTGATATCAGGGCATCAGCAGGGCCATACTTCCTCTGAAGGCACTAGAGAAGGATCTGTTCCATACCTATCTCCTATTCTGGTGGTTTGTCAGTAATCCTTTCCCGGCTTCTGGCAACATAATTCCAATCTTCACATGGCATCCTCCCTGCATGTGTGTCCAAATTCTCCCTTTCTGTGAGGACATCAGTCATATAGGAGTGGGTCCATGATCTCATCTGGACTAACCACACATGCAAATTTTCTTATTTCCAAAGTCAAATTCTGAGGTATGGTGGTTAGGACTTCAACATATGCGTTTGTGGTGATATAATTCACTCACAACAATAATATAGATACTTCATTCTTTTAAACATCTGACAAACTACTTTTAAAACTAATGTTCCATTTGAAACTAAAAAAAAAGACTTATCAAATTTGAAAGCATATCTTTCAAAATTTGTATGTGAATTGTGTGTGTCTAAGGATTTTATTATATCAGACATATACGATTAGATACGTAGTGGATGTTACCATACACTACTCAAACAAAATGAGGGGGAATGCAATCAGTTTAAAACTCAACATGATATAAGGGCCATTAACACTAGTATAAAATAAAGACAGCTAAATGCTTCATATTCAAGTATACTTTTGCAAAATTCTATCATCTACCTCAAAAAGAAGGCATTATTTTGGATAATATAGATGATGAATAAATCTTCAATTGTGCACTCATCACTTTGATGCCTTCCATTCTCAAAATGTATATTTTATTGTATTTTTTTTCTGCCAAAATTCACCTCACCAGGGGATTCCTTCTGCCACATAAAGAGCAAACTTTCACATAAAGGGAAAATGTTTTTTACCCACAACAAAAGTTAGATCCTGCTGAGTGTTTCCCCAGGCTTCTATAAAAATTCTCAGGTGAAGTTCTGACACCTTAAAAGAAAGCCAAAACAGCTTTGATCAGCTAAACAGAAATAGTTTTTAGTCTAAGCACATTAAAATATACAAAGAAAGCACAGTATAGGCATTGCTTTTGGCCATTATTTCCTTGTTTATGATTCTTTATAACAAAACTTTAAAATACTCTTAAAAATACTTTCTAACTTAAAAAGCATCATTTGAAACAACTTCATGCTGGGGGTGATAATTAGTTTTATTTCCTGCTATACTATGACCCTGACCCTTATTTCTTTACTTATTTGAGATATCACTGAGGAATAATTGTGTGCTTAAAAAAATGTCTATAATTTTTAAAATACTAACATATCTTTTATAACATAAGCTATTAAATAGTATAAGTTTGTTTTGATATTATTTAAAAACCTCCAACTAAAACTATCTGATTGCTAATTTCCTTCCTTTTCATAAAAATTGTAATTCTTTTTGTATTATCTAGCATCTATTTTTTTCCTGATTAAAAATGTAATGCTTATTCAGTTTATATAATTTAGAACATGGAGAAATATGGAAAGAATTTTAAAAACACGTATGTAAATCCACAAATATAGAAGCCCACAATTAAAGTAGTTGGTATAAAGCTAGTCTTATATATACATCCATATTATATACATAGAAAAAAATTACATCTCAAACAGACAGAGGGAAGATTTTACAATTACATATTTTCTATTTTTTTCTCCCAGGTTTTGTTTAAATCCTAGTTAGTTAGCATAGAGTATAACATTGGTTTCAGGAGTAGAAATTAGTGATTCATCACTTGCATACAACAACCAGTATTTCACAAGTGCTCAGCTTTTTTTTTTTTTTTTTTTTTACACAAGTGCTTTCCTTAATATCCATCATTTATTTAACTTAGCTCCTGCCCACCTCTCCAGGAGCCCTCGGTTTATTCTCTATAATTAAGAATCTCTCTCTTTAAAAAAGAAAAATATATATTTATTTGAAAGAAAGAACAGGGAGAGTTAGGCAGAGGGAGAGGGGAGAGAGACACTCAAGTGGACTCCATGCTGAGTTCAGAGCACAGAGCCCCTAAGTGGGGCTCGAACTTTCAACCCTGAGAGCATGACTTGAGATCAAGATTTGAGCTGAAACCAAGAGTCTGATGCTTAACCAACTGCACTATCCAGGCATCCCTATAGTTAAGTCTTTTATGGTTTTCTTCCCTCTTTTTACCCCTTCCTCTATGTTCATCCTTTTTATTTCTTAAATTCCACATATGAGCAAAATCATATGGTATTTTACCTGACATATTTTCTAAAATAAGTATACTAAGAAAAGGGATATGAGGGGCCTAAACTTAGAAAGATATTTGGCTGAAGTTTAGTCAAGTAGAGGGGAAATTTAAGGTCATTTGGGTTTGAACTCTATTCTATTCTTAGTAGAATTTTATTGCCTTTGGTAGAGTATTTTCCTAATCTGGGTTCTGTCAGTTATTTGTGGAATGCTTTTAAGGGATGGAAGTAAAACTCCTGACACTTCCTACATGCCTTGCCCATGAGCAGAGCAGACTCTATCAGCCAGAAAAACCCAAGGGCAAAAGGACACAGGTGGTGGCATTTGGAAGCCAAGCAAATATGGGTAAAATTATAAAGACCAAGAGGATATCAGTGGGGCATCAACAGAATCTGCCAGAGGTACCATCATTGTCTGGAGCACTACTCAGGGCCTTAAAGGTAATAAACTGTTTTTAAAAATTGAAGTAGATATCAAAGAATTCAAGCTCAAAGTATGCTTAAGTAAGCAGTTCTGTCTTATCCTGTAAATCTTCAGGAAAACTGTGCTATGGCAATAACAAATCATAACTTTATGGTTCATTAAAATCCATCCTTATATATTATAATATTGTCAATAAATAACTGCTGGTTTTTATTATATTCACTCAAGATTGCTTATTGAATGGAAAGAGTTTATTTTTTTGGTAAAATAAGGGTATAAATATGTCTTAATTCAGTGATTTACATAATGAGTACATTTACATAACGAGTCCTGGATAGAAATTTTATATTTAGAAATGTAATAGACTCTCAAGTGCAGTTAAATTCTCTCTCTAGAAGTTTTTCTCACTATAACCTTTTCATACTGAAAACAGATTACAGAATAATAAATCCATAGCCTTTGATGTTCTGGTCACAAAGACACTAAAGAAAATAATTCTCACTCATATTTGTTTAGATAAAATAATCATCAATCTTCACCTCAGGGCTGTTTTAGGAAACTTTACAAACCTTCAGTTTCCTACTGAGTATTAGCTAATAGGCTTTGATTTGATAGTTGTTTGGATAGCAGTCTATTGGATTAAATGATGCCCTAAAGCTACCTCTTGGCAAAATTAAAATTCAGTATTTCTGTTGGTAAATTGTGCTAGCTTTATTTAATTAGAGATTTCAAGGTGTCTAATATTTTTAAGTCTGACATCTATTGAGCTTTGCTCTAACATGTTATTAATTGCAGGGTTGGAATTGAAATTTTATTCTTAAAAAAGATATTAAATTGTAGTGATGAGGTGAAAAACAAATTCATAAGATAATATTTAATTAAACAAGGCATTAGAAATTTCAAGAGCATATCATTCTAACTGTAGCACATAGGAATTTGCTGGTTTTATATAATATATTGCCCAATATATATCCCAGGGATGACCAAAGCTTTATTTTATTTTAAAAGACTTATTAAGTGTGCCTAATAAAGTGAAGCCTCATATACAAAAGGTATGTAGTCATATTTTCATCAGACATTGGTCAAATTTTATGTATCAACATTATAAAATGTTGAATGTCTATGGTGCTCTTGAGAGACATAAATGTAGTTTCTTAGTAATACACCTAAATAGGAATGTTTTAAAAACATTACCTCACATTTGTTTGGTCCTTACACATAAATGGATTTGGAAATAAATATTGTTGATCTCTTTTAGAAGAAAAAAAAAGATCAAAGCTATATCAAAGACTATAGTTATATACATTTAAAAAAAGAGACACCTAAAAATAAAAGAAAATAATGGTGAATTTGAGGTCAATGAAGAATCTATGCAAGAGAATTTTTAATTAAAGTGACACTTAAATATGTAAAATTTATTTTTTTCAATTATATTTTAATGGCAGTACTTTTTCTAGTATAGGAAGTAGATAAATTATCATTTTTACTATACCATTTTTATAATAAAATTTTAATAGTATTAATACCTTTATGCATCAGTTTACACTTAGTGGAATATCTCATTAAGGATAACAATTCACTATAATGCTAAAAATATTATGTAAGTTAGTAAGGTAATTGGCCTGAAGAGGAATAAATATAAATGAATAGAAAAAAGTGTAATTTAACCTTCACTACACAGCTTTTTCCAGTTTTTTTTTTAAAGATTTTATTTATTTATTTATGAGTGACACAGAGAAAGAGAGAAAGAGAGAGAAGTGACACAGAGAAAGAGAGAAAGAGAGAGAGAGAGAGGCAGAAACATAGGCAGAGGGAGAAGCAGGCTCCATGCAGGGAGCCCAATGTGGGACTCGATCCAGGACTTCAGGATGACGCCCTGAGCTGTAGGCTGACGCTTAACCACTGAGCCACCCAGGTGTCCCTCAGACATAGTTTAATTTGCATAATATGTTCTATATAAATGCTATGCCATTTTTGGGCATTTGGACAAACTCTATATATTACTATCCTCTCCTATAAGATATAATAATAAAATTATTAACCTCAAACTTAAGAAACACTTAGAATAGTACCCGTCATAGAGTAAATGCTATATAGATACTTGTCAAATCAAATAAACAAACAAACAAACAAACAAACAAATAAAGGATAAGTGTCTGTGAAGATAGCTCAATTCCCAATAATTCTCTGTTATAAAAAGGTATGGGGCTGGGAGCCTGGGTGGCACTTTGATTAAGCCTCTGACTCTTGATTTTGGCTCAGGTAATGAGGCAGGGTCATGAGATCAAGCCCCACATTGGGCTCCATGTTAATCTCAAGTCTGCTTAGACTTTCTCTCTCCCCCACCCCCTGCACCACACCCCCATTCTCTCTCTCTCTCAAATAAATAAATAAATCTTATTTTTTAAAGTCCTGGATTTAAAAGCTAATAGTAGTAATTAAGACATTCTGTGCCATGTAGAAAAATGTCTTTGGCTTTCCAGAAACTTTTTTGTGTTGTTTTTCATTTTGCCTGTATTTTCAAATAATGATTCAAAAGAAAATAGAAAATTTTAGATAAGTGTACTTTATTCTCCATTAATGCAATAATTATCAGCAAGATGAAAAGCATATGGCATAATATAAATAATATGAAATATTCTTTAAGGGAAGCATATGTACTTCATATAGCAAAGTTTCCGTCAGTCATTTATGTAATGCCTGACACAGATAGCCAGTATTAATATTGGATGTTGGTATAACAGATAAAAATAGATAGGCTTAAGTATGATAAGAAATAAAATATAGTCATTAAATTTATGTATTTCCTTGATAAATACTGCTGCTTGTCCTTTCACTTTATGAAGTACCTTAAGGTATATTTCTTATCAGATTGTATAAATGACTTTGAACAATAAAATGCACTCAGAAAATCTGAAGTAGGTGGTCAATTTCTTTGGTTTGTCATGAGTACTGTCTTAGATAATGAGTTTTCATAAGTTATAGTGCCATTCTAGAGTAACACTGAAGCCACAATAAATATTTAACAGGAAAATATGTAAAAACTAGACTTCTCTAAAGACATAAGTAGACAATCTGATTTAGTTTCATAAATCTAGGAATTAGTTACTTGCCATTTACAAATTTATGACACTGCATCCTTTCTATTATGGGTTACATTTATTTTCAAATATCACTGTTTTCTCATATCAATGAATATTTAAGAATGAAGTTTCAAAAGCTATACATGTCTGAAGTAATAACCTGCTTATAATTCATGCAGGTATTTTGTTCAGTGCAGGTTGTACTTGAAGTGATTATTTGGCTTATAGTGGAATTGGTACTCCGTCCATATGAGTAGAGCTCCACTGAGTAAGTTTGCACACAAGATTTTTTTGCTTTCCATGTCCGTGGTTCATAAGTAAAGGGGCAAATAAATGTATGACTCAAACTTGGTCTATCATATGCTCTCTTCAAGAATTTTAAAACATGAAAAAAAGAACTAAAATCCAGAATGCTTGAATCTAAATCTTGTTACTGAGAGATCTTTTGAGAAGAGATTCATAAATATTCTTATTGTCCAGAATCGTTCCTTCTAGCTGACCTTCAGAAGGCTTGGCTTTCAAAAGTTCCTTTGATCTTGCAAACTATCTCATTTTTACTCTAAAAATTTCATTTTATGCTTAAAATATCGATACCTAGTTTTGCTGTACAACTAAAATAACTTTGATCAATACACAAATTTAAAGGGAATTGCTAGATAATGTCTACGAGAAAAAAACTGAGAAACTGCCATAAGGATATAATTTTTTTAATTTTTTTTTTTTTTTTTTTTTTTTTTTTTTTTATTTATGATAGTCACAGAGAGAGAGAGAGAGGCAGAGACACAGGCAGAGGGAGAAGCAGGCTCCATGCACCGGGAGCCCGATGTGGGATTCGATCCCGGGTCTCCAGGATCGCGCCCTGGGCCAAAGGCAGGCGCCAAACCGCTGCGCCACCCAGGGATCCCTGCCATAAGGATATAAAGTGAGTTACAAATAATAATAAAGTGATTTTGTATGAATAATACAGTATCTAATTATTGTACAAAATTCAAAATAAAAATATGTGTAAATTCTGGGCAGCCCCGGTTGCGCAGTGGTTTAGCGCCACCTGCAGCCCTGGGGTGTGATCCTGGAGACCTCGGGATGGGGATCAAGTCCCACCTTGGGCTCCCCTGTGTGGAGCCAGCTTCTCCCTCTGCCTGTGTCTCTGCCTCTCTCTCTCTCTTTCTGAATAAATAAATAAAATCTTTAATATATATATGTAAAATCTTTAATATATATATAAATATATAAAATATATATGTATATATAAAATCTTAAATATATATATATTATATATTACATAATACATATATATTATATATATAATATATATATAATATATATGTAAATTCTTGGAGAAGGTGAAGTAAAAATAGCATGATCTTTTGTATCAAGGAGAGATGGCTTCCCACCTGAGCCCTGGTTTTTCCTACATCTATGACTGTTGGCAAATTACCGAAATTATCTTTATCCTCATCATTAAAATATAGACAACAATTAACTTCTAGTGTCACTTTTAGCATTTAATGATCTAATTCACATGTAATAGCTATTTGAATGCCTGTTCACATGAAAGGTACTAAAGACCATCTATTCTGTCTCTCCTCCACAATATCTATCAGTACCTTTTGGGATGTTTAGAAAGCTAAGAAATAGTACCATTATTACCTCCACAGCATCATAATTAAGTGGTAAAATAAAACAAAAATGTGGTTAATAGGGGTCAGATATCAACTGAATTCGAAATAATAGAAAAGGAGTTCTATCTCCGGGAGAAGTGGCTTTCCGATTATTTCAGATTCAAACGAGATTTCTGCCAACTTACAGGCCAGCTACAGATCCTGAGGCCTGGGCTGTAGAGATGGGACTAAGTTTATCATATGCCAACAGAAAAGTGACTTCTCTTCAGAATAAGCAAGACAAATAAGGTCCAAACTACTCATGCCTATTTGTTTTTTTTTTTTCCTTTCAAACTCAACAACAATCAAGAGTAGTTGAGTAATGAGTATATAAAACACTGAAACATGGTAGGAAATAGCAAGAATGGAGAAAATAATTTATACATAAAAGCAAGTCTTAGAGTGATTTTGATTCAAAATGCAATAATTTTTGTAATGTAATAATTTTTAAAATGAAGAATTGATGTTTTTGAATAAGCTAGTGGAACTATGTGTAGCTTCAACAGTACTGGGAAAGCTAAAAGGAACAAGAAAAAATTATAAACAAAGACTAGAAGTCAGATGCCAGAAAAAATACTTGAGGGTTAAGAAGAAACTATTAGAGGAAGGGAGAGCATGATGGATGTCCAAAAGTCTGAAAAATAATAAAGAGCAATATGATTTAAAGAAAATAAAATAGAGGAACAAATACAAAGTGATATTAATAGGAATTTTAAAAACATGAACATTTTCAACCAGAATATTTTAAAATTTTCTATTAAAGCATAGATTAATCCATAAAATTGGCTTGCTGGAATAACATATATAGAAATATCAAGTGAGAGCCAGAAATAAAGACCATCATTAACAAAGTGTTACTAATACACACAAACATATATTTTCTTTCCACTTTTGAATATTTTTTAAAAATATTTTTCTTGAATATGTTTGTCATAGTCAAAATAAAGGCCTCCCAAAGATTTCCATAAAACCTGTAAATGTGTAGTATATATGGCAAGGTGGAATTTGAAGATATGATTAAGGTTATGGGCCTGGGGGCAAGGCGATTATCTTGTATTATCTGGGTGGGCTCAGTCTAACCAAATGCACTCCTAAAAATGTAGAGAACTTTCACAGCTTGAAAAATAGAAGAGATGAGGCAAAACGACAGAGCAGAGGGATTCAGAGCAGGGGAAAGACTCAGCCTGCAGTTGCTGGCTTTGAAGATGAAGGATGCGGCCACAAGAGTAGGAAGATGAAGGCATTGGGAAGCTCAAGTCTCTCTGATTAGCAACCAGCAAGGGAATGTGAACCTTAGTCCTACCAAGTTCTTGGTACCAAATTCTTCAACAATCCAAATACCTTGGAAGCAGATTAATGCGGAGAGATTCCGGAAAGGAATACAGCTTTGCCCACAGCTTGATCTCAGCTTTGTAAAGCCTGGAGCTGGGAGTCAGCAGAGTGAACCAGACTGCTGAGCTACACAATTGTGAGATACTAAGTTTATCCTGTTTTAAGTTGCAAAAGTTGTAATAATTTGCTATGGCAGCAAGAAGAGACAAATGCAATAGTAATCAGTTATTTGAAATATTTTAATATCTGTTGTTTTTTTAATGGCTTTAGCTTTATTAATTCATAAAATAGGAGCCATGTTACAGGTGATGATGAGGAGATAGGCATTCAATTTTAAAAAGGCACACTTGCACAAAGGAAATAATATGTGAGATAAATGAGTTATCTAAGGTGGATGCTGCAGAAAATGGAAAGATTTTAGTTTGTGTTCAGATTAAAGTAGGTAAAAGATGATATCTGGAAAGGCCTTGCCACAATAGAATAATGAAAATTAAATGCTGTGCTACAAGATTCTCTATTTTCAATGGTCAGTGAAAGAAAGTAAAGTATATTTACTTTAGTATGTGATGTGGTGGAATCAAAAGACTTGAGACACTCAGATCTGGTCTTATATAAATAAGGATTCTTAAATTTTCCTAAGAAAACATTGAACCAGATAAAAAGTGCAATCAAAGAAGCAATTTTAATAAATGTGATGTAAGGATGTCCTAAAATCAAGAATTGACTGTTAGTATAAAGGAAGAACTAAAAATATATCTTGCCACTTAAATCTAAAAGATGGTGGATTGATAATATAAAAAAGTAATGGAAATAATGACATCAGGGTCCTAACTCAGATCATGTAAAGGAGGTAATGCTGTATCTGTGATACTGAACATAGAGAGAAGGCTACATAGATTCTTGTGGGTTTAGTACCATTGAGAAAAAATAGCATTACTGTATCAGTACAAAGAGAAAGTAGCAATTTGAATTACTTTGCACAAAAAAATTGTTTTTGTGCTATTGTCACCCTAGGATGGTGAATGTGGTATTCTCTCTGGCACAAATTACCATGTACTAACTATCATGTAGTCTGAGAATGGAGCCAGGGCTGCTTTCCTAGAGAGTCTTGATGAATGAGTTGTCAACTAAGGTCAATAACAACTCATGTACAACTTTCAGTGGTGACTCAGAGCTAGAACTAGCTTTGAACTTTGAGCTGGATCTTCTACACACAAGTTTTTGTCCATTCATAGCTGATGCCTAAATACTTCTGATCGTGGCAACTGATGTCATACTTCATTCCACCATTCAATATGTGTGTTTGGGGGGAAAATATGTGTTCAGCATAGGTGTTCCCTATCAATGATGCTCTCCTAATGGGAAAGCCTCATATATCTCAGTATGTGATTTTACTCCTTCTCCCAGGATATTTATCAGACAGGAAATTCACAGATTGCCAAATCTAAGTTACAGTCATGATTTGAACAGAATTCACTATTTATTTTTACAAAGTCAGATGATATACATTTGGATCCTAAGAAATCACGTGCTTTTAGAAGCCTTCTAACAAATTTTTTTCTCACTCTTATCTAACTGGAAAATTGAGAAACTGCCAACACTGAGGATTAGCTAGTCAATTTTGGACATGAGATTTGAGTCTTGGTAAGATGGAGTAAAATCAGCTAAGCCCTTGAAATTTTTTTTTCTTATTTTGCCTCATTTGGAGTTCTTTGAATCACTCCTTAAATATTACCTTTCTTTTTTGTCATTGTTTGTTTTTTTCGTTTGTTTGTTTCAAGTGTTACAAACAACTGAAAGTCAACACTAGAGTGTCAGTACATGCAGAGAGAAGACCCAATATTCAGCCTTATCTTCCTCTGCCCTGTGCTTTTGATTGCTCATTTTAGAAAAAAAAAAAATGTCTTCCTTACACAACAGGATTTTAGCAAAATTCCGAACTCCAGATTGTAATTAATAACTTGTAAATACTCAACTTGTATAAGTAGATTCTAACACTCTAACTTTGTGGAATGAAGGGGGTTTATGGCCATGAATGAACAGTGGCTCTTGTCAAAACCTTTCCTTAAGCCAATGGAATGCATCAAAATGGGTGAAAGACGTCTTCAATAATAGGTTTCAACATATCTCCCAGATCTTTGTTCCATCCCAGAAGTTGCAAATTCATTTAAATGTTAACATTGTACAAGTTTGTAAACAGTGAATTGCTAAAGTCCTAAGTAGACTCATTTAAATATACTCATTCTGAAGAAATTCCCAAAATTTATTTGTGATGCTCTTAAAGTCATGTCACTTTGATCTTCTAGTTAATAAACCCAAAGTTAATTTTATACTTGCATACACATCTATTAGTGTTAAAGTCCTAATATAATAACAGCCAACCACATTTATTATGTTATTAATTTATTTGCTGGATCAATTTACGACATCCATATTACCACACTGTGTCTGGTAAGAAAAAAAAATCTTTAAAATAGTTTATGAATAAAATCCCCCTTTAAGACCACATACATTAAATGTAAGTAATTACAAAAACATAACATAAAACTTTAAAAAAGACATTTTAAAAATATGCCACATGAATGCTAGCATTATCGTCTTCATATTTAATGTAAAGCAAAATATAAGTAGGGAATCTGGCTCCAAGCCAAAATCTTATATGCAATCTTTCAAGTCTAACCATAGCCAACTACAAGGCTTTGTCTGGCAGGTTTCATGTAGGGAAGCTGTTCTCCTCACCACTGAACTGTGCATTATGTTTTTTGGAGAGAGTTATAGTCAAAACCTCATCACCTGCTCACTCCCTCCCCAGTGCTCATATGCATGTCTTCATCCTAGCCCAGATGCCTCCATGAGGCCCCTTATCAGGGACAGTGGCTAAGCCTTTTTTCTCCATTTTTATTTAGTACTTTTCCACCCTTAGTGCTTGCTCCTCTTTCCGTCCCTGGGCCCACAGGTCCATAAAAATCATGAGCCCCATTAGTTCATGGCTCCTCAACCATTAGACAATACCTCTGTGCTGGAATTTCTCCAAACCTCACATATACAATTATATGTACATATACAAATATATATATTTCACTATTAAAACAATGAATAGCTGTGTGCATATTTCTTGGTTACACATATGTGGGTTAGGCTATAGCACAAATTATTATAAATGGAATTACCAGATGAAGGTATGTAAGAATTTAACATTTTTGAGAAACATTGCCAAACTGCCCTCAACAATGTTTGAAAAGGTTTCTGTACACTCAACCTCACAGTAAAAGTATTAGTAATTCTTTGGTACTTGCCAGTCTTGTATACTGGAAAGATGGTTCTCTAATCACCATTTTATTAGCATTTGTATTATTTTGCAAGGGATTAAGATTCTTTTCAAATATTTCAAGACCATCTGTATTTTCTTCATTATGCCTTTGCTGTTCCTACTTTGGCTATTTTCCCTTGGCTTATTTTTCTTATGACTCATAGGACCTGTTACAATATTAAACTTATCCCTTTGTTATATGTGTTATAATATTATTCTAGTTTCCAAAAATAAAAAATAAAAATATAAATGTTCTTCTAGTTTCCTTGTTTTTACACATCATTCATGGTATTTTTTTACTATATAATATAATATTATATGTTACTTATATGAAGGTAAATTTATCCATCTTTTTTTCTCAAGGCTTCTTCTGAAGAAGTGTCCTTCTGAAGAATTGACACTTCTAAAGAAATGTCCACAAATAAGTAGTAAGACCTTTATCATATATGAATTTGAGTGTATTTACACTTATTTTACACTGAGCTATTTATTCAATAATATTATATTAATTAAATTGTATACACCATATTCAATATATATTGATATCTAGTCTCTTTCTATTTTTTTACATTCTTTGCTACTATTACAAATGAATTTGTTACAAAGGACAATTAGAATCTGCTTCTGAAGTTCAGAAACTGCTGTAGATTTTTAAAAGTCTTATTGAGCTAAATATGTAGATGAGTCAAAATGCTATATGGAAAGTTTGTATGATAGACTGTTTTTACTTGCTTTGGTATTGTTTCCTTCTCTTTTGACCATCCATTTTTTTCTTAGTTTTATTGCAAAATAAGCTATCTGAACTATTTTTACTTTTCAGAAACTTTAAAGTTTTCTGTATCCTAAAAGATTTTTAAATTATTGTGCCCTTTAAATAGGCCCCTACAAAATGATTAATTTGGAAGGGCTGAAATCCCTATAATCCTGATAATTCTTGTTTAAGGAAACAGTATACCTTTCATTAGTTTAAAATTACCTAGTATTTTAAAATAAACATTTTAATATATTATGTTTGTTTTTCTCTTTTTTGTTTAGAACCATTTTGATTAATATATCATTATTACTTAGGTTTGAGTATAATGAGGGCTTCCTGGGCCTTCCTGTAGACCCATGAATAGGAGCAATGATGGCAGTGTTCAAATCTATCCAGACTAACTTCAGATTTGCTGAGTAGGCTGGAGAGCTTATGCTTGAAGAGCAGTGCTAGTCTGGTAAAGCCCTGAGTGAGGGATAGAAGAGTTCTGTAATATCAATCCCTTTACCAGAACTTGATGCAGCATCACAATTTTCCAGCTGCTTGGTTTCAGAGTAAAATACAATGTATCACTCCTATGGATTAATCCTTTGGAAAAGAGAACATAAATATTTAGATGGAAAATAGGTCAACTAGCACAACTAACTAGCTATACTGACTGTGGTTATGTAAATGAATCAGGAAGACATTCATGTGACTCATCATTGCCTGCTTTTTCTGTGCATGATTAAAGCAAGAAACAAATATTGATTTTACTCAGAATAAAATCAATCAAAAAGAACCAAAGGCTTAATATCAGCTGCAAATCCTCAATTTCTCTGTTATTAACACTTCCATTTAAAGTCACAATATAGATTGAAATTCTTACAATATATGTTTAATGAATACTCCTTTAAAATGTAAATTCTTATTTTAAAAATAAAGGAAAATTAAATTTACTATTGTGCTCTTTTATCTCCCATCAGCCATGTAATTTAGACTTTTATAGTATATCATATAGAAGTGTATCATTCTGACAAAGAAGAAAATGAGACCATCTTTACCCTTTTTTTTTTCATCTTTACCTTTTTATATGCTTTTTAAAATTACATATCTCTCTCTATATATTTTTAATTTAAGAGAATAGCATTGATTGTTTGGACTTATTCCTAACACTATTAATTTAGAATGAATCTGCTGTGAGAATATTCAGAGTTGACCTTTCACAATGAATTTGAATTCAGTATACGCATTTAAGAAGCATCATTTATAATGCATTACTTAAAACGTATATTCCAAAATGTATTTATGACAAGGACAATAAAAATGTTAAGTTTACTAATCTTTAAGTACACACATTAGTAGTTTGATACATTCTAGTAGGTTTTCCATAAGATAGAATCCTAAAAATAATTCATGGAGCAACTAAATTATCCAGAATCTGGTGCTTCCTAGTTTATTTTTTTTTAATCTGCATATTTTCCATAGAAAACTGCTCAGGTTAAAACAATTGTGACAGTTACCAATATTAATGTTAGTAATTCATTACTATTACTATGAGTGTACAATGGGTTCATTGAGATAGCAACAAAGATTATAATTTATAAAAAGATACATTTTAATTTTATGAGGCTAATCCATGAGATTTTCAATGAATGTGTATGAATATGTTGAAGTGTTTTATTTTTTATTTGAATTTCACTTAACATGAGACAGTAAGATTCAGAAAATATAAATTATTTCCAAGGGAAAGTAAAAAGTAGCTGATGATACATGGAGAGGTTATAATTTTTATGCTATGAGAATCACAGTTTTTTTTAAACTTGTTATAAAATATCAAAGTCTACCTGCATTACATTGATAATTTTGCAGTAAATTTAACTGTGAAATTAATGCATTTGCATGGTAGAATGCTAAATCTTTTGACAGATATTCAAAAATTTTTCTCCAAAACTTCTGTGCCTAGTTATACTTTGAGCAACAGAGTATAACAGTACTGAATATAGATGTTAAGTAAAACACATTTCCTAGCATTAAAAACATTATTTAATGAAATTTCATTAATCTGATTATTGTTTGTTGAGACCTCCAATTTACTTACATGGAAAATGAATGTGTTGATGCAAGAAGACAGAATTGGTAAAGAGGTAAGTCATGATTTGTAACGCAGCCCACGCAGAAAGGATTTTGTTTTCATTCGAGCCAACGTCTGAAGGAGGAATAGAAGGAAAAGCCTAAGGGAAAAATTAGTGCTCTATTGCCAAGAAAAGGTGAGCCCTCAAAAAACTTTTCATCCTACTGGAGTATGGTAGCACCCTACCATTTGGAGGCCTTACTTGAAATAACCTGCCAAATATTCCTGATCCCAGAGAAGTGTTTTTACATGGTCAGCAAAGACAAGGGATCTCTAATGCAGAGATTTCAGAGCCCAGATACTCCTTCTGTAGAAGAGAACAAAGAAAGTAAATAATTGATATATTTCTCCAGGATTGATGACTTGAATTACTACTTGAAAATATTTTCTCAAAATAAAAAAGGTCAAATTGTAAGAAGATAACTAATAATAGCCCAAAACTAAAATTATCAAAATATTATGGCAAAATCCAAAATTCGAGTGCTGGATTGCGAGAAGAAAATAAAAGGATTATCTCTATGATGTCATATTCTGGGAAAAGGAAGCATGGAAACATGGAGGATTTGGTTGTAGGACAGAGTTGATATATTTACATATGGTGAAAACATATAAATTGATTATTGACATTGGGAATGTTTAAGAAAAAACACTTGACAAATGGAAAGGTTTAAAGGATCTTTCAAAGTAACTGGAGTAAAAGTGAGGATGGTAAAAAAGAATGTAACAAAGTAAAAACATAATTTTAAAAATGAACTAAGATGAAAAGAGTAAAATCATATGGAATAAATGTAAATCTGCATTTTTAAAAAGATTTTAAACGAGTTAAATCAACTTTATTATGTATTATAAAAGAGAAACTCTTAAAGAACTAAATGTTGAAACATGTCAGATAATAGATATCAGGCAAATGCAAATAAAAGGCAAAATAAAAGAGGGAGCAAGAGTGGAAATATTAATATCATTTTCAGAATCCAACTGATTTACTAGAGAAAAATAATTAGAGAGAATTTGAATGATGTAATCAACATGTGGCAATAGACATATTAATAAAGTTGCATTCTATAAATTGAATATATATTTTATATGAAACAGATACATTTCTAGAGTCCTAAAACAAGTGATATGTTTACATCAAGCAGATCCAAAATAAGCACAGATATTGAATATCTGCCAAATATAATTAATAAATCCAGGATATAGTTCATCTAATTCAAATTTCTTTTCATTATAACCATGATTTTATAAATTACCAAGAAAGAAAAGAATGTAGTCAATTAACTTACACATGTTTGTTATTATATAAAATGTTTTATATTCATTGAAAAATGTGTTTTAGTTTAGTATAGATATAAATGCCACTATGCATAAGTATAATGCATACTTAAAGGTGAGAATATAATACAAAGCAATAACTCCTTCCACCTGATTCTCATTTGTGGTCTTTGACATTTCCATGTTCTGAAATTTTGCACACTATTACTTGTAAATTAAAGTCTGTTATATATCTTCCTATATTAACCTTGAATACATCTGAAATGAAGAAATTGCAGGAAAAAAATGAATAATGAAGGTTTATAAAATCAATAGACATGCCCTTACTCAACTGAATATATAACAATTAAAGACTTTCCAAATGTGAAGTAGAGGTCTAAGGAAGACCTGATAGTAATCATTCTTTGGTTAAAACAGTATCTAGAATTTAAGATCAAATGGTTCAATGGGAAATATCCTTTCTTTTTTCCTCTAGGAACTCTATATAAATTACTTTTATAAGAATAATTCTTTTTTTCCCCTTTCCTTATTTATAAATTTAACTAATAAGGTAAATAAGAGTGCTAAAATAGAAAAGAGAAGCTTGAGACTAGTAAAAAAATGGTGCAACAATGGGTTACAAAGTGTTCTTAAAGACATGATATCTAGGGATGTAAATATAATAACAGATTTAAATGCTTGAAAGAATAAATTGTCTTGTAAATGGATTTGTACAACAAAATTGCCCATTTAAAATGTGCTTCAAATTTTATTTCTGCTTATGTCTTTAACTTGCTTGCTTTTCCATCACTTGATTGCTTGATTCTAGAATCACTTCTACTATTTAAATACCACTTTTTTCCTGTCTTGTTTCCTTGATTAAAACTCAGTTGGGTGTTTTCCCTTCTGTCTGATGACTACATTAGTACTCAAAACAAAATCAAAAAAATTTCTGAATGAAATTATTCCCAAGCTTTCACAGGATTTTAAAATATGTATGAAGACTAAGTATCTTACCGAAAGCATTTCCATTGTTTCATGAATATTTTACTTTTCTTCCATAACCACAGGCATACTTTTATTTGCATTTTATTTATTTTCCATATTTGTAATCTATTGAATGACAGTATTATTGTATAAAGCAAAGAAGTACCAATATCAGCAGAAAAAAAAATAATTGAAAATACAGAAATCCATCTTTAAAGTAGAATGCTGTTAAGGAGGGCCACGTGATGTGATGAACACTGGGTGTTATCCTATATGTTGGCAAATTGAATTTAAATAAAAAAATAAAGTGGAATATTGTAAATTATAGGTAAAGATACAGTTTTTTTCTTTAACTTAGTTTGATGGAAATCAGTATAAATGCATTTTGGAAAATTTATTGAATTACTTACAATATGCAACATTTTAATTAATTTCAACTACATATATATTAAATAAGTTGAATATGTAAGGGACAAAATTCTTGTCCTTTTTGTTCTTCTTTCTATAATACAAGGTTAGAATGGCTCATCACCTGATTGATATTCAGTCATCCAGAAGGGATTCAAGTGGCAGAAAGACCTGCATCTTCCATTTAAGAGTACAAACCAGAATTCACATGTCACATCTAGCCAATCAATACTCCATTTGCCATCAATAGTCATGTGACTAACCCAGGCAGAAGGGAAGCCATGAGAAGGATAGTCATGTAAGTAATGCAGAGCCAATGTAGTGGAACAACTAGCCAAATTAGTCACACCAACTTACTTAGAGTGAGTGTTGATGGTCATTACTCTTTTTAATAATATATAAGAATAATACATCCTTTTACCTATCCATTTTTTAGATAGGTGAAATGTTCAAGGAGAAGTCACAATATTTTACATTTAAAAAAAAATACCATATAATTCAGGGGGTTGTGTTAAGTGTGCTCAGTTAAGCATCCAACCATTAATTTCAGCTTAAGTCATGATTTCATGGTACCTAGATCAAGCCCCAGGTCAGGCTCAATGCTCAGCATGGAGTCTGCATGGGATCCTGTCCCTCTGTCCCTGCCTCCCTGCCCCTCTCCCTGCTCCTGAGCTCTCTCTTGCCTGAGCACTCTCTCTTCTAATATAAATAAATAAAAATAAATCTTTTTTAAAAAGCCCTGTAATTCAGAGATGATGGCACATATGAATATTATACATCATTCCATAAATTAGAAAGAAGGCCTTAATTATTGTGTAAGTCACCATTAATTCCATTTTCCACTTTTCTGCTTTCAGTTTCTTAATTAGATTGGACAAAACTCTTCACAGTTCAAAATACACCATTCTTTTCAGAATATTTTTTCTTCTAGAATGAAATATTTTGCAGAACTTTAGAACTACCCAATATATCACTTGTTTTTACTTTTAAGTTTATTCACCCCCTTCTCATTTTTTTAGCAATAAAAGATAACTAAACACAATTAGCTTTAGTTTGTTGGTCAGGATTAAATAACTTTTCATTACATAGACCCTGAGCATGGTGCTGGGACTTGTTAAATGTCAGACAAGAAAAAAAAGGCATTTGAATTGGAGTTAAACATCAAGATAAATTGTTTTATGTTGCCACAGTTTTAATGTCAAATCTATCAATATCTCTATACACATACACACAAATATATATATACAATAGGATACACATACATGTGTATGTTTTGTGTACATAATATGCACACACACAAATCCAGCAAGTGGCTTGGGCACATAGTCAACTTAATATACACTAACACATAACACTAGAATCTCAGAGCAAATAATTGAGAGGTTATTTTATTTCATTTTTTATTTTTTAAAATGACTTTATTTATTTATTCATGAGAGACACTGAGAGAGAGGCAGAGGCCTAGGCAGAGGGGGAAGCAGGCTCCCTGTGGAAAGCCTGATATAGGATTCTATCCTAGGACCCTGGGATCATGACCTGAGGTGAGGGCAGATGCTCAACTACTGAGCAACCCAGCTACCCCGACCCAGGTTATTTTAGAAAAAGGGTTTATTACATTCAATATGACAAATACACTGATACCTATTCTCATAGAAAGGACTGGAAGTTTTCATATTGAAATATGGATTAAACCTTGTAATTGTTTTTCATTAAAGCAACCCATATTCCTCCAAAACTGCGCCACAAGAAAAAGTTGGGAAGACCTAGCACAGGAAGACATTTTCTACAGTCCACTGCATAAGGAAAGACACAAAGAAAACCTCTCAGAGACTCCTAACTCTGGGAAATGAACAAGGGGTAGTGGAAGGAGAAGGGGAGCGGACCAGGGTGACTGGGTGATGGCCACTGAGGGGGCCACTTGATGGGATGAGCACTAGGTGTCATACTATATTTTGGCAAATCAAACTCCAGTAAAAAATATACATAAATAATTAAATAAATAAAATCTTAAAAAAGAAAAAAGAAAAAAATCTCTGAGAGAGAGAGAACCAGGGCTTAGGGAGAATAGTGGGGCAGTTCCTTCCAGAAAATTTATAAGTTCCAGAATCCCAAAAATGTTGCTGAAGGAGAGAGGGCAGTACATTGTGCAGAGATATAGAAAAGAATGCAGGAACTGGATAACTAAGTTTGCCTTATTGAGAACTGGCTGAGTATATTTTTTTAATAAGAAGAATGAGCACAGATGTTTGGGTAAGTAGAAGAGCAGACTATAGCAGAGAATATAGTTGTGTATTCAAACGTGTATTCTTTTTTTAAAAAAAGACTTTATTTATTCATGAGAAACACACAGAGAAAGAGGGAGAGGCAGAGACACAGGCAGAAGGAGAAGCAGGCTCGATGGAGGGAGACCAATGTGGGACTTTATCCGGGGACTCCAGGATCACACCCTGGGCCAAAGGCAGGCACCAAACCACTGAACCACCCAGGGATCCCCGCAAATATGTATTCTCAATATGCTTTTTATTAAAAGAATCCAGTTTTATTTAAGAAAGTAATACATACAGGAAAACAATATAGTTCATCACACTAAATGTTTTGTATGATGATGGGTCATTCTGGAGATGATCCAAGTGAAAACTTACGACTATACTTAGGTTTGATTTTACTGTGATTTGCCCTACCATTGGATCTTAAGTTTTGTTTGGGGCACCTGGGTGGTTCAGTGGTTGAGCATCTGCCTTTGGCCCAGGACATGATCCCCAGGGTCCTGTGATGGAGTCCCACATCAGGCTTCTCCCTCTGCCTATGTCTCTGCCTCTCTCTCTGTTTCTCTCATGAATAAATAAATAAAATCTTAAAAAAAAAAGTTTTGTTTAAATTCAGTGTATCTTAAGAATGGAATATTTCTTACCTTTTCCATTATTACTGATGAGAAATCACATATTCTTAAACTCAGGGGTTCATTTTTTTTTCTATGTGACCTCTTATCTTAGACTCATCAATGCCATTAAGTAAGAAATAAAAAAAAATTGTTGTGTCACATTAAACTATCAACTAGTAGAGGGACACAGTTTACTCCCTCTACTTTCCTGTTGGCCATCTCTCCCCTGAAATACACACTCATACAAAATAATGCTAAGTGGTCATGTTAGAGAAATCAGGTCTCAATCAACTATTTTTCAGAAACATGGAGAAATTACCACTAATCAAAGATTGAATGGATTCATAGAGCCAACCAGCAGAACTAAAGTAGAAAACAGATTGAAAGTCAGACTGTCACCTACCCCTGCAAAACACTGCATTTGCCCTTTCCAGAGCAATTGTTAGGCCAGTCCTACTGAACAAACAAAATGAGTAGCTCTTATTGGATGTGTGTGGGGAAGGAAATATTGGAAAAGAAGGAAGTGGAAAAAGAAAAGCACAAGAGTGAGTCTTAGTTTACATATTATCACACTAGGAATAAAAGAGGATCTAATGAGGCAATGCTTTAATTTTTTGTTTTTGTTATTTTTGCAGTTTGTTTTTGGTTTTGTTTTTATGTGCCCATTTTATTGTGGCAAATATAAGAGAGCACTCCACCCAGGAAAACATTTTCATGTACATCTTCAGTCCCAGGAAAAGCAAGAGAGATAAAAATAAAATATTGCTTACATTAGAAGAGACTTACATGATAAATTCTTAAAAGTTTACCTAAGGGTGATGCCTGATTAAGATGTAAATTCTGACTGCAGCCAAATGTATACAGAGGATGAGGGGAAAGACTCTTGTTCCCCCTATATTTGCAAACCCCAGGGTAAAAGTCTCATTGACACACATTCTTTAAAAATATTTGCAGTATGAAAATAATAGGGAAGATTTTAGAGAAAACTTCACTTTCAAAAGTGATTTACCACAAGAGACTAATGTAAATTTTATTTAGAAAATAACTATTTTGGTGTTCTCAAAATTTTTTCATATTTTAAAATCTGTGGTATTCTTTTACAATTGTAAGGTCTCTAAAAATATTTCCAGTAATGTTTTCTGATCTCTGCTGTGTTGTATGCATAAAATATGTAATAGAGGAATTTTTGGACTAATTTTTAAAAATGAAACAAAAAATTAGTAGCTTGCTGAACAAGTATGACAAATATTTCTTTCACAATTATGTAATGCTTCTTTTTATTATTTTGCATTTTTTCTTACAAAAAAAGCAATAAAATCTTCAAAAAGCAAAAGCAAAAAAAGTATGTGTGTGTACATATATGTATATATATATATATATGGATGTATATGTGTATATATATATACACATACATATATACACATGCACATATACTGGAAAGAATATGATAATAAGATGAAATTTATAAAAAGGGGTTGCTGCTACATGTTATAAAATTGCCAAAAATGCTATATATTTGGCCCACATAAAATCTCAACAGTTTCCAAAAAAAGCAAAATTTTCTCCATGTGTACTGATTACAAAGCATTATTTTTAGTAATTTTTTAAAAGTTACATCTAGAAGTAAAATATGCTCAGTAGGAAAATTAACAGATAATCCTTCACAACTCTAGGGTTAATACAAAACTGAAATTGAAGTAACTTTAAGGTGAGCTATGATAAAAGTAGTACATATATATCAGAACCTGAAGTAGATTGACTAAGTGACATTCAGGAGAAAATATAATTTTATATTAGAAAATTCTATGAAGACAAACTAGCAAATGTTAATTTAAAAACTGTTTTAAAAAGCCAACAAATGATTTAAAGGAAGAAAAAGCTAAAATGGACAGCACAGTTCATAGTTAAGAAAGAAAGAAGTGAAGCAGTAAGAAATAATATACTGATCAATGGCATTGATATGGTTTTGGAAAATAATAAAACAATAGATAAATATCTGGTGACTCCAAGAAAAAAGATACAAACCTTAAGGTAACAATATAAAGTGTATAGAGTAGGTTTTGAAAATAAGAAGTGTATGTAATTGTACACTGATAATTTTTTAAATTATTTATTTATTTATTCGTGGAGACCCAGAGAGAGAGGCAGAGACACAGGCAGAGAGAGAAGCAGGCTCCATGCAGGGAGCCCGATGCAGGACTCTATCGCGGGACCCCAGGATCACACCCTGGGCCGAAGGCAGACACTCAATCACTGAGGCACCCAGGCATCCCTGTACAATGATAATTTTAAAATTATTTTACAGTGGATGTTTTTTTCATAAACTTAAAATTAAGAACATTGCCATAAAAGTGGTAGAATGTATGATCAGACAAGTAAATATATTATTTTTAAAAGATTTTATTAATTTATTCATGAGAGACACAGAAAGAGGCAGAGACATAGGCAGAGGAAGGAGCAGGCTGCCTGCGGGGAGCCTGATGTGGGACTCGATCCCAGGACTCCAGGGTCACGCCCTGAGCTGAAGGCAGATGTTTAACCACTGAGCCACCCAGGCGTCCTGAGTAAACATGTTAAAAATCAACTTGGTAATCAGAAATTTACTTGTTAAAGGTACCCATCCCAGAATGTAATCTGGGCAAGTCTTATAAAATCTCCAAGAAAAAGCAAGTATGTATAAATACTTAATACAGAGAAAAAGATTAATAGTTTCTCAAATAATTCTGTGCTCTTAAATTGGCCACCGAATCTAAACAAGAAATAAAGATTTTTAAAATATGGACGTAAACATTTTTAAATGCACTTTAGGATATTAATATGGCAATCCAGATTAATCAAGTCCAAATAAGATTTATCACAGGAAAACAAAAATGCTTTAAGATAGAAAACTTCAGATATTGAATTAATGCCACTGACCTAACAGAGTGAAGAAATTAGAAGACGTGTATATATTCAGGCAATGTATTTGATCATCTTCAATATACATTCAGCTAAGGAAAATAAAACAGTATTTTTCAAGTTTATAATATAACTATAGGTAAGGTATTTGTAAACATCCTTTCTGATGTATAGTGAAGATAGTGATGTCTTCTACCACTATGACCATTAAATGAGCTCCTGGCAAACCTAAACAAAATAATATAAAGGAATACATATTTAGGGGAGAAAATAAGAAGAAATTTGGATACAGACAAGGACAGAAGAAAAATCATGTGAAGACACAGGGAGAAGATGGCCATCAACCAACCAAAAAGAGAAGCCTCTGGGGGGGAAAATAAATCAACCCTGCTGACATCTTGATCTTGGATTTCTAACTCCCAGAACTGGGAAATAAATTTTTGTCCTTTAATCTGTGGTATTTGGTAATGACAGCCCTAGCAGACTAATACAAGTCACCTCTGAGACTCATTTGTTGACTCCATATTTAGTCAGGAAAGAGACCATCTTTCTAACCAACTGCTTAACAAATGCCAACATTAACACTGCACTCCCATCTGCTCTTAAATAAAGAGGGATGTTTCTGTACCCTGCAGATTGTATAAAGAGATGAAGCATGGTATGGCAAAAGTAGGAGAAAGATTCACCTTCCAAGAATGTTTCACAGTCTATCCTTAGAGCCAGATGGTGCTCCCAAACAAAAAGTATTAATGGAAGCTTAGGGCTTTTCTCCCACGGGGAGTAACTAAAATGCTCCTCACTCAACTTACACCTTATACTTTGTGAAGATATTCTTTGAAGTTATAGGTGTGTTGGAGGGACCCTTTTCTGCATTTTAATGATGATAGGGGATTTGTCTGAACTAAATATTTTAGGTGGTCTCACTATTTGGATGACAGAATGTGTCATTACTATGTCTTCTCACAAGCCCTGGAGATTTAAATTATCTTTTAACTAAAAATTATTTTTCAGCACTTTGTGCCCTGGTATTATAAGAAAGATATCAAGCATTACAAGGAATGCTATAGGAGTTACAATAGAGAGCACGACTCCAGTTTAATGCCTGCTGACTCATGCCTAAGCCTCTTCCTTTCCCCTTTGATCCCACACAACAGGCTGACTCTCATGTGCCTCATCTTTTGGCTGGAAATTTCAACCCACTGCCTTCAGGGAACTTTTTTTCAGTCCTATTTCCCAGTTACAATAAAAACCCAACAAACTCCCTCAGTTTGGCCCAAATCAGCCAGTTATCCCTGGAGTCTTTTGTATAAGCAATAATATACTTTCCATTACATTATCTTTGTGTATAGAATATTATAACCTGGACATAAAACCAAATTTTAGATAGGATGCATCCTATTACTGCAGAATAATATAAAACACATTCCTATGGTCGTCCAATAGTCCATCGAATTGATAAAATTAGAGTGGTATGGAAAAATATTACCAAACAAAAGGTTGCTTGTAATGGAGTTTTATAATAGCACAACTGTTTATATATGGAGTATAGAATGCATATGACCAAATAGTTTAATGGTTGATCAGTAGCCCAGGTATTACTTAAAAATATGATTACTTAAAAATACCTCCAAATTATTTTTTGTGAACCCTAAGACTTCCCTAAAAAATAAAGTCTATTAAAGATGAGTCAAAATATATTTGATGAAAGGACAATATTTTGAATATAAGAAATTATCACAATTATAATTTTAAAAGATAATTGAGCTGTTTTACTCATCGTCTTTTTAATTTTCTTTTTAAAATCTACTCTCATTACAATTACACCAAGTTGAATTATTTTTTTTTACCTTTTTTAAAATTTTTATTTATTTATGATAGTCACACACAGAGAGAGAGAGAGAGGCAGAGACATAGGCAGAGGGAGAAGCAGGCTCCATGCACCGGGATCCCGACGTGGGATTTGATCCCAGGTCTCCAGGATCGCGCCCTGGGCCAAAGACAGGCGCTAAAACCGCTGCGCCACCCAGGGATCCCACCAAGTTGAATTATTAAATGTATATTGCAGATCTGACTTACAGTATCCTTAGGGTTACAATAGAAAAACCAAAATAAGATAAATTATGTTTGTGGACTATTCTTTAGTCCATTACTATCATATACTGTCTTCCTTTTCTGTAACTATTTCCTTAATTCTAACTTATTAAGTAGCTACCATGTTCAATTTTCTATGTATATCTCAAATAAATGTTTATTCTGGAATTTAATGGATAAATATTTAGAAACTATGAACCAACTTTTTGTGAAATACTCTTATCTTTTACAACTTTACTGAGAACAGCCAGCATAAGAATTTGTGTTTGTGTGTATGTGTGTGTGTGTGTGTGTGTGTGTGTATGTGATCTGTGAAACGGAAAATAGTCTCTGTGTCAACTCTCTAGAAAAAGAAGCATCTGATAAACAAAAAAAAAACAAAAAAAAATTGATTCCATTTTCTGGACTGGAGTAGAAAGCCAGAGGGGAAAGTAGAATATTAGACTCATATAAATTAATACTACTGCCTTTGTTTCAGCTGATTAACAACAATAAAACATAGCTTAGGTAGCTTGTTAACAACAAAGATTTATTTCTTTGTGAAACTAAACATGTTTCCAAAATACAATAGTGGGATACCATAGGATAAACATTCCCATTCCAAAAGGGAAAGGTAGGAAAGAAAAGAGTGACAAGTCCCAAGTAATTCTACAACCTACCAAGGCAACAGCATTATGACTTAAGGCTTGAGAATAGTCCTCTTTGGTTTAAAGATCTGACTTCTAGATCCATTGGAGTGGCAATCTCAATCTCAGTTCAATGGGAGGGACGTGCAGTGGTTCCTTGGCTGGGCTCTGCTTCCATGGTGTCTTTCTGCTTGGATCTCTTGGCTCTATTGCCAGGGGTCTCATGCCCACAGCTCTCTAAGTCTAGATTGGTATCTGGAATCCCTAGTTTCAGCAGTAATTCTGTCCTTTGAAATCTAGGTGGAAGCAGCAATGCCTATTTAGCTCTGCTAGGCACAGCCATGTCACAACTCTCTGCAGGGGTTCTAACTATGGGGCACTGGATAGGGGTACCCTGGCCCACCTGAGGATGCTCTCCTTTGAAACCACTGTATCTCTCACACTCTTGCACTCTAGACCTATGATAGGAGTGCAGCCCTGATGACCCCTTTGGGGTTTTTCTTCCATCTTCTTGAAAAATAACTTCTGACTTCTGTTGAGATGGCTGATTCATATTAATCTCCTTATCAAACAGTAGCTTGGTCATATCCTTAGTGTCCTCATCTTTTTGCAATATAGATAGGCTGATAATTTTCCAAATCTTTAACTTCTGTTTCCTTTTTGCTTGACAACATCATCTTTAAGTCATTTCTCTCTCCTCACATCCTGCTGTAAGCAGTCAGGAGATGCCGAGTCACACCTTAACACTTTGCTTAATATTTCCTCAACTACATATTCAATTTTATTGCTCTCAAGATCTATAATCCACAAAACACCAGAATATGAACACAATTCAACCAAGTTCTTTTCCAATATATAACGAAGTTAATCTTTCCTCCAGTTTTTTAAAAATATTTTATTTGAGAGGGAAATCAAAGGAGAGCATGAGCAGGGGTGGGTTAGGGGGAGAAACATATTCCCTGCTGAACAGGAAACCCCACAACATGAGGCTCAATCCCATGACCCTGTGACCACTACTCAAGCCAAAAGCAGATGCTTAACTGACTGAGCAACCTAGACACACCATTCTTTACTCCAATATTAAATAACATGTTTCTTGTTTCCATCTGAGATCTCATCAAAATGGCCTTTGTAGGAAAGCTCTACAAACATTTATTCACAATTACATATGTATTCTCTAAGAAGATTGAGGCTTATATCTATCTATATTTCTCTTTTTCTTTCTGAGCTTCAGAGAATCACCCTTAACTCTCCCTGTTCATGGTGATGTATGTTTTTCCTAGAATGCACTTCAAAACCCTTCCAGTTTCTAGCTGTTACCCACTTCCACAATTTTAGATATGTATTGTAATAGCACCTGCTTCTATTAGCTTCTATTAGCAATTACTGTCTTAGCCTGTTTGGATTGCTACAACAAAAACACCATAGACTAGGTGGCTTTTAAACAACAGAAACTTTTCTCAACGGTTCTAGAAGCTGAGAATTCCAACATCAAGTCCCTGGCAGAGTCAATGTCTGGTGAGAATCCACTTCCTGGTTCATAGAGGGCTGTCTTCTAGCCGTGTCTCACGGTGGAAGGGTAAGAAAGGGGCTCTCTGGGGTATCTTTAAAAGTTTTTTTTTTTTTAAGATTTTTAAATTTATTTTTGAGAGAGTGAGCAGAGCTAGTAAAGGAACCACAGATGGCGGGGGCAGAGGGAGAAGCAGACTCCCTGATGAGCAGGGAGCCTGATGTGGGGCTCTATCCTAGGACCCTGAGATCATGACCTGAGCCTAAGACAGTCACTTAACTGACTGAGCCACTCAGGCACTCTGGGGTCTCTTTTATAAAGGCATTAATCCATTCATGCAGACTGCTGCCTCATGACCTTATCTCTTCCCAAGATTGTCCACCTCCAGGTACTATCATATTTTGAATTAGGATTTAAACATATGGATTTTTTTCTCTTCCAAATTATTTAAATTCTAGTTAGTTAACATAGAGTGTACTACTAGTTTCAAGGGTAGAATTTAGTGATCCATTACTTACATACAATACTCAGTGCTCATCACAGGTATCCTGTTTAATACTCATCACCCATTTAGCCCATACCCTGCCCACCTCCCTCCAGTAACACTCAATTTTTCCTCTAAGAATCTCTTAAGGTTGACTTCCCCCTCTTTTTTTCCCTCTTCCCTATGTTCATCTGTTAAACCTATGAATTTGAGAAGGGCACAAACATTTATCCTATAGTTAACATGTTAACTATATGCTCAGTAAACATGTTAAAAAACTTCAAAAGTTTTCACTTTTTTTTTTATTATGAAAAGTTCTTTTTCTGCCTTTTTGTGATGAAACCCAGTGAGGGATACTTATGTTCAAATTGCTATAACTTGTGCTTGGAGAGTGAAGCAATTAACCAGAACTAGAGGCTGTCTATCTACTGGAGACTGTAAGAATTCTGATATTTATTGATGAAGAATAATAAAGAAAGAAAGATTTTTTTCTCTACTGTGGTCAAAAAGTTTGTTGTATCTTGTGATTTTACAGAATTTTGTTCAAGTAAAATCTTCATACTCTAGAATTTATTTATATCTTTTAAAACAAATTGAAAATTATAAATGATTAACATTAAAGCATTAGGCACTTAAGTTGGACATTCTTTCCCCTGAGAGTACTTGAATTCTAAATACTTACTTTTAGGACTGTTTATTAGTCTAAGCCTTATTAATCAATGCATGCTGTAACTGACATTTCCAGGAGAAGAAATTTTTAAGACATAAAGACGTATTCCATCTACATTAAATTCTGAGAATATTCTGAGAGCAGCAATTTACAGGTTTTTACATACAAAGAGATATTATTATTCCAATATGTAAATGTCATAAAGATATCAGCTATTTCCAAAGATATTGAAAGTTTTATAAAAGAACCTTATACCTTAGTTCCTATCATTACTATTCCATAACCTCAAAAAGAAATAATTTCATAAAAAAGGAGGCCACTACATTTGGTAAGTTTTCTTGCAACAAGAGATATATATCATAGAGATAATCATTACTTACTTTGAATTATGATGATAAAAACAACAGTTTGTGAAGAAAATCATTATGTAAGTGAAATGATTATTAGATGCATCTTATTTCTAGCATTTTCTTTTCAAGCATTTAATGTTAGTTATTTAAATAAATAAATTAGGATAGTTTATGGTAAGCAGATATATGTAATAGTCCATCTATTTAAAATGAGTAGAAAAAAATAAAATGAGTAGAAAATAACTCCTTCATGTTTTCTAAATTGTACATATCTTTTTAATCTTAGTCTGTTTTATTGGGATCTATTTACCTCCCCACTGTACATTAAAAATGACATTAGGTAGTATGTGAATTACTTTTTAAACATCATATGAGACTGAGGTAATTAAAGAAGAAAGCTGACTAATATTCTGGTTATTTACCAACTATACAGCTGTTGTGTTGTCTTTCTTAATCAAGTAGTTCCTGCAGATGTCAAATCATTATGGTAATCCTGAAAAAGCAGGGAGTACTTTCACTAAAATTTGATTGACATGTCAAGAGTAGTGACACAGGGGGGTGCCTGGGTGACTCAGTTAAGCATCCAACTCTTGATTTCAGCTCTGCTCAGGTCATGATCTCAGGGTCTTGAGATTAAGCCCTGAGTCTCCACATTGGGCATGAGCCTGCTTGATAGTCTCTCTAGCCCTTTTCCTCTCCCTCTGCTCATGCTTTCTTCTTCCTCTGTCTCTGTCTCTGTCTCTGTCTCTCATTTCCTAAAAGAGTAAATAAAATCTTTAAAAAAAAAAGAGAGAGAGAGAGAGAGAGAGTAGTGGCACAGGGCAGGGCTCTCAAAGGAGGTCTGAAGTGTTTGGAGAATACTAGGAAAAGAGACTGACTCAGATATTTTTACTGTGGTTAAGGGTGTGGTACGGGTGAGGTGGGGGCTTTGGTGGTTTCAGTTTCCTGCAAGTGCTATAGGAGAAAGCACCAGGCTTTCTTATTAGCTCATCCAGATGTGGACACAGGGGATGAGGAAGGGATGATGTTTAAAAGTTGTCACCAGGTAAACATTGGAAATGGAGTCAGATTCCCGCTTGATCATGCATCTGTGAGCAGTTGTGCCTGGTAGTTTGAATGATCACCTAAGAAGGGCAAATACATTCACATTTTGTGAAGCATTATTGAAAATGAAATCATTTCTTTTTTTTTAAATGAAATCATTTCAATACTGTATCATTTCATTAATAAATTGGGAAGACATAGTGTTTGAAGAATTTAGAGTAGTAATTTTTGAAATATTTTGTATTCCCTGAAGTCTTTTTATATCAGAAATCATACCCCTCAAATTTCTTAAGGCATAGTATTATTCATATTTAAGAAAATTAAAAATTATTAAGTCTGCATAAGTAAATAAGCTTCTTCAATGTTTTACTAACTAGAATAAAAATATATTTCTTGTGTCTTGAAAAGGTCTTGATTTGTAAACAAACTTAGTCTCCCAAAATAATATGGTGGGGGGGAGAAATGGGTTCCATTACGAAGATCTGAAAATATTATGCATTATGTTATCACACTAAATTACTGTAAGACTGTAAGTTATTTATATCCTAAATTTGATTACTCCAGTCATAAAGTAATCAAACCTAATCCAGATAAATTTGGTTCAGTAGTGTTAAAATAACAATGATGACAACAATACTACCAACATAAATACCAACTATTTTTTTCTGGAGGTAGACACATTTATTCTAAATAAGAATAAGAATAAATAAGAATATTCTTATTCTACACATTTTATTCTAAAGCTCATATGAAAAATATAAACATTCAATGATAACTGTGAAATATTTAAAATAAAATTAAAAATTGAGAACTGGGATAACATACTACAAAGTCTCTGTAATTAAAACTCTATGTTGGTGACCTGTTATATATTTGGAACAAACTAAGATATCAAATACAAGTACATGGATATTTACCATTATATAAAGGTAGAATTTCAAATCACTGAGGAAAATTATCTTTGGCTAAGTTTGGAAACAGTTGTATATCCATTTGGACACAGTGACAACTGAATCAAAATGTAACTGCATGAAATATATCCCTGCATGAAACATGAAACTGGATCAAAGATCTAAATGTTAATATAGATATGAAATTATAAACAAAACCTTAGATATATTTCATTATGTCCTAAATGTTGGGAAAGCTTTTAAATTCTAGCCCCAAAATCTAGGTGCAACTTTTTTTTACTACCCATCTATATTATGTAAAAATAAAATAGAAACTTTGCATGACCAAAATCAGTTAAGAAAAGGGCAATGTCCGAGAAAATGAGTAATTGGGAAAAAAATCTCGTGTTATACTCACAAATAAAAGGTTAGTATTCCTAATATAAAAATAAATCTAAAGTAATATGTAAGTATAAAAAATTCAAAAGACATAGAAAATGAAGAAAAGACAAAGTTCACACACACGCAAATATATGCTCACCTTTACATTGATTACAAATATATACTACATCTATGAGTATGTAAATGTACACACGCACACACACACATATATATACACACACACAAATATATTTGCATGTGTATTTACACAACTAACAGAAATAGCATATTGTGAAATTGAGAGTTTAATTTTCTATTCATGAATTCCAGAGGCTGGAAGTGTTGGAGCAATTTGAGTAAACATTTAAAAATGTGAATGCCAGGGTGCCTGGGTGGCTCAGTGGGTTAAGCATTTGACTCTTGATTTCAGCTCAGGTCATGATCTCAGGGTCATGATATGAAGCCCTACTTTGGGCTCTATGCTGACATGGAGCCTGCTTAAAATTATCTCTTTCCTTTTCCATCTGCCCCCTAGCCCTTCCTCTCTCCTTTTCTGAAAAAAAAAAAAAAAAAAAAAAAAGTGATGTCAATTAAGAGCTAATGATAGAGGTTTCATTCTGAATTATTGGCATTAATAATTTCAAACCTCTGTCATTTACTACTCTATGTAGAGTTCACTAACCTAGTAATCAGCCCAAGTAGTTCATCTACATCTTTAATTCCTAGCTTTATTTTAAATGTGATCATACGGACTTGTAAGAATCATCTATTAATAAAAAGTATCTCTATAATTGCTTTTTAAAAAGTGTAATCTCTAGGTATATGAAAATTCTGGGGATGCCTGGGTGCCTCAGTGGCTGGGTGCTGCCTTTGGCTCAGGGCATGATCCTGGGGACTGGGATCGAGTCCCACATTGGGCTCCTTACAGGGAGCCTGCTTCTTCCTCTACCTGTTTCTGCCTCTATCCGTGTGTATCTCTCATGAATAAGTAAATAAAATCTTTAAAAAAAGAGAAAATTCTGCCTTACCCAGAATAGTTCACTAACACATCTTTTTTGAGACAGGAAGACACTGAGATTAAATGTTTGTGATTAATATACAAATACCCATGTGAGAAATTAAAATAATTTGACTTGCTTTTTTTATTGAAATTGATAACCTCACATTATATCAAAATTAATTTGCTACAGGCAAATTCCACTAGCCTGTACTTGGGATCTTCATAGTTGTTTTCTTACTCTTCCCAGTTAGGTAAGTGTCCAGCTCTCTCATTACAATGAGTCTGATTCCATAGCAATGAAAATCTACTGGTTCTAATCTACTGGTTCTCATATTCTTATTTTTTTAAAGATTTTATTTATTTATTCATGAGAAAGAGAGAGAGAGAGAGAGAGAGAGAGAGGCAGAGACACAGGCAAGGGGAGAAGCAGGCTCCATGCCCAGAGCTCATGTAGGACTCGATCCCAAGTCTCCAGGATCATGCCCTGGGCTGAAGGCGGCGCTAAACTGCTGAGCCACGGGGCTGCCCGGTTCTTATATTCTTATAAAAACCATCTTCTTTAAGTCCCCTCAGATCTTTCTTCATGTCTTTTCCTCCTTCAAGGTAGTCCATAAACGGCACTATGGTCAGCCTTGATTGAAAGATTTTTATTAATTTATATTCTTGAGTATATTTCCCCCTTTTTTTCTGCTCTAATTTATTATCATAGTTCAAGACCCATGTAATTCCTAAAGGTTCAAGTCTGTTTCCAAATTCTAACATCGTGTGTTCAAATTTGTAAAATGTTGTGTTCCAAATTATTCATTTTGTCTGCTGTCTTAAAGTTTTATTTAACTGTCTTAATGTGTATGACTAAGCATTAAATGAAAAGGTGACTTCAGGTGTCCAAGGACTTCAATTTTGTCTTCACATAAATAGTTGTTTGTCAAATAGATCAATGCATATTTAGAAAAACATAAGTGATCATAGTTGTCTTTGTCTAGAAATCTATTATCTTCCCTCTACATCTCTTTTCTATTATTTTTAACAAAGGTCTTAAACCAAAAATTTGGACACAGATTTGTCAAGGTTAATATTGTACACTTTTAATTTCTGCTTTGGTAGGACATCTTTGCTATGGGCATCTTTACAGTAAAAAAAAAAAAAATGTGTAAAGGAAAATGTCCAACATTGTATTACCTAATCCTACTGCTAAAGAAACCATCATACCAAGCAAGATGAGTAGCTGAACTTGATTTTATTTTGATACTAATGCCAGCAATAAGGAAGAGAGCATAGACAAGGTTAGAAACAGTCCTACTAAAATTAAAGGCAGGAGAGTTTTAAGAAGGAAGTAGTTTTGCAGCTTAGAGCAATTTGCCCACTGAAGTTAGACTCCTACTCTTCCCCAGAAACTGAGTGATGGGGCACTATCCCCCTTGGTGATTACACTTCAAAGGGATGGCTCCAGGTCCTTGAGAAAGACATTCTTGGACTGTAAATTTGGGAAGAAGCTTTTAAAAAGAGTGAAATCTTGTAAGGGCACAAAAAAGAAATTGGCAAGTCTTCTAAAGAAAAAGATCCTGGGAGGGATGTCTGGGTGGCTCAGTGGTGTAGCACCTGCCTTTGGCCCAGGGCGTGATCCTGGAGTCCCAGGATTGAGTCCCACATCAGGTTCCCTGCATGGAGCCTGCTCCTTCTCCCTCTGCCTGTGTCTCTGCTTCTCTCACTCTCTCTATGTCTCTCATGAATAAATAAATAAAATCTTTTAAAAAAAGAAAAGAAAAGAAAGAAAAAAAAAGAAAGAAAAGAAAAGAAAAGAAAGAAAAGAAAAGAAAGAAAAGAAAAGAAAAGAAAAGAAAAGAAAAGAAAAGAAAAGAAAAGAAAAGAAAAGAAAAGAAAAGAAAAGAAAAAAAAAGGATCCTGGAAAAATAAGATCCAGGACCAAGAGTCAGAAAAAAGAAACTATTGAAAGTTAAGTCGAGTTGAGGAGAATTTTAAGGTCATTTAGTTTCTATTCATTAAAGGGCAATATACATCATTTAGGTCCAATTATATTTCTATAAAAGAAATTCTATATAGAATTACATATATTACATATTAATATTATTAATGCATTACATATTACATATTAATATGGTAATGTTAATTATATATTAATATTCATCAATGAAAAGCAGCAGAATCTAAATCCAGAGAGAGAAACTAAAAAAAAGAGTACATTGTTCAGTAGGATAAAATTTTAAAACATAAAATAAATTTATTTTAGAATTCGAATTCACATATTTTTTAAAAACAGTGTTTTTTGCATTCTGATATCAACTTTGTGACCAATTAAATTACATGAACCTTATTATTTGTTTTCCTCAGAGACCTTAAGATCAATGTTCCGTCCATAGCTCATTAAGGATAAATGTACACATCTTTTCAGTAACTGTGTTGGTAGTTGAAGCATGTGAAAATTTTACTTCTGGGAACTTTAAAAGAAATGGGAAAAACACCTACAAAGAAATATTTGAAGGAAAATTCCTTCCAACTGGACCTTTCTACTATCACAAGTTTTTCTATGTCCAAAAGATATGCATGCATATACTAAAAATTTGTTATTAGTTAGGAAATATGAATAATATAACAGGAGATAAACAAAATGGCTATATTTAAAATATCCAATAGTTATTTTATTTATTTATTCATTTATTTATTTAAGGTTTTATTTACTTATTCATGAGAGACACAGAGAGAGAGAGAGGCAGAGACACAGGCAGAGGAAGAAACAGGCTCTCTGCGGGGAAGCCTGATGTGGGACTTGAATCCGGGACCTTGGGATCATGACGTGAGATGAAGGCAGATGCTCAACCACTGAGCCACCCTGGCGTCTCCCTCAACCATTCATTGGAACAAACCCCATAATTAGAGTAAATAGTTGTAAAATGCAAAACTCACTTGAGAAAAGATTCTCAAGGCTCTAGAAAGGATTCATGATAATTATGGAAGTGAAGCACAAGTGGGATTTATTTATTTATTTGTTTATTTATTTATTTATAGATCTTATTTATCTATTCATGAGAGACACAGATGGAGATAGGTAGAGACATAGGCAGAGGGAGAAGCAGGCTCCATGAAGGGAGCCCGATGCTGGACTTGATCCCAGGACTCCAGGATCACACCTAGAGTGGAAGGCAGATGCTCAACCACTGAGCCACCTACTCATCCCACAAGTGGGATTTATTATTAAAGACAGTAAATGAGGAAATTGAGCCATGTTACCCTGATATTCTATAGGACGAATTTAGTCACAGAAATATATGTGATGTCTTGGATATCAAGTTAAATTGTATTTAAATCATTAAAAAAGCATTATTGTTTTATTGATGTCATGGAATTATGATGAGTATGGTTTTTTTTTTATGATGAGTATGTAAACACAAAAATAAATATGTTTAAAGTATCAAGTCAGTCAACCTATTTATAATACAATTATAAATGAAACTAAACATTATATATATATGCAGGGAAATATAGTTCTGGAATTGAATGTAGGGGAAAAACTAGTAATATATTTAGCTGCAAATTCCTATGGAGCATTTGTAGTCTAAAAGGTACTTTTTAGTTGTGCATTTTATGCCTATGTAACAAATTTCTAATTGATTCAGCTACGACTTTACACTCCCTGTGGAGCAAAGGTAAAAAACTTATAGTGTCATATTCCTTCTGTTTCAAAGTAGCTTTTTCCCATTATTCTGGTATATATTACCAAGATTTTTCATATGTGGGTAGGCACAGTTTGTCCTCCCTATAAGACTCATGTAGAAACAAAAATAAAGTGAGAATATTCATTGTATAAATATGTTCTAAAACATTGTGGATTTTAAGTACCTTAAGGGGATCAAAGGGGATAAGCTCATTTAACTGAAAAATAAATTATCTATATTCACACAAGTAACTCTAATGTTTTCTGAATTTTACTACCAGGCTGATTACAAACACTACTGATCTTTTTAAAAATGGCCACTTGATCTCTATAGACTAAATCTCTTTTAAAAATTAATTTATTGTTTATTACATTCAAATATTGAGCAAAATGTATTTCAGTCTGATACTTTCTTCCATCTTTCTCCTTATATGCATTCAGTTAAAGCTTCCTTATTGGGGCATCCAGGTGGCACAGCTGGTTTAGCGGCCACTCTTGGTTTCAGCTCAGGTCATAATCTCAGGGTCGTAGTCTCAGGGTTGTGAGATCAAGCCCCGCATAGGGCTCAGCACTCAGAGTGGAGTCTGCTTAAGACTCTTGCCTTCTCTGTCTGTCTTCCACCCCCACCCCTGCAATCACTCGCTCTCTGTCTCTAAAATAAATAAGTAAATCTTCAAAAAAATAAAGCTTCTTTGTTGGTTTGTTTTTCTTTGTTGGCTTGTTTCTCTCTCTCTCTCATTTTTGTGTCTGTGTACTTTGTGCTCTGAACTATTTTCACTGGCATTTTCTCCAGGCTCTTATATTGATCACTCTCTTTTATGTAAATCAAATGAAATCTTACGTCTGCAGGTCTGACCTCTCTCCAAGTCTTATATTTCTTTTTCACAAACCACTAGACAATATGGCAGACATATTAAAAAAGACTATAAATTGAAATTTGATTATATAATATCCCAACTTCATTAATACTGGGTGTTTTTGCATTTCTTACCCATCTTGATGTCATCATAATTCTTTTGGTCACCTTGTTTTGCAGCCTTGAAGTTATTTTAGGTAATGTCCTCTTGCTACCCACATCTTAGGAGTTTGCCAAAACCATCTACTTTAACTTTCTGCCTTTTAATCTCTAGCCATTTTCAAATTTTTCATGTTTTCACCTAGATAAATCTAGTAGCTTTCTATTGATCTCCACTCTCCTAAATTTTGACTCATTTTTTCCATGAACAGTTGTTGATTCTGAAGACCAATTTCAAACATATTAGTTCCTCAAAACCCTTTCTATGAATATTTTACAGATAAATTACATCTTTTTTATAATACTATGCTGTGTTACTCACAAAGTATTATAGTGAAAAAAGCAAGATAGAATGTGTAATATGCTAAGTAACATATTAAAAAGTAGAAAAACCATAAATATATTTCCATGATTTTTTCCAGGGGTATAAAAAAAGTAAAGAGTGATAGAAGCTAATCTTATATATATTATTTTTTTATCAATCAAAATTTTTACCCTGTTATCAACTTCTCCCTATTTTCCCCACCCCACAGCCTCTCACAATCACTTTTCTACTCTATGACTTTGGATTTTTTTTGTTATGATTCTGCATATAAATGATAACACATTATCTGTCGCTCACTTGTCTGGCTTATTTCACTTAGCATAATGCCCTCAAGATCCACTTATGATGTGCAAATGGCAGGACTTTTTTTTCAGAACTCATCTAGATATATAGACATCTTACATCTCCTTTATCCACTCATCTGCTAATGAATACTTAGATGATTTCTATATCCTGGCTACTGTAAATAATGTTGCAATGAACATGGGCGTACAGATATGTATTTCAGATCCTATTTTGATTTCTTTTGGATGTATGCTCAGAACTAAGATTGCTGGATCATATGGTATTTCTATTTTTAATTTTTTGAGAACCCTCCAAACTGTTTTCCAGAGTGGCTGCACCAATTTACATTTCTACCAACAGTGCACAAGTGTTCTCTTTTCTTCACATCCTCATCAACACTTGTTATCTCGTCTTTTTGATTCCAGCCATTTTAACAGATGTGATGTTATAACTCACTGGGTTTTGGTTTGTATCTCCCTGATGATTAGTGAAGTTGAGCAACTTTTCATGTACCTGTTGGCCATTTGTGTGTCTTCTTTGGAAAAAAATCTAGTCAGTTCCTCTAGCCATTTTCCAGTCCTGTTGTTTGTCCTTATTTTACTATCGAGTTGTAGGAGTACTTTAATGAATAAATAAGAATTTAATATTACTGTTTTGGAATTCTTAATTAAATAGCAGATCTATCAATTATCATTAGTGGAAGTGTCACAAAAACAAAGGCAGCCAGACATAAATATATTCCCTTGTATTAGTCAGGGTCCTCTCGAGAAACAGAACCAACAGGATGCATATATAGAAAAGAATTTGTTATGAGGAATTAGTTTACATGTCTATGGAGGTTGAGAAGTCACAAGATCTCAAGAGAGATCCTATAGTGCAGTTCTAATTTGAGTCTCTTAAGGCCTGAAAGTCAAGAGAGCCAATTGTATAAATTCTAGTCTGAAAGCCAGTAGTCATGAAATCCAGGAAGACTTGTTTCTGTTCAAATCTGGAGACAGGAAGAGATCAATATTCCAGTTCAACCAGTCAGGAAGAAGGAATTTCTTCTTATTCATGGGATGAGGGTGTGAGGGTGGTTTGTTTTCTTCAGGTTTTCGATGAACTGGACAAAGCTCACCTACATTGGGGATTGCAATTTGCTTTACTTCTTTTACCATAATCTCAACCAAAAATACCCACATGGATCAATCCAGATTAATGTTTGGTTAAATATTTGGGCACTCTGTGGACTAATCAAGTTGGCATATAAAATTAAACATCACACCCTTGAATGGAACTACACACAATTTTATATGAAGCAATCTTGTCAAAAATAATTGAATGTGAATATGATCAGAACTCTAAATATACCAAATCATAAGAAATTACTTTGTGGCTATAATCATCAGTGTTCAGACTACTGTCTATTAATCTATTTTTTCTTCAAAAATATGCCAAGTAAACAAAAAGAGATAGAAGGAAACTTGAAACATTAAATGATATTTAAGACCCATTTTCCAAATCACAGTATATGGAAATTGTTCGAATAATGATTCAAACAGCTTTAAAAATAGATATTTGATGAAAAAGTTTCAGAGATGGATGATAGTAACAGTTGCATAATGATGTAAATCTACTTAATGCCATCGAGCTATATATTTGAAAATGCTTAACATGGTAAGTTTTATTTTATGTATCTTTTACCATAATATTTAAAATTTAAACATTAAAAAAATGAAAAGTTGATATTTGAATACATTAAAGACGAGTATTAATTTTTAGGTTCATAATCGTGTTGTGATTTTCTTTTGAGTGAATTTATCTAGGGATGCTTATTTTCCATTATTCTTTGGATAACTGTTCCTAGCCCTGTACATCCAAATGTTATCCATTCTATTTGCACCAATTTTTAAGTAAAATTTTGTGAGAAACATAAAAAAAAGTTGTGATAGTAACTCAGGAAAAAAGGAAAGAAAGAAACCATAAGTTATATAAATTTTTTTCTTAGTGAATTTTGGTAGCTAGAAAGAGGTTACTTACATTGTTTCAAACATTGTGTAAAGTTTGATATAATCCTTAGCCATTTCTATGTCCAAAATGGACTGGGCTCAGTGAATCTGCCTGGCCATACTTTCAAGTCATCACAAGGAATGAAATTTCTATCATCAAGAGGCAAGTTTTCTGTCCCTCTCTGGGACTCAGAAACCAGGCTCCTAAGATAAGGATGGTAAGGAATATACATTATTAGGATAGATAAGAGAAAGATCAATACTCTATTATTAGGATAGATAAGCGAAGGATCAATAATCTATGATTAAAATCATTCTTATGTTAAAAAATCAAATGAAAAGAAGAAAGCAATGATTGTCAACAGTTCTAGAAGGAAGCAAGATATTTTGGAGAAAAAAATTATTACACAATCTAGAAAACTATTCCAGACATTCAGTTCCAACTTTGTGGTTGTATTAGCTTTGTCTCTACGATGTGTGAGAACAGGCTCTGCATGACAAAGCACATGCTGGATGAGAAAGAGATTAGGGAAGATAAACCTGTCTGTGCTCCTGCTGTGCCTGACCAAGCAAGATTCAGGAGCATGAGATGGTTTTCTTAATTCAACAAATATCTAGTGAGCAAACCGGTATTGCTCCAAACTCAGAAAAGCTGCAATCTTTAACAATCTTATTTAGCAAGAAAGACTTCAGACCAGGCTAAAGGGTTAGTTACCAGAGGTAATGTCATATTAGTGTTTTGTGGAAGCAAAAATGTTAAGCCATGAAATACAAAATCAAGAAGTAAGGGTCTGAGAGCCAGGAAAAGTGATCAATTTGACACCAATACTAAATGTCAGTGGACAGAAAGGAAATACTCATGCATTGACAGTCAGAAGTATCTAGTACTTATTTTATGATTTAAAAATCATTATTGGTATTATAAGTGCAAACCTATTCATGTAAAAAAAAAAAAAAAAACCCAAAAGAGCAAATACTAGGTTAACATATTTATTCCTGAATGTTTATTTGGTAAATTTGCAAAGATGTTCTACTAAAAAGACTTAATATTTATCATGAGACAATATGTTAGGAAAAATAATTGAAGTGAACTATATGTTTGCTGGAAAAGAAAATGTTTCACACACTGTCTTGAATAGTTTATGTCCCTAAACTTTGTATAGTGACTTTAGTTTTCTCCGTTTGTCATTTCAACAGATTACATTTATACTTCTATTTCTCACAGCTTTCTTACATTTAATACTTACTATCCTCTGAAACCATACCAACCTCAGAGCATTTTTAAAAGTCAGTATCATAAAGGCTTGACTCTATGCTAGGGAGAATTTATGAAACCTGGAATTATTAGAGTATGGGTAAAGCCTTATCAACTTCATCTAGTGATTTAGATAATATGCTTTAGTTTTAATTCCCCTATATTCTGCTTTAAAGGTTTCCTCTAATGACCTATTGAGAAACAAGTCAAATTCCATTTATTTTCTCTCATTAAGGTCAATCAATTCATATGTTCTCATTTCCACACAAATTTATATCTCTTACGCATGTTGAAAGAGATAATATTTTAGAGATAATCATTTTATATTGCATATATTTAATTTCAAAAATGTTTTGTCACCCTATTTTAAATGCTACAACAACATACCTAGTTAATTTGGGTACACAATAACAATCCTTTTATAGAACAAAACCCCTGATACTAAGTTCTAAAATACATCCATCTTTTTTTCCACATGTTTTGTATACTTTCTCTTCACTATAAAGCTGAAAGTGAGTAAGGAATGTATCCTTGATAGTCCCAGAAGAATAATATAATTTATGAGTTACTTTACCTTTCAGGAGTTTCCGCTCTATTTTTGCTAAAGCCCATGTACAATATGACCAATTGATTATGGCTCTCCTCCTTCCTGGCACAGGATATATATTTTTCAACCACAAGTTGAAAAGGAAAATAACTCCCTTGAAAAATTCTACTCAGAATTGCTACAATCTGCCTAAACTTTATTGCTTACTGTTTGGTATAGCCACATATGCCACATATGGTTCCTAATTCCAGTCTCATCAGTCACCTTCTTAGTAAAACAGGAGTAATCATGCAACCTTAAGACATTTGGTTTGCAGTGCAAAAATAATGGAGCCATCATATATATTCTGTTCCTGTTAAGTACTTAACAAAGTGGCAATCACAATGCAATTCCATCAATTCATACTATTAAAGAATAACTAAAAGCACAAAGTAAAATCATGACTACATCAGTTGTTCTTTCTTGCTGCACATGTAACCAATTACCACACATTCTGTGGTTTAAAATAACACACATCTTTATCACCCCACAGTTTCAGAGTTGGGAGTCCTGGAATAGTGCAGTGGCTGGTTCCTTTGCTTGGTCTCATGAGTTTTGATCAAGATATCGGTGGCACTGAGTTTTCCCTAGGGGCTGGCCTAGGGAAGCATCTACTTCTAAGCATCCAAGTCATTGGAAAAATAAATTCCTTTGGGTTTGAATGACAGAAGGCTCCAGCTTTTTGCTGGCTATGGCTAATGGCCACCTTCAGGTCCTAGAGACCACTCACAGCTCCTTGTGGCTTTACTCATTTTCTCCCAACAAGGGCTTCTTCAACGTAGCTGCTTCATCAAGCCAACAAGGGTAATCTTTCACTGTAGTCTACTAAGATATGGTTTTATATAAAATAACATAATCATGGGATGCCTGGGTGGCTCAGTGGTTGAGTGTCTGCTTTTGGCTCAGGTTGTGATCCCAGGATCCCTGGATCGAGTCCCTCATCAGGTTCCCCACAGGGAGTCTGCTTCTCCCTCTGCCTATTTCTCTGCCTCTCTGTGTTTCTCATGAATAAGTAAATACAATCTTTTAAAAAAATAACATAATCAAAGGAGTTGACCTTCCTATGTTTCCCATAGGAAGGTCAATTCACACATACTGCCTGCCCTCAATGTGAGGGATCACACAGTGGCATGGATGCTAGGAGTAGGTAAATCACTGCGGAGGGGGGCATCTTAACAGTCTCTTCATCACAATGACACTCACAGAAATATTAATGTAGAAAAGATTTTATTTAATTCATTAATATTTGAACTGGTTCAGAGTAGAACTGAAGATAAAGCACTGGTACAGTCAGATAAGGAATGCTGGAATGAATTTATAGATTGATGCAAAAATTCATGAATCTGGTCAATAGTCACAGGGCATCTAATCAGATACAATTTATATTTCTATGAAAAAAACTCATTTTCACTACTCTTGGTTTTCTACAACTGATAGTAGTATAGCTCATAAGACAAGTGATTGTGGAATAGCTCAGGGCCAAAGAAGATGTAGAACCTCCATGGAGTCAGATGACCCAGAAGAAAAGAAACCAAATCAGGAATTATTTTGTTTGTTTCAAAATTTTTGGTCTTTTTTCCCCCGTCTTTATAGTATCCATCCTTCCTCTGTGATCATAATAATCTTGAATAGACAATTTTTTTTTTTTTCAAAAATCAGGCTGGTCTCATCTGATTTGTACTGATATTTACATAGGTACAGAAAAAGTATTGCTCAATCATATAGACCTCCTTGATTTTGTTTTCCAAATCTTGAGTTATATAGTATTGGGCAATTAATGAATCCATAAAATTACTCTGTCTGGAAGTTTCCTTAAGGAATCTCAGATTGGAATAACAAAAAGGCTCTACTATTTGCAATACTGAAACCAGAGGCCAAATCCAGAAACTCCACCAAATTTTACCTAATTTACCTTTAATGTGGTGAACCTTATCTTTATTTTAGAGGTTTTCAAAATATTCTGCATTTCCTGGCCTCCTGGTCCAAGAAATAGACCTTCCTTACCACCTATTAGGCTAGGACTTCATAAACAAAGCACCAGGATAGTTTTTCTAGGAGGACTTTATAGGCATTTCCTTAAATATAGCTAAACTTGGTTCCTTAATAGTACTTGTCAAAAGTGATTTAAAAAACATCATTTTCAAATATGATACTCCACTAAGACCTTAGTTGCATGATCAATTTATCCAATGATATCATGGAAAAGAGAAAGACAGATGCTCACTGAACCTATGCACATAACTATATTGCTATGAAAGGTAAGATGATTTAATAAGAGTTTATGATTTCTCGGGTGTCAGGGTGAGGCATCTCGATCTATAAAAGCAAAATCGTTACACTGAAATGGGATAGCTTTAAAAGAAAAATAACTTTCTTACATTTATGAAAATAGAACATTAAGACAATATCAACAATATCCCAAGGAAATAATTACAATAAAATTATCTTCTTTGATTTAATCAGATTACTTACTTAACTTCTGTTGTATCTTGATTTAGCATGAACCCAATGGAACACTGTCTTCTTGATTAAAATGAATCTTAAAAATTCTGGTTCATTCTACTGATATAGTTTAAATATTATCTAAACATTGTCAGCTCAGAAGCTACAAAGAAGAGTACACTATTGAAGTGTCAATAGTTTTAAGTACCTGTTACTGTCTTTTTCCTTGGGGTTTTGTGATTATTCTTCTTTGTTGAAGATAAAACTATGGTCAGCTGATGATAGCAGGGTATCCAGCACATAGCAGAGTAAAACAAATATCATTTGTGCTAGAGATAAAACCCCTATAAAAACCCCTATAGTTTATTCTATTATTTTTTTTTTCTAATGCTAAATTTCACATGTGAGAATTCTGATTAGGATTCATATAATATTAATACAACTGACAAGAAAATCTGTTTCTGTGGCATAAGGAATAAAGATAATAAAACTATTTTCCCCAAACTTCAGACAAGATCTCTCTAAAAATAATGAATAAGCCTATTTTCAATGAAAACAAGGAGTGTTACACATCTGACTTATAGAAATAAATGAATATAATCTTAATAAAAATATTGAGATAAAATGAAAAACATTCTGAGAAATACCAAAACATATACAAAGAATATCAGGCATAGAAACTGAGTAACTCTGGAGAAAGCCTGAGACAAAGGTATTGACAAACTTAACCTCTTTTCTGGAATGGAAATATAACATGAAGACAGTGTTTGGGGTAAAGATGAACAATAGTTGGGTTTATCTTATCTTATCTTATCTTGTCTTATCTTGTCTTATCTATCTTATCATCTTATCTTATCATCTCATTTTATTTTTGTTTTGCCAAGCAAAGAGGCTATAGGAGGCTAATGCCTTCAAAACTGCAGACCCACTAGGGTAAAAAGGCTGAGGGTTTTATTTAAGAAAATAGAGCATCTGAATGATTTTGAGAAGAATCTGTTATGTGCTGCCAGTCACATCTGTCTTCAAGGTGGTCTCAGGACTAGCCCTGTCACCCACCAACTGAGTCTCCTTACTATGTAGACATTGATGTCAGTGAGATATTGTCATGGATATTGAGTTCCTGGAACAAAGGATTTTACAGAAAACAAAGGAAGGATTGGGGAGGCTACAACAGTGAGAAAGAGAAAAATTTGTTCAGTTTAAAATCAAGTCCTACTGAAGCATTAGCATGTTCATCTTAATTTCCATCCATTTTTGGTTTCTATAGCAGTTTCATAGGTACATTTATTACAAAAAAAAAAAAAACCCACAAAAGTAGAAACAAAACCAAAAAACACTACAAGAAAAGTTGAATGTGCTTTCGGAATCGATAACCACTATCCTAGGAGGTATGGAGTAGGGAAAAGGTTAAGGTATAGGTAGGAAGAGATTGGAGTCCCTGACTAGGAACTATTTTTTCCTGGTGGGAGGATACCACTGAGAAAGAGAGCAAGAGATAAGGAAACAAACCAGATCACTTTGCTTTGAATGTTAGGGAGTATTTTTTTATTTTATTTTATTTTATTTTATTTTATTTTATTTTATTTTATTTTATTTTTTTTATAGCTGCTATATGTAACCACAGAAAATTACTAGGCTTCAAAGAAGTCAGTCAGTCAGTCCTTGCTCAAACCAAGGTGCACAAGCTTCCCAATCAGTACTCAATAAAAGATTGTCAATAACAGCCCACAGTGGCAACCCATTTGGGAACCCACTCACTCTGGAGAGCTTTGTTTCTTCTTTCTGTTCTCACCTTCACTTAATAAACTATCACCATACCCTTTTGTGTCCCTGAGATTCATTCTTCGACTCCACGGGAAACAAGAACCCTGTAACAATGTTAAATTCAAATTAAAGGAATAAGATTCTGACCTAGTAGAAATTCATAAATCATAAGAAAAACTATAACTAAAAACATTATACCTGTATTGCCTAATATTAGATAAGGCATCTCTAGCACTCTGACAAATAAAGAAAAACAACAGAATTGTATCATAAGGTCTTGATCAATATTTTCCTGTAAGGTGAAAACATAGTATGGATAATGAAGGCATTGACAAACTTCTAAAAACTTCCCTTCAAGAATATCATTTCTGAAATGTGCATATTAACATTTTGCCTATACAAATGTAAAGTAAGATGTGTATGCCACTCTTTTTACTTAACTCTGTTCATGCAAATAATCTAAAAAATCAAATTATTTCTGATAATGTTTCCCATAAAATGGGAAAAAACTGTCATTGTCCAAGGACCCTCTGGGAAACTTCAAAGATAGTTTTACATGTAAAAGACACTCTGAAAGTTTCATGGTTTTTTTTTTTTTTCCCCAAATTAAGACCAGATATTTGAAAGGTAAAAATAAGAAATTTGTTAGGAGATATGGGTAATGAGTGCCTGAGAAACAATACTTGACTATATGTTTAAGTGACAGATACACACAGAAGGTAACTTGTTGTAAGAGCCCCCATTCTTCCATAAGTGAGAAAATCCTGGTTCTTTTTTTTTTTAATTAAATGATCAGTGGTATAATGTAGTCAACATAAAGAATAGAATATTATTCTGATAAGGCATAGAATCTCTTCTATCAATTATAGGTAAAGGTATTAATCAATAAACCCAAAAAGCAAGGTCAACAAAAGTAAGAAAATTTTGTTAATATTTTCCACATACTTCATAATTTGTTTTTAGATTTAAGTACTATAAACCAAGGCAAAAATATCACAATCACTGTTATCACAACTGGGGAATCACTTATTTAAGCAAAGCAGAAACAGAAATAAAACAAAGTCAGTAGAGGAGGGGGAAGGGTGCTAGTAAAACAAACAAAAATCAGTCAAATTAAAGCTCTATGTGTGCTTGGAAATCTTCTCTGGAAGCCAAGGTAAGTCGTGCCTGGATCTAAGGTGCCCATATAGTGTATTTCTCCAGGAAAACATTTACCTAGCTTGCAGTAAATCCATTGGGCATATCAGTTAATAACAAACTAGCTAAAGGACTTTTAAAGAAGATAATATTATGACTATCATAGAAATATAAATTGCTTACAAAGATTCTTTTAACTCATTAATCGAGAGTTTGTAAGACCTTACAACTAATTCAAAGGGAAAAAAATTGAGAATTATATAGTCCAGATATGAACTGTTGAAATGAATTTAAAAAGAGAAGTAAAAAATTAAAGTTTTTTTTTTTTTAAGATTTTATTTATTGGAGAGAGAGAGCACGTGTGTGCAAGCATTGGGGAGAGGAGCACACAGGGAGGGAGAGGGACAAGTTGACTCTTTGCTGAGCACTGAGCCCAACATGGGGCTGATCCCAGGACCCTGAGATATGACCTGAGCCAAAACCAAGAGTCAGACACTCAATGGACGAGCCACTTAGGTTCCTCTAAAACTTGAAACATGTTTATATCCACAAAGCAATAACCAATTACATTCCAACACATAATTTATACATCTATGGAAAAAATTATTTACACTACTGCAGGTTATCTACAATTTCAAAGTTGCAAAATATCTCAAAGTCAATGAAAAGTGCAAAATCCCTAAAGAACAAAATAATCAAGATGGAAAGATAATCAGGAATTTCTCAGTTCATTTGAAATTTTTGCAATTTTTCCCTATAACAGCAACTTAAGTACTTTCAAATGGAAATGTCTTGTTGGTTTCTTTACCCTTGACCTTTCAGGTATGGAATTTCAATGATATACCAATCATTTACTTTCCCAATGCCTTGATTTTCCTTGGTCATTAGGTATTTTAATCATTTTTGTTCATTCTTTATTATGTCCCATGTAACTTATATAAATGAGAAACTATTAAAGTTCTTATATTTTAATCTCTTCTTTCCATGGTTTACAGAAATACTGCAATATTCTCATTACTATTGCTTATCCTTGGTTATAAATTAATACATTCAAATATATCTCTTTCTTTTCCCCTATCCCTCTCTCTCTTCTACAAACTTAACACATAATAAACTGGAAATATACATTTAACATTACATATAAGATTATTTATATTGTTATATATTGTTATATTTATATTGTTTATATTTATATTGTTATTTAACATAACAAATAACATTTATAATGTTAACTGGGATCATCTCTTGGTGCTATGATGTGTGACAGGCTTTTTAGTTTTCTTTATACTCATATTTTTAAAAATGTTTACAATAAAAGTGGTACTTTTTTTAAATATTAAAGATTACAATATTAAATTTGCATTAAATCCAAATTGCTCTAAAATAATGCACTTTTAACTTGACTCATCATTGCTAATTAGCAGTAAATTGCATTTTCTATATTATTATATTTTATTTTAATATATAAATATTTTTTTCTGTGAAACTTTAAGATGCAAAGCATGCTATACATTTACTTACTCAATGCCTTTCTATTTCTTTGTGAGATATATATATATAAATAACTTCTTTAATAGAAGTGAGAGTTGAGTCTTTAAAATGATACCTTGGAATGTTGCTTCTTTTATTTTCCATTTTGAATAAAATGAAAAAAATTTGAACATAAAGAACAACTTACCCTTCTATTTCTCATCTATACATTCGTTGCTTTACTACCATTCTAAATCTTACTACCTTTTTTTTTTAAGATTTTATTTATTCATGAAAGACACACAGAGAGAGGCAGAGATACAGGCAGAGGGAGAAGCAGGCTCCATGCAAGGAGCCAGATGTGGAACTCCAGCCTAGGACTCCAGGATCACACCCTGAGCAAAAGGCAGACACTCAACCACTGAGCCACCCAGGCATTCCAATCTTACTATATTTTGAAATAACTCTTCCCTACTAAATTTAATTATTCAAATATATAGACTTTTCTTTTTTTTTTTAATATATAGACATTTTAATCGCATTTCCTGGCTCAAAGTCAGGCACAAACTTAGTAATAACTGCTTACTCAGCAAATTTCTGTTGCATGTACTTAAAGAGAACTGGAGGATACATAATAATAGTAATGATAATACATACCTTAAAAGATATTTGTCATAGGAATTTTGAATCATTAACTTGTTCACCAAATATACCTCCTCAAATGAAAGCAAATCTAACTTTTCCTTCCATTATTTAAAGAATTCTGTGGGGATGCCTGGGTTTTTTATCAGCAGTTTTTTATCAGTTTTTCTGTTTTTCCTTTTTTTCAAAGCCTATGAGATTGTGAAAGAGAAAAGATTACTTAGTAGAATGGTGTAGAATGATTTTTGTATCAAAATAATATTTTATATTTGGTCTTAATATTGTAATTTTTTTAACTTATTCCCAAAGGCTCAAAAGTTTAATGATTTGACAAATATATTACTTAGATTGACCAACTCTTACTCCACTAAAATAAGATAGCTCTGCTTTAAAGTAATGTAAATTCACTTTAAATAATGTTTAAATATTATCTTTTTGCTTTCAACACCACAAATTTTTTAAAAAGAGAAGATTTAAAGTAAGAAAGATTTGATAAATATAGCAACATAGATTAATAAATTTCAAAATAGAAAGTGCAAAGGATGCATTTTCTGAGTGGCAACAAAATTAAACACACAATAAATGAATAAGTCATTTTATTTAGCATTTTAAAAATAATTTTCAAACGATTTTATTGCCCTGTTTAAACATTTAGATTTCAATCATAGAATAAAGACAAATTAACAATATTCAAAATAATGCTGTCAGTATTGAGGAGTATAATCAAAGTTTTATTCACAGGTTAACCAAAGCTTGCATACTTCACTCCTTAAGCAATATTATCAGTAATTTTAAAAGATATTGCTTTTCATGAAATAACAGTCAATTTTAAAGTAAAAGGAGCTAAAAATAAGCTAAATAATAAAGTATAAAATATTAAATTAGATTGATATATCTAAAACCTGTACTTGTTGATAATTTAATCAAAGAGCTTAGAAAAGAGATTGCAGCCACAAGAACACAAATTAAGAATGAAAAATGTAAAAATCAAATAGTGGACAAAAACATTTAACAGACGAGTATTTGTAATTTCATATGAATATGAAAAGAAATGCATAATATTATAGAAAATAAAACTGATCCACTCAAATATAGATAGAAAATAAACCAAAAAAGGAGAATAGTTTTTACAGAACTCTTCCCCATTAACATTCAACACACATTTGTCTCAATTATTTAAATAGTTCTTAAATAGAGCTATTTAAGCCATTTTAAACAAAAAATAAATAAATAGTTCATTTTTGCTTTTGTTTCTTTTGCCTTCGTGGATGTATCTTGCAAGAAGTTACTATGGCCGAGTTCAAAAAGGGTGTTGCCTGTGTTCTTCTCTAGGATTTTGATGGAATCTTGTCTCACATTTAGATCTTTCATCCATTTTGAGTTTATCTTTGTGTCTGGTGCAAGAGAGCAGTCTTGTTTCATTCTTCCGCATGTGGATGTCCAATTTTCCCAGCACCATTTATTGAAGAGACTATCTTTCTTCCAATGGATAGTCTTTCCTCCTTTATCGAATATTAGTTGCCCATAAAGTTCAGGGTCCACTTCTGGATTCTCTATTCTGTTCCACTGATCTATGTGTCTGTTTTTGTGCCAGTACCACACTGTCTTGATGACCACAGCTTTGTAGTACAACCTGAAATCTGGCATTGTGATGCCCCCAGATATGGTTTTCTTTTTTAAAATTCCCCTGGCTATTCGGGGTCTTTTCTGATTCCACACAAATCTTAAAACAATTTGTTCTAACTCTCTGAAGAAAGTCCATGGTATTTTGATAGGGATTGCATTAAACGTGTATATTGCCCTGGGTAACATTGACATTTTCACAATATTAATTCTGCCAATCCATGAGCATGGAATATTTTTCCATCTCTTTGTGTCTTCCTCAATTTCTTTCAGAAGTGTTCTATAGTTTTGAGGGTATAGATCCTTTACATCTTTGGTGAGGTTTATTCCTAGGTATCTTATGCTTTTGGGTGCAATTGTAAATGGGATTGACTCCTTAATTTCTCTTTCTTCAGTCTCATTGTTAGTGTATAGAAATGCCACTGACTTCTGGGCATTGATTTTGTATCCTGCCACGCTACCGAATTGCTGTATGAGTTCTAGCAATCTTGGGGTGGAGACTTTTGGGTTTTCTAAGTAGAGTATCATGTCATCGGCGAAGAGGGAGAGTTTGACTTCTTCTTTGCCAATTTGAATGCCTTTAATGTCTTTTTGTTGTCTGATTGCTGAGGCTAGGACTTCCAGTACTATGTTGAATAGCAGTGGTGAGAGTGGACATCCCTGTCTTGTTCCTGATCTTAGGGGAAAGGCTCCCAGTGCTTCCCCATTGAGAATGATATTTGCTGTGGGCTTTTCATAGATGGCTTTTAAGATGTCGAGGAATGTTCCCTCTATCCCTACACTCTGAAGAGTTTTGATCAGGAATGGATGCTGTATTTTGTCAAATGCTTTCTCTGCATCCAATGAGAGGATCATATGGTTCTTGGTTTTTCTCTTGCTGATATGATGAATCACATTGATTGTTTTACGGGTGTTGAACCATCAAGATAAGAAGCTTTTGCACAGCAAAGGATACAGTCAACAAAACTCAAAGACAACCTACAGAATGGGAGAAGATATTTGCAAATGACATATCAGATAAAGGGCTAGTTTCCAAGATCTATAAAGAACTTCTTAAACTCAACACCAAAGAAACAAACAATCCAATCATGAAATGGGCAAAAGACATGAACAGAAATCTCACAGAGGAAGACATAGACATGGCCAACATGCATATGAGAAAATGCTCTGCATCACTTGCCATCAGGGAAATACAAATCAAAACTACAATGAGATACCACCTCACACCAGTGAGAATGGGGAAAATTAACAAGGCAGGAAACCACAAATGTTGGAGAGGATGCGGAGAAAAGGGAACCCTCTTACACTGTTGGTGGGAATGTGAACTGGTGCAGCCACTCTGGAAAACTGTGTGGAGGTTCCTCAAACAGTTAAAAATAGACCTGCCCTACGACCCAGCAATTGCACTGTTGGGGATTTACCCCAAAGATACAAATGCAATGAAACGCCGGGACACCTGCACCCCTATGTTTCTAGCAGCAATGGCCACGATAGCCAAACTGTGGAAGGAGCCTTGGTGTCCAACGAAAGATGAATGGATAAAGAAGATGTGGTCTATGTATACAATGGAATATTACTCAGCTATTAGAAATGACAAATACCCACCATTTGCTTCAACGTGGATGGAACTGGAGGGTATTATGCTGAGTGAAGTAAGTCAGTCGGAGAAGGACAAACATTATATGTTCTCATTCATTTGGGGAATATAAATAATAGTGAAAGGGAAAATAAGGGAAGGGAGAAGAAATGTGTGGGAAATATCAGAAAGGGAGACAGAACGTAAAGACTGCTAACTCTGGGAAACGAACTAGGGGTGGTAGAAGGGGAGGAGGGCGGGGGGTGGGAGTGAATGGGTGACGGGCACTGGGTGTTATTCTGTATGTTAGTAAATTGAACACCAATAAAAAAAAAATAAAAAAAATAAATAAATAAATAAAATGATTTTTTTTCCTATTGATTTCAAACATATAACACTCTGGATACAACTGCGAATAAAAATATCATGAAAAGAATATTATAGGTTCATAGAAACTTGTATATATATATAAATACAGTAAGTAAAATAAAAATTTAAAGTAACACACATATTAAAATAATAATTATTGAAGAAAGTTTAAAACAAAAAAAAGAACTATATTGCTTAGGAATGTAGATACAGCTAATGAAACCACAAAACAATTGTCACAAAAGTTGGAATGAGCAAGCTTAATCACGGAGAAGCAGAAGGCCCCTTCAGTGCTATAACTATTTAATTAGTTGATCTTTGCTGTTTTTCACAATATATTTCCTTCATACACACACACACATATACATATATATACATGTATATAGAGTTTGTACGTTTCTTTTTTTTTTTTTTTAGTTTGTACATTTAAGTGTTTTTTATTGCACAATAAAATACTGTGAGAGACAGAGAGAGAGAGAAAGAGAAGGTAGAGCTCACTAAGAAGCTCTAGGAGCTATTACCTGATTTAGTAATATATTCCTAGGAGTTCCATTACCTGATTTAGTATATATTCCTATTCTAATTGTGATCTTTGTCATTACAACCTTTATTTCATTGTCAAACCTAGTAGCTTCTAGAGCAAGATGAGTGCCTCTGGCACTTATTTTTTTGAGGGGAGCAGGTAGAGGTATAAATAAATAAATAATTGATCCATAAAATGTAAGAATAAGGCAAATGGAAACTTCTTGACCCACTGTCTGGATTCAGATGTTGGCATAACTACTGATGAATCAGGTCCGTAGAGAAGTTACATAACTTGCAAGTGCCTCATTTTTCTTATTCTTAAGATAAGAACAATTAAAATATATACCTTCTTGGCTCATTCTGTGAGTTCTAAAAACATTTAGAACAGTCCTAGACACAGAATAAGTACATAATATATATTACTTGCTTTTTTAAACAATAATGTCCATGGATAGTCTTTGGAAAAATCTAATCAAAGAAATGAAAAACAAAATAAGGAGAAACAGTATTATAGATATATTTCTATCATTTTATTTTCACATTTCGGAAATTTAAGTAAGCTACTACTTTTGAAATTATTTGAAATCACTGTATGATCTCAATCTAATTATTTATTTATATTTTATAAGCTATCTATATATTTATATAGAGAAATATATATTTATATTATAATTTAATTGTGATGGAGAGAAGTTCTGAGTATATACGTTAGCCAAAAAAGAGTTCACATAGTTACATAGGTACTAATAATGTGTTAAGATATGGTGTAACCTACATTGTTTATTGATTTTATCCCCAAATAATTATCACAGATTATAAAATGTTCCTTCTTCAGTATCACTAGGTAACTTTGATCAAACTGCCTATGAACATTCTTGTAATCTGAGACCGTAGGGAAAATCACCTATGGGTAAATAATTTTCCAGTTTCCATGTGTAGGATGACATGATGCTTATCAAAGTCTGATTCCTATGAAAGAAAGATGAAGACTTGTTTGAAATAGAAGTTTTCTGGGTCCACAAGTCTAGGTAATTATTCAGTTTAAAGTTTATATATAAGTTTATCACTACCAATTTAAGTACTTTATGTAATATTTTTAAAAAGAGGCAACTAAAAACAAAAACAGGAAAAGATGTGTAATTAACTAAGGCCTTTAGTAATGTTGGCCATCATTTATGCAGCACTATTCAGTAAGACGTTACCTAGAGTGTTAAATAGCCAATTGTGTGAACAGTGCAGAACTCATGCACCAGAGCTCTTTGATATGCAAACATTTCTAGAAAGCCAGCACTACCAAACATGGAGATTGGCACATTAAAATGTTCCCTTACTTGCAGCATTTTAATTAAAGCAAGTTCAGGGGAGAAATCTCATTTTCACAGGCATCAGTCATCTGTAAAATCCCTAGCTTTTGCTGATGCAAATTAGTTCTAAAATGCACATGCCAAAAAATAGGTAAAGTGTAAAAATTTTCCCAGTAGTTATAGCAGTATTCTCTGATGGTTCAGGGATGAGTAATTTTAATTCTTTAAATGTATTTTTCCAAATTACTAATTTCTCATTTATTTCAATCTAATTTCAGAATTAGTAGTGCACAGATTATTTTGTGAATCTTTCCTCCATGTGCTCACAAAAACTATGACTTTATAATAAAGAAAAGCACCAGGTATTGCAGACTTGGAGTAGGGAAAGTGAGGAGGAACTTGAGAGAAGAAAAAGCAAATAAGAAAATAAAACACAACCCTCAGGCAATTTGGCAAACATAAAAATACTTAAATAAGAATTTAGGTCAAGTGCTCTCACTTCATGAAGAAAAATTAAAATTAAAAAGCCCTTTACAAGGGCTTAAAAACAGTGTTTCTTTACTGAAGAATGAAATATAGATATACGTAAAATGACTATTCCCTAAGTTAGAAAATTTTGTCCTAAGGCTAAAGATGTTAAATGATGAAGTTCAATATCTTGTAGCTCTCAGCATCTTCAACACTGGTTAGTTAATAATTAACAGAAATGTGGAAATTTTGGTGCCTTCATGCATTTACCCCAGCAGTATCTTTTACCTGGCATGCTCTTCTCTCCCCCGCCCCCTTTTTTTTTTTTAAGATTTTATTTATTTATTCATGAAAGACAGACAGAGAGAGAGAGAGAAGCAGAGACACAGAGGAGAAGGAAGCAGGCTCCATACAGGGAACCCAACGTGGGACTCGATCCCAGGGCTCCAGGATCATGCCCTGGGCGGAAGGCAGGTGCTAAACTGCTGAGCCACCCAGTGATTCCCGCTCTTCTTCCCTTTTATTTGTATCAGCTTGATAAAATTCTACTCCCCTTTTGTGATGCTGTGATTTATAGTAAATATGTATTTGATCTTCAAGAACTCCTAAAACCCTTGGAATTTTCTAAGTGATGAGAGCAATAAAGGTATCTTTTGTTATATTAATGAGGTAGGTAACTTTCAGAAAGCCAAAAGATTGAGGCTTTTTGCCAGGAGAACCAACCTGGTGATTAGAGGGTTGGAGGGAGGGGAGAGGGACTAGAGACTATAGAGATTGAATCAATGACAAATGGCCAATGATTTCATCAATTATGCCTGTGTGATGTAGCCTCCATAAAATCCCTGTCCTTTGGGTATTGGTGTCCTTTGGGTCGGTGAACACATGGTGGTGTTGGGAGAACGGCACACCAGGACAGGGCATAGAAGCTCCATTCCCTTTTTCCTCTGCCTTGCCCTATGCATCTCTTCCAGGTAACTACCTGAAAGATCCTGAGTTCTTCTTATAATAAATCAGTAATCTGGTAAATAAAATTGAGTTCTGTGAGCTGCTCTAGCAAATTAATCAAACCCAAAGAGGGGGTATTGAAAATTTTAATCTATAGCTGGTGGGTCAGAAACACAAATGAGAACCTGGACTTGTGATTGATGTCTGAAGTGGGGACAAAGACCAGTCTTTTGGACTAAGTCCTTAACCTGTGGGATCCGGCACTATCTCCAGATAGAGTGTTAGAATTGCATTAAATTATAGAACACCCAGTTGATATTGTAGAATTGCCTGTTGGTGTGGGGAAAAAAAAATCTCCCTTCCACAGCTGCACTGAGTATCAGAATCATTAGTTGGTGTCAGAATTGAAATTGGTATTCAGAAGTGAAATTGGGTGCAAAAACTTATCCTTCAAGGTGTTTACTAGACTACATCAGGGCTGAGTTTGCATCTTATGAGAACTTGTAAACCTAGTACTTACACTTGTGAACCAAGTGTATAATATTTTGGGTATTCTGTGTGTTTGGTGGATGAAGGTTCAACTCAACTATTTTCTTCATTTTTGTGCAACATGTTTGCTCTCACCTTCAGTCTGCCCCTACCTTTCCAAAATAGACTTAATAATTGTTTTTGTCTTAAATTCACTGTAGTACTCATCAAGTGATACTTTTCTGAGAGGATAAATGATGTGGCACCCATCCTCTTGCCACACACCTATATACACTATATCTTGAGCTACTTGAGAGCAAGGAAGCCATATCAGCTTTTATTTATTTATTTATTTTTTGTCATATCAGCTTTTAGTTCCTAATATCTATCACAGCACCAGTAATATGCTAGGTTTTCAATATTTCGAAACTAAAATTCAAAAGTAATTGGAAGAAAGAGAATTCTGGGAAGATGACAGAGTAGTCAGTACCAGGAATATGTCTCCCACCTAGACAACAATTGCAATGGCCAAATCTATATAATATAACCTTGTGCAACTCTGGAGTCCATTGATGTCTTGCAACTTCCAGGGGAAGACTTTGATGATAAATGCAGTTAAGCTTGTTCAATTGTCACACAACATTGTGATTGTATGTAATACCAATGAATAATACATTTAAAAATTGTTAATACGGTAAATTTTGTGTTAAATGTATTTTACATGAAAAAAATATTTGAAGTAGTTGGAAGAAAGTACTGACATCTTTCTTCATGTCATTAGTTAAAATGACATGAATGCTTTCTCAATTTTTATTGTCCTCCACTCACTAAAAAGAGGTGATATCATCATCTACATAATTGTTTAATAATATGTATAGACTAATCAAATCAGCTTCAAATATTGTGAATTAAAACCATATTTAAAATCCATATATAACTAAAGACAATTCATCTCCTTCCTTTTAATTCCGATTAAAATAAATTTCTTCAAGGCAGCTCTACTGTGTCAACTTATTATTGCATCATTTGATATTAAGTGCACGTTAAATCTCAAATATCATATCTAATTAAAATGAGAAATTATGCAAATATTTTATAAGAAATGTATTTCTTTACATGTATATAATCAACATACATGTCATCAACATTAATAACAATATCAATAATATATGCATGTTATTGATATTTTAAATATGACTATTTAGATTTGAAATGAAAATACACTTAACGTCTTTACATAATGAATCCTGTTTTCCACTTAAATATCTTACTTTTCTTTTTTTTTAGATTTATTTATTTAGTTATTCATGAGAGACACAGAGAGAGAGGCAGAGACACAGGCAGAGGGAGAAGCAGGCTCCACGCAGGGAGCCTGATGTGGGACTCCATCCCGGGTCTCCAGGATCAGACCCTGGGCTGAAGGCGGTGCTACACCGTTGAGGCACTGGGCCTGCCCAATATCTTACTTCTCAAATAAATGCCTCTTGAAATGTATTCTTATGAACTTGGGATGTATAAAATTTTGATTCTTTAATAACATTATATCTTTCCTCAATGACAGATTAAAACACAAAAGATATATAATACTCCCCTTACAAAAATGACATGTAAATTCAGAATGAATTTAAGAGATAATGTGAGAAACTAAATCTAGATTTCTGACACATTTTGTGAGAAGCAGTTGTATTGCAGAAAAGCACTCTTCAAAATAAACACAATGTCTAAGGTATAGTGCTAATAGGAGGTAGATAATTGAATTACAAATATGTGAGAGTAGATATTTTTGTCAGTGTGACTTAGATAGCATTAAAAGTCATGAAAGGGTGGCCTAAAAAGGTTTCGGCATTTCATTGACCCCCACCCACAGTCATTGTCAGTCTCTCCTATTTATCCAATGAAACTCAATTAAGCAAAACCTCATCTATAAACTTTTTTTTTTTTTTTTATACTTCCTGGGGCCTCTCGGGTTTCCTTAAACCTCTTCCCATATAGATACATTATCAAATGCTTCTCTCCCCTGTGATCCTATAGCACCCACTACATTTGATACATTGTATGAAATCCACTGTTGGTTCTACTAGAAAATAATTTCCTAGATGTCAGGACCATATTATTATAATTGTATTCCAAATTGCTACATAGTCCTGGGCACATAGCAGACATTCAATAAATGTATGAACCGAAGTGATCTTTCTCATAAATAGAAAATTTGAAAAAATTGCACGTGAAAAGGAAGCTCCATTCACATTTTTTTCTTTTAACTAGGATGTCTCAAACTTGACAGTCAAATAAGCAATGTGAAGACCAATATGTAACATGGTTAATATAGGATTTTCAAGATGTGCTATTATGGTTCAGAGACACAAGTATTTCTTTTGTGAGAATTGCATATCTTTTAATCTGACATTCCATAGTAAATCTAGTCAATCACCTACTTATTAGTAAAGAATACACAGAATCGTTTCAAAGCCACTAATGATGAAATGTGCAGAAATACTAGTTAGCATTTGATGCAGTTTTTGTTGTTGTTGGACTCTTCTTCCTAGGATTGGATGGATTTCTTTCAGCCCTTGTCCCCAGAGCACTAGCCAACAGGAAGCCTAGGTTTGGCTTTAGCCAGGTTTAAAGAACCACATTCCTACCTTGACTGACTGCTATTCATTACTTAAACTGGGTTACATGTATACATGTTGCATTGGTAGAATTTTATTCAACTTTCTATCTTATTTAAATTGTGGATAACTTTTTTATTGGCTGCTTTTAGCTGTTGCAAGAAGCACTTTACCAGAGCCGTTGTTGAGCAAATCTCACCTTGTGGCTTTCTTGCTTTTCATAGAGTGGGAAGAATGTGGGGCATTTGCAATTTATGCTAAATTCAGGATTTTAACAGTAAATGCTACCAGTTTCTCATGGCTGTGGAAAAAAACATTTGTTCAAAGTCTCTTTTGCCATGTGAACGTGAACCCACACTGCCATAACCATAAAAATAGAGGGACCAACTCCCAAGCACTGGGAGATACACTCATCTTTATCTCTGTGTTTAACACTTATAGAGCTCTTCCAATCTTGCCCCTCCCTCTTACATAAAGCTTGCATAAACTCACTAGACTTTTTCCTGTCTTGACATATGAGTTTAGACTTTGTAAAATGACCCTAAAAGAGTTTTAAAAGTATTATAATATGCATTCTAATTTAGTTTAGATAGAGTAGATTTTAGGTGACATTTGAAGCTTGCATTTTTCCCTACACTGAAAGAAAGATATTAATAATTATGCAACAAAATAACCTATATTCCTTGCTTTTAATAGTTTTAAGAATATTTGCCAAAACTAGAATAAATTCACATATTAACTGGCAGCTTATTTTGAACTCTGTCTTCTACAGGTATCACCAAATGAAGGACTTGTCTAACTATATTTCTAAAAGCAATATTATAAGAATACTATGCCCTATATAAGTAGAAGCAAAACAAACTTGTATAGGAATATTTTTGGTTGAACTTCAAGTAGATTATTTTTTTATTAGGAAACTAGACACATCTAAAGATGTCAAAATAGGAAAATCTTAGAGTGAACAAAATTTCCTTATGACAGATTTTCATTATGGTATTTATTCTTATACAAGACATACAAGTAAAAAAACTCTGTGCTAGTCTGCAATATTAACAATTTAGTCTCAAAAATAACTTTTTAAAAAATTTAAGTATTACAATGTCAATTAACATAAATTAATGTGTTTAACAATAAAAAACTTTTTTCAGTGATTATCTACCAAGTGACTTCATGAAATTATTTTCATATGCTAAGAATTTTATGTTGAAAATACATTATCCATGTGCAGCTGTTGAAAGAGTATCACTCCCACTGAGGTTTAAATATATGAGGATTAGTCTTTGCATGTAACTGTGATACACTTTGGTTTTAGCAACTGCTCACTTGGCCTCAGGTTCTTCTGAGGAAAGATTATGGCAAACAGATGCTTCTTTTGGTGTATAATATCCACTGAAGGCAGTCAAGTTGATACTGGATTTGAAGTAATATATACAATCACACATTTTCACAAACATGCACAAAAAGCATGTAAGCTACACACACATATGGATAAAAATGCATGGATACCAACACACAACATATACATATAAATCTATACATACATTCTTTTCATGCTCCGCTAGTTTCAAGGAATCTTATGTTAATTTCAAAGGATTAATTGGAGTCATGAGTTTCCATATATAGTTAAACAAAAAATGCATACTTCTGAGGGAAGTGAGTAGGAGGGGAAAATTTGGGGTAGTTTTACTTGGAGATCTAGATTTTAAATAAAAAATGTGTCATGACTTCAATTATTTGTAACGGAGCTGAATATCATATATTAACATTGATGCTAACTCTATTTGCAACACATACCATAGACATTAAAAACAATGTTAGTACAAATTGCTTTTCTGAGTTTATGTGAATACTATTGGTAATATTAACTGCTTATATTGGTTCATATCCTTCATAATTTCCTGAATGGGGTTCGGCAAAAAAAGAAAAAAAAAAAAAGAAAAAAAAAGAAAAAAAAAAGTGACTTACAGGAGACTGGCCCATTTGGCTATCATTTTGTATTTGTTGCTATGCAGAACTGTTTCTGAGTTAGCGTGGATAATTTTAAGCAATGTGTTTCATTTCATTTTTCCCTGGTCTACCTGCATGTGTGATTTAACTAGAACTCTGTTCACCAAGCACTTAGGGTAAAAAGCAGCTGGTTAATATGGTGTTACACAATCAAAAGGAACCTGAACCAGTTAGTCAATACCCAACTTCCTTGTCTCTATTCTGGATAAGCCCCCTGCTCTGCTTCCCTGACCAGCACAGAGGATTTTAGAATTTAAGGAAGGCCAACAGACTTCCTCCTCTTTCTGAAAAGTCTGATCCCTTACCATCCCACGTCACCATCATACCATAAGAATTACCATTTAAGTAGCCTAAGGGACTCCTATGAAGAAAAGCAACTGTAAGAATTTATTTATATTTCCCCTCATACGGCCTGAAAAGTTATCTCGTTGTGTCTTATATATCCATTAACTTCAGCCCAACTCTAGAAATGTAAATCACGGAAAGACTGTTTAACTAAAGAGAACATGCTTACATTGCACTAAGTGAGCTGATTAACATTCAAATTTAGTTAGGTTGTTTTTTTATACTCCTTAATGTTAGCTCCAAAGGAAAAGCAGATAAACTATAAAGAAATAAAGTACATTTTTCTTTGAATAAATAAGTGGAATATTACTAAATTTGTGAGCTTCTTGTAAGGTAAATGAGAAATTGGAACAAAATATTAGCAATATCTGTAATACATGATAACAGCCTTAATCCACGAAGAACTATTACAAATAAAATTTGGCAAAGTATCTAAATGGACAATTCATAAAAAATTAAATAAAAGTAGATGATGCATATACATGGAGACTTCCTCTTCTGTAGCAAGAGAAATACACATTAAGACAAAATGCTATTTTTTACCTATCAAATTTGCAACCACTTAAAAACTAAAAATATGCTGTGCTTGAAAACTATAGACAAGTGAATTTTTCAGAGTCAATTTTCTTTTAAGTCCATATTTTCAGGTATATAAATGTGTCTAGTATTCAGCATGCTTGTATTAATTTCCTATTATCATTTGTTTTAAATGTTTTTACTGCTCTAGGAAAGTTATATTCTTTTCACATACATAACATTAAGTATCTGCAATACTATTTTTCTTTAATATTTGGTTATTCTCAGGAGAATTTGATCTACTTCTTACTTTTTTGGATTCATTGGTATCTGTTTCCTTTTCTTAATTTAAAAATACTATTCTTATAATTTTACAAATCCTCCCCCCCCTTTTTTTTTCTTTGTATTTGTTGAAGAGAATGGATTATTTTCTAGTACACCAGAAAATACCACGTGAATTTTGCTGATAGCTCCCTTTTAATGTGATGGAACTTGTTAATCTACCTTTGGTATTTCTTATAAATTGGTAATTGGCTCTAGAGTCTTGACCAGGTTTAGTTTTTTTCTCTTTTGGTAAGATTCTGTATTATGTTCTGCTGTGTACTTCTGACAAGTAGGCCCAGAATGTCTGGTTGTCTGTTTTCACATAGCTACCACCTGTGTCTAATACTGCCTAGATATATGAAATCATCAAGAATTTCATTATGGCAAGGTCCTATTGCTTTATTTCTTTTTTGTTTATATGTTATATCATTTTAATAAAATGACACATCTCCTTATAAGCTAATTTTTAAATCTCAAGTACCAGTTGCATAGAAAAGGCAGGAAAATCTCTTATCCTTTTTTACTATTTTCAAAACTGTGTAGAGTTTCCCTAGAATCTTCCAAATGAAGTTTCCTTTCTTTAATTTTTCTTCCTTTTATTTTTATTTTTTTTAAATCTTTTTTATTTATTTATTTATTTATTTATTTATTTATGATAGTCACAGAGAAAGAGAGAGAGAGAGGCAGAGACACAGGCAGAGGGAGAAGCATGCTCCATGCACCGGGAGCCCGACGTGGGATTCGATCCCAGGTCTCCAGGATCGCGCCCTGGGCCAAAGGCAGGCGCTAAACCGCTGCGCCACCCAGGGATCCCTTTTTCTTCCTTTTAGAGTGTCATTATTTAATCACGTATTTAAACATTTTGTGTGTTTCCATAATGTTAAATATACCTAAATGCATGTATATGTATAAATGTATGCATGTATATATTTTATATATATATTGTATGCTTTATATAAAGTATATATATAAATTTTATATAAATTATTTATATTTTATATAAATAATTATACTATATATATTCATATATAAATATTCTTGTGTAAATATATCTTTAAATTGCTTAATTTTTGGACAATTGGCTTCTGAATCTTTTGATAAGAATTTTTACAGTTTTATGACTTTTTTTCTTATATATTCTAAGCTCATCTTACTTATTTCCTACCCCATACCTGGAATTAACAGTTTATTCAAAGAACCCTGGTTTCTTGTAGTGCAAACTAATATTATGAGACCCTATTTACCACTCAATGCTATTAGGTTATCACTGTTTCTAGGTCTTTTTTGGAAAGACCTATGAAATATCGTTAAAGATTAAATGTACCAACACTTACAACAGTAGGACTGTGTAAAGTATTTATTTAACTCCATTGATCTTAAATCTATACCTTTCAAACTGCTGAAAATTCTGTTCCCAATGATATTAATTTAATTATTCCTTAGGTTTATCCCTCAAAATAACAAAATTAACAGTCCCAAAACATTATGATTATTAAATATGTTTTTTTCATTTTTGCAATTTTTTCTTCTTTCTAGTATATATCCCACTAAGAGTGAAGAACAGTAGTTAATTTAAAATCACTGAGAACAGTTATTTTCAAAATTATTGTGCCACTCAATCTAGTATAAGAAAGATTCTTTCATTATATTTTGCTCTCAATTTTTAGTTTTTTTTAAAAAGTGAATTTAATTTAATTTTAATCTTGTTTTACAGTTATGTATAATATTTATGTAATTCCAAATTCAAATAGAAAAACAAAATATTGGGGATCCCTGGGTGGCTTAGTGGTTTAGCACCCGTCTTCGGCCCAGGGCGTGATCTTGGAGACCCAGGATCGAGTCCCATGTTGAGCTCCCTGCATGAAGCCTGCTTCCTCCTCTGCCTGTGTCTCTGCCTCTCTCTCTCACTGTCTTTCGTGAATAAATAAATAAAATCTTTAAAAAAGAATAAGAAAGAAAAAAAATATTTTCAGGGATGACTGACTTATGTTTCTGGCATCTCCATTACACATATAAATATGAAAATCTGTATGAATAACATTTGCCTTGGAAAATGTAATTTAACAAAGTTCACCAAAGAACTAATAGGAAGTCTAAATAGGAAATTTCTGTGTATGTACAATATGATTCAATTTTCATTAAAAACATATATAGGCATGTGTATTGCACACATACCTAAACACAGACGTTGGGGGAAAATATACTTCCAAATTTTTTAGGCATTATCTTGGAATAGGATGATGGGTTGATATGTTTTTTTGGGGGGGGGATGTTTTTATTTTTTTATTTTATTTAAATCCAATTAATCAGCATATAATGTATTATTGGTTTCAGAGGTAGAGGTCAGTGATTCATCAGTCTTATATAATACCCAATTCTCATTATATCACATGCTTTCCTTAATGTCCATCACCCAGTTACCCCATTTCCCCCCAACTCCAGCGACCCTCAGTTTGTTTCCTATGATTAAGAGTCTCTTATGGTTTGTCTCCCTCTCTGATTTCTTCTTGTTTTAGTTTTTCCTCTCTTTCCCTAAAATCCTCTGTTTTGTTTCTTGAATTCCACATATTGTCTTTCTCTGATTGCCTTATAAAAGAAACAATACTAGAGGGCAGCCTGGCTGGCTCAGCAGTTTAGCGCTGCATTCAGCCTAGGGTGTGAATCTAGAGGCCGGGGAACAAGTCCCACATCAGGCTCTCTGCATGAAGCCTGTTTCTCCCTCTGTCTGTGTCTGAGCCTCTCTCTCTGTGTGTCTTTCGTGAATAAATAAATAAAATATTTTTAAAAAGTGAAACAATATTAGAATAATTGGAATTCCAAAAGATGAGAAAAGAGAAAAGGGGGCAGAAGGTATAGTGGAGCAAGTTATGTTGGAGAATTTACTTAGTCCAGGAAAGGAAACAGGCATCCAAGTCCAGGAGGCACAGAGAATTCCCCACAAAATCAATAAAAATAAGTCAACACTCCAACACATAATAGTGAAACTTGCAAATCTCAGAGACAAAGAGAAAATCCTGAAAGCAGCTTGAGACAAAATGTCCATAATCTACAAGTGTAGAAACATTAGATTGGTAGTAGACCTATCCAGAGAGACCTGGTATGCCAGTAATGACTAACATGATATATTCAGGGTTCTAAGTGAGAAAAGTTTGCAGCCAAGAATACTTTATCCAGCTAAGATCTCATTCAAAATAGAAGGAGACGTACAAAGTTTCCAAGACAAATAGAAACTAAAAGAATTTGTGATTACCAAACCAGTTCTACAAGAAATATTAAAAGGAATCCTTTAAGTGAAGAGAGAACCCAAAAGTAATAAAGACAAGAAAGGAACAGAGATAATCTACAGAAACAGTGACTTCCATATCTTTCTTTCAATAGTTACACTGAATGTAAATGGACTAAATGACCCAATCAAAAAGTACAAAGTATCAGATTGGATAAAAAAGCAAGACCATCGACATACTGTTTGCAAGAGATTCATTTTAGACTCAAATACATCCCCAAATTTGTACTGAGGAGGTGGAAAACCATTTATCATGCTAATGGACATCAAAAGAAAGCTGGGTGCCAATCCATATAGCTGACAAATTAGATTTTAAACCAAAGACTGTAATAAGAGATGAGGAAAGACACTATATCATAATTAAAGGGACTATCCAACAAGAAGATCTAACAATTGTAAATATTTATGGCCCTAACATGGGGGCAGTCAATTAATATCAAAATTAAAGAAACACATTGATAATAATACAATAATAGTAGGGGACTCATACCCCAGTCAAATATAATTTGTATTTGTAGTCATGATTTAAGATTATCCTTGAGTGTATTTTTATATATTTATAAAAGTTGTTTTGAATAATATTAATGAAAACATGATTAAATTACTCTATAATCTTTTTAAAAGGCAGATATTAATCACCTACAATATCTATTGTATCTTTTTATTAAAATGGGTCTAGAAAGATATGCATTATGATAATAGTATTAAAATCGCTAAATTTTCAAGTAAAACAATTCTTCACAATTCTATAGAAATGAAATGCTTCTTTCCACCTCTTTTTAATAGCAATCTTTGGTAATACATGTTTTTTTTTTTTTCTCAAATTCTATAATACCTTCAGTATGTTCATTATAACCTCCCCAATATTTATCATATTTTTAAACCATTTGTAAAGTGCAAAGTAATGACTTAATAGAAATATAATTTCACCATGTCATCAGTTGTAAAGGTCTTATAAAAGTCACATTTTGAATGGACACAATAGTTGTAAAGTTAAATCTTAACAACATGACATATCTAGCAATATTTTTAGAGGTTACACTTGAAAACAAAAGGTTAAACATTTAATCATCTGTTTTTATATTTGGTAAAAAATGCAGAACTATTACTAAAACTTATATTCTCTTGTAACAAATACACTTTCATATGTTCAAATGTCCTAAAAAATAATAATAGTAAAGATTGTATGCTATAGTCATTTTTGTTCTCCAACATTTATAAAAATGCAGCCATCCTTGACAACAATTTTTTCCCTTTGTTTGAAAGTCCTGCTTTGTTTTTTAAGATCTGAAGTAATTTCTACTCTACATAAAAAAAAAAAAAAAAAAAAAAAAATCTCTTCAATAGTCAGGGGGATTGTTTCCTCTTCTCTGATCCAAAATCTCCCTAAATTTACATCTATTATTGTATTTATCACATTAAATTGCAAATTATGCATCCTTATCTTTACCTTCTTCTCCAGGTTACAAACTGAAAGAAGGAATAAATACTTTTTAGCTTTGCAACCTTAGCATCTAAAAAAGGAGAGGCATCAACAAATATTTATTTATTGAAAGGACACTTTTAAGTAAGGCTCAGGTCTAAGGCTTATCACTTACTAACATACATTAATATAACCTTTTAAAATAAAATGACATGTATATGAACATTGATATCAACATCTAAACATTTCCACTGAGAGCTAGTTTTAGTGAGACAAGAATTATTGTGTTCTTAAAACATTAATTTTATAGTAATTGCTATAGTTACTTTTCACACTACAGTTAAAAATACTTGACAAAATATCTGTGTTTTGAATTATAAATTTTCTATATAATAATATTATGCAAGTTATTAAGTTCATAAAAATCATTTACAAGTGAAATATTATGGTAATCTAGAGGTCAATTTCCATTGAAGCTGTCTAAAGTAGACATAGGCCCTTTTCGACCTCTTTACTAGATTAAAGAAGCTAGAAAAGCAAAAATAATTGCAATCTATTTGGAAACATGAGAAAAAAGAAACAAAACAATACAGGCAGACCCTACAGATTATCGTGGAAGTTACATTTTTATTATAAGCCTTATTATTTTTTTTAAATTTTTATTTATTTATGATAGTCACAGAGAGAGAGAGAGAGAGGCAGAGACATAGGCAGAGGGAGAAGCAGGCTCCATGCACCGGGAGCCCAACGTGGGATTCGATCCCGGGTCTCCAGGATCGCGCCCTGGGCCAAAGGCAGGCGCCAAACCGCTGCGCCACCCAGGGATCCCTATAAGCCTTATTTTTATCTGATTAGATAGTGAGGCTTTTAGAGTCATCAAATAAGAAGGTATTCATCTTGTATACCTTTATGTACCAAGTTTTTAAAAATTATTATTATTATTTTTTAGTGGAGTTCAATTTGCCAACATATAGCCTAACACCCAGTGCTCATCCCGTCAAGTGCCGCCCTCAGTGCCCATCACTCAGTCACCCCAACCCCCCGCCCACTTCCCCTTCCACTACCCCTTGTTAACTTCCCAGAGTTAGGAGTCTCTCATGTTTTGTCACCCTCACTGATATTTTCACTCATTTTCTCTCCTTTCCCTTTATTCCCTTTCACTAATTTTGATATTCCCCAAATGAATGAGATCATATTATGTTTGTCCTTTTCCGATTGACTTACTTCACTCAGCATAATACCCTCCGGGTCCCTCCACAAGGAAGCAAATAGTGGGTAATTGTCATTTCTAATGGCTGAGTAATATTCCATTGTATACATAGACCACAGCTTCTTTATCCATTCATCTTTTGATGGACACCGAGGCTCCTTCCACAGTTTGGCTATCGTGGCCATTGCTGCTATAAACATCCGGGTGCAGGTGTCCTGGCTTTTCACTGCATCTGTATCTTTGGGGTAAATCCCCAGCAGTGCAATTGCTGGGTCATAGGGAAGATCTATTTTTAACTCTTTGAGGAACCTCCACACAGTTTTCCAGAGTGGCTGCACCAGTTCACATTCCCACCAACAGTGCAAGAGGGTTCCCCTTTCTCCACATCCTCTCCAACAATTGTTGTTTCCTGTCTTGTTAATTTTCCCCATTCTCACTGGTGTGAGGTGGTATCTTATTGTGGTTTTGATTTGTATTTCCCTGATGGCAAGTGATGCAGAGCATTTTCTCATGTGTTTGTTGACCATGTCTGTGTCTTCCGCTGTGAGATCTCTGTTCACCTCTTTTGCCCATTTCATGATTGGATTGTTTGTTTCTTTGCTGTTGAGTTTAGTAAGTTCTTTATAGATCTTGGATACTAGCCCTTTATCTGATAGGTCATTTGCAGATATCTTCTCCCATTAGGTTGTCTTTTAATTTTGTTGACTGTTTCTTTTGCTGTGCAGAAGCTTTTTATCTTGATGAAGTCCCAATAGGTCATTTTTGCTTTTGTTTCCCTTGCCTTCAGAGATGTATCTTGCAAGAAGTTGTTGTGGTCAAGTTCAGAAAGGGTGTTTCCTCTGTTCTCCTTTAGGATTTTGATGGATTCTTGTCTCCCATTTAGATCTTTCATCCGTTTTGAGTTTTTCTTCGTGTATGATGTAAGAGAATGGTCTAGTTTCACTCTTCTGCACATGGCTGTCCAAATTTCCCAGCACCATTTATTGAAGAGACTGTCCTTTTTCCAGTGGATAGTCTTTCCTGCTTTGTCAAATATTAGTTGACCATAGAGTTGAGGGCCCATTTCTGGATTCTCTATTCTGTTCCATTGATTTATGTGTCTGTTTTTGTGCCAGTACCACACTGTCTTGATGATAATAGCTTTGTAGTACAACCTGAAATCTGGCATTGTGATGCCCCTGATTCTGGTTTTCTTTTTTAATACTCCCCTGGCTGTTTAGGGTCTTTTCTGATTCCACACAAACCTTATTTGTTCCAACTCTGTGAAGGAAGTCCATGGTATTTTTATAGGGATTGCATTAAATGTGTAAAAGTTTAATTGGGGTTCCAGAGGACACTGAATGGGACAGAGGACCAGAAAGTGTATTTGAACAAATCATAGCTGAGAACTTTCCTAACTTGGGGAGGGAAACAGGTATTCAGATCCAGAAGATAGAGAGATCCCCACCTAAAATCAGTAAACTGGGAGATCCCTGGGTGGCTCAGTGGTGTGGCGCCTGCCTTTGGCCCAGGGCGTGATCTTGGAGACCCGGAATCGAATCCCACGTCGGGCTCCCGGTTCATGGACCCTGCTTTTCCCTCTGCCTGTGTCTCTGCCTCTCTCTCTCTCTCTCTTTCCCTGTATGTATCTCTTATGAAAGAATGAATAAATAAAATCTTTAAAAAAATAATAAAAATAAAATAAAATCAGTAAAAACCATTCAACACCTCAACATTTAATAGTTAAGCTTGCAAATTCCAAAGATAAAGAGAAAATCCTTAAAGCAGCAAGAGACAAGAGATCCCTAACTTATATGGGGAAAAATATTAGATTAACAGTATACCTCTCCACAGAGACCTGGCAAAACGTAAAGGACTGGCAGGATATATTCAGGGTCCTAAATGAGAAGAACATGCAGCCAAGAATACTTTATCCAGCAAGGCTCTCATTCAGAATAGAAGGAGAGAGAAAGATCTTCCAAGATTGGCAGAAACTAAAAGAGTATGTGATCACCAAACCAGTTCTGCCAGAACTATTAAGGGGGACTCTGTGAAAGAAAGAGGAAGTCCAAAGAAATAATCCACAAAAAAAGGGACTGAATAGGTATTATGATGACACTAAATTCATATCTTTTAATAGTAACTCTGAACGTGAATTGGCTTAATGACCCCATCAAAAGACGCACAGTTTCAGACTGGATAAAAAGCAAGACCATCTATTTGCTGTCTACAAGAGACTCATTTTAGACATAAGGACACCTACAGCCTGAAAATAAAAGGTTGAAGAACCATTTACCATTCGAATGGTCCTCAAAAGAAAGCTGAGGTAACAATCCTCATATTAGATAAATTAAATTTTATCCCAAAGTCTGTAGTAAGAGATGAAGAGGGACACTATATAATACTTAAAGGATCTATCCAACAAGAAAACCTAAGAATCATAAATATTTATGGCCCTAATGTGGGAGCTGCCAAGTATATCAATCAATTATTAACCAAAGTTAAGAGATACTTAGATAATAACACATTTATACTGGGAGACTTCAACATGGCACTTTCTGTAAATGACAGATCTTCTAAGCACAACATCTCCAAAGAAACAAGAGCTTTAAATGATACACTGGAGCAGATGGATTTCACAGATATTTACAGAACTTTACATCCAAATGCAACTGAATACACATTCTTCTCAAGTGCACATGGAACTTTCTCCTTCATAGACCACATACTGGGTCACAAATCAGGTCTTAACTGATACCAGAAGATTGGGATTGTCCTCTGCATATTTTCAGGCCATAATGCTTTGAAACTAGAAATAAATCACAAGAAGTTTGGAAGGAATTCCAACACGTGGAGGTTAAGGACCATCCTGCTAAAAGATGAAAGGGTCAACCAGGAAATTAGAGAAGAATTAAAAAGATTCATGGAAACTAGTGAGAATGAATATACAGCCTTTCAAAATCTTTGGGATACAGCAAAAGCAGTCCAGAAAGGGAAATACATCGCAATACAGCATCCCTCAAAATACTGGAAAAAACTCAAGTACACAAGCTAACCTTGTGTCTAAAGGAACTGGAGAAAGAACAGCAAATAAAACCTACATCAACAGAAGAATAGAGTTAATAAAGATTCGAGCAGAACTCAATGAAATAGAGACCAGACAGATCAACAAAACCAGGAGTTGGTTCTTTGAAAGAATTAATGAGATAGATAAACCATTTGCCAGCCTTTTTAAAAACAAAAGAGAAAAGACTCAAATTAATAAAATCTCAAATGAAAAAGGAGAGATCACCACCAATACCAACGAAATACAATTTTAAAAACATATTATGAACAGCTATATGACAATAAATTAGGCAATCTAGAAGAAATGAAGGCATTTCTGGAAAACCACAAACTACCAAAATTGGAACAGGAAGAAATAGAAAACCTGAACAGGCCAATAACCAGGGAGGAAATTGAAGCAGTCATCAAAAACCTCCCAAGACACAAAAGTCCAGGGCCAGAAGGCTTCCCAGGGGAATTCTATCAAACATTTAGAGAAGAAACCACCTATTCTACTAAAGCTGTTCTGAAAGATAGAAAGAGATGGAATATTTCCAAACTCATTCTATGAGGCCAACATCACCTTAATTCCAGAACCAGACAAAGACCCATACCTAAAGGAGAATTATAGACCAATATTCCTGATGAACACAGATGCAAAAATTCTCAAAAAGATACTAGCCAATAAGATCCAACAATACATTAAGAAGATTATTCACCATGACCAAGTGGTATTTATCACCAGGATGCAAGGCTGGTTCAACACTCGTAAAGCAATCAACATGATAGATCATATCAGCAAGACAAAAAACAAGAACCATATGATCCTCTCAATAGATGCAGAGAAATCATTTTACAAAATACAGCATCCACTCCTGATCAAAACTCTTCAGAGTGTGGGGATAGAGGGAACATTCCTCAGCATCTTAAAAGCCATTTACAAAAAGGCCACAGCAAATATCATTCTCAATGGGGAAACACTGGGAGCCTTTCCCCTAAGATCAGGAACACGACAGGGATGTCCACTCTCACCACTATTCAACGTAGTACTAGAAGTCCTAGCCTCAGCAATCAGGCAACAAAAAGAAATAAAAGGCATTCAAATTGGCAAAGAAGCAGTCGAACTCTCCCTCTTTGCAGATGACATGATATGGTACATAGAAAACCCAAAAGACTCCACCCCAATATTGCTAGAACTCATACAGCAATTTGGCAGTGTGGCAGGATACAAAATCAATGCCCAGAAATCAGTGGCATTTCTATACACTAACAATGAGACTGAAGAAAGAGAAATTAAGGAGTCAACCCCATTTACAATTGTACCCTAAAGCATAAGATACCTAGGAATAAAGCTAATCAAAGAGGTAAAGGATCTCTACCCTAAAAACTACAGAACACTTCTGAAAGAAATTGAGGAAGACACAAATAGATGGGAAAAAATTCCATGCTCATGGATTGGAAGAATTAATAGTGTGAAAATGTCATTGCTACTCAGGGCAAATTACACATTTAATATACCAAGTTTAATAAATCTGCATGTACTAGCTTGGTGTGCCTTCTGCAGTGTCTCTTGTCTGATTCTCTGAGGGGTAATGACTGGAAGCCCTACCTTGTCTCTGAGCTTATCAGTAAAAAGGTTCTACTTGCTTTCAGTTCCTTTGCTTAAAGATTTCAATCATTTCTAAATTCAGTCTATAATGATAGCAATAGTTCCAGAATGCAAATGGACAAGTGTTTTCAAAGTGTTAAGCAATCATCACCTTCTAGAAAAATCCTTGTGCCCTTCAGTGACTATGGTTACAATCCCAGTAATGCCTTTACAAGTTGGTCTCTGTTAATACCTCTATGAGCAGCAAACTCGTTTTTCAAAAAGAACAGTTTAAGACACTTAGCCCAAACCCTTAAAATAAAACAGTTTCTCCAGGAAAGTGGAACAACTGTGGTGGACAGAGATCAAGATTTTCTTTAAGGGGCACCTGGGTGGCTCAGTAGTTAAGTGTCTCCCTTTTGCTCAGTTCGTGATCATGGGGTCCTGGGATCTATTCCTGCATCAGACTCTTTCTCTGCCTATGTCTATGCCTCTCTCTGTGTGTCTCACATGAATAAATAAATCTTAAAAAAAAAAGAAAAATGAAAAAAAAAGATTTTCTTTAAGAAAATGTTCTTAAGAATTATCATTTTTATTTGTATTTTTGTTATAGCATTAATGTTTTACCTCAGAACTACCGCAAATGTTATTTTCTTCAATCTCTTCTAAATGTAAATCAGTAGAATTTATTGATATTGTTAGTTCAATTTTCAAAGATTAATATTATTTTCATTGGTTACTTGAAAAATCATAGTATTAAAATTTATTTTCAAAATGTTACTCCAATTTTACAATCATAAAACTTATCATTAGTAATAAATGTAACAGCACAAGCCTATAAGCATATGTCATTCCCAGCAAAAGTTTATTATGTGAGGTCCGGAGACACCCTCTGTTTTCAATGTTAAATCAGTTTTTCTCGATACTCTCCTTGTAAACCATAGCACATTGTCTCTTAAAGCATTAGGCATAGTCTGCCTTGAATTGTGTTTATATACATATATCTTTCTACCATGTTAAATTTTGTCCTCCTTCAAAACATTATTTATTTTTAGAGTTCTGCTAAAAAAGTATACAGTAAAGGACAATAGTAGTATGTAAAAAGAATGGATTAAGCCAAGTTTGTATTTCTGTACCCAATAGCCCTGAATGAGTAACTTCAAACAACTTGTATCAAGTGTGAAACTGACCATTGACTATTAACAACTGATACTGTGTTACACTGCAAACCTCTTAGACAAAATCATTGCTACATGCATCTTTATTTGAAAGGGAGTATATTAGACATTTACAGATACTACTATTCTAAAGCTTGATCCTATTGCACATCGTTCTATAATAGCACCATGTTATGTTCATACTTTCTTGCTCTATTCTAAAATACCTGCCTTTCCTAGTTCTCTACTATGACACAAGAATATCTTCTGCTGTTTGCCATGTGACTGTAACTTGATAACAGAATAACTCTAAATACTCATCATCTAATAATGGCTATTGACTAAAATTTTGGGCTACATGAAACAGTGTACATACGGATTTGAAAATCCTGAAATGTCTGTGTAACCTTTACATGAAATATGATATTTAACTGCCATGTCATGAGTAAAAATAGCTATATCAACAGCTATCCATATTTGTGGTCATTTTTTGAAGAATAAGATTTGTCTCTGGATGGTAATTTCGTTCCTTGATCATGGTGATACTAGCATGAATCTGGTACTAATAGGTTTAATCCTTTCAAAGCCAGGGAGCTTGACTGTGCTGCATGCCCAATTTGACACCAGTGAGCTATATCCTAACTCTCCACATAGGAAGATAAAAAGCAAGGTAACATACATGAACCAAAAAAACCTGTTGGGGGAAAAATTGGGGAAAAATATATTACTGCAAGTTTACTGACCAATAGGAGATTTTCACTCATCATTAAAAATGTCCAAAATCAGTTTTTCTCTTAAAGTTTGCCTTAAGAGGGGCACCTGAGTGGCTCAGTGGTTGAGTGCATGACTTTGGCTCAGCTCAGGTCACATTCCTGGAGTCTTAGGATCAAGTCCTGCATCAGGCTCCCCGCAAGGAGCCTGCTTCTCCCTCTCCTATGTCTCTGCTTCTCTCTCTCTCTCATAAGTAAATAAATAAAATCTTCAAAAAAAGTATACCTTAAGAGATGTTGAAGTGCTCTTTTTGCTATTCTTCATCTTTGGATGGCATATAGTTTTTCACATTTTTAATTTCACCTATTTATGTCACTGGATCTAAATTATCACTTTTAATTTTTAGTGTGATAAAATAGAAAAAATATTGAAAAGTTACAGAGCACTGATGTAATTTGTCTTATAATTAAAAAGAAAGATCATTCTAATGGTTTTGTTGAATTATAGAGTTAGTGTAATGGTGGATGAATGATATACATTTGGGAAAACACATGGAAGTATAACACAGAGTGATTCCCTAACATAAACTGTGTAATTCAGTTAATAATAATGTATCAATATTATTCATCTATTGTAACAATTTACCACACCAATGCAAGATATTAATAAAAGGGGAAATGGTGAAAGAGAGCAGGTAAGAACTTTGTACTTTCTTCCTTATTTTCCTATAAATCTGGAACTTTTCAAAAGTAAAGTCTACTAATTAAAAAAAATAGATTGCTATAAATGTCCCTTATTCATTTTTTCTTCATCAATTAACATCAAGAGTTTCTTAGGTAATTGGGTCTGCTGTGAAAGACAGCCAAATTTTTGAAGAATTACAGAATTTTCAAGTTAATGATTTCCTTAGTATCAATGATCATTAAACAATAATTGAAAATCAGCATGTTCAATTGTGCTTGTTAAATGGAAAAGCTATATATATGTAAACCTTAATTCAAAGGCCTACATTTACATATATATATATATATATATATATATATATATACTCAAGAAGAATTCAAGAAAAACTCATTATTGTCAGAGAATCTTACCTTAATTAAGAAATTTTAAAGACTTAGGTCCTACCTTAGTGTAAACATATATCCCAACACACTAAATCATGGCAGGTATCTTTTATATTTGAGAACATTAAAATATTTTCTGAATACACACAATTGATCATTTATTTTACATGCAGGAATTCATTTCCTGTATTCATTTGTATTATAGTTATTTTTAAGGCGTAATATTTCTTTTACTCCTTAATAAGATTTCTGGAACAATGTTTCCCAAAATACATTCCAGGGAACACAGACCCCACTAGATTTTATTTGGTTTTATGCAAAAAGAATGTGTTAAAATAAGTTGGTAAAATGAGTTGGAGAATCACTGAATAGTAAAATTCTCTCACAGAGTTTCAATTGCACATTAGCATTTTAAAGACTGTAAGGTATCTTGTACTAAAGAAAGCTCTTTACTAGCTCAGCATTTCCAAACTTGACCATAGGACACTTTTTTCTTCACTACAGAACATTGTTACCATCTCGAGGAGAGTATATTTTCCACAGGAAATAGTAGAGACACATAGTGGTTTTATTTAATCCCTTTGTTTTATAATTTGGGATATTTAGGACTTAGTCAGATAACCCCCAAATCATATAACAAGCTAGTGACAAAAATGAAATAACAAATAAAATCCGATTATTTCCAACCTACCTCATTTTCTGTTCTCACAGTGTTTTCCATTTTTGAAATGAATATGCTACCCCCAATGGGAATAATTTGAAGGATATCTACAATGTTGTCATATTTTCTTTTAAAGATAATTTATGTATGTGTGTAAATTTATTCACATGTTAAATTATATGTGTGTAATGTACTTGAATATTTTGTTCATTTATTTATAGTTAAACAAGAATTGAGAAAGAGCAATGGCATGTACAAAAATTCACCTGTGGGAGGGGGCATTTTAAACACACTAAGGTCAGCTGCTATGTAACAGGGAAATACATAGCTTTATAGAGTATGGAAATAGCTTGTCTAGAGTGTGCTGGACTACGTCATTAAAATATTGAGGACAAAGCTCAAGTTGACATGAATGATTCATTCATTCATTCATTAATATCATTCATTAATATCATGAATGATATTAATTCTATCAACTATAAATTGTAGAGGATAGTAAACAGAATGGGTGTAGAGTGAAGAGGGAGACACCTGGCTAAGAAAGTTATCTTTCTTTTCAGTTTAGCAGCCAAATTCAGCATTATTCAGCAAGTGGTTTCAAATATCAGATAAAATCATGTACCTTGCTGCATTCTCAAATCATTCTTGTATTTGTAATTGTCCTTATTTTCCTGGCAAATATAAGGTAATTCACCTAATTACAGAGGAACGGAAGAGTATTTCCCCAAAAGAGAAAATTTCAGCCTCATCTTCTCACTCTCTTTTGATAGAAAGTATTTTAACAATGCAAAATACATTTTTATGTGAAATATGAAACTGGATTAATATTAAATCATTTTCTTTCTTATGAAACTTGTATTATTTTTACTCATGACTTAAGCATAAACTATTTAAACAAGGAAATCCTGAGTCACTGAAATGCTTGATTGAACATTTAATATCATTTCCTATGAATTATAATTGGACCTATGTTTCTGTCCAAAGAGGAAATCCATTTTTAGCTTGGTCCACAAAGTGTAAGTTATTCCTGTCAGGAAAACACATCCAAAAAGACTCCTATTATCACACTTGTGTGCCTAGAATGCTGAAAGGAATCATCTGGGCCAGAGACATAGACAGAAATGCTAATGCTAATTAAGTGTGGCCCTGAAAAGAAAAAGAATGTCCTTCCTTGCATAATAACCACTGTAGGATATATTTCGTGCACCTCACTGGAGAAAACATCTGTTGTTAGAAAAACCACTAATAAAAAAAATGATGTTAAAATCCGAACATTGATATTCAGTATGTGGCAACCTAAAAGACATCATGCGGTCAAATAGTACTAGATATATTCATTTTCTATTGCTGCATAGAGATTACTATGCTCTTAGTAGCTGAACACACATTTATGATTTCCTAGTTTCTGCATATCAGAACATTGGTTACATGGGTTCTCTATTCAGGGTTTCATCAGACTGAAATCAAGATGTCATCTGGGGTTATGGTCTCACCTGAAGCTTAGAGTTCTCTTCCAAAGTAAGCTCAGAATTGGAACTGGTTATTGGCAGCATTCAGTTCCTATAGTATAGCAATGAGGTCCCTGTTTTCTCACTGTATGTTGGCCAGGAGTGGTTCTCAGCTCTTAGAGATCATCCTCATATGCTAGTGATGTGGCCTTCTGCTGTAGTTTAACATTAAGGTTGGCAGAAAACTCTTTCTTCAGTCCACAACAATGGAGTCTTCATTTATTTATTTTTTTAAGATTTTATTTATCCATGAGAGATACAGAAAAAGAGGCAGAGACACAGGCAGAGGGAGAAGCAGACTCCCCACAGGGAGCCTGATGTGGGACTCGATCCCAGGGCCCCGGGATTGAGCCAAAGGCAAAAGCTCAATCACTGAGTAACCCAGGTGTCCCAACAGTGGAGTCTTTAAAAATGTAAAATGTAACGTAATCATGGGACTGACTCTTCTATCATGTTTGCTATATGATATAATCACAAGAGCAGGTGTTCCATTATGATCATAAGTTTCATCCAGCCTCATGGGAAAAAGATTGTACAGCGTGAGTACATCAGGGTAATGGGATCATCTTAGAATTCTGCCTACCACATAATAACCTTCCATTTTACAATGGGCTGGAATAAAAAAAGGCTGAGAACATGGATATGGTTCACTAAAATCTATAAATTTCAACATAAGTAGGAAAAAAAATACTGTTACCCAAATGCAAATAATGAAAAATGTGTCTTTAAAGTTTACTTCATCTCTCATCAAAGACTTAACATTTCTCTCTGCAGATGTCTTTTCCTTTTATAAAATGTGTATTTATTACCTTAAAATTTTAGAGTATAATGAGCTTCTTAAACATTCAAAAATGGGTACTGGTATTCAAATTAAAAGTCTTCTTTATATAATTTTGAATATTATTTGTAAATTGCAGGATTCCATATTGTTTATTCAGCATATCCTAAGCAATAATTTTGTTTTCCTAAAATCTGACCAAGATAGCTTTTGTGTTTATCAACCTAACTAAACTTAAGCAAGTTTCTTCCTGAGTATAGGCTCCTGATCCCTCTTTTCTTAGAGCATTTACTTTAGAAAACTTGCAATTATAAATTATTTCTTTGTCCCTTTGAGATATAACCCTCTATAACACAGAAAATGCATTTCTTAAGAAGTGGGAGCCATCCTTTGAAATGTAATCATCAAAGGATCTAGCACTCATATTTCCCAGTTTCTGTAGGAGGGAAGGAGCCCAATTTCAATTAAAGACAATCAACAAACACAGATGCTCTAATCACATTCACTAAACTCCTTCCTAATATCTTTCGGCACTTTTCCATTAATTTACCCAATGTTTAAAAATTCTCTGATTGTTTTCTTTCAGCAGAATTGAGTTCAATCTCTCCTCTCATTACAGTAGTCTTGACTCTTATTGCAACAAGATTGAATAAAGTCTTCCTTGCACTTCCTTGTTGCACTTTTAAAAAGTGTCCAGTGCAACAACATGGATAGGGCTTGAGAGTATAATGTTAAGCAAAATAAGTCAGTCAGAGAAAGACAAATACCATATGATCTGACTCATGTAGAATTTAAGAAAAAACAAATGAACAAAGGGGAGAAAGAGAGAGACAAACACACCAAGAAACAGACTCTTACCTATAGAGAACAAACTGCTGGTTACGGTAGGGGAAGTGGCTGGGAGGATGGGTGGAATAGGGGATGTGGATTAGAGTACACTTATTGTGATGAAAGTAGTAATAGTACTAATATAAAAAAATAAAAATTTAAAATTTTTGACAAGTCTCAAAATAAGTAACCATGAAAATTATTGTTACTATGCAAGATAGGCCCCAAATGACTATTCTATTTGGATTTTTTAATACCCAGGAAAGACACATAACACATATATGGAGGACCCTGTAAAACAAGTTACCTCAGTAATGATTCTTTGTATGTGGTAGTGCTGTATAGTGCATCCTTATCTATACAATCTACACTCACATGAATGATTACAAAGCATTATCTCCAAAGTTGTCTATTCTCATGTTAGGCAATGAGCCAAAAGTCTTATGGTCTTACAGACTATGTAGCAAAAAATTTTGGATTAATGGGAAAGTTACAATCGTTGACTAAGATTTACATCATCTTTCATGATAAGGTCAAAACATCATGCTGTAGGTTTCTTTTGTAACCTTGCTTTTTTTCTTCTTACAAATTCTAGTATGCTATAGCTTGTACACTTAATTTTTACTGATTAAAAGGATGTCAATGTATTTAGGCTAATGTTGTTAGATGGGCAAGATAAAGTGCAGGGAGATTGTTTTTGAAACATGAAAGCTTTATTACTTTCAGGTTTGCTCAAATTTAGCCATATTGAAGTTTAGGATTAGATAAGTCTTTGTTCTGAGGGGCTTTCTTATGTATCGCAGGATGATTAGTAGCATCCTTAGTCTTTACTCACTGGGTAATAGTAGCACACACACTCCCAGTTGTCACAACTGGAGACATCTTCAGACATTAGCAAGGGTCTTTCAGTACATTAGGGGAAGGAAGACAAAAACCACTCCTTGGCTGAGAACCACTGCTTGTTAGATTAGCAACTAAAAACATTGCTGTCAACCTAATATATTTGGAACTCATTAAACCTTTGAAACATAAACCAACTAATTCTTTTCCTTACATTGGGAATTGTAACAAAAGCAGGAAATCTTTATTTGATATTTATTCACCCATTGATCTCTAGGCATGCCTGGTTTAAGATGAGAACATATGAACTATTACAAAAAGAAACCTGACACTGCTATTTGTTGGGTCTCTCTTGGGTATGCAGCTCTAAGAATAATGAAATGATAAGTTAAACTTTCTGACTATATCTATACAGGGAAAGCCAGACAACACTATCCAGATAAAGGAAACAAGTTTAGAATTTAGAAATTGAAAGGAAATGAAATTGATGTAGGCTCTCAATTTAGTTACCTTTTCCATGAACCTCAAAGCCAACAGTGTAAAGTAAATTCCACCAGGGGGCAATGGTGCCTTATTACGGTACCTAGAAGAAGGCAAGGTATTCTCTGAAGAGATATATCCAAGCTAAAGTAATAATATGGTGGTGCTTCACTTACACTACATAAAAAAGGCATTTGTTGAATAATATATTTCATCATCCTTCAAAACTCAGGCCAAATATCAACTCTTCCAGGAGGTATTCTATAATCTAAGATTTGGATCTGCATGGCCACTTCTATACTATGATAAAACTCTGCATTCTTCTGTCACACATTTATAATAAAGGTTTTTTAAATGCTTATTTGTAAAGACTTATTTGTCACTGCCTTTTATTACATTGGAAACACATTTAAGAGCTAGGATTGTGGCCTATTTGACTTTATATTCCTAGGAACATAGACTGATACTTGAGTGCAGTCACTTTTTAGGGAATAAACACGTTAATAAATTAAATAAAACATTTCATCAAAGTAGCATTGCTTATCAAAACAATAAACTATACAGAATATAGAGAAGCTGAAATATAAAATTCATTAGGAAACAATCTAATAAAGTTATAAAATTCTGCTGTACTTGATAGACTGGTGTGTACTTGTTTATTCTAAAGTGAGGCTTAAAATTCCTTTTCCCTGACAACCACCTCTCAATTTTCCCTTTTCTGGGATCCATAAAATTGAAATCAAAGGACAAAAAGCATCTGTTCTTTCTTTTGTTTTTTTAGCTAAGCCTCCAAAGTTTCATTTCCCAAACAGAAAGTATTATCTGAGTATATCTATCCTTAATACGTTATATACCACTCTTTCACTGCGTTACTTTTACTAGCAATGAATCAAGCTCTGTAAAGCAGTAGCTATAAAGTTTATTTAAAGTGCAGGTGTTTTTTTTTTTTTCTGATGAAAAAAAGGCCCTTTGAAAGTTAAATGTTCATAGTAAAGAAGAAGAAGGAGGAGGAGAAGAAGAAGAAGAAGAAGAAGAAGAAGAAGAAGAAGAAGAAGAAGAAGAAGAAGCAGCAGCAGCTTTGTGATTTAGGTGATTCAGCAGGTAAGTGATTCAGTGATGTTACTAACAGAAACATTTGTTTATAACTTGGTCCAGGTATTTGTATTGATGTAGAGCTCAGTCAGAGAACTTAAAAAGTTGAGACATGGAGTCATAATTTATTAAAACCATCATGTGCCAGGAAATGTGATGGATAAATCTACTCTCCAAATGCATGTGAATTATATGCAACCTTTTTCTAGTAGACAGACTTCTGTTGAATCCACATGAATGCTCCTTATGTATATTTAATAGAAGCAGGTTGCCTCACACAGATATTCTCCGAACAGAGATAAAATGAATAGAGCAATAACAATGAAAGATAGCTGTCCCACAGAGTTGACTACAAAGAGATATAATAATAATAAGAGAACAGAATACAATGAGGGAATCTAATCAAGGCAGAGGCAATAAAAGGATAAGTTTAAAAAGTTGGACAGATATTTAAGATAAAATGAAGAATGACTTCTGACATGCTGATACAGGAAAACTAGAAACATATATTTCTTTATGGTACAAGATATTCACTAGCAAATTTTTGCCAGAGTCCAAAAGTGTTAGCTCCAGAATGAGTAAACTAGAATGTTATTTCTTCAAACACTGGGAGACCCAGGAAGAGATCTATTATAGCACTAGAGTAAAAAGATAAATATTGGTAAGAAACATATCCATCAGAGGTTCAAAAGAAACTCAGTTATGTAGTACAATAAAATTTACATTTCTTTTTTTTTTTTAAGATTTTTTATTTATTTATTCATAGAGACACAGCTAGAGAGAGAGGCAGAGACACAGGCAGAGGGAGCAGCAGGCACCATGCAGGGAGCCCGATGTGGGACTCGATCCCGGGTCTCCAGGATCACGCCCTGGGCTGCAGGTGGCGCTAAACCTCTGCGCCACCGGGGCTGCCCTAAAATTTACATTTCATCTAAAAATTACCTTTGCAGTAATATTAAGAAGTTTTTCTAGGGAGAAAGGAGAAGATTATTGAAATATTAAGGATGGGGTTTTATTTTTAGAGTAAAAGTCTAACAAGGAGATCTCTCATAAATCCCTCGGATGGAATAGCAAGTATGGCCTGCAGGCATTCAACTTTTTCTAGGAGTGTTATTGCCAATATCATCATATGTAAAACATATCAGAGGATGTATCAGAAGTGATTACCATTCATTTGCACATTTTATATTTACCTCGCTCTCATAAAACTACTTTGAAGCCATTTCTTTCTAGTGGGCAGGGAATGAAACACCTCCAATGTTCAGGAGATAGTACAATGTCCTATTGAGGACTGATCAATAATCTCAGGGTTCTCAAGTAGTCTTAACGATTCAGAAAAGACACTCTGGTGTTAGTCCAGCCTGGACACAACTGCGATACTCAGCTCCAAAATCAAGTACTTTTGGCAAGGTTGGTTGTGTAAGAGCTCAGGGGTCTTTGCATAGTTGGACCCCCAATCTATTGGCAAGCTTCCCTCACCGTACCTCATAGATATTCTCATTTCCAGGACATCCACTTCCATGGCATGAGGACAAATTCTGAAAACACTAAAAACTTGATTTTCCTTGGTAAACACCTACCCAAAACAAAACAAACAAGAAATGTGGCAACTTTCATTTGAGTATCTGACCATTTCTATTTGGAGGTCCTAAAATTTTAAATGAGACAAAACAATAACTGTTAGTGACTTACCAAGCTTAGGCAGACTCAAAACACAAAGCCTGACTACCTTCCAAGAATGAAGAAAATAAGATTCCTCTGATTCTTTCTATAAAAATAATAAGATCAAAACTCAATTCTGTAATGCTGTATTTTATCCTACCACGAAGTCTATCTGTGATTGAATCTGAAACACAAAATATTATAAACTTGAGCTTTTAAAAAGACATTTATTTATTACCTGAAACTTTTAGATATTTATGTATACATGTCAAAATCTAACACTATGATATTTGTTAGATTCATTCTTTTGCATTGGCAGAATTTGGGAATGAGGAGAGACCTTATAAGCAATAATTCATGGAAGATTGATAATAATCTAGGTAGACTCTAATTAACTTCACACAATCTAATTTTTGTGTAGAATCAAGTATTATAATGATATTTCTGTAACAGCTAAATCTTGAAATGACATAAACATCCAAACTTTAGTGAAAAACTAGATATGTTATTAGTAAACCTGTATTTTAAAATATCTACTTATAAAGGATTATGCTAAAATATTTAATATGTGGAAAAACAGAATTAGAAAGTCTGTATGCTTTAGTGTATTTCATAGATACATGAGTGCTAGCTAGGGCACTCAATAAATACTTAGCTAATACAAGTGCCTCCATTACAGTAGTCCTACCCTGTCTTCTAGCTCACCGTTAGTTATTTAAAGGGCCAAAAATTAAAATATGATGACAACGTTTATTATTAAATGGCAATCATGATTCAATTAAAAACACTCCACTGCTAGAAAGAAAACTGATGACAATCACATCTGGTGCATTATAGATAACAAATAAAAAGCTATTAATTATTTTGAATAAATGAATGTTCAATTTTGGTATACAATTTTATGTCACATTATGCTTTTAATCTATTATTTTACTTTGAAGTATGATCAATAAATGAAGCTGCTATTATAAGGATGGCCAAAAACCAGAGCAGACCTTTTTATATTATCTTTTGGCCTATAAAATAATTTTAGTGATTAATAAGAAAGGCTACAAATATTGAATAAATGTTCACGGCCAATAAAATGATGCATACTCTGAAAGGATACAAGGAGAATGAAATTTATTCATACTCTTTAAAAGTTTTTTTTTTTTTTTAAGATTTTATTTATTTATTCATGAGAGACACACACAGAGAGAGAGACAGAGGCAGAGAGAGAAGCAAGCTCCATGCAGGAAGCCCAATGTGGGACTCGATCTCGGGCCCCCAGGACCATGCCCTGGGCTGAAGGCACATGCTCAACCGTTGAGCCACTCAGGCGTCCCAACACTTAAAAAGTTATTTAATGTTTACATATTTTAATCTACCTTTTGCCAATCTTTTACCAGAACTGAGCTCAAGAAACAAAATTAAACAAAATTTTCATATATGACCTAATGACAGAAGAAGGCAGATACATGCAAGGAAAAAAGAAATTACATAGTTACATCTGGACTGTCTTAAATAGAGAAGGGAGGGTTTCCTTCTCTGCATTCAAATACATTCCATTACAGGTATGTGTCTTAAAAATACAGAAAAAGAACACACTAGTAAAAATTTAAGCATATAAAACTAGATAGTAGAAAATGTTATAGAGTGTGCCTATGTTTTTCAAAATAAACAACTTGTCATAACTGAAGAAAAACAGACTTGCTCCAAAAAAAGCAGATGCAAAAACATATGGAGAGTGGGAAAAAAATACTGATAGGTCAGAGTAACACAAATTATTTTAATAGAATGTATTTTTTTTTATTCTCAGTTTGGATTATGAAAGCAAAATACAATTTTCCTAGACTTTGAGGAAAACTAACTAACTCTATGGTTATATGCACAGATTACAACTGGACAGACACATTAAAAGAGAGTTTAGGGACCAACCTACTTTACAAATTTAATGCTATCATTCTTCAAGGAGCTAGAGGCCCAGGATTAATGTGGGTGTAGAAGTCAACAAACTGAAGGCTGCTACAGAATAGTCATACAGAGGCACTTGAGAAATCCTGGGTGGAAGTTTAAAATAGAGCTGAAAGGGGGACTTAATAAAGAAAGGAGGGAGGAGGTGCTTAGCTGGCTCAGTCAGTAAAGTCTGTGACTCTTGATATCACGGTCATGAGTTCAAGCTTTATGCTGGGCATAGAGTTTACTAAAAAAAATAAATAAATAAATAAAAAAGAAGAAGAAGAGAGAAGGGAGATGGTTTTAAGAGGAATATAGAATCAACCATTGATGTTTAAGATTATGTGTATTACTCCATTCTTATTACAGACTGACCCAATGTAATCAAATTAGAAAAGCGAGTTGCTCTGTATCCTGTACTGTCAATAGGTATTCTCTGAATGGCTGTTCTCTAATAAAGCTTCTGAGTTAACATCTGTACTGGCTGACAAGGAAAGTTGAAAGTACCTGGAACGAGAGAGAGAGAGAGAGAGAGAGAGAGATGATCAACAATTATCACTAAGATTAACATACCCTTCATATTTCACTTCCCCTTTCACAAAGTCAGTATGTTCTCCCATTAAAAACTAAAATGGTTAGAGAATATAGATTAAGTGAGGTAAATCAAGAGTGAGTGAAATAAAATGTAATTCAATATTTAGATCAGCATATTTTTTAATCATATTTCATGACAGTGTGAAACCAGATATACAAACTTTCATACATGGCAAACTAAAGGCCAAGATCTGCAAAAAATTTCATGCAGAATGTAGGTTATTATTTTTTTCTTAATGGCAAATCCTTAAAGAGAAGAAATAATATTAGACTTAGAGTCTAAGAAATATATTTCTTGTGCATATTTTATAATTCTTGATCACATCTGCTTGCTACCTGTAACATTACAGCTAAGGAACATTAAGTTTTGCTACATATGCAATCAAACTTAGTGAATAGAAGATGATTAAAATGTTAGCATGATCTAAAAGTAATCTGGAAAATAAATTTAACTTCAAACTCCCACAAAAGAAGATATATTCCAAAACAAAACATTAACAGTTTAGATTATTTTTGTTTATTGTTTGATTTTTAAAAGATTCTATTTGTTTGTTTGTTTGTTTATTTATTTTAGAGAGTGAGAGGCAGCATGAGCAAGGAGAGAGGCAGAGGCAGAGGGAAAGAGAATCCCAAGCAGACTGCGCACAGAGCACAGAGCCTAAAGTGGAGTCGATCTCATGATTGAGAGATCGTGACTAGGCCAAAATCAAGAGTTGGAGTCTTAATTGACAGAGCAACACACATGCCCCAAGATTGTTTTTGTTTTAATTATGTAATCCAGGGATGCCTGGGTGGCTTAGTGGTTGAGCGTCTGCCTTTGGCTCAGGTCATGATCCTGGGGTCCTGGGATTGAGTCCTGCATGGAGATCTCTGTGGGGAGCTTGCCTCTCCCTCTGCCCATGTCTCTGCCTCTCTCTCTGTATCTCTTATGAATAAATAAATAAGATCTTTTTTTAAAAAAAAATTGTATAATCCAATAGCTAAGGCATTTGAAATTTAGCCCTAATATCAATGAGCTGATCTCACCATGAATACCTTTTACATGTCTAACCACACAATCAGAAACTATGGTTTGATCCTACTTAACAATTAATATTTCAGTTTAATTGCACAGAATGGACTCATAAGTGCATAGTAACAGATTAATCAGTCAGAATGAGAACACCCAGTACACAAAAATATAGTCCTACTTAAAATTTTCCAGAAAACATTTGATGTGTAATAACTATAAATATACATGCTCTATGCTCAAAGATGCCTTATTTTAAGTAAACAGAAGTACTTCTTCCTATGTTTTTCAGTTAAAAAATCAGAAAGACCTCATGTGAGGTTGAATTATTCCAAATTTTGTTGGAATAAACAACCTGCAAAAGCATCTGTAAATGTGTAGTCACAAGAGAGCCATCTGGCTCCACGTAATTATACCCATCTTTCATCCAATTCTGAATTCTAAATGTAAAAGTAGGTCCAGGAATATCATACAGATTTTTGATATATACTTGGGAACTGTCAGTCTATAAACCAATTAACAGGTTTTATTCATATGGATGTGTTCCTGTCTTCGTTTATATTACACATCCAAATAGGATACAGATTCAGAGATTACTTAATAAGTTGTTAGTATGAATTATTTCTGGTGAAGTATTTCAGAGTGAAATGAAACAAATCAAGACACAATAAGATGTAAGAGAAAAGATAGGGGCTATCTGACTGTCATTTCTTTTTTTTTTCATATAAGATCTTTGAATCAAGTTGTTAGATGCCTATGGATATAGGAACAAATATTTGTGATCAATTATTGTATATGATCTATGACTTTGGAAAGTTCACTGTGAGGGATTGGATTTGTTGTTGGCATGTTATGGCCAAACATTAATTTATTAGTTTATATTTTCTCTAGATTATCTTTCTTCAGAATAATGAGTTTCTGAAGTAGAACAAAAACAACTAATGAAAATGTAACCCTAGATGGTAGCAGTACAGGCATACATATTTTATTGTATGGATTACATATTGTATCCTTATCTGAGTGTCATCAATTGTTTTATCTTATACCTAGGTTTGTTACACTGTAAATCCTTTGTTTTCATAGGTTACATTTAGTATCATCAATTCTAGACTGATGTTTTGTTCATGTGGTATTAATTATTCAGCCTGCTTATATTATGGCAATTCATGGGTGCCTTAAACAACTCCTTCCTTATGGCAAATATAGGACAAATTATCATAACCTTTGTTTCATACAATACAAAATTAAGTTAGAATATGACTCTAGTAACTTGGTCAGATAGCACTGTTTTCAGAGTTATATCATGATTACTCCACAGTAGAAAATGTATATCAATTCATTTACTATAAATATATGTTTAGGGAATAATTTTAAAAAATGCAAAGATGTATGAATACAAATATCTAGATATGATATCACCTTTTCATAAAGGAAAATATGATATAGATAAATTAAAACTAACTTAAATGTCCAATAAATTCTAAAGCATCAAGTGGATAACAACAAATCAAAATTCTGATTATGATACTGGCATCAAAAACTAAATATGTTGAAAAAATTCACTTCACAAAAGTACGCATGGAATGTTGTGGCTTCTACTTGTATTTTTGAATTATATATAACTCTAAAATATTTTATATTTAATAGTAAATACAATATATAATTTTATGTATTAGGATATAAATGTAAATATTTTATAAAATTATTGATCATGTTTCAGTATATTTTAAGAAGCACAGATGTGTGTGTTATTTTGCATGCATGAACATATGTAGGATATATTATGCGAAAAATGCGGGGGAACAAATAAAAATATTTTTTTAAAAAATGAGTTCCATGAGGCACTTGGGTGGCTCAGTTGGTTAAGTGTTCAACTCTGGATTTCAGCTCAGGGTTGTGAGATTGAGCCCCATATCCGGCTCCACACTCAGCAGGGATTTTGCTTTGAGATTCATTCTCTCTATCCCTCTCCATCTGCCTCTCCTCTCATGCTGTCTCTCTCAAATAAATATTTTTTTTAAAGTAGTGAGTTACAAAAAAAGAAAATACACAAGTCAAAGGCTTTACAAAGAATGTGAATTAACAATTATTTCAGGAATGTCATAAAATGAATTGTTTCGTAAATGATTTTCAACAATGAAACTTTTTCTGCAAAATAGTAGTGAGATTTTTGTTAAACCAAGACTGTAGATTGAGGAGCAGAGTAGATAAAAGACATGAGAAAGGGAAAGGAAAATAGGGAAGAGGGAGAAGTAGAAGCAGATACTGGTGGCAGAAAAAAAAAATATGAATCACACACAATAGTGTGTGATCCACTTTCTCTTCCAAGAAATGAAAAAGTCAATAGTCAATTGAGTGTGCTCCTGTGGGTTATTGGCTGAAGACTTTTCCTCAACCATTAACCTAAAGAAACTGTAAGACACAGCCAAGCCCTTTCTGGGACTGGGAGAAATGAGAAAATCTTTATAAATATAAAGTTATGTTTCTGGAATTTGGTATACTTTATTTTCCAGGGCACCATATCTCATTCATTTTCAAACTCAGACTACTCTTAAAGAGAAAAAGATCACTAACTTTTTGGTTTTTTAAAAGCCTTAGGAATGACAAAGGCTCATCAGAAAACATATCTGTCTATAGGAAATAAGGGCCTTTAGAAAGGAAGAAAAGTGGTGGCCAAGAAGAAGATGGGTAGAACACAAAGTGTCAATGGTTAAGGGGTTAATGGTTGTGCTACGGGACAGAGGGCTGATTCCACATGCAGGTTCAACTGCTTGCTGCTCGAATATCAGTACTTGAGAGGCAAGAGATGGTGGAAAAGGAAAGGTTACTTTATTTAGGAAGTCAGCAACCTGGGGAGGTGATGGGCTAATGCCTCAAAGAGCATCTTCCCCATCCAGGGGAAGCTGGAAGGTTTAAAAGGGGAAAAGGTTTAAAAAATAAAGAAATAAATTAAAATATAAAAGGGGAAAAATTGATAGGGGTGCTACATGAGGAAGAAGGTGCCCAGGTATTTAGTTATATGTGGACATGACCCTGCCTGTGGCAGCTGTTTCTTTAAAAAAATTTAACTTATTTTAATTAATTAATTAATTAATTAATTATCTTATTTATGAGAGACAGAGAGAGAAGCAGACATAGGAAGAGGGAGAAGCAGACTCCTCTCAGGGAGCCCAATAAGAAACTTGATCCCTGGACCTGGAATCATGCCCTGATCTAAAGGCAGACATTCAATGGCTGAGCTGCCCAGGCGTCCTTATTCATCATTACACCTAACACTCAATGCCCATTACCTCATGTGCCCTCCTTAATGTGTGGCAGCTCTTTTTGAATCATGTTAGGCCTTATCTTCTGGGAAAGTTTGGTTCTACACACCTCAAGGCCAGTGGTCTGTAAATCTCAAAGAAAATATGTTAGTTCTGCTACAGACCAAGCAACTTAGTTAGCAAGGAGTGCCTAAGATCGAAGCAAGTTAACCCTTAAGACTGGTTGCATGCTGTTATGATTGGAGGAAGATGGTGGTAAGCAAAGTCCTTGGGTAGCCAGGAAGAAGAACTGTAGCATGCTTAATGGATGGTTGGGCAAATATCATTGGTGAAATACTTATACTAATATCCAAGCATCCTGGTTCAAAGGTGGAAAATATAATTTTAAATATTAATGAAACATTACTCGTCACCTTTGACAAAAAACAGTATAATGGCAACAGATCTGATACCAAAATATAATTACCCATTTAAAATAGCACTTAATTAACCCTCTATTTTCTACTATACTAAATTTAAAATTTATTTATAAAGAAACTTACAGCACTCTATTAGTGGTACAGATAAACTAAATTCCAACTAAATTCCAAACTAAATAAACTAGACAATAATTATTATTTTAAAATATAGTAATTATTAATTTATTTATTCAAAAAATATTAATTAAGCACTTACTATATTCCAAGCACTGATATAAGTACCTAGGATACATTTTAAGGATCACTCTTATTGTAGTGGTTACACTCTGGCAGGAGAAAACAGGCAATAGTCAACACAGTAAAATAAGTAAATTCTTTAGCATGTTAGAAAAATAAAAAGGACAAAAACAAAATTTGTATAAAACAAGATTGATCTAGAGAGCCAGAAATTTAACATGGACCTGCATTTCTAAGTCAATTGGTCAAGGTAGCCTTCTTTATGACAGCAGGTGCAAAATGCTGCAGTTTGTCTTCTAGTCTGAAGGACATAGTCCCTTAGGCTCCTGACCAATGAACCCTAGAAACTTAACAGAAAAGCCAGATCCTTGAGTCTCCTTAGAGTTATTTTCTTAATTTAGGGGTGCATCTTATCAAGACCTCCACTGTACTTGCTGCCTCCTGTTAGTTCTGTCCAAAAAGCTTGATGTCCAAGACAGTGTGGTACTGGCACAGAAACAGACACATAGATCAATGGAACAGAATAGAGAACCCAGAAGTGGACCCTGAACTTTATGGTCAACTAATATTCGATAGAGGAGGAAAGACGATCCATTGGAAGAAAGACAGTCTCTTCAATAAATGGTGCTGGGAAAATTGGACATCCACATGCAGAAGAATGAAACTAGACCACTCTCTTTCACCAGACACAAAGATAAACTCAAAATGGATGAAAGATCTAAATGTGAGACAAGATTCCATCAAAATCCTAGAGCAGAACACAGGCAACACCCTTTTTGAACTCAGCCACAGTAACTTCTTGCAAGATACATCCACGAAGGCAAAAGAAACAAAAGCAAAAATGAACTATTGGGACTTCATCAAGATAAGAAGCTTTTGCACAGCAAAGGAACAGTCAACAAAACTAAAAGACAACCTACAGAATGGGAGAAGATATTTGCAAATGATGTATCAGATAAAGGGCTAGTTTCCAAGATCTATAAAGAACTTATTAAACTCAACACCAAAGAAACAAACAATCCAATCGTGAAATGGGCAAAAGACATGAAGAGAAATCTCACAGAGGAAGACATAGACATGGCCAACAAGCACATGAGAAAATGCTCTGCATCACTTGCCATCAGGGAAATACAAATCAAAACCACAATGAGATACCACCTCACACCAGTGAGAATGGGGAACATTAACAAGGCAGGAAACCACAAATGTTGGAGAGGATGCGGAGAAAAGGGAACCCTCTTACACTGTTGGTGGGAATGTGAACTGGTGCAGCCACTCTGGAAAACTGTGTGGAGTTTCCTCAAAGAGTTAAAAATAGACCTGCCCTACGACCCAGCAATTGCACTGTTGGAGATTTACCCCAAAGATACAGATGCAATGAAACGCCGGGACACCTGCACCCCGATGTTTATAGCAGCAATGGCCACAATAGTCAAACTGTGGAAGGAGCCTCGGTGTCCATCAAAAGATGAATGGATAAAGAAGCTGTGGTCTATGTATACAATGGAATATTACTCAACCATTAGAAACGACAAATACCCACCATTTGCTTCAACGTGGATGGAACTGGAGGGTATTATGCTGAGTGAAGTAAGTCAATCGGAGAAGGACAAACATTATATGTTCTCATTCATTTGGGGAATATAAATAATAGTGAAAGGGAATAGAAGGGAAGGGAGAAGAAATGAGTAGGAAATATCAGAAAGGGAGCCGAACATGAAGACTCCTAACTCTGGGAAACGAACTAGGGGTGGTGGAAGGGGAGGAGGGCGGGGGGGTGGGGGTGAATGGGTGACGGGCACTGAGGGGGGGCACTTGACAGGATGAGCACTGGGTGTTATTCTGTATGTTGGTAAATTGAATACCAATAAAAAATAAATTTATTATAAAAAAAAGCTTGATGTCATCAACAAGGTGTTCTTTGGAATCGTTCACATAATCTGCTTCTCATAAAAAGCAGGAGGCACAACTTACCCAGAGGAAAAAAACAAAATAAATATTTTTACTGCCCCCATACAAGCAAAGCTGTTCTGATCATTTTTTTTTCTAACAGAGATAGAAAAGAATAAAAATTTACCAAATCAGTGCCATATTATGTACATAAACCCATATTAATCTGCTCTAGCCGCAATATCCAGTCCAGTACAGCATCTGCAATCAGGGCTACTATTTATCTGAGTCTGTGAGAGTTTGTATTCATTCTGTAGGATCCATCCAGCTTCTATGGAGGACTGATTAATGAGGTAGAATGGTATATAAAAAAATAAAAGAGATCTTCCACTCTATAGTCTTTATGTTGGTGACTATAACCTCTACCAATCTATCCACAGGAAGCAATATCAGTTTTGATTTACTATTTTGGCTATGAGGCAAGCAGAGTCAGAGATTGTGGTCACTGTAGAGTATAGAATCTGCCATAATAACCAACAACCTAAGATCTAGGTCAGAGGTCTGACCAGATCCAATGGGAGAAAACATAGATGCCACCTCTACATGGGAGAAATATATATCATATGATAAAATCATGATGTGTCATGGGTGATATTTTTCTGATACTATGGAGTGTACAATATTGCATGGTAACTGGAAAAAAAAGAACTGAAGAAACCAGCCCAGAACTGTTAAAGATTTTGCTTTATTTATCCTAAAAAGAGCAAATGCTGCTTGACTTTTTTAAGGCAAAATTTTATATGGAAGGTAGAGGTTGGACTTGAGGAGATAAATGTATTTAGCATTATCCCATCAAAGGGTATTACAAGTAGTCATCCTGGTGAGAGTTGATGATAGCTTTGGTCTAGGATAATGACAGCAGAAGTGAAACTAATTGGATTTGAGAAATACTTGAGTGATTAAATGTGAGTGACTGACCAGAGTAGGTATGGGAAACAAATATCAATGGTAACTCCTAGGTTTCTGGCAGTGTAAAAAGATGAGTGATGCTGCAGGTTTTTGTTTGTTTGTTTTGTTTTGATGAGGAATGAATTTAGATGAGAAAGATCATTAAGTTTCACTTTGCAGATTTCACATTTGAGGTGCCTTGTAATAGTCCACCAGAGGACTGAATAGTCAAGTCTTTGTCTTAGTAGAGAGGTTAAGATTGGAGACTTAAACATGTGAGGAAGCTGGAGGGTTTGAAGCCATAATGAGACTACGCATTTCTTGGCAAGCCTAAGTTGTCTTCCATATTCTAAGCATAAAGGTTGCTAAATGGAATTCTGGAGAAATTTTAAGAATATACAAAAGAGGTTTGTTCCAATTAGTGCTATTTGTATATTTCTAGAAAACTGCTGGTAAAGCATATTTGTTTACGTTTTAAAGAATTCTTTCCCAAAAGTCATATTTTTGGAGGTTTGTCACAAATTTAACTCATTTAATGACAATATTTCCGAAACTCCCAGGGATTCCTCATCAGTTGGGACAAAATTGTGCTCTTCTTAAATAACTTAAGAAGTTATTGGCATTAATAGAGATTTTCTCAACTTCTTAAATTTTATTTTAGACTCTTGCCTGACAATAGGTCATTGTGTCATCAATTAAAATTATTGATATATCTATATAATCAAGATATCAAGATCAACTGAGGAGGAGATGCAACTTTTATATCATATGACTACCTCCACAATCCACAATGGATGGTTTAAATGGATACTTTAAATATTTCTTTAAAGCAAGAAAATAGGATGGTTGAATAGATGTTGGGAAAAGAAGAAACATGCAAGGGAGAAATATATGCATGAGAGAGAAAGAGATAGAAAAATGAAAGAGGTTGGAGGATCTCTCCCTCTCTCATCAGAAAAGTGGATCCACATTTTTGTTCACTTAGAGTAAAGAGATTTGGGGGTGACTGTCAAGTAAACAACGTATCTGAGGTTCTGAGTTATTGCTGGCATTTTCTAAAGCTTAATATTTAATATTTCTAAAGCTTAATGAATAAATAATGTTATAAATTTTGATATGTTTATGAATGATTCTGTGGGGGGGAAAAAAAAACAACTGGGAATCAGGAAGCTTGTTTTTTGGTCCGGCTGAGTCACTGATTGTGTTTGTGGCTGTTAACTATTTGCTGACGATCAGATCCATACAACTAACCATCAAAACAGAATTTACCAGTTACTGCATGATTTGAAATTTGTGTCTGGCTTAATTTGTTTCCTTTATTCTCTCAAATTCTAAGCCAGACTAAGAAGGAAATTTAGAATGGTTTAATGTTTATAAATGTATTACATGATCTCAGCCTCATCTGATAAATGTTGAGGTAGGTAAGAATAAGGACTTTCTTAATCTTGATAAACATTCTTTAGCCAGCACCTAACAGCAGGTAGATGGCACTGCATAATTATGAAATATTGGATGAAACATGATTCTTTTGTGTACTCCCTTCCTTTCTTCTGAACATTTCCCTCTCTCTTCCATCGATTTGATTACGTTTTTCATGTGTTAGGTTCAATGTCTTTCCCATGTCTTCAGGCTATGGCAATGTGTCTGTATAATTATCAGGACTTATCAGGAGTTTTAGCTGCAAAGGGCAGAGAACCAGATTAAACTGTTTCAGGGAAATAAAGGTTGGATTTTCTGTTGTTGTCTTTTTTTTTTTTTTTTTTTCTGCTGATATGACTAAATATTCAGGTCCAGAGATGCCTTACAGCACAGCTGGATCCAATCTTTAAGTAACATTACCAGGACTTGGTATCTCTGTCTCTGTTATGCTCATATCTTTCTTCTGTGGAGGCTGCTCTCCTCTGTAACTCTCTCAGTAATAAGGACCCCAACAGTTCCAGCTTAGTCTCCTCTCATTTTCTTGAATAAAGGAAAAATGAACTTTTCTTTCCTCTAGATTTTAACATCAGCCAAAAACTATGTCTTGTTGGTCTGACTTGGCTCACATATTTGAACTAATCACTGTAACCAAAAAGAATGGAATGTTCTAATAGGCTGATATACTTTACCTATTTATTTCTGATATTGGAAGATGGGTGTGTCTGATTTCAAACTGTTTAAACTGAGAGTACTAAAGGGGGGTGTTTCCCAAAGTAAGATGCTGTTCAAACAGAAATAGACACACTGAGTCAGCAAAAACAAATACATGATCTCCAGTACGGTATAGTTGAGTGCATAGACACCATCCTGTACTCCTGCTATCATATTATAATTGTTTTACTAATATCAAATAGGGCACAAGTTAAACTTGTCAATTATTGTTATCTAAGTATACATCAAAGTGGTTAGAGTATGAATTTATGAATTAAAATTAAGCATTTGCAGTATGAGTGAACAATTAGAGCAAATAATCATATCTCTTTTCCATTTGATATTTCCTCTTAAAATTTAATAATAGTAGCACCCTAACTAGGGTAATTGCATTAATGGTCTAAATTAGTATAATTATTATAATCAATATAATACTAGTTCTTAAACAAAAAAATTGTTGTCTTAGATAAATTGAGACCTATACCTGTATATTCTTAGAATGTACCTGACTCATAATGAGCACCCAATAAATGTTAGGGCTTGCCATTTTTTATTATCAACCAAATAAAGTTATATTGGAAGACCTCAGGAAGACTACAGCTTCATATAATTCTAAAGTTATGTAAGTCTATATTAGTAGTTTGATAACTGATTAATACTAGGATAAATACTTTGAAATGTCGGGGGTTTTGTTTCTGCTTCTAGTGAAATTACTTTCTAATATTGTTTTCAGAGCATTTCTCCAGAGGAAGTAGCATGATGCTTTGCTCTAAATCCATGCAGGATAAATGATCTGGAGTCATTAGAATATGGTATTATGCACAAACAACTAGACAGGAATTCTATTACAGATGATTAGTCAACCGTGAATACAGCACCCAGCAGATGGACAGCTCCAATGTACCACATGAATTATGTGTATTACAGCTGCAGCTCTGGTAAAAACTAAAATGCTCTTGATGAACAGCTGCAGTTTTCTTAGAATTCTAGACAAGGGATACCAGTTAAGTTTTTTATTGACATAGCACATGGCATAGGAAGACCTGATTACCTTGAAGAAAGGTTGTATAAAAAGCTTTTATAGTCGGCTGTGTTCGTTTTATATTTAAGGGGCTTTCCATATTTATAGTTTGAACACCTGCATTGTGTTATCTGATATGTATTTTATGTGCCTGTAACTCAAAATGAACAATGGTAAAATTGTTCAGGCTATTAGCTAATGACAAGAGAATGTGCTTTACATGAGTCTATAAAAAGACAAAAATTAAAATGCTGAGATATTGAGATCTTAAATGGCAAATCGCTCATATTCAATAGCCTAATGAAACCAGCTTGCATATTTACTCTTGATTACAGATATTTCTTATTTCAAAGGTAATTCAAGAACCACCGTTGTCCCTTTCCACTTCAGTAACAAGGCCTCCAATTTCTCTTGTTACTCTGACTACTGAATGAAGAGGGAACTGAAGAATAAGCAAGTTCATAATAGAATTATTAAAATATATCACAGTACTAGGTTTAAAGGTAAATTTCAAGCTAGTATTAAAATGCCTATTTTTAAGAAGATAAAAATGCTTTCACAGTGTACAACTTTACTGCACATGAAACTTATGGGCTTTATTTTTATACGTGGTGCTTTGTTAGTACATCCATTTTCTAAATGTGTTTGTTTGGGTGGCTATTTTATTTATTTTCTTACATAGATCCATCTAAGGAAATATATGGAGTTTCTAATGCATTTATGAAGTTTCTAATGAGTACATTCTTATCTGTAAAATTTGGTTATCTTCATAATGTTTGACAAAGAACATTCTTCCTTATTTCACATAATTTTGAAGTCTGTCACAAAATAAGAAATGACCATCCACATATTTAATTTTATGAAGATAAAGCCATTTTTTTCTGTGGGGAGAATAGAATAAAAGTATTTCCATCAGTATTTCCCTCAGGTTAGTAAAATTACATTTACTATAATAAATCTCATAAATAATATGAAAATGCCTCAAAATTTTAAATAACAAAAAATGTAAAGCAGTATAATTTAAATTTAATTATTTTCATAACTCATATTTTAATGCTTTGCTATTCTGAATTAGTGTTTTATGAAAAAAATAATAAAAATATGTTTTACTAAGTACATATGCTGAATATATATTTATATACATATATATATATATACACACACACACATTATTCACTTGAATGTCTTATATATGTATGTTACAAACATTAACACTTTCCAACAATTTTAGGTGTTGGATGTACAAAGATAAGGAAATGCTATAACACTTCAAGAAATTTATCATTCAAACAAGAAAATAGACAATAATATATAGCACAGAATGAAAACTATTTTACTAAGTGTACGATTAAAACATAGGGGTACAAAGATAAGAGTAATTAATTCTGCCTGGGAATGACAATAGGAATACTTCATCAATGGCTGGTAAAAGAAGCAAGTTTACAACTCTTTCTTTGGAAACCACTTTCATGTCTCATGCATAGAATGTACTAATCCCCTTCATTTTTACCACCACTGAACCCTGGTTATAGCATTATAATTTCATTTGCGATTCTATATTAATAAATTCCTTGTTTACATGTATATCTCCTCAGCTAGTCTATGATTTTTGAATCCAAGAAGTAATTCTTATTCATTGTTACAGTCTCAGGGGATAATGTCGTGCCTGGCATTTATTTATAAGTTCCTCCATACTTCCAAATGATTTAGTTAGCATAAAATGCACACATAACTTAACAAATTTTAAGATTATTAAAGACTCCTTGTTTATACTATCATTCAACTCAAAGATAAATTGAAGTTAACCGGGATCCCTGGGTGGCGCAGCAGTTTAGCACCTGCCTTTGGCCCAGGGCGTATCCTGGAGACCCGGGATCAAATCCCACGTCGGGGTCCCAGTGCATGGAGCCTGCTTCTCCCTCTGCCTATGTCTCTGCCTCTCTCTCTCTCTCTGTGTGACTATCATAAATAAATAAAAAAATTAAAAAAAAACTTAAAAAAAATTGTAGTTAACCCAGAGAGTAGCCTTCCAAAATGTAGAAATACCGTCATACTTCTATAATGAGTTAGTATTTTAACTATGCTTTACAAGTGAGTATTTGTACACACATATGAAAACATATATACTAATAAATAGTTAATCAAAATAATTGCTATTGTAGGACATTGTTCTCATACTTTTAAATATATCTCAGTATTTATTAGGCTACATTTTCATTTTTTGATATCCTATAAACACATAATTATATTTTCAAAATTAATATTTACATTAATGTTTACCCTACTATTATGATATTTTTAATTCCACACAATTTGGTATCATTTTCTTCTTGTTTTAATTAATCAAGTAATGCTAAAATTCTTTTTATATATTAAATGCCATATTTAGTCAGTAGTACCAATTTATATATGTATATATCTATAGCAGTAATTATATATCTGACATACTGATATTGGTCAGAGAATGGACTAAGAATGTACTATCCAATAGGATAGTCACTAGCCACACACAAAGCTGTTTAAATTACATAAAATTGAAATGCATTTCTTAGCCCCATTGCAAATATTCATTAGCTATGGTTATCCTATTGGACAGTGTAGATACAGCGTATTTCCTATTGGTATCCTATTGGACAGTGTAGATACAGCGTATTTCCATCATCACATAAGTTCTATTGGTCAGTGCTGATAGGGACAAGGATTTAGTGTCAGCATATCTATTTATATTTAATTTAAATATTACATTACTTAAGGTAGGTACTTGTCATGGACTCAATGTTTATGTCCCCCAAAATTCACATGTGAAGCCCAACCCCCAATATTTGGAGATGGGGCTTCTGGAAGGTAATTAGGGATAGATGAGTAATAAGAATAAGGGAGTCATGATAGAGTTAGCGCCCTTATAAGAAGAGATACTAAGTAAGCTTTCTCTCTTTCTCAATCACGTGAGGACATGGTGAGAAATCTGCCATTCCCAAGTCAGGAAGAAAGTACTCATTGTAACCCAACCATGCTGACACGATTGATTGTGGGCTTCCAACCTCCAGAAATGTGAGAAAAATAAATGTCTGTTGTTTAAGTCACCCAGTCTTTATTTTGTTATGGCAGCCAAAGTTGGCTAATACTGTACTGAAGAGCAAACTTACCAGGTAATAAAGTAACTTCATGTTAGAAGACAAAGAGGATTTCCAGAGACTATTTTCAGAATTTAGCTCAAGATAAATAAAAAATAGAAGAAATTGTATGTGGGTGTACATATGTGTTTGTATGGTTTTTTGTGTGTGATTTTACTAAGCTCAGATTTAAAAAACAAATGTATTTCTTTGGGAGGAGCATGAGAAATCAGGGAACATGTTCCTTTGAAGCTTATTAGCTTCTGAAGATAATGAAATCTCCTAAGTTATACAAGCCATTCTGATCTTTTCCCTTCATTAATTAACTTGTCAACTCCAAGACCATAAATAGTGGCAGGTTGTCCTGGTAACAGTAACAAATATAATGCAGTCTTTCAAAATGTCATAATGTTTTCGTCCACCTAACAGCAATCACCAACTTGAGAATATGTTAGTCAACTAATATTTTAATACAGCAAATTTGCCAACTAATATTTAATCAAATACTATCTTCTCTCAGGGGTAAATTTTACATTTTCATTAAATTTTAATGCATAGCCTTAGGTTCAAAATATGAACACATATTTTGTCTTGTCTGAACATTTTTCAAAAAAAGAATACATTATGTTTAATAAAACATAATGAAGAACATGAGGAAAAATTAACTTAAATGTAGATGTTATAATGTGCAAAAAGTTAGTACCTTAAAAAGAGGGAGTACTCTAAAGGAGGAAATATTATCTTTCTTCACTTGCCATTAATATGCCCATGTTAATATCTAAGTGGAAAAATACATACGAATTTTAATTATAGGAATTTTGGATATTCCAGTATTCACGTGAGGATTTAACAATGTTCTTCAAGATGGAAAAATAATTAGAAAGAGAACAAAGAGTCCTCATTAGATTTTTATCTTAAAAAATACACAATGGCGTGTGACTACAATTTGGTCTCAGCTAAAACCACTGAACTTCTCTAACTGGAAGATGTTTGCCTATCAGGATAATGCGGGCCTTTCCTGGGGAAAAAGCAGAAGCCAAAAAGAGCATGATGACGAATTCAGGGTTAGTGAGTTGAAGCACTCTTAAATTTACCTAATTTAGCAAAACGCAATTAGCCATAGCCAATTCATCGAAACCCAATTGCCCAATAACCAATTTAATTAACCTACTTGTTATTTTAAATTATTTATAAGATTTCCTGTAACTCATATTAAGTATAAAGTGTACTGTAATTCACATTAATTAACATTGTAATTTAATGGGATACTGAAGGTTTCTGTGAAGTTTTGGTGACCTTACTTTTTTTTTCCCCCTCTAAATATCTGAGTATTGATTCCAAAAAGACAGGAGACCAGAAGAAAGAAAGAGAAACTGTGGTCATATATCCAAATTACCTTATTAATAGTTAATGGTATAATGTTAGTAAATCTACATGTTAATTAAATTTAGCAAATTGGTTTTATCAAAAGATGAAACAGCCATTCAGGCAATTGACTTTTAGAAGATGAATTTTGAGGAAATCGCTTTATAGATTTCCAGCTACTATCTACTTCCAGCTGCTATAATTAATAGCTGGTTGTCAAGTGCCCATAGAGGGCCAAATTCTAGCTTTGTCAGAATAGGAGAGTAGCTTCCTTAGAGTAAATAGTGACTACACAGGGAGGGCAATGACCAGTAGGGGATCAGAGGTGCTTAAAGTTTGCCCTAAAGGGGTAAAAACTTGATGTTTGTAGCAGAAAGTAAATCACAGGATCTTTTCTTACAATTCAACCTTGGTGTATTCTTTGATTCACTGGGAAATTTAGCTACATCTTTTACCTGTACAAAGAGTTAAATTATTTTTTTTCTTTCATAAATACTGCCAAATACCAAAAAGAGCTGCACACACCATTCATCAGTCTTATCAAGGATTCTAAGGAATCTGTGAGTGTTTGTATGGAACAGAAATGAAAGAAGAGAAATGCAGATACCTCCAAGATTAGAATTGTAAATATTTTTCATTCAAATATGAGTTTTTAACAAAACAATTATAATGGCTTATTGATATCATCTGAAAAAACAAAGAGAGGTGAAAATATTATAAGGGATAAAGATAGATTTGAGAACAAATATTCAAGTTGAAAAGTTTTCCCAAAGAAAAAGCCAGAATAAGCCAAACAAATTTTATAATCAACACTAACAAAGAAGAAAATATTCCTGCCATTATGATTTCAGGGCTAAACAACAAGTCTTACATCTAATTCTCAAAAGTATGTGCAGTACACAAAAGCAGAATCCTAATAACTTTAGAATTTTTATCAGTATCATCAAATTCCAGACAATGGTCAAAACAGTATCATCAGTATCTAAAATGTTTAGAGTAGAAAGGGTAATGTCCCAAAGATTCTATACTTAAATAAGCTATTGTCTCTGTGAGCATGCAAAGGAAAAACAATGATGGATATATAAAATTTTGGAAAATATACTACTATTACTTTCAAAATAAAAGATGAAACAGTTAATAATATTCTTTAGTGAACAAATGAATTAGACAAATCAAAAAATCAAAATTAAAATTGGAAATGCATGTGTCTGAGCAAATATGGTGGAAAATGAGAATGTGTCTTTTTTTGTGGCAGCAACAAGTAGAACATTGGGTAAATGTTCTGTGCAGATTATAAGTAAAAGGGTCTTGTTACCATCTATTGAATAAGAGGAGAAAACCAAGGCTTTCCATGGGTGGCATATATTCTGTCACTTAAGTCTAATACCCAAGTATGTCTCTTGGGTCCTTTTAACAAAGGCATAGCTATATGAAGAATGTGTACATAAATTGCACGTACACAACAGTTTGGTAATTGAATTACAGCTCAACCCAACAACTCTCTACAGTAGTACACTTGTTTCTTTGACATCAAAATTAAACTTTAGAACTACAAAAAAAAAAAAAAAAAACAAAAAAAACCAAAGAAACAATCAAATAAACCCCAAAAAGTGTAGAACTGTGTAGAGGATATTGAAGACAAATTTCATGCCTTCTTTGTCCTTGCCTATGAAAGCTACGGGAGACCGCACAGCAGTGTGTCATACAAACAGCCAATATCATATTTGAAGGAATGATGGTGAAATGAAGCACACAGCATATGTTTATACTGATGGTATGATGTGGTTTTTCAGTACCATGATCTAGCTTTTTCAGCACCAAGCACCCAGGTTGTATCCATAGAGTGGCAAGATACTTCATTGAAGAGAGAGTTTATCTCCCATTTTGGAGATACGATTGGCTATCTCTTAGTTTTGCCTGTGAGAAATTGATTCTACACCTTACTCTGAGAGTGAAGGATAATGATAACTTTAAAAGTTTTATAATTTATCCAATAATTAAAGCTTCAATGATAAAGCATTTGCCACTTGAAATTTTATTCTCTGAAGTGAAAGCTAGTTATTTTTAAAGATAGTTATTTATTTATTTATTTATTTATTTATTTTTTATTTTTATTCATTCATTCATTCATTCATTCATTCATGAGACACACAGAGAAAGCGGCAGAGAGAGGAGCAGGCTTCCTGCTGAGAATGCAATGCGGGGGATGTGAGATTCACTCTGGAGATTCGAGGATGACAAAGGCAGACGTTCAACCACTGAGCCACCCAGGCATCCCTGAAAACTAATTATATATAACAAAATATATCAGTTATTCTAGTCTGATTCAGATTGAGCTAACAAAGGCTTTCTTTGGCTTCCATGCAATAGTGAAATAATAGCAAAAAAATGGAAATTCAGCTTTGATTGCATATGAAACCAGGATTCAATAAGAAAACATAAGTATTCTAGGTGGCTCACTCAGTTAAGTGTCCGAATCTTGATTTCAGCTCAGATCATGATCTCAGGATTGTGAGATCAAGCTTAGTGTCAGGCTATGTGTTCAGTGCAGAGTCCACTTGTCCCTCTCCCTCCACTCCTTCCCCTGCTCGTGCATGCATGCTGTCTCTCTCAAACAAATAAGTGGACAAAATCTTTAATAAGGAAAAGAAAACATGAGTGTTCTGTCCCTTCTTAACACAAAGCTTTATTTGTTACATAAAGATAACACATATTTCTGTTTCTGTAATACAGAAAAATATTGAAGTCCTATCTTTGTTCTAGCTAGTAAAGGTTATCACTCCAAAGTACAAATATTAACATGGGATACTGATGCATGCAAAAACACTGTTGGTAGGAGCTGTGACTTTATCAAGTACCACAAATACCAAGTAATTATTTGTTATTTCTTGGAAGATTGTTATTAGCTTTGAGGGGGAAAAACGTTACAATACGACACTCAGAGACATGGGAGTTTAAATTATACATTCCATTTATAGGTTGAGAAAATAAGGAACCTTTACTTTGGGAGATTGTGTCTAAGTATTTTCTTGGTACTACTGAAAATGCCATTCTTTGCTATTGGAATCTTCCCAGTTGTACATTGGAGTGAGGCACAAAATTAAATCCCAGAGTTGTGTATCTTGATCCTAATTTGGAGAATATTGCTACAATATCTTAGTCTTCAACAGATTCAATCTTATATGTATTAAACCCAGTGAGGTAAGGCATTTTGTATTCAAAAGAATATTTCCAAAGAGGAAGTTCGCTGGCGAGTGTTTGATCCTGGATATATCTCTGAATAATTGACTTCAGAAGTGTGCCAAAAAAGAGATCACAGTTTTACTTAGAATTTGGCTTACAAACTCACAGTTTATTGAAATTCAGACTGAAGTCTCCAGAAGAAACTTTGGACTGAATCTTTAAAGAGACAAAATTCAGTTTTGTTTTTTTTTTTAAATGGCTAATATCAGAAGAAAGTTGTCCCACAATAACATTTTATTTCAGTATAAAAGCTCAGGCAAAAGCAGACTGAATGAATAAATAAATAAAACTTTCGATAATGACTGGTAAAACTACCTTTAAAGAAAACATAGCTGCAATTAGTGAGTCTCTTTCTACCATAATTGAGGCACCACTGTTTTTGAGGCTCCATGTCTATAAATTCATGGCTCCTATCCAAAAAAAAAGTGATGATTCAGATTTTAAAAGGTAATCTTATGTGATATCATATGATATCAATTTTGGAGAAGACACTGAACATGAGGTGTCTAACAATGAAGGAGAAAAAAGCCTACAAAACTAAGGAAAGTAGATAACGTCTAGAAAACTATTAGAGTGAGGATGAGATTTGAAAATTTGATTTTTAGGTTTATATCCCAAAACTAGTATCTTAAATGTTATTCTTAAAAATATAAAAAATATTCTAAAAATATAAAGATGGCAAGTAAAGTTAGGATGTTGATTGGAAAATAGAAGTATACAAAAGGTAAAGTAAACATAGAGTACACTATATGTAGAAACAGGTATAACAAATTATATAAAGATAATTATAAATTTAATCGAGAAAGTGAAATAATATTTTTAAATATTAAATTACTAGTAAGTGTAATGATATGTCTAAATACCTAATCATTAATGCCAGTTTAACTTAATGAATTGAGTTGTAGATCATAAAAACACAAAAGGGATGCTAAATTATTTGTCTTATGTAAGGAAAATCAAATGATATAATTTTGTTCCATTCTTTAATAATTTATATATATAACACATAATAAAAAATAAATTTGATTACTTATAGATGGCAATTTTTCAAGTTACCAGTAACTATAAAGAAAATTTAACTTGATTCATATGAAACATTAAAAAAAGGAAATTTTCAGAATGTAAAAAATACAAAACATGGTATTATATTTCAAAATATTTAAATTTGAGCAACTACTTCAATTTAATGAGAGGAAATCTTGGGTTTAAATTGAAACAATAAATTCCAACAATATTCTGTTTACCATTATTTTGTTTAAGCAAGTGAGAATAGTTAAAAATGAAAGATGATAAAACATGCCAAGTGAATTTATTCACAAATTAAATAAGCAATGTTATTTATAAATGAAAAAGAATTTCAGGCAGAAAGCTGCTCTGTATGTTATTGCAAACATACAGACAATTCCATGTATCTTAATGTATAGTGCCATGACCCCAATGCCTTTTCTTAATTTTTCACTGATTTAAGGTTCTCTTGTCCTGGTATCATCTGATTGGTGAACATGTGTTTTTAACCAAAACTCAGTTCAAGAATCACCTTCTTTACAGCTTCTTTCAAATAATGCACTCGACCCTGCCAGACCTTCCAGACTCCACCAAAACTAATTGAGTCCACTCTCTATTCTAATAGCTTTGTTTACATACATTTATTAAAATTCTTGTCACTCTGTACTATATCTATCCTCCAGCTTATCCAAATAGATTATGAGTTCCTTAACGTTAAGATACTTGTGAATTATTCATCTTTGTGACAGGTATAGGCTAGTCATTCACAAAACCTATTTTCTTTACTTCTTGAGCACACAACCAGACAATATTTCTCAGCTTTTCTTATAATTGGTGTACCTCTAAGTTTTAACTGATGGTGCATGGGAACAAGTGACAGACACATTTTCAAGGCCTTATCTATACAACATTTCTCCTTGTCATCCTTTCTCCTGACTTGATGCCTGTGACAATATTGACTTGAATACTACAAGAAAATGGGTTCCCTAAACACCACTGTAAGAAAAGTGCCTCTTGAAGTTTAGAAGCATAGTTTTGGACTTCTCACTACAGTAAAAATTAATATAAACTTCTATTGTATCAACCACTGAGATTTTGTGGTTTATCTCACATTGGCTAACATCACACAATTTGATGCTGTCTTTTTGTGTGTGTGTGTGTCCAAAACCTGGCATTGATGATGCCTTAATAACATTTGCTGAATAAACAAGTAACATGTCCTTAACTATTCTCTGTTCAAAGGAGTAACTTGTGCTTCCTATGAGCAGAAAGCATCTCTTTTCATCCATCCAACATATCCTTTCTTTTGTAATAATCTGAAATGTGATGAATAGTCAATTATTGCACCATTTAGTATCCCATGAATACTTTAGCTTTAATATTTTCATTGAGCCTGGAGAAATAATTGTGCTTAAAAAGTTATGTACTATACAGTAAATTGATTTTCTTAATGAAATGTTTTATTTTTATAAAATTGAAATAATTATTTAATAATATACTCTGAGTTGCATGTCTTTATTAAAAATTAATTCAAATGAAAAATCAAATAAAAAATTCTTCCTGGTGAAGCTAGAATATAAGTTGTTCTTAACATGGAAGACTATTTATTAAGTTTTATAATGCTCACACTTCCTTAAATTATTAGGGAATACATGAAATTTTTGCTGCAGTCAAATTGCTTTTGAAAACACTATAACAATATTGCTTTGGCAATATTACATTGTCAAAGTGTACTAAAATACTTTTTAGCCAATGGCCTATTAAAAAAAATTAATGGTAGGGGCCCCTTAGGTGGCTCAGTTAGATAAGTATCCAACTCATAGTTTTGGCTCAGGTCATGATTTCAAGAGTCATGAAACTGAGCCCCAAATCAGGGCTCCATCCTCAGTGAGGAATACGCTTGAGATTCTCTCCCTTTCCCTCTCCCCTCCCCTGCTCATTCTTGTGTGCTCCCTCTCTCTCCAAAATAAATAAATAAATCTTTAAAAAAAATAATGGTAGTACATATATATATATTTTAGAAACGATATAGATTATTATTTCTATGAAGTATATGCAAATAGAATATACAAAAAATTTGTATTAATTATCCTTGCAATATAGTATCTTTCATCATATTTTCTTTATATTAAAGGACTACATCGGTAATTGTGTATCCCATATATTTTACTTTATTCTATTTTATTTTTTAACATATATTTTAATATCAACTTCCAACTTTGATTAGTTGACTCATACTCCTTGAGATTTGGTTGTCAAGTTAAGGAAGTGGGAATAAATATAAAACAAAGGATCATCAAAAATAGCAGGTTTGCAAAAGAATAGGCAGTAAAAGAAAAACTATGAGAGACATCTGAGGCAGAAGTCATGACTGCATAGGTGAAGAGTCAGGAGGACTGCGATCAAGGCACAGAATAAAGTCTTTAGAAAGGAATAAGAATACTTCACTCATGAGGCTGAAGGGAATGAGATTATTTGTAAATACAGAACTATTTCAGTGCTGAAATAGTAAATAGGTCTTCCATTTTAGTTAAGGAGGAAATCATTTTGTTAGAGACAGGTTTAGAAAAAAGGAGGGGAAATCAGTCAGGAATTTGCTAATACAAAGGCAGAAGGCAAGCCATTTAAATTAAGTTATAAGGGAGAGTGGGCTAGGTCAGGAAAGGACCATGCAGTTGTTAATAGACAAATTCTGAATTAGACCAAAAAGAGATAGCTGGATTCAGACTAATAATGCAACAATATTATTTTTGGGGTAGTATATAAATAAGTATCTACTTATTTAGAAATTTATTGAATTAGCAAAAGAGCCAATGATACTTTTAAAATATATTTCAATTAATTTAAATATTTTCTATTTTGAGGAATAAATGTAAGAATGAATACTTGATCTCCTCATTATCTCCATACAATGATAGAATAGGATCAATTAACCAATTATGTTACCTAATAGGAAATGAACACTGATGTTATTTTAACATTTAAGAGGAAACTGTGAAGTAGGAAGGATATTTACATCCATATACAAAAGAGGCAAAGAAAAGCAAAGGACAGTCATGAATATTACTTGCATGCTAAACCTAGCAGGAGCATTTTAAGCACCATATACATACTAAAAACTGTCTCACAAAAAAAAAGCAAACTGGAAAAATTGAACTGGCATTGTGACAATGATCTTTTAAAAGTTTAGGCAGAATCTAGCTTGGAGAAATTGTATCCCTCAAGGAAGTAAATTTAAGTGAATCACTGCTGAAATTCAGACCAATGACTTAACCTGTGATATGATTCTGTGTTTGCTATGTCTACCAAGAGGCAGAGTCTTTAAACTTTAGTAGTACACTGAAGGAAAACATTACCAGAATATAAAGACAAAATAGAGTTATAGGTAGTGAGGAAATATATAGCATCCTTTTTAAAGAAAATTACTGGATGCTCTGTTCTTGAGAAGAGAGGAAGTTGGTCAGAGAGACAAAATAAATAGGTGGAAAAAACGATGTGGTTGAGATACTTTTAATAGTGTAATAACAGAAATAAGCATAGATTATATATGGCAGATTGTATTGTTTGATGTATTTATTTCCCTTTTCCCATGGAAGGATATATCTTTGGCCCACTGACATCAAGCTTAGCTATGTGACTTGCTTTGGACAATAAAAGTGAATAGAAATGATATGTGAGAGCCATCACAAGGTTCTGCTGTGAAGATGATGTGGGGCAAGGCATCAGCAGGAAGCATGAGCAAGAAATAAATATCTTCTCTTTAAGTCACTGAGATTTGTTACAGCAACATAATTTATCCTATGTGATATTGTGTATTACTTTTTGCTAAACAGCACTGAAAAAGTCTTCATATAACTCTATAGCTCACCTTATGAATGAGAGAACTTCGGAGAAATATTAATCAGTGCATTTGGACAAGTACTCTCTATCAAAATTACGAAGAGCTTCCCAGGGAAGCACTATTTACAGCATGAAAGGAAACAAATGTCGTTGCAATTGAAACTCAGGTATATGGTCCTTAACGGAGGGCAAAGGAGACTGGTATCTTGGAAATTGCATGGTATGACAAGTAACAGCTAAATGGAAATGGACATATAGAATGGGAGGGAGTGGTGAATCTAGGGCTTTCATAAATCTAGTTGTGTTCCTATTTGTGATTCAATTATCAATGGAGCTCATATTTAGGTTGTTTCTTTGTATTGTTTTGGGTTTTTTTTTTTTTTTTGTTTTTTTTGCTCTATATGCCTTTTCAACAACACACAATGTTTAAATACCATAGGTGAGTGGTTCTCAAAGCTAGTTTTCACTTCCGTTTGCCCTGTTTCAGATCTATATAACAAACCACTAAAATATCTCCACATGATATTCCATCGGTACCTTCCCATTTTTCACCAGGGTTAACAGTAATAACATTCTTCATTACCTAGACCAAAAATCTGAAGTTATTCTAGAAGCCTCTCTACTCAATTAATGGTTATTAAGTCCACTTGATTCTATTTCTTTGACCCTCCTTTGATTAGAGTCCCTCTTGCCTATGCTCCTCATTAATTCCCCTGGAATGTTACAATCCTATCTCAGTTTCTTTGTCTTTGGGCTCACTACAAGCAACACCAGTCCTCAATGCTATCATTTTAAGAGCTATAAGAAATGTAAATTTAACCACATAAGTGCCTCTTCTGTTTTGAAACAATTTGGTGATCTTTATTTGCTAAAAAAGAAATATGATAAAACTTTATAGTGCATAATTCCAAGCTTTTCATTATCTTCTCCAGTTTCTTCTCTGAAATAATTTTCTACCACTTTCTTCATACAACCTACACATGAACTCATTAACTTCTTTCATTTGCAAAGTATTCCCTCATCATAAAGCACATCTTATATGAAGATATGTCAGAAATACGGTTAAAGAACAGTCAAATACACTAAAAATGCTATTTAGTCATATTCATTTGATAAAGCATTTCACCTCTCATTTTCAGCAAAACTATCTCAATTATTCATTATTTTCATGCATTGATATATACAATATCTGGACAAAGAAGGTAAGGTAAGTGTTGCTAGTGCCTGACATGATATAAAATCATCTCAATCACAAATAATCAATCTATTCCCATTGCACACATATAGTGTTCATAGAGACACAAAAATGAGTCATTACTTTATAGTGTGTGCACATATAGCTTGTGAAAACGTGTTTTTTGTTTTATTTTTTTAACACAGTGTTTTTAAAGCAGACTCCACTTGTATCTGATTCAGGGAATTAATTTAAAATGAAAATATTTTTAAATGAATCACTCAAGTTGTGCTCAAATGAAAAATTTAGGACAAGTAGTTTATATGTGTGCCTCAAGCTTAAGAAACAGCTCCCTATTCTCATTGTTTGTCACAACAGGGGGTTTCAATGGATGAATGGCTTTGAGATCACATTAAATGCCTTGCAGCTTATCCAGATGCTGGAATAAAAATGTAGAAAACAAATATGCCCTTGTGGAAATCAGCCCTTCATGAATCTAGGTGCAAAGATCCACTTCAGGGTAATAAAAAAATCCAGGACTACTAGACCAAACAATGATGCCTCACTTTTCTTAATCATAATTTCAATCATTCTAAGAGTAGGATAAAGCCAGAATTCAGACAACAGTAAGAGGAAATAAGTGAATGCCTTGATCAGTTTTCAATCTTCCGAATTCTGACATTATATAGTTCTGATAAATGCGATTCTTATTTTTCCACACATATTATCACTGAAAAAAAGTGATTATATTAGCTTTACCTATGATGAAAAATACAAGAAATATTTAAAACTTCCCAAAGTCAGAGCACCTTTTGTTATATATATTTTTTACATTAATAAACTGCACTGTCTCTTTTTAATATGCAAATCTAAATTTATCTAGTTTCCAAGATTTCCTGAATATATTTTTAGGTGAAAATATTTTATACTTGACTTTCTTAATAATGCCAAGAAAATTTAAATTTATTTTTATTCTTACCTTATCATTATTGAACCTGTGTCCAGGTAACAAGAGTTAGTTGTATAATCTAGGAAAATCATACTTTGGAGATTTTCATTGAGTAATATCAAGACAGGTGTCAAATGGAAATTGCTGTTTTCTTAACTGTGCTAATGGTTCCTCTTTATTCGGTTGAATAATTGAGCTTTGGGTGCAATACTTCAATGTCACCTAATATTTCTTCAACTTGCAGCAAAACTGTTGGCTCTCCTAATCTCCAGACAGCATCTAATAAGCTAACGTGAATAGAGCAGGAGAGAGGTTGGGGGAGTGGGGGGAAGAAAGGGAATCAGACAAACGGGAACAAAGTTTGTTTTGCCTGCATAGATAGGTGTGAAAAGAAAGACATGCTACATCCAGAAGTTTCTGAGAAGAGTAGCTTGCAGTATTTTCTCTCATTCTATGACCCACTAAAACCTGATTTTCTCCTCGCTCAATTTTTTATCTTATTTTTAAAGCATTCAGTTACTCACATTCCTCAGCCCTCCTAGAAATTTACTACATTCCCATCTGATATAAAGCTATCCCTATCCATTAACATGGGTTATTCCGATTTTCTGTTCATACAGAATTTTTGTACTTTTCAACAGCTTAACCTCTCAGTCTCATTAGTTCTCCCGCCTAAAACTAGTAATAGAGCTCACATCTCTAAAGAAAAAGTCAATTAAAAAGTAAAAATCTCGGGCAGCCCTGGTGGCTCAGCGATTTAGCGCCGCCTGCAGCCCAGGGCATGATCCTGGAGACCCGGGATCGAGTCCCACATCGGGCTCCCTGCATGGAGCCTGCTTCTCCCTCTGCCTGTGTCTCTGCCTCTCTCTCTCTCTCTCTCTGCATCTCTATGAATAAATAAATAAAATCTTAAAAAAAATTTTTTTTTAAAAAGTAAGTCTCAAAATTTCCTTTCTCCCAAATGGAACAGAAATAGTCAAAAAAAAAAAAAAAAAAAGACTAAAGAAATCAAACCAAACCAACAACAACAACAACAAAAAATGCAAAGTATAATTAACTTCAAACATTTCCTCCAACACCCGCCACGGAGAGGGCCGTCCAGAGAGGGGGCCGGAAGCGCCGGTCCCGCCCCGGAACTAGTGCTGATCGGGTGCACGTGAGCGGTGACATGGCGGCCCATAAAGGCGGACGGCATCCGGGTCGGGGATCGCGCCCCGGGACGGCAAGGGTCGTCTAGCACTGAAAATCCTAAGCAAGAAGGTGAGAAAAGAGCTCAGCAAAGTAGACCAGAGGCATCGCGCTAGCCAGCTCCGAAAGCTCCGAAAGCACAAGAAAGAGGCGGTTCTGGCAGAGAAGAGACAGCTGGGCGGCAAGGATGGTCCTCGTCATCAGGTCCTGGTGGTGCCCCTCCGTGACAAGATTTCCCTGCCAGAGGCCTTCGGGTGCTTCAGGATACAGTACACTTGAATGAATGCGGAAGTACCCATAGCTTTATGTTGTTATGCCCTCGCTTGAGACATCGGTGGTTTTTCACATCAGCAAGGCCAAGGGATCTGCACACTGTGTTAGACATGGCTGAAGTGGTGGAAACCATCCTCTTCCTCCCTGATCCACTGGAAGGCTGGGACAGCATTGGGGATTACTGCCTTTCCTGCCTCTTTGCTCGCGGCCTTCCCACCTATACGCTAGCTGTCCAGCGCATTTCTGGCCTCCCGCCAAGGAAACAAATAGATGCCAGAAAGAAGCTAAGTAAAACAGTAGAGAAGCGTTTTCCTAGTGACAAACTTCTTCTCTGAGACACTCAGCAGGGGGCAGAGATGCTGCTCAGGCAGTTGGCCAACCAAAAGCAACGGCATCTTTTGCCTTTCGAGATCGACGGGCCTACTTGTTTGCTCACGCTGCTGACTTTGTGCCGGGTGAAGAAAATAACTTGGTGGACACCTTAAAAATCTCAGGCTATGTTCGTGGACAGACTCTGAATGTAAAGAGCTTGCTGCGTATCATTGGACAGGGTGATTTCCTGATTTAACAGATAGATGCCCCTAGGGACCCTTTCCTTTTAAATTTTAGAATGATCAAATCCCCAAAGGACCCGGGTGTGGCAATGGAGATTTGGGCTATGGATGCTGTAGCTGATATAGAGGAAGACCTTAAGGTCCTAATGAAGGCAGATCCTGATAAACAAGAATCTTTGCAAACAGAGGTTAACCTAGATCCAATGAAGGGGGAGCAGACCTGGCCCACAGAGGAGGAGCTGAGTGAAGCAAATGACTTCTTGAAGAAAAGTTCCAAGGTGGTAAAGAAGGTTCCCAAAGGGACATCCAGTTAACCAAGCTGAATGGATTTTGGATGAGGATGGTGGAAGTGATGGGGAAGATGAATATGATGATGATATGCAGCGTGAGGATTTTATTGAAGAGAAATTTCAGGAGGAGGGCAGTGAAAAGGAAGAGGAGGAGGAATATGAAACTATGACTATGGGAGAGTCCGTCCATGATGATCTATATGATGAGAACGTGGATGATGAGGCTGAGGAAAAAATGTTGGAGAAATATAAACAAGAAAGACTGCAAGAGATGTTTCCAGATGAAATAGATACACCCCCCCCCCCCCCCCCCCCCCCGTGATGTGGCTGCAAGAATTCGATTTCAGAAATACAGAGGCCTCAGATGTCCCCCTCCGGACATCTCCATGGATCCTAAGGAAAACCTTCCTCAAGATTATGCTTGGATCTTTCAGTTTCAGAACTTTACTAATACTAGGAAATGCATTCTTAAAGAAATTGAGGAAAAAGAGGTTGAAAGAAGGAGCTGAGGTTGGCTGGTATGTCACACTTCACGTCTCTGAAGTTCCTCTCTCAGTGGTTGAGTACTTTAAGTGAGGAGCACCCTTGATTTCATTTTCTTTACTACCTCATGAACAGAAGACGTCAGTACTGAATATGGTGGTGAGCTGGCACCCTGGCAACATGGAACCTGTGAAAGCCAAAGAGGAGCTAATCTTCCACTGTGGGTTCAGGCGCTTCTGAGCCTCACCTTTATTCTCTCAGCACACTGCAGCGGATAAACATAAATTTCAGAGATCCTGACTGCTGATGTGGCCTTGGTGGAGACAATATATGGCCCAATCACATTTCCTCCTGCATCTGTGCTGCTTTTCAAAGAATAGCAATGGAATGCACAGCCTCATCGCCACAGGCTATCTATTGTCAGTGGATCCAGACAGAATGGTCATCAAGAGAGTTGTTTTGAGTGGTCATCCTTTCAAAATTTTTACTAAGATGGCAGTATTGCATTACATGTTCTTCAGCAGAGAGGATGTGTTGAGGTTTAAACCCGTGAAACTGAGAACAAAGGCCGCAGGGGACATCAAGGAGCCTTTGGGTACTCATGGCCACATGAAGTGCAGTTTTGATGGGAAGCTAAAATCTCAGGACACAGTACTGATGAACCTCTATAAACGAGTTTTCCCCAAATGGACTTACGATCCATATGTACCAGACCCAGTACCATGGATGAAAAGTGAGATTTCTTTAGCAGTGCCTGAAGTGGACATGGAGTAATAGATTCATTGAGATTCTGTCTCATTGCTACTACTCTAGAGATGGGAGCCTATAGGTTGTAATTGGGCAAAGTTTGTGTTTTCTACTTTAGCCCAGAGATCTGCTGCCTTTTTTGCAAAGGCTTTTCTTGGCCTTGACAAAGTGTCTCAGTAAACTATGGATGTTTTTCTCTTGCTAGTTAAAAAAGAAAAAAACTATTTACTGAAACATCCTCTCCATTAGGAATTTGAAAGCTGTTTAAGAGAGGAAGATAGGAAGTTAAAGTAACCAGGAACCAAATTTTCCAAGTGTCCAGAGACACCGAATCCAATCTCTTGCATAAACTAAACAGAAACAGATTGATAAGGAGTTGGCCTTTCAGCCTGCTTCACCCAAGTTAAGGAGGCTAAGTCTACATTTCCACCACTGAGCACAATACAAATGTGCTTTACTTCTGAGGAAACTGTTTGAAAATGCTGAGACAGCACAGCGGCCACTTCAACACCAGCTGTAGGTTCAATAAGCAGTTTCATTCTCTCCCACACCAGCTGGGTTGCATACTGTTGGTATGGAAGGGAGTAAGAATTAGTGAAATGGGAGAAGGGGAAAGAGCCTAGATGATTGGCCTTTACAATTAAAGGCCAAGTAAGGTTATATGCCCAGTCTGACTTTTCTTTTTGGCCAATGAAGGGCAGGGCTTTTTTTCCCATCCTAACTCTGCTTCTACTGTTGAGAGGATTGTTTTAATAAATCTGGGGCACCCTCCCACACATCATGAAGTCACCTAGTCAAGTCCCCAGGGAATAAGTTGCTACTTATAACAGGCGAAGATTCTTTGGCCTAAGAAGTTGCTCCATTCTTTCGTATTTTCCTGTTAGAGCCTCACCTTAATTTCATCCTCTGTGACTGTGAAGACATCATCAACAAGGTCCCCTATAATAGGCCACTTGTTTAAGCCAATGCTGGATTTGACGTATGCTATGGTTTCTGGAGGATAGGGATTGGGAGTCAGTTCCCCTTTCAGCTTGGACTGGTAGCAGTCATCTACATTCAAGGGTTCAGCAGCATTTACCTTCACACTAGGTCTGAGAGCCTGGGAAGAGGAATATTAGACACCTTACAACTAGCCACAGCATTTTGCCTGCAAACCTATAGTAAAATAGGCAATACAGGTAATTCAGTTCTGTTCAAGAGCCTTTCTTTTGATCGAGGTAATAAAAATTAGACCTTCAGCATTTTAAATTGTATGCCTAATACTACCCATTAGATGTTGCTTAGGTCACATCTGGTTCTACTGGTAACTAGGGAAAGAAGTAACTTCTGACTTGGATAGTGAGTTGTTGAGGTGTAATTCAGAGAAAGGACTGTAATTGCTTTTTGCCCTGTAAGGTTGCAACAGATTAAGAACAGGGCACAGAAGAGCCTTCTATTTCAAGTGCCAAGGATTGATGGGAAGGAATAGCAATTTGGGGGGGACGTTGAGCCAAGTATCCACAATGTACTACAATATAAAATAAAATTCTCCATTCCTGAGAAAAAAAATTCCTCAAGCAAATGAGGAAATGCTTTAGGACTGGCACAAAGAACCAGAGGAAGATTTCACCCCTACATGCATTGACTCCCCAGAATCCACACTGTTGAGATGACTAAATCCATGAAGTTTCAAGGAATATTCCAAAATTTTCAGATAAATCAATAACATGGAAGTCTATATATGTTTGGACTTTTGAAACTGGCTACTATGGGGACAATAGTGAAGTTTGAAAAGCAGACAATGAGTCTGACTTTCCAAGATGGAAATTAAATCTTAGCAAAGCAATCTACATCATAAGGGTATGGGATATAACATATAAGTTTATGGAATCCACCACTGTGTAAAAAAATTAACCTAATAGAGGAGAGCAGAATCCACATATAATAATAAAACTGAAAACATCCTCACTAAACAAATCCCTACCATCTTACTATTTTCTTTAGCTCAGAAATGTCAAAGAGCACAAAGTTCCTAGCCTTCACAATAAAATTGAGGGAAAAATGAAACTGAGATATTATATAAAGGAAATCAAAAGATTATGAAAAAGTAAGCATGAATAAAGACATCCAAGCATGAATAAGATGAAAAGATAAAAAGCAAAAAGTATTTAAAATACTACAGTATACAAAAGGAAGAAGAAGCAGAAGCAAGAAGAAGAAGAAGAAGAAGAAGAAGAAGAAGAAGAAAAGATACAGAAAAAAATGATAACAGGAGAATTTAAGGAACCTAAGAAAATGCTGTTTTAAATAAAAGCACAGGGATCCCTGGGTGGCGCAGCGGTTTAGCGCCTGCCTTTGGCCCGGGGCGCGATCCTGGAGACCCAGGATCGAATCCCACGTCGGGCTCCCGGTGCATGGAGCCTGCTTCTCCCTCTGCCTGTGTCTCTGCCTCTCTCTCTCTCTGTGTGCCTATCATAAATAAATAATAAAAAAAAAAAAATTTAAAAAAAAAAAAAAAATAAATAAATAAATAAATAAAAGCACAAAGTCTTAAAGATGAGATTATAAAGCAAAATAATAATAAAAAGTAAAATTCCAAACTTAAGAAAACATATTGAGAACCAAGGAAATACCACTAAAGAGTTAAGTTAATTAAAAACAGCAATAATTACAACAGTACAGAAAACTGAATTATTGTAAAAAAAAAAAAAAGACTTTAAAAGCCATAGTGAATATGTATGAAAAATGACAAGTTGATTAAGCAGTTAGACATAAAGACATACATATGGAAGACAAAGGAAATTCAACATAAAATATAATCCATATTTCTGAAGCAGAAAAGTCAACAGATGGTAAAGAAGATTTATTCCACAATATACTCTAGAGAAATTTCAATTATGTTGGGGAACTTTAAAAATGGAGTTTTGATATCATGAAGCATGTCGCTCTGGGGACATTTAATACAGAATGTTCAGCATACCATATATTGTATATAAGACATTGTTCCCTGACTATAAAGAAATAAATGAACAAAACAGAAAAAAAAATCCTTTATTTCACAGAGCTTTTGTTCTTTTGGAAATATGGCATGAACTTGCCAACATCAGTGACAATTAATTCTAGATGATTTGAATAAGGTATTTTCTATGTTATTCTCTGAACTTTTCTGTATTTCTAAAGTTTCTGAAAAAAAAAAAAAATCCATGAGTTGGCATTCATTTTTACTTACTCCCTTAGCACCCAAACTTTAGTTTCTTCCAAGACTACTTTTCTATTTACTTTAAATATGCTGGATCAACTTATTAAATATTTACATAGAATTTACCAAAATCCTAGAGAGAAAAGAAGAACACTTCAAAATATGTATATCTAAAAAAATAATTACAACATAATTATCTGGCTTTAGATTTAGCAGAGAGGCAATTGTAGAGTGTGGAATGTAGAACCAGACAGATTTTGGTTCACATCCAGCCTATACTGCTGAGTACCTGGATGACCTTATGAAATTCACTTCAATATCCCATATTTTGGTTTATCTAACTAGAAAATTTGGGTGATAACATCTATGTCATAAAAATTGTGTAATATAAAGTATGCACTAGGTTTCACATTCTTCCTATAATAACTACAAGATTCAGTTAGTTTTTAATACTATTTTCATTTCCCCTTTACTTTTGTTTTGTAAGTCAAAAGTACATCTGGAAAATGATTTAGATGACAGTGTTGCTCAATACTGCATACACATTAGAATCACTAGGGAAGCTTTTAAAAATACACATGCTTGAATCCTATCACTAGGGATTGTTATATAATTGGTCTTGGGAGGGAATGAAGCCTCAAAACATTTTTTTCTAATTTCCCCAGATAATTCTTATGTGCAGCCAGGTTTGCGACCCGCATATTTAGAAACATTGCAAATGTTCTTGTCTCATTAGAGTATTTTTAATTTCTTTAAATTCTTTCATCTACATTTTGCTGCATTGTGTCTGCCCAGTAAGACATCCACAATCTATCAAATGCAAACTCTTGTTAATTTTACCTTCTAAGTAATTCTCAAGTTCATCTTCTCACTGTCCTTCATAAAAGCTCTCACATTCATTATCTTCCACTTGGGTATTAGTTTCCCAACAGCTATCTCTTTCCATGATTTCTCTTTTCAAGTTTCTTTTTCATGCTAGAAATAGGACCTAACTCATCTACTAAATGTTTTCAATGCTTACTTATCATGCAACATGGAGCACAAGCTCTCTGTCTTGTCCTCCACCCACTTTTCTCCTGCTCAACAATGAGCATCATCTTTTGCCACTTCCACCACACAACGTGTGTTCAAGAACCATTAAGTTGTAGTGACATAACACTGTATGAAATGCTATGTACATTTTTTGTGCTTATGCTGTTTCTTCTTCTTGAAATGACCTTCCTTTCTTTCTTTTCTAGGATAATCTTTTGAGATTTATCTCAAAAATTCAGTCCTGATCTTCATGGACCCTAAGCTCCATGTTCCAGGCAAAGAACTCATACACTCATATAATTCTCCTCATATTAGCCACTTTATTAAAATTCTTCTATTAGCTTCTAAGCTCCTCAATGAAGGTATAGTGTCTATCCTATTTTTATATTCCCATTTTTTAGTGTATTATCTGTGGTGATCAATAAATATTAATTGATTAAATTGGTCCAAAGGCAGAAAAATATATCAGTAGAGACTTTATCCTCACTGTAAATGGCATTTAAGAACATTATTTTACCAAGCTTTTAAGAATATTTTAGTATTACTTATAGCTAAAATGAACTTTAGTATCACCACATACAGTGATGGAAATGTTGTACTGTATGTTTCTTGGGGTATTATTTGTGTCTTGGAATATATAGAATATACAAATTATGCAGGTCATACTGGTGACCTCAGCTAAGTTCTAAAGAAATTTGCAAATAGATCGAAGCAGTAACTCCTTAAATTGTGGCATTTCATTCTGCTCATAAGTTAATAGAAAAATATTCACCTCAAATTAAGCCAAAAATATTTTTGAATCTGTAAATTGAAAGTATAATTTTAGATGTTGTACTTCTCAATTTTTTAAATAATAATGGTGTTTCAACAAGGACCTCCATTAACAATTTATATCACTTTTTCAAAAGTTGCCTTTTCTGCTCAAAATATCTTTGCTTAATTATTTTTTTGCTTAATTATTTTGATCATGAGAAACAAATTTGTATAATGACAAATTATCAAAAGTAGAAATAAAAAATTAACCAGATTTTTTTGTATATTTGAATAGCTAACTGGAGAACTAGTTCTGAGACTCTTGTTTCATAATTGATTTACACAGTTGTGACAATACATACATCATATTCAGTTTGCTTCTTGAAAAATCTTGACTTTTCCCTACCCAGCAGGTTTCTGCTTTGCCTAAATGACACCCATGGCTTGAGTTACCTAACACAACGAACATACAGTCGTCACAAGGAAAGAGTCTAAGAAGTATTCCACAGGCATAAACTTGATAGGATCATGTGAGAAATGGCAACTCAACAGATTTTAAGAATTGGAGGCCATCTTCTGGATCTTAATAGAATGATAATCCTCAACTTCAGTTTGATACATTTGCAAGCAACACAATCTGAGATCTCACATAGATTAGAACACTGAAATATGACTTGGAGAGTTTGAGATGATGACCTCTTTAGGGATTCAGCACTTCCACTGTAGGGCAAGTATTGTGTCAGCGTCACAGTATCCAGGCCAATGATGTATTCTTGACACTGAAGTCTCATAATTACCTACTATAATTCCAAATGCTGTTACATTTTTTTTTCAGGCTGTAAAAATGTTCTTAATGTCAGAATTGATTACTTGATAGTTTCCCTACATCTTTTATGGTTGTAAAATGCAGAATTTATTTTGATAGTGCAATCAGATATTTTGCTTTCAGTGTATACAAGAAAGGTTTATATATATATACAAATGCCAATTTTCTTAGAATCTATTTTCATATTCAACAATCCAGTCTCTATAGTCAGTTATAAAATGTCTTATATCATGGTTGTGACAAAGTCTTATTTTTGGTAGGACACATAGTACTTTCTGTTCCCAAATTACCACAAATAGATGTCAATAGGGATCCCTGGGTGGCGCAGCGGTTTGGCGCCTGCCTTTGGCCCAGGGCGCGATCCTGGAGACCCGGGATCGAGTCCCACGTCAGGTCCCGGTGCATGGAGCCTGCTTTTCCCTCTGCCTGTGTCTCTGCCTCTCTCTCTCTCTCTCTCTGTGTGACTATCATAAACAAATAAAAAAAATAGATGTCAATAGAGACAAGTTTAATTTTAGACATTAGTTTATCCAAAAATTACATTTAAGGAACCACTTTGTGATTTGCCAGCTTCCTTCTGAAATTTGATTACTCTCTTAGGGAGTGTTAAGATTCCTACCACGTTTGTAGATCCTAAAAATAGTAAAAGTGGAGGTAACTCAGTATAAGTTCACCTATGATTAAGATAATGAGAAAAGAATCTGTATTTGACTCATAATCAATTCTAATGGAATTATTTGATATATGAATTGAGATATAAGTATAATGCTTTTATTACATGTAACATATTGAAACAAAACTTTATGTGCCCCCAAAAAGAAATAATCAAGTAAATCATTATGCATTCTTATAATGAAATGTATGTTTTCATTAAGATGTTGTTTATCAAGGGATGGATGATATTTAAATCAATATAAAGCAGAACACAAAATTGGATATCAAAGTATCCAAAATATAAAAAGAACTTATTCAACACAACATACAACAAAATTGGAAATATCCAAATTATATAAAGAATTTATACAATACAGCGTACAACACAACATATAAAAACAAACAAATGACAACAAAAAGCAAATAATCCAACTGAAAAATGGGTAGAAGACATGAACAGATATTTCTCCAAAGAAGACATTAAGTACACAACTTTAAGCTTCTACTTAGGACAGTAGAAGATAGGATAGACACTATACAATGACAGCAGCATGAAAAGATGTTCAGCATCACTCATCATCAGGGAAGTGCAAACCAAAACCACAATGAGATATCACCTTACACTTTTCAAAATGGCTAAAATAAAAAACACTAGAAATAAGAAATGTTGTCAAGGATATGGAGGAAAAGGAATCCTCATGTTGTTCCACTGTTGGTGGAAATGCACATTGGTTTAGTCATTGTGGAAAATAGTGCAGAGGTTCCTAAAAAATTACGAGTAAGGGATCCCTGGGTGGCCAGCGGTTTGGCGCCTGCCTTTGGCCCAGGGCGCGATCCTGGAGACCCAGGATCGAATCCCACATCGGGCTCCCGGTGCATGGAGCCTGCTTCTCCCTCTGCCTATGTCTCTGCCTCTCTCTCTCTCTCTGTGTGACTATCATAAAAAAAAAAAATTACGAGTAAAATTATCATATGATCCAGTAATTGCACTGATTTGTTGGTTTGTAAAACCAACCAACCAAAAAAAAATTATCCTGTTATTTTCTTATTGGGTATTTAACCAAAGAAAATGAAAACATTAATTTGAAAAGATATATGCATTCCACTATTTATTGCAACATTATTTATACTAGCCAAGATATGGAAACAACTCAAGTGACTATCCATAAATGAATGGATAAGGAAGATAAGTCATATACATTGCAATGACATGGATGTAGATAGAGTATTATGCTAAGACAAATAAGTCAGTCAGAGAAAGACAAATACCATATGATTTCACTCATGTGTGGCATTTAAGAAACAGAACAAATTAGTAAAGGGGGAAAAAGAGAGAGAGAGAGACAAACCAAGAAACGGACGCTTGAGTATAGAGAACAAATTGATGGTTACCAGAGGGGCTTAATTGTGTGATGGGGATTAAGAAGGGGACTCATTGTGATGAGCACTGAGTATTATGTGGAAGTGTTGAATCATTGTGTTATAGACTTGAAGCTAATATTTCAATGTATGTAAACTAACTGGAAGTAAAAACTTTAAAAAAAGAAGATATGGCATACATGTACAAGGGAATATTACTAATCCATAAAAGAAGAATGCTATCTTGCCATTTGCAATAACATGGATGGACCTAGAGGATATAATGCTAAGTGAAGTAATTCAGTCAGGGAAAGACAGATACCATGTGATTTCAGGCATATGTAGAAGTTAAGAAACAAAACAAATGCACAAAGAAAAAAAGTGGACAAATGAAGAAAACACAAATTTTTGAATACAGAATACATACTGATGGTTGCCAGAGGGCAGGTATTGGGAGATGTATCAGATAAAGAGAAATAGAATTGCTAAGTCATGATACTATACACCTGAAACTGATTCACACTGTATGCTGATTATACTTAAATTTTAAAAGTACTAAAATATATATTATATCTATAAATATGTAATAACATGAACAGAAAAAGAAAATAACACAAAAATGCTATATAGTGATTATCTGTATCAGAAAATTATTGATTTATTTTATGCTTACTTGGACTTGTGCTGCTTTTTCTTTTTTTGCTATAAATCATTTTTATAATATAAATTAGAAAACATTAATACAGATAACATAAGATAGTGACAAAAATCAATATGCTCCTATTTTTGTGTTTTAAATTATTTCTATAATATATTTAAGTTGAAGGAGAAATTCTAAAAAAATGGATAATATATATGAACAGTACATTTTTAAAAATATATTTTTTAAGATTTTATTTATTTATTCATGAAAAACACAGAAAGAGAGGCAGAGACATAGGCAGAGGGAGAGGCAAGCTCCCTGTGGGGAGCCTGATCCAGGACTCAATCCCAGAACCCCAGGATAAGGCCCTGAGCCAAAGGCGTATGCTCAACCACTGAGCCTCCCAGGCGCCCCATACATTTTAAAATATTTACTCATTTAATCCTTATAACAACACTACTGAGGCTGGTTCTATTATCATGCATATTTTACTGTTGAGGATTGGAGACACAAGAAACCAGGTAAAGAAGTAACCTATCTAAGGACACACAGTATTGGTGATAGAGATGGAATTCTAAAGTACATGCTATTAACTACAATTTTACATTACCATTTATAATAACTATAGAAATTTTATCCACTTTTTAAAATTGACCAGTTAGTTGTAATTTTGTTGAATATTAAGATAGGCTTTGTTCAAAACTAAATTAGCATTTGTAAAACTAACCAACTAAAAATAAAACGATTCTGTCATTTTCGTTCATTCCAAGTCTGACAAGTCATTTTAATAAACTTGAGGACTGGTACCTCTCAAGAAGTATTTCTCAAAATGTATGGTCATATCATTTGGCTTCAAAATGTTTACAGGGCTAATATATTTTTTAGATTTCCTTAAATGCTGCAGAATATTAATTACCGTAGCCAGCATTTTGTAGAGTATATGGAAAGAATTTTTTTTTACCCTGGCCTCATAAGCATTTTTTGATTGAAGATACACTTTTTAGAGAGACTGCTGAGCTTGAGTTATAAATGATAAGTCCTTTTTTATCACAGCTGGTTCAGTTTAATCACTCAGCATGATAACCACGTGGTTAAATGTACCTCTCCTCTGTGCACATTACTAAGCATTATTGTTGGGAGATATTTGGATTTGTTACTTTGCAGCTGCCAAATATGCCTTGTTTGCTTAACATGCTTAAACATGAGTTTTGAAGAACATAAATAGTGTTTTTGATAACAATAGATATCACTCTCAGAAGGAAGTGGCCTGTAATTTAGCAAGTTTTCAAATGAAAATGTAAAGAAACTATGCTAAATAAGCCCCGTACAAGAACAGATGTTCTCCTGCTTGATTTCCAAAAAGTTTACATAATTTAAGTGATGTACAGTTTTCAATAAACATATTTCCATAAACCTAGATTATTTTCATTCTCCACAGCAAACATTTACCATTCCTTGATGTGTGCTGCAAATTCTGCTAGATATTATAATGCAAAGATACAGTCTCTGTTCTTGAAATTGTGTATGGGACAGGAGGATAAATCATGGAAAAAATCAGATGGCTGGATGGATAGATGAATAACTGGAAAAATAACTAATAGATAAGCAGATAGGTAGCAGAGGAGTTTGTAATCTTAAATCTTAGTTGAGTCCTCCCTTGACAAGAATGACTTGTGACTTATGAAAGATGCATGCAGGCTTTTAGCCACCATCACAATCAAGATACAGATCCATTTTATTGCCTCCCCCAAAAAACACCTTTCTTATGCTCTTTTGTAATTGAACCCATTCAACACTCCCAGGCCCTGGCAACCACAGACTTGACTTTTTGTTCCTACTGCTTTTTCCAGAACATCATATAAATGAAATCCTATATTATGTGGCAATTTTGTCTAGCTTCTATCATTTAGGTGTTCAAATGCATTGGTTACTGGGGAAATGTAAACTGTATCATAATTCTACATTCACTACAACGGATAAAATGAAATAGTATAGAAAATACTAAATTTCAAAAAGGATATGGAGTAACCAGAACTCTTTTAACCTGCAAGAAGGGGGATACACTTACAAAATTGCTTTGGAAATCTGTTCAGTAGTGTCTACCACAGTTGTAGGACTGCATGCCATTTGGCCCAGTGGCTCCATACATATACTCCATAAAATGCATATGCCTGTTTGGTTAAAGGCATATACCAGAATTTCATACCACTATGTGTAATAGCAAAAATAAGAAATTATCCAAGTTTCCATCAATAATAGAATCAATAAATTAGTGTATTCTCAGGGATAAATCACACACAGTATTGTTTGAAAGACAAAATGAGTACACAACTTTCAGCTTCTACTTAGAACAGTAGTTATCAAGTGGGGGCAATTTAGACCTCCCAAAGGACATTTGGCCATGTCTAGAGATACTCTGGGTTGTTGTAATTGAGTCTGTACCACTGGAATGTAGTAGACAGAGTCCAGGGAATGCTGCTAAATATTTTACGGCACTCAGAACAGCAATCTCCAAAGAGAGAACTATCCAACCCCAAATGGCAATAACATTGTGGTTGACAAACCCTGACCTAGAAAGTAATAAGTTTGAGTGTTGCTCCTATCTTTACAAGAATGATACATGATCCTTAAAATCACAACTTTATAGAACCAATCAGAGAGCCAAAGTCCCCGAGGAAGCAACTAATCTGAAATGTAAGGAAAGATAAGAAAAGATGGGGTATGATCACTTGCTTCCATGCGTATTAGTTTCCTAGAACTGTTGTAACAAGTTACCTCAAATTTGATGTCTTAAAACAACAGAAATGTATTCTGTTATAGTTCTGGAGGTCAGAAGTCAGAAATCATTTTCAATGAGCCAAAATCGAGATGCTGGCACAGTGGCACTCTCTCTAGAGGCTCTAAAAAAAGAATTTGTTCCTTAACTCTTCCAGCTACTTGTCACATCACTTCAATCTCTAACTTTGTGGTTGCACTACCTTTACGTCTGTGGTAAGCCTTCCTCTGTTTTTCTCCTGTAAAGATGCATGTGATTACTTTCATGGCCCACACAGATAATTGAAGATAATCTCTTTATTTCAAGATCCCTAATCATATCTTCAAAGTACCTTTTTTTTTTTCCCCTTATAAAGTAACATTCACAGATTCCAAAAATTATCTTTTGGGAGGAGGGGACATTATTCAGATTACCGAAATGGAGTAGACATCAGATGAAACAGGTAAAATATCATTTAAATTTTTTAACAAATTACTGAGGACTGAGCTGGACTATTGTGAGAGAACTTAGAAACCTAGGACACAAAGGGAATCCTCAGCATTCTCAGGACCTTTTCCATGAACATCCTCTTGTGAGAGAGAGAAGGAGAGGAAGAAGGCAAGAATCCTAGGAACAGTTGTAGACAGGCAATGGGAAGGAACTGCAATCCCTCAGGGCAAGCATGAAGCTCCATTCTCTTCCTTCCCTATCTTTCCTATGAAACAAAAGTCTTCTTAATTCATTGGAAGCGGAGCCATAAACTATGTTGTTTGGAGGCATAAGTGAACACTCTTTAACAAATCAGAATAAACCAAAACTCTGTCCTTGTGGTAGGGCTAGGTGTGCATCCTGGGTCCAGAATATGACATCTTATATCCCTGGAAGAAGAGAACTCCTTAAAGAACCCTAGCCCTGACAATCTAGAGCCACAACTGCTTAAATCTGAGGCTTCAGCAGAACAACAAAGAACACTCCCCATCCCATCGGCAGTCTACAGCTAAAAAAGAAAAAGAGAAAAGAAAAAAATGTTTTCTCTGAGGCACAAGTACAAAGGGAAGATCTAAAACAGAGGAGAGAACATATATCGAGGGAAATCTTCTAACACGCCAGCTACCACTCTAAACACTAGGTAACACCAGCAGAATTTAAGAGTATGGTATATTAGAATATTCATAGTAACAACATTCCCCAAACCTGCTAAACTCCTGATTAGATTCACTCAATACCCCACACTAAAGGCCTAGCAAAAATACAAAAGTTTATCATTTTATCAACAAACATAAATCAATATTACTGAGCTATTTTTGCTTGGTAACATACCAGTTATTATGTTCTGATTTAGAAATAATTTAAAAATAGAATATATCAGTAATCTAATTAATCCATAAAATGTGTGATCATAAATTGAAATGCAATAGATTTGGTGAAGGGAATTTGTAACTTAACACATATCATCATATTGGCGCCTAATAGATTAGGGGAAAAAAAAATCTTGTACTTAAGTGTTGAGATGGCCAAATTTTACATCCTTTACATTTTCTACTTTCTCAAAAATCATTAGTTGAAATAGCAAACATAATATTGATTTTGTCACTTATTCAACAAAGCTTATAAGGTGAATATAAGTATATTCATGTAATATTCTAGCACTTCCATGAAAGTATAAAATTCTTGTTGCAAGCAAAGCAAAAGCTCTGATTAATCAAATCATAGTACAGGAAAAGACACATCGTTTTTGGAGAAAGGTTGCATTTCACTCTAACATTGTAAAAGATCAATCAATGTCTCTGTGAAAAGTGATAAAAGCTTACAGAAAGCAACAGATTATTCCCAAAGAAATGAAGAGCTGGTGTTGAAGCCAGTTGCAAAATACCTGTGTGAAACTTCTAATTAATGTCAAACAAGAATGGCCTTGTGTGAATGGAACTAGGTGCCTGGCTCTTGAGAGTTGAATGCTCATCGTAAGGAGAAGTTTCTGAGTAATGTAAGAATTCTAGAGGATGCCTGAATGGCTCAGTGGTTGAGCGTCTGCCTTCAGCTCAGGGGGTGATTCCAGGGTCCTGGGATTGAGTTCCACATCAGGCTCCCTGTGAGGACCCTGCTTCTCCCTCTGCCTTGCTGAATTAATATATAATATTTTAGAAAAACATGGTGAGTATATAAGAGGATAGAACTCAACTAGTGATTGTTATAACTGTCCCCATGGGTGTCTTGATAAAAGAATGCTCAAAACTGGAGTTAAACCTACATGACAAAAACTGATCATTGATTATTAGGCTAAATGTCATTGCCCTAAAACTGGTTTGAATCTATCCTAGAGCAAAATTAACTGATATCTAAAATAAATCCTAATATGATTCATTAAAAATCAATGATGTAGACGTATAAAAACATTTCCAATATTTTGGAAAAGAACTAATAAATGTCTTTTTCCTTCCACCAAATCTTCCTAGTATCACATATCCCTAAAAAGTTCTGATATTTAGAGCAAATAAAGTATATAGTTACTCTTAAAGTAAAGCCTCCAAAGCTTTTTATATGCCATTGATGACTCACTTTTTACAATTGATAAGAGGACTTTGAATACTTAGAATTAAATTGTGAACAATGTTTTATACAACATTAAAGTGTTCTCTTCACATCATGTGCACTCCTTAATGCCCATTGCCAAATTACCCCATCCCTCTATGTGATGTGATGAGTACTTGATGTTATACACAACTGACAAATCATTACATGCTACATACTCAGTATGTACTTGATGTTTGCTAATTGAATTTAAATTTTAAAAAATAAAATAAATAAAAGTGTTCTCTTGACTGAATTATGGAATGGCTAGATGTTGTATTTTGTAACTGACTTAGGATTAGATAATAGCAAGGTCATTTGACTGAACAAAATTGAAATTTCAAATAATCATTTTAATGCTTTACTTTCGTGATGATATGAAGATACAACTAAAATTTCCTTAAATTATTACAAGATTTGGTATATACTTAAAATTATTTTGTCTAACCATTTATCTTCAAAGGAAGTAAAATAGAGAAAATCCTTGCATTCTGCCTAATGATATAGAGCTAGTCTTAAGGGCCACAGAAGCCATTTTATGCCACTTATAGGAAAGAATAATAAACCCATATCTAATTTCAGAGGATGAAAATATTTCCTTTGTTTGTAAAAATATTTAATTAGTTAACATGAATCTTTTTTAAACACTTTCTCTCTCACGTGGCAGCTCTCTGAAGGCAGAGATTTTTGCTTAACTTTTTTCACTTCTTTTTTGATGTTTTTGTTGTTCAACATCAAGAACAGTGAATAGCATTTAAAAAATAAGGTTTTGAAAAGTAGTTGTCAAAGGTGTGAATAAAAAAACAACTTTTGAATTTCATTGAGATGAGAAATAGAGAGAAGCATTCTGGAAGAGTTGACAGCCAAAAAAATGGGAGCAAGTTCTGTCACATATAGATTAGGTATTCGAGAGTTGGAGATATTCTGCACAATTTATAAACTTTAATAAATACACATGATAATCCATAATTATCTCTTCAAAGCTTAAGGTAATCATATGATTTCCTTATTTGTTTTTTAGTATTATACTTTGACTACTACAGTCGGAAATCCCTTAGTTACAAAGAATAGAAACCCAATCTGACTAATTCAAATAAAAAGCATGTGAGGATAAAGGTCCTATAATATTTCAAAGAGAACCATATACTGGTGTCTTGAGAAGTGCAGAGACCAAGTTATCTCCTGAGACGTCACTAGCCCATGGGAGAGGCTCCCTATGCATCCCACTTACCTTTCTCTAGCTACACTCCATAATTGCTTCTTTCTGTCTTATCATGGCCAATTCAGCCTTTTAATGTCCTGCGTCTATACTTCTTAGAAATATTTAGCTCAACACAGTCTAACAATTTCTATCCTGTTCATGTGTCTATACCAATCCAACTTTTACCTATTTGGGTATAGACTTATCCTTTGTAGCCTTGACCTCCCCTTGCCCCCCTTACCCAGGAGTTTTTAACAGAAGAAAAGGAAAAGTTAACAATAGTAGTCAAATTAACTATTATCTAAATTTTAAATATTCATAATAAATTACAGCTTGTTAAAATGTGAAATGTGTTCCTATTAGCCTCAATTTACCCTTTATTTCTCATCTTTTGCTGCTTATTTCCACACTCCATACACATATTATATTGCTTCTGAGGCTTAAGTTGATGCTTTGACTTTCTTTTCTTCTGACTGATATGCTCAGTCTTCCTATTGGAAAAAAATCTTATCTTTAAAGCCTCATCTGAACTGTAATCTCTTTTGGATCAGCAAGGACATCTATTTATATGGATTTATATTATTTATGCATCTGTTCATCAAGTGGCTGCTGCACACTGCTTTAAGTGCCTTTGCCATGGCCCCCGTGATAGATCTATCCACGGACGGATCACTAGAGCACATTCCAGGGTGTAATGTCCATTTTTGCATCTTTCCTTTTACTGCTTCAAACTTCATTTTAAACACCTGTTCTTCAGTACTTCAGTTGGCTTTTTGTCCATTTTTCTTTTCCTAACAACATACCATTCTCTTTGTCAAAATTATTTCCTAATTTTATTATAAGGAACTGACATTAGTGGATGTTTTAGGCCATTCTGGCTGCTATAACAAAATACCATAGACTGGATGGTATATAAACAACAGAAAAATTTTCTCCACTCTTCTGGAGGCTGGAGAGTCCAAGATCAATGTGCCAACACATTCTCTGTCTTATGAGGGCTGGCTTCCTCATTGGTGATGGTCACCTTATTGCAACTTTACATGGCAGAAGGGGGTGGGGAGCTTTCCTGGGCTGCTTTTATAAGGGCACTAATTCTATTCCTGAAGTATCTGCACCCAGTTCAACCTCATTTATTTTCTTATTGATCTCTGAACTTTATACTGATTTAATTCCTGTTTGCTTCCTAATGTCATCACCTTGGAGGTTAGGATTTCAATTATGATTTTGGGGAAACCCAAACATACAATCTATAGCACTGAAGTTGTTGAAAATATAAATAGAACACATCTGGTACCACAATATCACAGAAGAATTACTAACTGGTAAGAAACAATTGTGTGTGTTAATAATATTAGACGTTATTGGCTCCAATCACATAACCTTCTCTAAACAGTTACAATTTAGATGAAATGAAATAATCTATGTAAACAGTTTTCTGTTCTTAATATCCAAAAGAGCCTTTAAAATAATTTTATTTGAAATATTTTTCTCTCCTGAGGAGTTATGTTCCAAAAATTAACTCATTCAAGATCATTTAACATATTAGTAAAAAAATCATAACAACCCCCAAACTCCCAAATCTAAAAGAAAATGCTTCCTTCCATCTTAAATTTTAGCACCTACTTGCTAAATGCCACAGATATGGGTTTTTTATTGTTCTATTGGTTACATTTTTAGATTTGGAGTTCAAAGTATACACCAGTTAAAATTTTACTCATCACTCAAATAAACTAAAAGTAACTGAACATACCATGCCACTCAGCATGACAAAAGCAGCATTTGCTTTGAGTTTTCATCCCAAATATTTTGTTCAATTTTGGGGTCACATTTTATTTTTTAAGTGACTTTTTTCTCTTTTTTTTGTTTCAATTTCTACTTAAATTCTAGTAAGGAGCACTGGGATGTTATATGCAACTGACAGGTATCCTTGTTTTTCAACAGAAGTAAACAATATTCTCCCTTGAAAAAAAGCATCCACAATCTCTGGGTTCCCAGAGATTACAACACCAAAATAAAAATTTCTCAAAAACACAAGGAAATAATTTAATTACTGAAAAGTAAGCATAAAGAAGAAGCAACAGATCTAGGACCCCCTCCTCAGATATTTACTATATTGGAATTTTTAGGAACAGAATATATAATAACTATGTACAAACAAAGGATGAAACAAAATGTGCAAGAAAGATGGGACCATAAATATTGTTTTTTTCTCTTCCCCTAGTTCATCAGTTTTGTTTTAGAAGACAATTTTTTTAAGAAAGAAAATAATGTTGATCATAACTACTGCTAAAGATAGATAATTTAGAAAAAATATAAAAACAAACAAATTCTTAAGGACATCACATTTTATTATCCGTTCATTCTTAAATGCTTATATGTATCACAGTTAAGTTATATGTATCACAATTAGGTTATATATAATACAATATTACAATAATGTGGATGATCTTGGAGGGCATTATTATAAGTGAAATAAGCCTAACATAGACAAATATTGTATGATCTCACTTATGTATGGAATCTAAAAATATCAAGTTCATAGAATCAAAGAGTGAAGCATTGGTTTCTGAGGTTAGGGGAATAGAGAAGATACTGGCTAAAGGGTACAAAATTTCAGTTATGAGTAAATTCTTGGGGCCTAATATAACATTATGATTATAGTTAATAATACTATATATTGTATACTTGAAATTTGCTAGAAGAGTAAATCTTAAGTGTTCTCAGCACATACACAAAAATAAATAAAAGCAGCTATGTGAAGAGTTTGGTGTATTAATTAACTTGATCTGGGTAATTATTTTGAGATCTTTATGTACATTAGTAAATCATCATGTTGTATATTTTGAAAATAAATTAATTTGTCAACATTACATAGACAAGGAAACAAATATATGATAATTTAATACATGGAAAAAAACCCACATCTGGTAAGAATACTTGACTTATTAGAAAGAAGGAAAGTTCCCTAATACAATAAATTATATCTATGGCAAACTTACCACAAATATTGTATTTCACTGTAATTTGTGAAAAGTCTTTTCTCAAGTTTTGAAACAAGAGGATACGTGAACTAAATAATTCTAAGGAACTAAAAACTGGATGTCTTAGTCAATGTAATAAAGGAAAAAATATTTGAGGGTTGGAAAACAAATTTTAAAGATATCTTTATTTGCAAGAGAAATTATGGATATAGAAAAATCTGCAGGTACTATAAGAATTAATAAATGAATAACAAAGTTGCTAGAAGGACAGTCTATAAACAAGAATCAATTATATTTCTCTATGTCAGTAAAATATTAAATATAATTTAACTTAGGAGCTATTTTCTTTCTTTTTTATTTTGTTTTTTTATTTGAATTCAATTAATTAACATATCTTACTAGTTTCAGAGGGAGAGATCAGTGATTCATCGGTCTTAAGAAATACCCAGTACTCATTACATCATGTGCCTTCCTTAATGTCCATCACCCAGTTACCCCATCTCCCCAACCACCTCCCCTCCAGCAACCCTCATTTGCTTCCTAAAATTGTCTTATGGTTTGTCTCTTGTGGGAGCTATTTTCAATGGCATGATAAACCAGACAGGTAGGAAAAAGTAACACAAGTAGTGTGTGAGACTTTTACTTAGAAAACTAAGATGTATGATCAAGACAAATTAAGAAACTAAGTATGGAAGAATACAGCATGAGCATGATTATGAGCTGTCAATTCTCCCCAAGGTGATCTTTAGACTTACTTTACATCACAATCAAAATTTCTAGAATGATTTGGGAAAAGTAATTGACAAGTTGATTCCAAAACTTTCACAGCATGCAAAGGTTCTTAATCTTGAAGAAAGAGAAGACAACAGTAGGACTGCATGACTAGATCTAAAGATTTATTAAAGCTATAGTGAATAAGAAGGTGCAACATTGGCTCAAAACTTGTTCTGTAAACCTATAGAACAGAATAGAGTCGACTCAAACTCAGTCATATGATTTGTGACAAAGTTTTTATTGTGCAAATGAGGGGGGAAAGTGGGATTTTCTTTCTTTCTTTTTTTTTTTTTTTTTTTGAGAGAAAGAGTGCTTACAAGAGGAGGGGAGGAGAGGAAAGAGAGGGAGAAGCAGACTCCATGCTGAGGGGAGAGCTTGACATTGGGCTCGATCCCAGGACTCAGGGATCATGATGTGAGCTGAAGGGAGATGCTTAATTGACTGAGCCACCCAGGTGCCCAGAGTGGGATTTTCAATAGAAGATGGTTGAGTCAGTTGCTTTCCCACATGAAAAAAATTTATTATGATCTTCACCATAACCCAAACATCCCAAGTCAATTATAAATCTAAATAGAGGAGATATAATTAATAATGCTCTTAAAAGATACACATAGTAGAATATCTTTATGATCTTGCCCATAGTTATTTCCTAAACAGGGTATCAAAAGCATCAATAACAAAGAGAGGAATTGATACATTAGACAACATGAAATGAAAAACTTCTGTTTATCAAAAGATCCATTGAAAAGTATGAAAAGGCAAGCCATAGAGCAAATATTTGCCCTAAATATACCTGGAAAAGAAATTTTACACAGAATATATTAAAAATCCCTATTCATCAATAAGAAAGTCATAGAACCCAGTTTTTTTTAAATAATCAAAATATTTGAACAGATAATTCTCAAAGAATGACCCAAAAACAAATAACCAGTAAAGATATTAATAGGTGATCAACTTCATTACTCATCATCAGAAAAATGGATATTACTAATAATTATTATTTTATTGATTATTAAATAATATAAGTGATCAATCAATATCATTCCAAGCAGAAGCATAATAACTAATTGTTGGTAAAATGTAAAGCATATGGATTATCAATAAACTTTTTAAAGCTTTATTTATCCATTGCATACAACACCCAGTGCTCATTACATCAAATGTCGTGTCCTTAATACTCATCACCCAGTCACACCATCCCCCCACATCCCCTTGGCAACCCTGTTTGTTTCATGTAGTTAAGAGTCTCTTATGGTTGCCTCCCTCTCTGATTTCTCTTATTTTATCTTTCTCTCCCTTCTCCTATGATCTTCTGTTTTGTTTCTTAAATTCCACGTATGAGAGAAACCATATAGTAATTGTCTTTCTCTGTTTGACTTATTTTGCTCAGCATAACACCCTACAGTTCCATCCACGCTGAAAATGGAAAGATTTCATCCTTTTGATGGCTGAGTAATATTCCATTGTATATATCGACCACAACTTCTTTACCCATTCATCTGTAGATGGGCATCTGGGCTCTTTCCATAATTTGGTTATTGTGGACATTGCTGCTATAGACATTGAGGTGCAAGTGCCCCTTCAGATCACAATGTTTGTATCCTTTGTATAAATACCTAGTAGTGCAATTGCTGGGTCATAATTATGAAATAATTAAATAAATTATCAATTACTTAATATCACTCCAAGCAGAAGCATAATAACCAATTGGTAAAATGTGAAGCATATGATTGTCAATAAACTTTCTTGTATATAAAAAAATACTGCTTTTTCTTCTAATGGTTTGAAAATTTTACACTCTATTTCTTATTTGTAATACCATTTGCACTTTTAAAAACTATTTCATTTATAGTCCTACAAGGAAAAAAAATAAGCCTTTTGGTTTATCAGTTTAATTTCCCTTATATATGGAATTTCAATAAAGAGTATCCTGAACAAGGCATGAATTTTAAAATGTATTTGGCAAAAACTGACTAGCAGATCAATTAAATGTGAATCTCTGGGAATGGGGCCTCATATCAGTATTTTCTTCTAATGGTTTGAAAATTTTACACTCTATTTATGTTATCTTTGTAGTGACGAAAGTTTTCTATTTATCAAGTTTTTAAAGTTTTATATGGAAAGAGTAAGGACAAAGAGGAGAGAAGATACTCCTGAATAAGAATAAGGTGAGGAAACTTGTCTTGCAAGACAGTAAAATCTGGTCAAAAGCTATAGTAATTAATACATTGTAGTATTTGCTTAAAAATGGGCAAATGGACCAATGTAACAGAAAAAGAATATTCAGAAATAAACTTAGTTTTATTTAAAACATTAAATTTGAAAGAGCTGGAAATAAAAATGTCATTCAAGAAATACTACTGGATTGGAGTGCCTGGGTAGTGCAGTTAGTTAGGTGTCCACTCTTGGTTTCCCTCACGTCATGATTTAAGGGTCTTCAGATCAAGCTCCAGGTCAGGCACCTCACTCAGTGCAGAGTTGTCTTGAGATTCTCTCTCTCTCCCCCTCTGCACTTCCTACTCGTGCTCTCTCAGTAGAAGAGGAAGAAGAAGGAGAAGGAGAAGGAGAAGGAGAAGGAGAAGGAGAAGAGAAGGAGGAAGAAGAAGAAGAAGAAGAAGAAGAAGAAGAAGGAGGAGGAGGAGGAGGAGGAGGAGGAGGAGGAGGAGGAGGAGGAGGAGGAGGAGGAGGAAAGACAGACTGCTGGATTAATTGGTTTTCTTTGTAGAAAAAACACACAGCAGAACATTAAACTTGATTCTTACTAAACATTGCACTCCTCCAAAATCAAAATAAAAGGATTAGAGTCTTAAACCTTGAAGACAAAAATCTTTAAACTTTAGAAGAACTATAGAGAATAGCTTCACAATCCCAAAATAAAAAAGGATTTATCAGGTAATTTTTAAAATGTACTGAATATAATAGAAGGGAACAATACATTTGATTTCATTAAGAACTTCAGTTGTTGGGATCCCTGGGTGGCGCAGCGGTTTGGCGCCTGCCTTTGGCCCAGGGCGCGATCCTGGAGACCCGGGATCGAATCCCACGTCAGGCTCCTGGTGCATGGAGCCTGCTTCTCCCTCTGCCTGTGTCTCTGCCTCTCTCTCTCTCTGTGTGTGACTATCATAAATAAATAAAAATTAAAAAAAAAAAGAACTTCAGTTGTTAAGGACACACCATAATGAAGCAAAATGCAAGCCACAATACAAATAACTGGCAATAATTGATATCCAGAACTTCTGCAAATCTACAGGTTAAAGATATAATCTAATAGGAAAATACAAAAAGACAAAAGGAGATATTTTATAGAAAAAAACTAATTGTTTTAAAGTAGCAAACACATGAAGAAAGATGTTTAACCTTATTAGTAATAAGGAAAAGCAAATTAAACCCCCTAATGAAATAACATATTATATACCGAAGTTTGACAAAAATTTAATATACTGACAACACCTGATGTTGGTGAGGATTGTCTTTTCTTTACTTGATCAAGTGTGAACCAAATAGACTCACAACACAAATAAAAAAGCTTTATTTATTTATTTATTTATTTATTTATTTATTTATTTAGTAATTGTAAGGCTTCAAATACAGCCTTAAAACCATTTTTGTTTTGGCCAAATATTTGAAAAGCTCATCATAGTGTCATGTATGTTTTATGTATGTGAGTTTACATATACATACACAAACATATAGACATGTGTATATATGTATGCATATATATGCACATATCTTTGTACATGCATATAATTACAGTTACACACATATACCTAGTCAGATATACAGTATGTTCAATGTAGAAAGGTCTTATTTTTAATACCATTTGCACTTTTAAAACCTATTTCATTTATAGTCCTACAAGGAAAAAAAATAAGCCTTTTGGTTTATCAGTTTAATTTCCCTTATATATGGAATTTCAATAAAGAGTATCCTGAACAAGGCATGAATTTTAAAAATGTATTTGGCGAAAACTGACTAGCAGATCAATTAAATGTGAATCTCTGGGAATGGGGCCTCATATCAGTATTTGTTAAAACTCATTAGATGATCCCAATGTGCTCCTAAGATTGAGAACCAGAAGTTCTGAGGAGAATGGGGTGGAGACAAGAGGTGATTTGTGTGTAATTAACTAAGGAGCTCTTTGTTGGTAATTTAGTACAATCCATACTAACTAAGGCTGCACAATTCTCATCCATAAAAAAATTAATTAATTAATACACACATATACATGACTAGTATTTCATAGAAATAAAATTAGTATCTCCATTTCACTAAAATTTTATCTCATTATGCTGTACAAAGCTAATAATGAGGCATAATTTTCAGTCTGTAAGTTCCTTCCAGTCTGTGATGTATTATAAATACTTGACATTTTGATGTTCCCTGTATTTACAATTATCAATGCCATAAAATAAGTAGATTATGTATCTCCATTAAAGACAACCATAAACAATAAATGGCTCTCCCTAAAATATAAAGGAGTGCTAAATAGGATTGATTCTGAATATAAATATATGAGAAAAGTTTTATTAAAAGTCAGAATACAAATTTACATATAAATTTCTCCTCAATACTTTGAATCGCTACCCTTTTAGATAACGGTGATTCTTTCCATCATAGATTTTTTTTAAAGATTTTTTATTCAGAGGCAGAAACATTGGCACAAGGAGAAGCAGGCTCCCCATGGAGCAGGAAGCCTGATGCAAGACCCGACCCCAGGATCGTGGGATCACAACCTGAGCTGAAGGCAGATGCTCAACCATTGAGCCACCCAGGCGCCCTCCATCATAGATTTCATCCTGGGTTACTTTAATATGGAGATAAAAGATACAAATATAAACTGTGCTGCTTTATTATAACGGCTTCTCAAATCAATTTCTTGGTACAACCAAATAATGGAAAATTGTGAATTGTGTTTTTGACCGATTTGGCAGAGAATATGAAGTTCACATAAGAGAAACAGCAATCTTATTTTCCACAAATCTTTCAAAACATGCAACTTCCTTGGAGACCATGACAATGACAAAATGCCTCCTTGTTGCACACTGGAATCACCAGGTCAGCTTTAAAAAAATGCTAACACCTCCATTGATACTCAGAAAATCTGACTTAATCCTTTGTGGTGTGGTCTAGGCTTTGGGACTTTAAAATATTCCCCAGTATTTTATCCATTACCATAGAGTTAGTGCATATAGATTACATGATTTAGAATATGATAATTCAATGTTTGGTGACCAATAATTTGACATAAAAATAAAATTTCCCTCCATTTGCGAACCAGGAGTTTTCCATATTTGCCTGGGAGAGAAATCCCTTAGAATATAGTCATTTCTGCTAAAATTACAAAATCAAGAAAAGGACTTTGATAGTTTATTTATTACATAATTTCCTGCCATCTGAAATATCGGAGATGTGGCAAGTCTGCCTCCAACGCTCAGTAGTTCTAGCTATTTGAGGTACTTATTATTTGAAGAAAGATGTACTATTTAGGAAGGAAATGGGAAAGAAAATGTGTATCACATGACAAGTAACAATATATCAGCATATCTCACTTTAAATATATATGTCCTTTCCCCAAGGTTCTTCGTTTTAGTGTCAGCCACTCAATTCTGTGTATATTTCCACTTTTTGTCAGTCTTTAAGATCACTATTTTTAAACCACAACCTTTACTTTTTATAAAGCCTCAAAGCACACAAATTAGTCCCTCCTACTCCTCTTCAAATATGCTAGATAATCTTATTTTCGGTCACCATCTATGCAACTCCAAGGAACTTACTGAAATGTTCACTCAGTTAAAACTAACACACAAGCAACAACAACAAAAACAAACAGAAGACCAGTAAAACACAGGGAGGACAGTATGGAAAGACATCTGCTACTAGGAAAATCAGACTTTCCCAGATGCTACACTGGTATGACAAATGTCTAAAATCACTCTCTGTCCTTCCTCCTAATGTTTCCACCAACCTGAAATATTCAACCCTGTTTCAGTTAACTTGGTGAAAATCCTAAGACCTGAGCAATAGAGGCAGTCTAGTACTGTTGCCATTACTGATTTATGTGGAATTTATGTGGCCAAGAGTGGAAGTTTGGGTGAAAACCTCAAGTGCCCATTAAGGGAGCTGAGCTTTTGGAGAGCCCCTTCCAATATGTAGCCAAGTTAAGAAAGAAATGCCAAGAACTCTATTAATCAGCCAGTGCTGAAGCCTGCTATATCTTATAAAACATTAATATGAATATGATAGCATAATTATTAATAATTAGGTTAATATTATTTGCTACATTTCAGGCACTGCTCTACTTGATTTAGAATTTTACTGTTTCATTTCTTAGATTAAGTGTATGAGGTACTGATATTATCTTCATTTTCTGAGAAGAAACTAATGTTCATAAAGGTTAAGTAAAATGATACAATTACAGGAACCACAAAAAGATTCTTCACTACTGTGGCATGTAGTGCTGCCCAGCAAGCCAAGATATATAATTTGTGAATAGGGTATTATATTTTACTAGCAGGCACACTTTTCTGTTCCATAAATCTGCGATGCTTCTGACCTGCACCATGCTGATTACTTCTAAGTTCCTCCAAACCGCCATCAGTATATAAATAAACTTTTCTACTAGGCCAGAAATCTGAAATAAACAATCCTAAAAAGCCACTGGCTAACCCACAAAGGGAGAAAGGAAGCAAGAGAGGAGATTGCCCTTGTTTCCTGTGATCTTGGCACTGCATATTTCTTATTTTTGCCCAAGATTTTATCAGATAATGCTGAATTGAATGGATAACAAATATTTTGGTTCCTCAATTCATTTTTTTAAAACAAGCCAAAGTAAATAATAAGCTATAACAAGTTCAATTTCTTTATAACTTGACAAATCAGCCCAATTAGTGGAAATAATAATGGTCATGGTGAAAACAATAATAGCAACTGGGCTAAGTCTTTAAAATTTATTACCTCAGTCAATCACAGTCATCCTAAGTATGTCCTAGCATTATACCTATTTTACAATCAAGATTTTGAGGCGCTAGGAGGGCAAATAACTCATCTAATTTCACACAGAGGGATATCATTTGTGATCTGTTTCTCCCAGTTGGTGAGACTATATGCTTCAATTATTTTAGTCATTCAACAGAACTGATATTTGCTACGTAACAATTCATGCCTAAATTTTTCAGACCAACAAATATTTTGGGTAGTCATTATTCATAAAACTCAAAATATCTTCCATATAAAGTATCCATTCTGGACAGCACATATTTAAGCTTAAGGACTCTTTGAAAGGATGCAAATAAAATCATGAAAGAAAGAAGAGAAATTACAGCTGACGTCACAGAAATACAAACAATTATAAGGGTATATTATGAAAAATTATATCCCAACAAATTGAGCAATCTGGAAGAAATGGATAAATTCTTAGAAACATAAACTACCAAAACTGAAACAGAAATAAATAAAAAACTTGAACAGATCCATAATCAGTAAAGAAATTCAATCAGTAACCAAAATCTCCCAACAAACAAAAAGTCCAGGACTAGATGGCTTTCCAGGGGAATTCTACCAAGCATTTAAAGAACAAGTGATACCTAATTTTCTCAAACTTTTCAAAAAAATAGAAATGGAAAGAAAACTTCCAAACTCATCCTATGAGGCTAGAATTACCCCGATCCCAAAACCAAAGATCCCACTAAAAAGGAGAATTACAGGCCAATATCCCTGATGAACACGGATGCAAATATTCTCAACAAGATACTAGCAAATCATATCCAACAGTATATTGAAAGAATTACTCACTACATTCAAGTAGGATTTATTCCTGGGCTGAAAGGACGGTTCAGTATTTGCAAATCAATCAATATGATATGCCACATTAATAAAATAAAGGATAAGAGTCATGTGATCCTGTCAATAGATGAGGGAAAAGCATTTGACAAAATACAGCATCTATTTTTGATCAAAACCCTCAACAAAGTACAGAAAGGGGCAGCATACCTCAACATCATAAAGGCCATGTATATAAGACCCACAGCTTATATTATCCTCAACGGGAAAAAGAAATGAGAGCTTTTCCACTATGGTCCGGTGCAAGACAGGGATGTCCACTCTCATCACTGCTATTCAACATAGTACTGGAAGTCCTAGGTTCAGCAATCAGACAACAAAAAGAAATAAAAAGCATCCAATTTGTCAAGGAAGAAGTCAAAGTTTCACTATTCACAGGTGACATGATACTCTGTAGAAAATCCAAAAGTTTCTACCAAAAAATTTCTAGAACTGCTAAACTAATTTTTTGATAAACAAATTCTTAACTGCATCTTTCTTATATCAGGATATCTCCCTTTCTACAGAATGCATGAACAAAGTATCACAGTCTCTTGGTGATTTTATCCATTCATTGTTTATTTCATTCAACATACCAAATATTCAAGCATTTATTCAGCATATAAAATGCCCACTGTTCTGGATGCTAGAAATACATCAATAAACAATCCAGTAAGATTTCTGACCACATGAAATTTATTTTCTATTAAGTGGAAAGAAACAATAAACAAGCAAGAAAAACTCACAGTAGTGATCAGTGTTATAATTTTTAAAGGAGTCAACATAAATAAGATTCATTATCACTAACACCAGCTCCACACATGCTCTTTCTGCATTTGATTTCCCGAGCCACTCTTCTGGGCTTATAACTAGTCAGAGAATATCACTATTACATTTTTATTGCTTGGAACAACAAAAACATTAACTGTTAACTGTATTAAGGTATCACTAAATCCCAAATCCCTTTTATTCCATCTGAATCAGTTTCCCTTACCCACAAATCCCTATGAGGTGAGAGCTAGAGCCTTTGTCTGTGACGAACCTTTTTCTGAAGGCTGTGGATCACTTAAATCTTTCCCCAATTTATAACTAATGATCTTCAGCATTGCATCTCATTTCAATGAATTAAGTAGTAGGGAACATTTTTTGCATATATAATTCCTATCCTCTCTATAAAGGTTACTGAGAAAGAAGGCTTATATTATCTTTGGGATGCTGGTTTCTTCTGATGTCTGCCCTTCAAGGGCTGGCTTTCCATTCCTTTTTCTCAAAAGACAAATTTGGCCTATGACATATTGCATCAAGAGCTAGCTCATCTATATTTGCCACCAGGTTGTTTTCTGGTATTTTACAGAAACCTCAATTTTCCTTGGCTTTCCTTTATCATTAATTGATCCACTACTTCCTCTTTCTCTACACATCCTAAAAGTAGTCCAAGATTCGGAAGAAGTATGGAATATCAGCTGTGCTGTAACTGGGATATTCTTTTAAGCAATTAGTTGTTCAACATTCACTGTAAAGATCTTGCCATCTATTTTCCCTTTTTTATTACTGCCTTATAAGTTGGAATAATCAATGTTAAGATTAGAAGAGCACCTTTTTTCCCACTGTATAGTAAGTGATACAACAACTGACTTAATCCATTCTGTGATTCACAATTAATCTAAAGCATTCAGCTTTAAGAATCTCAGGTTTCCAAAGCCTTCTCTTGGTCTCCTAGTCTCTTACCAAATATTGAGAATGTGCCATGGTAGTCAGGTGTCCAATGTCTTTTCCTTTGCTACTTGGGTAACATTCCCTGTGAAAACCCATTTTTCAGTTTGTTTGTTTCTTACTGTTCATGCAATGTGGTAAGTAGTATTCCTTTCTTTTGGTCCCCTGAATGCAAGGTGTATATCCAAAGCAAATACATAATCCAAGATTCTTTCTAAACTTGGTTGACATTGCTTTTTCTAGTACAACAGTTGGTCTTCTGCAATTAAAGATCTGAGGTAGGTATAAAATCATTTTGCATCCATTTACTTTCCTGATATATACACACACATTACATTTATTTTCATTTTCAGAAATGAAAATTTCCAGAACTCTTGATAGATTCCATTCATACTTCTTTGTGCTCTGAAAGATTTTAGCAAGCACTTAATATCATCTCAGAAAATTGTAAACAGCTTAAAATGTGTCTTAGATTTTGTCCTAATCATAGTTTCACTGTATCCTACAAACCCACATTGACCTCTCGAAGGCCACACTCACTTCCATCTACCAAAGTCACTGCCATTCTTGCAATCAACAATTTTCTCTAATTCTAGTACTAGTCAGATTTTTGTGCAAAACTACACCCACAAAAATTCATATGAATATCGAATAAGGCTAAAAGAATAAGATAATGTGCCCACTCTCTTGGCACCATCAGAGTAGTTCTATTTTTTGCATGCCCACTCTCTCTCTCTCTCTCTCTCACACACACACACACACACACAGTGCAATTCAAATTGCACACAAATTAGCATCACATCTATGAAATATCACAGGAAATAGTTAATGGCAAGTAGTTCCACTAAAATTCCTAGACCATACGTATATTCAGAGGAGGTGAAAAGGAAAATTATCATAACAAAGAATTTTTCTTTAATCCATCAAACAGTTACATCATTAATACGTACTAAACATATTCTGGTCGTTATACATCATGTTAGAATGGAGAAATGGTTCCTGGGTGGCTCAATTGGTTGAATGTCTGACTCTTGGTTTTGGCTCAGGTCATGATCTAACGGGTCATGGCATTGAGCTCACAATAGGCTCCCCACTCAGCGTGGAAGCTCCTTGAAGATTTTCTCCCTCTGCTCCCCCTTCCACCCTCTCTCTCTTTCTCTCTTTCAAATAAATAAATAAATCTTTTTTAAAAAAAAGAGTGAAAAAAAAAACTGGATATTGAAGACATAGGACACACTATCCAGGAGCCAAAATTAAGCAACAAATATAAGTAAATGAAAAATGAAGTTAGCAAGCATGTCTAAACTGTATCACCACAATCTATATGTGCACATATGTGATTTTGTTGTTATGAAATGAATTTTGCTAGCTTATTTTCTGAATAAGCATGAACTTGATCGTTCATGGTAACATGATCACTACCCATTCAAACTTAAATTTATCACATTAATTTAGTTTTTCTGGACCAATACTTAGCCTTCAGAGCTTTTTCTCATGCCCCTTCTTGCTTTCTCCTCTGGTGGCACTTGGATACATGGGGCAGTGCAGCAGCTTACACATCATACTGTCAATTTGGGATCAAATTTCAATTCTAAGTAAGGTACTTTAGATTCACTGCTTTCCACTTAGGTAGCTGACTCTGTTTGGCCTATGGCATATGCAGGAATTTGATGTTGTCAATATCTATGTACAACACAAGATCTACTTACCCTTCAACCTTCTCATATAATTCCTAAATCTCTTCCAGTCCACTAGCCTCTCAACACTTTGGAGTCTCATTGGACGTTTTGGATGTTTTCCATACCATATCACATTATGGGGATACAGAGACAGGGAAGGGTGGTAGGGACACTATGAGAATGGCTGTCTCATGTGCTCTCCTGAAGTTTGTTTCATTGAGAAGATTCCTTGTTATCATGGGCACTCTTCCAATTACCTTGGTCAGACTTCTTCATGGGTAAAAGGCAGAAACCACATCTGTTTTGGAAGATCCAAAGCTATCTAAGAATCTTTATTCCCAGCCCAACAGTTTTTAAGTTCACATGTAATAGATAGGGATAGGACATCTCACCATCTGACTTCTGAAACTCTTCAGTCTGCTTTCCTGACACAAGCAATAATTTGACTGGTTTATTGGGGGTGGGAATAAAATCCAACTTTAAGTTAGATCTTACATCCAAGTATAATTAGCATTAATAAACTCTGCTCTAGACATTCATGCTCTGACTGTATATTCTACCCCATGATCTTTCAGATTTCAAAGTAGAGCTATTTTCTATTCCAGTAAGTTGAGGTTAATTTCAAGCCAGTACTCTTCCTTTTGAGTTATAAAAGCCATTGCAAATTTGAACTGACTTCTATTTTCTAGGCTGCATCTACCCTTTCCCTAAAGAAATAAAAAGCTTTGATCCAATGAATGGAGAGACTTGGGGCAACATTAATCATTTTGGAAAGAAAAAACACCTTCAAAAATCTCTAAATTTGATTTAGCTATAGTAGCATCATGTTGATTACTATAATTTACCAATCTATAAATAAAACTTTTCAATATTATCAGTATTATCTACAATACTTTATACAAAAACCAACTCAAGATGCATCTTTGGATGGGTAGATCAGCTATACAAAAATACACAAAGAAAACACACACACACACAAGTGATTTAAATATCAGATTCATATGTAATCTGTAAATGAATATAATGAAAATTATTTGTAAATCATGCAAGTGGTATATCCACAGTACTGTAATTTATCCTTCAAATGCATAATCATGAGTTTATTGATTAAAAAGAAAAAAAAATCTAATGGATTATTCAGTCACTTACCAACAGATATTGAATGTCTATGTAACAGAAGGATTACAGGCACTTTGTAAACATAATTAAACATATAAAAATGCATACCATCTTTAAATCATATTAGCAGGGCTTTTTACAATAAAAATGCTAATAGTCTATTTCTGTAAAAAATGTTTTTATACACTTAAAGCAAAAAAAATTACACATTTGATTTTCTTATGTTGTGAAGATTTTTTAAGGAGAATTTTTTTTTCCTCAATAGGAATCTCAACATATTTAACTATTAGTTGTTCCATCTGCACGTGTTTCCAATAGCTATATAAGTTGGAGCAGATGTTTTAAAGTCCAAACACTAGTATAAAACTAAACAGAAATGTATCTGTCCATTCACTAGGATGGAGCAACACTGAAATAATATACAATTCAGGAAGAGACCATAGTAGCCATGAGAATACATCTTAGAGACCTCCAACTTGAGGGAGCAGTTGAACAGTTGACAGGTTGCCACAGACTGCTCTGGAATCTACCTCTGTTCTTAACCAGAGGGTCTACCTCCCATGGGCTGCTCCCAGCTAATGACTGAGCATAAAAAGTTCTTTCTTGTGGAACACGGGGCTCCTCTCCATGCTAACTTTGGCTAGAGAAATCTTCATGGCCTTGGCAGACAGGACTTGGTCTCTAAGTAGTATAGACTTTTCCAGCCAAGCTTTTTACCCTTTCTTTTTCACTTATTGTCAAACTTGCATTATGACTGGATAGCTATCCCAGTCTACTTCTTCCCTAGTTCCTCTCCTGGGTGTTTTCCCTAATAAAATCCTTGCACAGTGAAGCCTATCTTGATTTTTTGCTTCTGTGGGGACCTGAACACAGCCTAAATGTTTCAACAGTTAAACATAACCTATAAAGAAAGACCTGGGCAGCCCCGGTAGCTCAGCTGTTTAACGCTCCCTTCAGCCCAGGGTATTATCCTGGAGAGTTGGGACGGAGCCCCACATCGGGCTCCCTACATGGAGCCTGCTTCTCCCCTGCCTGTGTCTCTGCCTCTGTGCGTGTGTGTGTGTGTGTGTGTGTGTGTGTCTCATGAATAAATAAATAAAATCTTAAAAAGAATGAAAGACCTAAGTGCTACATTGGCGGAGGGAGCAATTTGAGAAGTAAACTTTAGAAGTCAAACTGTTTTCATTTTAATGTTTGCTAATTCCTTAAATGCATGTGATAGTGTTTCTCCAGGGTGATATTGTAGGACAAAGATTCAGAAAACTACTTCGGTTTAAGAGACTACACCAAGAATTAAACTGATCACTCACAAAGAATTGAATTCATAAAAAATTAGTGGAGTGATTATCTACTAAGGAGAAGGGTTCAAGATATCCCTGCACATTTTTGCTAAGGCTGTCCTACTACAAGACTTATTCCTCTCCTGATACTAATTCCATAGTTAGTCACATAGACAACTAAATAGGTAAAGACTAAGAAAAATAAAAGTTTTTTCACTGCAGGGAAGAGGATTGGCTTGTTTGCTCCTTGCAAGAATGTTCACGCTAGCTCAAAAACATGGGTGATCCTGGAGGGCATTATGCTAAGTGAAATAAACCAAGTACAAAAAGACAAATACTGCATGATCTCACTTACATGTGAAATCTAAAAAAATCAAACTCAAAGAGGTGGAAAGTGGAATGGTGGTTGCCAGGGGCTGGTTGGTGGGGAAAATGAGGAGATACTGGTCACAGAATACAAAGTTTCAGTTATGCTGGGCCAATAAATTCTGAAGATCTAATGTACAGCATGATGACTATAGTGAATAATACTATATTTCAAACTTGAAATTTCTAAGAGAATAGATTTCAAATGCCCTTACTATACAAACACACCACTATGTGAGGTGATGTGTTAATTAACTTGATTGTAGTAATCATTTCCCAGTGTATACATATATCAAAATATCACATTGTATACCATAAATACATACAATTTTTACTGGTCAATTATTTCTCTCTTTTTTTTTTTAAAGATTTTACCCATTTATTAATGGAAAACACAGAGCGAGAGGCAGAGACAGGCAGAGAGAGAAGCAGTCTCCCTGTGGGGAGCCCAGTGTGGGACTTGATCCTTGGACTGGGATCATGCCCTGAGCCTCAACTGCTGAGCCACTCACATGTCCCTGTCAATTATTTCTTAATAAAGCTAGAAAAAAAATTACTGGGCTCCTGACTCTGAATTCCTCTCCTATAAGGCAATCTGCTGCATGTATAGGGTGTCATTTGTCACTCTGTGTCACCCTATAGGAACTGGGGGTCAGAAAGCAAAGACGAATTTATGGACACTGGTCATTGCTTTTGCTGTGGGTAATGATGTCTCTGCTCCAATTGTCTCACATCTTCTGTCACCATCTACACCTTTTGGCTAAGTTGTTACCTTGCAAGTGAAGTAAAATTTCATACCCTCCTTGGTTGGTGACACTCACTACTTTATTAGAAAATTTGCTTCTCTATGTTCCCTTTTTTAGTGAGTGAGATTACTATTTATCCTATAAAGAAGACAGTTTCTCAAATATATAAGAACAACAACTAAAGTCTGTTGTAATATATAAATCCAAGAAATATTTTTTGCTCAATCAGAAAACTGTGTTTTAATTAACTCAATATAACTGGCTACTATTCACTAAGGACTCATCCTATATAGGTTTTTACGAGACAATATTCATGTTCAAGTTATGGTTAGGAGAATAATAACCACACATTTAAAAGATTATACTGGCTGGAGTATAACATTAGTTAATGAGCTGCCTTTTTCATTCCAATGGTTTCATTCCAATCTTGCAATTTGCTTTAATTAAGTATTTGGGACAAATTATAATTTAAGGGGTTTACATGAAGCCAATTTAACTGTTCAGCTCTTGAGTATGTTTTGTTTGAGCATAGAATCCTGGATATGTGTGCATAAATTCCTATGCAATAGCTCCATAAAACAAAGTACATTATATAATTATACTCTTCCTAGTGGCTTTTGGTCCATGTTGGTTAAGCATCCAAGTGTCCAGATGTTTCTGGAAATGCTCAGATAACTAAAGATTACATATAAAAATGTCCTTGCCAAAAAAAAAAAAATAATGTTTCTTCTAATATCTATGAAACATTTGTTAATGACTTCAAAATAGAACTGAATACTTTGGATTAGAATTGGAAATATCAGGAAAAAAATGGAAATATTAGGGATATAGAATTTTAATGTTTTTAAGATCTAGTTAAACTTATAAAACCAAAACTTCATTATTTGAAATATATTATTTTCTAAAGTGTACAAATATAAGGCCATGTTCTATTTTCCTTTTATATCACCTTCAGTTTAAATACACCATGAAATAATAAGAGGCTCATGTGTCCTATATGTAGCATTCATATATTATTAATGATTTATTAGTGGCATTCAATTATCCACTTTACATGCTACTCATTCTCTATTCAATTATTTCAGAACTCAACATTTATTAAGGGGGAAAGAAAGTAAAAGTGACTGTCATACTTTTCTTTCTTTCATTTATTGTCCTTAATATGTAAATATTAAATTCCTAAAATGTGTCAGAGAATAAAATGTATGACCCTTATCAAATGGTGTACTAAAATGTTCTTTTTTAATGACTGTAATCTGCTAACGGCTAGCAAAGGCCCTATTACCACCAATACCAAAATTATTGTCAAATATAAAAATGAATCAGAACAATTTCTTTAGTATAACATGACCAAAAACATTAGCTAATTGCCTTAAAATTTTAAAAATGGAAATCGTGACTTTTATAGCTAATACAGACCAATCTTATTGACTATGTCTTATCTCATAAATAGCACACTGGCTTTGTTGAAATGAACTAACTGGCATTTGATTTCTGCTTTTCACTATTTACATTCTTGATAGTGTTTTTTTGGTATAGGTGCATTTATCATTAGATAAAATGTAAATGTGAAGTTATAATTAAAATTTAGTAAATATCTAAAGGGAAGAAGAATAGATAAACAAGAGGATTCTGAAGTTTTAAATTAGATGAATCTTGGGGTGGCTCAGTTGGGTGAGTGCTTCACTCGATATCAACTCCATATCATAATCTTAGGGTTGTGTGATCAAGCCCCAGAGCTCAGTCCTGGTCGTAAAGCCTGCTTAAGAATCTCTCTTTCCCTCAACGTCTGCCTCTCCCCTCCATGCATGCTCTCTCTCAAACAAATGAACAAATAAATCTTTAAAATAAATAAATAAACAAATAAATAAATACAAAATAGTTATACTCATCAGCGTATTTCACAGTATTCACGCTTTTGTTAATTACATCTTAGATGTGTTTCTGTATAATTATGGGACCATACATCTCAATTTGTCCAAGATAGTCCCAGTTTTTGCCTGTTGTCTCAAGATAAATAGTAGTTTCCTTTTTATGATCAAAATATTCTACTTTGGACTATAAATTACAGTAGACCACTGTACTTACATACAGTTTAATTATATTTTCTCTGTATTGTATCTTTATAGTGTTCATATAGATTATACTTTTTTAAAGTAACATGTGATATATGCTACTTTGCGATCTACTTTTTACTTATGATTATTATAATAATATTAGCTATGTATGCATGATGAATATATCAAACATGTCATTTTTGACCTTGAAAATGTGCAAAAAAATTATTTTGTCTCAAGCTTATCATTTGCTTTAAGCCTTTATTACTTTTTGGATTAAATCTATCCATAGCTCCATACAGAAAACTCTAACACAATTATACAAGGAGTGAAGCAGTTTCCTGAAGATGAAACAGTTCTAAACTATTAAACACTGACCCACTTGTATTTCCATTGATGTAGCATCCATCCAGAGTAATAGCAGGAGAAGAAAACAACAAGCTAGTTGCAGTAGATTACCTTTTTGGCAGTTCTGAAGCTTCAGGTGCTCACCTATGCTCCCATAAATTGACTCCCATGCCCAACTACTTTTCATTTTCATTTCAAATAACAATAAACATATTACACCCACACAGAAGCATTTTATTTTATGGCAACTGCAATAGAATGAACAAAGCATTTTAATAACTTGAAGATTTCCATTATATCAAAGCTCAGTTACTGTTTCTCAGAATGGTTCTTTTACTTAATATGGATGTCCAAAATTGAAAGCAAAGGATAGATAACTTTAATTATCCCCATAACCTGGCATCTGCGGTAATGCCATTAGCCAGGAATTTTGCAAGGGATATAATGGATATTGTCATATGGAACCAAATTGTGTCGACCACAGGTGTGAATTGTAGTACACAAGGAAAACAGGAAAAATCAGGTTTCTAGTCATTAAAACAGCAGTACAGAAGCTAGGATTTGGGTGGGTATGCAATACAAAGGAAAAACAGCTGCACACCTGCTTCATGCTTTATGAGCATCATGAGTATATTTGATGCTCAATTAAATCATCATAATTATAATTTAGGGCGCCACCCTCAAGAAAGAATATCTTAACTTTAATTATCTGTCCAGGAGTTACTACTCTGTTTTGCATAGATATGAGCAATCATGTTTAATCATAACACAACAAACCAAGTTTTAAAACTACCTTGAAGACATTTTCTAAAATAAATAAAGCAGCCATTCATGCAATGCAATGTTTGTCTACTGTTATTTTTATATTTTTATAGGAAGTTCTTACATTGATTACATGTGTATAATTATGTATATACTAGTTTATATATAATATAATATACATGATCTAGATTGTGTGTGTTTGTGTGTGTGTGCGCGCAAAATTATCTTATATCAGAGGTAAGTGATGAATAGAAAAGGGGATTCTCCATTGCAGACATTTTCATTTCATAGAAAAAAGAATTTGAATGATGTGTTCATGAAGTATTGTTTACTATTACTAACCTATGAACAGTGTGTTCAGGTAGGATGTTTACTATAACTTTTACATTTTATTAGAGGCTGTGCGGGGATTTTCAAGTATTTTTTTTTTTAATTTTCAAGGATTTTTAACATTTCTCCCTAAATTAAGTAAGTTTCCTTTCTCTAAGGCTTCACCATATACTAGCTATGCAACTTGGTAAGTTCCTAAATCTCTGTGCCCTTAGTTTTTCAGTTAGAAAGTGAGAATGATAATGATATCTATTTACCTTAAGGAGTAAATTAGCTAATAAATGTGTATTTCCTAGAGCAATCCTTAGCACATAGTAAAAGATCAATACATATAGCTACACTTTTGAAGATAAAACCAAGAAATGGAAAAACTAAATTATTTATCCAAGGTGCATACTAAAACAAGATGGGTTAAAGCAATATTCAAATTAAAGTTTATAACTTAGAGGCTATTATACTAAAGATAATTACATGATGTTGCATTTTTGTTTCTTAAAATTTTTCTAAATGTTTTAAAAAATGAATTCACAAAAAGCTTCTGCTAACAACAACAACAACAAAAAGATAATGTTAACTAATACAGAAAGCAGAGTAACATATGAAAAGCAGTGAAAAGTCTATGTTACCTTTAGTTATTTCACCTGACTCTAGTTGGGCTTTGGGCACTTTGTCACCACAGAGATCATGAAAAGAAGAAAATAAGATCCAGAAAGTTTAGATAGTTTGAACTAAGTATTCTCAATGGTACAAATTTGGATCTAAATAAGCATTCCTGATGTCAGCTTCTGTTGTTTTCTTTTTTTCTATTTACTGAAGACTTCTCTATGCAGACCCATACCATATCCCCACTAAAATTCCAATGAAAATATACACAACATGCACTACGCATGCACACACATATACAAGCTTACATTCGCATGCACAAGCACTCCCCATCCCCACATATATATATACTTGCATTTATGGTATTAGACTACTATACATTTATGAACTGAACTACCTGTTATTTCCCTTTTTACTTGGGATGTAGCTAACACCAAATTGATGGCTGAATCAGAACTAACATAAAGTCCCAGTGATTACTAAAATGTACCTTAAAGCAACTGCTTATAGCCTCCATCCTATAAAGGAGATCAAAAAAGATCAAGACTTCATTTCAGATGACAAGATGTGCTGATACATCCTCTACTCAAAATGAAAGCTCTTTCCTCACTCCAAACTGTTTAATCCTGTACATTAGAAACCCTCTTTAACTTTATACTAATATTAAATCCAAATTAAATTTATACTAATATTAAATCCAAATTAAATTTCCAAAACTAACATCAAATCACTCTTCTTTTTATTTCTCAAGCATATTTTTAATTCTCCATCATAAAGTGTCATCCCTACTATCATCTATATTTCCTTATACCAAAATACTGACAATACTCTATTTGTTAGGATTGTTTCCCAGTATGTCTGGTCTATCTGAATTGCATTACAGGGTGTGGTGCATAAAAGATGTTTTAAATAAAGGAATAAATACATGAAAATACAAAAGTGGGGGCACCTGGGTGGCTCAGTGGTTGAGCATCTGCCTTTGGCTCAGGTCATGATCCCAAGTTTCTGGGATCCAGTCCTGCATCAAGCTCCCAGTAGGAAGTCTGCTTCTCCCTCTGCCTATGTCTCTGCCTTTCTTTCTCTGTCTCTCATGAATGAATAAATAAAATCTTTTAAATATATATAAAAACAATGTTAAAGAAACTATTTGATATCAAAATTGTAATGGAAAACTTCCCTGAAGACAACACATAACTAACCTTCAGCTTCTTCCTATGTGAAAAGGTAATGGTAGCAATAAAAGTCTTATAGGATGGTTGTACACAACAAAATAAGAGTATATATTAAAACTTTAGTAGACCAAACATTACAATAACAGGAGTTATTTTTATATCTACTTTCTATTAATCTTTTAATGGAGAGTTCTTTTTCCCTTAAAATATAGCTCTAATTAATTCTACTTTTCTCAATTTAGACTGACCTCACCCTAAGCCAACATGTCAGCTCTCTTAATGACTGAGCATAAAAAAAAAAAAAAAGACTGAGCATAGATAGTAAGTCACACACTATCACGCTCTACTTTAGTTGAGTTGGGAATATCAGAAATCCTGGATACACAGTTCTTTCTCACTAGAAATATTTTTAGTCACACTTAGCTTCCAATCTCTTCTCTCTTCTTACATTACCTTATACAAGGCTATAATTGGCATTTACTGAATGAATCAGGTGCATTTCACTAAATGCTCTTAATCTCTTTTATCAAATGTCTTCTATAGTAAAAGAAACTGGATACCCTCTATGTTTCCTTGAAAGATGAATGATTTATCTATTCTGCTTCCTTGATTTTTACCCCTCCCTGGCTGTGAGCTTCTCCAGTGAGATTTTATACTTGAAAAGCACCAAGCCTTACTCTCCTGCTGCTTGACATTGTAATGAAGACATTTGGGGAAAGTCTTCCAAGAGAAGATGAAGAATTATTTATGTAACAATATGATCTCCCTTCTGAAACCCCCAGGAATATCTAAAATAGCATAATATTGTTTCACATTTTAAATGGATTAATTAAATTTGAAATACTTGATTTGATGATGGCAATAATTATATTTGAATTAATGCTGCTTCTGTTATCTTATCTTAGGAGTTCATAGAGAATACATGATATAATCTCTGAGATATTTAGCAGCAATGAGGCATATATTTTTTAAAAAGCTTGTATTTAACTTTTAAAAATATGGCTTCCATTTTTATTTTAAAGAAAAAAATACTCTTGAAGCACTTACATTATACACACATATATTTCGTGGAATTTCTTGAAATAGATGTCACTTCAATAGGCATTCCCTAGCTAATTTATTAAAAGGACTTGCACTTGCTCATTAAATAAGAAGTACAAATATTTGAGAGTTTAAAAATAAACTAAAAAATTTTTTTGAAGATAGGCAGTTCTATTTGGGAAATGGGGATCAAATGAAAGCTCTTAAGGAGGTGGTTAATGTAATTTATCTGTACATAAAACTGACAGTGTTTTAGGCTTCTGTACTTACCCTGAGGCACTGGTCTCATTAGGAAGGGAGAAAATAATGCCCTATATCTCAAGTTAATCCTTTGAAAGTGCAAGATCCTCAGAGATAGGAGTTGAAAGTTTTTTTAAATTTTTGTTTTATGGATAGAAAATAATAAATGCGGTTTTATACTTCTTTAATTTCTGTTTGAATATTTTAGAATTTGTCAATACCTTCAATGAAGTCTTGTTATAGTTTTTTTTTACAAAGTATCATTAATAATAATAGCACATCTGTGACTATGTTATTATAGAATATGAATAGATTCTGCATAATTTTAAATTTTCAGTCAAACATGGCTCTTTATTATGTTTCAGTAATTCAAAATTATATTTTGTATAAACTATTTGTTATTTCATAGGCCAAAATACAAGACTAGTTTGATATTTCATTAACCTGTATAATAACAGCTGCAAAAAAATGAGCAAAATACTGACATATCAGGCTCATAACTCCTATTTACTTATTTAGGGCTTGTACCAAAGGTGATTCTTGACTCCATATTAAAAAGAAATTCTTTTTTTTTTTTTTTTAATTTTTATTTGTGATAGTCATACACAGAGAGAGAGAGAGAGAGAGAGAGGCAGAGACATCGGCAGAGGGAGAAGCAGGCTCCATGCACCGGGAGCCCGACGTGGGATTCGATCCCGGGTCTCCAGGATCGTGCCCTGGGCCAAAGGCAGGCGCCAAACCGCAGCGCCACCCAGGGATCCCTTAAAAAGAAATTCTAAGACCTCTTTCTGTCTTTGAAATCAAAAGCTCAGTTGAAATTTCTTTTGTTTTCCTTTCTAGGCTTATAAAAATGTATCCTTTATCTCTCTCCCTCCCTCCACACAGCCCCAACTAGTGGGAAAACAATGTCACCTTTGGATCATGCCTAAAATGTTTCTGGCTTGTTCAATGAGGTTCAGTCATCACAATATGCACTAGAGCATAATAATAGAAAATTTCGATAATAATACCCTGACATTTAATGAACATTAAGCATCAGGTACTTTGTGAACTGCTATATATTCATCACTTAGTTCTAATACTCATAACAACCCTGTGAGGCAGATATTATAACCTTATTTTACAAATAAGTTGATAGGCTTTGAGAAGTTGAGTAACTTGCTCAAAGTCACAAAACTGATAATTGACAGATTTGGTATTCAAAACTGGGCCTATCTCAACCACTATGTTATATTGCCTCTCTATATTACTCAAGAATAAAACCCATTGCTAAATTGAAACCTATGAGAACTTAGATTGTATCTGTCTCCTTCATCATTGTATTTCTCATACCCTAGAAACCTGAAGTGCTCAACAAACATTTGTAGAATGGATAAGAGTATCCATCACATTAAGTCAAAAAAATTTTATGATATGAAAAGCCACAATCACTATGTCCTATATAACCAAAAGCAGAAATCATGGTGTTGTGGTGGCTATCTTTTTATTTACATATTTTTCCCCTAATTTGGTTACTTTAATCAATTTTATCCCAGTATGACATTTTCTCCCAAGACTTCTCTTGATTTTGTACTGTTTCACCTTTGAACAATCTTCATTGCCTTATGCTTCTTCCTAAAAGCTACTCTGTTTCATTCTCTGGCACTTTATTCACAGAGATCTGTAATCCTTTACAAGTCAGGTACCATTTAGCTTTCTTTGTAAGAGAAACACAGAAAATAATATATGTACCTTATTTTAAATATTTTGTTTTTACCTGAAGAGTATGACGGTCTCTTTGTTCACTGAAGGACGGACTGTCAAAGCCTCTGTTATCCACTGGCCACAACTGAAGAACTGTGCCTAGATATCCTTTGTGGGAAGTGAAGAATTAGTAGGGAGAACATATAGGCAAGACAAGATTTCCTATGCAGTGAGCATGTGGTAGTAGAATACAGGATTTTTTAGCATAATTATCCCCTATAAGGATCAGAAACCTTTGCCTAAAAGTTCTTTTATTTCTCATTTTCTTCTTGTTCTTCTCTATCTGTTTCTGTCTTGCCTTTCACTATTTTTAGTCTACTAAAAGAGAATGAAAACTTTTTTTTTTCATTCTGTATCAATGATTAAGACCAAAATTTAAATATTTGCTGAAGTCACCAAATGACTAAAATTCACTTAGGCTTATTTGTTAAATAAGATTTTGAAAAGATACTTATCCGTCTACTTGTCTATTATCTTTGTTTTATAACAATTCAAAATTATGTCCCAAAACTTAATAAAGATTCCTTTATCCTACTCTTAATGGATTCTCCTCTTCTTATTAAACTAACCACTGAGAATCTTGTTGATTCATATTTTCCAAGGCCATCAATATTTATAACATTAGGAAAAAAACCTTTCTGTCTACCTCATCTTCATTGAAATTACTGTTGTCATGACAGGGATATATGGCAGAGCACCAGAGGTAACTGATACACTTATAACAAGATTTTTTTAAACATGCCATATGAAATAAAATTACCTTCTATTCCTGGCTTGCCAGGAATATTTCCTTTATTTTTTTCTTAAATGATTGATTTCTTTGAAAAGTTCTTGAAATTCTGTGCCAAGAAGAAGAGATTATTATTTATGTTTTTTTTTTCCTTTAGCCTATTGGTTTGGTGCATTACTGTTCTAAGTTTTCTCATGTCATAGTAAGCTTGAATTCCTAGGTTGGACCCAATATATTTATTATACACACACCTACGCACAAAGTTGAATAAGAATTAATGACATTTTTAAAGGCTATTTGCATTTTTAAAGGCTATTTTGATGGACATCAAAAATTAGGTTGTAGTAGGCAGAATAATGACCCCTTCTTTAAGGAAATCCACATCCTAATCCTCAAAACCTATGAATATGCTTCTTCATACCAAAGAGACTTTGAAAGTATGACTAGAGTAAGGATCTTGAAATGGATTATCCAATAGGCTCAGTCTAATCAAATGGGTTTTTTTTTTTTTTACTTTAAACAAAATGTTATCAAAAAAACATGCATGCAGAAAAGTGCACATGGTCTTAGTGAATAGCAATATGCATTTTAACCATGAACACAAATGTGTAACGACCATGCAGGTCAGAAAGTAGTACTGAAGGGGCACCTGGGTGGCTCAGTGGCTCAGTAGTTGAGCATCTTCCTTTGGCTCAGGTCATGATACCAGGATCCTGGAATGGAGTTCTGCATCAGGCTCCCCAGAGGGAGCCTGCTTCTTCCTCTGCCTATGCCTTTGCCTCTCTCTGTGTGTATCTCTCATGAATAAATAAATAAAATCTTTTTTTTTTAAAGTAAGTAATGTTGAAAAGCAGTACTGAAAAGGTCTTGTCATGATCACTGTCTCTCATTAACCTTAATCTTCTTTTTGAAGATAAACAGTGTTCTGTTTTGCCTGGTTTTGAAATTAATATATATGGAAACAGAGTATATACTTTTTCACGTTTGGCTTCTCTCACTCAACATTTTTGTGAGATTTGTGTTCCATATAGTAATCAAATGGGTTCTTAAAAGTGGAAAAACTTTCCCAGTTCTGGTCAGAGGGAAATGTGACTATGGGAGAATAGTTAGGAAAACTGTGCAGGCTTTGTAAATGGAGGAGGGAGACTAGGACCCAGAGCATGTGGGTGAACTCTAGAAGAAAAAAACAAGGGAACAGATTCTCTTTTAGAACCTCCAGAAAGGAAGGTAGTCCTGAGACACTTTGATTTTAGCCAAATGAGATCTGTCTTGGATTTGTGATATATAGAAATTTTAGATACTTTTAAAATTATGTTAAACTGCTGAATTTGTGGTAATTTGTTACAGCAGCATATACTAACACAAAGATTCATCTAAAAAGTTTCTATTTGATATGTCCTCTCTTAGTTTGGATAGTCTGACAATTTGATCAAGTTTATTCTGGTCTTAAACATTGTGTTGAAATGCTTTATTTTTTTTCCTTAACTTTGCACACCCACATGTAATACTACCTGGAACATGAGTCACTGATGCAAGTAGATTTATGTAGTAATTCAATTTCTTCTATGATTATTATTTTATTAAGAAATTATATATTCTTATGATTTATTTTTCTTAAGATGAAAGACGATATATTTTAAGTTAATATCTCATGATTATTTTTCTCATTTTTCTCTTGACCATTCTTACTAGAAGAAGCAAGTCAGTTTTATTACATTTTTTGGTTAAGAACAGCTTTTGGTTTTGATTATCCTCTCCAATGATTCCTGATTTATATTTCATTGAGCATTTATTTTTTCCTCCTACTTTCTTTATTCTGTTAAAAATGTGTCTAGTTTCTTGAGATGAATGCTAAATTCATGTGTTTTCAAACTATGTTAATGTTATAAATTTATTCTAATCAACATTTTCATTCAATTCCAGAATTTTGATATGTGATGAATTCATTTAATTCAGTTGTAAATATTATATTATTTCTACCATAATTTCTTCTTTTTTATTGGGATATAATTGGTATATAACATTAGTTTCAGGTGTAATGATTCAATATTTGTATGATAAAATTAGTTAACATTTAGGGTGGCTGGTTGACTCAGCTGGAAAAACATCTGACTCTTCACCTTGGGACCATGAGTTCAAGTCCCATGTTGGGTGTAGAGATTTCTTAAAAAGTAAAATCTTGGGAAAAAAATAGTTTACATTTATTCATTACATACTTTTTAAGTTTTTTCTTGTGATGAGGACTTCTAAGATCTACTATCTTAACAACTTTCAAATATGCAATGCAGTGTTGTTAACTATAGTCTTTGTACTATATGTTACATCCTCATGACAAATTTATTTTATAGCTAGAAGTTTGTACCTTTTGATCCCCCTTACCCATTTCATCTTACTCCCATCTCCAGCAACCACCAATTTGTTCTCTGCATCTATGAGTTTCTTTTGTTTCGTTTTTGTTTTTTAGATTCCCTGTATAAGTGAGATCATATGATATTTGTCTTTCTCTATCTGATTTATTTCACTTAGCATAATGCCCTCAAGAGCAATTTATGTTGTTATAAGATTTCATTATTTTTTATGGCTTAATAGTATTCATATGTGTATGTGTACATTACATCTTCTTTATCCATTCATACATCAATGAATACTTAGATTGTTTCCATGTCTTGGCTATTCTAAATAATGCCGCAATGAACATGAGGGTTCATATATCTTTTCAAATTAGTTTTTTTTTCATTTTCTTTGTGTAAATACCCAGAAATGGAATTGCTGGATCATATAGTAGTTCTATTCTTAATTCATTGAAGAACCTCCATATTATTTTACATAGTGGCTGTATCATGATTTCTTCTTAACCTGAGTCATGTGTGAGTAGATAGATGATAGATAGATAGGTAGATAGATAGATGGATAGATAGATAGATAGATAGATAGATAGATAGATAGATAGATATGAGATTTTATAACTATTTAAAACATTTTTGCATTGTGGCCAGATATTATGGATTGTATATCATTTTGAAATGTGTTGAGACTTCTTTTGCAACCTACTATATGTAAATGTAGTATGATGTTTTACAAATGCTGTAAATGTTAAAAATCAATGTATGTTCTGAATTTATTTCAGACAGAATTCTCTATACATCTCTTAGATAAAACTTGTCAACATATTCTATGTTTTTATTAGTTTTTGCCTTTCATTTTATGAAAACAAGGGTTGAGACTTTACCATAGTTAGGATCTTTTTCAATTTCTCCTTGTAATTCTATTTTTGCTTTTTTGTAATGGGAGCTAAACAGTTCACAAGGGTCTCATCTTCCTGTTGTGGTGTTTATTAGTGTACAGTGTTCTATTTATGTTTATTACCCTTTTAAATTTAAATGTTATTTTTTAGAAATTAATGATTTTGGCCAAATGTTCTTTTTTTTTAAAGATTTTATTTATTTATTCATGAGAGACACACACACAGAGAGAAGCAGAGACACAGGCAGAGGGAGAGCTCCCCATACAGGGAGCTCGATGTGGGACTCTATCCGGGGACTCCAGGATCATGCCCTGGGTGGAAGGCATGTGCTAAACCACTGAGCCACACAGGGATCCCTCAGACATTCTTTTAGCTTATAATACTTTAATATTTTAAATTCAATTCTCTATTTAAAGCTTCAAAGAATAATGATATTTTACTCTGACTATTGTAAGCATTTTAAGAGTGAGTTCTAGACTGTCCCCCAGGCTTAATCCATCCTATCATGTAGTTGTGGGCATGACAGAAGTTGTGAAACTTTTACAATTCTTCTTAAACTTTCTTGTGGAAGAATGTGTTCCAGATTTCACTGAAAAAAAAAACTATAAAACATAGATTTCATAAGTCACTCATTCTATAAATATACTACATATTTATTTACATCTCTATCCATCATCATCTCTCCTCTGGGCACCAAAGACTCTTGTCTTTTTTTGTGGTCAATCCTCCCACTTTTGCTCTGGATACAGATCTGCAGCACAGGGACATGCTCCCTTAGCTACTATGATTTCTCTTGTATGTTTAATTTCTCCCAAAGTGACTTAGGGACTCACTTCTTCCCCAATGGGATAAGAAAATCACCAGTATTGCTGCTCTTTTATAGTTCTCCAGTGACCACATATCACCTACTATCTACTCTGTTCTGTAATATCACCTCTCCTTTACAGACAAGCCACTTCACTATCTATATGATATCACATTTCAAGTCTACAGAGTCTAAATTTATTTATTTATTTTTTAAAAGATTTTTATTTATTTATTCATGAGAGACACAGAGAGAGAGAGAGAGAGGCAGAGACAGAGAGAGAGGGAGAAGCAGATTCTCCACAAGAAGCCCAATGCAGGACTGGATTCTGGGACTCTGGGATCACGCCCTGAGCCAAAGGCAGACAGACGCTCAACCTCCTAGTCACCCAAGCATTCCCTAGAATCTAAATGTATATTTTTTTAAAAAAGAAAACACTGGAAGTGTTGAGCCCAATTAACCTAGATTTTTCTACTTTCAGATCAAATTCATTGTTAGGGTCTCATCAAGAAAGATTTCTGAAATATTGATATCTTAATATTCTCTCTTCACTTGGCCCCTGGGATAACATTATTTTCTTATTTCCCTACTTCTTTGCTCTCCTTCGGCAGCACCACCCTTACCACCCTTCATTCAAATGTTATCCCACCATGTTCTACCTTAGAGTTCTTAGTTCATATACAATTTTATCATGTTAACTCTTGTCTACATTCTTATGAATTCTAAATCCATACTTCTAGCTTAGTTCTCTCTTCCCAGTTTCTGGGGAAATATGTTGCTTATTTGACAAAGGATTAATAGACCACATTTGCTGGACTACTTTTTATTTGTGATGAAGAAAATCTTGAAAGAAAAATAAGGAAGAGAAATTTGCTGTCAGAGTATGATGGATAATGCCAGTGAAGAAATTTGAATGCTACTAAATAGGTAATGAAAAAGCATCAAGAGATGCCTGGGTGGCTCAATCTGTTGGGCATCTGACTTTGGCTCAGGTCATGATCCCAGGGTCCTAGGTTTGAGACCCATATTGGGCTTCCTGCTCAGCGGGGAATCTGCTTCTGCCTCTGCCCCTCCCTCTGCTTGTGTTCTCTCTCTGACATCCTCTCTCTCTCTCAAATAAATAAACAAAATCTTTAAAAAGAAAAAATATCAAAAATTTTTGAGGAAGATACTAACTTGATAGATAATATGCTTTAGAAAAAGTACCGGTTTATGGTGGACAGATTTGAGAGAGAGAAGAAAAGAAAGATGGGGAAACATTAGAACACAAAATTAGCATAAAAATCAGTGACCTAATGTGGGATGGGAAGGGTACAGTGTAAAATGAGGGAAAGATTCTAAAATGTTTATAAAACGCAATATACAATGATTTGTGAATGTTTAAGTGTGAGAAAAAAGAAAAGAAGGACTTGGCAAAACTGCTTAAGTATTCACTTTGGGTAGGAAAAGAAGACTACAATAAGAAAAAAGTGTTAGCTCATTTTATCTCATATTTAAGGTATCCATTAGTTATATCTGTGGGAAAAAATATGCAGGCAATTAGAAAAGTAATTCTGATATTCAAGAAAGAAATCAAGTAAGAAAAAAAAATAGGAAGTTACTAAAGCTGATGGTGGGTGTACTATAAATGGAAAAAGTCCTCTGAGAGAAGGTATCTTAGACCAAGTAGAATCCTAGAGAGTGGTTGTACTTGTATAGAGAAAAAAAGGGGGGGGGGGCATGGCTATGGACAAAAACATGGCAGCAATCACAGAAAAAGAGAACATAGCACCAGGTAAACTAAGAGAAGAGAGAATTTCAGGAAGAAAAGTATGAACAAGTATGAACAGGAATAAAAGTCATAGAAAAATCAATATATAGGATGTTTGGGAAAAAAAGGCTTTGGATATAAAACTTATTTGCATAACACTGAGTACCATAATATCATTTATTCAAAACACATATATTGAAGTTCCATGAAAGTGAAGCAGCAGCTCTTCTTGATTGAAGGCTAGGACCAGGGCATGCAAAGGCAATCAAAAAGTACCATGCCTTCTTCTTGAAAGAAATAGTAGGCACTGGAAAGTTTATTGCCCTCCAGGGTATCCTATTTGATGAGAAACAGCTACTATTATTTTAGGGAGAAATGGTTATGTAACTGAATTGGTGCACTAAAGTATTCATTTATGTACTCTGAAAAAAAGTACTGTAGATACTGTGAAAAAAATGTTATGTAAGAAAAAGTTGAGCCATTAATACTAGACATGAATCTTAAAAATAAGTAGAGTGAAGCTTAGAACTGCTTAGACATGAAGAATTACAGGGCTGAATACGTAAAGAAGCCAGATCATGAAAAGCTTTGTATACTATGCCATGTGAACTATTGTGGCATCTTAACAAGAGGGACCATTTTCCGGAGAATATTTTAAAATATGAACTATCATCCCCATATTTCTTTCTCCCAATGGTCTTGTCCCCATTCAAGCAGAAAGCTATTCTGTATAAATTGCCAAAATAAAGGAAGATAACCTCACTTCCTAGATAGATAACCAGGGAAGGAGCAATATTCTAGAAACAGAAAATGCTTCTTGATGTGCTTGTAAGATAGGGCCTTGGACAGCCTTCCTAAGAATCTCTGTGCTCCTGCCTGACAGCAGGGCAGCAGAATGAATTCTGACCTTGCAAGAATAGACAGACAATGTACAGAGTGCTGAAAGACCTAAAAGGATCTTGTGGACAGGACCCTGAGGCATCTTCAAAGATGCCTGTCTAGACAAATGACACACAAGACAAGATGCTCCCCACATTTAGTAGTTTGACTCTACATAATCTATATCAACTTCTACAACTCCAGATTGCTCTTTTCATTCAGATTACAAACAACTTCAGTTCTTTCGAATAGTACAAATATAACAACAACACACAAATCCTTCCTTTGATTCAACATTTTCTTGAAAGAGTAGGCGAGATTTCATTTTTTCTTCAACTCACTAAAATGTTATATAGCAGGCACTTAATATTAAAAGAGAGAAGGAAGTTTCTCATAAATAAGGGACTATTTCAGCAGAGCTTAACTGGATGACTATCTGAGAAAGATTATGTTTTGGCCTACTGAAAGGAAAAATGGATATTGAAATATCTCTCGTTATATAGTGTATATCTGTCTTTACTGTCTTTCAGTGCAATGATAAATTATTTATGTGAGAAATTACATGTTGCAGTATTTCACTGATTAAAAGCCAAATTAAACATCTCAGAGTTAATACTGAAGAGGCACTCTCTGTTAAAGATGGCCTAATATTAAAACGAAAATGTCTTTGACACATTAGGAAAACTTTTGATGACTCTTTTTTCTTTTTATGTCTCCCTTAACATCTGAAGATATAGTGTAAGTTGATAACACATTATAAAATGACCTTCACAAATCTAAAATAATGACTGCCCAGAATGGATTATGGTATTATGGATTACCCAATGAATAATGACCAGTTTTAATGAAAAGCATAGTGAAACTTATTTGACCCTGCCACTTCTAGACGTCCTTCTAAAGGGTCATAATAATATCCCAGTCCATTCATTCCCCATGACTTAATGATTTCTGATTTAACCTGTCTAGATCTGCAAAGAAAAAAAAATCTCTAGAAAATTTAATCCCATTTAAAAAAACTAAGTTAAATGGTAAGGCAAAGTAGTAAAATTTCCATGACAATGTTTAAATTAGAATCTGATTTATCTGTATTACCAATCTCAGATGGAAAGTGAGAGCATGTAGGTGTATTACTTTAACAAAAAAATATGTTGAAAAAATTAGTATAGCTTTCTTTTCCCTAGAAAACATTTTTAAAAATGAAATTTAAGAATTTCAAAACTGAGACATCTAACAAAAATATATAATCTGTTTCAGAGAGATATATGTATAGAACTAAGTAATAAAAAATCATTTGAATATTTCAATGTACTAAAACATCTATTTGAATGAACTATTGTTTGAGATTGTGGGATTATGTAAGTTTTGCCAGAGTCAAAGATATTAATGAAATTTGAAGTTGTAGCAATAATACCATTAAAATAAAAATTGGTAAATTAAGATCAGCATATTTCACATTAATACTTTTCATACAGTATCCTAAACACTAACAAATTGTACTCCACAAATTCCATATGTATTATTTGCCTCAGTTAAAGTGCTAAAGTAGACTGAGGCTAACTTTCTTCTCTGGAAGGAGTTGATATTTTTCATTTTTGCTACAATAAAGACTGATTCATATTTTAACTTTCAATGTCATATTGCCAATACCCAATTTTTGTTGTCACCTCTACTATAAAGCATGTCCTCTTCTTGTCAAGCTCAAAAGGGCACTGTGATGAACCTTGCACTGCATTGGCTCATGATCATTTTCCTGTCAACATCTATCACAATACTGCAGAAAGAGCATCTTTTCTATAGTTACTTCAATGAAGCTATTATATGATCAGCACTTACTACGCCTGAGCATCATTGCTCAAAACTGCACTTATCGGGAAAGAAAAAAAAAAAAAAGTCTTGCCTATTTTCATTAATGATGTGCAATAAGATGTATATTCCAAGTAATTATTTTCCAAAAGAATACCACATTTAAAAGCAAATTTGCTGAATTATCCAAAAGTATTAATAAACAGTGAGGATAAAACGAATGTGGGTCAAATTTAAACCTGAGTCTAAACATTGTTTGATGGCTTCATAAAGCCCATTGGATTTTATGTCTTCAAAGGAAGCTGATGTTCTGAGTAATTTAATGGGGAAATTGATGGGAAAAATCAACAAGGTTATGAACTGAAAATAGACCAGATGAACAAACCCCATACAGTGGAACTATTAAGAGATTATACTCTAAGAAAACCGAAAGACGACTAGTCTGTGAAACATGGTCAACTTGCCAAGTGAATATCCTATGGCAGAGATATGGAAAATCAGGGTCATTCCTTCTCCACCTCTCATTTTTTAGGTGACCTGAAAATGCTCAGTCTTAAAATTGGACTGCCCTGGGTTCAGTTTTGTGCTCTGCTGCTTTCTTACTAGCAATGTGACACTGTGACTATAATTTATATTGCTTATCCATCAGTTTGATCATTTTTCAAATGATTCAAGCTTGGTGGGTGGATTAGAGCAATTTTTACAAAGTATATAACATCACTCCTGGTTATTTTTAATTTATTATTATGATAAAAATTGACATGAAGGTAGTTTAAATAATAAAGAGGTAGTTTTACAATTCTAGCCTCATATCAGAAAGCCATGTTTGATCTTTAAGGTATATCAAACATAAAGAACAATTTAGAGACCCTCTCTGAGGTTATCCTGGGTAGAGAGCTTTCTAAATGGCTTATTTCCTAAATGGAAAGCATTTTTTCAAGATTAGATAAAAATGCCTCTTCCTTCCATATAAAGAGGAATTTTTCTTTATGTATTTATGCAGAAGTAATGTTTCCATGTAAAATGAGCACAATTTCAGCTTCATAATGCATAGAAAGAGATCAAAGACAACTAAAAAAGAAGCAATTCCAATTAAATACACAGGAGTTACTTTTGTCTTAAAGCAACTAAAACCCAACTGAAATAACTTTGGAATTGACTACTTCAAAATGATCTAGTGGCAGCTCTCACTGAAGAGAGGGACATGGACACTAACAAGACTCTCTTTCTGTTTTTGTGATCCACGTGTCTATATTTCAATCTCATATGTACCATTCAATTTTCTCCATAGAACTAGAATCATGCCTACAAACAGTCCTGGGCTTGAATATATATATAGCAACACATAACACAGGAGAAACACCCATCTTCAGTATAGAATCTCCTAAGGACAGTTTCTTACTGCCTTAAATTAGATTAATCTGGAACAATGATCACAACCAGGTGTTGGAAATACCAGAAATATCCCAGGCTGGGGTCATTTGACATCACTGTGAGTGATAAATAATCTATATTTTTCATCTTTCAAGAGAAGAAAAGTTTGGTCTGAAAGAGCCTCATTTCCCTGAGGTATAAAGTACTAGACCCAATAAGCAGGAGAAATATATATACTATAAAGGGAGCATAAAATGTGGTATATTATGTATACATTAGCATATATTAATGTGAATGTATATATTAGAGTAGAAATCCCTTTTTATGTTAAAGTTCAGCAATGAATATATTCTTGTCCTTCAAACTACAGACAGTAAAAAATGATATAACATAAAAATGAGGGATCCCTGGGTGGCGCAGCGGTTTGGCGCCTGCCTTTGGCCCAGGGCGCGATCCTGGAGACCCGGGATCGAATCCCACGTCGGGCTCCCGGTGCATGGAGCCTGCTTCTCCCTCTGTCTGTGTCTCTGCCTCTCTCTCTCTCTCCGTGACTATCATAAATAAATAAAAATTAAAAAAAAAACATAAAAATGATGATCACGAAAGGAGGGTGGCAGTAATAAAGAGAACAAGGTGGGTTAAGGCAGAAAAGAAACAAGATTGATCTTAAATTCAAGATAGACATTTTTCCTAACAACTATTTATATCTCTGTGCATTTTATATGTGTATTGTTTATAAATTGTCTAAATTACTTTTTCAATACACCTATGTAAGTTACCCTTACTCAAATTTAACTCACTCATTCCTAAAGGACAAATTTAATAATCCTTTTCATAAATTGCCTTATAAACGATTCCTTGTACATGCTTATTCTCATAGGTCAATGATGTATCACCTCATCAAATGCTATACTATATACACATTATTATTAATAAGGTATGTTCAGCCACAAATAAAAATATTATAAATGTTGTCTTAGAAAAAAAATAAGTATATTTGTTTTATGCAAGATGGCCATGGCTAAACAATTCACATTAGTATGGAAGCTCATCCACATTCCCAGGCACCTGTGCCCTTTCCTTTGTCTCACTCCACCACCTTTGGCTCATGGCAGTCACATTTTCAGGTAACCAGTTTTTATTTAAAAAAAGAAAAGGTATAAAAGGAAAAGGATAAAAAGAAAATAAAGACAGGCAACCAAGTTGTATTTCTTTTAACAAAAACTTTTCTGGAACTCTAACCCAGCAACTTCTTGAAATCCATTGACCAAAACATTATAATGGCCTTCTTTGGCCTCAAAATAACATGAGAAGATAAAGATTTTAAATTAGCACATTTTCACCCAATGAAACAAATTTGACTCTGTGAAATTAATAGAATTCTACCTAGTAAGGAAGGAGAGAATGTCTATTGAATAAGCAACTACTTAGACTGAGAGTGCCATCATGAGAAAAACATATCATCTATAATTTACATCCCATGCAGGCACTCTACACATCATGTAACCATGATAGCTACAGCTAGTTAATGTCTAAAATTAATTTTAAAAAAAGTTCCAGTTGCCATGGCCAAGTTAAAGACTGTGTCTGAAGAAGTTTTCAATTTGTTATGCATCCCAAATGCTTTTATAAAATTCCATTTAAATAAGGTATTCTGTAGGCATATTTTTATTTACAGACTAGAAAGCTAACTCTCATAGAGTTGAAGTGATTTTCCCAAGTTCCATGGCTAGGGCCAAGAATTTAACTGAGACATTTTACATTGCACGTCTCATTTTTGTTCACCATCCTTTCCTACTCATTCATATCTTTAGGTCGAACTATTTTATCTTTTGTTTCTCCCTCAAGTATATGTTGATGTTTATTTCAACCAAAGCAAACTTTAGAAAAAGAAGTATAGTTCAGGGGGTAGCTCATTGTGTAATTGATTTTAGGCTTGAGCTTTTGAAGAAATAAATCTGGAGAATCATTAGTATACTGATTATTGCTTAAAACAAGAATTATAAATATAAATAAATAATTAGATTGTTAATTAATTAATAGGTTACTTCTCTACTGTGCTAAATATAACTGGTAAAGATCACTTCTTAATCATACCAACACATGTATACCTTCAGCAGCAATAGTTTTTTTAAAAGGTTAATGATTAATGCAGTGATAGACTGAGTTATAAGTATACGTAAAGGTCTTTGATTAATTCTGACGCAAAAAGTGTTTCTGAATGAAATCGTTGAAGAAATTCTTGAGGCAAAACAAAAAAGTTCTTCAAGTTAATTAAAATTCAATTTTATTTGTTTTTTTGTTTTTTTTACATGGCTACAACTATAGAAGTTCCATGGAAATCCAAAATTGTTAATGTAATAATTTCCATCAAAGTAATGACAGACCAGGACTTTTTCTGACATCATGAAATAATTAGAAAATGTTATGTTTTGAAAAGCAAATAAGAAAACATTCACTCTATTTAGCATTCTCTATAATCCCTGATTTTTGCTAGGTAATTTGTGAGCAAATTGTCCATGAATAATATTGGCTGTAGGCTGTTGCTATAGACATATACATGTAAATTGTGTTTGATCCTCCCTACTGATGGAGTTTAAGAAGGAATTACTTGCCACATCAATGGCAGTATATTAATAACTAGAAGTTTTGTGTTTTATCTGCTTTGAGGAAGATCTCAAATTCAACATGGCAGCTGTAGTTGGGGTCATCACCTGCTTAAATTTATGGCAGTCCACTTCTCTTTTTCAGGATCCATCTGGTTTCTCTTGGCCAAAATAAGCTCAACAGGTATTAAACAGGGATATGATAGGGACCTACATCTTTAAGTGTGTTACAGTGACACTAATCTCTGAATTCCCTCCTTCTTGTAATGTTGGTTCTAATTACTGTATTGGCTGGGGTGGAAAAGGCAGTTCCAGGATTTTCCTCTTAATCCTTCCTATCTTAATCTTGCCTTCTTCTTCTTCCTTCTCATAGTCTTAGGAAAACATGAGGTGTTATGTTCTCGGGCTCATGAACCCAGTTATTCCTATCTCAAATCTAGGACATAAGTAGTTCGTTTCCATTATAGTTCTGCCAGTTTTTAAAAAAATATATATTTTATTTATTTATTCATGAGAGAGACACACCAAGAGAGGCAGAGACATAGACAGAGGCAGAAGCAGGTTTAATGCAGGGAGCCCAATATAGGACTTGATCCCAGGACTCCAGAATTACACCCTGGGCCAAAGGCAGGTGCTTAAGCACTGAGGCACCGAGGCATTCCATAGTTATGCCAGTTTTACAGTTTGAACTGTGACTCTAGTTTTTGGCACAGTCTGCCTTTCAAATATTCCACTGTTTTAATCCACAGTTTTTATAAGATCTTAGAATTGACAATTGGCTGCACAGGGCCCATTTTTTAATTTTTCCAAACCTTCCAGTATTTAAAATAGAAGCCATTCTGATCCAGGTGTCCTAATTATCATTACTCCCATACCCTTAGTTACCATGTCCAATAGTATTTCTTAACATTCCACCTTACACCTGTAAACAGACCCAATTAGCCACAAGGTAAAACCTTGATAACTGTGATGCCACTATACACAAAGTATTATTACCATCTCATGTGACATTAGAGATAAGATCCTAATTGTCAGACTACTGAAAAACCTGGCTCTAAATTTTACCCACAGGGGCTGTTTTCTAAGTTCATCTTGGTTCCAGCCATCACAGACTTAGTTTTTATGTCACTAACACATGACATAGCCTTTTCTGCTCTAACCATATCAGGGCCTGCTGTCCCAAATAACAGACTTGAGAAAAAAGAGAAGCAAAAGAGAATAGAGAGCATGACCACGAAGGGGATTTTGCCAAACAGAATTTACTATTTATTATCAAGTGCAACTGATTGCTTAATTTTCTGAACCATTGTCCTTTAGAGGATATAAATGGTTGCTTCTTTGGAAAGTCTATTAGGAGGAAGGACTGAAAGACTTTTATTTACTGCTTTCATTTACTTTGATCAATGGTTTGCTCCATGGAGCACAAAAATTCTCCTACACAACCTACAGAATGGGAGAAGATATTTGAAAATGACCTATCAGATAAAGGGCTAGTATCCAAGATCTATGAATGGGTGATGGGCACTGAGGGGGGCACTTGACAGGATGAGAACTGGTTGTTACTCTATATGTTGGGAAATTGAACACCAATAAAAAATAAATTTATTATTAAAACAATCTATAAAGAACTTATTAAACTCAACAGCAAAGAAAGAAACAATCCAATCATGAAATGGGCAAAAGACGTGAACAGAAATCTACAGAGGAAGACATAGACATGGCCAACAAGCACGTGAGAAAATGCTCTGCATCACTGGCCATCAGGGAAATACAAATCAAAACCACAATGAGATACCACCTCACACCAGTGAGAATGGGGAAAATTAACAAGACAGGAAACAACAAATGTTGGAGAGGATGCGGAGAAAAGGGAACCCTCTTACACTGTTGGTGGGAATGTGAACTGGTGCAGCCACTCTGGAAAACTGTGTGGAGGTTCCTCAAAGAGTTAAAAATAGACCTGCCCTACGCCCCAGCAATTGCACTGCTGGGGATTTACCCCAAAGATACAGATGCAGTGAAAAGCTGGGACACCTGCACCCCGATGTTTACAGCAGCAATGGCCACAATAGCCAAACTGTGGAAAGAGCCTCGGTGTCCATCGAAAGATGAATGAATAAAGAAGATGTAGTATATGTATACAACGGAATATTACTCAGCCTTTAGAAACGACAAATACCCACTATTTTCTTCAATGTGAAGGGACCCGGAGGGTATTATGCTGAGTGAAATAAGTCAATCGGAAAAGGACAAACATTATATGGTCTCATTCACTTGGGGAATATAAAAAATAGTGAAAGGGAATAAAGGGAAAGGAAAGAAAATGAGTGAAAATACCAGTGAGGGTGACAAAACATGAGAAACTCCTAACTCTGGGAAATGAACAAGGGGTAGTGGAAGGGGAAGTGGGCGGGGGGTTGGGGTGACTGAGTGATGGGCACTGAGGGGGGCAGTTGGTGGGATGAGCACTGAGTGTTACATGTTGGCAAATTGAACTCCATTAAAAACAAAATTTAAAAAATTCTCCTACACTTTCTTACCATGAAACAAGCAAGTTTCATAGCATCCAGGCCCTTAATAACGGTAGAAAGGCCTGGAACAGGAAACAAGTATGAGTGACTATTATTGGACTGTGCTTTCAGATAATCATTTGGGGCAGATGCTCATTTTGTCAGTGAGGTTTTACCCAGGGATAGAACTTGTGACCTAATGTCCTGGATAAAGATGAGACCAAAGGTACCTAAATTGGAGCATAAGGATTCTGTAATACCTGAGAAGTTTGTGTTGAAAATCAGCTAAACAAGAATGACTCCTACTTCTCAGCTTCTAGGCTTGCTTCCTATCACAAATTTCATCCCTATTTGTAAATTTTTATACAAAAAAGTTAAAGAAACAAATATATGTATCATCGTAAATTTTGAGATTTTTTGATAAAGAAAATAATATGGTTTGTCTGTCAAGGTACTCAAATTCTAAAGCCAATCGAATGATTGGATTAGCAAACTTAGAATTATAAGTTAAAAACATTATTTATTCAACCTTATTCCACATAATCTGCAATTTGTTCCATATAAACTGTGAATAAATTTTTTACAAAGGATTAATTGATTTTTTTAATAAAGTGAGTATTCTCAAAGAGACTTACCACAACACTGATGTTATTCTGTAAAATGGTGCATCTTTTCATTGAATTACAGTTGCTTTTATATATTTTTCTGTATTTGTGTGTGTGTGTGTATGTGTACTGTCCATCAGTGTAATAGGCTGATTTTGATCTTCATAACTACATTTAAATTATATGGTTGTATCTTTAGTGGTCTCTTAGTTATGTTACCATTACCGGCAAAAATCTAATTAGTTTTCTTTATTTTTTTCCTCTCTTATTCTTCATTTGACCTATTAATCTCTTTTTTTTTCTAGGTTTTAGATATGTTTCTATGCTATGCTAATAATTTTCTTTTTTTTAATTTTTAAATTTTTTTTATTTTTTTATTTTTTTATGCTAATAATTTTCAAGTCAACTTTTTTCATTTCTCTTTTAGAATCATAAACCATGATATATATGTTTAACAATACATTTGTTATATGTCTGTACATTGATGCTCTAAATGTCCTAAGGCAAGCATATTGTTTTTAGAGTAAGTCTTCAGTAGAAATTTTAATTGCAGAAATTGTAGAAAAATTTAAATTGTAAAAAATTTAATTTTAATTCTCTTTAGAGAAGTTAATGTTCAATAGATGAGAATTTTGCTTATTTAAGCATGTGTTTCCTGTCACAATTGGCATTTGAAAGTATATAGTCTATTTGAATATGAGTCCCTATGTTACAATTCTATTATTTTTTCTTCTGTCAATAATCTTAGCTTGTTTCTGTGAAAATATTTAGAGTGTAATTCAGACCATCACGATGCATTTCCATAGATTTTAAATCTCATTGCATTGCTCTTTTTGATATTTTTTAAGTAGTCTCCACACTGGGTGTGGAGCCGAACTCAGTGCCCAAATTCACAACCATGTGATCAAGACCAGAGCTGAAACCAAGAGCTGGATGCTCAACTGACTGAGCCACCAAGGCATGCCTGTTTTGCTCTTTTTTGAACCAATTTTGCTAATAATATTACATGTTAAATAGTATTTCATAATGTTTTTAAAATATAATACTCCATAGCATAACCACATTGCTTCATATGGAAATGGTGTTTTATTATTTATTTATTTATTTATTTATTTATTTATTTATTTATATTTTTATTTATATTTTTATTTATATTTTTATTTTTATTTTTATTTTTATTTTTATTTTTATTTTTATTTTTTCATGATAGACATAGAGAGAGAGAGAGAGGCAGCGACACAGGCAGAGGGAGAAGCAGGCTCCTTGCAGGGAGCCCGACGCGGGACTCATCCTGGGGCTCCAGGATCTCGCCCTGGGCCAAAGGCAGGCGCGAAACCGCTGAGCCACCCAGGGATCCCCGGTGTTTTATTTTTTAATGTTCTTTTATATTCCTTGCAGAAGAATAAAAAGGAATGATCTTTACAGCAAAGGAAGATTTCTCAGTGTTAAGAGGAGCATTCACCTTATCCTATCAAACATCTCAATATGTACTTATTTCTTCTTTCATTTATTCATTTTTTAAAATAGTAACATAATATAAACTATGTAACAGACATTAGTAATACAGCAACTGAGGAATAGCATCCCCAGAGATATGCATTCTGACCTAACCCTGCTATATCCAAGAGCCTCCTTTGGCTATAATATAAGCTCACCCCAACAAATTTTTGGTTGCATCAGACTGTGTTCACAGGTTTTATATCTTTTTAAGCTATCATTTATTTTCACCTTAATTTGTTAATGTATGCCTCTATTTATAGAGAGTCCTAAAAAGGTAGAGCTGATTTTAGCTAAGCTAATGATGAAAAGATAATTCTGCCCTGGTACTTATAGAGACAGACTCTTTTGATGGGAAATAGTCACCCAAATTTAAATGGTTAATTGATGGAGTACACAAAGTAATAGTGAACAGTACTGAATACAACAGCAACATTAAAACTAATTTTCTGAAAAAATAATAAGAACTGATTAACAGGTGAGGGCTTTCCAATATATAATAGTTATAGCTATTTGCAGCTTCTTACTTCGTAGAAATCTTGTGTTTTTGCTAATGAGGAATATAACTATTGGCTCCTTTTGTTTGTGTTTGTTTTTGTTTTAGAGGGAAAAAGAAACAACAGTTAGGGAGAGGATAAAGGAACATGGAGGGACGAGCATTCAATCCTCCTCTTCCCAAACACAACCAGACTATTCATTTTGTATCTCTAAAGAAAGACTGGAAGAAAACACCTGAAAAAGTTTGCTGACATGCTGTGTCGAGGTGGTTAATTAAGACAACTGAGACCATCAAAAAGCTAAAAGTAACAATCAAGACTGTACACACTTACTGTGATGGTGCAGGCAAAAGGCAAAAGGCAAAAAAAAAAAAAAAAAGAAAAGAAAAAATTAAAAAAGAAATGTCCCATTTTCCCCCCACAGAACACCATCAGGTTGGGTCAATTTGATGACATTCAGGGTAAATATGGAAAATGCCACTGCAGAAGAATCTTGAACAAAGGGTGCCTGCTGTTTGATGGAGCTGGAGAAGCAAGGGAGACTGCAAAGAGGGAGGCTTAGAAGTAGAAAAGTATAAAGTCAGAATGGAGGAAAATGTCTGAAGGCCACACAATAGGCAGAGTTGCTGCAAGGTGCCTCAGTTAAGGCCTCCATATAAAGAAGGCTTTGGAAATCAGTTGCTTGAGGTAGAAATGCACACTTCTGTACAAGCATGGCTGGCCGGAGGTGGGCAGACATCCTGGGCCATTTCTGCAGCTCCCCGGAGAGGCTGCAGTGCACTTGCTGCCTACCCAGTCTATGTGGGGGAAGGCATTTTTCCCTCCTGAAGCCTGTTAGAGCCTTTGTAATTACTTGTGGCCAGGCCTGAAACATCATGCATATGATCATGGCTTAGACCCAAACATGAAAGTTCTGGCCACCAGAGATTATATGATACTCTGGGAACAATAATTATGCTTCAGGTTCCTGAAGGCAAGTGAATCACAGAGATGAAAAAGTCATTTTCTCACCCACTAAAATTTGGCAAACTATAAAATAAAGATGGTCATCAAACTAGCACCCAGAGGAACATTATTCTTACACAGGGCTCCAAGAAAGGTAGTACTGATGCAGCAATTATCATAGGAAGCCCCCAAAGAGCAGCTGAAAAACTTGAGTGTTCTGCACACTGGTGAGATTCTGGGGACAGAGTCTTGAAAACAACTTTGAGGAAAAGTTTGCATAGGTTCTGGTGATTCCAAGTACAGATGCTTGTCTTAAGAACTGTAGGACTAAGAAAAATGGTTTCAGGAGATAGTTCTCTGTGAATTGAAAGAGTTGTCTCCATTAACTGCAATACTTAATGCCACAGCTACTTGGCTATAGTACATTCCTCAACTGATAACTGGGGGATAGGGAAGAACATTCTCATCTTATGGAGCAACTACTGCTTAGGAAATTCAGCTAAAATCTTCAGTTACCTTAAAGCCAGTAGGTATGAGAAAGTGACCAAAATTGCTTCCTTTTTAGGTCTCTTTTGCTTTAATCCATAAAAACTTGGACTATAAGGTATAAACCTGGACAAATTTATTGCTCTTCTTTTGGCATGGCAGAAGTAGTAGCGGCATCTGTTCTCAAATTCTCTGCCTGACCACAGGTATTAGGGTGCTTGACAAACCCTGATCAAAATATAGGGATGAATATATTGAAAAATCTCATTCTCAAGATTTGTAGTAGAATAGAAATTGAAGAATCTGCCCTCAAGGATTCCCATCCCATTAGATATGGTTAAATAAAACCAGAACAGACACCATCATGTGTGAAAACTCTAGCTGTGCTTGGAAGTCCCAGAAAATGGCTGGAGTTCTTGCTGGTTAAGATAGGGGACTTGGAACATTTACAAGTTGGGATAACCTAGAAGATATGCCGAGATTGTAAATAACCCCCAAATCTTAGTGAGTTAGTGCAGTAAAAGTTTATTTTCAGTTTATGCAAAGTTGGCTGAGGCTCTGAGCAACAATCCAGGGCAACTGTTCTCTTTGAACCAACTCAGCAATCCAGGTTAATGAAGTCCCCAACACTTTTGAGCTGCTCTATCTGGAACACATAGTCTCTCCAATCTACGTGGGAGAGAAAAACAGTTCTGAAATGTATCCCTGCAGTAATTAAAGGCTTTGGCCCTGAAAAGACCCATTACATTCATTCACAAAGCCTTTGCCAATTCTGATCACATGACACTAACTACAATGAGAAATCATGGCTAAACAGTGGAAGCATCTAAGGCAGAGTGTCAAGCTGTGTGATATTGTAAATGTGACCTAATTTGTACTCAGAGTGGTAGAATTCAGAAATCTAAATAAAGGAATATCCTCCACACTAAAAAAATTGAAGAACGGGGTGGGATAGAAATGACTCAACTGCTCTCAGGGTTCTTTCTCCACCAAATAGTTTTTTTCTCCTATCTGCATGCATTAATAATATTCCTATAATTTAAAATTATGACATTAATGATTCCAGTTTTATATCCACTGTCCTAGTAGTCATTATTTAAGCATAAATAAAAATATATTTGTCTACAGCTAACTGAGCTCTGGTGGACTCTTTGACAAAAATCAGAATTAGATTCCAGATGTTAACTCCCCTTCCCAACAAAAATATAAAATTTTCCTATAAAGTTCAGAATTTTCTTAAGTTTTAATAACTATAACTTTAACACCTAATAAACTAATGATTACTATTATACCCCAAATTTCTGTTACTCGGTTTTTTAATTTGTTTTTACCAGTGCAGGGAAGGTGATATGAACTGGAAAACCGGGAACAAGTTATGGTCAGCTTAAAGACACCTGCTGTCAAGACTTTTCAAGAAGGCATATTTATTAACTTAAATTTACTACTCCTGATTGTTTTTGGATAGATCTTCATTCTTCCTTTCTTCCTTGAGGGGGAAACTTTTATAGCAGGTGTTACTGCACAGCTGTTATTTCCTCTCACTAATAATTAGCTCATTGTAAAATTCAATCTGTTGTTACTTTAAGCCTAGCTACTTCCCTAAGTCAGCTGCCAAAAGCATTATGTAACTTTCTTATTCATGTTTATTTTTAAAAATAGTGTGGAAATATATTCTATCTGATATCAGCACAATTCATTTTTATCTTTAATGGATTTTATTTACCTCTCTTTTCCTCACTCTAACTCCTATCCTCATGGTACGTCACACTTGTTCAGTACTTCGGGTGGTTTTATTACTTTTGTGCTTGTAAATATTAAATGTCTTCCTATACCTTGAGCTCCCTGGTCTCACCTATTAAATACAGTGTGCAGGGGAACCTGAGGGGCTCAGTCAGTTCAATGTCTGACTCTTGATTTTGGCTCAGGTCGTGATCTCAGAGTCATGAGATTGGACCCTACACTGGGCTCCATGCACAGGGCACAACCTGCTTGAGATTCTTTGTCTCCCTCTGTCCCTCCCCCCACTTGCATTGTCTCTATCAAATAAATAAATAAATAAAATATTTAAAAAAAGAAAAATACATAGTATGCAATCTGGATTGTGGAAGAAGGCAGACATGGGAGAGAGGTGGTTGGGCAGGACAGCATAGAATGAATACAGTGTATCCAGGGGAAAAATGGCTTGGGACAGATTAGGCATCAACGTGTAATTAGGCTCATTCCACCAGGCAAGAAGAGAAGCAGTAATGTGCGATTCACATTGCATCCTTATTTCCAATACTCTAATCTTCCTCTGATTATAATTATTTTCTCTTCCCACCACAAACATGCAAATATAATACGGTAATATTTTATCAAAAGTGACAGCTAAGGAAATTAAGTATACACTACAGGACATATGTGTATATATAGGATTTGTATATATACACTAATACAGAATGCCCAGACACACACATACCAAACACATAAAAACCATCCACATACACATATGTCAAACACCATCCACACAAAACACCCGCAACATACCACGTATCTATCCATATCACACATACACACAACACAAACCACGTTATACGTACTACTTACCACACTCACATACATACCACCTGTCCTACCCTCACACACGACACTCAACCCTCTGAATCCTGAAATCCACAAACTTTGCATCACTGGCACAAACATGTATAAAGTATTGTAATCATTTAGGATTTTTCTTTGTTGAACATTTGTGTTAAGAAGAAAAGTTTGTTGTTTCCTAATATCACCTATAAAGATAATTTATCTGTATGCTTTTACTTTAAAAAATGGCTTTTCAATATTTCCTTGGAATATCCTAAGGGTACAGTATTTATTTATAAGAGTTTGTTGTTGTTGTTGTTGTTGTTTAAAGATTTTGTTTATTTATTTAAGAAAGAGAGATAGAGAGAGAGAGAGACATGGGTAGAGGGAGAGGCTGGCTCTTCACAGGGAGCCTAATGCGGGACTTGATCCCCCGACCCCAGGATCATGACCTGAGCCAAAGGCAAATGCCTAACCCCTGAGCCATCCAAGTGTCCCTGTTTATAAAAGTTTGTAAAGAAAAGTTAGTTTTCTTTCTAATAGTTTTTATTCCTCACAAAAGCAATTAATTATTTCTAACATTGTTAAAACCATTACAATAAAACGATGAATCATTAAATTAGTTCTTAACCTTATAAATGCCTTGTATCAAAATGCCCTTTAATATTAAGAATTATTGCAAAAATAAGAGTTTTAAGAGGTAAATTATTCAAATATGAAGTTAAAATTACTAACCCCTGTTATTAGATACATATTAGATATGTATAAATACATAGTCATAAAATGTAATCATTGACTTTTGGATATAGACATCTTCATTCCAAAGATTTTTACTGAAAGTATATCTTATCCCTACCACTTGACCGAAGAATCAGAAAATAGTACAAAAGAAAAAAGTTTGTGAGAGCCATGATCATCAAACCAATGATAGATTTTGCCCAACCCTTGGTATTTATCCTCTGCCCTCTCTCAGGGGAGAAAAAAATGGTGGTAAGAGAGATGAGGGAGAGAAGTAAGTCAGATAGAGGGCATTATGTCTGCTGGGATAGGGCACATAACAGACGTAATTTTTTTTTTTTAGAAAAAGCATAAAAAACAGACTAAATTAAGGAAGGGAAAAGGCCTAAATTTGAACCACCATGTCTCAGTGTATTATCTAGCAAAGCTAAATGCTTAAAATTGTAGAAAATTATTAACTGATACAATAGTTCCTCTGTCACAGATAGTCATGTTTATACACATGCACACATGGACATGTACTTAGATACTTCCAAATATAAGTAGAGAAGCATAGGAATGTGATAGGTGTGGTAAAAAGAACATGAGAGCATAACTTAAAGGGTATTTTTCTAAGGCCATTCATAACTACAATTCAGGTTCCTTTCTACTGTGAATTAAAAAAAAATATATATATATATAATACTTTTACATTGTTGACAAGGCATTTTTTCTCTCTAGTGCCATATAGGAGGGCATGTCAGAAGAGCACAAATAATCCTGATGACCAAAGAGGTGAAGATGTCTATGATAATCCCTTTCCCCAATCTCACAGCAACCTCAAATATTATTGAATTAGTTGATAGAGAAAAAAAATGCCTGTGTTGTATAGACTTGATGTTGTTTCTCTGAATACATGAGAATATGTGAGAATATATGAATGGACCATGAATTTTCCATGCCTGCCATATACAATTGTAAGGAAAGTGGCCTCCAAAATTTTATTTCAATTTCTGTCATGGTTTCCTCTCTATTCCTTGGATAGTTTTCTATTTCTTATACCATGTACTTTGTTAGGAAGTAAAGCCCTTCTGCTACAAAAGCTGCAGAGGTCTGTACTGGGAAATGTTGCACTGGCTGGAAAGTAAACATATAGTAACAGGGCATGAGAGAGATTCCTAAATTCTGAAATAAGTGATGAGAACTCAGAAAAACAGAGACACACCACTCAGATTAGCATCAAATTAAACCAATGTAAATCTCACTTTTCAAAATATAAATGCAAGAAATTCAAAGAGAAGGGCAGATTAGATCAAATCGCTGACTGAGCCACACTTCTCAAGCATCTGCCTTACTTCTGGGAGTTCATTATCTATCTCAGATGTGGAAGAGCAGTAGACAAAGACAACTGTATGGCCAGTAGAGAAAATTCCTCTTCTATTTTTTTATAGTGATTTTAGTTAGAAGATACTCATTGTTGGTCCTCTTGTAAGAGACATCTATGCCATCCACTGAAATCAATCTCCAATCCCTGGAATATAGCTAGGATTTTTTTAGCCTTCTTTGTAGTTACATATGGCTATTTGGGATTCTCTCTAATGGTATGTGTTTGGTAGTGATGAAAACCAATTTCTGACACATTAAAATCTAATATTTAGCTCCTTCATTTCTTTCCCCATCTACCAGATGCATGCAAATAATTATGTGTTCTTAAGGGATGACATAGCCACAAAATATAAGATGCTTTAGTTGCCAAATCACCACATGGAGGAAAGCCATGCCTCTGTCTTAACCACTCAACTGATTGTATGGTTAAAAAATAAGGTCCTATTATATTGAACCACTAAAATATTGGGATGCAAAGAGGAAAAAAAGAGAGAGAGAGACAAATCCAAAAAGAGGCTTAATTACACAGAATAAACTGATGGTTACCAGAGGGGAGGTGTGTGAGTGATGGGTTAAATAAATGATGGAGATTAAGGAGTGAACCTGTGATGAGTACCGGGTGCTGTATTAAAGTAGTAAGTAGCTATATTGTACACCTGAAACTAATATTACACTGTATGTTAACTAACTGGAATTAAAATAAAAACAACTAATATATATATATATATATATATATATATATATATATATATTTAAAATAAAATATTGAGATGCATTAGTTTTCTGAGTCCATCTCTCCTAGCTACCATGTGCTACTCTATTGGGAACTTGAGAAAGAAGAATGTTTACAAGGGTACAGGCATCTGACATACAGGAGGTTACTCTGATTTTGTGGTTTTGACACATTTCCAGAAATATACATTTCCTGTATATTCCTATTCTCCTCTATTTTCCTTATTAATCCTAAAATAAATAACATGAGCCTGTGCTTTCTTGAGGCTGAAGATAAAACTTCTATGACAAAAATCATGGACTCAAACTTAATAGGTAGACAGGTAATTAAACATAATACATTGTGATAAGAATGGGCTTTGAAAGGAAAAGTAAGCCTTAGGGAAGAGAAAGAGTTGGAAATGAGAGAGAGAGGTGATATAAAAGATGAATCCAGAGGGCCTGAACGTAAAGGGCATTCCACACAGGGGGGGATGCAGATGTGAAGGTCAAAAAACCAGTAACAGAGCAAGGTATTTTCCAAAAATGGAAAGTAATTAAGAGCTTTCAGAATGGTATGTACTGAAGGCAGAGAGAGATCCATCAGACTTCTTATGGGAGCTAGGGACTACATAACATGTCTCAGAGTCTTGAAGGCTGTTGTAGGCAATGGAGAGTTGTAAGCCAAGAAGTGATGCTGTAGCATTTTCTGTGTGAGAAAGATCACTGGTGACCATAAAAAAGGTAGATTAGAAGAGGAAGAACAAGACTGATGACAGAAAATGCCAATTAGGAGGTTTTTGCATTAATCCAGACAAGAAATAATGAGGTCTGAGCTATGCCATGGCACTGGAGATGGGAAAGAAGCAGTTTGGAGAGATGTTGAGGTATTCTCAGTAATTGGATATATCAGATTTGAATGCCAGCAGCTTATTTTTTAGATGCTACCTTATTTACTTGCCGACACAATCTTCCCTGTCATTCCTGGAGGAAAAACATATCTGAGATGTAGTACCATTTGTGCCCAAGCCAACTTCTACTGGTTTAAAACACTAGATGGTGATAAATAATCAGATTAACTACTTCACTGTGGTAGGGGACCCCCCCAAAAAAAGAAAAAGGTGCAGCTGGCTTATAAAGACTGTCATGTGTTCCTGTCAAAGGAATACAAAAATAGAGGAAGTAAATTTGTTCTGAGAATTAAAACATAGAATTTTATAGAAGTGGTAAGACAAAGTCACCTTGAAAAGACAGAAGTATCTCAAAGCCACCAAGATTTGACTGAAACCACAGTATTTTGCTCTGTATACCTCTAGTAACAAAGATCTGTGTTTTGGTTCTAAAACCAGTTAGTGGGTGGGTGGCTCAGTGGTTGAGCACCTGCCTTTGGCCCAGAGCATGATATGGAGTCCCAGGATCTAGTCCCACATCAGGCTCCCTGCAGGGAGCTTGCCTCTCCCTCTGCATGTGTCTCTCCCTCACTCTCTGTGTCTCTCATGAATAAATAAATAAATAATCTTAAAAAAATTAAAACCAGTTTTATGAGGCTATTAAATCTGAATTTACACCTAATGAAGCATTCTATTCTCAGTTTCACAAAGTTAGCTGTTTGATCTATGGTTACACCTAAAATAAGTTTAGGAAGGATTGGTTCTATTTTTTTGCTTAGTCTTCAGAATTTTCCATCCTGGTCACCCCAAATAAACATAAAATCTAAGTAAAGTCAGCGTTTTTGCCATGCAAAAAGGCTGCCATGCAAGCCTCAGCTGGAAGATAAGTCTTAGAGATCCCAACAACCCACCAAAGAGAGATTGCTCCCTCAAAGTCCCTCCTTTTATTTTTTTTTTATTTTTTTAAGATTTTATTTATTTATTCATGACAGTCACACAGAGAGAGAGAGAGAGGCAGAGACATAGGCAGAGGGAGAAGCAGGCTCGATGCAGGGAGCCCGATGTGGGATTCGATCCCTGGTCTCCAGGATCGCGCCCTGGGCCAAAGGCAGGCGCCAAACCGCTGCGCCACCCAGGGATCCCAAAGTCCCTCCTTTTAATGAAATTATACAGTGGTCAAGTTTATTCAGATCTAATGTTTATGGCCAAATCCTTTCCTTGGGAAGTTCAATAAGATAATGACATCTGTGAGATATTTGAGCACACAGCTAGCTTGTCTTTCCTTTTGCTTACCTTCTTCCATTTTTAACCTTCTTCAAATGTCTTCATAACTTAATAAAAGTAATAACCCCCTAGTTTGTATATTAGTAATGTTGTAAGCCCTCCTTTCTGTCCCTTATCATGAAGAATATAACACTGGAATAGGGAAGGACGTTTCAAGAGAACACTTAATTTAAGTTACTAAAATGACTTCGTCAGGTATTCATTGAATACACTGCATTTCTGACAAACTGCAAAGTACAGGCTACATGGGAGAAGTGAATTTATGAAGAGAAGAGCCTAAAGAGTGGATAACACATTCTTTGTCACTAGTCCCAGGCTCCTAGAGTACCATTAGCTTTGCTTTAGTAAAAACGTAGACCAGAAAGAACACTTGAATAAGTCTCATTCTCATCAACTTAATGATTATTCTTATTAAGACTTAGTAGTACTAGGGGTGTGTGGATGGCTCAGTTGGTTAAGCATCCGACTGTCTGTCTCAGCACAGGTCTTGATCTCAGGGTCATGAGTTCAACCCCCTCAGACTTATCAGTACTAAGTGCTAAATATTGCATTTATTTTAAAAATAGCTTGAATTACCAAATATAAACTAGGAATGGATGAGCTCTGGTTATAGCTCAAAAATATGACTGAAGAAATTTATCTCTTAACACAGCAGTGGCTATATTAAGCCCAGGGAAAAAACACAATTCAACCACTCACTGAATGAAAACCATAGTTCTATCAAAGACTGTATTAACATTCTATTGATGCTGTAACAAATAACCACAAATGTAGTGACTTAAAACAAGACAAATTTATTACCATATGTTCGGGAGGTCAGAAGTCCAAAATTGGTCTCACTTGGTTCAGTGTAAACTATCAGCAGGGCTATTTTTTTGTGGAAGTTCTACAGGAGAACTGGCTTTCTTGCCTCTTCCAGCTCCAAGATGCCATGAACTGCATTTGGCCTAAAGTTCCCTGGTCACAATCCCTGTATCTCTCCAAACTGCTTTCATCACATCTTTTTCTTATTTCCTGCCACTGTGAAGACCCTCGCAATTATGTGGGGCCCACCTTAGCAAGTCAGAATGAAGTCCCATCTCAAAATCCTTCACTTAGTCATATCTGAAAAAGTCCTTTTTGGCATGGAAGGTAACATTCATAGGTGCTGAAGACAAAGACCTGGGGATTTTTGGAGGGCCATTATTTAGCCACCACAAACACTACACTGTGTGCCTAGTTAGGTATTAGCCAGTGAAAAATGGACCTGTCATTGTTACTCTTCAATTAAAAAAAATGCTATTGTTGTAATCTCAAGTCTCAGATAGATGATGGCCCTTCACCAAAGTTATTAAGATTAAATTTATACATCTGTCATAGAACATTCCAAAGATAGTTTCCAGTTTGTCTCCATACTTGAACAAAATTTAGTGAGAAAAAAAGGGAGAAGATGACTTCATTCTAAAAAATGCTCAAGATTAGTCATCCCTTGTTGTAAATGATAAGCAAATTGTAACTTTACATTACAAACATTACAGGATACTATATCATTCCAGGTTCAGTTTAAAATAAGATGGACAGTTTGGGGGAAATCCTCTATTTTTTAAATTATTAAATGGAATTCTACAAAGAGAGAGATGTTTCTGTATAGAATATGAATGTGTTCTAATATCCTTGCCCCCATGTATCTGCAATAAGTAACCTAAGCAGCGAATTCAGGTAAACACTAACCTCTGTCCATGGACATGTCTTAAGATGGCCTTTCTCAGTATCACTTTATTTTTATATTTTTACATTCATAAGATGATTTTTCTCCAAATAAAACACTAAAAAATAGTATTCTGAGATATTGTCTTGACTGTGTCAGCTGAGGAAAATGATATAAATTTAGGCAAATTAATTTGACAGGGGATTGAATAATTACAACAATCAAGTCAGTGAAAACAACCATTTCATTGTGTTCATCTAAAAACACAAAAATCGGGTAGCCCGGGTGGCTCAGCAGTTTAATGCCTGCCTTCAGCCCAGGGCGTGATCTTGGAGTCCCAGGATCGAGTCCCACATGGGGCTCCCTGCTTGGAGCCTGCTTCTCCCTCTGTCTGTGTCTCTGCCTCTCTCTCTCTCTCTCTGTGTCTCTCATAAAAAAATAAATAGAATCTTTAATAAATAAATAAATACACAAAAATCTGAAAATAAAATCAAGATCAAAAAGTTAGAAATAATATATTCAAAAAATATGTTTTGTAGGGGTTAGTATAATTGTCAATAAATATTCCCTTTCCCCTATCAGTTATATTTTTAATTTTGACAGTCATCTCCCAAATGTGACTCTTAGCATCCAGATGGATTTTTTTTTTTTACATGACAGAATGGTATTTACACAAATTGATCATTTTTGTTTGAAAATAACTAGAAAAGTATAAGGGTGACTTTGTATTACCAACCTCATATAACAATCAACAAGAAGAAAACCAAATAAAAATTAAAATAGTAATAATAGTAATTAAGGCCCATACACACCAGGCTTAGAGCTGACAATTTTAAATTTATAATTTATTTAATCTTCATAACAAATTTGTGAAGTAAGTATCATCATTATTACTTTGCATTTGCAATTGATAATATAGAATTTTAAAGGAGTGGAGTAAGGTTTTCAGGGTTGTCCAATTTGTAAGCTGAAAATCTTGGATGAAGACCCATAATGTCGAGCTAGCACATATTTTTTTTGATTTTGTATATTTATTCATGAGAGACACAGAGAGTGAGGCAGAGACGCAGGCTGAGGGAGAAGCAGGCTCCATGCAGGGAACCTGATGTGGGACTTGATGCCGGAATTCCAGGATCACGTCCTGGGCCAAAGGCAGGCACTAAACCCCTGAGCCACCCAGGGATCCCCAAACTAGCATATTTAAAAACAATGATTGTCTCTAGGTTAAAGAATGACTTGAAATTGAAAGGAAAACTGAAAGCTTACCACCAAGATTAATTTCAGATGGGTTATCTATATCAAAAGAAGCTAAAAAGAAGAAATAACCAAAATTACCATGTGGTTTAGTCTAACACTATGCTTATCTCAACTATTTAATCCCAAACACTCATGAAAGGCCAGAGCCATGTGAGGTTTCTAAACAAGGGGACCAGTTTATTGACTTTGACAGTGGAAATTGAAAACCATTAGAACTATCTCAAAAATTAAACTTTTAATGAGTATATTTCTTGTACCATTTTTCTTGAGTATGTTGACATAGTTTTCTAAAGGCCCATAAAAAGGATTAAGTATATTTAATGTCTCAATAATGATATCATTGTTTGAATTTAGTACTTAAATTGATTTTCTTGTTTTGCTCCAATAGTTCCTGAATTCATATAAAATAAAGATTAATCAGTTGATATATTATACCACAATCATTTAAATTTAACTTCCCTAGTGGTTTTGATTTTTAAAACTCAATTTGAGGGCGCCTGGGAGGCTCAGTGAGTTAAAGCATCTGCCTTCAGCTCAGGTCATAATCGCAGGGTCCTGGGATCATCAAGCCCCATGTCAGGCTCCTTGTTCATCTGGGAGTCTGCTTCTCCCTCTCCCTCTGCTCCTCCCACCCATTTGTGCTCACTCTCTCTCAAATACATAGACAAATAAATAAATCTTTAAAACTCAACTTGAAAGTTAGCTTACCTTGGAACATATATAGATATTTTCAAGGTGTCCATGTGTATATTTATATGTACAAACACACTTATATAATATACATATTATGAATTGCAAAATATACCATCACAGATATGATTAATGTCAATTCAGGTTCAACAATAAATCACGGCATTTATCAAATTGTTTTCATCATGACTGCTAAAAAGTTTTTACTAATACCTAAATGAGCTTATGATTTTATTTTATTTTTATTTTTTAATCTATATTCAATTTGTCAACATGTAGTATAACAGTATTCATCCCATCAAGTGCCCTCCTTAGTGCCCATCACCCAATCACCCTACCTCTCCTCCCCTTCCGCAATCCTAGTTTCCCAGAGTTAGAAGTCTCTCAAGGTTTGTCTTCCTCTCTAATTTTTCTCCACTCAGTTTCTCTTCTTTCACTTGTGGTCTTCTTATATTCTGCATATAAGTGAAACCATATGATGATTGTCCTGCTCCAATTGACTTATTTCACTTACCATAATATCCTCCAGTTTCAACCATGTCAAAGCAAATGGTTGGTATTCATCCTTTCTGATGGATGGTATATATATATACCACATCCTCTTTATCCATTCATCTGTTGAATGACATTGTGGCTCCTTCCACAATTTGGCTATTGTGGACATTGCTGCTATGAACATTGGGGTGCAAGTGCGCTGGTGTTTCACTACATCAGTATCTTTCGTATAAATACCCAGTAGTGCAATTCCTGGATCATAGGGTAGTTCAATTTTTAACTTCTTGAGGAACCTCCACACCGTTTTCCAGAGTGGCTGTACCAGTTTGCATTCCCACCAATAATGTAAGAAGGCTTCCCTTTCTCCACATCCTCTCCAACATTTGTTCTTTTCTGTCTTGTTAATTTTAGCCATTCTTACTGGTGTGAGGTGGTATCTCATTGTGGTTTTGATTTGTATTTCCCTGATGGCAAGTGATGCGGAGCATTTTCTCAGGTGCTTATTGGCCTTGTGTGTGTCTTCTTTGAAGAAATGTCTGTTCATGTCTTCTGTCCATTTCTTTTTTTTTTTTTTTTTTTTTAATGATAGTCACAGAGAGAGAGAGAGGCAGAGATACAGGCAGAGGAAGAAGCAGGCTCCATGCACCGGAAGCCCGATGTGGGATTCGATCCCGGGTCTCCAGGATTGCGCCCTGGGCCAAAGGCAGGCGCCAAACCGCTGCGCCACCCGGGGATCCCTGTCCATTTCTTAACTGGATTTTTTTGTTTCTTGGGTTTTGAGTTTGATAAGTTTATAGATCTTGGATACTAGTCCTTTATCTTATATGCCATTTGTGAATATTGTCTCTCATTCTGTAGACTGTCTTTTAGTTTTGTTGACTGTTTCTTTTGCTGCATGGAAGCTTTTTACCTTGACGAAGTCCCAATGGTTGATTTTTGCTTTTGTTTCCCTTAAAATGTGTCTTGCAATAAGTTGCTGTGCCAAGTTCAAAAAGGTTGTTGCCTGTGTTCTGCTCTAGGATTTTGATGGATTCTTGTCTTAAGATTATTTGTTCCAACTCTGTGAAGAAAGTCCATGATATTTTGATAGGGATTGCACTGAACGTGTAAATTGTCCTGGGTAGCATTGACATTTTCACAATATTTATTCTTCCAATTCATGAGCATGGAATGTTTTTCCATATCTTTGTGTTTTCCTTCATTTCTTTGAGAAGTATTCTATAGTTCTTAGGGTATAGATTCTTTACCTCTTTGGTTAGGTTTATTCCTAGGTATCTTATGCTTTTGGGTGCAGTTGTAAATGGGATTGATTCCTTAATTTCTCTTTCTTCAATCTCGTTGTTAGTGTATAGAAATGCCCCTGATTTCTGGGCATTGATTTTGTATCCTGCCACGCTACCAAATTGCTGTATGAGTTCTAGCAATCTTGGGGTGGAGGCTTTTGGGTTTTCTATATACAGGATCATGTCATCTGTGAAGAGGGAGAGTTTCACTTCTTCTTTGCCAATTTGAATGGCTTTTCTTTTTGTGAGTTTATGATTTTGAATAAACCACTTGAAATGTATATTTTGGCAACTATTTAGAAGTTAAATCTATAATATTGTGACATGATTAATTATTATAAAGCCTCAACAATCTTGAAAGATTTCTAACTTACAAGAACATTGTAGGAATGTCCCCCATAAACAGTCCTTTTTCCTTTCATTGAAAATATGAATGCTTGAAACACAAATATGGTTTGAAATTTTTTTGGTGACTATAAGAATCATTCATTCCCCCCCCCCCCAATTCACTCTAACAGCAATGCAATTAATAAATGTCAAACTTATTTGGATATCATTTATGCCCAAAAGCTAATTTAATTTTTAAAAACACATTCGTTTTATTAAAAAGTTATATGTGTAGAGAGAATTAGGAACCACACATGAAGTTCTAATGCACTATGAAAATATCTTTAATATAAAAGAATATTCTTCAATATTTAGCCTTTTAATAATTATTTTCATAAATTCAGTAAAATAATAAAATAAGATATATTGCAGATATAATTCACTATTTAGAAGTTTTTTTGGTGTCTGTATATATTCATTACATAAAATGTGGTAGGGAGAGTCCATGATTCATATTTGGTTTCATGGAATCAGAAGCTGTCTTTGAAACTTAAGAAAATACTCTATAGTTAGACATGAAGGCAATTGTCTCAAGACCAAAAAATTATGATGATGCTAATGGTGATAAAGACAACAGGTTATACTAGCTTAATGATGGTTAGCTCTTTTTAAGAATGTGAGGAGATGCCTGGGTGGCTCAGTAGTTGAGTGTCTGATTCAGGGCATGGTCCCAGAGTCCCGAGATCAAGTCCCACATCAGGCTTTCTGCATGGAGTCTGCTTCTCCCTTTGCCTATGTCTCTGCCTCTCTCTCTTTCTGTGTCTCTCATGAATAAATAAATAAAATCTTAAAAAAAAAAAAAGAATGTAAGGAGAGAGGAATACCTTCTACAGAAATTGAAGTTTATGAAAGAAAAATTGAATCAGATTTCTTTCTAAAAGGTCGTTAAAATGAACATATATGAAGGCATATATCATTTTTAACTATACTAATCAGAAAACTATCATAGTGTGAAAAGTAATTCAGGTATTCTGTTTTGCTTCTTTAAACATTTAGCTTGCTGTAGTGTCTGAGCAGAAGAAATTACTTCCTTGCATATCAACACATCTTAATTGGAATAATGTAGAAAGCTGCATATTAAACTATTAATGATTTTAAATGCTTTTTGATGAGAATGACTCCTTTCCTCCTCCCTCCAGGAATGATATTAGGATAAACATATTTTCAGTGATGATTTTGTCTTACTTAGAAATGGCCTGCAAAGAGAACTGGCCTTCCCACTAAACTATGTGAGGAAGAACCATTTAAGAGTATTCACTCAAACTAAAATCATCATTTCTGGTACCTTTTTTTCAAAAATTTAAAAAATTTGGCTTATAAATAAGAAACTTCAAAGAGTTGGTCACCTCAGAGTTTCTAATGAGGTAATATGGTGATTTTTTTGAGGGGAGATAGGTAAGTTAATTGAGAATATTTTCATATTTAGTTGCAATATTACTAAGGCAATTTTCACCACTATGTGAAAATTTGATTTAACTGTTTTAAAATACATTTACTTTAGACTTGACCCCGTACAGTATATTGAGCTTGCATGGAAAGATGATTCAGTAACTTTTAAAATTGATTCAAAAACACTTCCAAGGGATTAAATGCTGGTTTTATGTCCTTTTTTTACATTGAAGGATAAGAAAAAAGTTCTCACTTTTTTTAAAATATAGGTATGCATTTGAAGATATTTCTACTGTTAATAATTGTTTAAGATATCCATACCACAACCAGTGTCCATATGTTCTCAAGCTAGTACTCTAGAGTCTCAGTGTTCCTAGCACACTGATTTCACCAAAACAATTATATATTCAGTATTTAATTAATGTGTATTGAAATATCACCATGTGCTAGGTAGTGTGTTATAGTTTTACCTGCATTGCTATTACACTTAATACTCACTGACACCTAGCAAAGCTGTGATTCAAATGCAGATCTGACTAGCAATATCTAAGGCTCCTAATTTTTGTGTTATGTATTTTGTTAGTTAACTAAAATGTGTAATAATAAGCTATAAATAAATCATCACATGAGCAATTCATTTAATTTTTCATGGAATTCTTTCTCTCAAATAATAAAATTATTTCCTCATGGTAAACAACTGGACCAAGTACTTTAAACTCCTAGGTATAGGGTTTGAGTTGACACTGCTTAGATGTACTGCTTAGATGATACTCAGTCCCTACAAAGATGATGAGTCAGGATTTCCAGGACACCAACCCTCCTGTTTTAAATTTAAGAACTAAACAGTTACATGAAATGATTAACCAAGGACCAAATGGAATATAATTAATTACATAGGATCTGGTCAGGAAAATTTTATTGTAGTAATTTCTTTGACATATTTGATGTAATTTTAATGTTTTATTTTTCCAGATTGGTAAGAATGCCATTTCTGTTAATTCTTAAGTTATTCTTTAACTCATTACAATTTGTTAGATTGTGCTTCTTTTAGAGATTTATTTATTTAAGAGAGAAGGTGGGTGGGGAGGGGCAGAGAGAGAGAGAGAATCTCAAGCAGACTCTCCACTGGGTGTAGAGCTCCAAGCAAGGCTCACTCCTAGGATTCTCAGATCATGACCTGAGCTAAAACCAGGAGTCAACTGCTTAACCAACTGAGCCACTTAGGTGCTCCTAGATTCTGCTTTTATCAACTACAATGAAGTATTTTAAAGTTGTATCTGATTCTCCAAAACTTAAAACCTTTTAAGTCTGTATTTACTTTTCATGCAATATAGTTATTTGCATATGTTCAATAAATGTTTTCCTTTCACCAGAATTTTTTAAATTTTAAAAATTTAAAAATATACAAGAGAGATTTGACCTGGAATCTCATATTTGAAACTCATACTCCTTTAATCATGTTTGTATGATAAGTCACTTTCAAGTAACTTATTTGGCTTTACTTATAAACTCTAGAAGAGAGTAATTTACTGAGAAGTAGGTAAAATGTGGTAGACCTCATCTCTTAGGCTTGTTTTAGAGCAACAGAATATCAAATCATAGGGGCTTTAGCTGTCCAATCTGGGATTCCTTATGAAAACTTTTGGATAGAGATTAATTTTGTGGTCTTAGTAATTATCCAGTGTGGTATGGCTTTAGATTTCACGAAGCAAATTTAAAGAGGCCTATATGGTAAATTAGCACTCTTTCTGTATCTCTGTAATTAATCTAATGTGACAAGACTTATTTTGTGATCAAGAGTCATTTTTCTTTGAGATTATTATAATCATAAAATGGGGATTAAATGGGTGTAAAAGCCTTTGAAAAATGTAAAATACAGCGAGTGAAGTACTAACCAGACCACTTCCCCATTATATCTGCATTTCATTATCTTCAGCTACTTTATGAGTATATAAATTGGACCAAACTGATGATAATGCAGATTATTTTTGATTGTAGAACTTTAAATTAATTGTGTCCTATGGAATACAATTGATTATTGCCTTGCAGATATCCATTTTGCATGTTTGTGAATGCATTCTAGAACTTCTTATTCCCTATATATACTTCTGCTCTGAATTTTCCTTTGTATCAGCTATGTGTTCTATATTACCAGTTCCCTTCATTAAGGGAATAAAAGTAAGTTAATAGTAAGTTAAGGGACTCCTGAGTTGCTCAGTGGTTGAGCATCTCTCTTCAGCTCGGGGCGTGATTCTGGGGTCCTAGTATGGACTCCCATTTCAGGATCCCCACAGGAGTATGCTTTTCCCTCTGCCTATGTCTCCACCTTTCTTTCTATGTCTCTCATGAATAAATAAATAAAACCTTTAAAAAATAATAATAAGTTAAGCAAAATCTTTGGTACATGTTCACTTTATGTAAGCTTAAGAGCCACAATTATACCATATTTTAACAATTTTTCTTTAACATAATAAATGCTTTCAAATAAAAATTATAAATTAGACACCATATTTAAAATATTATTTAGTTAAATATAATCAACATATTATTATAAAACTTCTGTTTTGCTCAAACACAGAGAGAATAAACTCATAACTATTGAGAATGTATAGCCTATCTAATGAATAATCCTCAGTGTTTCAAAAAACAATCACTTTTACAAAACACACACACACAAACAAGCTTCGGAGATCAGATGGATGAAGGCATCTGTTGAGGTGATATAATCTTCACTATCAAGAGAGTTGAATGGAATAAAACAAATCTGTACATGCAAACAGGCAAAGTAGGACCCTGATTTTTTTTTTTTTTTCATTTTCTGTTTTTACCTTAAGAGGCAGATCAGGCCAGAAAGTCTGAAAGGGTAATTAGAAGATCATTCTACTCACTACAAAGCCTGAGTTTCTCTGGAATTACTGCAAAGATGCTTAGAGGTTTCCAGAGCTAATTAAAAATGCTAAGAAGCAAATTAACACTTTCTCTCTAATAAACTGCAAACACACAGTTAAGTCCTTTTAATAATGCTCCAAAGCCTCCCAAACAGATTGAAGTAGACAAAGCAGGGAATTCAAAATAAAAGCAAAATGCTCAGGGTATTTGGATGACCTAAGATTGAATGAGAGAAAGTTCAAGTTCCATCCAAAGTGAGAACATGGAGTTTAAGTAGAACAAAGAATGGTTAATAAAATAAAAATGTAGTAACCTATTCTTCCTTTGGTACTTGTTCAGTGCCATTTTGATTTGCATTGTTATAGTTCCTTTCATTGTTACTATAAATACATCTTTGTCATTTTTCTCTGTGTCACATCCCTCTTGTTTTCTGTTGATTTTCTAGCATCCAGAGCAGTGCAAGACCAAAGTAAAGCTTCAATTTATTTTAAACAATTAAATGGATGAAAAGTTAAAGAATGAATGGAAATGTGCTGAAGGGAAATATGTTGCAAAGCTCAGAAATGAGGAGATATTTATGATTTTATTACAGATAAAATATTTTAATTTGTAACAATTATGCATTTGTATAAAAACGAGTTTGTAGGTCTCATTTTTCTGTCATCTATTTTTCAGAATTATGTTTTCTTTTTTAAACAATATGCAGATCATATCCCTTTCCCATCCAAAAATCACCTGTGGGTTTTTTTTTTTTTTTTTTTTTTTTTTTTACCTGTGGGCTTTTAAATCAGACTGACGTTGCAATGCAGCCTTTCACCACTGGGTCCTTGACTTCCCGGACGATCACTGATCTTGTTCACTTACTTGCCATCAGCCACACAAGCCACCCCGTGTGTCTCTGGGTCATAACAGGTTCTTTCTTACCTCCAAGTCTTTGATTTTGCTCTTTCATCCACATAGAATTATTCCCTGAGTTTATTCAGAATTCTGATCAAATAGTTTATGAGAAAGATCCTTCCCACGCATAGCATCTATGAAAGGCTACTCTCCTTATCTATTTATCTTGCTTTTTCTTCATAGCACTAACCTATTACTTAAAATTATTTTACATATTTATGTGTTTACTTTCTCCTCCTGCCAAAAATAATCCCTTAACTTATGCCTTTCACCTCTCTATTCTCCAGAGTATAGAACACATTAAAAAGCATTACATATACAGTATGCATTTGTTGAGTTAATTAACATTTATATGTAGATATATAAATGTACACTTTATAAATAACAATCTATTTAGGTGGTGAGATTCAAAGTTATGAAGGTTGAATTAATTTCCACCTTCATGGAAGTTGTGTGTGGTAATTAGGAGTTAGCTTATCATATTAATTTATAAATTCAATGCAATTCTACCCCACACACATAAACACAAGCAAAAGGTTTTTTTAGTTTGCTAACTGATTCTAAATTTTATTTAGAAAATTACATGTATATATATAAATAGTTAAAACAATTTTGAAGAAAAGAACAGAGTGGATGAATAATTCTATCATATATCAAAATGTTTTATATTTAATTTTATCAAACTTAAACAAATTATATCAGTTTGATATATTGGTGCAGAAATAGAATAGTGGATATTGAAGCAAAATTCAAGGTCCAGAAAAAGACCATAGCCAGTGTTAGACAAACTTTGAAGTTTGGAAGTACAGTTCCCACAAGACTGTCCTTACTTCTGACACCAGCTGCAAGTTGGGGGATTTCCCAAGCCTACCCTCTTACTACGTAATTTGCTGGAAGATTTCAAAAAACGTATTGAAATCCATTATACTCATGGTTACAGGGTTTATCACAGGGAAAGGGTACAAATAAGAACAAGCCAAAGAGAGATAATAGGACAGAGTCTTGGAAGGGGCCTATATATGGGGCTTGAGGTCCTTCCTTTCTGTGTGGGGTCATGGATATGTGATAATGCTCATAAAGTATTCCCAACCAGGAAGCTCACACGAACATGTTGACTGACTAATGTTGGCACTAATTAATTGATTGTGCATTGGTTAAATTCAGTGTCTAGCAGCATCTTTCCCCAGTGGTTCATATCAGATAGGGATTTATCTCATTGGCATAAACAATCACAGGGATGTCACAAATGAAAACAAAACAAAACAAAAAACCAATTCCTATCACCCCAGGATTTAGAGGTTACCTTCAGGAAAGCCCAGTACCAAAGGTAAAACTTTTTTTGCTCAAGACAAAATTCTTTACTACACACACCTGTATATCTGTGAATACCAGGTATAGGATAGGCTGGTATCATATATGGTATCATCATATGATATATCATAAATATCAAAACAAATATATAGTGCATCATATTTTTAAAAAATTGACTTTCCTTAGGGGAAAAACAAATAAAACTAGATCACTATCTCCAACACTAAAAGTAAATTCCAGATGGATCAAAGACCTAAATGTGAAAAACAAATTTCTATAACAATTGAAAGAAAATTAAGTAAAGCAATATTATGATTCTTGAGGTAGAGAAACTTTCCCAATGAAGAAAAAAAGGCACAGGGGGACCTAGCTATCTCATTCAGCAGAGCATGCAACTCTTGATCTTAGAGTCCTGAGTTCAAGTCCTATGTTGGATAGACTTACTTAAAAAATAAGTAAAATTAATTTTTTTAAAAAGCACATGCCATAAAGGAAACAATAGATAAATTGAGCAATGAGAAATTTTAAAACCTCTGTACAGAAAAGATTCCAAAAAATTGTTGAAAGCACCAGTCTAGGAAAACATATTTGCCCCCTATACAGGTGAGATCAATTTTCAAAACCTCCATACATCAGTAAAGAATAAAACTATAAACCCAGGAGAAAAATGGGTAAAGGATATAGGTAAGGGATTTATAAGGGAATAAATGTGAATAGCTCCTGGTTTTAAATATATATATATAAATCAAATCATAATTAACACCTGCCTTCAGGTTATTTAACTGCATTTTTGTCAATAAAAGAGTATCAGACCCTACTCCCATTCCCAGTCAAAGCCCTCACTGTCGCAGAATGATGATATCTTTCCTTTTGGCCTGTTGCCCTCTGGATCCTTTCTCAAGAGTCTATGGATGAGACCTTCAGCCTAATTAGCTGACAGTTGAAGTTCAACTTTTCAAGTTAATTATCTAGTGATTGAAATTACTTACTGACTTCTACTTCAATGAAAATCATCACAGGTATATGTTCCCTGGCACAAAGTAGTAGCATGAGGACAATTTCAGAAAAGAACCACCACTCAGTCTGATAGTTTTAGAAGTCAATTTCTGAGTATAAGTTTCTGCAAAAGTGTTAATCTTTTCTTTTCTAACAGTTCTATTGGAATACCAATTGAATTATTGAAATTAGTGGGAAATTTTTTCATTTGTTCTAGAAAATGGAAATAGATAGTAATTACTTCCTGGAAAAAATAAAATAATTTAAGCTATTATGTATTTTTTAATTGACTAACAAAGGAGGGACAACTTGAACACAACTTTCCATCTGTGAAGGAATAGCTTGTCTATTTGTTAAATGGCAGAAGCCGTAGCTTCACAAATCTCAAAAATTCTCCCCAACCTGAAAAGCAAAGACAAATGCAGGGCAGTCAGAAAGTGCATTTGGATAGAACCAGCTATTCAAAAAAGGGCATCATAGGTTAAAGTCCACAGGTTCAGATGGATGTGCCAAGCACAAAACATTACTATTACTAACTTCTAAAAATGGAGGTTATGTTACACAAGCATCACCCCCAACTAACTGCAGGTTACTCCTAAAATTGAGAAGATTTCTTTATTGCAATGCCAAAGCTAAGCAATGTGGCTTCCTCTACATGGGTACATTTCTTCTCTGCTAGGGCCGCTTTCAGTGCTGAACCAGCAAAGTCACAAAATGACAAATCTAAACTCTTTTCTCCTTCATTGTGGTCTCTTCACCTTTACTTATTAGGATTTACAAACTTATCCCAGTGCCAGATAAACCTAGTCTTCTCATTACAAGATAAGCAAGAAAATACATGTAATTTTAAGGTGTCTATATGAATAATTAGAAAATACTTTCTTTTGTAATAGAATCATTGCATAGTGGTAGGAAAAGCTAGTATAAGACTTCTGATCTCAAAAAGATAACAACGCTGTCATCTATGGTACTAGAGTTTTGTTAAGGATTCAGAAAGCAATTGCTAAAGCAAGAAGTTATTTTGCGTGTTGGCAACCTTCACTGGTGAACCTACAAATACTACCAGTGATACCTGAACATGTCCTGCTGTGAATTTTTAATTTCAAGCATTTAAAAAAAATCTGTGAAGAGCCAGAACAATAAAAACAAGACAAGAAAGCATTTTGCCTTCATTCTTCTCAATAACTGCAAAGGCCATAATAAAGAAGAGTGTATATTAATAAAAATAACCCTCTGCCTCCTGCTATCTCTGGGAATAACTGCTACTCAGAAGGCTAAGACTAAAAAATCTTATCTTCAGCAGATTGTCCTGCCTATACAAGCATAAGAAAAGATATTTACATATATAATATAACATATATATACATTTTTAGAAAATAAAATTTCCACATAGACTTGCCAGTTGAAAAAAAATGCTTGAAAGTGTACTCCTCTTAATCAGATATACAACTCAAGAATTGAGAAACCAGGGTACAAAAGTAGTGGTGATTAACAAAAAGAAGGTATATTAAAAAACATAAAATATAGAATGAATTCTAAAATAATTATTGCTAAATTTTAATATCAGTATGAAGGCAATTTCTTTGAGAAAACTTGTGGTCAACATTAATAAAACTATTTCACATCCAGAAGTCAATGTTATATTTTTAATAGGAAAATTAAACAGAAGAAAAGGAGCAAGGGATATTGTGTTGAATTTGTAATGTAAGAATGGATACTGTTTCAGTCTTTATAGTGATAATTAGAAAAATGTAAGTCTAACTAAATATTTGAAGTCTGAATTTTAAATAATAACTAACAGATTAAAATAGGATGTGCCTGCCAAAAACCTGAGTTTTAAAGTATTTACTTTCCCATCTTCAGAAATTTAGAATAAGTTCTTTGGCAATCAGAGAAAAACATTGTCCAAGTTAATTTCTGGTGTCTTCCTTTATCTTTCTTAGCCTGCTCTTCTCCTTAGACAAGGATCTTTTTCTTCTTATTTTGCTTCAGAGGCCTAACAAGGTTGATGTAGTTTCTATATGTGTTGCCACCTGCAAGATGTGTTTATTTTTCTTTAGACATGCTCATGGGCTCATTTTGTGAAAATTTAAAGTAGATTAATTCTGAATACCTCAGGGAAGAACTAAAACATTTGTAGTCATTTATTCAAAGGCCAACAGAGGTTATTGATTAGTGGGAAGTTTGCTTGGCCCTCAAAGAAGAATATATTTAATTAAATTAATAACATGGAAGAAACTTGCTTAGAAATTTGACTCATTGTGTGCATGGATACATGCATGTGTGTGTGTGTTTAAGTTCATAATGAAGATTTTCAGATGTGAAAAAAATAAGAATAAACTAATAGAACAAGAGACAACCAGAAGAGGATCCAGTGGACCACCTGAGTACCAAAATATTCCTCCCTGTCCCCATTATGAAGCAGCATCTTACCTCTCATGATAACCAAACTCAATTGTCTCTGTCAGTGTAATAATTCCTTTCTGTGCTTGGTGGCTCACTCCTGGCATAAACCTTACATTAACAGACGGAAGCTAAGGCCTTAACTTAATGGTATTCTTATTTTCCCTCCTCATGCCTGGGAAAAGTATCACCCTTTTGGGACCCAGCACCACGAGAGCCATGAGCCCAAAGTTTCAAGGACAGGAGTACAAATCACCTATGCTGGTGTTTAAAAGTAATGGTGAGTAGGGAAATTCCTACCTCTACCACCTGGTTTCCAGACCCACATGATCTACTTAGCAACACAACGATGTAAAATGACCATTATTTCAGATGTACACTGCATTTTGAAGGAGAATGCCCCATTCTCACAGGTATCCTCTTCAAGCTGGCTCCTCAGCTACACCTAAAGGAGGCTGTTCAACTGCACTATTGGGTGGCAGTTTCAGAGTTGTGCATTGTATGAAAGAACCAATGTTTCCCATGGCCATTTCCCCCTGCCACTCTGGCAGGAAATATCAGTGTCTACTTGGCTTTTTCTATTACGTCACTATACGCTTGACTGGTTGAAGAACCAATATGAAGACTCTGCCAAACACTAAGTATGTCCATTGCAATTATACCATTGTGACCTGGAACAACATCAACTGGTGTGCCAAAAATACAATGGACCCTTTTAGATGGACTTCTATTAGAATTCCAAATATGACCTGGCCCCCAAATACCCCTAGGTAACATGGGGCTATGATTATACTAATTACCTGTGAATCAGTATCAACTCAGATCTTATGTCTAATAACCTTTGAAAATCTAGGTGCTTTCTTTTCCATCTACTCTTGGTCTTTCTGTATTTATTTATTTATTCTGTATGTACAGGAAAGACCAAGCATGGATGAGCCAAACACTGACGTTAGCTTTCTATGTATGTGTGTGTGTGTGTATAAATATATATACATATATATGATCAAGGATGTATGTATGTTTATACATATACATGTAGATGGGTATCTCTCATATACATATAGAGAGATATAGAAAGATATTGGTATATTGATGTAGACAGATACAGGTACAGACATCCTTGCTGGATGCCCATATATTCTGCCCCTTGGATATCTGATTCCCTTAACCAGTTCCAAAGATCCTATAGATAGGGCTTCCTTGGCACCATTCAACCTTGCTACTTAAGTATTAAAGTAATTACACTTACATTGCTTCTAACAGTTAAGTGCTTCCACTAAGCCCCACAATTCTGAAATCCTATTATCTCTATTGTTACTAGAAAACCCAATTCTTTAATAGCTTTTCCTACCATCACCTTGGCCTACAGAGGGCAACAACTAATGAGCTTCTCAGTAACATACCTGCCTCTCCTTATTAACTTGGTAAATGGAATAGCGTCCAGCCCTCTTATGGAATATAATCAATTGGGGAGTTTGGGGTCCTATACAGTATACCCATTCTAGCATGCTTACTTCTCTGATCATTTTACCTCTTCCTTTCAAGTCTGTCACAGCATTTCTGGCATCATTTAACATATACCTTCACTTTTATAGCCTCTAAGATCCATATAAGTGGTGTATTAGAACAATCTGGATCCTTCCCAGGATTTAAATCCTATGTCGTAGGAAAGAGCCCCCATATGAACAAACTTATAATTTAGGGAAAAATCTCAACATAGCCCAAATGGGGTTATAAACAAACTCTTCCTTATTTACATTGTTTTCTCCTTTTTTGATCCAAGCCTCTTAAGATCCTCATTCAGATGAAAGGGGAATCCTCATGCACTGTTCATGGGACTGCAAACTGGTGCAGCCACTGTGGAGGACAGTATGGAGGTTCCTCAAAAAATAAATAAAACTATGATTTGATCCAGTAATTGCACTACTGGGTATTTACCCAAAGAATATGAAAACAATGATTCAAAGAGGATATATATATATGTGTGTGTGTATGTGTGTGTGTGTGTGTATTCCATTGTGTGTGTGTATATATATATACATATGTATATATGTGTATATATGTATATGTATATATGTGTGTGTATATATATACATATATATACACAGTGGAATACACACACACACAATGGAATACTATTCGGCCATAAAAAAGAATGAAATCTTGACATTTGCAATGATGTGGATGGATCTAAGAGTATAATGTTAAGTGAAATAAGTCAGAGAAGGACAAACAGCATATGATTTCACTCATGTAGAATTTAAGAAACAAAGGAACAAAGGAGAAAAAAAAAGACAAATAAAAAAGCAGGGTCTTAACTATGGGGAACCAACTGATGGTTACCAGAGGAGAGGTAGAGAGGGCAATGGGTGGTAAAATAAGTGAAAATCATTAAGAACATGTTTATCTTTTATTTTTATATTTATTTATGTATTTGTTTGCTTTGTTTTATTTAAATTCAATTTAATTAACATATAGTGTATTATTAGTTTCAGAGGTAGAATTTAGTGATTAATCAGTTACATATAACACCCAATGCTCATTCCATCAAGTGCCCTTCTAAATGCCCATCACCCAGTTATCCCATCTTCTCACCTGCCTCCCCTACATCAACCCTCAGTTTGTTTCCTGTATTTAAGAGTCTCTTCTGGTTTGTCTCCCTCTCTGTATTCATCTTGTTTTTCCTTCCTTTCCCCTATGTTTTGTCCCCTATGTTTTTCCCCTCTGTTTTGTTTCTTAAATTCCACATATGAGTGAAATCATATGATATCTGTCTTTCTCTGACTGGCTTATTTTGCTTAGTATAATACCCTCTAGTTCCATCCATGTCATTGCAAATGACAATGTATTCTTTTTAATGGCCGAGTAATATTCACATATATACATACCACATCTTCTTTATGCATTCATCTGTCAGTGGACATCTGGGTTCCTTCCATATTTTTGGCTATTATGGACATTGCTGCTATAAACATTGGGGGGGGGTGTGCTCCTACGAATCACTATGTTTGTATTCTTTGGATAAATACCTAATAGTGCAATTGCTGGGAACTGCCATATTGTCTTCCAGAGTGGCTGCACTAATTTGCATTCCCATCTACTGAAGAATACATTTATCTTTATGAACACTGAGTAATATATAAAATTACTGAATCACTATATTGTACACCTGAAACTATTATAACACTATACATCAACTATATTGTAATTAAAATTTTAAAAAAGATCCCCTTACTTCTCATGGCCTCAACTTATGAACTGGTTATTTGTGTATGTTTTCTTTCCTGACTTCTTACACCAGCACTGTTTGTGCTAAAATTTTAAGAACATGGAAGGTAGAACAAGGACAATTTAATTTTCATTTTTATGATATCATACATAAATAAACAAATGGTTTGTAATGATAAAAAAACAGATTCTCAAACATATTCTCCAAGTTCCTACAGGTAATGTTTGCTAGATCCTACAGCTTATTTAGCATATAATGTTGTTGTTGTTTTTATTTATTTATTTATTTATTTTTGTTGTTGTTGTTGTTTTTAAACCAGGTCCAGAAATACTGCAATTGGGTTCTGCTAAGATTTGCCCCAAGTATGGAAATCTGAACATTCAAAGTTCTTAATTGTATATATTCAGAATCCTCATATCCCAAATCACATATCAGACCACAGTTGTTAGGTCCCTGATTTGCCTAGTCTAAATAATAAACTCTTTTGAAATTTTGCCACTCCTAAAATTAATATTCAGCTCTGTCTTCTTTGCAGATGCTGGAAAAGAGTCTCTTGCAATACTGCCAAGGAAGTCCTCTCACACTGCCCAGGAAAATGTGTAAACTAAAATAGTGTTGCACCATCTACTAACAAAATATGAGTGAAAATTGAAGTGCTGCTAACTTTTATTATTGGAACAGAGGTAGGTAAAAGCAACTCATATATCTTGCTGTTATAAATTCAGAATGTAAATTGGTATATTCACATTCATTTGAACAGCAACATAGGACTAATTAATGTGATAGATCAAATTATTGTTTAGCAAATACTTATCCCCCTTCCCCTCCAACTTCCACAGAAGAACATTTTACCATAACTTTGATATTGGGCATGGCTAATGATTTGCTATATTCAAGAAGTTAGCAAAAGTAAGATGAGCAGAGCTTTCAAATATGTGTATTCCTCTCTCTTACCATAAGAAGAGAAGCTGTGCCTAAGGCAGCAGCTGAAGGAAGGAGGATAAAAGAAACAGAGAAGAGTTTGATCCAAGCCTCAGCTTAGAGCACAGTCCAGCCAAATGTCGTCTAAATCAGCTGAACAGAAACCAACTGGAAAACATATAAGTGAAAAATGAATGTCTTCTGTTAAGGTCACTGAATTCTGCACTGATTTGTTACACTTCATTATTATGCATGTGAGTAATTAATATGACTTCGTACGTGGAAAATGTACCTACTCTATGACCTGAGAATTCCATTTATATCTATCCTGAATAAACCCACACACATGTGAATGAGGAGACATGTGAAATGATGTTTCTGGCAGTACTGTTCATTCTGCCTCATTTGACTCACCTGCAAGTTTAATGTATTTTAGGCTATACTGCCTTTTGAAACATGTAAGCCAGCCAGCACAAACTGAGAAAGTGTTGTTGGTTTGTTGTTTTTCTCACCCTGGGTAACATGACCATTAATTTCTTTGGCTTTCAGCTTCACAACAATACTGTCCTCTATACTTCTTAAAACTCAATTACGATCTCACAAATCCACAAATTTGGCTATATTACCATTTTTTTCTGTAGCTTTATCACACACTCCGAATGTTACTTTGGTGCTTTCCAAAGTGATCTCTCATATATTCAGTGAATATCCTCTTCCCTTTTCTGAATATACCATATTTTTGATTTATTAACATTGAACTCCTAGCCAACAGCATGTTGCACGACTCATGCCTGAATGCAGTTTACTGAACACACATATTTTCTTTATAAGGCACATCACAGCCTTCTGACACTTGGGAATGCTAGATAGCACTTCAGTACTACACTTGTGAGTCATTTTAAACAGCAAACTCAGCAAAAATGTAAAAAGGAACAGAGATGTAAAAAGTATGGCACTAAATAAGTTGCAAAAAGGCTAGTTATTTTTAGTATGAGAATGGCAACAAGAAGGTGGAATGTCGCCTTGTTCAACCTTAGCTCGAAACAGGCGTATTGGGCAGCTCAAATTTCCTGTGCAAGCCTATGAATGACCACAAAAGTGCCCTGAGTGTTGGTTTTGGCAATACAAATAAATTTTAGTTATTTGGAAAATTTGCAAAGACATAACCCATGAAGAATGAGGATCAACTATATTTAGATTAAATAAAACACAAAAATACTCATGGGGAGGATCTTACCAAACATCAGGATAGTGCTTACATTTAGTTAGGGAGGAAGTAAAAAAGATGTCTGCGTAGGTCTTAGTTTTATTTTTAGCATTTATTCTTAATAGATAAGTGATTTAAAACAAATATTACAAAATGCTGATGTTCCTATAATCTCTGGTAAGTATAATTGCCTTTAAGTTCTGGAATATTTGAAATGCTTTCTGGCTTTACATACTTTTTTTAGAATACAAACTTTTATTTAAATAAGAAAGAGGGCTATTTTAGAAATATTACCCTCCAGGTGCAGTCTACAGAGCCATGGTTGCAGGTGCTTAGCTCTGTAGGGAAGTACTTCTATAGATTTTTAGGTTTAGAGATGACACCATCTGGGATACCTTGGCTTGAACCAAGCAAGCACATCTGGGTCTAGTAGGTAGATCCCATCCAGATGGTTTCCAAGGGTGATCCAGTTGAGCTCTACATTGTGTTGTTGTCCAAATAACTCAATCTTTAGAGTGCCAGGGGATAGTCTTAATCATGCCATAGATTTCGTCTGGTTTATGACCAGTAGAGTGAACCTCAGCTGCAATCACATCACAATACAGACCTGACTGAAGCCTTGAGGATTTCCTTTGATACCAATCAACCAATATTCCTTTCTATGGTTCAACCAGTGACCTGTATAGCCTGTCCAAATGTGTTGCAGTTAATCTGTCTTCACCCAGATACAAATCCTCTTACATGTTCTTTTTACACATTCCCTTAGAAGGAAAAAATCTGTGAGAACTAGGAACTTGAGCTAGCCTATCCATCTTAGCACAGAGGGCAGATGCTGTGATACCAACTATTTAAAGCACAAATCTTGTAGATGAAGTCACAGAGTTACACACCTCCATCGATTCCTGAAAGGGCCTCTCATCCTACATTTAGAAACCATTCAATTATAATTTTCAAATAATATTTTGAAAATATTTGAGTTACTACTATTTTCAGTGTTTAGTTGATTTAGAAACTTAAATCCATTAAGGTATTCTGAGAAGTCACACAAGCAAGCTCTGATTATTGATGCCATGCTCTTCACATATATCTCCTACAATCTAGACCAACTCTGAACTGATGACCTCTATTTCTTAGAAAACCTTGACTTGCTTCTTTTCTGGATATTCTATCCTGGTCAGGAGGTAACATGGAATTACTGGTTGAATCTTGAGTGAGGAACACAATGACTTTAGTTATTGTTTTTCTACACAGATCACTGTTATAACTTACAATGGAATCTCCCAGGAACAATAGTTATTTTTGATCTTTCATATTAATCTTTCCTATACCTTGGCAGCTGTGGCTAGTCTGCACAAGCTCAGAAATTATGACCATGATTATTGTCAGCACTCAGAAATTGCATCCTACTACTATGCAGAATCAGGTTTGATAAGAACATCAATTATATAAGAAGAGTAGAAACTTCCAGAAGTGTAAAACAGATCCTTATTCTCTTTCTTATTTCTTAAAAGTTATATATTAACCACCTTTTGCCCAATTTGTATGAGGGTATCCTATTATAAGTTATAGATCAATACAGAGTCATCTACATGCAGGTAATTTTGTACAAATAATGGTATCATAAAGAATTTGGCTTCACACAAGGAAAAGTCAATAAAGAAGAAAAACTTTTCTTTTGGCTTTTGGGAGGTAAACTCTAAATTTCTGCAGTGATAGGATTACCTTTTTTCTTCTTGGTGGTCCCCTCAGACCACACTTGATATATTACTAATGAAATGACTGAAGGTGAGCCCAACCAATCTGATAGTTTCCTAAAGGAGGCTGGACATGTTGAAATAACCAACTATAGAATTATATATAATATATATATATATATATATATATATATATATATATATATATATATTATGTGATATTACCTCGTCTCTGGGAAGTGAGGGAGTTAGAAATTGTGGACAATGAATCAATCAATCCTGCCTCAGTAATGAAGTCTCAATAAAAACTTTGGACACTGAAGCTCAGTGAGCTTCCTGGGTTGACAGTACTCTGTTTATATTATTACTTATCAATATCAAAAGTAATGTATCATGAGGATAAATATTGATCTGTGTTTGTTATTTTCCTAGGCTCTGTGCTATTCATCTTTTTTTAGTTGATTTTAATGTATCTTTTTCCTATAATATATAAGACCATGAGTGTAATAATTTTCATTGAGTTTTACATTCCCAGTATAAAATATAAACTGAAAATGGTTTTAGAAATCCTCCAAATTTCTGCCTTGGGCAAACTTGGCAGTCCAGATGACTATGCCCTTAACACCAAAGTCTGGCTAACCCAGGATAATAATAAAAAATTATATATTTCTAGTAGTAAATATAATCTGAAAAGGAAAACTAAAAACTTGTTTCTAACAATTGGCAGAGAAGGGCTATATATCAACTATTCCAAAACCAAAATCAATCTTGTTATATATTTTTAAATATCTAATAAGTTTTTAAATACTACTGTTTATTATAATGAAATAGCTTACTTGTATCCCTTGGTATATAATTCCCCAAAGCACACCCAGAAACGTTATAAAATAATATTGCCCAGGGCAGCCTGGGTGGCTCAGCGGTTTAGCGCCACCTTCAGCCCAGGCCGTGATCCTGGAGACGTGGGATGGAGTCCTACATCAGGCTCCCTGCATGGACCCTGCTTCTCCCTCTTCCTGTGTCTCTGCCTCTCTCTCTCTTTGTGTCTCTCATGAATAAATAAGTAAAATCTTAATAATAATAATAATTATTATTATTAATAATAATAATAATAGTAATATTGCCCAAGTAATGCACTTTCTAGATAGATACTTGTTGGAAGCGGTCATCCAGAAGACAGAATTGCCAGTTGACCTCTGAGCTGGACCTGAGTAATCAGAGGCTTCTCACCCCCACCTCTGTCTTTGAACTGTACATTCTGACCACTGTTCCCACACTAGATGCTGCTTTAAAGACATAACTTTAAAAGAGTAAAGTATTTTTGAGACCATTTTGATTGAATATGTGGCTGAACTCAATTTTCTATGTAAACTTTTAAGATTCTGGCCTATGAGTGCAGATAGAGATCTACTTTTCTTGACCAGCTTCTTATACAAGTTCCTTTGTTTCTTAAATCTGCCATCCACCAATCTGGAATGCTTAATCCTTTATCTCTCCTTATACTCCATTTCAGATTTTGCCTGGGAAGCTCCCAGGGTTGTGAACCAACAATACTTTATGCAGATTTTGTTTAGGTTCAGCTGATACTGGATTACCCCTCAATTAAAAATCTTTCTGAACAAAACCATTCATCAATGTTGAGTGGAAAAGAACTTTAGAGTGTTAATAGTTCATCCTTTATAAACTGGAACAGAGTCAAAACAATTATGTAAAGAGAATTAGGACTCTTTCTGTGATTGTGTCCTAAGCTCACCTAAGAAGAAATAACTTGTGTTGTGGTACCCATGTTAGTGAGGTAGCTATCTTCCATTAAAAACAAAGCAAAATAAATACGGTGACAGTAATTTACTTTTAGCTTCATTATTTGTTCAAGTGTATGTGTCTGTCCAACAAGTAATATAAAATAACTTTAGTATCTATTAGCTCACTAACAGCCAAAATCCCAGCTATAGAAGCAATATTCATATTACAAAAATTATGTTTATCATATCTGTCTTTTTATATTCTGAAATATATTCTAGACAAAGCCATACTTACAAAAATAGAACACTGTGACAGTGACCACTCATTCTCTACTAATCATTTTGTTCAAAAAACTTTTAAAGTAAAAAAACAAACAAACAAACAAAAAAAAAACCCTGATCTTAGGCTGAATACATCACTACCCAGGATAAATACCGCACTTTCTATTCCCTTGGCTCTAGGTATGCTTGTGTGATAGAGGCTTTCTTAATGATAGCTTTGAAAGAATAAAGTAGCTACCTTGCCGTGTAAAGATACAAGCCTAGGGTCAAAGATGAGAATATTATGCTGCCATCATACCCAAGCCATTTTTATCAGATGATCCCCCAAAAGCTGCTACTATTGTGAAAAAAGAAGGACTGGGATGGAAAGGAATAAATAAATCATAATCAATAAGAAAAGAGCTCAGTCTTCAAACTCAAACACTATATCTGGGCAAAATCTCTTGATTATGTACATATAATCCTAAAAGTAAGTTTTCAGTAGATCACTTTGACAGAAAAGCAATCTTGCCTTGCAAAAGACAGTAATTTTTTTTGAAGATTTATTATTTATTTATTTATTTATTTATTTATTTATTTATTTATTTATGAGAGAGAGAGAGAGAGGCAGAGACAGAGGCAGAGGGAGAAGCAGGCTCCATGCCGGGAGCCTGACGCGGGACTCCAGGATAGGGCTCTGGGCCAAAGTCAGGCGCCAAACCGCTGAGCCACCCAGGGATCCCCAAAGACGGTAATTATTAACTCTTAGTGTTAGCAGGAGTAACAGCCCTATCATACAACACCCACACACATGAACAAACTGCATCCCTAGGACACTGGTGACCAAATTGTATAGGCCCTAAGAAAGACATTCTTGACAACGTGTATTTAAGAAAATAGTCAAGGCAGCACTTCCCAGAGAGCTATTGGTTACCAGATAGCTAACCACGAACTTGTACTCTATATTCACATACAGTTAAGATTTGGTCATTGTTATAGACCTATAATTACTATGTGTTTCTCATTCTCTTTTTCTGCAAATAAGTATCTCATGATTATTTTGTGTATATGCTGAGGTAGGAAAATTATGGCCCACAGGCCATAATCTGGTTTGCTACCTGGTTTTGCAAGTAAAGTTTTATTGGAGCATAGCATGCTCATTCATTTTTGTCTCTAGTTGTTTTTGCTCTTCAGTGACAATTGAATAGTTGCAATAGAGATAGTATGGCCTATAAGACTGAAAATATATAGCAGCCAGTTCTTTACAAACTTTACTGACCCCTGCTCTGTATCATCATTTTATATTGAGCAGTAAGAGCAAATGATACTACTTTCCTAAACTAATGATAACTATATCAGACTTAAGGCAACAGATTACACACCCACTAGAGATCCCAGACTTTAAGCTGAATACAGTAACTAGATGGAGCTTTGTATGCCTTAGAGAAGGGAAGGCAGGAAAGGAAGTGCATGGAAAGTTGAACATTCAAAAAATCAGATTGTGTCATATAAAATATCCATTCTTTAGTTTTCCCATTGAAAACAGAAACATTCACATATATCAAGACTACATTTTGTTAGCCCCACGAAAAATAGTTTTAAAAACTATTTTTCTCTAACAGTTTTCTCTAACTGTCCTTTTAAGTAATGAGATCTGCTTATGTTGAATATTCTTGTAAAAATAGTCTTATGAGATTTTTAATTGGGTCAATTATAAAGATATTGTTCAAGTTGTTTATTCATTATGTCATTATCATACTATGCATTTGTTTCTACCAAGAGGAATGATCATGTCACCTAGTAATGTTCGATCTTTCAAAAATTTATTTCACAAATGTAATCAGTTTTCTAAATTATAAAGTTTCTCTTTTTTCAAATTGACTGCTTACAGGTTGTGACAAATGTATGCTTCACTTACAGAACATATATATCATTTTTGTAAATATCTTACTTTATCCTTAGTTCCATTTCACTACAACCGTCTTTTGCTCTAGTTTTAATTTATAGTACAAGTATGTAACATTATATGCTACCTGACATCTCTTCAAGAACAAGTAAATAAGAAAATATGCAATTATTCAAAAATGCTTTATCTCTTTTAATCGTAAATGTGACTTTTAAATTCATTATTTACATTTTACAGGTAAAGGACAAGTTATAGATAAAGGCAATCAAAAATAAGTAAATAATTGAAAATTTATTTTATTTTATTTTTTATTTATTTATTTTTTAAGATTTTATTTATTTATTCATGAGAGAAGCAGAGACACAGGCAGAGGGAGAAGCAGACTCCATGTAGGGAGCATGATGCGGGACTTGATCCTGGGTCTCCTGGATCACGCCCTGGGCTGAAGGCAGGCGCAAAACCACTGAGCCACCAGGCTGCCCAAGAATTGAAAACTTAAACATATACCTAGCTCCATACTATTTCCACTTTATCTTGTTGTTTCCCTTTGGACTCGGGGTGGGAGTAGAACAATATTATTCTAAAGTCTAGATCAAATTAAGTTAAAGGTTGAAATAGACCTGAGTATATGTTCTAAGATCTTGACTTGACAGACTCTTATTTATATCTCTGACAAAGTTGAAAATGTTAGTATGTGTATCAGTATCTCTAAAAACCTTTAAGAAAACTATGACTTTTGTATAGAATTGACATATTTTAAGAAAATTGCAAACTAGGAGCACCTGGGTGGCTCTGTCAGTTGAGCATAGACTCTTGGTTTTAGCCCAGGTAATGATCTCATGGATGGTGGGATCAAGCCCCAGGTCAGGCTCCATGCTCAGCAGGGAGTCTGCTTGAAGATTCTCTCTCCCTCTTCCTCTGCCCTTCCCCCTCCTTAGGCACACACATGTTACACACACACTCTCTCTCTCTAAAATAAATATAGCTCGGGATGCCAGGGTGGCTCAGTGGTTGACAATCTACCTTTGGATCAGGGCATGATCCCAGGGTCCAGGATCGAGTTTGACATTGGGCTCCTTGCAGGAGAGCCTGCTTCTCCCTCTGCCTATGTGTCTGTCTGTCTGTCTGTCTGTCTCTCTCTGTGTCTCTCATGAATAAATAAATAAAATCTTAAAAAAAAAGAAAATAAATAAATCTCTTAAAAATTGCAAACCATTCCAACAATTTATGACATATAATAATTTTTAATATTGCTGAAGCTGATATAAATGAGTCATTAGGCCAATATGATATAAGAACCTGCAGTTGGAGAGAAGCCTGGCTCGCCATGCAGTATCTGGCTTTCCATACAGTCTCCTTGCTCCCTCTGATCTTTATGTTGTCAGTAATTTATGAAAATTAAAAACAAAAAATCTTATGTTTATAGGCTTATGTTTATATTATAACTTAATAATATCTTGCATATAAAGTTAAGAGATCTAAAATGGTTCTCATCTAAAAGAAAATTTTGACTAAAGAAAGAATAACAAATTCTGAAAAGGTCCAGAACTATGACATTCAAAATTATTATATGTATTCACTCAATAAAAACAGTACATAGAGTTACAATACCAGGGCAAAGTTTACTCAGTAATAGAGATAGAACTTTAGTGAAATTTGAAAAATCAGGTAACCTGCCTTTGAAGTTATATAGTCTGAGGAAACAGAGGATTACTTCAGAGCTCTCTGCATGTGTGAAAGTACAAGAGACACGGTATTAGTCTTTCTTCCTGAGGAGCAGGGGAGAGGTCATGAGTTAGAAAGGAAGAGTTGTGAGCAGAAAGAAGGGTTCAAACTGATAAAAATCCACCTTGTTTTATAGCAAAATGTCTATAGAAGGGGAGAATCCTGGTTAAATGAAGCAATGCATGTACTGATTCTTATATCGTGGCAATGTGGGATGTTTGAACCATGCCTACTCCACGATAATGTTAATCTCAATTCACAATAATAAAAAAGAGAAAATTCTCCTTCTTGCATTTACAGTCTATTAAAAAATTTGCATCATGGCACATTTATTTCAACATGATTTCACAATTATATGTGTGCTTAAGTAATAATTCACAAATGTGAAGTCTTAAAAAATTATAAGCGATTTTGCTTATGAATGTAAGGATTCTACTCAGATGATTCAACTCAGATTTCTTTGGGCAAAGCCACTTAAATTGAAATGATCCCTAGCCGACTGACATCTTCTCCATAACCAGTCTTCAAACAGTTTCATTTTAACAATATAACTGAAATCCAGCTGCCTCACACTCAATTATAATAAAAATCCAAAGTGTTGCTAAGTGACTAGGGAATAGAAATATGAAATTCCGACAAGAAATATTCCCTCATCCTTGATTGAGGAAAGTAGTGCACAGATGGTCAAGGTGATGTACATTCTTGGGCCCTTCAAAGATTAATTTTTTTCTCAATTCCTACACAGAAATAAAGCTTAAAATTAAATATATATATATAATGTATCATCTTTAATCTCTGATATAAAGTGCCCATTATTAACTCCTACTATAATTTAGATTTTTAAGTGACTCATTCATCCTTGCCTCTACTTTAGATTATTGCATGCACTTCCAATTCTACTACAAGCAGAAGTTTCTGGGGCAATTATAGCTCTTCCAGAGGACAAGAACACTGAGGTCACATCACATCAGTACTTCCTGCCCTGTACTGATACCGATCAAATTCTGAAAATAATTTAAGGTTCTGGTCCTTAGCCTTAGGGCACAAAACTTGATAGAATCTAGCAATTTCAGAAGCCTTATCATGTTCGACACATTACTCATAGCAACTATTTTCAACAAGCAGTCTGTAGTATTGATCCTAAAACTGAAATGGACAAGATTCTAGGTCAGAATATGTCTTTAAAATCAATGAAATTGTGGAAATTAGTTTGAAAACTTCTATCGAGACATTAGAACATTTTCAAAGAAACTGGCAACAATTTAATGGGTTCATTCTTTCATTTACTTATAAAAATAACCATTTTCAAGCCATAGCTTTATTCAGTTCCCTCTCCTATTTTTTTTTTTTTTTTAAGATTTTGTTTATTCACAAAAGACACAGAAAGAGAGAGGCAGAGACACAGGCAGAGGGAGAAGCAGGCTCCATGCAGGGAACCCAATGTGGGACTCAATCCTAGGACCCTGGGATCAGGCCCTGAGCCAAATGCAGACACTTAACCACTGAGCCACCCAGGCATCCCTCCCTCTCCATTTCTAACAAGAGTTATTTCAGGTTCCCCAAAGCACTTCCTCCATTCATGCAGCTTCAGCTTTAATTCTCCCTTCCTTTGCCTCATACCTGACTAGACAATCATAAAGTCAGAAATCCCCTCTGCTTGTGGCCCTCCATCCCACCCAATAACTCTTATATCCAAGTGTTTCTCAAGATTCACATTTGTAAATAATGGCTATTTAAAAACAGTTCAAGCAGCAAAGGTATTTATTAAATATGTTAAGTTCATTCCAACTCTCTCTTTTTCCTCTCTCTTCCACCAACTGAGCATGAAAAGGGAAGCCTGTAGCCATCATAAACACTGGTCACTATCTTTTAACTATAATGCAAAGCTTGACTTAGGCTCAAACCAAAAATAAGGGCAGCAAGCAAACAGAGAGAGATTCTTGAAGAGATGGCTTCCTGGACCTCAGAGTCATTAGCCTGGACAATAGGTCCATCAGCCCATGAGGCCATGTGCTTCCTGCCAAATTGATTCCATCTCAGAAAGTAAATTTGCTTATTTGTAAGCAAAATTCTGAGATATCACTAGGAAAGGTGTGCCGGGGTGGCTCTTGGAAAGTTTTACTCATTCTTAAAGACAAAAAAGTAGAAAAGGATCTTTACTGTTTCTATCAATGAGAATATAATCAAAGAAGCAGAACTACACTTACCTTCATTTCTTTAAATGGGGGATAAAATTCTCAACAAACAAGATATCGAAGGGAAGTTCTTCAACTTGATAAAATACCTATAAAAAATCTACATATCATACTTATGGGTGCAATAATGAATTTTATTTTCCTAAGATTGAGAACAAGGCAAGGATGTCACCTTCATCATTTTTATTCTGCATTGTACTGAAGATTCTATACAAGTCAATCAGGAGAAAAAAGAAATATAGATATCTTTTTAAAAAGTTATATAGGTTGTAAAAGAAGGATTAAAATAGTTTTTATCCACAGATGACATGATTCTGTATGTAGAAAATCCAAAGAAATGCATGCACATGCACATGCACGCACACATGTGCGCGTCCACACACACACACATAAAACTGGAAGTAATAAACAAGCTTAGCAAGGTTGCAGGATACTGATCAGTATATAAAAGAAGTGAAAGTTTACATGCTGAAATACAAAATAAAAAGGATCTAAAAGTAAGGAGAATAATTTCATGTTCATGGATTGAAAGACTCAATATTATTAAGATGGTGATTCTCCTCAAAAGGATTTAGTGCAGTTCCTACCTGAATAATTGCAGATTGTTTACTGAAATTCATAGTCTAATACTAAAATGCATGTGGAAAGGTATAGGGCTCAGAAAAGTTAAATTAATCTTGAAATATAATAAAATTGGAGGACTTGCTTTCTTGATTTAAAGCTTATTAAAATAAACTTCTAAAATAAACTCTTGCTTTTCTTGTTGATTGATTTTGGTGAAGTTTCCAAGATAATTCACTGAAGAAAAGATACTGTTTTCAACAATGGAACATTTCCCTCCTTCTACTGGTTTGGAAGTTGTCTATATCTCAGTGATAGCTCTAGATATTTTACTATACTTACTAGAAACAGAGACTCCTAGATTTCTAACCGAAATTCATACTTTCAGTCTCTCATTCAAAAATAATCTTGATTTAATTGCAGACTGTTCGAAAACCCCACTCTTCAATTTTCTGTGAAATTTCAGCAAATCTGATTCAGTTTATAGACAATAGATTTAGGCGGAAATTTTGGATTGGAGCTTCCTTTAAAAAGAGGTCAGAATTAACTGGGAGCCATTTGCCTTTGAAACTACTTACTGCCTTATTTCATCATCTTGATACCTGGCAAGTGGCCACCATGGGAAAAGCTTTGGTCACTGACTTTCAACCAAATGCAAAAGATAGGGCGGAGAGTCTGAATTTCTGATGACAATAAGGAGCAGCCATCTCAGACTTAGACTGTCTATCTCTTGTCTTATTTTATGTGACAGAAAATAAACTCCTAACCTGTTTAAAACATTTATTTTGGATCTCTGTTACAGAAGGCCAAACACAATTCTTAATAATATATTAAACAGATCTATCTTATCAAATCCATTAACCTCTCTGTCATATTTCACATTTTATTTTATGAAATAAAATGGTCTGCATTCTAGGGAAATTCTTCCAGTAGCTCTTCTAGTTTACATTTTTTTTCCATCTGTACATAATCTATCAATTAACTCATTCATTTTGTTGTACTTAATTCATTTGTAAATTTTTTACTTTTAATTTTTTCCATTCTTTTTAAAATTTGCCTCATGATTTGAAGATATATTTGCTTATTTCTCTCTTTTTAGGTTTATCACTCAATTTTCTGAACATTTCATGTAATATATATCTGATAATTCTTTTTCTTTTCTTTAAAATATTTTATTTATTTATTGATGAGAAACTCAGTGAGAGAGAGGCAGAGACATAGGTGGAGGGAGAAGCATGTTCCATGCAGGGAGCCCCATGCAGGACTCAGTCCCTGACCCTGGGGGTCACACCCCGAGCCAAAGGCAGATGCTCAACTGCTGAGCCACCCAGGAGTACCTAATTCTATTTTCTTTTGTCCAATTTTATTGAGAAAGAATTGACATATTTTGTGTTGAAGTATACAACATGATTTGAGAAATGTATATACTGCAAAATTATTACCACAATGAGTTTAGTTAATATCCAGCTCCTTATAGCCACCAAATTCTTTTTCTTATGGTAAGATCTTTCAAGATCTACTCTATAAGCAACTTTTGAATACATAGTACAGTACTGTTAGCTATAGTCACTATGCATTCCCGAAGCTTACTCATCTTAAAATTGTATATTTGTACCTATTGACCACCTTCAGTCATTTCACTAACCTCTGCCCCTTGCTTCTGGCAAGTACCAATCTGTTTTGTTTCTGTAAGTTTGGTATTTTTATAGTCCACATATAAATGAGATGACATAATATTTAATGCTCACAAAACAATCCATCCATATTGTCATGAATGGCAGCATCTGTGTTCATTAGGGATATTGGTCTGTAATTTTCTTCTTTTTTATGTGTGAAGAAAATAATGAAGGCCAGAGTGTAAAAAAATGAAATAGACACCAAAAAAGACAATATTCATAAGTAGGATGAAGTGATACTGAATTGAAAAGCATCAGCCCCAGGAAAGCAGCTGCAGAAAGTGTCTCAAGTGTTCTCTTTCTGGAAAGAGGTCAAATAGCAGAATATTATAATGAGCTAGAGCACTGATGTGGTGATAAAAAGACAAAATGGGTCATAGAATTTTACGCATTCCTTTAGGTAATGGTTTTCAAAGTGTGAGCCCTAGAAGAGCAACATCAGCATCAATTTGGAACATGAGAAATGAAATTCTTGAGCCCTGGCACAGCCTTACCAAATGGAAACTCTGGGGAAGAGACTCGGTGATCTAGATGTAGCTGTATGAGTGATGGGGATACATGCTAAATTTGAGAAACAATCTCAGGAATTTTTTAAATCTTTTCCTAAAAAGAATAGGCATCTGGAAAAAAAAAAGTCTGGATTTTCAGCAGCTAAGCAGAATGCTAGCTGTGAGGGATAGTTGGTGAAACCTTGTGTTAAAGTAACAGACTGATAAGGTCTGGGCATATGAGTTATGTACACTAACATGACTTGATTTTTGTTGCAGAAAGTTACCAATTTTTTTAATTCAATAAATTATCAGGGTGCCTGGGTGGCTCAGTTGGTTAGGCATCTGGCCTCAGCTCAGGTCATGATCCCAGGATTGAACCCTGAATGGGGCTCCCTGCTCAGCCGAGTGCCTGCTTCTTCCTCTCCCACTCCCCTGCTTGTTCTCTCTCTCTCTCTCTCTCCCTCCCTCCCTCTCTGTCAAATAAGTAAAATCTTTAAAAAAATTATCTACTAAAATTCCTTTTAAAAATATAAAGTAATTATTTTTAACGCGTCAAATACAGACATACTCTTGAAGTCTAGTTTTACATTTCTGCAAATGAATTCAGCATCTTCCTAAAATTATTTAAATTATATTTCCGTAAACAAAAATGAAGGCATAATAAAATCATATCAGCCTGATCATTGACCATTTGCTCTCTCACTCTAATGCTATTCAGAATAAAAGTAACATCTACCAATAAACGCATGATTTTAAACACCTTTGTAGATTAGCATTGCATTCATTGATCATGTGGGACATCTTAATAGTAATTTTAGAGATACACAGCTAAGGACTGTCTGGCTGGCTCAGTTGTTAGAAAATGTGACTTTTGATCTTGAGGTCTTGAAATCAAACCCCTCTTGGACATAAAGCTTACTGAAAAGAAAAAATATATATACATAGCTACATTGAGAAGATCTCTAAAAATTATGTCTTTGCAAATGGTTAGGATGTAAAATTTGATGCCAACACAGTAAAATCAGAGTGAGTTGTGTGGTTTTATTACAACACTTGCCAAGTTATCTCAGCTGTATACATTTCATATCTTGAGGCCACATTCAGATAAGATAGTAGTAACATCTCTCTTCTGTGTACCAATCAACAGATAATACAGCTAGAAATCTTTCACCTTCTCCATTTACAACCTTCCTTCAGTGTGATTTCTGTCTTATTAAAGATTATCTATTTATTTCAGGAGGGGAGAGAGAGCATATGCATGTGCAGAGAGGTGCAGACAGAAGGAGAGGAGAGAGTCTTAGGCAGACTCTGCTCTGAGTACAGAGCTTGACTTGTGGCTCATAACTCGAGATTATGATCTGAGCCGAAACCAAGAGTCGGTCGCCTGACTGCTCCACTCAGGTGTCTGTGATTTCTGTCTTAAACAATAATTCAATTATGCAAATAGTTTTATCCTAAATATTGCTACATGTTTCCTCTATGTAACATTCTATAATTTATTTAGTTTAATAAAATTAAATATAATTTAGTTATTATTAATTTAATGAACTATTCCTGAAAATAGGTTGCTAAGTAATTCAAAGTATTTGGTAGAATATAATTTATGCCTTTTTTCACATATGAAATTAATAGTCTAATTGGGTTTTGAGGTTTATAGACTTCTCTTTTAATAACACCACATTACTTTTTATATTATATGCATTGAAGATTTTAGATAATATGGTTAAGCTCATTATTTTGAATTCTTAGATTTTTAAGAAAATAGTAATTGCTTTTTTAAAAAAATCACATAGAATATTTGGGGATTTATTTATTGATTTATTCATGATAGACTCAGCAAGAGCGGCAAAGACATAGAGGGAGAAGCAGGCTCCCCACAGGTAGCCTGATGTGAGACTTGATCCCTGGACAGGGGAATCACACCCTGAGCCAAAGGCAGATGCTCAATCACTGAACCACCCAGGTATCCCTCATATAGAATATTTGTGCAAGGTGGTTTTTTATTATATTCATTTAAGGTGTAATTCCATCAAGCAATAATGAAAAATTATATACTGCATACAATCAAGAATGGATCATCATAATTATTTTGAATCTTATATGCCGACTTTAAATTTGGATCAGTAACAAGATAATAGTTTACACTGTCATCAATGCATAAAAGAACAGAATCACAAAAACAATGACAAAGCAGTACATTCCATTGGCTTTTCCTATTATTGGTCATTTTTGTCATCCAATCTCATAATGCATGAATACTGATAGCTTGTTTTGCTAAGTTGTCTTCAAAGATGTAATTCCCTTGTACATAATGCAGTGGGAAAAGGTACATGAAAATGATACATGAAACACTAATTCAATAATGCCATTAATTCACTAAAATATACCTATAGTAATTGATCACAAATAAAATGAGGATAACATCAGTGAAGACAAAGCAAGATGAAGACCATAAATTTCCTTGCTTTACATTAAATTCATTGTCTGTTTGTGAGTTGGTTATATCGAAGATACATCTGAAAGTTCTTTTGGTATTCTCTAACATCATGAAATGCAGTAAATATATCTGTACAATTCTGCATCCAACACAGTGCTGGATAGTGACACTTAACTTCTCTGGAACACATATTATCTAATCAGTTATATTTTCAGGTTATCTAGGAATCTCTGATGTATCTGAAGAATAAATGAACATTCAAAGATTATGCTGCAAAAGACTTTTCTTCATTTTGTCTTCTGCCTGATACAAGGAAATGCTATGTAGAAACCTAATACGGCATGTCAGGAATGTGAAAATAATGTCCTGATTGCTGAATTCATATTATCCTCTCACTAGGGAGCCATCAGCTTCATAGATTAAATAAAAATAAATAAGAGAAAGAACCCATTCTTGTGGTTGCCAGCTGAAAATAAATTAAATGCTGCTTCTTTTTTAACTATGTTCAATTGTCCTTGTCCACAGGGACCATGCTTTGGAAATATAAAAGAATATATTTAGTTCTTGATGAAAGAATAATAATTTGGTAATTTCTCCTAGGAAAAAAGCATTAAAGCTGTGGTTATACAAAACCATTTTCCTGTCCATGAAATTTTCAGATTTAAGACTCTAAAATGCTTTGGAAAACATTATCTTAACACCTCAGTGGCACAATGTTTTAAATTAGTAATCAGAAAAAGGAAACAGAAAAATCTGAAGCATACATTTGCTAACAGGCTTTTCTGATCTCCTAGAAGTCAACAATAGAACTAAAATCATGTGTATTGATAGCTAGGTGATCTTTCCAGCATAACATGTTTTTCAATAAGAAATAATTTCAAGGAAGAAATAAGAAAGGTGAGTTTGTACTTTTGAGATTATAAAATAAATTTTACAATTAAAAATAATAATAAATCAGATGATCAATTTTTGGTCTCATTATACTAAATGAACTATTCTGGATTTTTTCATTATGGTTATATTTCCTCATTTGTTTTAAAATAAATGAGCTATTGTGCCACTGTTGAACTCATGAGTTTCTGGTAAGAAGAAATAAAAAGAAAGTATAGAAGGAGCAATTTTTGCTTTTAAAATGTACTGAGTACCATTATATAAGTCCAACTACATAATCCACATAATCAAAATTTGTATTAAAATTTTACATTACTGGGGCTCCTGGTGGCTTAGTTGCTTAGGCATCTGCCTTTGGTTCATGTCATGATCTCAGGGTCCTAAGATAGAGCCCTACATCCCTCTCCCCCTTCCTGCCACTTCTCCTGCTTGATCTTACAAAAACAAAAAGAAAATTACATTATTTTCAGTGTAGAATTCTCATTAAAAAACTGTTAGGAAAAGATATAATTAGTCATCAAAATGTAATGTGAACCTCTGTTCTATTTTTTTAAAGATTTTATTTATTTACTTATGAGAAACACACACACACACACACACACACACACACAGAGAGACAGAGAGAGACAGAGAGGCAGAGACACAGGCTCCATGCAGGGAGCCTGACGTGAGACTTGATCCTGGGTCTCCAGGATCATGCCCTGGGCCGAAGGTGGCACTAAACCACTGAGCCACCAAGGCTGCCCATAACCTCTGTTCTTTTTTTTTTTTTTTTTTTTTAATGATAGTCACACACAGAGAGAGAGAGAAAGAGAGAGAGGCAGAGACACAGGCAGAGGGAGAAGCAGGCTCCATGCACCGGGAGCCCGACGTGGGACTCGATCCCGGGTCTCCAGGATCGCACCCTGGGCCAAAGGCAGGCGCCAAACCGCTGCGCCACCCAGGGATCCCTTAACCTCTGTTCTTAAACAATGTTTCTAGATCTTGAATAAAGCCAACATAGCTATTTTCTTTTTTAAATTTTTATTTGCACTTTCAAAGATCTGTATTACGAATCCTCATATTTAATTACAAAACTTACAGGGACGCCTGGGTGGCTCAGCGGTTAAGTGCTTGCCTTCGGCTCAGGGCGCGATCCTGGAGTCCTCGGATCGAGTCCCCTGTCGGGCTCCCTGCATGGAGCCTGCTTCTCCCTCTGCCTGTGTCTCTGCCTCTCTCTCTCTCTCTCTCTCTCTGTGTGTCTCTCATGAATAAATAAAATCTTAAAAAAAAATACTTACAGGTTTTCATATGGAAACACAATACAGTGTGTTCCCATAGATTTGTTAATGTACAGAGTTCATCTCTCTGTGCTGTTTCCCTATATTTAATATACAACAAGGTTAAAAATGCTCAATATGAACATGGGGTTGTTATATTATCTCTTGCATTCCCAAATAAAACTACTTGATCTGTTACTCAGACTTTACACACACTCAGAAGATCCTCACATGCCTTCGTGAGGAAAGTAAACTAACTCAAAACTCCTCTTTCTCCAACTTACTAGAATGAATTTTCATGTGGTTTGTTAAAAGGTCCTGTCCCTGTCATTCCCTTCCACTGAAATACTGCTTACAACTTGAGAACAAGAAAGTCATGTACTCTTCACATTATTTATAATAAATAAGTTTAATTAGAATTTTCCACATACTCTATATATTTCATCTCAAATCATGACAATGACCCTGCACTGTATTTGTTAATGTTCTCAATTAAAAACAACATGGAACTGAAATTCAGGGAGTTAAAAGTGGGCAGATCAATGTCAAGTAGCTTCTCAATAGTCCATAAGTATGTTAATCTAACATCATCTGAAAGCAAATTGCATATCACTGCAAATAAGGATTTGGCTTCACACAAAGTTGATTCTCTGATTATTACCATGAAATAATATTTATTCCCATAATAGTATAATTGCCTATAATAATAATATAATTTCCTATAATTTGTCTTAATTACCATTGCTCTACCCATAAAACTAACTCATTATCACCATCAAATATGTGATACCAATAGATTCCAATATAGACAATGACATAAATAAAAGATGGTTATTTTGATTTAGTAGTTTTAATGTTTTCAATTTATATGACCCTTTAAGAAAGCCCAACCAAATTCCAGATTATGGCATATGACCACACTATGTTTCAGAAGTTCCACTCACAGTATTAAACTAAACATAAATGAAAGCATTTTCACAAAAAGATTTGCACAAGAACAATTACATAAGCTTTATTTGTAATGAACAATAACTGAAATAACTAAAAACATCCAGAGAGAGAAAAAAAAAAAGATTAAACAGTGGATTTTATCATCATATATAATAGGATGATATTCCACAAATAAAAAGAGACAATTGCTGATATAGCAACAGTGTGGATTGATCTCAAAACATCATGTTACACAATATAAGCCAGTATACATGAAAAGTGCATAGTATGGTTTCAGTTATATAAGCATTTTGAGAAGATTCTTTGCTCTGACAATCAGTTCTTAGGTCCTAGGAGTGTGGTACTGACTACAAAGAAGCATGAGAGAATGTCAGGGTAAGAGAAATGTTCTGCATCTTGATCTTTGGAATGGCTACATGAATGTATTTGTAAAAGGTAATCAAATTAGGCACTTAAAATCTATGAATTTAACTATTTTAAAAACATAACTCAATACAAAATATTATTTTAGTAATCAATTAATATCACTAAATATTAATTGCCCTAACATCCATTTCTAATATTTTCATAAGTCAAAAAGTAGTTAAAATCCATAGTGAGTGTGTCAATTATCCTTATGACTTAATAAAATAAGCTGATAATTTTATAATAATTAAGATAACCAAGTACTGAAAAAAATTTCAAAGTGACAAAAAAAGCTGTGTCAATTCATTCTGTACTTCACACTCAGATTCTAAGCAGTTATATTGAAGCTATATCTCCTGAAGATACTCTCACTAATATTTTTGAGTGAACACCCTTAAAACTACTGGAGCAGATCATAGAGTTCATTGATCCCTGCTCAGTTTTGAGAGACATATAAGAAAGGCTTCTTTGCAGGGCTAATAGTTTGACATCACTTACCAAGTGCATCATGATGCATCCTACCTTAGGATCTGTGAATTGCTGTTTTTCCAAGTGAAAACAAAGTCATTCAGCATAAACCTTTCTAAAGGAATAGTATCACACAAAGTTTTTTTTTTAATTGTTGATAGTCTTCAACAGGGGAAGTTAACATGGAATAAATAATTCACTAGATTTTTCCTATTTGCAAACAGATAAACTAATACATAACTGAACAGGAATTATCTGCCCTCAATGATCCACTGAAAACATATTTGGTCCATAGCTTGGAAAATGTTTTATGATATATACAGATGGAGAAATAAAAGAGTTTTCTGTTACATCTTCACAATACTAATGTAGGAATAAGTTAGGGGCAGACAGGGCTAGGCAGGGAAAGATAAGGAAAGGCCCCATAGTCAGGCTCCTACCAAGAAGACAGAGATAAGACAGTAAAAACAGAAGGAAAAAAAAAAAAAAAAAGCCTGTCTCCCTACCTCCAAAATGTTAGGGAGTATTCCACCTTTAATGGCTACTAAATAATCACAGAAACTCATCAGACTATAAAGAAATATGTCATTAAGGTGTTATCAATAGTCCCTGCCCAAACCAAGATGGCACAGGAATTTCAAGGCCATGGGCTACCTGACTAGACTCACAAAGTCTAGATGTAGAGAAATGTTATGGAAAAGGGAACGCCTTGTTTGGGTTCATGATATTTACAAGAACATCATCTTGTTTGTTATTATGATAGTTACAAGTCCACCATGTTTGTTCTAAATATAGACATGATATCTACAGATCGACCCTTATATTGATAAGAAATTTACCAAGTTCCCTAGTCAGTTTCCTATAAAAGACAGACCATAAAAGCCCTCAGTGGCAACCCTGTTGGGACCCCTCTCACTTTTGAGAGCTTTCTCTGTATCTCTGCTTAATAAACTTCCATCACTTTGCTCACTCTCTGTTGTCTGCAAGATTCATTAGTCGACTCCATGAGACAAGAATCAAGCTCTTCTGTATCAATGCCGTCACCAAAAAGACTGGCTGCGATTAATACAGTTACTAAGAAACATTTCAGCATCAAAATTTTTGTTTTTCTTCTCTACATGAAATTGAATAAAGGCTGAATAATTCTGTTCTCTTGTTTAATTGATTACAATAACTAAAATGGATGTAACCACTCTTAGAATTTGGAAGATTCTCAGGAATAGCATTATTGTTATTAAATTACTTTTCAGAGAATTGTATTCCTAGCATATTTTGTTCTCTCACTGTTCATGATAATAGTGTATTTGTAGTTATAGATGGGGTTTTAAAGAATTGCATACATACACATACACACACACAATGGGGAAATGAATAAAAGATTCTTCTTGTGCAGTCATTATCCAGATATTATAAAAATCTAGAATGGTCCAATAAATAAGTAAGCTCCAAGCAATCTTATTTATTAAATCTTTTATACTCTACAGGTGATAACTAATTTAATCTAAGATTTTCTACCCAGGTATGTGAAGGGAGAAGTAAAATTAAATAAGAATAAATAAATTAATATGCATATATGAGAGATAATTTGCCATTAAAATGCATACAATTATAATTAAATCAATTATTATTTAATATTTATTATGCTTTTAATAATTATATTCCACCTGATTCCTCTAACCACCAAATAGTTTAGTCAACTGAAATTGAAGCACAGATAAAATTAAACTGTATGATTTAAGAGTTCATTGCATGCTCATCTTTAGATCTTTTAGGCTGAATCATAATTTTAGACTGAAAAGGATTTTAAAAATCTATTTTGGGATCATTCTTGCTTATATAGAGAACAATTAAATAATTGCCTTTCCATGGATTCTACATTTACTAGCAGAGCCAGGACTAGAACCTAGTTACACACTTCTTTTTTTCTTTCTTTCTCTCTTTTAAGTAAGTTCCACACCAGCAGGTTCCCAACATGGGGCTTGACCTCAGGATCCTGAGATAAAGACTTGAGCTGAGTTCATGAGTCAGGATACTGAACTGACTGAATCCCTGAAATTCTAATTTAAGAGTGCTCTAAGGTTTAATATTTACTTATAAATCCAGTTTTCTGAGCAATAAAAATTTATGTTAATCTATCTGATTTTTAAAATTTTTAAAAGATTTATCTATCTATTTATTTAAGAGAGAGAGAGAGAAAGAGAGAGAGAGAGAGAGAGCATGCACTCTCGCTAGTGCATGACTGAGGGATGGAGGGAGAAGGGGAGAAGCAGACTCTCCCCCTGAATGTGGAACCCCAGGCAGAGCTCCATCTCACCACCTTGAGATCATAACCAGAGCTGAAATTGAGTCAGATGCTTAAACAACTGAACCACACAGGCATCCCTCTCTGATTTTTTAAAATAAATTCTCCCAAATAATTCAATAGAAACCTTCCCCCCCCCTTGAATTTAGGTATCAATAACATCAAACAAACATCTTTATTCTTTCCATATTTTTTTAAAAAGAACTTTAGTCATGGATTCTATTCTCTCTCTTTATATATCAACTGCTCATACTGCTATAGAATCTAAAAGTTATGCTCTTGTACACCCACTTATAAAGCACTGATATCAAAAAACAAAAATAAATAAAATAAAATAAAAAACACTGATATCATCTCACTATTAAAAAAAATTATAAAATGGGAGCACCAGGGTGGCTCAGTGGTTGAGCATCTGCCTTTGGCTCAGGTCATGATCCTGGGGTCCTGGGATTGAGTTCCGCATTAAGGTCTCTGCAGGGAGCCTGTTTCTCTTGCCTGTCTCTACCTCTCTCTGTGTGTCTCTCATGAATAAATAAATAAAATCTTTAAAAAATAAAAATAAATAAAAAGATTATAAAATGGTATTTTTCATAACTACAAAAATAATATTTATAAACTCCTTGAACATAAATAAGTAAATTCAAAAGATGCCAATTGAGCACTAGGCTAGGTTGGGAATGATAAGTTAAGGTTTTTTAAATTTCCTTGATTTCCAGGAACTTGCAATAAAATAGTCTAAATAAAAACATGTCCCTGTGTGCTTGGGTAGCTCAGTAGGTTAAGCATCTGCCCTCTGCTCAGGTAATGATCCTGGGGTCCTGGGATCAAGCCCTGTGTCTGGCTCCCTGCTCAGTAGGGAGTCTGCTTCTCCCTCTCCCACTGCCGCCCCCTGCTTGTGCTCTCTTTCTCTCTTTCAGAATGAATACATAAAATCTTAAAAAAAAAAATAATAAAGATCTAGAGGGAGACAAATCATGAAAGACTCAACTATAGAAAACAAACTGAAGTTTGCTGAAGGGGAGGTGGGAGGGGATTGGGTAACTAGGCAATAGGCATTAAGGAGGACACTTGATGTAATGAGCACGGGGAGTTACATGTGACTAATGAATTGCTGAACTCTACATCTGAAATTAATGATTTACTATATGTTGGCAAATTTAATTTAAATTTTAAAAAAGATCTAAATATGAATAATCAAATTATAAAAATGTCCCAAGTAGAAATATAAAAAATCATCACTTTATTAAATAGAATTTACTTTTTTGTTTAAAAGATATATATTGGAAAAAAAAAAAAAAAAGATATATATTGGGGGATCCCTGGGTGGCGCAGCGGTTTGGCGCCTGCCTTTGGCCCAGGGCGTGATCCTGGAGACCCAGGATCGAATCCCACGTCGGGCTCCCGGTGCATGGAGCCTGCTTCTCCCTCTGCCTGTGTCTCTGCCTCTCTCTCTCTCTCTCTGTGTGATTATCATAAATAAATAAAAAAATAAATTTAAAAAAATTATTAAAAAAAGATATATATTGGATGCATATATAATATTTATGTGTACTCAGAACTATGCCAGACATTTAAGCTTACAATAATAAACAGGACATTTTTTTTTCCTAATAAAGCTTACATTATGGTGGAGACAGATAAATAAACAAGTACGTTTGTAATGTGACAGATGCTCACAAGGGGTGATTTGTGCTAACTAAATAGAAGGAGCTGGGTACCTGATAGGAAGAACATCTAATCCAGCCTGGGTCATGCAAAGGACATAGAAATTCCCAGGGAAAAGGATGTCTAAGGATAACTTAGAAATGGCAGGTGAAAGCAATGAAAAGTGAAGAGACTCCCAGGCATAAAGAACACAAGGAAAGTCTTAAATTAAGAAAGACCAGAAAAACAATTGGAGAAGAACAAGCATAGGATAAAATAAACAAGACCAACTACTACATTGCTATCAGACATGTTGAGAGCTTCAGTTTTTATTTTTTTTATTTTTATTTTTTAAAAGATTTTATTTATTTATTCATGAGAGACACAGAGAGGCAGAGACACAGGCAGAGGGAGAAGCAGGCTCCACGCAGGGAGCCCGACGTGGGACTCGATCCCGGGACTCCAGGAGCACGCCGTGGGCCAAAGGTAGGCGCCAAACCCCTGAGCTACCCAGGCTGCCCGAGCTTCAGTTTTTATACTTGAAATAGAATCAGAGTGTCTTGGATAAGGTCTGTGGGCATTTACAAGAGGAACAAAGTGGAGATTCAGGAAGTCTATATTTAGGAATTGAAATTTGAATTATATCTTAAAATAATAACACTATTTTAATGGATGGAAATGAGAGTAGAAAGAAGTCTGTCTGCTTGAAAATAAACTGACATTTTAATGCATTAATGCATTAATTTCTTTCAAAGACATTAGTTTCTTTCAACACTCTTTCAGTAAAAGACACAGGAAAGAAAAAGAGGGAAACTAATGCTGAAAACACACACTTGACTTTTTTTAAAGGGTCTTGGAGGCAGTTTGATAAATATAACTAAGAGTTTATTGTATTTTCTGATCAAAAAATATTTCACTGGCACAGTGACTTAAATTCCATAATTAAAAATGCTTTTAACATTACACACACACACACACACACACACACACTCACCTCAAAAGGGGAAAAGCCAGGATTCAAATCTGCCTTTGACTATCTCTAAAGGTCATTTTCTCTACACTATATCAGGATTCTTTTCAGGTTGAATGAATACTGAAAGTGCAAAACTACTAAAAGTATTCCTTATTTTCTTTCAAGGACAGTTACAGTTGACTTTATGAGAGAAACCCAGGAAAAGGACATAAATATATATAAGAGAAACATATAAACACATACATCATTAATGGCTAATTACAAATGCTAATAAATGTAAAAAGCAATTTTATTACAGATTTTCTCTACAGCTCTTCAGTTTGTAGTTCATATTTGGAAAATACTACTATAATGGGATATTATGAGATATGAATTCTACCCATTTTAATATATTTAAAATATACATCTCCATTGAACAAAACTATTGCTGTCAGCAAGAAATACAAAAAGACACAAATGGCTCATTTTGTAAGAGTGTGGTCAAGGGTTTTTCAATATGATATTGTTCACTAAAACAGGCTTCTGTTGAAAAAAAAGGCTGGTACACATTATTGCTGTTTATGAACACTTGCCATTTTAGCAGAAGTACGTAACTAAAAATGAAAGTATTGTGTCTGCATAAAGTTTAGGTTAACAAAAGTATACAGAATAATTTTCTACTGGATGTATAAATACATATATTTCAATTGAGCACTAACCACATGCTCTCATATTTGGAATTCTTACATTGCCCTGCTGGTCATGCAGATTCTTGGCTTTCTTCTTAAGATATTTAAGAAGCACTATATTTACCCCATGCCTTGTATGTTCTATATTTACTATAATTGCAAGGTCATCCCCCTACTATAAATGGTGAAACAATTCAAGGAATACAGCTTCAGAATGTAGTGGTCAATTTAAGATATTATCCAGAAAACTTAGTGCAAGAGAGGAATTATAGCTCAGATGAGGAAATAAACAAACAAAATCCTAAAACTCTGAGGTAGGACAATGGGTTTAATACTCAGTGCAATAAGAGTAACCTTGAGTCACGTAAAGAGGAAAATAAAGTGTTCTATAAAGCCATAAATGAGTTCAAGGAAAAGAGCTTATTGGGGCTATCCAATCATTAATCCCAAATGACAGTGGTAGTCAGTGACTCTGTGAAGAAGTACAAAGCCAGCCATGTGTATTTGTGACATCCATCTTTTGCAAATATGGTTTTCCTGATGTATGTATCAAAGAAGTAATGGAAAGCCTTCTGAGACTTACAAAAACTGTGATACCAATTCTGTTGATTTACTTGGCAACAAACGACGAAAGACAGAATAACCTCAGTATCACTTTCAAGTGAATAGAATTTCATACATAATAAACTGAAATTTAGAGTAGGAATTCACTTTTCCTCGCAGCTGAGTATCATAAGTGAGAAGTAAAAAGCAGGTTATGTGGTGGCATAAAATAATCGAATTTTGTTTTCTAGACAAGGAATTATATCAAAAAGAAGAGAATGTACATCAGAAAAACTAGGGAAAATTAAAATATTCAGAGAAAGATAAAACTACATTCTTCCTAGAAAAGCAGGTTCAACATAGAAAGAATAATTATAGAACATGTAATCAATGATTCACATTATAATTTCTAAGAAAGGAAAGGAGACCAGAGACAAAAACTTAGAATCCACTCCTGTAAAAGTATGAGCAAAAAGACATGATTAGAGATGATTTTCTATTTTTTCCTTTTATCTTTATTGTTGAAATACATATGACAGATGAATTTCACACATAAAACAAATCCCCGTAGGCATATCCTTATCAAAAGTAACTCTACAATAATTATATTATTTGTCATATACATAAGAAGCCTATTAGTATCACATTTGGTGAAAAGTGATATTATTATAAATATAATCTTGAATCTTCTCAAATTTATTGAAGAAGTAAACATGGCCAATTCTTTGCCATGTTGTCTTTGATGTTTTCCAAACACTGCAAGTTTTTGATCATCTCAGGGCCTTTGAATATGCTATTTCCTCTTTTTTTTTTTTAAGATTTTATTTATTTATTCATGAGAGAAAGAGAGAAAGAGAGGCAGAGGCACAGGCAGAGGGAGAAGCAGGCTCCATGCAGGGAACCTGATCCAGGACTTGATCCTGGGATTCCAGGATCATGCCCTGGGCCAAAGGCAGATGCCAAACTGCTGAGCCACCCAGGGATCCCCGAATATGCTATGCTTGTGACCTTACTTTCTTCCTTTTTAAAGTATCAGCTTAGATATCACGACTTCAGATAGCCTGCATTTACAACCTGATACAGCCTGATAATTAAAGAAAAAAAAAAAAAAAAGGCTCCAGGCCCAGCATGGAGCCTGACTGAGGCTCAACCCTGAGCCTCATCAAAACCTGAGTTGAGATCAAGATCTGGATGCTCAACCAACTGAGCCACCCAGGTGGCCCCACCCTCATATTCTAGATAATAGGGTCCTATCTGTTTTCTCTAGTATAGTTGTCATAATTTGCAATATGTGTAATTAATATTCTCTTTGTTACTGTCTTATTCATCTAATACATTGTGAACTCCATGAATGTAAGGACTATATCTATTTGATAATCATTTTATCTTTATTATAATATATAAGTGTATCTGACATATAGTTTACTCTTTTTACCCTCACCCACAATTATGCTATTATATACTTCAGGACTCCTATTTTATTTCTTTATTCCTTAAATAAATGTTAACAGTAATTTTGCTGTTGAAAAGTAATATATTACTTTTTGAACTTAGTTATCAAATTTATGATATAATAGTCTTTCCTAATTGATTTATTTCTACTTTCATCAATTTTTCTCTCCCATTTCCTTTACACAATATTCTTTCCCTAACTTCTTTAGCTAAATGCTCATTTACATTTTTTATATTTCTTCTTCTTTGTTCTTGTCTAATTGCCCATTCTAATAATAAAAGTATTATTTATTTCATTTTTTGTGCTTTGATTAAGGCCTATATACTGTTCAATGTTCTGGAAGGCTATATTAGGGGTTCATATTTACTCCTTCCAAAACATACTTTCATATACATTCTTATAAATATCATTATTCAAAATAAGATAACTCATTCATTATCTTTTGACCACCACACTTTAGTCTCTAATGTAATATCATCTATATTATTATTTTTCACTGAGCAGTTATCTCCAAAACAATTTTGGAATTTGCGTAATGAAATACATAATAAGCCTACTTATTAATGCAGAGTACAAATCTGATATGTATGTTCTATATAAAGAGAGCATTGTTTGTGTTTACTGAGCCTACTAAGCTGGAAGTCCAACATCTCCTCCAGTGCCATGCGATCAAGCCCAGATTTACAGACACGTTCATCTATAGAAGCTCCTCCACATCCATCCCTGCTCAGATTATAGCAGGGCTCCATGTTGGTTGCCAAGTTTAAAACTTTTTTTGGTTTACATACTCATGTTCTTCCAGAGTGCCACTGTATCAAGTTGACTTGGTATGCAGGAGCTTCCAGTATCAACTCTGCTGTACTGAAAAGCCAGCCTTCTCATATAAACTTTTAGATCTTTGTTTTAAAAGATTATAAATTAGGGGCACCTGGATGGCTTAGTTGGTGGAGCATCTAACTTTTGATTTCAGCTCAGGTCATGATCTTAGAATCAGGAGGCTGAGCCCCAAATCAGGCTCTGTGCTCAGCCTGGTGTCTGTTGGTCCCTCTCCCTCCGCTCCTCCCCCCAATTATGTGCTCGTTTGCTCTCTCTCTCAAACAAACAAATAAATAAAAAAACCTTTAAAAAAATTAAGATCATAAACTAGACTTACATTTCATCAGAAGCTTTGTTGTCCTTAGTTGTCACTAGACTTTGATCAAACCATCATTATTTATTCAACATGTGTCCTGAATGCAATTTATCATAATGTAAGAATTTGTGGCCTCATTATCTTCAGAGAAAGTCCTCCTGGAAAAGAAAATCCTGGATTTCTTTAAAGTAATAGCCATTAACAGAACCAGAGTATATTGACACTACTATATACCAGATGTTATTCTTACCATTTTATGGGTTTTATCGCATTCACCCTATTATTATTTTTCAAGTGAAGAACCTGCAAAAGGAAATACTGAGAAATTCACTCCATCTCACACTACTAGCAAGAGATGGAAGCAAGAAGTTAACCAAGCTTACTGACTCCATGAATCATATGCTTAATAGACAAAACTGCCATCCAAATACTAGACTAGCACTTGGCCCATACTTATTTCTCAATAAATGTTAGATGTAATGATTAAATATTATTCTTGGGATCCCTGGGTGGCGCAGCTGTTTGGCGCCTGCCTTTGGCCCAGGGCGCAATCCTGGAGACCTGGGATCAAATCCCACGTCGGGCTCCCGGTACATGGAGCCTGCTTCTCCCTCTGCCTATGTCTCTGCCTCTCTCTCTCTCTCTCTCTCTCTCTGTGTGTGTGTGACTATCATAAATAAATTAAAAAAATAAAATGAAATAAATAAATAAATCTAATTCTTGTTTCCTTACAGAAATTCTTGAAGGTAAAGTAGATAGAGTCTGAATTTTCTCGTCTCTTCTTTCCACTGATGAGAACACAAATGTGATAGAAATAAGCCTCCAACCATTTAGTCATAGACAATAACTGGAAAGAGTTAAGGCACAATATGAAAGAAATTTGGTCTCTGAATAGCATGGGGAGAAGAATCTGATCAGCCTGCTAGATATCACATAGAGATAACAGTATTTTTGAGTCACTGTCACAACAGCTAATAAAAAACTTGGAGTTGGTACAGACGGCAATAAGAATGAGGCACTTTATAAGGAACATTTCAAGGGACCAAAGAAGAGAAGATATTCAAGAGGAAGTCGTAATAATCTTCAAATATTCTAAGGGATATAATGTAGAAAAAAATATGTGTTTATTTGTCTAAGTAGATACTCAGGAATACTTATGAAGCATATGCCATTAAATAAATTATAGTGTTCATATAATGTAATATTATATGGAATATTCAGCAATAAGGTGGTATTAATCTTGGAATACCAAGGACGAAGATAACCATACAAAATACAAATGTGCAGGGATGCCTGGGTGGCTCAGTGGTTGAGCATCTGCCTTCAGCTCAGGTCACGTTCCTGGGGTCCCAGGATCTAGTCCCACATCGGGCTCCCTGCATGGAGCCTGCTTCTCCCTCTGCCTATGTCTCTGCCTCTCTCTCTCTCTCTCTCTCTGTGTGTCTCATGATTAAATAAATAAATAAAATAAATAAAATATTTAAAATAAAAAAATACAAATGTACACATTTTAAAATCTCTGTAATCACAATTGAAGTCAAGAAACAGAATATGGTCACTATCCCAGAACACCCTTGCATATGCCTTTACAATTACAACACCTTTCCTTTACATACATTTAACCATTAGAGGGACAGTTATTATAAGCAATTTTTAAATTTTTCTTCATAGTTTTCCAATAAGTCTGCATTACTAAATATGCCACTTAAATTCTACTTGCTTTCTGAATCACAGTCTATACATTCTTTTATGTTTGGTAATCTATGTTATCATTTATGCTATAGTTTGTGCCCTTTTGTTACCTAATATTGTAGTGTAATAATAGTACTACAGTTAATTGTCTCTTCTATTAATTACTACAGTTAATTGTCTCTTCTATTATTAACATTTATAATTTTACAGTTTTTCACTATTACAAATGATATCACTATATCCTTGTATTTATCCCCTAGTACAGGGATCCCTGGGTGGCGCAGCGGTTTGGCGCCTGCCTTTGGCCCAGGGCGCGATCCTGGAGACCCAGGATCGAGTCCCACATCGGGCTCCCGGTGCATGGAGCCTGCTTCTCTCTCTGCCTGTGTCTCTGTGTCTCTGCCTCTCTCTCTCTCTCTCTCTGTGACTATCACAAATAAATAAAAAATTTAAAAAAAATATCCCCTAGTACATACACACATTTTTGAGGGTAAAAACCTAGGCATATTGCTGTTGGGAGTATAATTCTGCACAGCCAACTTGGAAAACAGTTTGGAATTATCTACTGAAGTTGGGATTATACACCTATCTCTGTGGAGCCCATGCTATTCATTCCTAATAGAAGTCATTTTAATTTCTATTTCTAGAATTTCTACCTTTTTTTTTTTTTTTTCAAATCTGCCATCTGGCTTTTTATAGATTCCAGTTCTCTGCTGAATTTTTTTTTTCTCTGCTGAATATTTTTAGATTGCCTTTTATCTACTTGAACTCAGTAATCATAGTTGTTTTACAGTCTGTTTTGATTCTAATATCTAGAGACCTAACTAGTGTATTTCTGTTGTTTGCTGTTTCTCTTTTATGTTATGTTTCAACAATTTTTATATTGCTTAATTATCATTGTGTACTGGGATATATGTATTCACGCACACTTGTGAAAATAATTTGAGGTCCAGGACGGACTTATTTTCTTCAAAGGGAATTTTTGTTCCAACTGTCATCTGGAAGAACTAAGATTCTGAGACGACAGTCATCCAAGTATAGGTCTTGAGATACTACAGACCACCCAGAAAACACCAAGGGAAGGTTGTGGTGCTACTCTGATTCCTCTGTATGTTCTATTCTGTTCCTACATATCATCCTCCCAGGAATCAGCTCAAACATGAAGTAGTTAAGCACTGCCCCTACTCTTGTGGAACTCCATCATTTGTTTCCCTAGTCCTATAAGGCTTTCAAAGTTGTGCTAAGATTACAGGATACCTTTTATAGGTCAGCAAATTCTCCCAAGCAGCTTCAGAGGCCATGTTCACCTCTCTGGATTTTCACCTTCTGAACTTTAGCCAAATAATACTTCTCTATCCTATTAACTCTCTGATGTTTTTACAAAAACTACTTTTTCCATATTTTGGAGGTTTTGTTTTATTTCAGTGAAAGATTGATTAATTAAATAGTTCACTAATTATTGGAAGTGAAATGTAGTTTCACTTGAAGGGAAATTTATGTGATATAAATAGCATAAGCTCCCTGACAGCAAGAATTTGGTCAATTTTCTTAATACTATATCCCACCATTGAAATTGAGTGCTCAGAAAAATGTTTTTTAGTGAAAAAAATTAAAAATCTAGTATTTTGGGCAGCCCAACTGGCTCAGCAGTTTAGCGCTGCCTTCGGCCCAGGGTGTGATTCTGGAGACCTGGGATCCAACTTGGCTCCTGCATGGAGCCTGCTTCTCCCTCTGCCTGTGTCTCTGCCTCTCTCTCTCTCTCTCTCTCTCTGTGTGTGTCTCTCATGAATAAATAAACAAAATCTTTAAAATTAAAAAAAAATAAATCTAGTATTTCAACCATTTACATTTAGCAAGAACTTAACAACAATTTTTAATTAATCAGTTTTTAAAAAGCCACTTTTAACTCAGTGTTAGCATAAATTCTTAACAAATCAAAGATGTTTAAAAACTAAATTGAGCTTTCTGGTGCAGTGGGTAGTTTACTCACTGTTACCAAAATATTTTATGTTTTGGCAAATATATTCATGGGAATTGAGTTTTTTTCCATTCATAGTTTGAAATAGTTATGTTTAAAAGTTTATTAACCTGTGTGGGAACCTGGGTGGCTTAGCTGGCTGAGTGTCTGACTCTTGGTTTTGTCTTGGGTAGTGATCTCAGGATCGTGAGATTGAGCCCTGTATCAGGCTCTGTGCTTAGCATGGAGTCTACTTGAGATTCTTTCTGTCTCTCTTTGCCCTCCACTCCCACTCTCTCACTCTCTCTTTCTCAAATAAATAAAATGTTTTTATAAAGCTTATCAACCTTTGCACAATGAGTACAAAATATCAATCTTCAGAACTGAATTAGTAGTAGTTATTAACCACATTGCAAGATTTTCATTCATTTATCAAACAACAAATTGGAAAACCAGGTATAGGTCCACATAGAAAGAGAGAAAGTGAAGGAGAGACTAGTATGTCATATTAGTCAGTGCCTTTTCAAGGTCATTCAGAGAAAGGTAGACAACTCATATTTGTTTTCATTTTATTACAGACATCAGGATGAAGAGAAAAATGAAGATCTAAGATAGGAATAACTGTAGAGTAGTGCTCATCTGATATGACCATAGCTGAGCATTTTATTTTCAAAGGCTATTTCTTATTCCCTGTCATCAATCTCCTGTAACCATGCCAATTAGAAGATAAATATAATCCCTTATTTAATGAAACTTTATTTAATTTACTTCACAAATCCTTATTGTGTTTTTCCCACATTTCGGGCAAGTTCCAAGCCCTGAAGATACAGTGCTAAATAAGAAAGACAATACTCTTCCTCTCATGAAGTTTACATTCAAGTGTCCGCAAGGAGACGATGAGCAAACAAACAAATATATAAGCTCTTAATGATTCATAGTAAGTAGTAGGAGGAAAGCAAATCAAAATGAAGTGATAGAGAAAACTAGTAGACAACTTCACATTTGATAGTTGAGAAAAGCTTCTCCTAAGAGATGATGTTCAGAGAGGCACCTGAGCTCTGAGTAAACCATGCAAAGATTTAGAGAAGGGGCATTTTAGGCAGAAGAAATAAGTGATGCAAACACTCCATCCAAGAAAGAACAAGCTCTGGAAACTGGCAAAGACTCCTGTGACTACAGCATTAAAGACAACAGCGCACTCTGTATACGATGAAATTAAATAAATAAACAGGGATCACACATGGCTTTGTAAACCATACATGTAAATTTAAGACTGTTCTAATTGAAATGGGAAACAACTGGAGGTCTTTAAGTAGAGGTTTTTACAAATCCCCTTTGACTGCTATGTGAAGAAAAGAGAGGGGTGTTGGCAAGGTGGGAATGAGAAAAAGCAAGATTTTGCAGTTGCCAGATCCTCTGATCAACTGAAATAACTCCTACTAATGAAAATGTAACACACACTATTCAAAAATACATTATATTTAGGCATGAAATTCATTGAGTTTATCAAGCTAAAATTTGATTGTTTCTTTTTTTAACTTTTTGTTTTCTTTTTCCCATATACAAGTTTTTTTTTACTTAAAATTAAGTAACATAGAATGTATCATTAGTTTCAGAAGGATGATTCATCAGTCTTATATAATACCCAGTGCTCATTACATCAAGTGCCCTCCTTAATGTCCATCACCCAGTTACCCCATCCTTCCACCTCCTGCCTCTCCAGCAACCTTCAGTTTGTTTCCCGTGATTAAGAGTCTTTTATGGTTTGTCTCCCTCTCTGATTACATATTGTTTTATTTTTTTTCTCTCTTCCCTATGATCTTCTATTTTGTCTCTTAAATTCCACATATGAATGAAATTATATGATAATTGTCTTTCTCTGATTGACTTATTTCACTTAGCATAATACCCTCTAGTTCCATCATTACAAATGGCAATATTTCATTTTTTGATGGCTGAGTAGCAGTCCTATAAATATACACATATATACTTCTTATCCATTCATCTTTTTTATCCATTCATCTGTTGATGGACATCTGGGCTTTTTCCATAGTTTGGCTATTGTGGACATTTATTGCCATAAACACCAAGGTTCAGGTGTCCCTTTGGGTCACTATGTTTGTATCTTTGGGTAAATCCCTAGTAGAGCAATTGCTGGGTCATAGGGTAGCTCTACTTTCAATTTTTTGAGGAACGTCCATACTGTTTTCCAGAGTGATTGCCCTGGCTTACATTCCCACCAACAGTGTAAGAGGGTTCCCCTTTCTCCACATCCTTGCCAACATCTGACATTTCCTAATGTGTTAATTATAGGCATTCTGACTGTTGTGAGGTGGTATCTCATTGTGAATTTGATTTGTACTTTTCATGTGTCTGTTGGCCATTTGTATGTCTTCTTTGGAGAAATGTCTGTTCATATCTTCTGTGCATTTCTTTTTTTTTTTTTTTTTATTTATGATAGTTACAGAGAGAGAGAGAGAGGCAGAGACACAGGCAGAGGGAGAAGCAGGCTCCATGCACCAGGAGCCTGATGTGGGATTCGATCCCGGGTCTCCAGGATCGCGCCCTGGGCCAAAGGCAGGCGCCAAACCGCTGCGCCACCCAGGGATCCCGGCATTTCTTGATTGGATTATTTGTTCCTTGGGTGTGGAGTTTGAGAAGTTCTTTATAGATTTTGGGTACTAGCCCTTTATCTGATAAGACATTTGCAAATATCTTTCTTCTTCCATTCTGTTGGTTGTCATATGGTTTTGTCAACTATTTCCTTTGTTGTTCAAAAGCTTTTTATCTTGATGATGTCCCAATAGTTCATTTTTGCCTTTGATTCGTATTAAAATAATCACTTTTCTTAAACTCCAAAATATCTCTTTCATGAAATCACTTAGCATAGCAAATAAAACTAAGGCTTCTCTGCTATCAGTCTAAGTTGAATTCTTTTTACATTATATCTGTAGTCACCTGCTTTATTTTCTTTTAGGCTCTTTAGCACTGCTCTTAATATATTGGGTGACTATGGATTCTTTCTTCAGAAAAATGGACACACACATAGAAATTTGAAGATTGTTTCAAAGGCTTCACAAACCTTTTACATCACATTTACAAAAGGTCAAGCAACCCCAAAATAATAGGTCTTGCTGTAAATACCCATTATATTCCTTTTTTACCCATTATCATCCTCCATTTGTCAGAAAGTAACATTTAACTGGGTAACTTTAAAAATCTTATCAGCTTTATTCAGCATTTCATGGCAGCATCCAGTCTAGCAGGTAGAAAGAAGCACTGAAGAGCTATACAAAGCAAGCAATCTTACAGGTAGAAGAAAGTAGAAACAAAGATGTTGTCGTAGACAAAAAGGCAGATGGGTAATTTCAAGTTTACTTTCCTTATTGGAAATGACAGAGGTTGACCAGGCAGATGACCTAACTAATGCTGATAAGATGATTCCTGATTGACTTCTTTAACATTCGACTTCTGGGACAGCCAAAACTCATTTAGTTAAGTCTCTCATGATGTGGGGTTTACAATGGTGTTCTCCATTTAGGGCCTGTTATCTTTAATACATTAAATCAGTTAAAGAATTATTTTATATTATAAGAAGATGGTAAATTTAAAATGTTATCAATGTCTCCAAAAATAGCATGTCATGGAATCCAATGGCAGTAAGCAATATGGTATTAACCACCTTAAAAACAAACCACTAGTTCTAATGAGTAACCGTGGTGATGAGATCATTCTTGCATCAGATGTGTTTCCTCTAAATTTAATAAAGACCATAATGTAACCATATTGTCAAGCCTCTAGTTAATAAATCATTAAGTTAAACTACATTGAAAGGAAAACAGAAAAATTAAAGTTTAAAAGAAAAACAGGACTTCATCTGCTTTTATTAGAAAGTGAGTCCTTATTTATTTATAAGTGTGATTTAACTTAAGAACTCTCATTTTAAATCTTTGAATGAATCTCTTGGCATATCTTTATGTTTAATAATCATCTAGCCAAGAAGCATCTTTTAAAAGCAAAAATTAGATATACTTGATAGCAGAGAAAAGATTCAATTCAATACACACCATTGAGCAGACCTCAATCTTTCAGAGAAAAATTGAAAATTGAAAGTGCATGAACCATAGTTATCAGGCTTTCATGAACCCTATAAGTGCTGTTATTGGGCTATTTTGGTGTTTATGTAATGTTTCAAATATTATAATTCAAAAAACAGAAGACAGCCCTATCAATTCCTTCTCAGTATTATATAAAATAAGAATCTGAGGGTTTTTTCTTTTACCATAATCAATTCATTAAAGGTTCTGACAAAATGAAAGGTCAATCAATACTAAAACACATGGTCATGTAAAGAGATGAAAATATCTAAAGAAAAATATTAACAAATAATACTAAAATATTTAGTCTTTATACACAGAATATGCTTTTTATAAAATTGTATAAACTAGGTTTTTTAAATGAAGCACATCATTTTAAATGTATTAGAAGAGATGGCTTTGTCAAATAACACCCCTTTGAAAACTTACAGAAAAAGAACACATTTTCATAAGCAAAACTCTGAAACCTTCTGCTCCCATCTGTAGTTTATGTGCATTTTAAGTATAGTATATTTCTAAAAGGAAGGCACCAAGTATGATACTAGTATTTGCAAGACAAAAGAAAGATGGATATTCAATTTTATAAAAAAACTTCATATGATTCCTTACAGCAAGAATTATTTGTTAACAAATATTTTATTAAAAAACTACTTTTTAGGAGTATATATCTTGTGACAAAGTACATTTATATATTTATATGTAGTTTTCTGAAAGTAAAACTAATTTTTCATTTCATAAAATTTAGGAAGTATCTTCTTTGTGTGACCTTTCAGTTTCATCTGAGGTATCTTGAAGGATGAGTTAGAATGCTCCAATACCAGTGTGGGAGAGGAAAAACAAATTTTTCCTTTATCTTTCTAGGTTCTTGGCTGAGATCCCCCCCATGATAAAAGGTAGATTAGTAGGAGAGAAACATAAAGAAGCTTAATAATTTACATCTCTTGTATGTGTGGGAGATACCAAGACGACTGACTAATTCCCTCAAATGGCCGAAGTCATCACTTTGAGTACCATCTTCTGCTGACAAAAAAAAAAAAAAAAAAGATGTTGGGATGTGGTGAGACCAGTTATAAGAGGTTACCAGGAAACAAGATTTCAGTTCTCCCACAGATTTAATTTGTACCTTCTCTATTGATAAGAGTTTCTAGAACTTTCATCACCTTCCTCTTCCCGGTACAGAAGGAGATATTCTTACGTATGGAGATTTCCCTTACAAATGGAGATGTCTTTTATGAAAGGGTAACTTTGACTTGATTTTCACAGCTTCTCCTGTGACTGCTGTTTCTTAAAAATAATCATGTCAAAATGATCTTTATGCTTTATCTTTCTTAGAAGGTGATAAGTTCTGCTTCCCTTCAGTTATATATTGAAGGAGAATGGAAAGAGAACAGTTCTGATAACTGGAAATAGTTGTACTTCTGTATTTGTCTCTAATGAAACAACCATTGTTTAAAAGGCAGAAGAAAAAAGATGCACAATAATTGAGACTTTTTTTTTAAAGATTTTATTTATTTATTCATGAGAGACACACAGAGAGAGAGAGAGAGAGGCAGAGAGAGAAGTAGGCTCCCCGCAAGAAGCCCAATGTGGGACTCAGTCCTGGTACTCCAGGATCATGCCCTGAGCCAAAGGCAGACGCTCAACCACTGAGCCACCCAAGCATCCCAATAATTGAGACTTTTAATGTTATTATTAAACTTCTTGTTTGTCTAAGAAGTAAAATTTATCAATGTATCCATTCATAACAACAATATTTATTGTATGTATGCTATATATGCCAGCAGCTCTGCTGGACACTGAAGGTATAAAAAGTTTTTGAAAATCCTATCTTAATGGAGTAATAGTTTATATAGCTTACAATTTATTAAACAGACAGCTAAAAATAAATATTTGATCCAATGTAAAAGTGCTGATTTTGTGAGTGTGACAAAGGAGAATCAGGTGATACGTTAGTTAAGATCTATTGCTGTTATAACAAATTATCAAAAATTTAGTAGCTTAAAACAACAACAAAAATTACTCTCTTATGGTTCTAGAGGTCAGAAGTCCTAAATAAGTTTCACTTGGGCTAAATTCAGTTTCAGTAGGGTTGTTGCCTTCTGGGGTACTAAGGGGAGAATTTGTTTCCTTTCCTTTTTTAGTTTCTTGTGGCCTCTTCCTGTGTTCCTTAGATATAGTCTCTCCCTCCATCTTTAAAGCCAGTCACTCTAATCTCTGCTTCTGTCATCACATCACCTTCTCCTGTGACTCTGATTCCTCCTTTGTCCGTCTTAGAAGAACCATTGCTATTATATCAAACTTACATGAATGGCCCAAGATAATCTCTCCACTTCATGATCTTCAATTTCTTCACATTTACAGTCTCTTTTGTAACATTCACATGTTCAGGAGATAGGATGCAGATGTATTTGGAGAACTATTATTCAGCCTACCACAGGAGGTAATAGAAAATTTCCCTGTGAGAATGCCCCTTGGGATTAGATATGATGGATGATACATTAATCAGAGCAAGAGGAGGAGGGAGAGAATGTGAAAATATTCTTTTATGGAAGAGATTATTATATATTGGCAAAAGGAAATAAGGTTGGTTCAGATAATGCTAGTATAGAATACAGAGAGAGATTTTTCAGATAAACCAAGGGAGATAGGTAGGCCCATAACTGGATTTGTAATCTGAAATGATCTCTCTCAATACAGAATAGATAAAGTATCCCTTAGAGTGGAGTTGGATGAAGCCCTTGTTGGGGGCAGCAGGAGGCAGAAGCAGTAAAGAAACCAAGTTGTTTATTTTAGTGGTCTGAGCAAAGAATATTCATGGCTTTGATTTGAGTTGAGCTAATAAAAATAAATAGAACCAGAGAGAAGACAGAGAGTTAAGGTAGAGAAGATGAACATGTATTTTATTATTCAAGCTAAAAAACTCTTGAGAATGAAGAGGATTGCTAAACATAACTCAGGTTATATATGGAAAGGCAGATTAGGAAGACCCTGAGCATGATCTAAAAAATGTCTAGTAGTAAAGGAAACCGGAGGGGTTTTGAAAGACATAAGAGATATAAGTCAATCCAGAAAAAGACAAATACCTTTATTATGTCACTCACTCATATGTGAAATTTAAGAAACAAAACAGATGAACATAGGGGAAGAGAAGAAAAAGTAAAATAAAATAAAGACAGAGAGGGAGGCAAACCATAAGAGACTCTTCACTATAGGGAACAAACTAAGGGTTGCTGGAGAGGAGGTGGGAGGGTGGGGTACTGGGTGATGGGCATTAAGGAGGGTACTTGATATAATGAGCATTGGGTGTTATATACAACTGATGAATCACTAAATTTTACCCCAGAGATGAATACTATACTGTATGTGAACTACCTTGAACGCAAGTAAAATCTTGAAAGAAAAAAGAAGACAAGATATAGATATTACGTGAAGATTTTTGGAGGCTAATCCCAAAGATACTATTATTTTGTTACATTCTAATCTAGTTGCACAAGGAAAAAAAAGGATAAATCCATTGGAAAAGTAAGGCATAGAGTATTGAACACATTTAAAAATAATTCAAGTGCACATTCTGAAGCACATGCAATTTTGGTTCTCTCCTCACTTTCTATGACATATGATTCTTATGTGAAAATACCACAATAAGCTGGACATCCAAAATTCTAAAATCTCTTATTATGCTACACTGGAAAAGAGAGGATGATGTCTCCAACCAAAATTATACTTCGGCACCTACTAGATTTGTAGACTTTATAACTGACTTGCATAGAAATAGAGATTAGAAAGTCTTCTTAGGAAAATACTATATACGTGGAAGCTGTCTTATCTCACAGACTTCACAAAGAAGTCTCATAACTTAAACTTCATCTCATGTTCTACTTTGACCTACCTGATAATCTCTGTACTATACATCTCATCATCTATGTGTGGGTCCACTCTTCAGTGGTACTATATTAATATAATATAACTCATAAATCCCATAAATGTATTTTGGCTGAAATCAGATGTTTTTGCACCCCCAACTCCATTAAGTGCTATTATATTTGTTCCACAAAAGCCTATCGGCCAAACTCTATAAATAGGTAAGTGATTTGTTTTCTCAGAAAATTGGTACATGCATTCAGTTCAACCTCTGATTTTACCTAGAGTCCACTTTGGCCCATCAATTTTCCCTCTTAGAAAAAAAAAATCTTAAGACACTGAAAAAGAATAATATATATTTTGGTCTTAATTTGAGACTCAAGAGAGGGCGGGGCAAGATGGCAGAAGAGTAGGGGAGTAGGGTCCCCAAGTCACCTGTCCCCACCAAATTTGAGACTCAAAGCAAAATTTAGTGTCCATTTCTTCTGCATTTTGCATTCTGTTTCCCAGGCCCTTTAATGCTTATAAGAAGTCTTAAAATTGGGGGTGGGGAAATCCTATGTGAGAATTGCATAGAATATATACAATGTCACTAATGCCATATATTTTCATTGCTCTTGAGACTCATGAGACTGTACGGTCATGTTTCAAAACAGATGAGTCTAAATATAATATTGTACTTTCAAGGTAAAATATGTGTGACTTTAGTCAAAGAATGTTGTACTTAATCCTAGAGTCATTCTAGCATCTTTACATTATTACAAAGATTTAGAAAATAAAGAAATCAAGAAATAGGCAATTTAGCTAATATCTCCACACTGTTTTCTTCCAGGTTTAGTCGAACTGGAAATTAGATCCATTGCCTTAGATTAATTTGGACATGTTTGTCTCCTATTTGAAAGTACACAACAAACTGTAGTTATAATCCTTTTCTTAGAATTTGTAGATATTACCGTTTTAGCTCACTCTGCTATAATAAAATAGTGGATTGTTTAAATTTTTATTTCTCATAGTTCTGGAGACTAGATAATCCAAAATCAAAGTGCTGGCAGATTACCTAATCCCATCATCAAATTCCCCCAGCATAATTTAATTTAAATCTAATTATTGCCCAAATGCCCCACGTCCTAATACCATCACATTAGAGATTAGATAGAACAATATATGAAGGGGGGGCACAAACATTCAGTCCATAATAGTTACAGTGATTAAAATGTTGCACAGAATTTTTTTCATCAAATGATCATTGAGACAGAGAGAGAAAAAGAGAGAACAGAAATAGTTGATAACAGAGGCTAAAGCAGACACTCTTCAAAACATGATGCATGACGATAATGCCTCAAACAGTAGTACAGATCTGGAATAATCATGCCCAGCGTGTTAATTATCTATCCTTCAGTTTAGGCTAAAGAAGGATTAAAATTAAGGTCTACAAATTGAGACCCTTTGCATCAGCAAAACTAAACTGGTGGGACTGAAAACTAAGACTACCTACATCAATATAATTCAATAATTTGCACCTGGAAATTCTTGCCTAGTAAAATAAGACATCATGATTTTATATGATGAGACTATATATTACTTTACTGCTTATGTTAGGAAATTATTGAAAATCAAAATAAAAAACTGGGCAAACTGCTCATTTCAGGAAACAGTTCTTTTTTTAATAAAACAATTTACTCATCAAGAGTCACCTTGGGACACCTGGGTGGCTCAGCGGTTGAGAGTGGGCCTTTGGCTCAGGGCACAATCCCAGGGTTCTGGGATTGAGTCCTACATTGGGCTCCCTGCATAGAGCCTACTTCTCCTCCCTCTGCCTATGTCTCTCATGAATAAATGAATAAAGTCTTAAAGAAAAACAAAAAGAATCACCTTAACACCTTCTCTGTCCTCCAATCTAGAAATATTTTATGGGAATTTTACCCAGTTCTAATCAATTCCCTACTCTAAAAGGCTTAACGTAACTTTTTGAGCCTAACCAAGAAAACTCTGAAAATGAATTTACCTAATTTCTATCTGTTGGGATACTAATATTGAAATGGTATTCTCCCTTGTTGCAATAAATTTAATGAAATAAACTTTTCGGGAGATCCCTGAGTGGCTCAGTGGTTTAGCGCCTGCCTTTGGCCCAGGGCGTGATTCTGGAGTCCCGGGAACGAGTCCCACATTGAGTTCCCTGCGTGGAGCCTGCTTCTCCCTCTGCCTGTGTCTGCCTCTCTCTCTTTCTGTGTTTCTCATGAATAAATAAATAAAATCTTTAAAAAAAAATGAAATAAACTTTTCTTGACCAACAGATTTTTCTAGAAGCAGACTGCAATAGTGTCTATTTCAATGGTTCTTCACGAGTACACTTAGTAATGCCTAGAGACATTTTTGGCCGACCTGTATCAATGACACCTAGTGGGTAGACACCACGAATATTGTTATAGCTTTGTCTTTAAAAATTTTAGGAATCAAATAGTTTATTTTCCCACAAGTGTTTAAACATTTTCAATACAATATGCATTAAGTATCACAATATTTGGGGATGTATTGTAAATACAGGTCCTCAAAACTACTATCAGTATTCTTGTATCATAAAATTTATCTTACATTGGGAAAAAGTCAGTTTAGATTTAAATGCTTGTTCACTGTATTATTTCTGCACTGTATTAGTGCATTTTACTCCTTTACCCATGTAAGAATGTCTTCTTTTATAGATTTGATAGTATTTTTCTTTGTATTTGGTCCAATGCTTGATACGTTTTGGAGAGTCCTTGGAAACCAGAATCCAAAAGCAAATCTTAAACAACTGACTATATTATTCAAAGACCAGTAAGTAGCACTAGCTTAATAAGATCAATAGCCCAATGATCATACCTTTTATTTTCTTTTGGTATCACTTAATCCTGAGTTACCACCCTTCACAGTCCCAAGGTGTTCTGGTGGAGCTGTCCTTCCAAAGAAGTCAATCAAATCCTCTCCCTCTCTAGAATTTGAATCTCAAGCCTCATGGCAAAAAACAAGAGGCCATTGGACATCTGACAACATCAATGTGAAAAAGACTAGTCATCATTTCCTGATGACTAATCTGGGTTATCCTCATCACTATATAGATGTCCAGAATTTAAAAAGCAAAAAAAAAACAAAAAAAAAACAAAAACAAAAACAAAAAAAAATTTGTGATTCCTAATGTCCTGATAACAAATTTATTTTAATGTAGCTTGAGTCATATTCTGTTACTTATAACCAGAGTCTTCTCACTTGATACATTATTAGCATGCATGCAGCCAGGTAGGTTCATTCCAAAAGTCTTCCATGTTCTGAATTAATTTCTGAAAAAGAAACGGGCAACAGTTCCAAGATGCATCAGGCATAGTGAAATGTATCAGCAACTGCAGACCAAAGGTCTCTCTTTAACATTCCAACATGGTAGAAAAAGCTGCCAAAAAAGGCTCCGGGTTTTCAGCCACACCCCAAATCCTAGAATGATAATACTAGTCACAGTGTCGTCATCAAATATGAAGGAAACAATGCATTTTAATATTAATGTCCTTCTCACATCCTATTTTTAAAGAAAGTCCATGAATAGAAATTTCTAGCAGAGTCAATCCTAACTGATACTCTTCCACACCCTCCAAAGCAGCACCCTGCAATAAAATGAAGATTGAAAATTGAATGTCATCAAAACACTTATATCATCAGGGCTATAAATATTAATTCTAGAAGTGACTTGAAGGAAACTTAGAGGAAGAGAAAAAAAAGTCAGTGACTAGAGATGGAGAGAAAAGACCAGGTCTGGGAACTGGATAAAGATGCTATCTACTTAAATTATCTATTTACATGAAAAAGCTGTGACAATAAAGATTAAGAAGACTTTAGGCTAGTTATTCAGTTAAGATTATTATTTGTAATCTTTACTCAGTCTACAACCTCTCTACCTATCTCTATGCATATTCATGATCATTTATGAGCCAGTACAGTTAATACCATTTGAAGGTACAAGTACAGACTAGTACTATGGCTTTACTTTATGGTTCTTAACTCTCCACAGCCTGGTGCTTTTAAAGTTTGACCAAACTTCAAACTTTGACCCTCAGGGCCCATGCTAATTTACATGAGAGTTTCAAGAAGAAACACATCATAAAACTTCCATGTATAAATTGAAAGATTTTGATGAAATGCACTAGTTAAACTTGGTGATAAATTTCTCTTACCATTCATCTGGCTTAATTCTGTGAAATGCAATGTAGTCTCCATGAAGAAAAGAAATAGAAAGTACCAGAAGTTTTTTGTTTTTTTTTTTTTAAACTGAGAAAATATAAAAAGCTGACAGATTCTGCAGGTTCCTAAGAACCCTTAATATTTTGCTTACACTGAAGTACATAAATGATTGAATATATAAGTAAGTAGCAAAATACTTATAGATGTTAGAGCTAATCTGACTTTAATGAATGGTTGTTTCCTTAATCAGAGGTGGAAAGATTAATTAAGTGCCTATTATCTTCCTATTTAAAAGCAGTTAGTGGATATCATATGAAAAAAAATTAAAACAATGTCTACCTTGCAATGCTTAAAAAAAAAACCTACAACTCATTTCTGTGCTTTTAGCATTTGTCAAGCTAAAATAAATAGGTTATAAAATGTGTAGTAAGTGTAACAGAACTAAAAAAATACAAAAAAACTGTTAAGCCCTGTTGCTACTTTGCTTTTGAGATCCTCTTTCTCATTTATTTTAAACAGTAGGATATGCATGTCACAATGAAATTGTTTAAAGAGCTCATTTACATATTCCATACCACCAAACAATATATTGGAAAGAGTAACACCCTAAAAGAATAAGAAAGTTCATTTTAGTTAACTGGAGTTTTCATTTTTTTCTTTTGTGACTTACTCTGTTTATTTCTGTTTCATTTTCTGCAATAATAAACAATAGACAAGCCGGAAAAAGAAAGTTATAGCTACGACTAAATATTTCCCTGAACAGTTCATGTACAAATAGCTTATCTAAGTAACTAGTATGGCAGGTGAAATTTCTAACTAGAGACAAGATATTTTTAATGATATTTCACAGAGTTCTGTTTAACCTAGTAAATAATAAAAGGCAATTGCATTGGATATTACATTAATTTGCTCTATTTTCTCATTACTTTGGTAGGATAAACTCCCTCTAGCATAGTGCTACAGTTCTCAATGCATAAGATAATTTTTTACATCGTTCAATCATAAAAAATTAGACAAAACAATAATGTCTGTCTTCCATTAGCAAATATGTTTTAATCAGATTCAAGTCAACCCAACAAGATAATCTTAAAGATTTTATTTATTTATTTATTTATTTATTTATTTATTTATTTATTCATTCATTCATTCATTCATTCATTCGTTTATGTATTTATGTATGTATTTATTTATTTATTTTAGAGATTGGGAGAGTGTGCACATGAGTAGAAGCAGAGGGAAAAGTAGAGCATCTCAAGCAGACTCCACACAGCATGGAGCCCTACATGGAACTAGATCTCAGGACCCTGAGATTACAACCTGAGCCAAAACCAAGAGTTGGACACTTAACCAACTGGTCCACCCATGTGCCCCAACCAAAAAAGTTCATCTTACTTTTGACAATCATTGACAAAACCTCATCCTGACCAAACTCCAGTTAGGCTCCTTTGAGCCCTTTTCTTATCTAGGATTCAACTTTAGCCTTCCTTCAGTAAAGTACTTAGTTTAGCAAGAATCCCTCCACCCTCGATATCTGATCACCCTTGATATCTGCTCATGTTCCTTGTCCTCTACACTTAATATTTGAGCACCTTGGCCCGACTTCAGCAAGAATCCTGTTGCCTGTTTAGCAAGTATCCCCTTGAAATCTTAAGTTATTTTCCATTCACCGACCCCCCCCCCCTTACTCTGCCCCTTGGCTATAAATATCCAGTTTTCTCTGCTATATTTGGAGTTTTAAACAATCTTTTTTCTTTCTTATTGAAGTAGAGTTGATACCTATTGCAATATTCTTGAAGAAAGTCTTCCTTACCATTTTAACAACTGTCGGAATAGTTTTCTTTTTAACATCATAGATGCCTGGTTTCTGTTACAATCAATCAGTAGATTACAGATGGATTACAGGTATAACTTAGGAGTTCAGTTCATAAAAGTTTCCACAGTTATACATGATAGAATTTGTGGAAGGATTGTAGAATCTTTCTTTTTTTAAAGATTTTATTTATTTATTTATTTATTTATTTATTTATTTATTTATTTATTTATGAGAGAGAGAGAGAGAGGCAGAGAGGCAGAGAGAGAAGCAAGCTCCATACAGGGAGCCCGATGCGAGACTCGATCCCAGATCCCCAGGATCATTCACTGGGCTGAAGGCAGGCGCTAAACCTCTGAGCCACCCAGGGATCCCCCTTTCCTGTCTTTTCTAACTGAGGATGGGAATTTAGGACTACTTCACTAAAAATGTAGAGATAACAGATATACTCAAACTGATTTAGCAAGGGATTTTCAAGTAAACTCAGAGATCCAGGTAATAAAATAATAGTAATGAACAAGGATGGAAAGTTGAGAGTCATAATATAGACCAATGGCTCTCCCACACTCCACCATCTTTTATCTTTAACTGAAGGTGGTATTTAATGAGGTGGCTTGAGCCATTTAGGATAATTACTTAGTTTCTCCTGAGTCTCTCTCATGTATACAGGGTGTATACATGTCATTAAACTTGTTTGTTTTTCTCCTATCAATCTGTCTTTTATTACAGGGTAGTCTCAGTCAAGAATCTAGAAGAGTGAAAGAAAATTAATTTTCCTCCCCCTCATATTCTTTATGCTCCTCTCACTCTCAATAAATCTTTCAATCCTCCTTTCTCTTCCCTTTCACAAACAGGATTCATGGAAAAAAAAAAAAAAAAAAAAAAAAAAACATTCTTTGTTTTTATGTCTTTACCACCCATTTGCTCCTGACAACTGTTAGAGTCTGCATTCTTGTTAGAGTAGGCAGTCAGTTAGGTTCTAACAGGATGCCTGAAGGTCAGCAATGAGGGAGTCATGGGCAGCTCTAGAGAAGGTCAGAGGCCTGTCTTGGCAGCACTCCACAAGAAGCCAGATCACATAGGACGGGCCCAAGATGGCAAGTGCCATGACAGGAATCCCCTAACTAAAATAGAAGGAAAAGTGTGAAACCCTATTTCCTGCCTGAGGTAATAAATATTCTGCTCTGTGAATAAAAGATAGAAACCCAACCCCAGGGATCCCTGGGTGGCGCAGCGGTTTAGCGCCTGCCTTTGGCCCAGGGCGCGATCCTGGAGACCCGGGATCGAATCCCACGTCGGGCTCCCGGTGCATGGAGCCTGCTTCTCTCTCTGCCTGTGTCTCTGCCCCTCTCTCTCTCTCTGTGACTATCATAAATTAAAAAAAAAAAAAAAAAAAAAAAAAAAAATTTAAAAAAAAAAAAAAAAAAAAAAAAAAAAAAAGAAACCCAACCCCAGGGTGCACAGTTCTCTACCTCTCTCGAGTTCACCCACTCTCAACAGTTTACTTTTCACTTTAATAAACTTTCCCACTTGTTACTCATCCACTGTGCTGCATGTCTTTCCTTGAATTCATCTTTTTGATAAGACCAAGAACCTTCAGCAACTCCTACAGATCTGGTTGGGCCGAGGTCCAGGATCTAGGGTCTCTCTGGTTCACGTGGCAATATCCTGGTACCACTAATTCACTAAAGTTGTTCTTAGCAAATTCACTAGTTCTTCTTTGCTTTTAAATTTATTGAAGATCTTTGAGTTCTTATCTTTCCTGATCTCATATCATTTTATAACACATACAACACTCTTATGTACAAATAGCTTCATGTACAAATAGCTTATCTAAGTAACTAGTATGACAGGTGAAATTTCTAACTAGAGACAAGATATTTTTAATGATATTTCACATAGTTCTGCTTAGCCTAGTAAATAGTAAAAGGCGATTGCATTGGATATTACATTAATTTGCTCTATTTTCTCATTACTTTGGTAGGGTAAACTCCCTCTAGCATAATGCTACAGTTCTCAATGCATAAGATAATCTTTTAGAAATATTCCTTGGAAACTCTTGGCTCTAGTTCTTCTTGCCTTTTTAATCTCCCTCGCAAGTCATTCCTCCTGAGACTGTCACTGAAACAACCCATGAGTTTTTCCCCCAAGGAAACTCATTAGCCTTCTTCTCTTTTCATTGTGTACACTTTGCGTGAGTATCCTCCATCACCCTACGGACTTTAGCTACCAACATTAAACTGATGATGCTCATATTTTTTTTCTATACTTCTTATATCACACCTGAGATTCAAAGCCATATATCCAAGTGCCTGCGTGATATAGTCACATGTCAAATTCAACATATCCCAGTGAAAACAATTATCCAAAGAAGATAGCTAACATAGTTATTCAGAGAGACAGCGGTGGCTACAGCAGCCATGGCCTTCAACAGAGAAAAGCAGACACTGCCTCTCTGAGAAAAGAGAAGGAGATGGATTGGGAGAACAAATACCTAAACTTCACTCTCCTCCAACCTTCTGATTTTCTGTTGGTGTTTACCATTGGTTAAGGTAGCTTATTGACTAGTTTCTAAAGTTGGGCCTTCCTGGGACACCTGGCTGGCTCAGTGGTTGAGCATCTGCCTTTGGCTCAGGCCGTGATCCCTGGTCCAGGGATCGAGGCCCACATCGGGCTCCCTGCATGGAGCCTGCTTCTCCCTCTTCCTGTGCCTCTGCCTCATTCTCTCTCTGTGTCTCTTGTGAATAAATAAATAAAATCTTTTAAAAAATCAATTAAAAAATAAATAAATTCGGGCCTTCCCATGCACAGAGCAGGGTGGAAAAGGGTAACGCGTGAATTTCATTTATGGCATTCAAAGAACTGGATAGTGTATATAACTGCAGAGGAACACATGTTTCTGCTTTAGGCATACTGAGGGATCCACTACATTTAGCATGAGTGCATCTAATTGTTTAGGGTGAACTCACTTATTAATTCTAACATATCTGAAAATTATTTTGACTTTCTATGTACATAAGTATAAAATGATAGTTTTATTTCTTCTTTCCAATACTTATTACCTGCAGTTTCTTTTTACTGCTTTAATTAATTGCCAAAAGCCTCCAGTATGTTGAATGCAAAGGGTGATAGCAGGTACCTGTATTTGATTCTGACCTCTAGAAGAACACTTTAAAAACCTCATTAAGTATGATGTGTACTCTATGATTTTTGTAGACACCTTTTATAAGACTTATAAAGGACCCATCTGTTCTTAATTTGCAAGGAATTTTTATCATAAATGAATGTTAAATTGTACATTTATCTATCAAGATAAGCATTTACTTTTTATTCTTTATTCTGTTAATGTAGTAAAATAAATTGTTTAATTTATTCTATTTTTCCCCTTTTAAATGTATTACAAGTATAAATACATTGTTCATATACTCTATTTTTAGATATTTACTTATCTACTTGTCTCAGTTACTCAGAGAGCACCATTAAAAATCTCCCTCGGCAAATGTGGATTTTCACATTTCTCTTTGCATTTTGTTCATTTTCACTTTATAAATTTTGATCCTATGTTATTAACTAAACACAGCTTTAGAATTTTTATATTTCTTGGAGCACTTGGGTGGCTCAATCAGTTAAGCATCTGACTCCTAACTTCAGCCTGGGTCAGGATCTCAGGGGCATGAAATGGAGCCCCACATTAAGATCCACAGTGGGCATGGAGCCTGTTTAAGACTCTCCATCTTCTTCTGCTCCTCCCAACCTGCTCTCTCTCTCTCTCTTTCTCTAAAAGAAAAAGAAAATAATTTTTATATTTCTTGGTAATTTTACTATTATTTTATAACTGTGAAGTGTCTTCTTTCTTTTTTAAAAAAGATTTAAAGATTTTATTTATTTACTTGAGAGAGAATGAATAGGGAGGCAGAGGCAGAGGGAGAAGCAGACTCCCCACTAATCAGGTGGCCCAATGCAGGGCTCAAATCCAGGACCCCGGATTGTGACCTGAGCCAAAGGCAGATATTTAACCGACTGAGCTCCCAGGCATCCCTGTTTCTTAAACTCTACTATGCTTGACATTAATATAGGTTACTCTAGCTCTCTTACATTAGTTGTTTATACATGGTAAATTTTTTAAGTCCCCTTTAACCAATTTCTATGCATTATGGTCACAGTTATATTGTGTTTAAATATAATACTCTTTTTGCGTGTGCTTTCCTTTCATCCCTCCTCTCTTAAGTTTTTCTGTTATTCTTGCTGTCTTCTGTATCATTTTTCTTATTCCATTTATCCCAGTTAGCTTTGTGTACTCTTTTCTCAATTTCTTTAATTATTACTTTTGCAATTATAACCTGCATCTTTGATTTATCAAATTCTGGTATTAATTAGTAATTTACTCTCTTTCCAGATGATGCAAGGAACATTAAAAGAGTGTAACTCGAGACTTCCCTTTGAATTATTGAGCATTATTACCATGTATTCCAATTCTGTGAATGTTTATAACTCAAGATATTTCATTATTACTTATTTAGTACTTGTTCAGATTTACCTGTTTTATTTCTTTCCTCCCTGAATTTCTAAACTTTCATCTTTACCTGAAGAATATCATTATTTTTCATATTATGTATCTAATGGTAATAATTTTATCAGTTTTTACTTGTTTGAAATTATTTTTATTTTAATTAATTCTAAGGATATTTTCACATAGTATAGAACTCTATGTTGAGCTGTTTTTTAACATGATTTGATTTTTCCCCCTTTTGGCTCCTTTTAATAGTTTCACTTTTCCCATCATTTTGCCCTCTCCAGTTATCCTTCCAGCAACATCAAGTAACCCCAAATCTGGGTAAAGTTTCTGGCCCTCCCCTTTTTACCCAACTCTGATCTAGTAATTCTTCACTATTTATTTGTTCTGCAGTAGCATCAAACAGATAACTTTAATAACTGTATTAGGGCTGTACAGAAAAGCAAACCAGAGAGAGAGATAAAAAATAATTGGTTATATTAGATTATGGGATTATGGAGGCTGAGAAGTTAACTCTCATGAGCCTCAGAGTGAGTTAGCAAGTTGGAGATCTGGGAGAGTGGATGGTATGGTTCCAGTCTAAAGGCTGAGAGGCTTGAAGTACAGGATGATCTGATGTGACAGCTTACATCTGAAGACAGGAAAGCCAATGTCTTAGTTTGGAGACAGGCAGGAGAATTCTTTAACTTCTTGTCAACGAAGATTTTAATAACACCCTTTGGTTTTTAACATTACAAACATGATAATTTTTATGTATGTCTCTTGGTACAGAATGTTCTATCTGTAGAATATTCTCATTTGCAGAATTCATCTAATTTTTTAAAAGATTTTATTTATTTATTCACGAGAGACACAGAAAGAGAGGCAGAGACATAGGCAGAGGGAAAAGCAGGTTCCAAATAAGATGCCTGATATTGGACTCCATCCCAGAACCCCAGGATCATGACCTGAGCTGAAGGAAGACACTCAACCACTGGGCCCCCCAGGTGCCCCGAATTTATCTAATTTATGGCAAGAAGTAAATTTGCTGAGTCTTAGTGTATGTTCATGTTTAGGTAATGGGTAATTGTTTTAAAATTCAACTCACAAATACACTAAATGAGTTCCTATTGCTTTATATCATTATCAACACTTGGTATTTTCTCTCTCTTTTTTTTTAAACACTTGATATTTTCAGACTTTAAAATTTTTGTCAATCTGGGCCATAAGATTAAGAACTTGTTATGTTAATTTACATTGATCTACTAATAAGATTAAAAATATTTTCAGGGGGATCCCTGGGTGGCGCAGCGGTTTGGCGCCTTGCCTTTGGCCCAGGGCGCGATCCTGGAGACCCGGGATCGAATCCCACGTCGGGCTCCCGGTGCGTGGAGCCTGCTTCTCCCTCTGCCTGTGTCTCTGCCTCTCTCTGTCTCTCTCTCTGCCTCTCATGAATAAATAAAATCTTTAAAAATATATATATTTTCAGGGGCACCGGGGTGCCTCAGTTGGTTAAGTGTCTGACTCTTCATTTCAGTTCAGGTCATGGTCTCAGTGTTGTGAGATCAAGCCCCACATTGGGCTCTGTGCTGAGCCTGGAGTCTGCTTAAGATTCTCTCTCCCTTCCCCTCGGCCTCTCTCCTCTTGTGCTTTCTTTCTCTAGCTAAAATTTCTTTTTTTATGTTCACTAAGCAGTTATTTCCTCTTCTATAAAATTCTTCTTCACATGTTTTGCAGATTTTCCTAAAGGTTTGTTTAAATTATTTTCTATTGATGTATGAGTTATTTGTATATGCTGATACCAAACATTTATCAATATTATGCATTGCACATATTTTCTCCTGCTTTGTGGCTTGTGTTTTCAGTGTCTTTCTGGTGCCCTGTGGAGAACAGCATTTTAAATTTTTAATGTTTTCTAATTTAGCCATCTTTTCTTTCTATAGTTAGCACCTTTTGGAATTAATAAATTCCTACCCACCCTGAGGTCATGAAATTATTCTTCGTTATTTTCTTCTGGTTTAATTTCCCTTTATATTTAAGCCTAAAATGGATCTTAAAAAATGCTTTTTTCATTTTTAATTAAGGAGAAAACATATTTTTTTTCTGTAGAGTTTGGTTATAATATCAGTACCATTTAATGAATAGACCTTCCTTACCTTAGTTAGCTGTCATATATCAAGTTTCCATCTATGCACAAGTATTTCTGGAGTCCCTATTTTGCTCTATTTGTGCTAATAGTTAATGGCTTGTATTTTAGGTTTTAATAGGTATCGACATGTGGTGATATGTGATAAAATTATGGCAAATCTCCCACCTTACTCTTCTTTTGAAGTATCTTGGTTTTGTTTAGGCCTTTGCTTTTCCACATTAAATTCTAAAATTAGCCAATCAGCTAATTAATGGGTTGTTTAAAAACTTTGTGGAATAGGGACACCTGAATGGCTCAGTGCTTGAGCGTCTGCCTTCAGCTTGGGTTGTCATCCTGGGGTCCTGGGCTTGAGTCCCACATCCGACTCCCCATAGGGAGCCTGCTTCTCTTTCTAGCTGTGTCTCTGACTTTCTCTATGCGTTTCTCATGAATAAATAAAATCTTTAAACAAACAAACAAACAAACCTTTGTGGAATAGGGACATCTGGGTGGCTCAGCCTTTGGCTCAGGGCATGATCACAGTCTGGGGTGAGGACTGAGTCCTGCATCAGGCTTCCCTTCAGGGAGCCTGCTTCTCTCTCTGCCTATGTCTCTCTGCCTCTGTGTGTGTGTGTCTCTCTCATGAATAAATAAATAAAATCTTAAAAAAATAACTTTATGAAATATTGACTTGAAATTATGAAAGACACAGTAAATTCACCAAATAGTCCATATACTTCATTTGATAGGTTGGTCTACACAATAGGTTATGAGAGAAAGTATTGCTTGATACTTCTGGGATGAAACGTTTATAAATGGGTGTGATTTCTCCATATTCTCTCTTCCTCTGACTTGGTAACAAGATTGTGCATGGGGAATGGAAGAGAGTCTGAATCCTTAAGAATGAGATGAGAAGAATGGTAGGAGACAATTCTTTGGTTTCTCATGTTTTTGCCCGTTTTACAAACAGAGGCACTCTGTTTGTTTAGACTATCTTTTCAAAGGGGTTTGTCTAGCAAACAATTTTGGAGGACAGAGATCGTCTCACTCTGTTTGCACAGGGCACACGTGCTTACTTTCTAGTAGAAAATATTTAGGTTCTTTAAGCACAAGATTCCTTTCCAGTAATGCAGTCTGCTAAGTGTGAGATATACCCTGGTCCTCTCAGTCGTCCTGTGGGAACTGGGTAACGGGAACAAAGTAAACATGAGGTACATGCTATTTGCTGCCCTGAACACTAAAGTCCATTACTCTGATGCATATCTCTAATATATAGCTTGCAAGTAGGGGAAAATAAAAGATCCTTCACAGCTCTTACCATACTGAATCCAATATTATATTACTGAGAAGTAAACATTTTTTTTTTGTTGTTGTTAAACCCATGGGATTTTCTTCTCTTTTTATTGAATAGGAGGGTTTTAATCATGAAAGAGCACTGAATTTTATCACTATCTTTTTTAAGTTCTCATTGAGATGATTATACATGTTTTCTCCTTTAATATATTACATATTTTCTAATGTTAACTGACCTTTGAATTTCTAGGACAAAACCAACTAGGTCATGATGTGCTATCATTTTTGTACATCAATGAATTTGTTTTGATAATGATTTGTTTGGATTGTCTCATAAATATTCATGAGCAGAACTTGCTTGCACATAATTGTTTATTTTTTTTTTTTTTTTTTTTTTTTTTTTTTTTAATTTTTTTTTTTTTTTTTTTTTTTTTTTTCATAATTGTTTATTTGTCAATCTCTTGCAGAATAATTATGGCTTCAGAAGCAAGGACCATATCTTATTTATTTTTATATCTTCAATACTTAGTAAAATGCCTGGCACACATTATGCTAATAAGTGTTTTTGAATAAAGGCACAATTGATTAATCATATTCTAAAAAGGAAATAAACTTATAGGTAAGTTCTATTCTCAACTTTAAATGTGATAACCCATATTCGTCAAATTTGTCTACTGACTTTTCCTATTTTCTATTCTCTCAAGCCATAGATATGAAAGAGAGCTTTGATGTCTCATCATCACCAGACACTATCAATTCTATTCCAAAATGTCATTCTAATATCTGCATTTTGTCAATTTCCATTCCCACTAACATAGAACCACTCACTTTCACCACCTGCGTAGGCTATTATCAACATCTAATTGGCTCCTCTACATCCACTCTCCTTCCCTCCATTTATTATTCACAAGTCAGAGTGATCTTTACAAAAAAGATAAAATTGGGGATCCCTGGGTGGCTCAGCAGTTTGGTGCCTGCTTTTGGCCCAGGGCGTGATCCTGGAGTCCTGGGATCAAGTCTCATGTCGGGCTCCCTGCTTGGAGCTTGCTTCTCCCTCTGCCTGTGTCTCTGCCTCTCTCTCTCTCTGTTTGTGTCTCTCATGAATAAATAAATAAAATCTTTAAAAAAAAAAAAGAGAGAGAGAGAAAATTGTTACCTGCCCCCATGCTTAAAACCAGCCAATTGTTTCCCACTATACCTAGGATCACAGGTTAAACACTTACAATAGTTTATAGGCCACATACCAGCATAACATCTTGCCCACCTCTTCTCATGCCTTTATTGCCTTGTTCAGCTCCTCACAGCCACAGTGCCCCACAATCTGTTAAAATGCACCCCAAGCATTTATTGCAGCCATTCTCTCTGGGCTCTCCACTTGACAGACAAATGCTTTAAATCTTATATTAGAGGACTACCTGGATTGCCAGGTCTAAATTAGCACTCTCCCTGCTTTTCTCTTTGTAATTCTATTACAATCTATAAGTATTTGTATTTATATTTGTATAACTAACTGTTCAGAGATTTTCTACATTTGCATATTAATACCATAAATGTATGGAATGTTTCTAGTTTGCCTACTGATATACACCCAGTAAGTAGTTCAATGCCTTGAATTTAGATATTGCTTAATAAATTTTTTCAATGAACAAAAGAAAGAAACTATACAAGCTATAAAACTATTTGTAAATCTTGCTCTAGTCCCTTCACATGTACACCATGTAAGAAAAGGGAAAAGAAATTGTTAGCTACTTCTAAAGATGAAATTTGTAAATAACTCAAAAACTAAACATAAATGTGTTGATAATCAATGATATCTGAAATAACTATTAAATATTGTGGTCATGGGAACCATGTCCTTCTGCCCTCCCACTCATTCTCTCTCTCTCTCTCTCTCTCTCTCTCTCTCTCTAATAAATAAATACATCTAAGAAAAAAATAAATTCAGTATTTCTCTTTAGACACTGATTTGGTTATTTTTTCTGTGGACCGTATTAGCAACAAAGGTTCAGCCAGAAGAGATGAGCCTGGATGGATAGGGATATGAGGCAGAGAAGGTAGATGAACTAGTCAGACAGGACAGCAGAGTGAACAGAGGATGCTTAGCAGGAAAATCCATTCTCCTATCTCCCATGGTCTATGATTCCCTTGCAGGCCAGGTCCCTGGAGACTGGACAGTTGTACAATCTTTGGCAGAGTTAGTCAACCCTCACTTTTTGAGATTTAGCTTACTATGTCCAAGCCTGCCTTATACTAGAAAAATTTATGAAACATAACCTCTTAAACACAGCACCTCTCTTCTGACTATGGTTTCCATTTCCACCCCTCTTACTTAATCTATCATCATTGTATCTCCAGGTTTCCCTAAATCAGCCACACCTCACCAGTGCATGGATGATTCTCTCCTCTTCTTACAGGATAAAGTTGTAGATTGTTTATAAGTATGAACTCCCAAATCAGGGGTCACATTTAGCCACATAAACCATGATAGAGTCATTCAAAGTCTTCACTGCCACGAGTTATCTCACATACCCAGTTATTGCAGTAACATAAAAGGAGAAAGAGGCATTCTTTCGAACTTGACGGATTTGTCTCTGGAGTAAAAGCAGGAGACCACAGAGTGTGTATGGAAATACAGCAGACCTGGAAAACACACCAGTGGGAAAGCAGGAGCCACAACAGAAAGCAATAGGATCAGTAGTGTCCAGAGGCCATGACGGTACCCGTGTCCATGCAAAGGAGGTTGAGGAAGAGTACAGAAATAAAACCAGAGTAGCCATATTATTACTGAGAATAGTCTGTAAGAATATGTGAGACAGCCTTCAGGGAGTCCTAAAAATTTTAAAGGCTGAATGAGGGAGAAAAGCAAAATGTAAGTTTTATATAATAATATATATGATATTATATATATATATATATATACCATGGTTATAAGATAACTAAGTAATAAAATTAACTATTGTTTTATAGTTTATATAGTTATATATATGTGTGTGTGTCTTCAAGTTTAATCTAGTTATACTTAAGTCTTAATTTTATGTGGTAAGATTTGCTGTATCATTAAAAAGAATATACATATGTATATATAGCAGAATGAGTTTATGTGGGAATAACAGAGGAATTCCATTCAAGAATATGTAAACTATGGTGAATCATAGGCAAGTCTGGAGAACTAAAGAGAGGAGTATTCTTTTACAGAGAAAAGAAGGAAGTTGGAGGAATTGTTTGTAATGAAAGTCCATTGGAAGAGAAAGAGAGAGTTCTGGGTTGTGGCATTTCTTAGTGGCTGGGATGTTCCTGGGCCAGGAGACAATCTTCCTTCCTCCTACTAGGGTAGTAAAATAAGCTCTTTCCTGTTAGGAAATGCAAGGTATGCTTTTTCCTGCTGGGGTCTTCAAACTGTAGCAAAGGATAACGTGTAAGAGCTCCCCATTCAGGGTGTCTGAACTCCATTTTATTTTTGTAAATGATGTGAGGAAGGGGTCTGGCTTTTTTACTTTTTTTAAAGATTTTTATGTATTTATTCATGAGAGACAGAGAGACAGAGAGAGAGAGGCAGAGACACACGCAGAGGGAGAAGCAGGCTCCATGCAGGGAGGAAGCCTGACGTGGGACTCGATCCCGGGTCCCCAGGATCACACCCCGGGCTGCAGGCTGCGCTAAACCCCTGCGCCACCAGGGCTGCCCATTGAACTCCATTTTAAATGAGGTTTCTTTTATTCATTGTCACACATCCAAGCGTCTGAGTCCATGAAGGATCTTTTTCTAAAATGAAAGCAATGTAATCAAGAATGAGTAACACTCTGGTAACAGGCATTCCGAAGGAATATTAAGAAATTGACAATTGGTACTAGAGATGAAATATCTATAAGATGGCTAGGATTGATGCAATCAGAGAACTTAAATCTCTAAACTGGTTATATTCAATTGAGATTTTATCAATTGAGTTTGAAGTTTTATGAGAGAAGGAACGAACAATAGCTGAACCTGTGCTGTGGCCACAGTGAGCAAATTGAGTTCTATAAAAATATTGCAGTATACTGTCAATAACTTTATCAACAGATCAGATTTTTGTGACGAATATTTAACAGAGATTATTTGTTAACATTTAGTCATGTCCTTTCTACAAAATTATAAAATAGATATGGTTTATAGATGATTAAAAATAAATGAATTATGAATCTATCCCCTCATATTGTTATGCATAATGACTTAACCAGACAACTTAATTCATCTGGTTTATACTCTGTTCTAATCAATATCATGTCAGTTAGCTAGAAACATAGTCTCAAAAAATGTTGAAAACACTCGTGTTTGAAACCATATAACCAATTCCCAAGAGATTTTTGTTACAGAATTAATTTGCCTTAATGATGTTCCATTAGTAGTTGAGAGAACCAAACCGAGCATTTATCTCAGAGCTTTGCCCTGTAAATTAATAGTGGATGATAAAAAGACAAGTTATGGTATCTCCTTTCTACCTCTTCCCTATAAGTAAAATCTTTGTGCACATCACGTCAAGTCTGTTTTTTCTCAAAGTATACAGGTGAGTTCAATTGCTCCATTTTTGAGAGAAGCAACATGCTTCCTTAAGATCTGATGGTAATAAAATGGTGAGCTGAAGCAGAAGATAGAAATACAGATAAAGAATGAAGTCTTGATGAGACTATAAAAGAATTTTCAGATGGAAATAGAATATAGATCTGAAATGTAAGGCAGAATACATTTCTACACCAGATGTGTGAAAACATAAAAGAGTATTATGCATCCTCAACTAAAATTTAGGAATCCCAAACCAAATCCTAGTTAATTAAAAAATAAGCAGATCTCTATATTTTAACCAATCTTAGACAGAAACAAGGATCCAAGGTTGCAGTGCATATGTTACAAGTCTTCTCTTTTTTGCATACCACGAGTACTGATGGTCCCTAAACATAACAAGACAGTTTCTTCCCAGATGCTGAAGCAGTGCTCCTCGTGCTACAGGAGTGGCATTCCTCAAAACTTCATTCCAAAATGATCCCAAATGACAGAAGTGTCACTGGAACACTCACCCTATGCCTAATTAGAGTGACTAGGTATAAATTCCATCATCCCAATAACCTAAACTGGAGCCGTTCATCAGGATTTCATTTAAACCCAAATCACTCCTAGGATGTTTCACAGTCTGTTTTGTGAGCAAACAGATAGATGTGTGGACACAACAAAGAAGTTGTACAGCAGGAACAGTTCAGGAACTCCAAGAAATCTACCTAAAAAAATCTTCTGAAAAATAAGATACTTAATACTTTGAGCACAAGTTGCTAAATTTCCTCCCACAATTTAAAAATCATTTGAAAAATGTCCAAATATTATCCACTGACTGCATTTCAGGGATGAAATTTTGTCCTTTTTTTTTTTTTTTTTTTTTTTTTTTTTTTTTTTTAATGCCAGCCATTTTGTAAGGTAGCTTTGGTAAGGAGAAGGAAGACTAGCCCACTGAAAAGGGTGAGCACAAGATAAGCAAATTTGTAATTACCTGACATGATAGTAGGCACTCCATGTTCATGATCTCAATTTGATTTTCTCACAAACACCTCTGTCCTTCCCATTTCTCAGTGTATAAACTCCTCCTATCAAGGCTTACAGATCTGATGGATGTTTTTTTCTCATTGTGTATGTCCTATTTTATACAGGGAAAGTGATACGGGAGAGCCTGGTTCTTGTCTCACAGACAAGAATGAATCTCGTGGACAAAGGTGACTGAGTAAAGCGATAGAAGTTGATTAAGCAAAGATACAGAGAAAGCTCTCAGAAGTGAGAGGGGTCCTGACTGAGTTGCCACTAAGGGCTTGTAGGGTTGGTCTTTTATTGGAAGCCAATCAGGGAACCTAAATCTTTTAACATTGTCTACTGATATCACCATTGAGTAAGGACTAACTAGTGATAGCATCCTTAATAGCTTACTTCTTTGGGGTCTAGTTATTCTTTGTTGGTCTCAGATGACTGTCATAAAAAAGTCACCCTCCCCATCCACACCTAGGGCAGGGTGGTCTGATTTGCTCAGACCTTATCTCTGGTTTCCTTACACCTCAGCATTTTTGAGATTTTTGTGAGCCTGCTTCTGTGGCCCCCTACCCAACCCTGCCTAGCCCCATTTGTCCCTAACTCAAAGAACCCATAAGATAACAATAGTAAGAATTCCAAACTTTAAAAATAAAAATAGTTATGTTAAAATTTCATTAATCAAGATTTAAATTAGAAGGCCCACCTCCAAATAACTACTTCAATGATCATAAATGAAAATCAAACAGAAAAATACTTAAAAGGCAGATCAAGGAAACTACAAAACTCTATCAGGTCCAAAGTGTGAATGCTTCAGGAGTTGGTCAGATAACACACGGGTAAAGCAAACAAGGCAGAGACAATAGAAAAAAGGTTGTATGGTAGGGGCTGGCTTAGAGTGAATTGGAGAGATCTTACCTTATCTAAAGGAGAAAGATTGGCTCCAGTGTATTTCAGCCATGCACAAATGAGAGCTCAATGTTATAGTACTTCTCGTTTTAAATTTTTCAGTAGAGGGGCATCTAGGTGGCTCAGCATTTGAGCATCTGCCTTGGCTCAGGTAGTGATCCTGGGGTCCTGGGATGGAGTCCCGCATCAGGCTCCCTATAGGGAGTCTGCTTCTCCCTTTGCCTATGTCTCTGCCTCTCTCTTTGTGTCTCTCGTGAATAAATACAACCTTTAAAAAATTTTTTCAGTAGAATCTAGTACTATGGATTACTATGTAAAATGTTCAGATTTTTTAAAAGTAAGTATTTTGTAGCCCAAATCAACATCATCCTGGGCCACATTCTGTCCTTGGAGCACAAGTTTGTTACCTCTTGATGAAAATGGAGACAGGCAAAAACATTCAGAGAAAGAATTGCAATGAGAAGAGTAAAACACTATAAGACCAATCAAACAGAAGTAATGAATGTACATAATCAAGAATCTGCAATTAACTTGGAATTGACTAACATAAAATATGAGCACTATCAGCAGTGAATATGCTTAGTATTCTCATTCCTCTTGTTCTATGTATTATAAATATTTCTTTCATATTAAAAATAAGCTTCTTACACATGTAACATTTTATTTACTATCAGCAAGTCACAAGTCTAGATCATAGAATCTCCTTATATCTTCTAAAAGCTTACTAGTCAGGGACAACTATATGTTATTCTATCAAGAGTCTGGGTATCCTATTTGAAAAGAAGATTTAAAGTTGTATTTCTCCCATGATATACACATGCTTAAAATATTATTTTAATAATTACTATTAACATCTCCTATAATAGAATATATGGCAACTTTCCCCATAACCACCAAAAACTTGAGGCACTATCTTAAAATTATTAACTATTAAAGATCTCTTTATAATATTAATGGTTTAGTTATGATTATGGTAATTTTTCATGGAAATTTTCAATTTCTTTTATAAATAATATTATTTTATTTAATCCTAACAACAATGATGCTTTATAGATAGAATTATAAATAAAATAAATTATATATGCATAAAGGGAGTTATCCAGAGTCACAAGCTGGGGCTTGAATTAAAGTCACTGACCAGCAGTCTCTTAGTCTTTGTAATATACCACAATTCCTTAGAGCTCACTTGGAAGACTCTGAAGTTACAAATAAGATTATGGGGTAATGTAAGATGAAAAGAATAAGTGTTCATAAGCCATTTAGAATTTATTGTCTAGCATAAAATTTAAACAGCAACAGAATCCTTTTTAGACATAGTAAAATATAAATAATAAATAAATACATTAATCAATAATGTTCTATAACAACAAATGAAAGGCAAGTTGCATGTGAAAGGATTTCATGTGGCCAAAGGAACACATGGTATGTATTACAGATAAAGGCATTTTAATGAGAAAAACTATTGTTGGAATGCAATTGCCATCTTGGCTTTATAATCCCTTGTTTCCTATACCTCAATAAGAGGGAAAAAGTTCCTGAAGAAATACCAAGGAATAAAGCACTCTAGGGAATTTTATTTAGCAGGCTGATAATTAATACCTGTCTGATAATTAATACAATCCTGAAATGAGACAAGGAGTAAAGCAGAAAGGAGTGGCTAACTCAAAAGAACCCAAACTTTGGATTCTTTATTGCTGATAAAGACTGTGGCTTTTATTTGAAGGTAATTGAGTTTCCCAATTATAAAAACGAAACAAAACAAAAAACAGTATTAGGCTAACTTACCCCCCAAAACCTGCAGTACCAGTCCAGTCTGCAGCTAGTTTTCCCTTGTGGGGCCCTACCCCTGACATATTTCCAAATATAGAGGAAAACACTCCCCATAGGCAGCTCACTCCAAGAGAAATGAGAGAGATTAAGTCATTCTTCCTCCTCCAAGGAGGAAGAAGTGAGAGGTGAGTGAGGCAAATTGATAGTCTATCAACAGTTTCCCATCGCAGGAAGTAAAAGCTAAATGTGGCAAGTAGCCCTTTCTGACAGACACACAGGAGCCCTGAGATACAAATTCTGTGAAGCCAAGAAAAATAGGAAAGAATGGAATAGAGCATAGGTGTATATATAGCACATGGAGGAAACACTGAGATGTCTTCAGTCATTTTTGGTGGGATTGGCCTCTGAGCATTTAACGATAAGATCATTAGGCCTTTGGTCTAATACAGGTATGCAATTTGCCCAGTAGGATAGCAAACCTCCTCAAAAAAGGTTTGAATGAAGAGAAGAAGTCCCATTTACATAGGATTAGTCATTTTTGTGAAGAGATTTTTGAGGAGTAACGGAAGCAAATATTGATAAATCCCCTCCAGGAACCTCCTGAGAGTGTCTGGCAGTGTTTTGACTCTTAGAGTTAATTCTGGGGCACTTTTAACCCCAACTGCAACATTGAACGTATCAGGTTATTACTGTCTGTGCAACTAAAGGTTCTCATCTTCCATCTAATTTTCCTTATTCTAAAAGCATAATCAGCAACCTGCATGCTTATTATTAGAATTCACCTTTAGAGATGTTCTGAAAAAGAATTTAGTGATCGCAGTCACATGAGCATGCTAGTTCTTTTCCAAATGCCCTTTTTATTCCACATCACAAATTAAATCAATTTTCTTTTCCATTCAATGATTCAGTCCCTTCTGAAGTTGGTTAGGCTGTTAGCCTCCAAAAGACCCCTGGTGACCCTGACCTTGTGGTATTACTGCCCTTGCATAGATCCTCTCCCCTTGACATAGAACTTGACTGAGGGACCGATAGAGTACTGTGCATATGACAGCATATGGGTTCTAATACTATGTCATAAAAGACATTGCAGCTTCCACCTTGGTCTTTTAAACCCATCCCTCTGGGGAAAGTCAGCCATAAGGATGTGAGGATACTCAAGAGACTTGCAAGGAGAGACACTGAGGCTCCTAGCCATATGTAGAGGACACATTAGAAGTGGATCCTCCAGCTCCATTCCAGCCTTGAGATGATTGTAGCATCATTTGGCAATGGACTACATTAGACTCACAGGAGATTCCAAGCCAGAATCTCTCTCCTAAGCCATTCTTAAGTTCCACAGGAACCATGAGAAATAATAAATGAATATTCTATTGTCATTATAGAGTGATTTTAAATGCAGCTTAGGTAACTAATATGGTTAGTATACTGTCTTCTGATGTGAATCCCTTCCAGTTAAGCTATTTTAGCTATTATTTAAATATTATTAACTATATAGAAAATATTCTAAACTATTAGATAGATATATAAACTCATTTAATCCTCAAACAAACCTGTTATCACTATTTTATAAATATAAAATCTGTGACACAGTAGTTTGGACAAAGTCTTACAGCTAGAAAGTATCATAACTGTAATTCAAACGCAGAGAAGTCTAGATTGAGAGGTCATATTCTTAACCACTAACCTGTAGTACCTTTCTGTCCACGAAAAGGTAAAGAGAAATCAATGTTTCTGAGCCTCCCACTTAACAGAGAATTCAGTAAGCTGAATGCTGTCTTTCTCCTATCTTTGCATCTAGCTAACTGACCTTGCCTAGCAATATCTAGATATCTTCAAAATGCACATAAATTGTGGTGTACCAAGACTGACAGAGGAGGTACACAGTGGAGAAAGAGTACTAATTAGTCCTAATTATACCATATAGCTGCAGGGAGATACACAAGAAAGGCAGGAAAGTTGGAGACAAACTTTTCCTTCACAATGTTGTGACATGTTCTTGACACATGAAAGAGGTTATTGTATTCACTTTTATTATATCCAATTTCTAACCTCATGATTCCTGTACATTTGGTCACTCAGTGCTTCTGCAAGAGATTGGCTTCTTGAAATGGATGGTTGATCCTTTCAAGCTTTACATTTCCGCATCCCATATAGATCTGGCATATACCTTTTTGACAATCACAATCCAGAAAAAAGAAAAGAGAACCTTGATTTAATTATTTGGTAATGTTCTCAGGCATAGTTGGCTATTTCGACAAAAGTAGAAAATTTGTTAAATTAGCAAACTATAAAAAAAACGGTCATATTAACCACTTATTGTTTTCTAAACATCCTAATTAATGTCATGAAATATGCAAATACAATTTCTGCCAAAACAGAAAGAGGAAATGATTCATTAAAGAAAACCAACATTAGAATTTATAATTAAACATGGGCATACCCCCTCTGATAACTGAAATTCCAACTCTGTCCATTTCATTATAAAACGTGTGAATCAAAAACAAGTAGCACACCTATTTTTATAGTCATATTTTGTTTTATAAAATAAGCTATCTTTAAAAGGCAATATGAAAAAAAAACTAAAAGGCAATATGATTGTGAAGTCTGTAGACCTCAATCAAAAGTCCACTTCTGTCAGTTATTAATCTGAGTGAAACACTGTGCATAGATGTGCTCACCATGTGTTTCCCTACTGTAAGAGGATTGCATTCCTAACAGTTGCAGCAAAAGCTATGGGAGTAGAAACCTCCACTCATTTGAAGCTGGGCTTGGCCATGCCACATTCTTTGGCCAATGGAATGTGAACAGATATTATATAGGTCAATTCTGAGTAGAAGCTTTAAAAGTCATTATGTTGGGACACCTGGGTGGCTCAGTCAGTTAAGTCTAACTCTTGGTTTCAGCTCAGGTCAGGATCTCAGGGTCGTGAGATGGAACCCCACATTGGGCTCTGTGATCAGTGGGGGGGGGGTCTGCTTGAGATTCTATCTCTCCCTCTCCCTCTACCCCCCTTCCCCTCTCATTCTCTCTCAAATAAATAAATAAACCTTTAAAAGTCATTATGAGATTTATGTTTCACAAGCTAACTTGCTCTTTCCCCTCTGAAATGAGAATTGCATGTTTCAATTAGGGGCTGCTTCTTTACACTGAATAAGTGCTTGGCTCACACTCATAAGCGTATAATGTAAAAAAGATATTTCTTACCATAGATCACTGAAATGTGGCATTAAAAAAAAAGTAAAAGCACAGCCAAGCTAAGCAATACATATAGTATTCATCTTTTTTAAATCTATCAAACATAAAGAATGATTTTAGCCTCATAGCATCACTATGAGCAATAAATACATGTTCAGGAAATGGTAGATTATCTACCTAAAAATTTGTGGATAGCCTTCTGAGGAAATACAATAACACAAGTACAGAGTCATTATTTTACTTAACATAAGACTGTTATGCTCTTGAAAGAGATTGTTATAATAGATTTTTGAAAACCATTGCTTGAAATATGGTGCTATACTTTTGATTCAGAAAAGCAAATTCTAATTCTGCTGCTGCCATTAATATCTGTCATTGACCTTCTTGATGCCTCAGTTGTCACACCTATGAGATGGAGCCAGTAATACCAGTTGTAGCTTCCATCAATGTTGGCAAATGGTTTCAGCAAAACGTAAGTCCAGATTATTATATAGCAAGAATCTAGGTAGTCAGTAATAGCAACTGAAAATTGGTAATACTTTGTAAGATGTGATCCTTCTCTTTTTTAAGATTTTATTTATTTATTCATAAGAGACACACACAGAGAGGCAGAGACACAGGCAGAGGGAGAAGCAGACTCCATGCAGGGAACCCGATGTGGGACTTGGCACTGGGACCTTGGGATCATGCCCTGAGCCGAAAGCAGATGCTCAACCACTGAGCCACCCAGGCATCCCAGATGTGATTCTTTTTTTAAAAAAAATTAATAATGAAGTATCAACTACAGATACAGTTGAAGTATCCATTGTCACTAATCCCCAAGAATTTTTAAAACTAAGAAAATATTAATTTGAAGGGTTAAAAATGGTGTGTATACCCTTTCAGTCAAACTAATTAGTTTGGAATTGATATTTCCAAAATCCTAATTTAATCTTGAAGATACTTCATATTTCAATTATTACATTTCTGAAAGTTGTGCCTATATTAAGCATGAAAAGTGAACCAAGATATGCATGCCTACTCATTATTTCCAGCCTTTTATTGTCTTTATCCATGCATCCCCAACTATCCTCATCAAACCTGGATATCAAACTAGATCTGGATCCAGGCTGTAGGATCTTGGCTAGTAGTTCATCACCCTTCTGACTCTTATTCTTATACAACTTCAAATTCAGAGGAATGTTATAATAACAAGAACACAATGTGCAAAGGCCTTAGGTTCAGTATTTCATGTATTTAAAAGTTCTTTTAAAAATAATGTCCACAAATCAATAGAGAAAAGAATAAATTTTAGAAGAATAGTTATTAATATGATACTGTATCATTCTTACTGAATAGATGAAGTAGGAAAGATATTGAACTCTTCTCATTATCAAAATAATAAAATTACTTATAAAACAAGGCTTTCCATGAATCTGATTAGAAATACCATCCTCTCTCTGTAGAAATATCTTAAAACTATTACCTGCCATAATTTAGGTTTCCTGAGAGTTATATGGGCAAGATCTCCAATGACAACCAAATGATTAAAATTTTCTCAGTCATCCTGTTTGCCATTTCTCTGCAGCATTTGGTATGATTAGGCTTTCTCTTTGCAGCTTCATTCACATTTAGTTCTTGGAAGACTTTATTAGTTCATTTCCTTAATCATTCTTTTCCTGTCTCCTTTGATAAGACCTCTTCCTCCTCTTCTACCTTCAGGGAGAACTTTCTTCAGTTTGTCCTAAACTTACAGTCTCTCTCTTCCTTTCTTTCCCTCCCCTCTCACCCTCCCTTTCTCCTTCTCTCTGTCAGTTAGAACTTGCCAAGTGGTTTGTCATCCCTCCGGCTGTTATTCCTCTCATACAATCTCTAATTTGAAGGAATTTGAAAGGAAAATTAGAATATATGTATCTTAGAAAATTAGATTATATATATAATATATACTGCATATATTTATAATCTTAGAAAACTCATTCCCTCCCATAGATTAAATGATCATGCCTATGAGAATGATTTCCAAGTCTCATCTCTAGTTCTTATCTTTTCCTAAGTACTTGTACCTCATTTTCCTAAAGGCCCTTTCTATCCTAAATTTAACATGCCTCAAAGATAATGTGTCATCTTCCTCTGAAACAAAGTTTTTCTTGAATTCTCTTGTGATTTATAGCTCCATCCTTTTTCTATTCTAAAAATTCCAAAATCATATTCACCACTCATTTTTAAATGCTTTCAGATCACATCATGTAGACACTCTTTATTTGCATTGCTACCACCATAATTCAAAAGCCTGTCACCCTGGACCTGAATATTGCCTTAACTGAATGAGAATCCTATCTCTAGCCTTTCCATAAAATCATATTTGGTCAGGAATTTTTTTCACATCTACTTCAATGTCAATCCTCTCTTTTTGCTTTTGATAAATAACCTGATCATAGAATGCAAAATTAAGAATACACTGAATACAGTATTCTTCCTTGCCTTTAAAAAACAAACAAACAAACAAATGAAATGGCTCTCCAAGGGTGGAGCAGGCTGTGAAAACCAATAGCCTTGCTGAGGGAGGGGGCTTATTTGACTGGATGTAGAAGATAAAGAATCTAGCACTTTTCAGCCATTTTGGTTTTGAGATGTCTGAAGAAAACATATCATTTACAAGGTAATGACTAAGCTATGCAGAAGAAGGGATCACCCCTAAGAAACTGAGCAAAAAGGATTAAAATGGGAGATTATGCAAAAATATCGACCATAAATATTAATGACTGCACATCATGAGTGAGGCAGATTGTTCAAGTTTAGTCCAAGCAATTTAGTAAAACAAATGAATCAACCAACAAGCAGAAAGTAAATAAAAATCAAAAACCTCAGGGAAAAAATCCAGAATCTCAATACTATATTTTCAAAAAGTGCAGTTTCTAAAAAGTTCTGAAATATGCATTTGATTTTGAAGGTGTCCCGCACAGTTCCCATGGATCTATGAGAACAGACTTCTCTGGAAACAGTGATTTAGAAGGAAGTAAGTGGGCTGCTACAGAAAGTATGCATAGATACATCAAATGTAAATATAAACGAATGTCTGAAATTCCCTGAAATATAAGTCAGAATATTACCATTTCACATAGAAAATGAAATTAATACTGAAAAGACAGTGCTTTCCCAAACTCTCCAACTCCTCGAAGAATTAATGCCCCATGTGTCTTGCTCCCAGAGCAGTTTATGTAGATTCTTTTTTTTTTTTTTTAGATTTTATTTATTTATTCACAAGAGACACAGAAAGAGAGGGGCAGTGACATAGGCAGGAGGAGCAGCAGACTCCATGCAGGGAGACTGACTCAGGACTCGATCCTGGGTCTCCAGGATCATGCCCTGCCTGGCCCGAAGGCAGGCGCCAAACCACTGAGCCACCCAGGCATCCCCACTTTATGTAGATTCTATTGCTTATTACTTAGGATAAAATTTATTTGTGCCTTTCTTGCTGGAGTTTAAACTCCAACAATGTGAGGACTGTATTTTAATCATCTTTCTATGCCCATTGCCAGTACTAGTATTCAAAAAGTATTATAAGAAATAATGAAGGAATACCTGCCAAAATTTGGCACCATCATTGCAACTTCTGTCAGCGGTTCTGAAGTCACCACAGCACACTGCCACCACAGGACCACAGGCTTGTTTAGAACTGTGCCCTCTTGTAGCATTTTTCTTTATTATGCTGATTTTATTTTTATACAGGTCATATATATTTAAAATATACAACACGATGATTTGATATACCTATACATAATGAAATGATTACTAAAAACTTAATTTGTATGTTGTCTCCTAACATAGTTACCTTGTGTGTGTGTGTGTGTGTGTGTGTGTGCGCGTGTGTATGCCCCTCCCCACCTGCTCACATGTCCTGGGGGAGGGGGATGGGAGCACCTGAAAACCAATCTCTTAGCACATTTCCAGTATTCAATACAGAATTATTAACTAGAGTCCTCACAAATACATCAGAACAACTTTTCAGATAATCTAGGCAAAAACTGCTTTCTCAGTCTATGAGAAGGAAAGTGAGATTTATGTGTCTAAAGCTTGGAAACACTATTGCTCCCAGTACTCTGTGAATCTAGAACCAAATATTTTGGTGTTAGTTCTAGCAAAGTAGGCTGATACTGACTTGGTACACTATGGTAGCATATTAGATTGGTTAGAGGCATTACCAAATACTTCCAGCATAGATGGTTAAGGATGAATCTCCTGAATTTAGATATTTATACCCAATCTATTTTTATCTCTGTCTTTCAACCAGTCCTGTTATAGTGCTTATGAGCCAGAAAACATTCCAAATTTTTCATATTCTCAGTTATATTCTAATATTGAAGATGAACTCCTAATTTATCTATTGTCAAATATTTTGCCTCATAATGAATGCAGAGAACCTATTACCCAAGTTCTCAAATCCACTTTGGCCTAATGGTGCTTGTAAATAATACATTTGCATAATGAGCAATATTTATAAAAGCCAATTACCGCTAATATGGATGACCTTTTGGCATCAAGTAAGCTAATAACCTTTGAAATATGGACTAAATTACACAGTGCTAAAGCAAAACTTAGGTATAATAGAAACCAGGACCCCTTGTAAACATAAGAATAAAGGTTATTTTCTATTTTGGCTACACTTTTAAAGATGTGTTAATTAGATGTGTGATTTGAATTAAAAAAATAATTCTAGCTCATTTTCAAATAAGAATATTAAAAAGAAATCATATAAAAATGATTAAAACTAGATGCAAGAGCCTTCTTTTTTCAAAATAATTTCTAAAGATACAGAATTAGCTTTAATATTAAATACTATGATTCAGACATTTTTAAGATATTAATTTGCTAAAGGTCATATACAGTTTATATCTATAGCCAGATACAAGATTTTGAGGTTTTGCTGATTCACATATGCTTAATCTCAGTAATAATGATTGATCAGGTTGAATTTTTACTTACTTTTTTTAAATGGCCAAAATACAGTATCTGGGCACTATTAATTCACTATTTTCACGTGGTATAAAACTAAACTATTTCACCTAATGCTAGTAGAACTACAGTTCACTTTATTAAGATACTTTCATTTTTGTGCATTGTTTTAAATTGTTTATGTAAAATTATGTGTCATCTACCATGACAGGCTAGGCTTGATGCAATAGTGTCATAGACCCACAGAAGTGCTCGTGTATTATAGTTGTAGAGTATTCATGCAAAATATACTGGAATCTGATTTTTGCTTCACTGCTACACTCAAATTATTTAGAAATCAAAATTCAATTATCCAAAACACAAATAACATTCAATTAGATATTCAATAATTTTCAGCATCGATAATATTACTACAGTTTTGCTTTCTCCTATCAGGTCTAAGCCTAGTAAAGTTGTCAGTTATTTTTCAGTTATCTACCCACTTAAATTTTCTGCTTTATCTCATTTCTTTGTGATTTTGTTCTCAGGGACCAGAACTTTCACAATTATTCAGTGATTACTCAGGCCCAGAACAAGCCATTATTTCCTCCCCCGTCTATTATTCTGGTATGTAACTTTCTTTTATTCTCCTTCATAGCAAAATCACATATAGCCAATATTCTCAAACTTTGCCTTCATAACAAACATCTAATGTGTTGAATTAATTGCAGTCATTAAATTTTTAAAGATATAGTTATATGCCAGCCCTTGGGAGACTAAAGGAGTTGGAATTTACTTTCTTAAAAGACCTGAGTCCAGTAGTAGGTAGAGTCACAAGCATACAAAGCAAAATTTAGTAAGTGTTATCCATATTAAAGTTGATGGTGATGATGTTATTAGGCCTTATTTATTGATTTCTGACTTAGAGATAATCACTGCTCTAAGATTTTTCCATGGGAACAGGTATTAAAAAGTGATTTTTATCTGACTCACCTCCAAAAGTATCATGAATAAATTGTCATTTATCTACTCTGGAGAAAGGCTAAGATTTCTATATATAGAACAAAAATGTAAAAGATTTTAGGATAAGCTGGCAATAAGTCAAAGAAGCTTACTTGAAAGCAACAGTTAATATAATGACAAAGAAATTTCTGATAAGATTATAAAATATCAACACTGGAAAATCACAAGTCCCAAAAGCAAGATCAAAACTGTTCTGAATATTGAAACACGTGAACGTGTTCTCAGCAGGACTAGCTGTGTCCATAGAGGGCAAGAGTAGCCTATTATGAACCAATTGCTACTGCAAATATACTATTATTGGTGCAATACTGTTTCATAACCTAACATAACCATGACACAATCAATCAGAAAAAGAGTATGACAGTTAATGCCACACATTTGCATATAGTCTTATGCATATGTAATGATCCAGGTCTTGTGTTTTAAAGATAGAGTTTAAATATTGTCATGGGCACATTTCTCCTCCAGGAGGAATAGGGAATTTTGGAAGAGAATTATAAAAGGGAAAAATGCAGGGCAAGACATGATGTCAGGCTAATAATTATTCAGACAAACAGGCTTTTTCAATAGTTTTTAAAAAGCCTCAAATATCTGTCTTTCGCATAACACATCTATGTAGACAGTTAAACCTATAGTGGGTCATTCTTCCATATCCTGATTCTTAGCAAGGCTTAGTTTTTATTGTCAGTAAAAGCTTTGTAGAAAATTTGTATGAAAAATATACACTGTCCACATTGGATTTAGTAGGTGATGATGTTAGCAGTTTTATTTTTGCCCCAAACCTTTCTTTTTTGCTCCTTTCTCAATTTTGTGACTTTTCAGATTGCCCAACTTTTTAAGCTTGAGGTCAGTAGGCTGAAATGCTGCAAAGACAGCTAACTTATAACTCAAAGCCTGAAGACTATATCATACTCTCTCAAAGAGATCAAACATCTTTAAAATCCCCGCTGAAGGGAAGAGGGGAAAAATGGGTCAAAAATTGTGTTTGTGCTATTTTCAGTGAAAACATTCCTATTATCTAAAATCTCTGAACAGCAGTTAGCTATCAATTCAGCAAGAGTCACTCCACGACTAAGAGCAAAACATAAGAATCATCCCACGGCAAAGGGAACATTATGCATGGGTGTTAGTGAACACTCAGCTAGTGTAGCATTAGACTCTAAAGGCCACAGTCTGCACTGCAAACTCCTCCCTAGTCTCCAGGAGCTATAGCCTCATTCTTTAAAGCTTCCTCCCACACATATCAACACACAAAGTCTTTCCTCTGCTTTGTATTGAAATATAAGATGGAAAATGTAGAGGTAAGCTTCGAAGTACAACTTATAGGTTAGTTATCTGATCAGGTTTCATAAAGAGCACACTCTTGCAACAGCATCCAGATAAATTACAGACTATTCCAACATCCCAGAAATGGAGTGTTGAAAATAAAAAATTCTCCAACCTTGCTACTCTGAGTAATAAAGGTGATTATCTTAGGATCTGTTAGCTACATTTTGGGTTTTTCCCAAATTTGTTCAGAAATCAGTCTAAGTAGAAAGAATTTTTTTTTTTTTGAGCCCCCGTCAGAGACTCTAAAAACTGCATATAGGAGCTACATAGAGGCATCTGATTTCCAGCCTAGTTTGGAACTAGAGTATTTACATAACTGATGAAAGCTGAATAAATCCTGTAGATGTGCCAATGTCAATTTCCTGGTGTTGCTATTACACTGTGAGGAAAGTGGGTCAAGGGTGCATGGGATTTCACAGTATATCCTTTGGCAACTTCCTGAGTCTCCAATTAGTTAAAAAAATAAAAATAAAAATAATAATTCCAAATTATGAAAGCTATTTTAATGAAACACTTCTAAGCTGGTTATTGACCAAACATAGCAATAAATATTAATAATATTTAAATTAATAATAACGCATAGTAGTTACTGTGTTTACTATGTGCCAAACATTTTGCTACAAGTTCTCTACAGATGATTGCTTTTAATATTCACAAGACACTTTAAATGTTCTCACAGAACTGAGGAATTGGGATGCCTGGTTGGTTCAGCAGTTAAGCGTCTGCCTTAGGCCCAGGGTGTGATCCTAGAGCCCCAGGATCAAGTCCCACATTGGGCTTTCTGCATGGAGCCTGCTTCTCTCTCTCTGCCTATGTCTCTGCCTCTCTCTCTCTTTGGGTCTCTCATGAATAAATATATAAAATCTTAAAAAAAATAAAGAACTGAGGAATAAGGACATTGAATAATATTATCAAGATCACCAACTAGTAAGTTGCAAGATTTAAACTCATTTAGACAAAGCACCATTATGTCTTAGGTAACATTTTTTCCAACCATACTTTCATCTGAATCACAACAAATTAACTGCTCTGAAGACAGTCACCCAAACAGTATGGTTTCTTGATCATGGTTCTCATCTTTCTTACAGTACTGCACCTTGCTGATCATAACTTAAATGTAAATCAAATCTTGGCTTTAGCTTGGTGTGTCAAATAATATTTATTATCATTAAATCCTGATCTCTGTCAAGGCTTATGCTCTACTATCACTATAGAGAAAAATAAACAATCTTAATGTAAAAAGTATAGAAAGAATTTAGGGGAAATAAGAAACTTGAAGCTAAGTATTTCTGAAATATAGAAATACAGTGACTTTGATGTTGATTTATGTTTTATTATCATTTAAATTATAAGCAATAAATAAAATAAATAAATAAAATTTCTAAAATAAAACAGGAATTTTCCTATAAAATCTGGCTATTCTCTATTGCTTAAAATATTCCCATTTTTCTAATTTGACAATAATATAGACACTAATTTTAGTCATGTTCCTGAAAGTTTATGAATAATGCAATAATCCATATTTGTTTGCCAAGGAAATGTTAAAAAATACTTTTAATACTTACATATTCAAATATATACATTTCTATTATGAGAAGAATCCAAAAGCAGAGTGTTCCTACTAAATCTTGCATTTCACAGAATTGAAAAGATTACCAATAGTTACTATTAGGTGTCTGTTTGTTTATGCACACATTTGTGTAAGTGTGTGATTTTAGGAAAATTGTAATTTTGGAAAGAATCCTTTTGTTCAGAACGTTGAGCATTATACAGACAATGATCAGTAGTTGATGTTCAGTAAAGATTTGAACAAATACAAGAATCACAGAGAAATAAATTCCAATATTTGGGATGATCAAAGGAGATAATTTTATACTTAGTGAAAGGAACAATATTTTAAAATAAGCTTTGTTTTTAATAACTAGAGAGAATTGGTAACATTATAGGCTTCAGGATAAAACTTGAACTCCTAATTCCATGCTATGCTACACATCAGCATATTTTTTCCAAAGATCCAAAATCAATTTGATGAATTGCAACAATCTTCCAGGAGTATGAAATTCCAATTATAATGTCAATTATTAGTAATTGCCTTTGCTTCATATAGAACATGTCACTGATTCATGAAATCCAGTATTTAGATTACTACTTCTTTCCTAAAGAATGATAACCAATCTATGTATCCAGTAATGAGGACTCTCTAGAGAAGTGAATTTTGAAAAACCCATATCAAAATTAATGACCTAGTAATTATGTTAAAAGGTTATTCCATGAAGTATAAATTTATATGCTGACTCATAAATACAATATCAATTTGCAGGTAATGGTACATGTTTGTATTTGGGGAAATTGAGATAGTTAAAAGAAGTCAATATTGTAAGAGTGCCTGGGTGGCTCAGATCATGATCTCAGGGTCCTGGGATCAAGCCCCATATATCCCTGATCAGTGAAGAGTCTGCTTCTCTCTCTGCATCTACCCCCACCCCTCCTTCATGGTCTCTCTCAAATATATAAATAAAATCTTTAAAAAAAAAGTCAATTTTGTAATAGTTTTAGAGAAAAATCTTCATTAACAGCCATAGACATTCAGATTAGGCAGTGATCCAATATGCTTTTAATTTTACCTAAAATTTGCTATTGTTATTACCAATCAAGCTTTATTTTTTCTAATTCAAGATCTCTTATTATATGCTATCACCTATCCTTTCCACAAATGATTTTTTACATACTTCATCCCCATATTGTGTTTCCTTCAAATAAATGTATTTTGAAGTGTTCTCCATGCTATTTCCTTTTTAAAAATTTTTTCAAAGATTTTATTCATTTGTTTGGAGAGTGAGAGTGAGTAGGGGGAGGGGTACTGGAAGAGGGAGAGAGAGAGAATCTCAAGCAGACTCTAAGTATGACATGGGGCTTGATCTCAAGACCCTGAGCTCATGATCTGAGCCAAAATCAAGAGTCAGATGCTTAACTGACTGAGCTACCCAGGCATCCTTGCTTTTAATTTTTTAAATTTAATTATAGTTGACAACATTACATTATTTTCAGGTGTACAACATAATGATTCAACTTCTCTATATGTTATGCTATGCACACTACAAGTGTAGCTACCATATGTCTATAATAGAATACTGTCACAATATTATTGACTATATTCCTTACTCTGTGCCTTTTATTCCTGTGACTTATTCATTCCATAACTGGAAGCCTATATTTTTTCCCACTTCCATTACCCTTTTGCCCAACCTCCCACCTCTCCTTCCTCTGACAACCATACTTTTGTTTTGTGTATTTATAGTCCTGATTCTGCTTTTTGTTTGTTATTCATTTTTTTAGGTTACACATGTGAATGAAATCACACGGTATTTATCTTTCTCAGTCTGATTGATTTCACACAGCATAATACCTTCTAGGTCCATCCATGTTGCCCTAAATGGAATGATCTTATCTTTTTTATGGCTGCATGATATTCTAGTGTGTGTGTGTGTGTGTGTGTATGTATATACATACTGCATGTTCACACTTTCCTTGTCATTTGTCTATCAATGGACACTTAGCCATTGCAGTGATTTGGTTCAAAACATTCATTCTACATAGGACACTTCTCTTGCTTTTTTACCCCAGCAAAACATCCCTATACTTTAAAGTCCAAGTCAACAATAAAAGCTCACAGATAAGATCCCTTATGGGCAAAGCATTGTGCCAAATCACCTTGTACTTGTCAGAATGGCTAAAATGAACCACACAAGAAACAACAGATGTTGATGAGGATTCAGAGAAAGAGGAACTCTCTTACTGTTGGTGAGAATGCAAACTGATACAGCCACTCTGGAGAACAGTATAGAGGTTCCTCAAAAAGTTAAAAAAAAAAAGGAACTACCCTATGACCCAGCAATTGCACTACTAGGTATTTATCCAAGAGATAAAAAAAAAAAATACTGATTCGGAAGCACACACATAATCTAAGCAGCATTATCAACAATAGTCAAATTATGGAAAGAGTCCAAATGTTCATCAACTGGTGAATGGATAAAGAAGATGTGTATACAAAGGAATATTAGTCATGAAAAAGAATGGAATCTTGCCATTTGCAAGGATACAGATGGAGTTAGATGGAAGAGTGTATTATGCTAAACCAAATAAGTCAGTCAGAGAAAGACAAATACCTTATCATTTCACTTATATGTGGAATTTAAGAAATAAGACAGATGAACAAAGGGGAAGGGGGGAAAAGAGAAGGTGGCAAATCTTAACACTCTTAACTTTAGAGAACTTAACACTCAACTATAGAGAATGAACTGAGGGCTGATGGAGGGGAGGTGAGCATAGGTGGGGATGGGCTAAATGAGTGATGGGAATTGAGGAGGGAACTTGTTGTGATGGGCACTGGGTATTATATATATGTGATGAATCAGTGGATTCTACTCCTGAAACCAACACTACACAATATGTAAACTAGAATTTTCTTTAAAAACTTGAAAGAAACACACAAAACATTTATCCAAACTATCATTTATAACTTTCCAGTATGGTGGATAAATTATTAGTCTTGCTTCACAAGTGAGGAGATTTGGGGTTTGGAAAAGTTAGGTAACTTACCCAAAACCTAACCAGTAAGAAGTTGTAGGACTAGACTATGTAAGAATTCTGACTGTCAGCTCTGGAGATATTGTGGAGAGGCCCTGACACTACACAGAATGGGAGGTTCATCCTCACCATAGCATCAGACATGAAAATAAAAGCAACTTGGTTTTTCAAAACCAGAGCAGCTGCTTGCCAAGTCAGCAAGCAATCACACTGAATGTCACATAGAGATGAGTAATTTTCTTGCTGACTCCTTTCCAAATTCCTGACTTACAAAATTATGAAAGCAAAGAAAATATAAATTCCGAAGGAGTTCAACATCAAGCCAGTCATCCAAACTAATATGCTAGTCTTGCATCACACTCAAGGCTGACATTCTTAATTCTTTAATTTACTCGCTCAACAAATACAGCAAGTGGCAGCACTGCTCTAGGAACTGGGAGTCTAATAATGAATAGATAAAAATCCTTGCCCCTGGAATGTCTGGGTAGCATAGTCAGTTGAGCATCCCACTCTTGGTTTCAGTTCAGGTCATGGGATCGAGCCCAACTTTGGGCTCTGCGCTCAGGGAGGGGTCTTCCTCAGCTCCTTTCCACTCTTCCTCTCCCTCTCTCTCAAGTAAATACAGAAATCTTGTAAAAAAAAATCCCTGCCCCCATATAGAGACAGTTAATAACAAACCTAAATAGCTAATGGCCTTATATTTCAGTAAAACATTTCAATATGTTGAATTGTCTTTCTGTAATCCTATTTTTGTTATAGGATTCACAATTCTGTATTTACAACTGTTAACCTATCATTCTAAAATAGTTTCATAACTAAGAGTAGAAACTCTTCCTCAGAATTCTTAAAGGACATTTTGAATATAATCTGCAGTCTTTTATACTTTTTAGTCCCAACACCATATTGATTTCCCTAGTGGGTTCTCTTGTATGTGACGCCGTCCAGACCCCTAAAGTCATGCACTTTGATGATCCTCAGATGCAAACTCTCACGGCAAAAGTCAAATTCAAAAGGCAGCAATAGGGCAGCCCAGGTGGCTCAGTGGTTTAGTGCCACCTTCAGCCCGGGGCCTGATTCTGGGGACAGGGGATTGAGTCCAATGTTGGACTCCCTGCATGGAGCCTACTTCCCCTTCTGTCTATGCCTCTGTCTCTCTCTCTCCCTCTCTGTGTCTCTCATTAATAAATAAATAAAATCTTTAAAAAAAAAAAGAAAGAAAGAAAAGGCAACAATATTCCAAACTAGCACCTAGTTTATTTTGCATTTCTTTTTCCTGCATACATGTATTTTTAGCTTTCTTTTCTCTCAGGAAAATATCTTATTATCCAGTTGTTGTTGTTGTTGTTTTTAATGGCAACTTCTCTACTTCTCGTGTATAATGTTCTTAAATCGGGAACTAGAAAAGCTTGCTTAGAATGAATAGGGCATTGATACGTGTATAATGTTCTTAAATCGGGAACTAGAAAAGCTTGCTTAGAATGAATAGGGCATTGATACACCCAAGTACATAGTACTATGGTGTTTTAGAAATAAAAAGAGTACCTGATGCCAATGTAGAGATAACAGGCAGATGCCGGATTGCCTTTATTTCTGCTTATCACAGAACCTAAAATAAAACTTTATGGAGTTTATTTCTTAATTCCTGAAGGCCATTCAAACACCAAGAATTTCCAAGCAAAATTTAAATAATCTTTCTTTCTGTTAATAAAAACATTTAATTTTTCTGAATCCATCTAATGATATAAAAGAGGAAGTTTTCTGAATTTAGAGGTAGTGCCAAGTAGGACTGAAAAATAGAGGTGGGGAGTTATTCACTGCTGGTAGAACTTCCTTAATCATCTGGAATATTGATCCACATCTCAAGTTTTGGACAATTGAGAAAATAATCACATATATTTCAAGATCTACTTGTCATTCTAAACTCAAAGATTAGAGAAGTTTGACTAACCTATTGTTAATGACAAACAAGTCTGACGAGCAATTAAGAACATAGACTTTGAGATCAGACTGGTTTGTGTTGGAATTCCACTTACATTCCTCATTGTACACCCTTCTGATCCTTAGTTTTCTTGCTTGATAACAAAGATAATTAAACCTATAATTTATTTATTTTTTATAAAGCACATTTATTGGATAAGTGCTAGACATTATTGTATGGTATGTATTAAGCATACAGTAGGAAAAACAGCAGACAAAACAAGTGGAACTTATTTTAAAGAAAACAGATAATACGAAGAAGGCAAATAGTGCAATTGGAGAAAAACAAGCAGAAATAAAGATCTGGGAGTATAGGGCATTGAAATTCTAAGAGGTATTTAAGGAAGCCCGTATTGTGAATGTGACATTTGAACAATGCATGGAAGAAGGTGAGGGAAGGCACCATCAGTTTCATGTTTAAAAAAAAAAAAAAAAAAGCATTCTGGCTGGAAAGAACAGTAAGTGTGAAGATGTACAGGTAGGATGTATGAGCACTCTATTACTGAGTGCTGGCACCAAGTGTATAGTGAACAAAGAGACAAAAGAGATCTGTACACCTTTTCGTTGTTTGAGTTCCCATATATTTTATTTTTTCAAAATAAATAAAAACAAATAATACATAAGTCTTGGGGGAAAAAACTTGGAAAAAATCAGGAATAATGAAGGTTCTGAAGTTTCAAAAAAATAATACATTGTATTTTATTTATTCTAATACATATAATTTTAATATATTTTGACATGTCTGAAATTGGGATTCAGATAACAATAAATATATTAGGAAATTTTATAATTTAATTGATGTTTTTTCTTCCTTATTCATACAAAAACAAAGCATCTTACAGTTGACGTCATTGTAGATTCAATAAAATATGGTAGCTATGTAAGTTACTTGAAAAAATAATGAGAAGAATTATTTGTATCCTTAGAAGAAGGATCCTTAAAAGGAGACATGAGTTTTCAATTTCTTGGGAACAAAAGAAACAGGTAAAAGGACATAACAGTTCAAGTTCAAAAAGATGATAGGAAAAGACAAATCAAGATGAAAAGAGGGATGGAACATAATGTAACATAGCAGTCACACAAAAAAACATATTTCATTTTGAGAATTAAATGCTGTCCTGGAGATTTTAAGGAATGGAATGCCTATGGAGCAGTTATAAGGAAGATAAGCTTAAAGAAATTTTCTTTTTCCTATATCTAAGCAGAAAAGAATAAAGATGTAAAATTAATGAGTGAGAAGGTGATAGGTGATAGATTTGTCTCTACAAAAATGGAGGCTTCATAATAAGTATTCCTGAGGGAAAGAAACAGAACAAGAACAAAAGCACTAATTAAATATAAAGCAAAATACATCTTCTTGATCTCAAATGACACAAATGTACAGAACAAGAAATTTACCATTTGCCTAGTACATAAATCCAGATCTTTGGAGACAAAATCTACATATATTTGATGAGGGAAAAAACAAAGAAAGTAAAACTAGATTTCTCATAAATGAACACAAACTTGTATAAGCTCTGGCTTTCTTCTCTGTTGGTAAATGCCCAAAATTAAAACAACAGTGAATACAAAAAAAAAAAAAAAAAAAAAAGGAAAACTCTTCTGAGAATTTCGTACTCAGCCAAATTAGGTTTCCAGTGTGAAGGCTACAAACTCCCCTCCCCCTCCCACTTCTAATTAGGTGATAACTTTGCTGGGAACCCTGTTGTCACGAGGAGAGTAAATCCTACCTCAAACTGCTACATTTGAAGATTCTGTCAGAATATGATGTGGAACTGGCTTCCACTTAAGAAATTTCAAAAACTTGACTGAAAAACAATATTTCTGGAGGACTTTCTTTAGGATGTAGTGGCATCCAATTTTAGAGGTAAGTAGTCCTCAAATTGTGTTCATGTGAACAAAAATATTTTCAAAATTATTGGTAGACAGCCACAGTGAAAAATTTCTTTGATTAAATATGTCAGGAAATTCTTGAGCTCAACTAAGTCAAACTAAGAATTCTCTACTGGTACCCCTTTGAGCTTCTAAGAAACTAATATGATTTGCAAATCTTCAGGAGTAGTATAAAGTGTCAGCATTCAAATGTATTCATTTCAATTGCATCCCCAAAACACACAGAAATCACTTATGATTATTTCACATAATGCTAATATTCCACAGACCATACTTTGGAAAATGTCACTTGAGTTACTTTGGGAGATATTACCCAAAGTATGGTCTGAGGTCTATTAGTAATATGCATTCAAAGATTATATATGCCAAAACTGGAACCAACTTAAATATCCTGTAGCATGAAAATGGCTTAGACAAACCACTATATCCATGCAAAGAAATATTATACAGTCATCGACTGCATAAAATGCTAAGGGAAAGAGGTACAAAAATTTACACTACAATCAAAAAGTTTAATGTCAAACATTTACACTACAGTCTGATTTGTCACAGCCAATTCATGTGGTTTTACTCTTATTAGGGAATTTCTTGGTCCCTATGACTGCACTCTTTCAGTATTCCTCCCCCAACCTTAACAAATAGGGTAAAGATGTTCTTTGTTATATTTTATTATAGTTACATTTTATTTATATATTGTGTTATTTTGTCAATTGTAGATATAACTTAGATACCAACTTGGTGGATATTTTTAGTAATAAAATAATTCTAAATTTTTAGATTATTTTTATTAAGCTTTCAATTTTAATTTCATACATACAATTTATATTTTTTCAGGATATAATATCATGATTATATTAGCAAACACAGTGTTATATTAGTTTCAGGTGTACAATATAGTGATTCTGTACATTACTCAGGGCTCATCATGATGAAGTGTTCCCTATAATCCTCTTCAACCATTTTGCCCATCCCTCCACCCTCCACCCACGTGCCCTCTGGTAACTATCAGTTTGTTCTCTATAGTTAAGAGTGTTTCTTGGTTTATGTCTTTTTTTTTTCTTTTTCCTCTGCCCATTTGTTTTATTTCTGAAATTCCACATATGGTATTTGTCTTTCTCTGATTTATTTTACTTAGCATAATACCCTCTAGCTCTATCCATGTTGTTGCAAATGGCAAGATTTCCATCTTTTTTATGACTGAATAATATTCCAGAGTGTGTGTTAGCCTCTGTGTGTGTGTGTGTGTGTGTGTGTGTGTGTGTGTGCATGCACCATATCTTCTTTATCCATTCATCAGTTGATGGACACTTGGCTGCTTCTGTAACTTGGCTATCATAAATTATGATGCAGGAAGCATGTACTCCTTTGAATTAATGTTTTTGTATTTTGGAGGTAAATACTAAGTAGTGCAATTACTGGATCGTAGGATAGTTCTATTTTTAACTTTTTGAGAAAACTCCATACTGCTTTCGACAGTGGCTGCACCAGTTTGCATTCCCACCAACAACGCATGAGAGTTCCTTTTTCTCCACATCCTCACCAATATTTGTTGTATCTTGTGTTGTTAATTCTAGCCATTTTAGACAGATGTGAGGTGATATCTCATTGTAGTTTTAAATAATTCTAAGTTTAAATTTATTCACAGAAAATTTAAATGTATTCACTTTCTTCATTAGCTCAATATTTCTAAATGTTACAGTCCACGTTTCATTGAAAAATATGTAAGAATCTCAACTCTTTTTTAAAAATTATTCTGAACAATTTATATTGCACATGGGATATTGTATGTGTGTGTGTATAGGTTATCTTTTTTTTCTAGATTTTATTTATTTATTCATGAGAGAGAGAGAGAGAGAGAGAGAGGCAGAGACATAGGCAGAGGGTGAAGCAGGCTCCATGCAGTGAGCCCGACGTGGGATTTGATCCTGGGACTCCAGGATCATGCCCTGGGCTGAAGGCAGGCACTTAACCGCTGAGCCACCCAGGAATACCTATAGGTTATCTTTTGATGGGCAAAAAGCCACCTAAATTTAGTGGATTAAAAACACCAAGGCTCATCAATTCATGATTATATGAGTTGGCAATTTGAACTAAATTGAGCTGAGCAGTTTTTCTAGTCTTAACTTGAGTTCATGCATGTGACTACAGGCAACGGCTGGTTCTGCTGGGGCTAAATGGTCTAAGCATTTTTCTCATAACTGATAGTTGTAAGCCTATTAGCTGGGATGGCTTGACTCTTTTCAAGGGACTTTTCTAACAGGCTAACTTGGGCTTGCTCAGTGATGATCAAGATGAACAAGATAGAAGCTACAGGTCTCTTGAAGCTCAGGCACAAAATAACCTTTCCAGCATTGTATTGATCAAAGCAAATCACAATGCCACTTCAGGTTCAAGGGAAGGGGATCTAGATTCCCACATTGATGAAAGGAACAGCAGCAATTTGTGACCATTTGTAAGCATCCATAGTTCTTTATAGATGGAGTTTAATAACTTTTGAAATTAAGTTTAAATAATAATTATTATAGATATAATGTCAAACACAGCAGAGTAAATATTCTGAAACCACAGAACTCAGATGAGTAAAATGCAAAGAATTCTTCATATTTTTATAAAAAAAATTTATTGAAGGCTGGATACCCTGTATATCAAACATGGAGGTGTGCTACCCAGCTCTCCCTTCAAGAGAGCGGATGCTGTGTGGAGTGCATGTAGCTAACAGCCTTCAGCTGCAGCCTCATTGAGATTCGCTGCTGCATTCATGCCAACGCTGTGTTTTCTTGGAGCAGTTCCCAGCCAGTAACTGAGCATAGTGAGGGTACCATGGCCTGGCCATTTTTATCCCATGCAAGAATCATCTTTGCACCATTTCTGCACCAGGGCCTGTTAGGATGGCTTCACGCCTCTCAGAATTATCGGTAGCCTGGAAACAGTTACTAACCCAATCCTTCTTTCTCTCTCTTCTCCTTTAATAGACATCAGACCTACATCACAGTCTAAAGGCTTTCTTTGCTATTTCTGTACCTCTTTTCTTTTTTCTTTGGTAAGCATTTCCCCCAATCTATTTCTTGTGTGCAATACAGTCCCTGCTTTCTTGAAGTCCCAACCAACAGACCTATTCTATCTTAGCAGAAAATCTTAGCAATTCAGAGTAAATGACTCTAAATTTTCACCATCACCACCACCACCTAAAAAGTTCTTATGTTTCAGTACATTTATGAAACATCATGACATTAGTTTCTGATTATCATCAGGTTATCTTTGGCATTTGCCGAGATGTTTAATATCATGGGGTCTTTGGACACAGTCAACCCTGCATACCACTATCAAATCCACTGGGAGGAAAGGAGTCTTCCTTCATATTCTGTCAACTATTATGAAGTTTCTTCACTTTATAATGAAGCGTCCCTTCATCATAAACACAAGTCACCTTCAGATTTGCCAAATCTTTTATAACTCATATTTGTATCTGCTAAGGAACATGGAAAATGACCACTTCACTAGATCATACCATGTACACATGGTGAACTACAAGATTTGCATCTTGCATCATGTCAGAAAGAGGTCAGAGAGCTCTTTGATTATCAGAATATTCTTACCTATAGGGATAATGTAAGTGGGAGGACAAGCAAAACAGAAGTCTCTTTTTAATTACACGATTCAGACCAGCATCTAAATCTCACTTCCTGTATTGGTTTACTAGGGATGCCATATAACCTATCACAGAGTGGGTGACTTAATCATCAGAAATTTATTTTCTCAAAACTCTGGACAGGTGCCTGAGTTGATCAGTTGGTTCGGTGTCCAAGTCTTGATTCTGGCTCAGGTCGCGGTCTCAGGATCATGGAATAGAGCCCTGTGTCAGGTCCCCACTCAACACAAAGTCTGCTCCTCTGCCCCTCCCCCCACTCACACATGCACTGTCTTGCTCTCAATAAATATAAATAAATAATAAATAAACAAATAAATAAGATATTTTAAAAAAATCTGAAGGCTAGAAATCTGTGATTGAAGTGTCGTCAGGGTTGTTTTGTTCTAGAGACTTCTTTCCTTGGCTCATAGCTATCTTCTCTGTATCTTCACATTCTTTTTGTGCCAGTTTGTGCCCTAATCTTTCTTATAAGGACACCAGTCATATTAGATTAAGGGCCATTCATATTACTCATTTTACCTTAATTAATGCTTTACAGTTCTTACTATAAATATAATCACATTCTGAGGTACTAGGGGTTAGGACTCCAACATATGAATGTTGAGGGTATACAATTCAGCCCACAACACTTCTCTCCAGTATTGCTCTCTTCACTTGTGGCCCAGTATTGTTTTCTTCCCTTGTAGCCTAAGATCTTCTCTTCCTTGAGGAAAAAAGCGTTTTCATGATCACATATTTTTCTATAATAATTGTTTAGAAAAAACTGTCTTAAAAATCAAAATCTGAAAAAAAATCAAAATCTGAGGATTCCTTTTTCATTTATTTATTTGTTTTTTACTACATCAATCTTTATCTAAGGGCAGTATGTTTCTGGTGCCTTCTTTTCAATTTTGTCTTTGGGCCAGTTTGAAGGGTAGAAGAAATGATGGAAAGTAAAAGCATATCACTTAATACTTTATTATAACACCCCAAAGTTGGGCAGCCTGGGTGGCTCAGTGGTTTAGCGCTGACTTTGGCCAAGGGCATGATCCTGGAGGTCCAGGATCGAGTCCCACATCGGGCTCCCTGCATGGAGCCTGCTTCTCCCTCTGCCTGTGTCTCTGCCTCTCTCTCTCTGTGTCTCTCATGAATAAATAAATAAATAAGATCTTTAAAAAAAATAACACCCCAAAGCTAAAGCATAATGTCTTAGATATTGTCTATGTTAAATTTGATTGTTTTAATATGTTAATTACAATGTCAAAAATCCCATAATCTAAAAACTTATCAGAATCAATGTATTATTAGCCTGTTACTTCCCCTTTTTTAGTGAAAATTATGTCTGACAGAGACTCTTTTCAAAAAATTATCTATCTTTGTTGCTCCCTGTCATAAATTGGCTTTATACATTTGGTATAGTTAGAACAGGTAGTTGACATTTCTTTAATGAGTCACACACCTTGTTCAGTTTGAGTATGAGTTCACTGCTATTTTCACATCTTCAGAAATTTCTTCTTTTCTCAATGTGTATTCACAGCTATAGCTGGTAGATCTATAATAACTACTTTCTGAAGTACCAAAATGATTCTGAGTAGCAAAAGGAGCACAGAATAAGAAATCAAGGAATTAATTTACCAGTAGTTACTGTCAATGTCTTTACCAGATTGTAAGCGTGCTTGAATGAAAACCATAGATGACTGTGAATTTTATTGTTAATCATATTCGACATTTTCTTATGAAAAAAATATTCTTCATTTATAATGTAAACTAAGTTGTCATTGTTATGTAAAGTAAAAGATGAAGTTAGGTGTCAAGAGTTGTAAATCATCATCTCAGGGTTGCCAATAATTAGTTGTATGACCTTGAATTCTTTCACATAACCTTTCTGAATTCAATTTTCCCATCTAAAAAACAAAGGTGCTAAACTAGATAATCAAGTTATTAATTATGGTTCTCAAATGCTGACTCTTGTAGGGATCTAAAATATTGATATCACCCACCACTTCCAAGATGAATCCTCTATTGCTATAATATTCCTGTCTAAATCCTAATCTTTTCAGCAAATTACCCTGGTGGTATTCCCAATTCTTTATCATTGATTGGTTTTCATGTCTCTTCTGTAGATTAGATAAGGGTTTCTTCATTGCTATATATTCTCCTAGTCATTCACATTTATTCAGCGTGGGTCCACTATATGCCCAATGATATATGAGAAAGATTTTAAAATGTATGAAATATTTTGCCTTTTTGGCAATATGTTATTTGGCAAAATTAATCAATGCAGAAAAAATTAGCTTTCCACTGGAAGGTATATTAAGCCATTAGGAAAAATAAACTTATCTACTTATTATCAAATGTAAAATTACATGTAAATATAAAATTAAGTGCTATATGATTCCTTGGAGATCTATATTTGTTATCCAAAGAAATAATCTAACATTTGTGCTCTTTTCAGAAAAAAAAAAATAGTGACATTATGTGACACAGGAAAACTTGGAAGCATTTTCTGAAATATTATTTAAACCAACTGAACAGATGAGTGGACAGGGGTTATAAAGAATGTTTTCAAAATCAAGTCAGGGAAACATTATTCTCAGAGGAAACTTTACTTTGATAGCAGATATCTGTTTACAGTATATTAAACAGATAGATTCAGACTAGAATGAGTGTAAAAACCTTTTTTTTTAAATAAAATTGATAGAATTATCTGCATACCTAGTCTAAATAGCTCTGTGGAAAGTTAGAAAGAAAATACCCAGAAGGGAAAATACAAAGAAAATAACAGAAACCCATGTTGATAATTATGGACATTTTCTTTTCATCTCCCCAAAATTATTAAATTAGATATATTAATTTTTTTACCACCTTGATAATCTTAGCAGATAATTGGGCATATAATCAATAAAATGAACAAAGGAGCAAATTCACTTAAAATTGCCTGCAAAGTTTTATATTATTAAAATCATAACTCAAGACTGCTACTTTTTTTCCACAAAAAGTCAGCTTTCAATGAAAACCAGCAGGGAAAATACGTATGCCTAGGGGGGAGAATATTTTTCAACTTTATAGGCCCTGAAATTGAATCTGTTTTACTCACAATCTATTGTACATAGCTGCTGTCATAAATTTTAAAGGTTCAAGAATTCACTTTTCAAATGAAACAATGACCATTCTTCTACTGAAATCCCTCAATATCTCCCCAAAGAAAACACCACATTCCACATTTTCTACAACCATTTTACGTATATGATTTTCTTGATATGAGAATCAGAAAAGCTTCACACTACCAAAAATAAATACTGTTTTCCTTTTTAAAGATTGGGTAAAGTTTGGCTTTTCAGGGGAGTCTGGTATAGGACACAGGGTTCAGCCTGAAAATCTGTGAGGCAGAACAAAAAGTTCAAATGCAAAGGAAGAGGAACGAAAATTTCAAGAACAGAGCATTTTGTCCAGAGAGAAACAAGAGATTTATTCCAGAAATAAGAAAGCATTAAACCAGCTTTCATCAAAAGTCAATGAACCAGAGAGAATTTTTTTCCTCTAAAAATGGTATCATGGATCTTGTTTAGGAGAGTGCACAACTAGATTGAATGACCAAATTGGAACGGGAGACCAAAGGCTGGAGTAACAAGGGAGTTGAGAGGAAAGACAGCACCACATGAACAACGAATATAGTCATGAAACACAGGAGGAGGACAAATTAAAAAAGAGAACATTTTGTTCTTAATTTTTAAAAAGACTTACTTCAAATTCACTAAGTTGTTAAACCAGTTTATGAACACATTCCTGAAAAAAAATGAAGGTTTAAAATAGAAGGAAGAGATTACTATCATATTAATAAATATCTATTAAATTCCTACCAATACGGAGGAGGGGCAAGACGGTGGAAGAGTAGGGTCCCCAAGTCACCTGTCCCCACCAAATTACCTGGATAACCTTCAAACCATCCTGAAAATCTACGAATTCGGCCTGAGATTTAAAGAGAGACCAGCTGGAATGCTACAGTGAGAAGAGTTCGCGCTTCTATCAAGGTAGGAAGACGGGGAAAAAGAAATAAAGAAACAAAGGCCTCCAAGGGGGAGGGGCCCGCGAGGAGCCGGGCTGAGGCCGGGGCGAGTGTCCCCAGGACAGGAGAGCCCCGTCCCGGAGACGCAGGAGCTGCACCGACCTTCCCGGCGGAAAGGGGCTCGCGGGGAGGTGGAGCAGGACCCAGGAGGGCGGGGATGCCCTCGGGCTCCCGGGGACACTAACAGGCACCTGCGCCCCAGGAGAGTGCGCCGAGCTCCCTAAGGGCTGCAGCGCGCAGGCGGGACCCGGAGCAGCTCGGGGGGCTCGGGGGCGGCTCCGCGGAGGGGGCTGCGGGGCGGGAGCAGCTCGGGGGGGCTCGGGGGCGGCTCCGCGGAGGGGGCTGCGGGGCGGGAGCGGCTCGGAGGGGCTCGGGGGGGCTCGGGGGCGGCTCCGCGGAGGGGGCTGAGGGGCGGGAGCAGCTGGGGGGGCTCAGGGGCGGCTCCGCGGAGGGGGCTGCGGGGCGAAAGCAGCTCGGGGGCCTCGGGGGCAGCTCCGCGGAGGGGGCTGCGGGGCGGGAGCGCGAATCCACCAGCGCAGGCTCCGGAGCACAGGGCGCCGGGACACAGCCCAGGATCCGGCCTCCCCCGGGACAGGCAGAGGCCGGGAGGGCCCAGGACAGCGAGGACGCTCCTGCCCCAGCTGAGCAGATCAGCAGCCCGCCCCGGAGCCTCCAGGCCCTGCAGACGGAGTTCCTGCCGGAGCTGAATCCAGGATTCCAGAGCTGCCCCGCCACTGGGGCTGTTCCTCCTGCGGCCTCACGGGGTAAACAACCCCCACTGAGCCCTGCACCAGGCAGGGGCTGAGCAGCTCCCCCAAGTGCTAACACCTGAAAATCAGCACAACAGGCCCCTCCCCCAGAAGACCAGCTAGATGGAGGAGAAAAACAAATTATTGACCAAGCAGCACTGGAAAGTTCCAGGGGAAGTCGAGGGATTTACAGTATACAGAATCAGAGGATACTCCCCCTTATTTTTTTTTTTTTTGTTGTTGTTTTGTTTTGTTTTGTTTGATTTCTGTTTGCTTCCCCCCTTTTTCCTTTTTTTTCCTTTTTCTTCTCTTTTGTTTTCTTTTTTTCTCTTTTTTTCTTCCTTTTTTCTTTTTTCTCTTTCTTTCCTTCTTTCTCTACTCTCTTTTTCTCCTTTGCTCAATACAACTTGTTTTGGCCACTCTGCACTGAGCAAAATGACTAGAAGGAAAACCTCACCTCAAAAGAAAGAATCAGAAACAGTCCTCTCTCCCACAGAGTTACAAAATCTGGATTACATTTCGATGTCAGAAAGCCAATTCAGAAGCACTATTATACAGCTACTGGTGGCTCTAGAAAAAAGCATAAAGGACTCAAGAGACTTCATGACTGCACAATTTAGATCCAATCAGGCAGAAATTAAAAATCAATTGAATGAGATGCAATCCAAACCAGAAGTCCTAACGACGAGGGTTAACGAGGTGGAAGAACGAGTGAGTGACATAGAAGACAAGTTGATGGCAAAGAGGGAAACTGAGAAAAAAAGAGACAAACAATTAAAAGACCATGAGGATAGATTAAGGGAAATAAACGACAGCCTGAGGAAGAAAAACCTACGTTTAATTGGGGTTCCCGAGGGTGCCGAAAGGGACAGAGGGCCAGAATATGTATTTGAACAAATCCTAGCTGAAAACTTTCCTAATCTGGGAAGGGAAACAGGCATTCAGATCCAGGAAATAGAGAGATCCCCCCCTAAAATCAATAAAAACCATTCAACACCTCGACATTTAATAGTGAAGCTTGCAAATTCCAAAGATAAAGAGAAGATCCTTAAAGCACCAAGAGAACAGAAATCCCTGACTTTTATGGGGAGGAGTATTAGGGTAACAGCAGACCTCTCCACAGAGACCTGGCAGGCCAGAAAGGGCTGGCAGGATATATTCAGGGTCCTAAATGAGAAGAACATGCAACCAAGAATACTTTATCCAGCAAGGCTCTCATTCAAAATGAAAGGAGAGATAAAGAGCTTCCAAGACAGGCAGGAACTGAAAGAATATGTGACCTCCAAACCAGCTCTGCAAGAAATTTTAAGGGGGACTCTTAAAATTCCCCTTTAAGAAGAAGTTCAGTGGAACAATCCACAGAAACAAAGACTGAATAGATATCATGATGACACTAAACTCATATCTCTCAATAATAACTCTGAATGTGAACGGGCTTAATGACCCCATCAAAAGGCGCAGGTTTCAGACTGGATAAAAAAGCAGGACCCACCTATTTGCTGTCTACAAGAGACTCATTTTAGACAGAAGGACACCTACAGCCTGAAAATAAAAGGTTGGAGAACCATTTACCACTCGAATGGTCCTCAAAAGAAAGCAGGGGTAGCTATCCTTATATCAGATAAACTAAAATTTATCCCGAAGACTATAGTGAGAGATGAAGAGGGACACTATCCCATACTTAAAGGATCTATTCAACAAGAGGACTTAACAATCCTCAATATATATGCCCCCAATGTGGGAGCTGCCAAATATATAAATCAATTAATAACCAAAGTGAAGAAATACTTAGATAATAATACACTTATACTTGGTGACTTCAATCTAGCTCTTTCTACCCTCGATAGGTCTGCTAAGCACAACATCTCCAAAGAAACGAGAGCTTTAAATGATACACTGGACCAGATGGATTTCACAGATATCTACAGAACTTTACATCCAAACTCAACTGAATACACATTCTTCTCAAGTGCACATGGAACTTTCTCCAGAATAGACCACATATTGGGTCACAAATCGGGTCTGAACCGATACCAAAATATTGGGATCGTCCTCTGCATATTCTCAGACCATAATGCCTTGAAATTAGAACAAAATCACAACAAGAAGTTTGGAAGGACCTCAAACACGTGGAGGTTAAGGACCATCCTGCTAAAAGATGAAAGGGTCAACCAGGAAATTAAGGAAGAATTAAAAAGATTCATGGAAACTAATGAAAATGAAGATACAACCATTCAAAATCTTTGGGATGCAGCAAAAGCAGTCCTAAGGGGGAAATACATCGCAATACAAGCATCCATCCAAAAACTGGAAAGAACTCAAATACAAAAGCTAACCTTACACATAAAGGAGCTAGAGAAAAAACAGCAAATAGATCCTACACCCAGCAGAAGAAGAGAGTTAATAAAGATTCGAGCAGAACTCAACGAAATCGAGACCAGAAGAACTGTGGAACAGATAACAAAACCAGGAGTTGGTTCTTTGAAAGAATTAATAAGATAGATAAACCATTAGCCAGCCTTATTAAAAAGAAGAGAGAAGACTCAAATTAATAAAATCATGAATGAGAAAGGAGAGATCACTACCAACACCAAGGAAATACAAACGATTTTAAAAACATATTATGAACAGCTATACGTCAATAAATTAGGCAATCTAGAAGAAATGGATGCATTCCTGGAAAGCCACAAACTACCAAAACTGAAACAAGAAGAAATAGAAAACCTGAACAGGCCAATAACCAGGGAGGAAATTGAAGCAGTCATCAAAAACCTCCCAAGACACAAGAGTCCAGGGCCAGATGGCTTCCCAGGGGAATTCTATCAAATGTTTAAAGAAGAAACCATACCTATTCTCCTAAAGCTGTTTGGAAAGATAGAAAGAGATGGAGTACTTCCAAATTCGTTCTATGAGGCCAGCATCACCTTAATTCCAAAACCAGACAAAGACCCCACCAAAAAGGAGAATTATACACCAATATCCCTGATTGAACATGGATGCAAAAATTCTCAACAAGATACTAGCCAATAGGATCCAGCAGTACATTAAGAATATTATTCACCATGACCAAGTAGGATTTATTCCCAGGACACAAGGCTGGTTCAACACTTGTAAAACAATCAATGGGATTCATCATATCAGCAAGAGAAAAACCAAGAACCATATGATCCTCATTAGATGCAGAGAAAGCATTTGACAAAATACAACATCCATTCCTGATCAAAACTCTTCAGAGTGTAGGGATAGAGGGAACATTCTTCAACATCTTAAAAGCTATCTACGAAAAACCCACAGCAAATATAATTCTTAGTGGGGAAGCACTGGAAGCCTTTCCCCTAAGATCAGGAACAAGACAGGGATGTCCACTCTCACCACTGCTATTCAACATGGTACTGGAAGTCCTAGCCTCAGCAATCAGAAAACAAAAAGACATTAAAAACATTCAAATTGGCAAAGAAGAAGTCAAACTCTCCCTCTTCGCTGATGACATGATACTCTACATAGAAAACCCAAAAGCCTCCACCCCGAGATTGCTAGAACTCGTACAGCAATTTGATAGCGTGGCAGGATACAAAATCAATGCCCAGAAATCAGTGGCATTTCTATACACTAACAATGAGACTGAAGAAAGAGAAATTAAGGAGTCAATCCCATTTACAATTGCACCCAAAAGCATAAGATACCCAGGAATAAACCTAAACAAAGAGGTAAAGGATCTATACCCTAAAAACTATAGAACACTTCTGAAAGAAATTGAGAAAGACACGAAGAGATGGAAAAATATTCCATGCTCATGGATTGGCTGAATTAATATTGTGAAAATGTCAATGTTACCCAGGGCAATATACACGTTTAATGCAATCCCTATCAAAATACCATGGACTTTCTTCAGAGAGTTAGAACAAATTATTTTAAGATTCGTGTGGAATCAGAAAAGACCCCGAATAGCCAGGGAAATTTTAAAAAAAGAAAACCATATCTGGGGGCATCACAATGCCAGATTTCAGGTTGTACTACAAAGCGGTGGTCATCAAGGCAGTGTGGTACTGGCACAAAAACAGACACATAGATCAGTGGAACAGAATAGAGAACCCAGAAGTGGACCAACTTTATGGTCAACTAATATTCGATAAAGGAGGAAAGAATATCCACTGGAAGAAAGACAGTCTCTTCAATAAATGGGCTGGGAAAATTGGACATCCACATGCAGAAGAATGAAACAAGACCACTCTCTTGCACCAGACACAAAGATAAACTCAAAATGAATGAAAGATCTAAATGTGAGACAAGATTCCATCAAAATCCTAGAGGAGAACACAGGCAACACCCTTTTTGAACTCAGCCACAGTAACTTCTTGCAAGATACATCCACAAAGGCAAAAGAAACAAAAGCAAAAATGAACTATTGGGACTTCATCAAGATAAGAAGCTTTTGCACAGCAAAGGATACAGTCAACAAAACCAAAAGACAACCTACAGAATGGGAGAAGATATTTTCAAATGATGTATCAGATAAAGGGCTAGTTTCCAAGATCTATAAAGAACTTATTAAACTCAATACCAAAGAAACAAACAATCCAATCATGAAATGGGCAAAGACATGAACAGAAATCTCACAGAGGAAGACATAACATGGCCAACAGGGGCATGAGAAAATGCTCTGCATTACTTACCATCAGGGAAATATAAATCAAAACCACAATGAGATACCACCTCACACCAGTGAGAATGGGGAAAATTAACAAGGTAGGAAACAACAAATGTTGGAGAGGATGCGGAGAAAAGGGAACCCTCTTACACTGTTGGTGGGAATGTGAACTGGTGCAGCCACTCTGGAAAACTGTGTGGAGGTTCCAGTTAAAAATAGACCTGCCCTACGACCCAGCAATTGCACTGTTGGGGATTTACCCCAAAGATACAGATGCAATGAAACGCCGGGACACCTGCACCCCGATGTTTCTAGCAGCAATGTCCACAATAGCCAAACTGTGGAAGGAGCCTCGGTGTCCATTGAAAGATGAATGGATAAAGAAGATGTGGTTTATGTATACAACGGAATATTACTCAGCCATTAGAAATGACAAATACCCACCATTTGCTTTAACGTGGATGGAACTGGAGGGTATTATGCTGAGTGAAGTAAGTCAATCATAGAAGGACAAACATTATATGTTCTCATTCATGTGGGGAATATAAATAATAGTGAAAGGGAATAGAAGGGAAGGGAGAAGAAATGGGTAGGAAACATCAGAAAGGGAGACAGAACATGAAGACTCCTAACTCTGGGAAACAAACTAGGGGTGGTGGAAGGGGAGGAGGGCGGGGGTGGGGGTGAATGGGTGATGGGCACTGAGGGGGGCACTTGATTGGATGAGCATGGGTGTTATTCTGTATGTTGGCAAATTGAACACCAATAAAAAATAAATTTATTATTATAAATAAATAAATAAATAAATAAATAAATAAATAAATAAATTCCTACCAATACAAGAGGTTATGAGAAACTTGATCTTCAGATCCTATTAGGTAGACACACTGACAGTACAATCATATTTATTTGACTTCATTTACTCCTCAAGATTAAGATCGTGGAGTAAGGAATATACTCAGGGTAGTTAACTTAATCTTCAAAAAAGTGTATGGCTAGAACTTGAGATTTGCTGAACATATAGTTTTTTAATTAACTATGATCTGTGCCTTGTTTTCTTTCCAATGATGTAATTTTTCCATGGTAGAAATAAAAATCTCTACAAGTTAGAACACAATTTTCTACCATGCTACATTTTTTCTCTTGTGATTTTTGAGAAAATAAAGTGTTTGAAAGATAGGGTATTGAAATAATATTACTTGTGATTCTTTGTCATAGCAATGTTCTATAATAAGATTAATCAATATATGTGTAATTTTGAATGCTTTGATATACTATGATATCAAAAATATAATGAGTTTTATGTTATGCATATATTTATATATAATATATATATAATTGATATATGATAAATTTAGAAGCAGAAATGTAAAACAGATAATTCATCTGATTTTTGTAAAATGTCTTTAGAAGATTAAAAATTGATTGCATTTGGAAGTTTTGTCAACTTAGGTAAAAATGCTATTATTTCACTATAGTAAAAGTGACACAACTGTGAACCCTAATAGGATAGAATTTTATTGAGCTCTTAATTTAAAAATAAAAACAGAAATGTCTAGAAAGTGATCATTCTTCTTACTATTATTAGAACATAATGATGTTGCTACAATAGTGTTGTAAATATACCAAAATATTTTCAGGTCAAAAGGATTCTATTATAATAAATGTATGTAATTATTTTAATAGAAAATAATATTTTGCTTTTGTGCTGAGAAAATTAAAGCACTTAATTTTACATATTAACAGTGTATTTAATTAAAGCTAGATCAACTAATCAGAGAAAAAAATCACCAGGACTTCTACTGGTAATACCTGGGTCCAGATAACAACTTAAAGAGAATTCCTGCTTTGGCATCCAATAGAAATTCTAAACATGTTTAAATTTATTTTACATAGGAGAGCCATTTAAAAGCTACTCTTTTACCATAATAAAAGAATATTCGTTAAACACTTATTTTATAAACAGAGTCATTGAAAAAGAGGACTGTGTCTTGGGAAGCTGTGTCTGGGTAAGAGAAAACAGATAGTTTGATGTCCGCATGCCCTTTGCTCTTCCATTTTACCTTGAGAATTTTTCTTTTATTTAATTTTTTTTTTCTTTCAGCCCCACTTCTAAAAATATCACTTACATGAGGGCCCTGCTTCCATAAAGAAAAAAAAAGTCACTAATCATGGAAGAGATGTGCATTGTTTTGTTTTTTTTCTGCTCACTGCAAATATAGTTTCCTAAATTGTTTTCCTTAATGACTTTAGAAACTTTTAAATAATTACACAGTAATCAAATGGCCATGTATACATGTTTTAGATGTTTTATTATTTTTTTCTATTTGTAAACTTTGACCAGAAGCAAGAAACGTCTTCATTTTATATCCTTAGCACCTACCACACTCCTCAGCATGAGGAAATTTGTGTGTCTGTTGAATGCATGAACAACTAGGTGAGTTAATATCCAAGTCGCAAAGCTAAAAGACCCTCTGCAACTGAGATGCATTAGAAAGGTATTTGATTATACTGTGGGATTCATGAGTCTAAATACAAACATTTATTTAGTAGAACTACTGAACTTGAGGACATTAGTGCTATAGTACTATAGTTTCTCTTTTGGGATCTGTGGACTCCTTAGTACTGAAGTATCCACATTATTTAAAATTAATTAATTAATTAATTAATTTAATTCCAAGATCCTTTGCCTTAGCTGAATTTATACTAGTTTTGATGATTTTGTAGAGGCAAGTATATATGACACTAGTTCATTTTTAGTATATATAATTTGAATGTGTATATGTATAGGATTTAAATAAAGAAATTTTAAAAGATAAGTGCAAAGAATGTGAATCACTTCTTCAGTGTTAACTGATTTAAGTCAAATATTTAGTTAGCAAAAAAGCAAGGACAAAATTCACTTCTTGAAATAATACAGAAGTTATTTCACCACAAAATAGAAACTGCATCTAAGGAGAAAAAAATAACATTACCTTTCAAATTTAATAAGGTTACAAAGGTGGAAATCATGAATTTATATTTCCTAAATAGTAACTAGGTTGTAAAAATATATAAGGCAATTATCTTTAATTGCCTTAGAGAAAAAGGATTTAGGATGAAAGAGTAGGTTACAGGCCCAAGGCAAATAATTCATTCCTTTTAAAAAATTATTATTTTTTTAGTTTTAGAGTAATTTTAGATTTATAGGAAAATTGTTAAGATAGTACAGAAGTTTCCATGCACACCGAGTTTCCTCTATCATTAGCAACATATTAATATGATATTTTAGTTATATATGATTAACTAATTTTGATATATTATTATTAGTTAAAATTCTATACTTCATTCAAATTTTCTAGTTTTTACATAAATCTCTACACCTGCCCACTAGAATCTTAAAAATGTATATGGAGGTCTTAAATGGGTTCAGTCACATATACCATCTTGATGGTCTCAATGGCACATTGCTCTCTCAAGGCTGTGTCCTTAAAAAAAGCTTCTGCTAGGGGAACAATAGGTAGGGCTTGCATTCAAAGGACAGGAGAGGGAGTGAGGAGCCTCTGATTGCCAATGTCCATCTTGTAGGTCAGCTCTGATCATGTCTTCTCAATGATCTCCTTCAACAAACACCATGTTAAGAGTGGAGTAAATATCTCCCTGCTACAAGCTAAGAAACTATTAGGATCTAGGAGAGAGACCTAGAGTGGAACCTTCCATACTGCCTTCAGAGGAAACAAACATAACCCTAAGTATGCCCTGATACCAGATTTCTGGTCTCCAGACCTGGGAAACAGTAAATTTCTGTAGGTGAAGCTACTTTATGGTACTTGTTATGGCAGCCTCTAGAAACTAACATAAGCACTTTATAGTTGTTGATATGTTCCCCAGGAGGAAATAGTTTCATCATTAGAATACAGTGTTATTGTACAGATTCTCTCGCATTTAGTCCTTTTAAAATCCATTCATTTGCAGAGTTACTAGGTGTGCAGCCTATTTTCCACCCCTTTACTGAGGTTGTTTCATATGAATGTTTCAAGTGATTAGATGGTTTTGTCAATTCTGCAGTCTATCCTTGTTTCATCCAACTTTCCAAATATTTTTTCCAATCTTTTTTTTTTAATTTGTATATTATGAGGTTCACATTCTGTGCTACAAAATTCTAAAGGGTTTGACAAATGCGTGGCATAATTTGCTCAACATTACAGTACTGTACAGAATAGGTTCGTTATCTGAAATAATCCTGTGTTTCACCTAGTCAAACTACCCTACTTCTTCACCAGTCCAATTCCTTCAAAATACTGATCTATTTATTGTCTCTATTTTTGCCTATCCAGAATGTCATATAATTGGAATAATATATTAAGTATCATGTTCATACTAGCTTTAAACAATATGCATTTAAGATTCATCCATGTATTTTTTGGGGGATGATAGCTCATTTTTTATCACTAAATAATATTACATTATATGAATGTATAACAGTTGGGTAATTGGGTCACCTACTGAAGGACATCTTAATTGCTTCCAGTTTGGGGCAGTTTTGAATACAGCTGATTTAAACATTGGTATGCAGATCTTTGTGTGGAAATAACTCTTCAAATAATGCATAAAAACCTAGCGGTTCAATTGCTAGTTCATAAGATTATATTTAGCTTTATAAGAAAGTTTTTGACTATCTTCCAAAGTGACTGAACTGTTTTGTATCCTCATAAGCAATGAATGAGCATGATTGTTGCTCTGCATTCTTGCCAGCAATTGGTATTGTTAGATTTTGGATTTTAGCCATTCTATCATTTATACAATGGTCCCTTATTGCTTAAATTTGCAATTATCTTGTGACAGATGATGTTAAGCATCTTTTCACGTGCTTATTTTCCACCTATTTTTTCTGCCTATGTATTTTCTATATTTAAATGACCATTCGGACTTTTTAAATAATTTTAATTTGTTTTCATATTATTGAGTTTTAAGAATTCTTTTCTTAAAACTTAATATTAGTCTTTTATCAGATATATGTGTTTCAAATATTTACTTCCACTCTATGGATTGTTTTTTCACTCTTTTTATAATGTCTTTTACAGAACAGAAATTCTTAATCTTAATAAAGTTTCACTTATCAATTTTACTTTCATGAGTAACAGATTTAATATCAAAACTATATAAAGAATGCATATAAACAGCAAAAAAATAAGCAGTTCTATTTTCAAAATGGCAGAAGATCTGAATGGATATTTTTCATGTGCCTGGGTGGCTTAGTCAGTTAACTGTGTGCCTTTGGCTCAGGTCATGATCAGAAAGTGCTGGGATTGAGCTCTGTGTTGGGCTCCCTGCTCAGTGGGGAGTCCACTTCTCCCTCTACTTGTGCTCTCTCTCTTTCTCTCTCTCTCTCCAAATAAGTAAAATCTATAAATATTTTTTAAAAAATTAAAAGAGTAGATATTTTTTCTAAAGAAAACATATAGATGGCCAAGAGACACATGAAAAGATGCTCAACAACACTGATCATCAGGGAAATGCAAATCGGAGCCACAATGAGATATCACCTCACATCTGTTATAATGGCTGTCTTCAAAAAGACAAGCAATAACAAATGCTAGGAAACAATAAGGAGGTTTCTCAAAAACTTAAAAATAGAATTACTATATGATCCAACAATTCCACTTGTGGATATATATTCAAAATAATTGAAATCAGGATCTCAAATATATATCTGCATTTTCTTTTTTTTTAATTTTTATTTTTATTTATGATAGTCACAGAGAGAGAGAGAGAGAGGCAGAGACACAGGCAGAGGGAGAAGCAGGCTCCATGCACCGGGAGCCCGATGTGGGATTCGATCCCGGGTCTCCAGGATCGCGCCCTGGGTCAAAGGCAGGCGCCAAACCGCTGCGCCACCCAGGGATCCCTGCATTTTCTTATTCATTGAAGCATTCTTCACAATATCCAAGATAAGGGAAAAACCCAAATGTTCACTGATAGATTAAAAGATAAAGAAAATGTTGTATATACATACAATGTAATATATGTTAATGTCTTGTAAAAGGTTAATGTCATTTGTGATGTCATGGATAGACCTGGAAGACATCATGCTAAGTGAAATAAGTCAGTCACAGAAGGACAATTACTTCATGAGTCTACTTATATGCAGTACCTAAAATAGTCAAACTTATAGAAACAGAAAATAGAATAGTGAGGAGGAAATAAGAATGTATTGTTCAATAAGTGTAAAGTCACAATTATACAGGATGAATAAGTTCTAAAGATTTGCAGTATGGCATAGTACTTGTAGTTAAGAAAGGGGATCCCTGGGTGGCTCAGTGGTTGGGTGTCTGCCTTTGGCCCAGGGCGTGGTCCTGGGTCCGGGGATTGAGTCCCACATTAGGCTTCCTGAGAGGAACTTGCTTCTCTCCCTGTCTCTGTCTCTGCCTCTCTCAGTCTTTCATGAATAAATAAATAAAATCTTTTTTTTAAAAAAAGGAAATAATAAGGAAGAGAAGATAATTTACAGTACTATACCATAAAAAGTCTGCATATGAGTGGACCTGTGCAGTTCAAACCTATGTTGTTCAAAGATCAACTGTACATTACGTTGAGCTCTCCAGATTGTGGTAATTTGTTATAACAACAAGAGAAAACTAATACATGAAGTATTCATCATCCAAATTTGTTCTTCTTCAGTATGGTACTGGCTACTCTAGGTATTTTCCTTTAATATATAAATGTTAGGAGTAGTTTGTTGATATTTATATCACTAGCTTGGATTTGAAATGGCTTGAATTAAGTCTACAGATCAAATGGAAAAGGAGCACTTGATTGGCTCAGTCAATAGAGCAATAGAGCAAGCTACTCTTGATCTTGGATTTTGAGTTCAAGTCCCATATTGGACATAGAGCTTCCTTAAAAAAAAAAAAAAGAAAAGAAAAAGAAAAAAAAAAAAGACCTGGTATAGATCATGCTGAGAAGAATTGACATGTTAACTATATTGACTTCTTTAATCCACACACAGAGTATCTTTCAATTTATTGAGATCCTCTTTGATTTCTTTCATCAGTATTTTCTAATTTTCAGGATAGTGATCCTGCACATATTGTATTAGATGTATATGTATTTCATTTATTCATGCTATTTAAGTGGGTTTTATCCAATTTATAATGTCAATTGTTCATTGCTTATAGTTGTAACAAAGTAATTGACTTTTATATATTAACCTTTCCATCTTGTCATCTTCTTAAAGTTGTTTATTGATGCCAGGAGGTTTTTTGCTTATTATTAGAATAAATAGAGTTTTGTTTTCTTTATTTTTTATAAGATTTTATTTATTTATTCATGAGACAGAGAGAGATACACAGACATAGGCAGAAGGAGGAGCAGGCTCCCTACGGGGAGCCTGATGTGGGACTCAATCCCAGGACCTCGAGATGAGCCAAAGAGAGATGCTCAACCCCTGAGCCACCCAGGTTCCCCCTATTTAGAGTTTCTACTTATATAATCATGTCATCTGTGAAAAGGACAAAAATTCCTTTCCATTCTTTATAATTACCATTTTTTTAATCTTGTTTATTGAACTAGCTATGGCTTTATGTACAATGTTCAACATGAATGCTGAGTGAGGACATTCTTACCTTTTTTCTGATCTTGGGGAAAAGTGCTTACTCACCATGAAATTTGATGTTAGCTATAGATATTTTGTAGATGTTCTCTAACAAGTTTAAGACCCTGTCTATTCCTAGTTTTCTGATAGTTAATATCATGAATAAATATTGGACTTTTTCATTTTTTTCTATGTGACTTGATATGATCATGTAAATTTTCTTTTTCAACCTGCTGATATAGAGCATTATAATGACTGATTTTCTAATATTAAACCAGACTTGCATAACTGGAATAAATCCCACTTGGTCATGATATATAGTTGTTTTTATTTATTTTTTATTTTTTATAGTTGTTTTTAAACATTGTGATTGTCTATTCGCTAATAATTGAAGGTTTTTGTATCTATATTCATAAGAGATATTGTTTGTAGTTTTCCTTTCTCGTGATGACTTTTTTTATTTTTCAATTGGGGTAATAATAATAATGACTTTATAAAATGAGTCAAAAAGTGTTATCTCTGCTTCTATTTTTTTAAAGAGATTTAAAAAATTGGTATAATTTCTCCCTTAAATGTTTGGTAGAATTCACTAGGATGTTCATATTGGCTGAGTATATTTGGTTTGGGAAAGTTATTAATTATTTATTCAATTCCTGTAATAGATATGAGCCTATTCAGATGATTTATCTCTTTTTGTATAAATATTGTTAGTCTTTTTCTTTCAATAAATTGGTCCATTTAATTGAAGATATCAAATTTGTGAGAACAGAGTTATTAGTTTTTAGTTTTTTACGTACATGGCATGAGTAGTGATAACTACTCTTTTATTGCTAATATGGATAATGCTTGTTTTCTCTCTTTTTTTCATAGCTTGATAGCTCATTTATTTTTAGTACCAAATAATATTCTAATATTCCAATATTCTATTTGGATGTGCCACAGTTTATTTATCTATTTCCCTACTAATGGATGTCTTGATTTTTTTTTCAAAGACTTGGCAATTATAACTAAAGTTACTATAAACGTCTGCATGTAGATTTTTCTGTGAACATGAGTTTTCAACTCCTTTGGTAAATACTGAGGAGTACAATTGCTGGATCATATGGTAAGAGTATGTTTAGTTTTGTAAGAATTTTGATTGTAACCATTTTGATTTCCTTTTTTTTAAGATTTTATTTATTCATTTATGAAAGATACACAGAGAGAGGCAGAGAGATAGGCAGAGGGAGAAGCAGGCTGCCTGCAGGGAGCTCGACACAGGACCCCATCATGGGGCTCCAGAACCAAAACCTGAGTCAAAGGCAGTTGCTCAACCACTGAGCCACCCAGGCACCCACCATTTTGCATTCTTACAGGCGATGAGTAACAGTTTTTGCTTCTGCATTTTCTGCTGTAAATTTTATTGATTTCGACTCTAATTTTCATTATTTTTTATTCTGTTTGCTTTATGCTTAAATTGCTTTTCTTATTCTGGTTTTCTAAACAGGAAGCTTAAATTATTGTTTTAAGATATTTTCTAATGAATTTCATCTACTGCTATTTATTTCCCTGTTATTGATACCTAGTTTAATTCCATCATGGTCTGGAAGCATACTTTGTGTGATTTCTACTCTTTTAAATTTGTTAATGTATGTGTTAGTATCTAAAATGTGATCTATCTTGATGAATATTTCATCCTACTCTGAGGAGAATGTGTAATCTGCTGTTGTTGGATGGAGTATTCTATGAATATTAATTAGATCAAGTTGCTGGATAGTATTGATTTCATCATTATATACCTGCTAATTTGCTAATTTTTTGATCCCTTGATCTAATAAATTCTGAAAGAGACTACTGAAGTGTTCAACTATAATGGTAGTTTTCCCTATTTCTCTTCTCAGTTTTATGAGTTTTTGCTTCATATATTTTGACAATTTATTGTTAGGAACATAGATATTTAAGAGGTTTTTTTTTTTTTTTTTTTTTTTGTCTTCTTGGAAAACTAGCCCCTTCATTGGTATCTACTGCCTCTCTTTATTACTGACAAATTTCCTTGTTCTCAATTCTGCTTTCTCCTAAATTAATATTGCTACTTCTGTTGTTTCTGTTGTTTAGTTTTAGCATGGTATATATCTTTTTCTGTCACTTACTTTTAACCTATCAAAGTCTTTATATTTATATTTCTTAAGTTTTTATTTTAATTCCAGTTAGTTAACATATGTTATATTAGTTTCAGGTATAAAATATAGTGATTCAACAATTCCATATATCACCTAGTACTGATCATGACACATGAACTCCTTTATCCCATCACCTTCTTTACCTATTCCTCTACCCACCTCTCCTCAAGTAACCATCAGTTCATTCTCTATAATTAAGACTCTTTTTCTTGGTTTGTCTCTCTTTTTTTTCCCTTTGCTTATTTGTTTTGTTTCTTAAGTTCCACATATGACTGAAGTCATTATGGTATTTTCTTTCTTTGACGGACTTATTTTGCTTAGTATAATACTCTCTAGCACCATTATGAAACTGCAAATGGCAAGATTTCATTCTTTTTTATATCTGAGTAATATTTAATTGTATACCACTACTTCTTTATCCATTTATCAATTGATGGATGCTTGGGTTGCTTTCATATCTTGACTATTATACATAACACTACTATAAACATAGAGATGCACATTTCCCTTTGAGATGGTGTTTTTGTATTATTTAGGTAAATAACCAGTAGTGCAATTGCTGGAACATAGTTCTATTTTTAACTTCTTGAGGAACCTCCATATTGTTTTCTACAATGACTGTGCCAGTTTGCATTCCCACCAACAATGCACAAGTATTTCTTTCTCTCACATCTTCACCAATACTTGTTTCTTGTGTTGTTGATTTTATTTTTAACTTATTTTAAGATTTTTGTTTATTCATGAGAGATGCAGAGAGAGAGGCAGAGACATAGGCGAGGGAGAGGCAAGCTCCCTATGGGGAGCACAATGCAGGACTCAATCCTGGGGACCCAAGATGATGCTCTGAGCCAAGGGTAGATGCTCTATCCCTGAGCCACCTAGGCGCCCCATCATGTGTTGTTGATTCTAGCCATTCTGGCAGGTGTGAGGAATTATCTCATTGTAGTTTTTATTTCCTTGATGATAAATTATGAGGAACATCTCTTCCCATGTCTGTTAAACATTTGTATGTCTTTATTCAGATCACCTGCCAATTTTTTAATTGGATTATTTGGTTTTAGGGTACTGAGTTCTATAGATTATGTACTTTGAATACTAACCATTTATCAGATGCAAATATCTTCTTCCATTCTTTACTTTTTTTTTTTTTTTTTTTTTTTACTTTTTTTAAAACTTAAATTCAATTTTCCAACATATACTATAACACCAAGTACTGGGATCCCTGGCTGGCTCAGTGGTTTGGCTCCTGCCTTCAGCCCAGTGTGTGATCCTGGAGTCCCGGGATCGAGTCCCACGTCGGGCTCCCTGCATGGAACCTGCTTCTCTCTCTGCCTCTCTCTCTCTCTCTCTCTCCCTGTGCCTCTCATGAATGAATAAATAAAATCTTAAAAAAAAAAAAAACACCAAGTGCTCATCCCTTCAAGTGCCCTCCTCAGTCCCCTTCACCCAGTTACTCCATCCCTACATCTACCTCTCCTTCCACAATGCCTTGTTTGTTTCCCAGAGTTAAGAGTCTCTCATAGTTTGTCTCCCTCTCTAATTTTTCCCACTCAGTTCCCTTCCTTTCCTTTATAATCCCTTTCACTATTTCTTATATTCCCCTTATGAGTGAAACCATATGATGTCTGTCCTTCTCCGGTTGACTTATTTAACCCGGTTGACTTATTTAACTCCACAAAATACCCTCCAGTTCCATCCACATCTAAGCAGGTGATGGGTATTCATCTTTTCTGATGGCTGAGTAATTTTTCATTGTATATATAGACCACATTTTATTAATCCATTCGTCTGTCGGGATCCCTGGGTGGCGCAGCGGTTTGGCGCCTGCCTTTGGCCCAGGGCGCGATCCTGGAGACCCGGAATCGAATCCCACGTCGGGCTCCCGGTGCATGGAGCCTGCTTCTCCCTCTGCCTGTGTCTCTGCCTCTCTCTCTCTCTCTGTGACTATCATAAATAAATAAAAAAAAAATTAAAAAAAAATCCATTCGTCTGTCAAAGAATGTTGTGGCACCTTCCAATGTTTGGCTATTGTGGACATTGCTCCTATGAACACTGGGGTGCAAGTGTCATGGCATTTCACTACATCAGTATCTTTGGCATAAATACACAGTAGTGCAATTGCTAGGGCATAGGGTAGTTCTATTTTTAATTCTTTGAGGAACCTCCACACAATTTTCCAGAGTGGCTGCACCAGTTCACATTCCCACCAACAGTGCAAGAGGCTTCCCCTTTCTCCACATCCTCTCCAACATTTGCTGTTTCCTGTCTTGTTAATTTTCACCATTCTTACTGGTGTGAGGTGGTATCTCATTGTGGTTTTGATTTGTATTTCCCTGATGGCCAGTGATGCAGAGCATTTTCTCATGTGCTTGTTGGCCATGTCTATGTCTTCTTTGGTGAAATTTCTGTTCATGTCTTTTGCCCATTTCATGATTGGATTGCTTTTTTCTTTGCTGTTGAGTGTAATAAGTTCTTTATAGATCTTGGATACTAGCCCTTTATCTGGTATGTCATTTGCAAATATCTTTTCCCATTCTATAGGTTATCTATTCGTTTTGTTGTTGGTTTCTTTGGCTGTGCAGAAGCTTTTTTATCTTGATTAAGTTGCAGTAGTTCATTTTTGGTTTTGTTTCCTTTGCCTTCATAGATGTATCCTGCAAGAAGTTACTGCAGCCAAGTTCAAAAAGGCTGCTGCCTGTGTTCTTCTCTAGGATTTTGATGGATTCTTGTCTCATATTTATATCTTTCATCCAGTTCGAGTTCATCTTTGTGTATGGTATAAGAGGATGGTCTAGTTTCATTCTTCTGCACGTGGCTGTCCAATTTTCCTGGCACCATTTATTGAAGAGGCTGTCCTTATTCCAGTGGATATTCTTTCCCACTTTGTTGAATATTAGTTGACCCTAGAATTGAGGGCCCATTTCTGGGTTCTCTATTCTGTTCCATTGATCTGTTTTTCCGGTTTTGTGCCAGTACCACACTGTCTTGATGATCACAGCTTTGTAATACAGCTTGAAATCCAGCATTGTAATACCCCTGGCATTGGTTTTCTTTTTCAATATTCCCCTGGCTCTTCAGGGTCTTTTCTGTTTCCACACAAATCTTAAGATTATTTGTTCCAACTCTGTGAAGAAAGTCCATGGTATTTTTATAGGAATTGCATTGTAAATTGCCCTGGGTAGCATACACATTTTCACAATATTTATTCTTCCAATCCATGAGCATGGAATGTTTTTCCATCTCTTTGTGTCTTCCTCAATTTCTTTCAGAAGTGTTCTGTAGTCTTAAGGGTATAGATCCTTTACCTCTTTGGTTAGGTTTATTTGTAGATATCTTATGCTTTTGGGTGCAATTGTAAAAGGGATTGATTCCTTAATTTCTCTTTCTTCACTCTCATTATTAGTGTATAGAAATGCCACTGATTTCTGGGCATTGATTTTTGTATCCTGCCACATTGCTGAATTGCTATATGAGTTCTAGCAATCTTGGGGTGGAGTCTCTTTGGTTTTCTATATACAGGATCATGTCATCTATGAAGAGGGAGAGTTCCACTTCTTCTTTGCCAATTTGAATGCTTTTTATTTCTTTTTGTTGTCTGATTGCTGAAGCTAGGACTTCTAGTATTATGTTGAATAGCAGTGGTGAAGAGTGGACATCCCTGTCATGTTCCTGATCTTAAGGGAAAAGCTTTCAGTTTTTCCATTGAGAATCATATTCGCTGTGGGCTTTTCATAAACGGCTTTTAAGATATTAAGAGATGTTCCCTCTATCCCTACACTTTGAAGAATTTTAATCAGGAATGGATGCTGTATTTTGTCAAATGCTTTCTCTGCATCTATTGAGAGGATCATACGGTTCTTGTTTTTTTCTCTTGTTGATGTGATCTATCATGTTGATTGCTTTATGAGTGTTGAACACCCTTGGATCTCAGGGATAAATCCCACTTGGTCATGGTGAATAATCCTCTTAATGTACTTTGGATCCTATTGGCTAGTATCTTGGTGAAAATTTGTGCATCCATGTTCATTAGGGATATTGGTCTATAATTCAGGGTACTGATGTGAAAAATGGGAAAGCCAGCCCTTTCTGGCTTATTAGGTCTCTGTGTCTCCTGTTAATCTAATATTTCTCCCCATGTAAGTTAAGAATCTCTTGTCACTTGCTGCTTTAAGAATTTTCTCTTTATCTTTGAAATTTGCAAGTTTCACTATTAACTGTTGAGGTATTGAACGTTTTTTATTGATATTTGGGGTCCTCTCTATATCTTAGATCTGAATGCTTTTTTCCTTCCCCAGATTTGAGAAGTTTTCAGCTACGATTTGTTCAAATATACTTTATGGTCCTCTCTCTCTCTCTCTCTCTCTCTCTCTCTCAGCCTCTTCTGGAATCCCAATTAGACATATATTCTTCCTTCTCAGGCTATCATTTATTTTCCTAATCCTTTCCTCATGGGCTTTTAATTGTTTTTCTCTTTTCCCCTCAGCTTCCTTCCTTTCCATCAACTTGTCTTCTATTTCACTCACTCTTTCTTCCACCTCATTAACCCTAGCCTAACCCTAACCCTAGTTAGAGCATCCAGTTTGAATTGCATCTCAGTTCAAGTACTTTCAATTTTGGCCTGATCATATCCCAATTCTACAGTAACAGAGTCTCTAGAGTCCTTTACGCTTTTTTCCAGTGCCACCAGTAACTTCATAATTGTACTTCTGGGTTTTTTTTTCCTCATAATTGTACTTCTGAATTGAATTTCTAACACTGTATTTAAATCCATATTCAGTAACTCTGTGGAAGAGAGTATTGCTTCCAGTTCTTTTTTTTTTTTTTTTTTTTTTTTTTTTTTTTTTGGTGAATTCTTCCTTCTAGTCATTTTGTCCAGTAAGGGGTGGAGTAGAGAGAATATAGTCTCCCTGAGGAGACCTAGAGAGTGATCCTCTTAGTTCTGAGTGTATTTTGTTCTGTATGTTAGAAGAAGCTCAATCCCAAATTCATAAAAAAAACAGCAATACTACTTATATAAAGAATCAGCGTTGACCACCAAAACCTAAACAAACCTAAACCTAAACAATGTAAAAGAGGGGGCAGAATGGAAAGGAAGAGAGAATATAGCCTCACATAATGAACCAACATGGTGTTCCACTTGGTTCTGAATATATTTTGGTTGTGTGTTAAAAGATATTGTCTTCCACTATTGTAAAACAAGATGAAACAGAAAAAAAAAAAAAACATATCTCATATATCTACCAAAACTAAACTGAATACTTTGAAGAGAATCCAGAAGTGAAAAGTATATCTAAGACATGTAATTGTAGAAATATGAAAGTCAAAAAGGAAAAAGCTTAAAAATGAAGAGCTGGTAAAATATTGCAGTTAAAGTGGAAAAGAAAAAATATTGGAAATTTTTAACCCGATATAAAAGTGAGTTGTAATGTAAAAAAAAATAGGAAAAAAAGAAAAACTCTCTAGTTCTATATACTATTTTCCCTCAGTTCTAGAGCTTTCCAGTGCTGCTTGTTCAGTAAACTTGCTTTTCCCTTGTTCCTCAAACAGTTCTTCTGGGGGAGGGGGTCTGCTGCTCTGATTCTCTGGTGTCTGTGCCAGGGTGCAGACGCCCCATCCCCTGCCAGGTGCTGGGCTCAGGGTGAGATGTTTAGACTCTGAGGTCTTTGTTTCCTAGAGGCTCCAACACTCTTAGGTGCAAGGTGAAAAGAAGAGAAGAAAAAAAAATGGCAGCAGCCAGATTTCTAGCTCTGGAGTTGAGCTCCCCGCAAGTAAATAAATGCTGTCTTCCAATCCACACTGGCCTAGATGTTCTTATAGCTGTGCAGATCAGTGCACAGATCCTTCCCTAAAATTTGTAGTGCTAAAGCCCCTCTGTCACTCACCAACTCTTCTGGTCTTGCTGTAAGGGTTTCTTGCCTGGCAACTCATTGGGCTGCCCAAGGCTGGCTGGCCAGCTTGAGCTCTCATGCAGACAGAGCCTGGTGTGGCATGGAGAGCCTACCTTGACACCCAGAGGGACTTGAAACTGAAGAAAGAAGGTTGTGTTCTCCATCAGGGGAACTAACCTACCTGAACTGAGTAGACCTGTCAGTCTTCCACTGGCCCCTTCCTGCCATCTTCCCTTCTGCTGCTCCGCCTGGGGGAGTATGGCTGGGGAAGCCAGCACAGGGTTAAAGTAACTCCCAGTAGTGCCCACCAGGGGCCCAAGCATCTGCTCACCTCAGGGGCACAGTTCAGTCACTTGCCATTTGACAGAAGCCAGTTTGACCTTTGGTTCTGTTGCTGAAGCAAATTTGGGACTTTCCAGTCTCAGTACCATTCACTGGCCCACAGGAGTTTTTGAAACCTTGAATAGACTTGCTTGGACAATGGGGTTGGGCATAGGGTTGTCTTTCCTCTTAAAATGCCATCTGTAGACCTTGTAAGTCAGATGTCCAGATATTTGGCAGGTGAATTCCTCTGCTTGACACCCTCCCTGTCACTTTGGACTCAGTGGGAGTGGGCATCTCCACGCACCTGTGTATGTGAAAGTCATTTTACATTTCAAAGCAGTGTGTTTTTTATTTTTATATTTTTAACTCTCTATCCTTGGATGTATAAAGTGAACTTTTTGGCTTCTGTAAGTTTGCTCTATGCACCTCTAATGTTTTATCATGTATTTATATGTTGTACACAGTACTGGCCGATTCTGTAAATGGATGTATTGTACAGAGGAAAAAACAACAACAACAACAACACAACAACTCTGCAGGGTGCCCAGTGACTGGGGAGTTCTGGCTTTCCTCTGCCTTCCCCACTTCCGCCTGTCCCAGGGAGAACAGAGACTAGCCGGCTTTGTCCACTACGGCGCCCTCGGATGGAGGGACCTGGCCCCTAGACCCTCACTCCCAGTGACTGCCTCTCCCAACTGGAGCAGAGGACAGCCGCCTCCTTCTGTTGCAGGGCTCTAGGGTAAAGGGAGCTCCTGAGCCGCCGGTAACTGGATGGCTTCTCCCAAATGCCGCAGAGGGTTGTGATCCTCCAGCCCTTTCCCAATATCGGACTGCAGTTTGCGGTGAGCTTTCTCCTGGGCTCCCCCACTCTTATAGTGTTTCTGGGAATCTTGACGCTCACTGTCCCTCCTGCGATTCTGCCCTATTTCCCTGCTAAGCATTTTCCATCAGGGAAAACTCTGGCGCAGATTTTTACAGTTTCCTCTGGTCCAGGGCTTTCGTGGCTTCACTTTTGCCTGGATTTTCATGGTTCCCCTCTCCCACTTGAATTATTTTTTTATTTTTTTTCGCCTTCCTACCTCATTAGAAGCTAAAACTTCTCTCTGTAGCATTCCAGTTTTTCTCTCTTTACATCTCAGGTCAAATTCATAGGTTGTTCAGGATGTTTTGAAAGTTATCTAGCTAAGTTTGTGGGACCAGATGAGTTGAGGACCCTATTCTTTTGCCATCTTCGATGAATCTCCTTCTCCCATTCTTTAGATTGCCTTTTTAGTTTTATTGATTGTTTCTTTCATTGTGTAGAAGCTTTTTATTTTGATGTAATTCCAATAGTTTCTTTTTGCTTTTGTTTCCTTTTCTTCAGGAGACATATGTAGAAAAAGGTTGCTACAAATGATGTCAAAGAGGTTAGTGCTTGTGTTCTCTTCTAGGATTTTTATGGTTTTAGTTCTCACATTTAGATCTTTTGTTCATTTTGAATTTATTTTTGTGTATGGTATAAGATAGTGGTCCAGTTTCTTTCTCTTGAATGTTGCTGTCCAGTTCTTCCAACACCATTTGTTGGATTTTCTCTCCTTTTCCCATTGGATATTTTTTCTTGCTTCATTGAGATTAATTCGCCATATAGTTGTGAGTTTATTTCTGGATTTTCTGCTCAAAGTCCATGGATCTATGTCTCTATTTTCTGCCAGTGTTTTGATTACAGCTTCATAATATAACTTGAAGCCTGGAATTGTGATGCCTCTGGCTTTGCTTTTTGGTTTCAAAATTGCTTGGGCTATTCAAGATCTTTTGTGGTTCCATTCAAATTTTAGAATTCTCTGTTCTAGTTCTTTGAAAAATACTGTTGGTATTTTTTTTTTATTTTTTTTATTTTTTTTATTTTTATTTTTTTTTTATTTTATTTTTTTTACTGTTGGTATTTTGATAGGGATTGCACTAAATGTGTAAATATTTTGGGTCATATAGACATTTAAACAATATTTGTTATTCCAATCCATGGGCGTGAAATGTCCTTACATTTCTCTGTGTGTCACCTTTACTTTCTTTCATTAGTGATATTGCTTTCAGAGTACACAGGTCTTTCACCTGTTAGGCTTATTCTTAGATATCTTGCTATTTTTGGTGCAATTGTAAATGCAATTGATTCCTTAGTTTCTCTTTCTGCTACTTCATTATTGGTGTATAGATATACAGCATACTTCTGTACATTGACTCTGCATCCTGCAACTTTACTGAATTCTTATATTAGTTCTAGCAGTTTTTTGGCAGTCTTTTGGGTTTTCTATATACATTATCATGTTACCTGCAAATAGTGAAAGTTTTACTTCTACCTTGTCAATCTAGATGCATTTTATTCCTTTTTGTTTTCTTATTCCTTCACTAGGACTTCCAGTATATATTGAATAGAAGTGATGACAGTGACCATCCTTGTCTTGTTCCTGACTTTAAGGGAAAAGCTCTGTTTTTCCCTATTGAGGATGATAATAGTTACAGGGTTTTCATATATAACCTTTATTACATTGATGTATGTTCTAAACTTATTTTGTTAAGGGTTTTTATCATGAATGGATGTTGTACTTTGCCAAATCCTTTTCCTGCATCTATTGAAATAATGATATAGTTTTTATCCTTTCTTGTATTAATATAATATATCACATTGATTGATTTGCAAATATTGAACCACTCTCACAACCCAGGAATAAAGGTCACATGATTGTGCTGAACAATTTTTTAATGCATTGTTGAATTCAATTTGTTAGTATTTTATTGAAGATCTTTACATCAGGGATGTAGTTCACTTTTATCTACATCAGGGATGTAGTTCACTTTTATAGTGGTGTCTTTACCCAGTTTTGGTATCAGGATAATGCTGGTCTCAGAATAAATTTGAAATTTTTCCCCTTCATTTCTATTTTTTGGAACAATTTGAGAAGAGATATTACTCTTCTTTAAATGTCTGGTATAATTCTCCCGGGGAGCCATCTGGCACTGGACTTTTGTTTTGGGGGGAAGCTTTTGATTAGTGATTCAATTTCTTTGCTGATTATGGATCTGTTCAAATTTTCTGTTTTTCCCTGCTTCAGTTTTGGTAGTTTATATATTTCTAGGAATGTATTCATTTCTTCCAAGTTGTTCAATTTATTGACTTATAATGTTTTCATAATATTCTCTTATAGCTGTATTTCTGTGGTTTGGCTATTATTTCTCCTCTTTCATTTGAAGTTTTATTTGAGTCATTTCTTTTTTATTCTTGATAAGTTTAGGGAGAGGTTTACCAATTTTATTGATTTTTTCAAAGAAACAGCTCCTGGTTCCATTGATCTGCTCTATTGTTTTTTGTTTGTTTGTTTTTGTCGGTTTCTATATCATTTATTTCTGCTCTAATCTTTATTTTTTCCTTCTTTCTACTAGCTTTAGATTGTGTTTTTTGTTTTTTTTCCTAGTTCCTTTAGGTGTAAGGTTAGGTTGTTTACTTGAGATTTTTCTTGCTTCCTGAGATAAGCCTATATCATTATCAATTTTCCTCTTAGAACTGCTTTTGTTGCATCCCAAAAATTGCATATCATTGTTTTTATTTTCATTTGTTTCCATGTATTTTTTAATTTATTCCTTTATTTGCTAGTTGACCTATTCATTCTTCTTTTCTTTAAGATTTTATTTATTTGAGAGAGGGAGAGAGAGAGAGAGGGCCCAAGCAGGAGAGTGGCAGAGGGAGAGAGAGAAGCAGACTCTCCACTGAGTGAGGACCCTGATGTAGGGCTCAATCCCAGGTCTCTGGGATCATGACCTGAGCTAAAGACAGACACTTAACTGATAGAGCCACTCAGGTGCCCTGACCTAATCATTGTTTAGTAACATGTTACTTAGCTTCCATGTATTTGTGATTTCCAGATTTTTTTTTCCTGTGATTCACTTCTATTTTTTTTTTAATTTTTTTTTTTTTTTATTTATGATAGTCACACAGAGATAGAGAGAGAGAGAGGCAGAGACATAGTCAGAGGGAGAAGCAGGCTCCATGCACCGGGAGCCCGACGTGGGATTCGATCCTGGGTCTCCAGGATCGCGCCCTGGGCCAAAGGCAGGCGCTAAACCGCTGCGCCACCCAGGGATCCCTGTGATTCACTTCTAGTTTCATAGTCTTGTGGTCTGAAAATATGCATGGCATGATCTCAATCTTTTTATATTTGCTGAGGTCTGAATTGTGACCCTGTATGTGATCTTTTCTGAAGAATGTCCTGTATGCATTCGAAAAGAATTGTATTCCATTGCTTTAGGCTAAAATGCTCTGATTATACCTGTTAAGTCTATCTGGTTCAGTGTCATTCAAAGCCATTGTTTCCTTGTTGATTTTCTGTTTAGATTATTTATCTATTGATGTATGTGGGGTGTTGAAGTCCCCTACTATTATTGTATTATTATTATTTCCTTTATATTTGTTATTAAATGTTTTATGTATGGGTACTCCTATGTTGGGTTCATAAAAATCTACAATTGTAATATCTTCTTGTTGGATTGTCCCTTTATTATTATATAGTGTCCTACTTTGTCTCTTGTTACAGTCTTTGTTCAAAGCCCCTATTTTGCCCAATCTAAGTATTCCCACTCAGCTTTCTTTTGACACCCATTTGATAATAGATATTTCTCCATCCTCTCATTTTCATTCTGTAGATGTCTTTAGTTCTTATATGAGTCTCTTGTCGGCAGTATTATATATGGATTTTGTTTTTTATTCGTCATCCTATGTCTTTTGATTGGAATATTTGGTCCACATACATTCAAAGGCATTTTTTTTAAGATTTTATTTATTTATTCATGAGAGACATAGAGAGAGAGAGAGAGAGAGGCAGAGACATAGGCAGAGGGAGAAGCTGGCTCACCTCAGGGAGCCTGATGTGGGACTTGATCCCGGCACTCCAGGATCATGCCCTGGGCGGAAGGCAGGGGCCAAACCACTGAGCCACCCAGGCATCCCTCAAAGGCATTATTGATAGATATGTATTTACTGCAATTTTATTTCTTGGTTTGTGATTGTTTCTGAAGATTTTCTTTTTTTTAAAATTTTTTTATTTATTTATAATAGTCACAGAGAGAGAGAGAGAGAGAGAGAGAGAGGCAGAGACACAGGCAGAGGGAGAAGCAGGCTCCATGCACCGGGAGCCAGATGTGGGATTCGATCCTGGGTCTCCAGGATCGCGCCCTGGGCCAAAGGCAGGCACTAAACCGCTGCGCCACCCAGGGATCCCTGTTTCTGAAGATTTTCTATGATCCTTTTTTGTCTTTCTTTCTTTCATGTTTGAGAGTTTTCTCTAGTGATATATTTGGATTTCTTTCTCTTTATTCTTTGCATATTTATTGGTGGTTTTGATATATGTTACCATTAGGTTTGGATTTAAGCTCTTTTGCATGTAGAAGTCTATGTTAAGTTGATTGTCATTTTAGTTTAATCCCATTCTTTTCTCCTCTCCTTCCTATGTTCTAAGTATATGTTATTATATTTTATGTTCTTTTCTGTGAATTCCTTGACTAATTTTTTTTACAGAAATATTCATTTTTTACTGTTTTTGTGTTTTGCATTTCAGTATTCTCACTTTTGGGCTCTCTTTTCCACTCAAAGAGTTTCCTTTAATATTACTTACAGGGCTGGTTTAGTGGTCACAAACTCCTTTAGTTCTTATAAGTCTGGAAAACTCTTTATCTTCCTTCTATTATGAATGATGGCCTTAATGGATAGAGTGTTCTTGGCTACAGATTTTTCCTATTCAACATTTTTGATATATCATGCCATTCCTTTTGGCTGGCAAAGTTTCTAATGAAAAATCTGCTACCCTGATGGATTTTCCCTTGTAAGTTACTGACTTCTTTTGTCTTATTGCTTTTAATTTTTTTATTTATCATTATATTCTGCCAATTTAATTACAATATATGCTGGTGTGAGTCTGCTTTTGTTGATTTTGATAGGCGTTCACTGTGCCTCCTAAATATGGATATCTATTTCCTTCCTGATTTAGGGAAGCTTCCAGCTATTATTTCTTCAATAAATTTTCTGTCCCCTTTCATCTCTCTTTTTCTGGGGCTCCTATAATGTGAATGCTATTACATGTAATGGAGTCACTGAGTTCTCAAAGTCTATTCTCTTTTTGCATATTATTTTTTTCTCTCTTTTGTTTGGCTTGATTACTGTCCATTACTCTATATTTTAGGTCACTAATTTGTTCCTCTGCTTTTTCCATCCTGCTGTTCATTCTATCACATTTCTCTTTTCATTTATTGAGCTTTTTATCTCTACTATGTTACTCCTTATCTCTGTGTTAAGGGTTTCACTCATGCCTTCCACTTTTTTCTCAAGTCCAGTGAGCATCCTTATGATCATTCTTTACATTTTTTATCAGGCATGTTACTTATATCTGTTTTGCTTAGACTTCTGGTCATGGTCTTGTCCTGTTCTTTCATTTGGAATAAATTTCTCTGTCTCCTCATTTCACCTGCCTCTCTGTGTCTATTTCTCTGTGTTAAGAAAGGCAACTATGTCTTCTGCTCTTAGAATTAGTGATTTTATGAAGAACAGGTCCTGGAGTGCCCTGCAGTACAATGTTGTGTTCACCAGAAACTGGCACTTCAAGAGAGTATCCTGTGTATTGCTTATGCCTTTCTGTTGTGTCTGGGTCACTTTTCCTTTCAGTGCAGTTGTCTATGCTGACCATCTGCCTGTTGGTGGGCTGTGCTTCTTCTTTGTGGTGTTTAGTGTGACCCAGGCAGACCAGTTCTGAGTGGGTATGTCCAGCAAGGAAATTGGGTGTGGGACAGGAGTTTTAGCAAAATTTGCACTGAGCCACTAGTCCTCTGCCAGGTTCCCTGAAGACCTATGAGGGCTAAGGGCTGAGTACTGGGGCAGCCAGCAGCATGAGGCTGGGCAGCTGGGTCTGGCTTTTGCACAGTGGGGTGTCATGCTGCAGCTGGGTGTGGCACATGGTGGCATCTGTGCACTCAGCAGCTGGGTATGATGTACATAAAGCTAAAACAGAATTTGCCCTGAGCCCAGGGCCAAAGTTAGCAGGCTTGGAGTGGGTATGTCCTCAGGAGAACACATGGGCATGGCAAACTGCTAGCAGGCTAGGTCGCCAGTGTCTGTTCAGCATTACCTCCCGCAGGTGGCCCTGTGTTTATGCTGGGAGCAGGCAAATGGCACCTGCCAGCCCCCTTGTTTTTAGAGAAATCCCACAATATGCTCCAAAATCAGTGTGAACAGATCTGTCTCCTGTTTGCCCCCAATATTGTGTAAATAAACTCCCATTTTTATGTTGCCTCTCTGTGCAGCCTGCTGTCTCCATAAAGGTGGCAACCCAGTTATCATTCACACTCCTGACTTGCCCAGTGCTCAGTCAACTGACTTTTAAAGCTCCAGGCTCCAAGTCCCACTGGTTTATTTCTTTTTTTTTTTCTTTTTTTTTTTTCCCACTGGTTAAAAAAAAAAAAATCATGGACTTCAGCTGCTCTGATTTTTTTTTTTTAAGATTTCATTTATTTATTCATGAGAGACGCAGAGTGAGAGAGGGGCAGAGACGCAGGCAGAGGGAGAAGCAGGCTCCATGCAGGAAGTCTGATGTGGGACTCGATCCTGGGCTTCTAGGATCAGGCCCTGGGTTGAAGGCGGCGCTAAACCACTGAGCCATCCCAGCTGCCCAGCGGCTCTGATTTTTAAAGCCAAACATTATGGGGATTGATCTTCCCCCTGTGAGCTCCCTGGTGCAAGGGCTTGTTTCTCTGCCCTCTCTACACACACACAGGTCCTTCCTTCCTCTGGCAGCCCCCCTCCACCTTTCTGACTTTCCTAACCTTTAGATGCGGCTTCTTCTCTATATTTAGTTATGGAATTTGTTCTGCCAGTCTTCAGATCACTCCCTGGTTTATTGAGTTGGATGTGACTTGATATGCAGTTGAAAACTCAGCTAGAAGTATATCTCAAAGTCTTTATATTTAAAGTAATTTCTTGAGGTGCCTGGGTGGCTCAGTTGGTTAAGCATCTGCCATTGGCTCAGCTCATATTCCCGGGGATCCTGGGATCAAGACCCACATTGGGATCCCTGCTCAGCAGGGAGTCCGCTTCTCCCCCTTCCTCTGCTCCTTCCTCCACTGTGTGTGCATGCACTCTCTCTCTCTCTCTTTCAAATAAATAAAATCTTTTTTTTAATAGTTTCTGCATACACCATACAGTTAAATCTTGTTTAGTTATAGACTTTGACAATCTCTGGTATTTAATTGATATTTTTAGATTATTCATACTTAGTATTTATTAATAGAGTCAGATTAATATCTAGCACATTTGTGTTTTCTATTGGCTGTATTTCCTTTGTTTCTTCTTCCTATCACCTCTTTTTCTGTCTTCTCTGGATTTCATTGAGTATTTTGTATAATTCCACTTATCTCATTTTTTTATCATCTCAATTATACTTTAAAGGAATCTTTTAATGTTTCATTAGTTTCCAATATACATTTTCGACTAGTCTAAATCTACCTTCCAATAATGCTAGAGTATTTCACATAGAGAGCAGATGCCTTATAACAGAATATTCCCAATTCCTCCCTCCCATTCCTTTTGACATTTCTGCTATTCATTTCCCTTATCCATATCCTACAATCACCTAAGACATTGTTACTATTACTATTTTGAACAAAAAGTTATCTATTAGATCAATTAAGAATGAGAAAAATAAAAGATTTTACATTAACTTCATATATTTCTTCTCTGATGTTCTTCTTTTCTTTAATGGAGAACCATGTTGCTGACCTATATTACTCCTTTCTCCTTGAAATATTTTTCTTGAACATTTCTTGCAGGAATGGTCTGTCTCCTGCAGTTTTTGTTTATCTTAGTTTTTTTTTCCTCTATTTTTGGGTTATTTTACCAGATATATGTATAATTCTATGTGTGCATATAGGGGGAATTCTTTCAACACTTTAGTTCACTTAACTCTCTTCTTATTTGCATGGTTTCTAACTATAAGTCCACTCGAATTCTTATACTTGTTTTTATATAAAGAATATTTTTTATTTCTCTGGCTTCTTTTAAGATTTTCTCTTTGTTTATGGTTTTCTGAACTTTGAATATTATATGTAAACATTCAGATTTTTTTGGTATTTATTTTGCTTAATGTTCACTTTTGCTCTTATTACTTTAAATATTTCTTCTGCTCCATTGTCTCTTTCTTTTTATTGTTTCATATATACCTTTTTAAAGTTATCACATTTCTTGAATATTGTGTTCTAGGGATTTTTCTTCTTTTTTTTTTTTTCTGTTTGCATGTCAGTATGGGAAGTTTCTATGGACTCATCTTCAAGCTAGCTGCTTTTCCTTAGCTGGGTCCAGTTTACTGATTAATCTATCTAAGGTATTCTGTTCTGTTACTTTTTTTGAAATGTAGCATTTTCTTTTGTGATCTTTTAGAATTTACATCATTCTACTTTCATACCCATGATTTTTTTATTCATATTGCCTGCTTTTTTACATTATAGCCAATTACCATATCAATCATTATTATAACTTCCCTGTCTGGTAATTCCAACATCTGTATCATATCTCAGTCTGATTTTGATGGTTGCTTTGTGTCTTCAGATTGTGTGTATTCTTTGCATGCCTTGCAATGCCTTTCTTTGGTATGCCTTATAATTTTTTGTTGTTGTTGTTGAAGTAGACATGGATTGGATGATGAGAACTGAATTATTAGACCATTAATGTAAATGTATATTAATCTAAACTGGAGCTGAGCTGTGTTTAATGTTTGATGTTTGGGACCAGAAGCTTTAAATGTTCATAGTGTTCTTATTTTCATCTCCTTTCTTGAATTTGTACTTCCTATGTACTGCTCCATGGAGAAAGTCTGTGTCTTTCAGTTCTTTTATCTATAACCCATTCTTATACTGACGCCCTGTTGATGTGGTGTTACAATGTGAGACAGGGGAAGCATTTCATAACTTTATGATTAAATCTCAGTGGGCCTATGTCTCTTGGCTTTGACCTTCACTGGTATTTTTGTGGTGGTATAGATATATTTCTCCTTAGGTGAGTCAGGAAGCCTAGAGGAGATTGAAGTGGGTGGGAATTCCTTCCTCCAGGTGAGATAGGATCTATCAAACTATTTTCCCTCTGGAGAGTAGACTTTTATTATATAGAACACTCAGGGTGTATTTCACCATGATTACGCTTTCCTTACCCCTGCAAGAGCTAAGAAGTTATCTTTGTCAGATCCTTACCATAAGAATATTATAAGGATTGTGAAAGAAAACCTATGAAAATGTGAAAGACCCTATAAGATTGTGGTCCTTGGAGTTTCTGACTATCATGCTAGTCCATGCTTAGCCTCTAAAAATATGTCAAGATTATGATTTAAGTGTTCCTTGTTGTTTGTTTCTCCAGGCAAATTTATATGAACTGTGACTCTCCATATTCACCTGTGTATCCAGATTTAGGCCAGTAGTTTATCGTGAAGCCTCAATTCTCTAATGGGCCCAAGAAAAGTTGTTGATTTTCTGTTGGTAAAGATTGGAGTAATGACATGTTGGAGTTGAAACTGTAAGTATCATTCCTCTTTCAGATTACACAAAAAGCAACTTTCAAACTGCTATTGAAAATTTTGTTCTTGTTTTGATAAGCTCAACTTCAGAGCACTTTTTTTTTTTAATAGAGAAACCCTGTAATATTTCCTATTATAGTTTAGAAAAAGTCTGGGAAAATAGCATCAATTTTAAGGTAGTATTATAGGCTTCACTTTACCCAGTGTGGTTAAACGTTTGTATTGCCTTTTATGCCAGTAAAAAGAATATTTGTTTTATGAAGGAATATATTCTTTTCCCATAAGGGAAAGCATATCTCACAATCTATTTCCTAGATTTCTTTCCTTATGTGGCCAAGTTCTAGGTGATAATACATTCTGCTCTGCTGACATCAAAATTCTCTTTCATTAACCATTGATATTTTTTTAATCAGCCTATACCACCAACATACCATATAGCTATTAGTCAATATCCTGACTCTTGCTTTCTTTGCCTATTTCAAAATTAGCTAAGCTAAGGCAGTATTTTTTTAGAAATGTTGTTCTTGGTCTGACTACCTAGAGCAGTTAAATCATAAAATGAAGTTATAATTATCACCATTTGGCTACCATTATATTTTTCCACCTTAAAACTTAGTTCAACGTGAAAACTAAAACTAAAAAATAGAAACCTAATTTATTCTGAGTTTCAGTCTTCCCAACTGCCTTTCTTTCCTTCACCTCAAAATAGGATTATTTTCTTCAGCTTGTATCTTCTTTTCATTAACATAAGACTGTTGTGATTCTCCTTGATCAGATGACCTTCCTTGAAAAGCTCATACTGCTCTCAGAGACTTTAGAAAGCACTGTGGCTGCTAGGGCCAGGCTCTCCACATAAAGTCTCCCAGGCTCTATATGGGGATGTTGTGGGCTGATCTTCCAGGAGGCATGATTATTTATGTGGTTTTACACCATGCTCGCTTTTGGTATTTCCATATTTTTAATCTCAGCTCTTTACCACTGTGCTTGGGACAAACAATTCCTATACTGAGTGCTATGGGAAACAGGTCCATGGGAGGGGTCAGCCCTTCATTTGGACATCCCTTTCTCATCCATGTTCAGGAGCAACAGACTTTTCTGAGAACATAAACTATTCTGTTCAGAGCATCAGGAAAATCTATATTCTACTGTACTATAATGTTTCCTTGGTTTGAGCCTCAGGTGTTGTTTACTATTAGGATAAGAAGCCAAATACTTTTGCTGTGCCTGATACTAGCTTTCCCATGGTTGCTGCATATCCTCTTAAGAGCAGTTCCTATGTTTAGAATTATTCAGCCACTTCCTCTTCCTAGAAGTGTTTCCAAATATTCAATATAAACTTGTTTTTCCATGCAAGTGTTTTTGGATATGGCTTTGTAGGAAAACAGGAAAGGTCTAGACGATACCTACATTTTCTTTTGAGTTGTTAGATTTTATAATTAATACAAATGCCTATGTGAGAATGTACTTATGGAGAACCTGCTCATAATCTCAAATTTTCTTATAATTTACATTTTACATAAATTTGCCAAGTGATTAGTGTCATAGATAGAATATGACATTTTTTGTAGTTGTTGTTTACTCCTTTTCACAGAGATCTTGGGATTTTAGTAACTGAAATTCTTACTATACTTCATCTAAATAGCAATTTAGTAGGAGAACAAATAAGAAAGTTTTGTCTTATGTAAAATAATATCTACATGATGACTTTTTTTTCAGTCTTTGCATGTTCAATTCTCATATAGGCTGAAAAGGTTGGGTTAAAAAAAAAAAAAGGTTTGGACATCCTCCAAATTCAGTTTCCAGTACCTCCAAAGACTGTAACTACTCTCTGACTTTATTAATTTATTCTTTATTGTATCTTTTATCCATTTGTTCAGAAAGTAATTATTTAGACACTGAAGAGAAGACACAGTCCCTCTGCACAGAGATCCAACAAGTAAATAATTGTAATTCAATGTGTTCAGTTCTCTGTTGGAAACAACATAGAGGGCTAAGGGAGTGCCTAAGAAAGATACTGCTGTCTCCTTTTGGAGGTGTGGATTCTCAGGAAAGTCTTCTTAGAGGTAAAACTGAACATAATCCTGAAGGATCAGTAGGAGTTAGCAAACAAACAAAGGTTAAAAGGATATTCCAGCAAAAATAACCAGTATGCACCAAGACCCAAAGAAGATATAGAGTACATTAGGGAAACAAATTCTTAGAACACAGAATTAAAAAACTGAAGTAATACGATAGGTGTGGGCAAAGGGTTTGGGGGAAGAAGATTGCAAGAACAACAATTAAAGCCTTCTCTTGCCTTCTTTTCTCTTTACTTCCTGAAGTCAGAAACCTGAAGTCTCTCTTCCACAATGTCCTTGCTGTAATCTTGTTCCAGGATTTCTTCCTCTAGAGTAGTCTTATTAAAACAGTTTGTATTTTTTATTTCAAAATCTTTTTATGTCACATTCAAAAGGTTTTTTATCTGGCAGTCTGGTAAATCTTAAAGGAACTAAAATAGATGAAGTTATTGATCTGAAGGAGCAAATGAGCCTGGAGATTGTCCTTCGTGATGCAAAGAAAATGAGACCTAAAGCCCAACAAGTTGCAGAAAACACTATCAAACTTTTTTCTTTTTTTTTTTTCACTATATCAGGGTAACATAAAACTGTGTGATATTTCCTTAATTTCTTCTTTCTTTTCTACTCTTAAACTAGTGAGAAAGTAGGAAAGCAAGAGAAAAGCTGGAAACTTAGAGTCCTAATTCTTGATAAAATGAAATGATGGTAATTTAAAATTTATAATAACAGCACCTGGGTAGCTCAGTCAGTTGAGTGACTGACTTTTTTTTTAAAGATTTTATTAATTTATTCATGAGAGACAGAGAAAGAGGCAGAGACATAGGCAGAGGGAGAAGCAGGTTCTCTGTAGGGAGCTTGATGTGAGACTCGATGCCAGGACCCCAGGATCATGACCTGAGCCAGAGGCAGATTCTCAACCACCGTGCCACCCAGGTGCCCCGTGACTGACTCTGATCTCAGCTCAGGTCCCGATTGCAGGATTGTGAGATCTTGCCCCTCACATCAGGCTCCTCACTCAGCAGGCAGTCTGCTGGAGATTCTCTCTCCCTCTGCCCTTACCCCTGCTCATGCTCTCTCCTTCTCTTTTTCTCTCTCTCAAATAAATAAATAAATAAATAAATCTTCAAAAAGTAAAATTTATAACATACAAAAAAATCAAAGAAAATCTGAATAGAAACACTATTCAGATGTCCCAAAACTGATAAACTTATTTCATATAGAAAGAAACCACATATGGACAAATGCCAAAGCAAGATTTACTAACCTTAGCACTATTAACTATTTGAGCCACATAATTATTTGTTGTGGTAGCTGTCCTGTGCATTATAGAGTGCTTAGCAGCATCACTAGCGACTATTCACTAGATACCAGTTTCACCCTATCCCCAAGTCATGGTAAACAAAAGTGACCCTAGGGATGATCGCCAAAAGCCCTCCGGAGACAAGTCACCTCTGGTTGAGAATCGCTTTGCTAGATTCTAGTAGATAAATGCAGAAGCCACTCTTGGGGGGGAAGAAAGATTTGCTAAAATCTCCTTCTAGTTCATCTAATTAAAAGCAGATTGTGATCAGTACTAAGAAGAGAAATTTTGATACAATTTTATGAGAACATACACTAAACTAATTCTGAGAAGAAAGTAGGAAACAAAATCAGTATTCCTTCTACAGAGGAAGTGAAATATGAGCATGGACTCAAAAGATGGCAAAAAGCACAAGGAAACTGTAAGAAAACAACACACAAACAAATCCTGGGAAACATGAAAGTAAAGTATTTGAAAAATAGTAAAAGTCCATTATAGTCAGCCAGTTTAGGATAGGTAATGGTTGTGCTTGCTTTGGTCACACAGATACTAGAGAAAGTGATGGGTTAGGAAGCTGGAAAGATATATTGAGTGCTTATTTTGAAAAATCATCAATTTCTTGATGAGAGAAATTGGGTGCTTTTTTCCATTTAGCACTAAAGAACTAGTTGATATATTAGAGGGTATTGGCAGAATCTGTTATGAATGTAATTTTTAAACTTTATTTTAAAAATTTTCAAAATAATATTATAAAACAATAACTTATTATCTATTACTTAGGTAGTAACACTAGAAGGAAGCCTAGGTTTTGAAACTGCAAGCCATATCCCAGGTTAGTTATGATTTATCAAATTACAGGTATACATCTCCAATGAAATGGACAGCTTCATGAATGTTAGCCTTAAAAGCAATCTATTTCAAAAACATGGTTTCTACTTTTCTGTTTTGCTAATGAAAAGATGACCACTTTAAACAAAGGCTGAAAATTGAGATACTTATCACATGTTGTAACAAGTTAACCAAAATGTAAATATACATTGAAATAAAGACTCTGATTGCATTATACTGTGTAGAAATATTTTGGGGTGATAAACACAGCTATCAGCTGGATTAGGGTTGGCTTTTGTCCATGAACAGAGTAGAAAGCCACTTGGATCCTCCCAGCAAGAACTCCAATTCTTAATTAGGAGAGACAATGTTTTGACTGTGTGCTCTCTGCTTGAATTTGGATAATATTTTGAGAATCAAACAATCAGAAAGATTTTATTAGGCACTACTCTGTTATCAGTCTTTTAAAAGCCGAGTAGAACATCTTTGCTAATGAAGAATTATTCACAAGTAAGCCCAGAAAAGCCACACATTTGGTATTCTGTTGTCTTAATATTGGCATATGAACAAAACAATTTACATTTGGCCCTTGAACAACATGGATTTGAACTGTATGGGTCTAATTATACACGGATTTTTTAATAGTACAACTGTACGTGGATTTTTCTCTTCCTTATGATTTTCTTTTCCCTAGCTTACTTTATTATAAGGTTACAATGTATAATACACATACTGTAGAAAATCATAAGGAAAATACATTTATAGTACTGTAATATAAAAAAGAAAAATCTACCTACAAATGGACCCACATCATTCAGACGTGTTGTTCAAGAGATTGATATTTATTGTACTTTTAGCACAGGTCAAATATCAACCTCTTCTGGCTCTCTCTCTTTATTCACTCATCTTCTTCATTATGCACACACGAGCACTGTAATTTGTTTATCTACGATAGAAAAATAGAGGGTGCCTAGACCCTGGTCAGGCATCACCATAACAGCATCTCCAAAGAGATCCTCATAGTTTCACATCTGAGAACTACAGCTCCCTCTAGTGGAAGTAAGTTCTTTCTTTTCCCTTGAGAGATGAAAAAACCTACCTTTCTCTTTCCCTGGTGGCATAGTCATTGTTCATATAGCTTTTAAAATATTGTTTCCTGTCTCCAATAGGTATTTGAGCAAGATTTGCTGAAGGCAATATAAGGCTAATCCTGAATATAAGACTAATCCTGAAAAAGAAAGCAAATAGAGATAAATAAAAATGGCCTTTATTCACAATTGGTTCTCATTGACCGATAAAAAGCAATTTCATGAAGTTTTTGATTTGGTTGTTTACAAGAATGTGTACATGATAGGAATCTGGCAGAAACTCTTCTCATTTGAAACAATAATGTCTTAGAAAGAAAAATAGAACTTGCTCTAAAAATTATATTTTTGAAAGGACTCTTAATAGGAGGTTTTTTGAATATATTGGCGTCAATTCAGATGTTTGTGAAGTAGAAGCCTTCATTATTATTCTCATCACGATTATCAGTATAAAAATAAAGAAGGCATTTAGCAATAAGCTGTGTGAAATTTAAAGTGATTAACATTGTTCAAGTTCATGCTTTTTAGTACTAAACATTTTTGAGAATCTACCTGTATTCACAGTTTTGACTATTTCAGGGAAAGAATTATTTTTTAAAAAAAGGAGTTGAATAATTAGTCTACAAACTGCATTCAAAGACGGACTTTCACAGTTTATTAGGAAGGAAGGAGAGTTGTCTTACTGTTTAAGCTTATCATTAACTGGTAGGACAAAGCAGAAACAAAATAATGTATGTCTATTTCTACCTCTAGATTTCATCTCTAAATTAAGAGATGCAATCCAATGGATCTATAGAGGAAGTTAAATATATGAGTTCTCTCCCCTATTTCATAAAAAAATTTGTGAGCATGAAACTTTTTTGTGTATTCTTTGAATATTTATTCAGTCGTTCACTATGTTAATTATTGGTACTCTAAGAGTATACCTCTCTGTGTCTCAGTTGTCTGATCTGTAAATGGGAATAATAAATCTAGACTGCTGATCTCAATAGACCAGTATTAGAAATAAGGCTACATGTAAAAATAAGGCTACGTACAAAAATTTTAGATGATAAAGGATAATTTAAATGTGAAATGCCAATATTAATCTTTAGGTCCTCTTGATTAGACATTCTATTTAGAATAAATTGGCTATGTAAAATTTTGGTGGGAATATTTGGAGAATATATTTTTCTTTTTATCAGACAATGATTCCCTACAGGAAAATTTTACTAAACCCTCACTCTCATGCTGCTTCTGTTAATAAATTATAAAATAAACCTTTAGGAAAAAAATCATGTAGATTTGCTTCTAATGGGAAATAATTTCTGTGAACAGACTCTTAAAGGTAAATGGAAAAAGTTTAGAAATAAAAACAGAATGGGTTTAAAAAATTGAATTGCTTTTTGCTAAATGTCCTTTTTGTTTGTTTCTATGGTTTTAGATGTTTATTTTTATTTATTTATTTTTTAATTGATGAGGGACGAGAGCTGCTTTATTAGTTCCTCCATGTTTTTGCTAAGTAGTCACATTATTTTTGTCAGCCTTCATTGTTTACCTATCCTTGCCCTGTTATTTTTAGAGAATTTTACCTTACTCTATTTTGTGTTGTGACTATATTATTGATATTAGAAGATGAATTGAGTGAATATATATATATATATATATATATATATTTTTTTTTTTCCTATACAAAGCATATCAGAATGAAATACACGTGGTAATCATGGTTAGGAAACTGGGGGAAAAAGATGAACCAAATGCAGTTCAAGTGGCTTAGTGATGGAGCACAAGCAGAAAGGAAATAAGGTTAGGAATCGCATTTCAAGTGGATCAATGACCAGGGGATTTCTGAAGACTGAAAAGCATCTAGAAGACCCAGAGAGTTAGATCTGTGTTTGACTCCAATAATAATGGTAATGATTATATTAGGGTTTATCATATAATGTGATATTGTGATATTACGCCTTAAGTTAAAGATAGGAGACTAGGAGCATATCTATAACCTCAGAAAAAAAAAAAAACAGATTTTTCACTGTTAGTGGAAAAAATTTGCTTGTCTCGCACAATAGAGTGTTTTTTTGTTTGTTTGTTTTAAATAGAACACAAAGATGCCAAATTCATGAATCATCTGGTTGGCAGGGAACCTCATGTTATTCTGTTTTCGAATTCAGTCATTATAGCATTCTAAAAGCTAATTAATAATGATACTAACAACCATTCAGTACTTACAGTGTGGCAGGTAATGTTCTGAACACCTTCAATCCATATAACAACCTATGAGATAGTTATCAATTTTTTCCTGTTTTATAGATAAGGAAATTCTAGCACAAAGAAGCTATGTAACTTATGTAAGGCCCTTTAGCTAGGAAGTTTTGGAGTGGGCTTTCACATTCATTCTGATTCCAGAACCCATACATTTCGGAAAAAGAATAGTGAACATGGGAAGCATCCTTTGAAATCCATTATGTGCTTTCACCAAGTGAGGAGGATCAAGAGAAATAAGAAGTCAAAAGTTTTCCCAAGAAGCTTACAATCTACTTGAGAAGTCGAAAAAAAAAAAAAAAAAAGGAAAGTCATAATTTTAATTGTCTATAATCTAAATTGGTGGTTGGTTTATATATATTAGAATAGCTGTTTTTTGTTGTTGTTTGGAAAGCCTTAAATGCAGTAAGATTCCATAAGATTTTGGGTGTATATCTATTCATTAGTTTTTTCTACTAAATTGGATTCCATTTACTTTCTTCACACAATATTATGGACATTTTTCCAGGGTAGTATGGTAGTATGTACAAACCTACCAATTTTGTAGCTGTTGTCTTGCATTGCATTTTATCATGTGCCATAACTTACTTAACTCTGTTAATGGGCCTTTAGCTTGTTTTCAATTTTTCATTTTCCCAAATGATAAAAGCAAACTCTGATAAACGTTTTTTAAAACATGTGTATAAATCCATACATATGTTCGCACAATTTTATAAGAATTTGTTCCAAGATTTCTAGGTATAGACTTGATGGGTCAGATGTTATACATATTTTAAATTATGAAAAAAATTTTTCAAATTATTTTCTAAAAATGAATCAACTTTATAGCTCAGTAGCAAAGAGCTAAGTGCCAGGATTCTTTAACCTTTTGCATTTTAGTCTTTCTAATCTGTAATAATAAAAGTATCATTTGTAAGAACATATGACTGAAATAAAGATTCTGCTTTTTTGTTGGAACTATTTAACAGACTTTTTTTATTAAAAAAGGGGGGATGAGGGAAGTGAAAAGTAAGTGTCTTGAACTGAGTCTCAGAGTCAATCTCAATAGTTTTGACACTCCTCATGTGACAAATAGTGTACTTCCAATTGCTTTCCTTTTTTTAAAAATAAATTTTACCTTGGGGTACCTTGGTAGCTTCATTGGTTAAGCATCCAACTCTTGATTTTGGCTCAGATGGTGATCTCAGGGTCATGGGACTGAGCTCCGTCTGCACTGTACATGGAGCCTGCTTTTCAGATTCTTATTCTCCCTCTATTCCTCCCCCCAAAAAAAAATAATAAAATAAAATAGACTTTATTTTTAGAGCAATTTTAGATCTGCAGAAAACCTGAAAGGAAGATACAGAGATTTCCCATATATCCTCTGCTCCACACATACATAGTAGCTTCCCCATTACCAACATTCCAAACCAGAGTAGTATATTTGTTACAATTGGTCAACTCTAATTGACACATCATTATCACCCAGAGTCCATAGTTTACATAGGGTTTACTCTTGGTCTCGTACATTCTATGGAATTGAACAAATGTATAATGTCACATATCTACCATTATAGTATCATACAAACTAATTTTACTACCCTAAAAATCCTGTGTGCTTCACCTGCTTAGTTGCTGTATCTTGGATATCTCTTCCTATTATTAATATATCTTTTTAAATAGTTAAATACACCTAGTTAAATAGTATTCTACCAAATAAATTCACAAAATTTTATTAAACCTACTTCATAATTATAAATACTAAATTATTTTTTATTTGTTTGCTACTATTTACAAAACCATGATGAACATTCTTATATACAACATCTTTGGGCACTTTTGTGAGTATATCTGTAGGATAATCAAAGATTTTAAGCAAGGGGAAAAGAAGAATGAATCAGTGACTATGAACATATGTATATGTATAAACAATTAAAACATACAAATTTAATGTTAAAGAAAAAATGAGAGGAAAGAGACAGGAAACTAACTTTTTTGTTATATATCATGTACCTTATGTGTAATCATATTTCTTCATGTAAACATGATTTTAAGTTAACAAACATCACCCCCATATTTTAGAGAACTGACTATAATTAAATTCACAAGGGAACAAAAGTATTCATATTCACTCATTCATATTGGGAGAGGAGGCTGTCATTCAGACCAAAACACATACCTGTATAGCAGCCCTGAGGCTAAAAGACTTGCCCCAGTCACCTGAAGGCTATGTGGTAGAACAAGGTTTGAACAGGCTGGCCAGTCAGAACCTGCCCTCTTTAGTATTATACTACACTGCCCCTCGAAGGAAGCGTTGTCAAAAACCAGGTAGACTCTACTAGAAGGCCTATGGCTCTATACCAAAAAAGTTACCAAGACAAGGATACAAGCACTGGGAAAAAGACAGACACTCAGGTATGATAACCTGGGGAGATTTTTCTTAGCCTGGTAGCAAGAGTGACTTGTTATAGAATTCCAGAGAACTGGCCCTGCACATGAAGGTCCAGGGGACTGTGAAAATATAAATGTCACAGTCACTGAATATAGGTAGGGCTTTGAAAGTGCTATTTTGATCTGGAAGAAGAAAATGGCATTATGAAAACACTCTATAAATGGAACAAAAAGATAGTGTATTGCCCACGCAATATCTGTCATATTATGGGCACTAAATAAATATCGATTAAAAATTTTATTTGAAAAGGTTGTACATATTAATCAAAAATTATGTTAGAAGTACATTCATTAACTTACTGGAAACTTTATAATTTCTAAAATTCCCACATTAAATAATAATAAATAAAAACATGAAAATAATGTAAGACAAAACTATTGTGAGATCCACGAGTTTGCTGCCTTGATAAGAATATTAAACCAGACTAAAGTTACCTAATAATAAGCAGATTTTCCTTAAAGTATGTAAAATCCTGAGCAATTACAGAATTTTCTTTAAAAATTATTTATTCAAACCAAGTTCTAAATTATTGTTTCATTATAGCTTCACTATATGGTAGATATGCATGTTATTTAAGGGAACATACAACAATTTATAATTTCAAGTATGGCTGAATTCCATTAATGAAGGAGAGATAACATGATCCATCATAGCTGGTCTATTACAATCAGAGAATGCATTTTATAACACTATGTACATAGAAATATGACTTAATACAGCCAATCAGTGATGTAATTATATCCGATTTCAATTAAATATGTGACTATCCAATCCTACAAAATAGTTCATAATATGATGCCAGACATTCTTGTTTTATGAAATTTATCATGTTTATCATAGCAAATGAAACTCCTTTAAAGAAAAAATAATTCCTTTAAAGAAATCTGCTCTCCAATGTATTTTAAACACTTTTTCATGCACATAAGAAGTAAGCACAGTTGAATGATGAGGCATCTGAAAGCAAGTGATAGTAAGATATAATGGTCTTTACCATACACAGAAAACCAATTCTAGAAATTATCATTTAAAAATAAGATTTTCAGGATGTCTGGGTGGCTCAGCAGTTAAGCGTCTACCTTCAGTTCAGGGCATGATCCTGGAGTCCTGGGATTGAATCCCATATCGGGCTCCCTGCATGGAGCCTGCTTCTCCCTCTGCCTACGTCTCTGCCTCTCTCTCTGTGTCTCTCATGATTGAATAAATAAATAAAATCTTTAGAATAAAAGAATAAGATTTTCAAAGTTTCTGAGGAAAATTTATAATCTCAAGAGAAGAAAGTAATACCTTCTTGTCCTGTAAAATAAATAGAAGGAAAGAGAGGTTGTTCTACATTGTAGCTCTGAAATTATTCCTCTGGATCCAGAAGCAAGGATTTCTGTAAACCATAATCAGGAAATACTAAATTACTTATTTTAATTCAACCAAAATTAAGTGAACTACTGAGAAGCAGGCACTGCATTTTGCAGTGATTAAGCACACAGATGCCAGGGCTACCCCAGCTGGGTTCTGGCACTTAATCAGCAGTGTGTCTTTAACAGATTCCTTGGAATTCACTTCCTTCATCTGTTCAGTTCCCCCATTAGTAAAATATGGGCTGATGCTAATAGTAATAAGAATTCCGTCAAACCATTATGAGTATTTTGAGTTACCATATGCAAGGCACCTAGAATAGTGTCTAGAACACAGCAGGTGCTACATAAAGATCAGCTGTTATTGTTAGTTTTTCTAAATAGAGGAAGATTTTTCTGCTCAAGAAACTCATAGTTTATTCCATGTTTAGATGAGTCTAGAGAAGACCAGGGAGAAGTATTATTTCAATGTGATAAGTATTAAAATTAAGGTACATTTAGAGTGCCTCATATCTTACTAGAAGAATGATAGGCATCATCAGGGATAGGATTTAATATTTATATTTGTATTTCTAGGTTATAGCATGTCAATATTAGCTTTACAATATTAGAAATGTCCTAGTAAATATCCTTGGTTGAATTTCAGTCAGAAGCCTGTGATAAGACATGTTTACCAAAGTTACTCACCCGTTAGCATTTTCTTCAATTTGATTATGGCCAAGCTTTCTTTTTGCAAGTTTTTGTTAAGTTTAAGTTTCATATAGGAAGGCACTTGTAGAGTGTGTGTAATAATCAGCAACCCACTGCTATCCAGATAATTTAATAAAAGGCGAGAGTATCGGAGATTGATATAGTAGTCTATGGCTTTCAAATGTTAAAACATTATTTAATTAGTGCTACTACCCATGTTCAGCCCTTTCCTAATCTTTAAGAGATAAATACCCATAATATTTAAATTGGAGACAATATTCATAAAAGCCAAATAATCTAAATGACATTTTCCAAGTTTTTATTATTAAGGCCACGACTGTGCTTGGCACAATTAAACTCGTGCCAAGACTTGCCAGATATTTTAACTTTATAGGACAGTTAGTTGGATATTTAGGAGTGGACTGGCCTCTGGATAAGTATCTCCACAATTGTTCTTAACTTTTTTAAATAGAAAATATATTATTGTTGTTAATTAAAATGCACAAGGTATCGTTTATTTTATAGATGACAATACGTAGTGTCATTCAGGATTCTTAGGAGACTAGGCTAGCTATAAGGTATATTTGAAAGTCTCAAAAATGAAACAGCACAGGCGCTATTCTTACAAGTGTTCGTTCTCCAAACCCTTTACAATCAAGCCCCAATTTTTAAAATATTCAATCATTTATCTTTCCCATTAAACTGTAACATGATTTCTCTTGGTAATACAACCAATTCCTGTTCTGGTAATCAGGCTCTTACAACACTCAGCTGCCCTAGAGACTTGACATTTATTAATTCCTGGAGAAGGTCTGTATATAGAACATAGCAAGATCTACATTCACATAAATCATGGAATTATAGTTAAAACCAGAATCATGACCTAGAAATTCAATCAGCAAGAATCCAAACCACATCTTCTGACAAATATAAGGGGGTGGCTTTTTAAAAAAAAATTTGAAAAGAATCATAATAGACTTGCTAGGAAATGACTCAAATACAAAGACATGGAGCCTTATGCTGAAGAGGCCACAAGAATTGAAAGCAGGCTGACCAAATATATAAAAGATGTCTACTGAAGACTGATTATTCAGATGTCTACTGAAGAGCAGCTACTCACAGAGCAAAAAGAGGAAGAGGGGTAAATAGTAGTTTAACAAATGCTCTAAAAGGAAAGATATCATTCTGCATTTCATTTTGTTTTAATTATAAATATCACCTAAGTGAAGAGTCCCTGAATTTTAGAACTATTGGAGACAGATTTATTTTGTAATTAACCACTTCTAAACCTCTCAATACATCATCTTTAAAAGAAACATTATAAGATAAAATGTATATCCAGAAATGAAACTTTAGGAATTGAATTATCTTTATTCTGCAATAAAAGTCATCTCACCTGGAGTCAGAACCTGGCTCCAGACACATCAGGCTTACCACCAATTTGCGTTTCCCACAAGAGCTGTGGAGAATGATAATTGCTTTTGTATTGTTTCAAATATTTTGTTTAAATATGATATTTCTACTAATCCAATGTTCATAGCTAATTATATGCAATTACATATGCTTCTTTATATATTCTTCTTACTTGGAAGAAAGATGATATTGAAAAAAGATAACATTCTTGAGAATCAAGACAGAGATGTGTTTCTTATTAATTTTCTGAATCTCATATCTATTCATTATTCACCTATTACATGGAATACTAACTACACCAAGTACCACAGCAAATACTTAAGATTATTCTGTTTTTTAATTTTCACAATAATCTTAAGAAATAGGTCTCATCTTTATAATAATATTTCAAACAAGGAAATTGAGATTACGTAATTTGCTTAAGAACATGTCACATATGCAGTAAATGTTGGAGTCAGGACTCATCTCAGGCAAGTTGTGTCAGAGTTCACATGCTTAACCAATATAACATTCTGCCTTCTTGAAAAATAAAAGAAAGGCCTTACATATATAAGTCCCCTGAATTCTAGAGTCTTATAGCCTGAGTTTAAATCCTATTGTACCATATGTTCAAGTTAATTCCTGACTCCCAAGAATGCCATCTTTCTTTAATATCATCTTTCTTCCAACTAAGAAGAATATATGGAGATGCATATGTAATTATGTATGTGTATTAATTTGATACAATTGGTCTATAAACCAGGAATTTCCCATGTTTTTTTTAATATAGGTAAACTAGGCTTAGAGAGGCTTAGAGAAGTTAAGTAAATAAGTTAAAGGCAACACAACTAGAAAACAGCATGAATTATTTTGACTCTAAGTCTCTGTTCTTTCTAATACATGGTACTGCCACTTATTTAATTTATATATGATCATCCCAACAGCACTGTGAAATAAGTCCTATTATCTACCTTTTTATAAACAATAGAATAGGTTAAACGACTTGTCTGAGTTCATCTGGTTACCAAGTATTGGAACTAGGGTTCTAGGCCAGGTCTGTTTGACTCAGAAGTTCATTCCTTATGATAATTCTTTGTACTTGAGTCATCCTTGTAATCAAGCTGCCAATTATTTTTTATTTTTCACAGACTAAGACTTTATTCATTTTAATCTTTGCTATATGATTCTGCTTGTAGATAGATGAATCTCAGACACAAACTGGACCATTTACAGCCATCATTATTTTCATCTTAATCCAAATGATTCTTGGAAAATATAAAATACCAAGAAAGGCGATAGCCTAAGATGATATTGCCATATAATATTTGGGAAGTTTTGCTTTGGAAATGAGTATGCACTATTTGGGATTTAAGTGGATCTATTTAGATATTCATTTAAGTAATTGAAATGTATATTTTATTTATTTACACATTTCCCTCTTCTATCAAGGAATTATTTAAGGAGTCTTTAGTACTTCATCTGTTAATAGATGATTTCTAGAATATATCTTCTTTCAAAAAAGAAATTGGTGATTTTTAGAAGCAATTTTTCATTTAGAGATTATATTATCCATGGCACTAATAGCAAATAGACGGCACACTCAAATTAGGTTTTTCTGAGGTGGGTTTATTTGTAAAGCAGTTAATTGCAAAGTCATGGGAAAGTGTGGGGGAATCACAAGGACTAGAGCATAAATCTGAAGCTGTTACCACCCCTTGTCCTGTGTATGTGAAGGAAGAGAGAGATTACTGGAATTGGGAAGGAATGAGAATTGTGTAGAAAAGTCCACTCTGAATAAGCAATGCCCTAATTTTACTATACATACTAGCCTAAGGTCATTGCATAGGATTAGAACAAGAGAATTGCTAACCCTATATTTCTATCCTTCTGCCTTTTAATCTTGTTTCAGTGCCTCAGAATGGCCTAAGCCAACTGGAAGTCAGAGGGAATGGGGACTCAGTGAGTTAGCCCTATAGGTCATAGAGTCTTCTGGAGAAGAATGTAGGATAGAGAAGGGCAGAAAGCAGACCTGCTGTGCCTAATGAAAATATCCAATGCAAAAAAAAAAAAAAAAAAAAAGAAAGAAAATATCCAATACAGACATTAATACTCATATTAACTAATTAATTTATAAAATCAACTAGGATCCATGCATATGATGCTATGGTATATCAAAACTTTAGAATAAGAATAACTGTGCTTAATAATGGCTAATTATAAATATACAAATATTTGTAATAGTGAAAAACCAAAGGAGTCCAGAGCAATTTTTTAAAGAAAACTCAGAGGACTGTGAGTTAGAATTCCTACATTAAAGTCAATCATTAAAGATATGATCCTCTCAATACTTCAGTTTCTGTTTTGCAAAATAGAAATGCTTATGTGCCCTACCTCTCTCATGGGGTTGTGGTGATAGTCTATTGGTTACAGTGTATGAGATAGCATTTTGAAAATACAAAATATTATTTATTTTAAAGACATATCATATTGAACTAGGTCATCTGACAAACAATTTTAAGATCTGTTTTTATTTTATTTTTTATATTATTTTTTTCCAGTGAGATAGAAAAAAGGCATTGTGAATGAACAAGTAAGCATTTTAATTGAGGGTTTATATGAAAAATAAATTATGTAAGCCCACATGTATTTACATCAGAGTCATAAGTTTTTAAAGATTTATTTATTTATTTGAGAGAGAGAGAGAGAGAGAGCATGAGCAAGAGGGGCAGAGAAGGGGGAGAGAAAATCCCAAGCTGATTTGGCCCAGAGCACGGAGCCCGACCTGGAGCTTGATCCCATGACCCTGAGATCATGACCCCAGATGAAACCAATTGTCAGATTCTCAATCAACTACACTACTAAGGGCCTCCGTAGTCATACTTTTTTTAAAAGATTTTATTTATTTATTCATGACAGACACAGAGTGAGAGAGAGAAAAAGAGGCAGAGGGAGAAGCAGGCTCTGTGCAGGGAGCCTGACATGGGACTCGATCCCGGGTCTCCAGGATCACACCCCAGGCTAAAGGTGATGCTAAACCACTGGGCCACCGGGGCTGCCCAAAGTCATAAAATTTTAAGTAAAATATCATGCAGCTACTTTTCTCAGTATGCTATTGGGTATTTGTTTGTTTGTTTGTTTTTTGTAGTTTGTTTTACTTCTACATGCAAGTTTATTTTTTTAAAAGTTTTTATTTAATTTCCAATTAATTAGTTAACATACATAGCATACACTGTAATATTAGTTTCAGGGGTACAATAGAATGATTCAACAGTTCCATACAACACCCAGTGCTAATCTCAACAAGTGCACTTCTTAATCCCCATCACCCATCCTCTTACCCACCTCCCCTTTGATAACCATTAGTTTGTTCTCTATAGTTGAAAGTCTGTTTCTTGGTTTCTCTCTCTCTCTCTCTCTCTATCTCTCTCTTTTTTACCCTATGCACATTTGTTTTGCTTCTGAAATTCCACATATGAATGGAATTCCATCATATGGTATTTGTCTTTCTTGTCTTTCTCTGATTGACTTATTTCACTTAGGATAGTATTCTCTAGCTCCATGTAGGTGCAAATGGCAAGTTTCATTATTTTTTATGGCTTAGTACTATTCATTCATATTCTAATATATATATATATATATATATACTATGTATATTCATATACACATGAATAGTACTAAGCCATACACAGATATATATATATATATATATATATATATATATATATATATATATCACAACTTTTTTATTCATCGGTCAATGAATAGCACTTGGGCTGTTTCCATGATTTACCTATCATACATAACGCAGCTATGTGAAACTATAAAAATTCTAGATGAGAACACAGGCAGCAACCTCTTTAACATTGGCTGTAGCAACTTTTTTCTAGTTATGTCTCCTGAGGAAAGGGAGCAGAAACAAAAATAAACTACTGGAACTACATCAAAATGAAAAGCTCTGCACAGTGAAAGAAACAATCAACAAGACTAAAGGGCAGCCTATGGAATGGGAGAAGATAATTTACAAATGACATATCTGATAAAGGGTTAGTATCCAAAATATATGAAGAACTTATAAACTTATAAAACTCAACACACTCCCCAAAATAATCCAATTAAAAAATAGGCAGGAGGCATGAATAGACATTTCTCCAACAAAGACATACAAATGACCAGCAGACACATGAAAAGATGCTCAACATCATTGATTATTAGGGAAATACAAATCAAAACTATGAGATATCAGCTCATTCCTGCCAGAATGGCTAATATCAACAACACAAGAAACAAGTGTTGGCAAGGATGTGGACAAAGAGGAATACTCTTTCACTATTAGTGGGAATGCAAGCTGGGGCAGCCACTGTGGAAAACAGTATGGAGGCTCCTTAAAAGGCTAAAAATAGAACTACCCTGTGATCCAGCAGTTGTACTACCAGGTTTCTACACAAAGGATACAAAAATATTGATTCAAAGGGATACATGCATCCCGATGTTTATAGCAGTATTTGATTTTTCAAAAGGAAACTGATATTAAGAAATTATGTCTATACAATATTTAGATAAATACGAATGTACAATTTAGCTTAAGGTGAATGTCCTCATCTCTAAGCACAATTGTCTGAATAACCAACAGTCATCTGGGTGTAGTCGTTACATGTAGTCGCCTTACATATATGCCTATTGTTTCTCACAGAAAGTGTAGCAAGTGTAGTTGCCATTCTGAAAATTTCAATCCCATATTAGCAATTGTACTTATTTATATAAGAATATTAAAATACTCCAGAAACATGAAATAATTTATGTAAGTTTTTAAACTTACATAAATTATAAGTTAATTAAATGTTAGTTACCTTCCTATTTTCATTCTATACACTCTTCCTGCCTTATTGCATACCCATGGCTCTATCCATCAGCTATAAAGCAACAACCTCTGGGGCACCTGGGTGGCTCAATGGGTTAAGTGTTTGACTCTTGATTTCGGCTCAGGTTATGATCTCAAGGTTGTGAAATCAAACCCTGAGTCAAGGTCCATGCCCAGTGGTACTTAAGATTCTATCTCCCTCTCCTTCTGAACCTCCCCCCACCCTCTCTCTCTAACTCTCCCTCCACCTTAAAAAAAGAAAAAAAAAAGATCAGCAGTGCTAATTTGATACTTCTAATGTCTAGTAAACAAGAATGTTTAAAATTATTTACTCAATGAAAAAATGACTTTAGAGATCAAAATTCTATAAGGATAATGTTCTACTTTTAATAATCTATTTCTCTACTCCCCAACTGCCATGATAAACCCAAAAATAATCATTGTTTTTGATATTGTAAGAGGATTGTACTAAAAATGTACAAAATAAAAGGTTGAATAACTAATAGTTATAGTGACATAATTCTGACCTCATATAAGATTTTCCAACAGAAAAAAGAAACCTTTCAAATAGCAGCAAATCTGTTATATTTTATAGTTTCTTTTCAGACTAACATCAGAGTTTTGTTCATAATTTTATCATGTAACTATTCTTTCACACTGCACTTTCTGCCTCAAAAGAATTAGATACTAAGGGAGATAAGTGCCCTTTATTTTTTGCCAAGATGAAAGAATTCTCCACTAAATTTGTTCTATGCTAAAATAAGATAAGAATTAAAATACATAAATTTGCATTCTCAATATAAAAGCTTACATTTAAAAATCAAAATATGAGTTAGTCGTGTCTTTTAAGTCTAGAGACATTTAAAATTAGGGCTGCAGTTGTGGGCACTGAAAAAAAATAGACATTATCCACTTCAAGTCACAATTCTTTTCACTTAGAAATTTCCTTTTCAGACCAAAATTTCTCTATCTACCATTATGTTGAACCGATATAATTTTTGACTCTTTTATTTTATGATAGAATTATAAGAACATTATGTTAATTAATCTAATGTATTTTACTGAGTCCATCTTTCTCCAACCACATGTTTTGTTAACGTAAAATGGAAAATCTATGCTCTTATTGTGTTTTTTTCTAACAAACACACACACACATATATACACAAAACAAAATCATAGTTCCACTTTACCCCAAAGGAAAGACTTTATAACAAGAAATACAGCAAACATATTTTCAATAAGTTTCATATGGTGTAAAGGAGATGAAATTTCTAAAGTCGAAGTATTCTAACAAATTTGAGAAGAAAGCAGAGAAATTCCTAGAAATTCTTGTTACAAGATTTACAGAATCTTGTAGAAGGTTCTGTGTTAAGCCTGAGCATTGAGGCCTTCTAACAGAAACTGTGAATTATTTTCAGTTATCACATGGCCCTGTAAAAAAGCAATGACTAATAAGCCATAACACAATCCAGTTAAGAGCACGTGAACTGCACAAGTCACAAAGAAGTAAGTGAATGTAGGAAACTAAATTATAAGAAGGCTTTGGTTGGGACAAGAGGGGTAGTCCTCTCAGTCATGCGGTTATTGCTGAGAGGAATCCATACTATGGCACAATTTGATGTGTTCTTTTTTTTCTTTCAATGCACTTTGAAATGTTTTTAAATTGAGATATAATTGGCATATAACATCATTGAAGTTTAAAGTGTCACACAACATCTTGAACAACAACACATCGATTGATACACATATACATATTGCGATATGTTCACTGCCATAGCATAGCTCACACCTCTATTACAACACATAATTATCATTTATTTTAAGTGATTAGAACATTGCATATCTAGTCTCTTGGTAACTTTGAAGTATGTAATACAATCCTGTGGTGTGTTAATTTTTGAGACAAAGAAGCAAAGGTAAATCAAGTTTAAAGGATTGGTCCCATATTACACAGACAATATGGACTACTTCAGGAACAGATATATCTCCTGACAGCCTTTCTTTCCTATTACATCACCTATTTCTTTTTGTAAGGTATTTGTTGAGCAAAATGCCTAAAGTTGAACCCCATTAAACACAAAAGTAGATGTACACACAATTGTGTAAGCAGTTGCTTGTGATCCTGATGAACAGGAGGGCAGAGGCATAGTTATCTGCAGAGGACATTTTGTAGTAAAAGTCTTGCTTCTGGGCCTCATGTTTAAGTCTATTTTTTTTCTCCAATGTCAATCATAACTTCCCCTGTCCTCTATTTTCATAAAGAACTATAAAAAGATAAATCCTGTTACATAATCACAAAGTATTATGCAATTTTTCTAAGTCAAGATAGTAAATTTTGTGAAAAAATTCTGTCATTTGACTGCCTAACTTCAAATTTTAGCCCTAGCCTATGTTAAGTGTGGGCAAATTATTAAAAAAAAAAAAAAATCTGTCCATGCCTCAGTTTCCCTAACTTCCAAATGAAGATACTAGTAATATCTTACTGGGTTGTTGTGAGGAGTATATGAGTAAAAACACCTAAAAACTTACAACAATGCCTGGCACACAGTAAACTCCATGCATAACTTTGATCATTATTGGTATTTTATTATTAAACTTTAATATAGGCATCTACTTCAAAATAATAATATGGATGCATTTTTTTCTTGAGCTTTTATGGAATATTTAAAACGTATAAACTCTATGGGTTTGCATTTTTGAGGTATGTATTTATGACTCAGCCAGTGGTAAATAGAAAGGAATACAGTATAGTGGCAGTGTCCCAAGTCTGGTTTATGTTATTAATGCCACCACCTAGAGGCTTATTGAGGACAGCACAATTGCAGTATCACATTTGAAATAAGTTCAGTTTATTGGCTTTACATGAATCAGCTGATAATTTTTTGTGTGTGAAATAGTTGGTGTGATAAGCCTCGGAATTTCTAATGCTTACATTTAAAATTTTTTCTGTTATTTCCCACTATTCTGTTTCAAATTTTTCCCCTTTTCAAAGATAACAATATCTCCCCCTCATCCCCTTATGCAATCTCATTTCCTATTCATCCCTCTTCATAATTGTTTTCCAATCTGACTTTCATCTCCCACACTCTTCTAAGCCCCAAAGTGCCTGATGGGCGTTTCTTCACCCCTTGGATGAATCCTATACCTAGTAATGGAATGTAAAGAATATAAAACAGCCAGTACATCCGTGGATCAGAAAAAAGGTGGCCCAATATTCACAAGCTATCCTTCTTCACAAAGGAATCTCATGGATTGATCTGTTCTTTCATTTGTTCATACATTCGTTCTTTTAAGATTTTTATTTATTTATTCATGAGAGACACAGAGAGACAGGCAGAGACATAGACAGAGGGAGAAGCAGACTCCCTGCAGGGAAGCCTGATGCAGGACTTGATCCCAGGACCCTGGATCATAACCTGAGCCAAAGACAGATGCTCAACCACTGAGTCATCCAGGTGCCCCTGTTCATATATTCATTTAACAGCATTTATTGAAATCTATTCCATGCCAGGTACTGTGTTGGACATTCTCACTTGGCCTTCTTCATAATACTATCTATCTATCCATCAACAATACTGTTTTAATCTATTAGCAATAATCATGCCTTTGATAATCCTCATTAGCTATGATAGTTCTACTGTGCAAAGCTGACAGTACTGTGCTATCAACTCCAACTTATACATGAAGAAGCTAAGATTCAGAGGTTTTAAGTAACTGTCCCCAAGACATTGTGCTACTATATATGTCTTTTTTTTAAAGATTTATTTATTTATTTATTTATTTATTTATTTATTTATTCATGATCGAGAGAGAGAGAGACAGAGACAGAGACAGAGACACAGGCAGAGGGAGAAGCAGGCTCCATGCCAGGAGTCCGACATGGGACTCGATTCCGGGACTCCGGGATCGTGCCCTGGGCCAAAGGCAGGCGCCAAATCGCTGAGCCACCCAGGGATCCCCCTGTGCTAGATATGTCTTATTGAGTTCCTCTGTGAATATAAGCCAGCCAGCTAATATTCATACAAGAGTAGAACAGGGCCATCATTTTCACTCATTCATTCATACATGCATTTATTTGTGTTCTTGTTGTTATTGTTGTTTTGCAGAAATTAATTGCTCTGCCTTATTCTAGGTATTAGGAGAAAGTCTGCTTTTGGGGGAAAAAAGCAGTATTACTTACCAGTGCTGATGTTTTATGTATATTAATTCACATAGTTCAAGAATGGGCTGGCCAAGTTTTGGTCCAGAGGACTAATTAAAATAATTCTACTGATCTTGCTCAAGTCTAATATCCTATGCCATTTGGGCCTGATTGCCAAGATTAAGTCATTCTTTTTGAATAGTCCTCTTTGAATTGTTGCAAGCCTTTTGACAAATTTTCAGAGTTCTAAAAAACTTGACTTTGACAACTTTTGCTGCTGTTCATTGAGAAGATTTTATTGAAGGTTTTATTGAAGATCAGAATTCCACATCCCTTTACTCCATCATGCCAGAATTCCCTCCTTGCTATGATTTTAAACTCATTTCTTTAAAACCAACTGTCTTAGTTGACTGCTACTCTTACCTTTTTTTTCCCTTTTATTATAACTAATTTCTTAGTAAATTCCTATGTAGAAATTCTAGCTTGGCTTCTGGGGTACTATGGACATGTGGTGAAAGGGTCATTAAATTCATATTTGGTTATTAAAGGGAATACCAGGGGGATCCCTGGGTGGCGCAGCGGTTTGGCGCCTGCCTTTGGCCCAGGGCGCGATCCTGGAGACCCGGGATCGAGTCCCACGTCGGGCTCCCGGTGCATGGAGCCTGCTTCTCCCTCTGCCTGTGTCTCTGCGCCTTTCTCTCTCTCTGTGTGTGACTATCATAAATAAATAAAAATTAAAAAAAAAAAAGGGAATACCAGAAGTCCTAAAGTCAATGTGATAGAGAAAACTAATCAGTGAGACAGCTCCAAGGGAAAGGTTTATCTTTCAGAGTAAAAGTAAGGGTATAAGGTCCATCACTCCTCATATAGATAATTCCCCTGGTAACCTTGGAACATTGGAAGTTCTTCTAAGGAAATTTAGATTTTTCACTTACATAGATATTACACACTAATTGCTCTTATTCCTAAATTTCTTACGAAAAGTCCTCTGTGTAGATCCCAAGTAGTTACCTCCAGAAATCTGCCAGGACCTCCCTCTCCATTTGCAGACTGGATTATATGGCCCCGTGATGGATGCCCACCTTGCTTTGTGCCTGTACCGCACTGTTCTCTATTAGCTCTTCCATAGCTCTACAGAGTTACAGGATTTTGACTTGCCTTTGTTATCTCAATATCTAGGACAAAACTTGGTGCTAATAGATGCTCAATAAGTTGCTTATGGAAACTTTTATTTATTTATTTTTACATTCCTCTTGTTTGTTCAGACTTCTTCCCATTGCTTCCCAAAAGTCTGCCAAGCTGCATTATTCATTCCAGTAGGATTTTCCAAGTCTACGTAGTTCAACTTATCTGACTTTAAGATTTACTATACTATCTTCTAGACTCTTTTCCTACAGTCCTTTTTATCTCAGCTCAGATTTTCTTATAAAACACACTAGTATTGTTTTTTTCTCCCTTTAGCAAGGATCATATTGAGGAATTTATACTTCCTGAATCAATTTCCTCTTCATCCATTTTATTTTATGCTTCTTGTCTTTTTTCTCTTTGGTACTACTGAAACTATACATAAGTTATCACAAACTCTTAGTCTCTAAATATTTTATTTCCTCATCTTCTATAATTTTAAACCTTATTTCACATTATTGATCTATCTCATTCTTTAAAGGATTCTCCCGGATTTGCAAAACCATTCTTGTGCTTGAATCTCTACCTGCTTTGTGAGAGCTCCCTTTCCCATGAGCTTCAGTCTCTATACTTCTCACGTATGGCTCAGCCTCACTTGGAGCATCTGTGATATTAATCAGTAATGATAAAAGAACTGCTTTATCAAGATAGAGGGCAGGTGGCCACTTTCCTGCAATACTCACTTGCTTAGATGGTTTGGATCTTGAAATACCTCTCTCTTTCAATGCAAATTGCATTTCTTACCAACCACATTATGTCTACTTTGAACTCTATGTTGTTATTGTGTACAAGATTGTTATTTTATACAGTGACCATAACCCTGCCTGGGGTCACTATCTAGATCAATGTGCTGAACTGAGTCTCTCTTTTTTTTAAATATTACTTTAGTACCCTTTTCTTAAAGCCAGCCTCCCAGACCAGGCAAGAGTGCCTGCTATTTTCTTTCTTTCTTTCTTGTTTTAAAATAATATCTATGCCCAATGTGGGGCTTTAACTTATGACCCTCAAGATCAAGAGTCACAAGCTCAACCAGATAGGCCAGCCAGGGCCAGATAGGCCCTGTGTACTCCTGCTCAAACTTTGTGAGCTACTCCACATAGCAGTATGTACTGATGAAGTGGATTTCAGCCTCAGTTTTGCTGCGAATCATATCCATCTACTCTCTCTCTCTCTTCCCTTCTTTTTTTTAAAGATTTATTTATTTATTTATTTATTTATTTATTTAGTCATGAGAGAGAGGCAGAGACATAGAGGGAGAAGCAGGCTCCATACAGGGAGCCCAATGTGGGACTCCATCCCTGGACCCCAGGATCATGACCTGAGCTGAAGGCAGACGTTCAACCACTGAGCCACCCAAGGGCCCCTCTTTCATTCTTCTAATACTTTTTCCCTCTTCTGTCTTCCCTCAGTCAATTTCATCACTCACATATCTAGCCCAAGCATAGCTTTTACCCATTCTCCTGCTTGGTTGGTATTCAGCTTCTCATTTTTCATGACCACAAATTGCTTTAAATTTTATTTTCTTTGCTGTTTGCTCTTAAAACAGTATCTGACCCAGTGATGCCCTTCAGTTATATCAACTTCTATTATTATTTCACTTCTACCCATTCCAAATCCTGGAAAGATTCAGGATCTAGGATTTTCTCTGACATTAGTTGCCTGTGCTGTGTAGCCTAGCTCAAATCATTTCTTTCTCTTTTATCAAAACATGTGTGTTTTGAGGATGGAGAATGGGGCAATCTATAAAACCATTACTGGCATGTAGAGATGCCATATAAATTCCTACTACAGCTTTTTTTTAATCTTTTTTTTTTTTTTTTTTTTGAGAGAGAGAAAAAGTGTGTGTGCATGGGGGTGAGGGGGATAGAGAGAATCTCAAGCAGGCTCCTCACCCAGTGTGAAGCCCAAGGCAGGGCTTAATTTCACAGCCCTGAGATCATGAACTGAGCCAAAATCAAGAGTCAGACACCTAACCGACTAAGTCACCCATGTGCCCTTCTCTGGTCTTTGTGTGCTCATCTTTGCCTTCCAACTTTGATTTTCTGTTCAATACACAGAGCTTACCTCTTTCATTTATTTTCCCTATCCAGTGCAAGCCATATATTATTTTTCTTTGGTCTCCTAGAAAATGTTCCACCGATGTAGTCCCTTGCATGATTGACACTTTTTGTTATGCCTGGGCCCCAATTTAATCAGATACCCTGAGGACTCAGTCTATTTTGTGAGTTCAGTGCACACAAGCATACACACAAATATACATATTCATGTTCACACCCCATGAATGAAAAATTTTCCTTAAGTGCAGAATAATTAGACCCTAAGACCTTGTAACAGGTTAAAGTTAAATCAGAAGACCAAACAGAGCACAAATTTACAACTGTATCATAAAAAACCTTGCACGTTCATAAAAAATTCTGCCAGTCCAAGGACTGTTCAATTAGACTCTTTGGTGGTAGAATTTATTCTAAATAAAACCTCACTTCCATGCTGTGCCATTTCTACATAAGAATTGGAGAGAACTATGCAGATCCTGCACCTGTTGAGTTATACAGAAAATCTACAGGAAACCAAGAGTGCAAGTGCATGTGATTAAGTACAAAAGATTAGAATAAAAACCTTAGGTGGCTATGGTTTCTGCTGTTATTTTAACTCTCCATGCTCTTGTACATCATATATCATTAGTGGCAAAAATCACATAATAACAAATTACTAGCCCTATGCTTGAAGTTCTCAGACAATGCATATTATGTGAACATCTATGGCTATTCTGAGCATACTAAATGATTAAGCCAAACAGAAAGGTTATCACATTGTGCTTATGAATTTTGGTAACTAGTGGCCTTGTGTTACGCATGTCTGTGATTCTGGAGAGCAGATTTAGGTTCTGCTTGGTGGCAGCTCCTGCAGGGGCTAATCAGGAGAGCTGCTGTGACTAAAACTGAAGTGGAAGTTGCAGCTGCTTGGGAGATGATTTTCATTAAAACTGCTTGCCAGTGTCAACACAGAATCCAGACTGGATTTTAGAAACAATATGTAACATTTGCAAGGTACTTGGGCACAGTATTCATAATTTTCTAATAGTGGCATCTTTTCACCAAGAATGGAAATAAATCCTTCAACAATTATGACATAGAATTCACCCTGTAACATTCTAGTTAAATGTGAACATTTCCATTATTTCCTTCTATCTAATAATTATAATATATATGGAGATTTTGCCATCAAAGATAGATGTCTTTAGCATTTGAAAATAAATTACAGTTATTGACAGGTTAGAGTATAATCCTTGGTTGTGTTAAAGTAATGAAGCACATGTAAAAATATTGGTAAAACTATTTGGTTTATTTAAGGGCAAAGGTTAACCTTAAATTTATATATCACTTTACTTTTTCCCTTGGTTTTAAAAAAGTAGCTCTATTTATGGAATTCTTTCTAGTAAGTTAATAGATGCTTAAGAAAAAAATGACTTTCAGGAAACGTCTAATAGACATCAGAATTTCTATGGCCATTAATATAAAGACATATGTTAAATCATATTATCTTAGTTATTTTAGTATTAGTGTACAGATTTCAAATGATAAGATTATGCAAATAAAATGATATATTTCAAAAAAATAAAAAAATAAAATGATATATTTCTTTGTTAAAAATAAAGGTAGTGCTTAGAAACTAAGTTGATAACATAAAGACAGGAAGTATTTTTTCCAAAGGAAATAAAGTGATGATGAGTCACAGAAATGCTGGGTGGGGTGCCTGGGTGGCTAAGTTGGAAGAGCGTGCAACTATTGATCTTGGGGTCCTGAGTTGGAGCCCCACATTAGGTACAGAGATTACTTTAAAAAACAAATAAATAAACTTTAAAAAAAGATCTGTATTATAATAATAGTGTTCCCTCTGTTGCTTTACCCAAACAAATATGTTATTGCTTTGGTTGCATATATGTTAAATAAGTTAAATTTATTTGAGAAGTACTGAAGAAATATCTTAATCCAAGACTATTTCACTGCCATCTTGCATCCGAGCACCTTCCTACCCTATTGGACATTTCTCCTATGCCTTTGAGAGTAGCTAATTGAATTCCAGAATCAAGCCACATCTTTAACATACACCTTGTGCTCAATAAATATTAGTTTACTACATGAATTTTTCTAGTTTTCACTACCTCAGTCTATGATCCTTATCAGGCTGTATTCTAAAATACAGAAAATCTAAATGTTTGGAAGATTTTGCAGCAGTGCCAGATAAGAAACACATCTGTAAATTTATAATTGCTGACCAGAAAAATTTAGATTGCTGTCAACAGCATATATTTATAATTATATTGTTTTAGACAAGTGCAATAAAGTGCTTCTTATCGTATATGTGCTGCTGAAGCACAAAGTGTTTCCTATTTTAGCTATTAGGATCTAAACCATTTTTTTCTTAATAACCAAAAGGAAAAATGAAATCAAACCACAGAATCCATGAAAAGAAGAGTTAGTTTTTAAATACCTTCCAAATGGCCATTAACTGGCATAAGCTAAGAACATTAAAGTCTCAGAACATATGAGCACATGTTCTTCAAACACAGAAATGTACTGGTATTTATCATGAAATCTTTCAAGGTAATAAAAATGCTAAGTGAGGCATACATGTACTAAGGAAGAAAAGAAAGAAATAGTACTGCTTGATAAGACAAAGTTGCCAAAAAGCAATAGAACTTGTTTATTCCCATTCATGAGATCGACACCTCTCCTTGCAGGTGCCAAATGATAAGTTCTTAATGTGTATGTGTCATTTGAATGTGTCTGCATAACAAGTGAATTTAAACATGAATTTTTTATTAAATTACTAAGTCCCTACAGAATGCTAGTCTTTGTATCAGCTCTCCCATTTTGATCTGAGAATAATTCATGTAGACTTACTAATACTCACTACATGAGAAGCGCTCCCAAATTATCAGTTGCTCTCTTCAATTCCACGTGCTCACTTCTGTTATCTAGACTGGAGTTTTCTAATTCAGTATCCTACTCTTGTTTGCCCTCCCTACTAGCGCATTTACTCTAGATTTTATTCTGCCTCTTTCCCTTCATAACATGCTGGGTTCACTATTGGTTCATAATTGTACAATCTGAAACAGAATTTTGAAATAAATTTTCATATGTTAAAATCTTTCTCTTCCAGGCTGAGACTAAGGAAGTGAAAATGTCAGGCACTATGAGAGGATCGATTCATGCATTATGTCCCCAAACGTACCTGATTCATAGCTGCATTTTATGCACATTCTGAAGACTGGCTATGTATGAAAAGCTATGTGTATAATTAATGCCTTTATATAGACTTTATGTATGCATGATATGTATATAAATATTAAAGTGAATAGACTTTTCATACCTATAATTTAATTATGTTTTGGACTGTATGAAAACAATCCTTACCTAACCTAATGAACTTCTGTCACTTTTATAGAAGTTTTATTTGGAAATCTTTGGTTCCTTTTTCTTCTTCCTGGGATCCAAATCTGTAGGCATTCAGGATGGTCAAGTGTTTGACGTACAACCATAGCCTGTCCTAAAATATAGCCTCTAACAAAACTAAGCTATCCCAAACCCCTAGTAATAGAATAGCTTACTTTTATACTGAGAAAGTTGGGAAAGCACCAAAATCCACATGTGGCATGTGCTCAGGCCAACTTCAAGGAGTTGGTGCTTATGACACCTAAAGTTCTTATGAGGTTGCCTAAAACATGGCAGTGACATCTATGGTGGTTCTATGTGTGCTAAGTGTGTTCCTGCAACAGGATCAAGTGTGTTTTCCTTATCTAGGAGCAGAAAATTGTGAGTGTTGAAGGCACAAATACAGAGTCAGAAAGCTAAATTTTTTAAAAATGAAGGTTTTTTGAGTAATAAAAAAACAAAAGAAAAAAAACATTTCTATATATTACTCAGTATTCATCACAGTAAGTGTACTCTTAATCTACTTTATCTATTTCATCCATTCCCCCATTCCTTCTCTATCAACCAGCAGTTTGTTCTCTGTATTTAAGAATTTTGTGTGTGTGTTTCTTTTTTTATTTGCTTTGTTTCTTAAATTCCACAAATGAGTGAAATCATATGGTATTTGTCTTTCTCTGGTAATTCTATTTTTAACTTTTTTTTTTATTCACTCAAGATTGAGAGAGAGAGAGAGACAGAGACAGAGAGACAGAGACAAAGGCAGAGGGAGAAGCAGGCTCCATGCAGGGAACCCGATGTGGGACTCGATCCCGGGTCTCCAGGATCAGGTCTAGGCTGAAGGTGGTGCTAAATTGCTGAGCCACCAGGGCTGCCTCTATTTTTAATTTTTTGAGGAATATCCATACTGTTTTCCACAGTGGCTACACTAATTTGCATTCTCACCCAAAGTGTAGGAGTATTCCTTTTTCTCTACATCATTGCCAACACTTCTTATTTTTTGTCTTTGATTCCAGCCATTATGACAGGTGTGAGATGATATATCATTATAGTTTTGATTTGTGTTTCCCTGATGTTTGGTGATGCTGATGACATTTTCATGTGTTGGCCATTTGTATGTCTTTGGAAAAATGTCTATTCGGGTGCTCTGCCCATTTTTAATCAGATTATTGATTTTGGGGTGTTTAATCATATAAATTGCTTATGTATTATGGATTTTACTTCCTTCTCAGATATATCAATTGCAAATATTTTATCCCACTCAGTAGGTTGCCTTTGTGCCTTGTAGATAGTTTCCTTCACTATGCAAAAGCTTTTTATTTTGATGGAGTCCCAATACTTTATTTTTGCATATTTCACTTGCCTAAGGAGACATATATAGAAAAATAGTTCTATGGTCAATGTCAAAGAAATTACTGCCTATGTTTTCTTCTAGCAGTTTTATGGTTTCAGGTCTTACATTTACATCTTTAATCCATTGTGAGTTCATTTTTGTGTATGGTATAAGAAAGTGATACAGATGCATTCTTTTGTATGTAGCTGTCCGTTTTTCTTAACATTACTTGGTCTTTTACCCATTGTATATTTTGCCCCTTTTGTCATAAATTAGTTGATTATATAAGAGTGGGTTCACTTCCTGGATCTATATTCTATTTCATTAATCTACATGTCTATTTTTGTGTCAGTACCATACTGTTTTGCCTTACTTTGTAGTAGAAAGCTTTGTAGCATATATGGAAATCTGGAATTGTGATACCTCCAGCTTTGTCCTCCTTTCCCAAAACAAGATTGTTTTCACTACCTGGAGTATTTTGTGTTTCATATAAATCTTAGTATTATTTGTTCTAGTTCTGTGAAAAATGTTGTTGGTGTTCTGAAAGGGGCTGCATTAAATCTGCAGATTGCTTTGGGTACTGTAGACATTTTAACAATACTGGTTCTCCCAATCCATGAGCATGGAGTATCATTCCATTTGTTTCTGAATCTTCAATTTCTTTTGTCAGTGTTTTATAGTTTTTGGAGTACAGGTCTTTCACCTCTTTAGCTAAGTTTATTCTTAGGTATTTTATTCTTTTTGGTGCAATTATAAATGGGATGTTTTTTTTAAATTAAGAAAAAGTTTTCATTTTTAGTGTATAGAAATGCAACAGATTTCTAAATATCAATTTTATATTCCAACTGTATGGTTTTTAATGATCAAAAGTTATTAGTTACTACCTAAATCATTAAGTTATTATGTACATTTCAAAATATATTAGATTTTTAAAAACATTTTATTTCTTTATTTGAGAGAGAGCGAGCAAGAGAAACAGAGAGACAGAGGCGGAGAGAGCACAGAAATAGAGAGAAAAAAAGCGGGGGTAGGGGCAGAGACAGAGGGAGAAGTGCACCCCCTGCAGAGCAGGGAGCCCCATGTGCGGCTCAATCCCAGGACCTTGAGATCTTGACCTGAGCTGAAGACAGACACTCAGGTGCCCCTCAAAATATATTAGATTTAGAAATATTGTTTTCAATGGGATATCCTAAGTACACATTAATATATCTAATCTTATATATCAAAGAATCTTATATATCAATCTCATATATATATGAGAGAAACCAATAACAGTTACATACGAACTTCAAAATTCAAATTTTCTGCTGAATTATACCCTGACCTGTTATTAAAAGAAACCAATATCCTCAATATATTTTTCTACAAATATCTTGGTAGAAGTTTTATTTTTATTTATTTTTAAAGATTTTATTTATTCATGAGACACACAGAGAGAAAAGCAGAGACGTAGGCAGAGGGAGAAGGAGGCTACCTGCAGGGAGTCTGATGTGGGACTCTATCCCAGGACCCCGGGATCACACCCTGAGCCAAAGTCAGACACTCAACCACTGAGCCACCCAGGCGTCCCTTGGTAGAAGTTTTAATAATCAGTAAATATATGAAAAGTGAATATCAAGAGGATATGGAGGAGAAGGGAAAGGAATTAAATAATATAAACTCAAATCCAGAGTATATCTATTTACACGCAAGAACAAAAGGCCAAATCAGGGATATAGATCCGTTTTAATCAAACTACCTCAGATAGCCTGCACTGCAGTATTCTTCAAGGTAACTTTCCAATTGGGACTCAGTTTTGGTTGCTCCTGCTAGAAAGGTAAGCAGTAGCCAAGTTAGCCTTGGATTTTGTTTTTTTGTTTGTTTGTTTTTGTTGTTGTTGTTTTTAAAGATTTTATCCATTTATTCATGAGAGACATAAGCACAGGGAGAGGCCGGCTCCCTGCAGTGAGCCTGATGCAGGACTGGATCCTGGGATGCAGGGATCTTGCCCTGAGCTGAAGGCAGACACTCAACCACCAAGCCACCCAGGCGTCCCCAAGTTAGCCTTGTAGAAGTGAAAATTTTAGTACTGAGTCTACGAACGCGTATCTGTCTACAGGATGGTCATTTTTGTGCACTGAATAGGCACTTTATTTTATTTATTTTGGGGAACTTGGGTGTGAATATATATAGGGTATACAAATATTATCAAATTCTGGGAGTAGATCCATTGTGAGTGGTTCATCTACAAATATCTTCCCCAAACCTTCTTTTTATTAATTTTCTTCTAAGTCCTACATCATCCAGTCATAAAGCATTGGAGGTGCTAACCTCAGGGCATCTTTGCTTTTAAGCAAAGAAGATGACAAGATGCACTGATGTTCTGCCCTCTTGGAGGATTTCTTTCATGAATGGTCCTCCAGGGCACACCTCAGTGAGACTATAGCAGTGCCCTTCCAGCCTAGGCAAGCTTATACTGAATATTCTGTAACTAACCCTTCAATATTTTACTACTTTAACAACAAGACTTAGGGAGACCTAAGACATAAACAATAAGACATTATGAGACCACAGTTTTAGAATAAGGAAGAGAACAGAATATGGAGAATTTGGCATCCTTGGACTGTGATTTAAGAAGAAACAAAAACAAAACAAAGTGCAAGTATGAATTGTCATTCTTATGTCTTTGAACTAGGAATGGTTGCTATAGTGTAGTCAACTCAATGTGGATTCCAAGAAAAGGCAATTTTTCAGAGATATGCTTAGGTAAGCAGGCAGTTGTCATGACATTGTTTGGAGATAAGAAGTTACTCAAACACCATGTAGTAGAATAAAATGGTATTTTCAGACAAATCATGGATTTAAATTCAGGGAATCTATTTTATTTTGTTTTAATTCCAGTATAGTTAACATACAGTGTTATATTAGTTTCAGGTGTATAATATAGTGATTCAACACTTCCATACATCACCCAGTGCTTATCACAAGTGCATTCCTTAATCCCCGTCATCTATTTCACCCATCTTTCTTCCTGCCCTTACCTCTGGTAACCATCAGATTGTTCTCTATAGTTAAGAAGCAGGAAATCTAGGTTACAATTTTAGTTCCAGAGAGGGCCAATTCTCGGATGGTTAAATTATAACCTCCAAAAATCTACTCCTCCATAAAAGCAATGAGAATAATTGAAAGAACTTTCAAAATGGAAACAAATTTTGATACCAACCTTTTCAGAATTTTGGAAATCAACTGAAGACTTGTGACCATCTAAAGTGTGTTTGTTTGTTAAAGAAGAATGGCTGAATCTAAGAGCAGCAAGCTTATATGTCTTATTCTTTTCTCTCATTCCCCACCTTCCCTGCTCTGCAGTAGCCTTAAAAACTAACAGCATTGCACCTACAAATGCTGTGAAAAACCAGCCACTTGGAAACTACAAGATAAGACAAAATGGGATTGGAGCTTCCCCCAAGTCCCAGAAAATTGTCACTATTTGATCTGACCTGTCTGGCAGCTGCTAAAAAGCTCCATTCTCAAGAGATGCCTTCATTCAATCTGATTCAGGGCATGTTCTGTGAAAAACCACTCTGTCCTCAGGACATTTACCACAAAACAGTTAGTAGTAATTATTTGTCATCATAGCTGCCCAGGTAGCATTTTCGTTAGGGCTAATAAGAGGCTAATCAAAAAAACATTAAAGGTTGGGGCACCTGAGTGATTCGGCAGATTAAGTGGCTGCCTCTTGATTTTGGCTCAGATCATGATCTCAGGGTCCTGGGATTGAGCCCACATTGGACTCCACTGGAGTCTGTTTGAGGATTCTCTCTCTCCCTCTCCCTCTGTCTCTCCCCCTGCTTGAGCTTACTCTTTCTCTCAAATAAATAAACCATACTTATAGATGGAAAAACTGGGAAATTCCATGTCAATCAGGACTTTAAAAATGCCAGCATATTCCTGGAAATCTAGAAAGTCACATTCATGTGCTGGGTTGTGAAGATACTAAGAAAAGACCTGAGAACGTCCTATTCACTGACCACTAGTTGATCTTGAGGGTGTGCACAAGCAAAAAGCGAATACTAAGGTAGACTTCCCAACTTCTTGCCAGGGCATTTAAGGAATACCCCAATACAAACAGCATTCCCCATCAATGTCTGGGAGATTTACTGGTCCAAAGCACTGAAGGAAATCTCTTTTCAATCATTAGCTGACCACTAACTGAAGCAAGCAGAGACTTAAGTAGCACACATGACAAAAAGCACATACTCTTCAGACTATGTCCAGCTAAGTAACTAAATAAAAAAAGATAAATAAAAATTAAAAAAAGAAACCCAGCAGCAATAACAAACCTTAGGGAAGAGAAGACAACATGATTTCCAGAGTTGGAACATTTACTATTTAAAATGTACTATTTAAAATGTCCATTTTTCCAACAATGAAATATAGAACACGTGCAAAGAAAGAAGAGAGTATGAATCTTGTACGGGGATAAAAGTAGTTGATAGATAATTCCTCTAAGAAATCCTAGAATTTGTATTTACTAAACAAAAGCATTAAATCAGTATTTTAAATATGATCAAGGAACTAAAAGAAATCTTACATGAAAAGCAGAAGGGAGGTATGAGAAAGATGTCTTACCAAAAGAAGATATCAATAAAAAAATAGAAATTAGAAAAAAGAATCAAGTAGATGGGGCACCTGGGTGGCTCAAGTCATCAAGTTGGTTAAGTGTCTGCCTTTGGCTCAGGTCATGATCTCAGAGTCCTGGGATCAAGCCCCATGTCAGGCTCCCTGTTCAGTGGGGAATGTTCCCCCCTCTCCCTCTGCCTCTCTCTCCCCCTGCTCATGCTCGCTCTCTCTCACTCTTTCTCTCAAATAAATACAATCTTAAAAAAAAATCACGTAGAAATCCTAGAGTTGAAAGTACAATAACTGAAATAAAAAATTTACTAGAGTAATAACAGCAGCTGTGAACAGGCAGCATAAATAAATCTGACCCGTTGGTCCACTGTGATTATCCAGTTTAAGAAACTGGCAGGGATCCCTGGGTGGCGCAGCGGTTTAGCGCCTGCCTTTGGCCCAGGGCGCGATCCTGGAGACCCAGGATCGAATCCCACGTCAGGCTCCCGGTGCATGAAGCCTGCTTCTCCCTCTGCCTGTGTCTCTGCCTCTCTCTCTCACTGTGTGCCTATCATAAATAAATAAAATTAAAAAAAAAAAAAGAAACTGGCAAACAAGAATGAGGAAAAATGAACAGAGCCTCAGAGACCTGTAAGATGGCATAAAACATATTAACATGCATATAATGGAAGATTCTGGAAGAGAAGAAGAGAGAGAGAAGGAATATTCGAAGGAATACTGGTTGAAAACTTCCAGAATTTAATGAAAAATATGAATCTGCACATCTAAGAAGATTACTAAACTCCCAGTCAGACTGAATCAGAGAGATCTACATATAAATATATCATGTTTATTTTCAAGACAAGTACAAAGAGAGAACTTTGAAAGTAGCAAAAAACAAACAAAACAAACAAACAAAAAGAAGTAACTCATCACATACAAAGGATCCTCAATAATACTGACAACTTATTTTCCAGAAACTATGAAGGCTATGAGGCACTGTGATGATGTATTCAAGTGCTAAAAGAAAAGAGATTGACAGCCCAAGAATTCTACATTCTGAAAAACTATATTTTACAGATTAAGGAGAAATTAAGAATTCCAAGATAAAAACAGAATTTATAGCTAGCAGAAATGCTCTGGAAGGGAATTCTTTAGACTATGAGGAAAGGAAACTAAATATTATCTTGAATACATACAAAAAATTAAGTGCCCCGATAAAGGTGATTATATAGAAAAACACAAGAGACAATGTAAATATAGCTTTCATTTGTAACTCTTTTATTCTACTCTCTTATTTAAAACACAACCACATAAAGCGATATTTAAAAAACTTGATGGGATTACAATGCACAAGATGTAATTTGTGTGGAAAACATTGTACAAAGAAGGAGGAGAGATGGAGCTATATTGAAGCAATTTTTTAATATAACATTGAAATTAACTTGATATTAATCTGATTTAAATTGTCCTAAATTAAGATGTACATTGTAATCCCAGGGCAACCATTAAGAAAATAACTAAGAAAATATATAGAAAAGAAACAGCTACAAAATTAAAATATGAAATATGAAAATTAAACAAACAATCAGATCATTAAAATCAGAATTTAAAAATCAACCATAATGGGAGCATCTGGGTGATTCAGTGGTTGAGCGTCTGCCTTTGGCTCAGATCATGATCCCGGAGTCCTGGGATCTAGTCACTCATCAGGCTCCCTGCAGGGAGCCTGCTTTTCCCTCTGCCTGTGTCTCTACCTCTCTTTCTGTGTCTCTCATGAATAAATAAATAAAATCTTAAAAAAAAATAATAAAAATTAAAATCAACCATAATTAACAAGATTCTGAAATAAGCACTTTCTGTTGGTGTTTACTTTTCTAATCTTAAAAACTTTACATGTGTATTTGTAGACATAAATATGTTTTGATTTAACATGATATTGTAAATGTTTTTTGGTCTTAGGTTTGGATTTGAAGTGTGTGGCAGGGAATTTTAATATATGTTTTCAGTATATTGTAGAATCTGTACATACACACATGTAAGCAGGCATTTTATGTGTTACATGTGATTAAAATATATTAAAATGGATTCCTGATGTGTTCATTTATGTTAAACATATGAAATATTTTTAAGTAATTGCTAGTGATTTCCTAATCAAGCAGTGAAGGTTAAAATCAAACCCAGAGTCATATCTGCAAGACTCACATGATTTAAAGAGCTATCAACAATATATATGATAATCTGTATAGTTTTTCCATGTGATTTTTATTAATCTGAAAACAATTTAAAAATTCTTTAACCACAAAGACTAATAGAGTGAATCAATAGCAAACGCTGATATAATTTAAAATAAACTAAGTGCCCAATCAAATGCTTTTGGTCTGTGGGCACATGCAAATTTGCTTGGAGAAGTTATTCTCTCAACATTCTCTTCACATGGGGAATTTGTGTGATGTTTGTTTTCACTAAGAAGGAGAAAATGGAAAAGCTATTTCAGAACCAGATTTGATTGCTTTGAAAACAAACAAACAAAAAGTGCTTTTTCTTCTCATGGCTTTGGGCTAATTGCTCTTCCCTTCAAATCTCTGTTTTCTTGTTGTTGTTATTTTTCCCCCCTTTATCTATTTTCAAGGTAGATTTAATGGCTTTGGGAAAACTTGTTTAATTTCCCCAGTCCTTTTGAAAATGGTTTTCTTCCCTTTCTTTTCTTGTCTTACTCTCTGAAGTCTGACTTTAGTCTTAGCATGTTGAGGAATTAATAATGCATGACTGATTTTTTTTTGATATTTTTTCAACTTTTAAGAAGTTTTGCTTAATGATCTGATCCCAGAAATGACATATCCTCATTTAATTCTGCCTCTGAAAAAAACTGTATTATCTCCAGAGAGCCATGATATAACCTTGTACATTTGTTATCTATTGCCTTACTTATACCATAGGAAGAGAGGAAAGCCCATTTCATATGAAAACACTGAGTTAAAAAGCAAAACAAAACTTGTTAAGGAATTTACATAATTAATTTTACTAAAATGAAAATACAACATGGATATGTTCATACCCACAGTAGTTGGTGACTAACTGTAACACTAATAGTTGCTTTTGAAAAGCTGTATCCAAGTAATTTCTTATGTGTTATTTTCTTCCACAAAAATAATAGCTAGTGTTAAGGAATGTGTACTATGACCAGACATTATTTTAGGTCCTTGGCATGTGTCAATTCCTTTAATATTTATAATGATCCATTAGATAGATATTATTATTACTGCATTTTCCTAGTAGAAAATACTGAGGTAAAGAGACTGGTTAAATAATGTGCCCCAGGATTTGACTCTAAGTAACCTCGTGATAGAGCCTGCGATTTTAACGTCTATCTATTGTTACCTATTGTTATCAGTTGCATTTAGTATCAAAAATAGATAATGTGGGATGCCAGGGTGGCTGAGTGGTTGAGTATCTGCCTTCTGCTAAAGGCATGATCCTGGGGTCCTAGGATGGAGTCCCGCATCAGACTCCCCACAGGGAATCTGCTTCTCCCTCTGCCTGCGTCTCTGCCTCTCTCTGTGTGTCTCTCATGAATAAAGAAATAAAATCTTTTTAAAAAATTAGATAATGTTTTCTAGTGGACAAAAGATAGGCACATATGTGGTATTATAAATAACGGCAAAGATATAGACATTTACTTAGAATAATAAAATATAGTGGATGTCAAGTTTCCTCCAATGATTAAAACTCTGTTCACCATAAAATAGTAAGTTGAAGAAGGTTAGGAAGTAGAAATTTGTCAAACATACTCTTGAAATTGGTTTATCTAAAACTGGATGCCAGATATCTAAATCTGAATTTTTAAAAGTATTTTCTTGCTGATTCAACAAATTGCAAGGGAATGTTAAACAAACAAAAAGTAATGTTTTAAAGACCTCAAAAATAGGCTAGTAGTACTGACTTTTATATTTTTATCAAAGAATGAAAATTATGGTTCTCTCACATATATAATAGTTGTGGTCGAGTCAGAGGCCTTTCTGACTAAAGCATTAATTTTTGGATTTAGGATAAACTTATAATTTTCTTTAAGTTTGAATGAAAATAACAAAAAGCAAAATCACATACATTTGAGCTCATATTAATACTATTTTTAAAAATATTTTATTTATTTATTCATGAGAACACAGAGAGAGAGAGTTAGAGACATAGGCAAAGGGAGAAGCAGGCTCACTATGGGGAGCCTGATGTGGGTCTCAATCCCAGGACCTCTGCTGAGCCAAAGGCAGACACTCAACCACTGAGCCACCCAGATACCCTTAGTATTAATTTTTTAACATACTTTTACATTATGCACTTATATTATGCTAGGCACTCTTTTATGTGTTCCACAAATATTACTTCATTTCATCTTTCTACAAACTGTGTGCAGTGGCTATTGTCATCTACATTTTATAGATGAAGAAACTCAGAAAGATTAAACAGTTTGCCTAAAGTCACACAGCTAAAATGTGGCAGACCCAGGTGAAAAACTTAAGATCTTGTCCCTAAATTTCTGATCATCTCCATCATCCTATATTGTATATCTTGGGTTTTAAAATTGTCATCACTTATCATTTTTTCTTTCTCTCCTATACACACACCAAGTAAAACAATCAAAATCTCGAAACAAGTTTCACATTTTACTGACAGGACAAATCATCCAGAGGCATTATTAGAAGGCTGATTTGATATATGGTTAATGGAAAAGTTATATTAATGACTTGTAGAGGCAGAGGTCCTACAAATAAGCTTGAATTACTTATTTAGTTATACTCCTAAAATCACCACACATATTTTGTGTATTAAGATTTTTTATTTCTAAAATTATTTTCAGTATCTTTCTTTCCACCAATTGGTAATGATGTTTTAAAGTCATGATTAACAATGGAACAAACATTTATTCCTTTTCAAACAGAGTTGGATACATGTAATTTTTAATGAAAAACTCGTGAATCTGAATAAATACATGTCCTCATCTTTCAGCGCGTACCATTCCGAATAGATAATCATTAGACATTTCATACTGGATGTCAAAGAGAGTGACCCTACATTCAAGTTACTGTCACTGAACTTTCTTTTGCCTGTGCATTTAGTGTCACAAAACACTTAAATTACACATAAATTAAAAACATAAATTTACATATAAAGATATACAGGATGATCAGCCACTTATTGTGGCTTATTGTGTGAACCAAGAACTAACATTTTTATAGCATTTCATAACTACAAGTTACTTTCATACACTTTATACTAAACCTTAAGGTACATAGACAGGTATTTATTTTTTCCCCATATTTTTGAATAAAGGTGAAAAGATTGACATTCATCGAGCACTATGATTGCTGATCATTAACTGCATGTCTTCAAGAAAATAATAACACTTTTGAACCTTGTTTTTTTAACCTATAGAACAGGGCTGGTAATGTACACTTTTCTTACTTCAAGGTTTTCTACTAATACCAAAATAAGGCAGGAGAAAAGAAATTGCATACTGCAAAGGGCTTTTCCTTGTCTCGCTTTTCCCTGTCTCGCTTTTCCCATATGAACATGAGCTAAAGTTAAGTTCCTAGAGCACCACAAAATTCTTTCTGTGACAAGAATTCTATTATATAAATGTAATATGTTATTGGCTGCTCATGAACACACTCTCAACCTAGTTTAGCAAGACTTGAAGTTATAATTTAGGTAGTGTTCATATTTTTCTTTCTCTCAACATTTATACTATAGTATTAAAATTTTAAATCATTCTACTTCTGTTTTTTGGACTTGCATTAGACTTAACTTGAATGAATCCATTTCTGTTCTCCTTCTTAATCTCAACAGGGATTAAGAGACTTGCCAGACCTATCAGGGTTTTTTTTAAAAAAAAAGCATAACTAAACAATAGCAGAGTATTTATTTTTAAGGAAAGGTAATTTCATGCTGTTCAGATAGACAAACTGTGCCATATAAAGTATAAAAATGTTAGTCTAAAAATGGATTAATAACAAGTACTGGTTTTATAGAAAGAATTGAGGGGTACCTGCATATCTCAGATGGTTAAGCACCTACCTGCCTTTGACTCAGGTCAAGATCCCAGGATCCTAGGATGGAGCCCACCCCATGTGTCAGGCTCCCAGCTCAGTGAGGAGCCTGCTTCTCCTTCTCCACCCTGTTCGTGCTCTCTATCTTATTCTCTCTTTAAAATAAATAAATAAATAAATAAATAAATAAATAAATAAATAAATAAAATCTTTTTAAAAAGAAAGAATTGATACTATATATATATATATATATATTACTAGTAAGCTAATATTTTATAGTTCTGATAATTGAAATCCTTTTAAAGACAGTGTCATTAGACCATAACCCCATTAAAATGTAACCAAAGGCTTAGGTCATCATATACTACAATTTTTTAAAAATATTTTATTTATTTATTCATGAGAGACACAGAGAGAGGGAAAGGCAGAGACACAGGCAGAGGGAGGAGAAGCAGGCTTCATGCAAGGAGCTGGATGCAGGACTCAATCCCCGGAATCTGGGATTAGGCCCTAAACCAAATGCAGATGCTCAATCATTGAGCCACGCAGGCATTCCTACAAATGGTTTTAATCAAAGAAAAATACCCAGAATAACAGAAGTGGCTAGTATTTTGTGTGATGCAATAGCTCCCCATCTTACAGACTAAAGAATTCTTTTGGGAAATAATATTAACAGAGTCCATATTTTATTTTTTTAATTCTATATTCTTTCCTTACCTCTTGCAGAGAAACCTTATCATTGATATACTTGTCCCCAAAGTATCCATTATTTCTACACGATCTTCTCCAAATATAAAACCCTACAGAAAATCTCAGTAACTAGGATATTTAAAAATTATCTGATAAAGATAAATACATACCATGGATATCCTATGACTTTTAACATGTTCTGGGAATATAAAATTTTATTTTATTTGCTGTATACTTTAAACATGATATTCTTGGGGTGCCTGGGGTGGTTCAGCTAGTTAAATGATCAACTCTTTGATTTCAGCTCAGGCCATGAGCTCAGGGTGGTGAGATGAATCCCTGTTGGGCTCTGCGCTCAGCACAGAGTCTGCTTGCGATTTTCTCTCTCCTCTCTCTCTGCCCCTCTCCCCACTCAAGTTTATGCTCCTTCTGTCTCTCAAATAAATAAATAAATAAATAAATAAATAAATAAATAAATAATAAAAATAAATAAAATTGATATTCCTACTCATGGTCTTATTTTTTTTTATATTTTGATCACTTAATTAACGTATTTAATAATTATCTCTCCAAATTAGTTTGACTCAATACTCAAGCAAATATTAAATATTTTCACTCTTGCAAAATAGCTAAGGAAAACACTAAGAAAATTACCTCAGATCTTCTTAATAATGATTAAGTAAGTAATTCAATTAAAAATCCTAAAAATTACTTACCTAAGACAATTCAGGTGAAAGGATTTTTTTAATTCTCAAGTTACTGAAAACTTTCATGTGAATATATTAAAATTAATATTTCTGAAATTATGTTATATATGACTTAAAATTCTCAATTTTTAATGTTTCATCAAGCCCTATATACTGTAGAGTTTTTCTATATTTAGCATTATGAAACAAATGCAAATTGTATGAGAGCCAGGAAAAGAAAATGCCCATCACATAAAAAAAAAATCATAATGATGAATAGAAGAAAGGAGAATTACAGATATTTTTCATTTTATAATTATTCAGTAGTCTACTAAATGTAAAACAGATTTTTTTAAAAAATTAATTTTTATTTTACACCAAAGGCACGATTCCATTTGGGAAAAAATCACCTCCTCCCCATGTACACCACCACCCAGATTTGAGAACATTTGGCAGAGAATATATTGGTCAACATTATTGAATGTTTAATAACAAAATCACGTGAGGACATTTAGAACCCTGAAGCCAGTTATGATCTGGGACCAGCTTGTTGGCTAGGCGCAGCCAACTCTGTGCATCTTTTCCCAAAAATGGTTCACTGACCTCATATAGTAGGTTGGTATCACCCAAGGTTGGATCATTAACCTTCCCTATCCTATCCCCTCCTGCCAAGTTGGTTGTTAAACATTTACCAGTGTACTACAGCCAGTAGCAATTTTCCACCTATAAAATACCTTCCAGCATCAAATTTCCTCTTTGGTTGTGCACTCTGTGCAACATTGTCCAAACTGCTGAGGTTTCTCCTACTAATTCTTTGGCTCTATGATACATGTGTGGAGATCTAGAATTTCTTTATTTTTTGTTTTTATACTCACAATATCCACATTATTACAGAACTGTGCTTGGTCAATGAAGACCATTATCTAAAACATGAGTTCTAATCTTAAAATCCAAAATTTGTCATCTTCCATAAAATTAAATATTGGCATGCATAATTGATTCCATAGACTCTGCAATCTTGTGAAATTCATTCTTAAAAAAAATAAAAAATTTAAATCAATGTACTTACCTTAAAGCTACAAGTTAAAAAAATAAAGTTACAAGTTTATTTTTGATTCAAATATACATTTTTCAATATATAGAGAGTATGAAAACTGCCTATTAAAAAAAAAAAGAAAACTGCCTATATACTTTAAGCATTTTTATTAAAAATTAATTTTGTAAACTTCCTTAAATTTTTTTTTTTATTTATTTGAGAGAGAGAGAGAACACAAACAGGGATGGAATAGGTAGAAGGAGAGGGAGAACGAGACTCCCCACTGAGCTGGGAACCCAACATGGGGCTGGATCCCAAAGCCCTGGGATAATGACCTGAGCTGAAGGCAAGACACTTAACCAACTGAGCTACCCAGGCACCCCTAAAAATTCATTAATTTAAACTAAAAGCAAAAAAAATAAAAAATAAAAAAAAATAAACTAAAAGCACAAGTTCAACTAGAAGAGAGGGGAGAGAAAACCTCTGAAGACAATAAAATTAAATCTAAATAAAATGCAGGTTTATTAAAGTGCTTTTCTTGTGCTTTTTCATTCAAATATATAGTAATTAATAGACTTCAGTATTCAAATAAAATGTGTTTTATCATTTAAACAGAATTAATAAAAATTGTTTAATATGTAAATGAAATTAACGTAAAATTGGAAAATTTGTTTTCTATCAGTTGGCCTAATATTTATTATAGATAAGTATTAACCTTAAAAACAATGGTTTTCAAAATATAAGAAGCACAGAATCACCTAGAGGTCTTGTTAAAAGATTCCTTGACCCCAACCCAGAGTCTCTGTTTCAATAGATCTGGAGTATATCTGAAATTTGCATTTCAACAAGATAATGGTACAGCAACCACACTATGATAAATACTTCTCTAAAGGTACAAGTCTTTTTGATACTGACTTTATCAGTATATTTATCAGTATTTATAAGGCTAAGCACCCTCACATTGACAAATGACTCAACTCTCTGAAACATGAATTGGGATGTTGCCTAATTAATAGACGTCAGCACCATTACTTTTAGAAGAATAAAGAAGATCTTTTCGAGGTTATCATCCTGTTGGCTCACAAACTGGCCCCTATACATAGAGGACAAGGAAAAAGCAAAGAAAGAGGCAAATGACTTCAGATTGGTAGGTGGTAAGTTTAATAAGCAAAAAAACTTACATATGAGTATTGTCTTGGGTGGCTGCTAGACAGTAGATCTCCACACCTAACTGCTTCTATTTGTATAGAAGCCTTAACTGGGTTCGGTCACACACACTCTCTAGATGGTCTCAACACACATTGCTCTCTCAAGGCTGTTTACTTGAAAATGGCTTACAGCATGGGAACAGTGGGCAAAGTGGATATTCAAGGTCTGGGGAGCGGGTTAGGAGCCTCCCAATGCCCAGGTTCAGCTAGTGGGTCAATCAGTGGTCATGTCCTCTTGATGATCTCCTCTAACATATCCACAACTAGTTGGCCCCATGATGAAAAAGACAAATAGCTTAGAATTTCTAAAAAGAAACAAGTTGCATATTTTCTGAAATCCCATAACTCATTCATTCTGAATTTATCATATCCCATGTGATAAAATAACTTTCTCATAATATCATTGTTTTCTTAGTTATAAAATATCCTTGGAAAAATCAAAGTTTTTGCGTGTGCTGTGAGAAGAAAAACTTCTACCAATATGAATTCTAGTAAAATTTGTGATAATTGGTGACAGAAACACCAAGGTGTCTTTAAACTGTTTTGTCATTTTTTAATTAGTTTTACATTGCATGTTTTATGTTGTCTTTGATTATTTACTTTTTAAAAAATATTAGCCAGCTACTAATTTGCACAATTTTTCATAATACATCTATCACAATAACCTTTGTACCTCAAAAGACAGACTTTTACATATTTTATACTGTATGTCATCATCCTCAATTTAATTAAAATATCAGTAAGAAAATATCCTCAATTTAATTAAAAATACAAAGTAAGCTGCAACAGCAGAAGTAAATAATTATGGAGGAACTTAGACAAAACAATATATACCAGCTTCTGTTATTCTTCTAGAAAGAAGTCTCTTCTGCCTGGGGCTGATCCCATATAGTTAGGATCTTCTGCTAACTCCTTGGATGCTGTGCTCCAGCAATTTATTAATTATTTTCCATATTTTATTCCTTGTTTCTTTTGTTAAAAGATTTTATTTATTTATTCATGAAGACAGAGAGAGGCAGAGACATAGGCAGAGGGAGAGGTAGGCTCCCTGCAGGAGCATCATGCAGGATTCGAACCCAGGAACCCGAATCCCGCCCTGATCCAAAGGCAGATGTTCAACCACTGAGCCACCCATGTGCCCTATTCTTCATTTCTTAATGGGGATCTGACTTGATAGATACTTCAATACCCTCTATCTGCACTTAAATCTTTTCATTTGAATGAATGATCCCGTACCCGTCTTAGATCTCTCATCTGCCATTTTCTCCTTACCCACTGCAGGAAGGGGCTATCCTCTAATATTATTCCTCTGAAACTGGTCTTGCTAACATTACTAGTGATACGCATTAAATCTTCTCCCTCTCTTTATATTATTAATCTTTCTGCAAAACTTGATAATGTTCTCCAACCCATTTCTTGAAATTGTCGTCTATGCTTTCTTGATACCATTTTCTCCATCTCTCTATTAAGATATGTTCTTCTTCAGCTTATTTCCATCTCTTTTTTCCTTTTTTGTAAATAAATTTATTTTTTATTGGTGTTCAATTTAGTCACCCATTCACCCCCACCCCCTGCCCTCCTCCCCTTCCACCACCCCTAGTTCGTTTCCCAGAGTTAGGAGTCTTTATGTTCTGTCTCCCTTTCTGATATTTCCCACACATTTCTTCTCCCTTCCCTTATATTCCCTTTCACTATTATTTATATTCCCCAAATGAGTGAGAACATATAATGTTTGTCCTTCTCCGATTGACTTACTTCACTCAGCATAATACCCTCCAGTTCCATCCACGTTGAAGGAAATGGTGGGTATTTGTCGTTTCTAATGGCTGAGTAATATTCCATTGTATACGTATATTACATCTTCTTTATCCATTCATCTTTCGATGGACCCTGAGGCTCCTTCCACAGTTTGGCTATTGTGGCCATTGCTGCTAGAAACATCGGGGTGCAGGTGTCCCGGCATTTCATTGCATCTGTATCTTTGGGGTAAATCCCCAACAGTGCAATTGCTGGGTTGTAGGGCAGGTCTATTTTTAACTCTTTGAGGAACCTCCACAGTTTTCCAGAGTGGCTGCACCAGTTCACATTCCCACCAACAGTGTAAGAGGGTTCCCTTTTCTCTGCATCCTCTCCAACATTTGTGGCTTCCTGCCTTGTTAATTTTCCACATTCTCACTGGTGTGAGGTGGTATCTCATTGTGGTTTTGATTTGTATTTCCCTGATGGCAAGTGATGCAGAGCATTTTCTCATGTGCATGTTGGCCATGTCTATGTCTTCCTCTGTGAGATTTCTCTTCATGTCTTTTGTCCATTTCATGATTGGATTGTTTGTTTCTTTGGTGTTGAGTTTAAGAAGTTCTTTATAGATCTTGGAAACTAGCCCTTTATCTGATACGTCATTTGCAAATATTTTCTCCCATTCTGTAGGTTGTCTTTTAATTTTGTTGACTGTATCTTTTGCTGTGCAAAAGCTTCTTATCTTGATGAAGTCTCAATAGTTCATTTTTGCTTTTGTTTTTTTTGCCTTCGTGGATGTAGAAATGAGAAACTGTGTTAACCTAGTAAGTGTAAAACAGAGTGGATCCCCTGTTTCCTCACAATGCTTACGTTCTTAAATATATCTCTTTCTTTTTGAGATAAGAGACATTCCTGTATGGATCCAGGAAGTTCCAATTTTGAGAGCTGCGTGGGGGGGGGGCTCAACCTCATTTACTCTTTTATAGTGATCAAATTAGCAGTTAGTCCATATGGATACCAACTTCTTATCCACTCCTGAATCCAATCCTCTTTCTTGTGTCCATAGCCATATCCTCTTATTTCTTACCTTAACTACTGTTATTCTCCTTGAGAATGATTTTGTTTTTGTTTTTTAAATTCTTCTATCCCACTCTGCTGCTGGACCACACTTTCTAAAATAGGAATCCATATTTATTATTGTTCCGCCTAAAGACATTTAATGGCTTCCTGCTGACTACCAAATGAAATCACATTCTTTAAGCAGAGCATGCAAACCACTTGAGTTTACTGTCCTGTATGTCTTTTCATTTGGCTCATGTCATTCTTGCTTGCTGGAATACCCTTCTCTACCTTACTGCCTAGATCATTCCTATTTACAGTGTTTACATTTGTAAATTGTCTCTGACCTACCCAATAGAGTTAATCACTCCCTTCTTTGGAATATACACACATACACAATTATCTATTCTATTTCTTTTATTTAAATTTTTTTAAATTTATTTATTTTTCTTCCTTCCAGAATATAAGCTCACTGAAAGAGAACAATGTTCCGTTATTTACATAGCATCTGTTTATTACAATATAAACAAACCCAGGAAGTTATTAGTATAATCTAAAGTAGATCTAGATATTCTGGATCCTAATGCTTAACCACTGGTGTATGTGTTAATCCATAATCTATTTCACTTTCTCTCCAAGAGAAAGGACAACTTTAGAATTATTATTAGAATTATTATAGTTCATATTGCAACTCTTTGTTTTTTAAGATTTTATTTATTTATTCATGAGAGACAGAGAGAGAGGCAGATACATAGAGGGAGAAGCAGGCTCCCCATAAGGAGCCCGATGTGGGACTTGATCCCAGATCCTGGCATCAGGCCTTGAGCCAAAGGCAGATGCTCAACCACTGAGCCACCCAGGCATCCCATATTGCATCTCTTGTAAGTGTCAAGGAGCTCATCATATTAAAAGATAAACTGAGGCACATTAAAAAGGGTTAAGAGTTCATTTGAACACACATAGATTTGAATTGGGCAGTACCAAACCAAAGATGATTAGAAGAGCTCCACCAACAGGAACTAGAGCAGAGGTTTTTATAGAGAAGATAAGGACACAAAGCAAATAATTAATTATTTGATTGGCTATAGCTTAAGCAGTTGCCTTATTTGGGAGAGCATTGTTGTCTATTTATGATTGGTTGTTCTTAAGTTTCATTTTCTCCAATTGGAGTGCATTGACTCTGGTTTAGGTTTTGCTTTACAAAGGCATTTAGTTACGTTAGTCTAAAGGACTCCTTGTTGAATTGCTTTAAACTAAAAAATCAAAAAAATAAAAATAAAAATAAACTAAAAAATCCAGAGCACCTGGCTGGATCAGTTGGTTGAGCATGTGCCTTCAGCTCAGGTCCTGATCTCAGGGTCCTGGGATTGAGCCCCTCCTTGGGCTCTGCTCAGTGGGGAGTCTGCTTCTCTCTCTGCCCCCACCTCATGCTCTCTCTCTTTCTTTCTGTCTCTCTCTCAAAATAAATAAATACAATATTTAAAAACTAATAAAAAATAAATCCTTCCTGTAAAAAATAAACTCATAAATCTCTGGCCTTATTTACTTACGTTAATGGCTCTCTTTGTGGCACTTCCAATTATGCCACATATTGCTATATTCTTTGGAACCACAGTTTACCTTTTTCTACTCAGATTCTGTAAGTATTTTTAAAACCAAACTCTTTTATCCAAATGTAGCCTAGGTGATTCCTTCTTTGCAATAGGAGAAGTCTTATTAATAGGACTGGAGAGTGGGAGAAAGTAGGCAGTGTGATTTCGTTGATTCTAATTCTGCCCTTCCTTCTCTCCATGAAGCACAGAAAAGTTAACTTAGGGTCTCTGCATATCAGTTTTTAAAATCAAAATTAGTGGTTGAAATAGCCAGTCTCCAGATTGTAGCTATACTTGTGAGCATAGCATAATATATAGAGACATTCAATCACTACGTTGTACATGAGAATTTAATATAACATTATGTGTCAACCATAAATAGGATAAATAAATTTTAAATAATCTATAAATTCCCTTCTAATTATAAATTTTTGTTCTTGAAAAATCAAAACATTTTATTAATAAACAGAATAATTTGAAAAGTAACCACTAGTGATCAGCATATATATTTACTTAAAGGTATATATTACCACTTGTGTAAATATAAATTAAGATATATTAATGAATTTCTACCTCCCAAGGTGCAAATATAACAAAACATTCTGATCATAGTAACATACATATAAAAGTATAGGGGCTATTTATGGATAGAAATATAAATGTCAATTATCTGATTTTAATTCTGAGTAAATCATTGGCTCAGGTCATGAGCTTGGGGTCAAGCTCCCTGCTCAGGGGAAGTCTGTTTCTCCCTCTTCTTTTGCCACTGCACCTCTCCCCGCAACTCCCAGCTGCTTGTGCACACACACTCTCTCTCAAATAAATAAATAAAATATTTTAAAAGTTTTGAGTAAATCAAAGATATATTGCAATAAAATTTCAGATTAGCTAGAAAAGGCATTTATTTATTTGGAGTAACCACTAATAGATTGTATTTCAAGAATGTTTCTTTTTTTTTTTAATTTTATTTATTTATTCATGAAAGACACAGAGGGAGAGGCAGAGACATAGGCAGAGGAAGAAGCAGGCTTCCTATAGGACCCTGATGCAGGACTGGATCCCAGGACCCCAGGATCACAACCCGAGCCAAAGGCAGATGCTCAATCACTGAGCCACCCAGGTGTCCTCCAAGAATGTTTCATTCATGCTGTTTACACCTGAAACACAAAGATGACTAGAAACAGAAAATGGAACCAAGTGTCAATTGCTTTTTCATGGTGACTGCTAAATCTATCATCTATCTATCTATCTATCTATCTATCTATCTATCTATCTATCATCTTCTTATTTTCATGGACTGCAGTTTTGTAGTCAGGTATTCTGTTTTATCCATGTCCCAGTTACTAGCTTAGAAAAAAATAAAACAAAATATATTAAAAAAATAAATGTTATACCTCTATTGAAAAGTCTTTTCCAAGTAAGTTTTATATATATGACTGTATCTAAGGTTAAAATAACAAAGGAGAAACTGAGCTGTTTGAAATCACAAAATAAATGGTTAAGAAAAAAGCCTGGCACATTATCTTATGCATATTCATATTCTTCTACTGCAACATTTATGAGATATAGGAATAAATATTAAATTGAAAATATGAAAGAAAAAATTAAGTCTTTGCATTCATTACATTTTAAAAATAGTTATCACCTTGTGTAAATGTGATCTACAGAGAATGTGAAACACTAAATTTGCTGACTGAATCTTAGCTGAAACTACAAACACACTTGGGTATATTGTGGATCATGCTCACTTTCTTTTATAAAATTCAACAACTTTGTTCAAATCCAGGGTTTACCCTCTTGGGCTACTCATTATTCTTGCTTTTCCGTTTCAGCATTTGCTTCTTATTGAACACCACAGCACAGATACATTGTATGAAAGCAACAAATAGCAAATGAACCACAGTGGGAGAAATTTCATACAGAAAAGTCAAAGCAAAACACAATCCCAAAAAGTAACCGTGTGTTTATATATTTCATAAAACAGAAAAAAAAATTTCAAGGAAAGTAAAATTAGCTTTCAAAGCACAGTTGCCTCTTGAACTGGACATTTGCTGTATGAGGGTAAAATTACTTTGCATGTTTTATAAAGAAAAAAGTTTTAACATTTATAGAAAGTAGTCTAAGTATGGCTACTCTACATACACACTGGTTTTCTTCTTTAACGTTTTAAGTTTCACTGTAAGTACTAGTTGAGGCATTTTATGCAAAATTTTCCAGAAGGCTCTTTCAAAACTATCCAAAGACGTATTCTAATTATCTTCTTATTCCAAGTAAAATCATTCCTGTGTTACTTGGTGTTGGAAAACAGGCATGGATTTCCCCTACAAAAGGGTATTCTCTTATGAAAGAGAAACCAGAAGTGATTACATAACAAAAGCAAGCCAGAAAAGCTAGTTGCATAGTGCAAGGACAGAACACAATAGGCAGAAATGAGTTCAAGAGGTCAAGGAATCCATCTTATACCTCACTAGCAATTTTCTAAATGAATGAGTAAATGTAGTACTAGTGAATCCAATCAAAATTTCCAAGATGAGGTCACTAGAAAAAAAAAAAAGTCTTATTCTAGTTCACTGCATCAAACAAGTGTCCATCTTTCAAAATTAATTAAAAATTGTATTTTATTTTTTGTATTTTGAGCATTTTCACATTTAAGACAAAGTTCAAGTTTAAAACTACATTTGAAACTTTCCACTCTTCACCAAACTGAAAAATAAAACCTTTAATAGGTCATACAGTTCTTTCATACACATAAATATCCATTTATCTCCATCTTTTTCAAAGTGTATAAAACAAACATTTCAGTGGAACAGTATGAAAATACTTTTGATAATAAAGAATTAATGTTTGAAGTCAGGGGAAAAATATTCCTAGACAATATATAAGAAATTATTTGTATAGTTCTAAGTAAACGTTAACTTTAAAATTTGCCCACGTCCTTACTTCCCATTCTTTTTTTTTTTTTTTTTCAAGATGTAGTGTCCCTTTTAGTATAAATGGAAACTAGAGAGCAATAACATCTCTTAGTAAATGGCAGCAAGAAAACAAAGGACTATGGGCTGCTTGGGTGGCTCAGCAGGTTAAGCTACAGTCCTGATTTTAGCTCAGGTCATGATCTCGGGGGTTGTAGGATCTGCCCTGCATGGGGCCCTCCCTCAGCATGGAGTCTGCTTATTCCTCTACCTCTGCTCCTCCTCCTCCTCCCCATGCTCTCTCTCTCTCTTTTTCTTTCTCTCAAAAATAAAAATAAATAAATAAATAAATAAAATCTTAAAAATAAAAAAAGAAGAGGAAGGACCTATCCTTGAAGCATAACCTGTATGAAAATGAGTGAGTGAGTGAATGAATGAATGAATAAATTCAGTGCCAATGTTTTTATACTTTTGGTTACATTATCAGTACTACAGAAATCAGAAGTCTTAAACAATTTCTACCATAAAATGTAGTAAGTCCTCAAATGTGTAGAATTGTAAAAGCCAACTATAGTGCTGAAAGCCAACTATAGTGCTTTCTATATGGTTTTCACATGTTTGAAAACCATATAGAAAGACTGCAATTTCATATAAGTTTTTACAATGATTTCCCACGTAACTCTTAGTTCCTAAATTCTGTTGCTGATGAAACAATTTAAATAGCTAATATACCTCACAATCAGTAAGTTAAACTAATTGTTCAATGAGGTATTTTTTGGTTTAAAAAGGTTCTAATCTTATATTACCAAAGGGCTAAAACAGGCCAGTGTAACCCCAAATAAGAATATTTTATGTTTTTGGCATATCCAAGCAGAAACAAAAGATACAACAGGTAGATAATAGTTAAATTAACATTGTCTATATACAAATTAGTTTCAGAGAAACTGGGAAAATACCATCACATACCAATATAATACAATAAAACAAAGTGTTTAAAAATAATATTTTCTATAAATATTAAGGATGTTAATAAATCAGAATCCAAATAACTTAAATATGTATTTAATAATGTTTGCTTTTATTTTCATATTGCCTAACTTTTATATTATCATATTTCTTAATTTTTATAACAACATGAGAAATGGCGAAGTAAAGACTAATCTGAGAACCACGGTTAAGCTACATAAATATGAAGAAAGCTTCTTTGTTTATTCTCTAGCAAGAATACCTCTAAGGGGAAGATATTTAAGGAACTAGTTCTAAACTTTTAAAATACATTTTGAGGATAAATAGTGTCTGAAGAGAGCAACTTGAGTATTCAAGATTTTGCTCAACAATATGTCACAAAAATTGCAGAATATTTAATATGAAGGTAAATAAAAATATTAGTAGAATTTTTAGGCATCTTCCTGAGGTTTTTTATCTCACTTCTATGAAAATATGTATTGATTAAAAAGGTTATTTTGAGAAACTAGATAGTTTATAGTATTTCAGTAAAATTGGTTATTCATTACATAATTTAAAGTACACTGATTGAGAACAGAAGTGCTATGTATGGAGTACTTGCTTGTACTATGTAATTTACACCAGCAAAATCATTACAATCTCCTAACCAACCCCAAACATGAGGATTATAATTTTTATCTTACACACAGTAGAGGTTCAGGCTAGAGTTAAATGGTTTCCACAAATAATGCAGTAAATTTCAGAACCAAGAGTCTAATCCAGATGTGTTATATTCCAATAATTTTTTGATTTTGCTGTGTTGTACCTTGTACTTCATTAAAAGATTGTGTCCGGGTATTTCATAAGCTACCTCCCAAGACAGTTCGAGTAAATGTGGAAAAAACAAACTAGAAACTAATAGCAATAGACTATTATTAGAGTCAATGGAGATGGCTTCCAGAGGTCTAACCAAAAGAAGATTTGGGCTTAATAGCAAATTGTGGTTGTGAAATAAAGCAAGGTCATGTTATAATGACCTCTCGTTGGTCTAAAATCTGCATTAGATGGTAAGCACTACTGTGGGAATGAAGACCAAGAGAATTGTGATTCTTCTCTCCCCAATGTCTAGTGCTGGACACTCTCTAAAACAATGAAAGGAATACACTGCAAGCAGAGAGGCCATTATATGGAAAAAAAGTTTGATGGCAAACAATCACAAAAGGATTTGTTTCATTACAGAAATCACTGGCACTACTATTGAGAAATAAATCCAAGGGAAGTTTACCACCAATCTAGCTAAGAATGTGGAGTCAATGAAGGGATCTGAATGACTAGGCGGTAAAACATAAGTAGAGCAATGAGAAGCAACTCTGTTTCTCCTAAAGAGACCATTATTAAAGAAGCGAACTGGTGAAGACATTAGGAGGAGATTACCTAATCAAGCTTTAGGAATTTATGTTAACAAATAATTGTTTTAAAAAATTTATCTCTTTTCATGTAGATAAAACTTATCCAACATACTTATCTTAATGAAAATGCATCTTTCAGAAAGTAAGTAGAAAATAGTTCTTAATTCTGTATCTGTGGTAGCTTGAAAGAAAGCCAAACCCTGTGGTTTCAACCAGATGAATGTGTCACATTACTGCCGACTTGTGGCCACCTGATTGAAATTCAGGGGCACGTTTTGGAGAAAAATAAACATTAGAAAACAGACTAAAAAACTACAGCGTAAAAGCAAGCAAGAGCTTTCTTATGCAGTTTATTATCAGGTATTTTAGAACTAAAAGTAATATACACAGTTTGAAGAAGTTAAGTCCATAGACTTTCAACAACTATCACTTCCATCTAATATGACTTGACATTTCTACTAATACTCATAAGTCAAGTCGTAAGAGCAACAATGAAACTTTTTAAGACAATATGTTTTTAAGATAATTATATACAGACTGGCTTCTTTTAAAAATAGAGTGTTAAGTAAGGGGCACCTGGTTGACTCAATGGGTAGAACATATAATTCTTGATCTCCGTGATCATGAGTTCAAGCTCCACATTGGGCATAGAATGAACTTTAGTTTTTTTTTTTTTTTTTTCAAGATTTTATTTATTTATTCATGAGAGACAGAGAGAGCAGAGGCATAGGCAGAGAGAGAAGCAGACTTCCCACAGCGAGCCTGATGTGGGACTCAGTCCCAAGACCCTGGGATCACAACCTGAGCCAAAGGCAGACCCTCAACGACTGAGCCACTCAGGTACCCTAGAGCTTACTTAAAAAAAAAAAAAAAAAAAGAATCAAGTCAAAATGTTCCTGAATATATAAATATAAAACTTTCTAAATGTTTTTCCAAGGTTAAAAACTAGGCGCTCAGCATTTTCAAAAATACGTAAAAGATAAAATAGAGAATATAGTACCATACTTAGCATTCAATCCTGTATGCAAATTTAAGAATGACTGTAGTGTCTTAGCTTCCTGGATAAATAACATACTTTACAGAAATTCTACTTTTTAGAAATCATGTTCATATTTCTAAAGTGGGTAAACAACTAGTCACTGACACTTTAGTTTGAATTAGCTTTGAATTAGCAAATTAAATTTGTTTTCTTAAGAATTTAATTAGATCCGGGATCCCTGGGTGGCGCAGTGGTTCGGTGCCTGCCTTTGGCCCAGGGCGCGATCCTGGAGATCCGGGATCGAATCCCACGTCAGGCTCCCGGTGCATGGAGCCTGCTTCTCCCTCTGCCTGTGTCTCTGCCTCTCTCTCTCTCTCTGTGGTGTGACTATCATAAATAAATAAAAATTAAAAAAAAATTTAAAAAAAAAAAAAAAAAAGAATTTAATTAGATCCATCTAATAATATGGCTAACTTATTGACAAGATTATTTGACAAGAAAAGGAAAATAATTCACAGTATTGTACCATTCTTCTCTGGATTAGATATTTCTAGGTAGGATGTTGTGCTTTGGGGTTTCTGGGTAACTATATGGAAGTGCCAGACAATAAGGAATTGATACCAGGACATAACCAAATAAGGAAGAAAAATAGATGGATGGATATTAAAGACAGTATCTACGTCTTGCTTGCAATAATGCCTAAGAATTGCTTTACCCCTCCTGCGATGTTTATCTCTGAAATAACTTCTCTTTGAATTTTCTCAAAAAGTTCTTGCCTATGACACAATCCTTAAAAATATTACACTTGTGTTTTAATAATTAAGCTTCAATAAAGACTCTTAGTAAAAGAAATGGCCACTCTCATCTAATAATTTATTGGGGTCTTATTGCTAGTTCCAGCTATCATGAGGTAGACCTTAATCACATAATGCACCATTACCATCATCTATCGAGGTTAAAGAGATAACAAAGAAAACAGGAAAAAAAAAGTAAATGTATGTTTTACACAAGTAAAAATAAATATCAAAAGACAATAAAAAATTATTTAAAAATAAAGGGAAAATATCTTCTGTCTCTAGTAAGAATAAGTAGTAAATATATTTGATTTTTTTGGAAGCTCTAAAGTGGATAAATGAGAACTCTGTTCACTTATAAAAGAAATATGCTAGATCTTCAAGTCTGGTTAGAGTTCAGTTGAATCCTTTTTTTGGGAGGTAAGGTCTATTTACCACCACAATTTGTACCTTAGAACTTTATAGGCAGGAGCAACATCAGAAACCTATTTCTAAGATAATTAAATCTCTTTTTATATTTCAAAACCATGCATGGCACAACTATGACAGTTTTTTTTTTTAATCTTTATGTTTGGTTTTTACTTAACTTTTTTAATGTTATCACTTCAGTTCAGAAACTTGTCTTTTCCTGTTGTTTCTTCATATCATTTTCCAGTCTTTAATTAACAGAGAGCCTTATATTAATAAACGAATCAAAAGCTCTTCACAATAGTGATTTATCACCCAGAAAATCTGGAGATAATTTCACCTTAAATAACATTAAAAAAATAACATTTTAAAAGTGTACATCAACAAAAAATGGATTGAAAAGACAATTTATCACACACGTCAATCCGCAAAAGTAAGAAAATTCATGGAGGAAGAATAAATCATGCCTTTCTCATTGCCTTGGAAGAAACTCAAATGCCAAACAATAATACATCAGAAACGTAGGTTACCTTTTAGTTATTATCACTTCGCTGACAAAATTCACATTTCTATTTGTTGTCTGAAATTAGCAAAATACAACTTTTCCAAATTCTGGATTATTCTGGGACAACAGTCCAACATTTATAACCATGATCATTAGAAAAACAATCTGGGAGAGAGAAACTTGACATAGTTTTTAAAGTGATTTGGCATAAACATTGGGTTTGGGGATAAATTAAGAAAGTCAGGCAGATATATTGAGAAAAGTAAAACTTAAATTATCTATTGAAATACATCTTTACTTCTTTTTAGACACTGATGTACAAATGGACTCTGTTCTAGAAAGAATCTGCTTGGACTCTTAAAAACTTTTCCAATTACGTAGTTGGTTAGCGCCAACAACCAGCGTACAGGCAAACCAGAGATTGCTCTCTTCCTTTCAGAGGCCCCCTTTTTTCCTTTGAAGGAACTAAAAATAAAAAGTACCCTTTGTTAACTTTGAGATCCTTTGGGAAAGAGTATCCTAGCCTCTCCTTGAAAGTCGTGCCATCATCTACTGATGACCAGGTAAAGCAAAGCTCTTCTTCTCTATTATTGGCAGACTGTGTGATCAGCTTCCCCTGGGGAGGAAGGAACAGGGTATGTGGAGAGGGAGAGTTCAAGGCTTTTCCAGTGAGTGCTTTCTTGAAATCAGTTAAAACTGGGAAAGTAGAGGAAAGCACTTTCCAATATAACGCATCACGGTGCGGTAAGGCTAGACTAACTGAAGAGAGGATGTATTTATGAGCTTGGTAGGGCTTGCAACATAAGAGAACACGAGAAGTTACACATTATTACTCCTCCACATTAAGGAAACGTTGCTCTCATCTTTCTCGTGCGCGCGCACACACACACACACACACACACACACACTCACACCAGCTTTTCTTAAAAGCACCCAGTCATCTATTTGAACTTTGCCCTGTTCTCATTGCTAGACTCCTTACAGCTGGTTAAATATACCCCCTCCTCACCTCCGTCCAGGCACTAGAAAGAAGAAAGAAAAAGAAAAAAAAGTGATTTAGTTCAGCGATGCACGGTCTTTGGATTTCTCAGTCGACATCTCCCTATACTTTGGTCCCCGCGAGGAACTGCAAACCTTTACTTCTCGGACTTGGGCGGCTCCTATCAGCTCAGCAGGAAAGGGTAGCAAGCGAGACCATCCTGAAGGAAGAAGGAGTCACCCCCGCGTCCTAAAGTATTTGGAAGTGCTCGCCCTCGGCGGCTCCGACCTCGTCCCGGTGCAGCGCCGCCGCCCTCCGCCAAGTCCCAGAAGAGGCCAAGTGCAAAGTGGAACGGAGACGGCCGCGCTCTCGCCCCGCTCCTCCGGGAGGGGGTCTCTGGCCTGGGTTCGCCGCCGGTTCTTGCCGTACACTTTGCGGAAACTCGAGTCCTGTACTTCGGAGGACACAAAGCCACAGGGAGGCCCGGACGGTTTTCGGGGAGACTCGCCTGGACGGCAGCGGCGCCCCTTCGGTGTGTGCTGGGAGGTCTCTCCGCGCTGCTCCCGGGCTCGGGAACTCCGACGGGGCGGCGCCGCGCGGCCGGGGTGGTACTGCGCGCCCCGCCACAGCTCCGGACCCCGGACCCCCGACCCCGGACCCCCGACCCCGGACCCCGGACCCCCGCGCCGCGGCGGCGACACCCGGGAGGCGCCGCAGGAACCGCAGCCCCGCCGTGCGCGCCTTCGCAGCAGAGCAGCGGCCAGGGGCGCGCGGACTCGAACACCCTGGATTGGAGTTGGACAGCCCGGGGTGGGGGGGCGGGGGGGCGCGTAAAGGGAGAACTGAGCAGAAGGAGGAGATGAGAGCGGTTTCCACCGCAAGCCCCCTCCGCCCCTCGGCTTCCTTCCCCAAAGAGGCGGCTGTGTGGTCCCGCTTCTGCGTGGGTGCACGTGTACGCGCCTGGGTGAGCTCAGTGGGTGTGCCCCAGTGTGAGTGCGTTTGTGCCTCCGCAGGGCAACGCTCAAGCCTGGCAAGAGCAATGCCGGCAGCACATCGGAGAGCGCCCATCCGAGGGGCCAGTAGCACGTGGCCTTGCCGACTAGGCCAGGAAGACGCCCTTACTCGCCAGCTTCCCTCCGCAACCTGCGATTATTCTTCCCTTCTCTGCGGGTTCTGACTGGTGTCGGGGCCGGCCCGAGATCCCAGCTAAGAGGGAGAAGGCCCCCCCCTCCACGTCCCACCCCCGTCCCCGCCCCAAGGCCGAAAATCAAACGCTGGAGACGTGAAAGGGTTTCCTGGTTCCAGCAGAAAGAAACAGCGTGATTGCACCGGGGGATTCCCGAAAGGAAGCCTTTTGCAGACTGGAGGGAGCGAGGGTTGGGGTCTCGGAGAGAAGGTCCCCCGAGTTGTGGCAGAATCAGAAACGCCCATCCCTCGGCCCCTCTCCGCAGAGCCCAGCCTGGCTTTATCCCCGCCACTCTGAGCTCTTTGCAGCCGACCTCAGTGGTCAGGCCCGGAGAGGTCACCTCTTGGGCTTGCTTTCTGCCCTTGACAGACCAAAATGTGACGGGCGGCAGCCCTGGTGATGTCTAAGGCTGAGCGGGGGTGATTCTCAGATATAATGCTTTTTAAGCTTCTTTTCCAAAGCTGATTAGTAAGAGAACCACTACCTACTACTAAAGGGACCCCGATGAGGCCGGCCGCAGGCGACAGAGACCTCAAGCCAGCTGCCCTCCGTCTTAGATTCTCCTGGAGGTCATTATAGCTCATGACTTTCCCCACCGCTGTTGGTCGTCGCCGCTTGACCCGGTGATACTCCTTTGTCCCGTCACCGTGGGGGCAGTGGGTGGTCCGCAAGTTTCTCTCTTACGGGAGGCTGGGGACGCCCCTAGAAGTTCGCCTTCATCTTCAGCCTGGCCGCCTTCCCCCTCCCCCTCCCGCAACGCCCCCGCGCCTCCCCGCGCCTCCCCGCGCCTCCCCTGCCTGGGGATTCGGCGGCGCCTCGCGGACCCTCTCCTCTGGCCCGGGGTAAATCGGCCCCCGGCGCGCGGCTCGCGGCTCGCGGCTCGCGGCTCGCGGGCGGGGGGTGGGGGCGGCAGAGGGAGGCGCGGCGGCCCCGGCGGGGGTCTCGCCTGACTCCGGAGTCTGGGAGGCGCGGTAGCTCCCGTCATTGCGGCGAGGGCCGGGCCCACGGCCGCGCGCCCGCCGCCACCGCCGCCGCGGCCGCCTCCATGCTGCAGCGCCGGACGCAGTCCTTCCCCGCGGGGCGGCTGCCGTCGCCCGAACCCGCTGCCGCGGGGAGCCTGGGCGCGGGGCCCGCACGGGTCGCAGCCTGGGACCTGGGCCACCTGGGCCGCCAGCCGCACGCCTGAGCTGCGCACTCGCCGCGGGCAGCGGGCAGCGGGCAGCGGGCGGGGCGCGGTGTGCAGCGGCGCGCAGGGAGTCGGCCCGCGTGTGTAGAGCGGCCCGAACTGAGCGCTCGCGCGCGCGCGCGTGTGTGTGTGTGTGTGTCTGTGCGCGCGTGTGTTTGCGCGTGTTTTTTCCTTTTCCCTAGAGGATGTGAATGTCTTCGCAGCTGGCTGCTCCCTTAGGATTCCTGAGTGTGGAGCTCTGGGCTGTGAGCACAACCCACCCATATAATCCATTTTGCACGGTCGGTTTAGATCGGGAGAAAAAAAGCGCAACTGGACGGGGGTGGGGCCGACCAACGAAACCTTCTGGAAATATACACACACATTCACAAGAGAGAGGAAGAATGAAAGACATGAGATTTTCATAACCTTCTTGCTGACCCTTCTGTTTTCCAAAAAGACTCTGGATCTTTGCTACCTTTTGAAGTCATCTTGGAATTTTTTTTTTTTTTTTTTTTTTTTTTGTGTGTAAGCCGCTCTCCAGCTAGCTGTGTGTGTGTGTGTGTGTGTGTGTGTGTGTATGCGCGCGCGCGCGCGCCTCTCTGATGCATTTGACTGTCTTTTATCCAACTGCCCAGAAGCAAATGTTGTTAACTCGTCGGTGCCCCCTCGATGCCCAGGTTCTCGAAGAACAGGGAGGACGCCCAGACCCATTTTGCCGGCTGGATTCGGAACCGCTGCCTGGCTGTGGACCCATGTGTGGATCAGTTTACCCAGAGGCTTAGAAAGCTCCGGTATTAACTCGCTTCCAGGTACATCACAAGGTCACCAGAGGGTCTTGTAGCCGTCTTGTTTCCGTGCATCTTAGACCTTCCCTTCTTGGCCAGAAGGATATTTATGTTTCGATCCACATCATCTGGAGGCAAAAGTTCAGCCCTTCCAGCTGGTTTCTGTACAAACAAGGTAACAAGGATTGCTTTTCAAACTGCTTAACAAAATCCCCGACTCTTCCTCAGCCCTTTCCCGGCTCTCTCCTCCCCACTAAAATGTCACCAGCTCTTGAATTACGTGGATTTGGGTTGGAGGAGAACTTGAAGAAAACGTGATCAAAAGGCGATGCCAAACCACTCTCTTTTCTGCCTGTGGTCCGGTGGGCATCAAAGCCGATCGTGAGAAGGACCAGTCCCCTCCTTATTTCTCCCTCCCCGTGCTGTGCTGGATGTGCGTGTGCAAGAGTGAATGCGAGTGCGCGCGCGCCTGTGTGCGAGTGTGTGTGTGTGTTTGAGTGTGTCTGTGTGTGCGTGCGCGGCCGCCCTGCCTCTGCCCGCTCCCCGGGCGCAGAAACGCGGGTTTCATGGGGCGATCGCCGCGGATCCCCCACCCAGCGCGACCTGCGGGCAGCGGCGGCAGTGGCAGGAGCCGCCTTTCGGACTCCCTAGGATGCGGGTGCTGAGCTATGGCAAAGGGCAGCAAAGTGACAAGCGAGACCCGCGTACGACTGTGAAAGCCACCTGGAGCCACCTTGCCGGGATTGTACCTGCGGGCAGAAAGTCCTCCTACGACCGTCTTTTCCTCTAGAGGCACCAGGTAACAAGCAAACGACTACCCGCCTCACCCAGTTTCCTTCTGATCTTGTTTCTAGTGTTTTATCTGCATTGCAGGCTACTTTACTTATTAATGTTTCGAAAATCATTAGGAAGGGCTGGGTATCCAAGGGCGCTCTGTGATGTTGTAATAACATTTCTAGGAGGTGGTATATAAATCTATACCTGAGCACTTAATCTAGCGGTGAAAGAAAGCTAAGGGAATATGGATACGCTCCACCCTAAGTGCTGATATTGGAAAGCCGGGCATGCTATGCTGAACCTGCCTGAAGATGCCAGAGATTAACATTCCATGTTTCCTTCAGGCTATGGTTGCCACGGACCATTTGGTATCCAACCCTCCCCAGACTGTGGAGTGCGAGAGGGTGTTTGGTTTCCACCCATCATTTCAGGCAAGGATCCTTCTGACCCTTCTCTACCTCTGGTGCCAGGTTGTTTTCCTTTCCTCATTGTGGACGAGCTTGCTAGATCCTTTAGTAGTTGTAAATTACGCATCTGGAGACTTTAATCTGAAACGGAGTTTTCTTGGAACTTGCTTTGCATGAGAGGGAATTCATTGTCACCGGCGTGTGTGCTGAGACATGGTATTTAACTGGGAGCGTTTGCTTCTATATAGCAAAATAGATCCGTGAAAGAAGTCATTTTTATATCGAGAGGAGCAAGGCTAAAACCATAACCACCACTCCGGTACCATCCCCAGCTATAAGGTCTCGGTGGTGGAGCTTGTGTGCGCCTGGTTGGTTTGGTTGGTTTTGGTTTGCTCGTTTCTGTATAATATGTATTTTGAAAATTCTTGCCAGTGCATTGATTTACAAGGAACAGGGTGGATTTGCGACTGCCTAATTAACATATTGGATCTGATACGTTAAAACGGAGGTTCCCATGGCTGGCTGGCTGAGTCAGAACAAATTTAGCGAACTTCCAAAAGCCCCTTACCCTTGCACCTTATTTCTCTCATTTCCTTTTTCCACCACATCTGCGTCCCCTCTGCAGAAATTTCACTCCTTTCTCGAGAGCATTCGGATTAACAGGATAAAGCACTTGCAAAGTAGTCTCATCACTGTTTTATTCCGTAGTGAAGGCGGTCTGAATAATTCAGCCGAGGAGTGCTCGTTTGCGTCCTGCCTTCCGTAGCTGCCTGCTGGGTGCACCCAGCAGAGGGTTTGGCCCGGCCCAGCGCGAGGCGCCCTGCTCTGGAGGCAGCGAGTGGAGATGCGCCGAAGGCTTGTCTTTGCTAAGGCAGCTTAGAAAGTGTCGGGGCGCTGCCTCTTTTTCTCCGCTTGCTGCGTTTCTATAGATATCCATATGATGGCATTTGCAGACTACAAGCTGGCCACTAGCTAGCTGCTCTCGCTGTCCCTGACTCCTCTGGAGTCTGGGCTCGGCTGCTGCTGCAGCCCTCGCAGGCTGGTGGTGCTACAAGGCCGTATATGCAGCCGGCTTGGGGGCTGGGCTCCGCCACTGCAGCTGCCAGGCCCTCGTCGACACTTTTTGGGGAGGGGCGGGAGAGCTCAGCAGGCCCCCTGGCAGACAGGAGGCGCATCACCGCTGGGGTGGCGGCCTGGATGTGAGAGGAAGGAGGTGGAGAGAGACGCGGGGAGGGCAGTGAGGTCCTGCTTGACTTCCTGCGCCTGCAGCCCTCCACCCCCTTGTAAATGAATATTCAAGAACATAGAAGAAAGCTGGCTGCAAAAATGCCTTGATACTCAAATATTGCATGGTTTCTCAGGTTTCAAAACCTGAAACTAAGTGTGTTTTTCCTAGATTTCCATTTTTCCCCCTCTCTCTTTTCTCCTCTTTTGCTCTCCTGGATTTAATTAGGTCATTTTTACTCCTGTTTTATCTCCAGTTGGAATACCACTGAAAAGACACCCCCACCCCCCACCGTGCCCAATAAACGTCAAGGCAACGAGGGCCACTCTTCAGATAGATTCGCTCTGTAAGGTAGGGAGAAACAAGAAAGGATAACTTGACTTTTAACAGAAAAGCAGGTCCACATTATATTCTCTGAAGACTCAAAAAAAAAAAAAAAAAAAAAGGGTACTGCCTGAAGAAAAACTAAAACTAAGTAGGGATTTGGGAGGAATTAGATGAGAGCTGTTCCTTTCTTTTTTCTTTTCTTTTCAAGTTAATTTTCTTTTTTTTTTTTTTTTTTTTTTTGGATTTCCCTCATCACTCAGAAAATCCTGGTCAGAAAACTGATTTGTGTGTACTAACAAATCTCACAAAGACACTTCTTTGTCCCCCCAAATTCTCCAGAGTATTATTACAACAGAAACTATATCATACTCATAATATTTGTTAGCAAATAAGGCGTACTTCTTTCGAGGGTACCCAAGAAAGAAGAAATGCTGGTGCAGAATAGAAGTACCTGGGAAAATAATGGGTTTTCTCCATCTCCATCTTCATTTCACTTCTCTCTGGCCTTTTCACCATTCTGCAGGTTAGGTCTTGCCTTTGTAGCCTCATACTGAGGGAAGGCAAAACAAATGCATTTGCTGACTTTAGAGTGCTTAAAAGACTAAACATAGATTATGGTGTGATTCATGTTTTAAAACGCCATTCATTTGTGCAGATTGGAGTTAGGTGAAATGTCAAAGCCAAATAGGCCTCCTTGCACAGAGTTTTGTATATAGAAGTTCCTGAAAAATGGAGATTTTTGCCTCCCTCCCCTTCTCCCTTGTTTGGAGGAACAGGGAGGTACACACCAGTTAGCTTGAGGATCTGAGTCCACTGACCTTGTACTTAGATGGAGCTGGCTCATCTCACTCATGGGTTAAGATTGTCAGGTGTTGTTAGGAAATTTCCCAGCAAAATGTTCCTTTCTTTTAGGCTCCCTTATGCTTACCATCAAGAGGGGCAGAACAATAGGGCCGGAGGGACACCCATGGGAACCGACTTGAGCATATAGGCAGGTAGGAAGAACTTGCCACTTGACTCCTGTCCCCCAGACCATTTCTTTTAGTCATTTTTGTCTTTTCTCTTTTCAAGAAGAGAATGACCTTGAGCAACACCAGTCTCCTGTGCTTCACATACCTCTTTTCCTCTTCAAACATGTGATGTATGTATCAATATAGAATACACATGCTTATCTACTTTGGTTTTGAAATATGATATTCCTGGATTTGAGAGGGGTTCATTAAGAAAAATCTTTGACTACTACCAGCCAGAGGTGATTTTTTTTTTTCCTTTTTTCTCATGAGGGGAATGGCAAGAGCTGTGGTCACATGAAGGAAAATTGTCCCACCTTTTCCCCCTCTTCATCATTTTTGGCTCCTACATCATTAAATGCATTCTTGGTGTTAAAGGAGTGTCTGGTTATGTCATTGGTGTTTAAGTGACCCTCATATGTTATGTCTGCTCTTCATCTTTTCCTGAATGACCATTGGTTCCCTTTTGTTCATTTAAACCAGTGTTCTGTTTCCTCTTGCTGCTTGAAGCACTTTAAGCTTGGTAGTTTTGCTGAGTTTTCTAGCTGGTGAAATTAGGATCTTGCTTTCTGCTGATACTATTGCTGTGTTGTTCTGTGGTTGGGATGAGATGCTTGCAGATATCTAACAATGTCCCTGCCTCTACATAAAACTACCATGTAATAAACTCTGTATCAAACTCTGTATTTAGTTATTTTAAGAAAAAATTACAATTAACAAGATTGCTAATAAATAGATGCCAATTTTGAGGTTGGAGGAAGAAGACTACTTAAAACTTTCTAGTGGCTTGACTGGGTAATCTATTTCACTTATCCCAGTAATTGCTATTTTTCATTTACTTAGAAAAGTAACATTGGCATTACTTTCAAAGTTCTAACTTTTATATTTTATTGAAGAATAAAATATATGAGTTTAGGCTTTTAAATAAATAATATACATGACTAACAGGCAATTTTGCTAAATCATTCTACTGACACATATGTGTATAGCTCTGCCTCGTTAATAAACTCTGAAAGTGAGACTACTTACTATATTTCAACTGCCCACATTTTTATTCCTGTGGCATCCTTCAATCAGTGAGGACTATTTAAAACCTGAGGCAGTAATAATTTATCCATTACATGGTGTATGCATGGTGAAATTAAGAAGAATTATGTTTATCAGTATTGAAGCTTTTCTGGTTAGAAGTGAACCATTTTTGTTATGCCCTATCAATATAACATAAATTGTATGTTTTTATGAAAACTCCAGTTTTATATAACAAGAGATATAAATATAAGAATTAATTCAGAGATAGTTAATACCATCTTAAAGCTTTTCCATCATAGTATTCTGATAGTGTTCTGACAATGCTTTTTACTGAACTATGACATAATTTAATAGTAATTATGAAGATGGTTAACAAGTGATAGAAAATTATAATGAGATGACATGGTTATATAAATGCACTATCATTTTGCTGATACCAAGTAAACCACATGAATGGGCTTTGTTATTAAACTACAAGCTATATCAGTAAGATTTCTCAGAAACTGGCTTTGATGGCCTATGTTTATTAAGTTACAAAACTTGGGCACATTGGGAAGAAAATGCAAACTGATCGATTTGAGTCTTCCTAGATAATATATATCTTTTTATAAAAGAAATCTGTCTAACCACAGACCTCATGCTATTCTTTTCTTTGTGGGGGCATATATGCAATTTATTGCTTTAAAAAACCTTCCACAGAAATATTTTGAATTTGGCATGATGAAGAACAATTGCAGAATTACCATTGGATATTGAATACTTTAGATTTTATAGCAGAAAGGATCTGGAAAAGAAGTAATAAGATAAACATATAAAGTTGTACATTCTCCTCCCCTCCCTCCCCCCCCCCCCCCACACCAAATCTGGAAGCTGTTTCTGAATTCTTAGAAAAAAAGACTAAATGAAAATGCTAATTAGTTCAATATATAGTCAATTAGAACTAGTGTATTTGATCAGGGATAGAAGCCACAACAGTGTCGCTTATATTACTCTTTTTACTATGCCCTGTGCAGCTCTTTTGAGGAAATACTAAAGAAACTGAAGGATTCATGTCAGTTGCTTCCTGCATTTCATTCCTGCATTTCATTCCCCGTGTTAACTTTGCATTTTTTGTCTTCAAGTAGGTTTTTCCTGAGTCTTAGTGGTGGTGCTTCCGAAGTTATAGAATATTTGCATTACAGTAATTTATTAGTGGGAATATATCAACTCTGTTATGAAAACTTTTTCTTCTTTGGAAATACAGGCTGGTATTTTCTTAGTGATTACCTCTTTGTTATGTTTTCCATGGTATAAACATGAGGTTATTAAATGACTTATGTGGATTTATTAGTGTTAAGGTATTTGTATAGCAACATTAAAATGCATATGATTTACACGGTGATATTGAACACTATAGAGTAGTACTTGTACTTTTTTCTAGACGGATAGATACTATTCTATCAGTACTATTCACAGATATTTAAATATAAAGTGCCTCATTTAATAGAAATGTGTCTACCTTTGCATTGAAATTTTAGGGGTTATTTATAGGAATTATGTAGCATATTTGCCATGTATTGATTGTTCAAATGTCAAGCACTTTAACAACCTATAACTAGACATTGGATCCTGACCTCAAGGAACTTATTTTCCTAGTAACAGGAAGGATGTAAACAAATACGTAAGTTTGAAAGTAATTGATATTTTTAAAATCCTATTTTGATTTTTTTTTTTTGCTTTGTAGTAAGAAGAGGAAATTTGGAAACTGTTACTATACTTTGTGGAGGTTGATACTGTGCAGTGGTTAGAAGCATGAACTTTGGGATTTCACAAACCTATGTCTCATGCTTATGTAACCTTGAGCAAGTCTTGAAACCTCTCTGAGCTTTAATGTCTTCACCTATAAGATGAAGCTAATAATAAAAAACACTTAGCTGCTATCATTACCATCATCATTGCCATCATCATTATCATTTCATCATTAGCTATCCTGAGCGTAAAGGAGAAAAAAAAAGGATAGTAATTGGATGATATCAAAGCCTATGCTTGGGATTGTAGACCCTCAGGACCCCAGGGAATGCTAAAGCTCAGCCAAACCAAGGACCGCACAGTCCACTGTCTTCAGAAACCAAGCATATGTGAATCTTAAACCCAGGAAATCTGGCTGGGTTTACGAAATTATAGGTTGAAGCATCTCTGGTACACTAGTGAGTGCATGGTTTTCCCAAGACATTCATATTTAAATTCATTTTACTTCCTGATGGGTCTGGTATTATAAAATGTCTGAGTTATTCTGATATCTATTCAAATTTAAATTTTCTCTAAAGCATCCCTGCCAAGTGGTCATCTTGACTAAGCCTGAGTACCTTCAGTGACTCTAAAAATCACTCCACCTAAACTGGATTATTCCATTTTGTATAGGCATATTATCAAATTTATATATATATAAATATATATATATATATTTAAAGATTTTATTTATTTATTCATGAGAGACACAGAAAGAGAGACAGAGACACAGGCAGAGGAAGGAGAAACAGTTTCCATGCAAGGAACCTGATGTGGGACTAGATACCAAAAATCCGAGATCACACCCTGAGCCAAAGGCAGACGTTCAACCCCTGAGCCACACAGGGGTCCCTCAAATTTATTTTTGAAGTTGAGCCAAACATCTGACATCTTTGGCTTCTAATTAGTTTTAATATGGGAGGAGGGGCACACAACAAATCTAATTCCAAGTACCACAAATATTTAAACTGAATTACTTGAGATCACCAAACCGTGATTGCTCTGCTTATGACTAAACATAACCATACCTAAACTGATTTGGGACAGTTTTCTATGTGTCATGATTTCAAGCCCTTTACTTTTTGTACTCAATAAATGTTATCCATCATTCGTCTTTATCTCCACCTCCAGTTTGTTTGTGTCACTTTACATGCAAGTGTGATACCAGCTCCAGCAAACCACAAGGGTTGATTAGTGTAGCATTGAGCAGAAGCATTATTTCCTTGCTTTTGGAACAAAGGAAGCAGGTCCATGCTATGCTGGAACCATCCATCCAGCACTCATGTCATATTTACTATTTGATCAACGCCTTCTCTCCTTTTGATCCTGAACAAGGCATTGGAGTCTTTAACATATACCTCTCAGATGCTACAGCTTCATTGATCCAAATTGTCATGAGACTAGAATTATTTGCCATTATGAGTCTAGACCCTAGTGCAGACATCTGAGATCACTTTCATAATCATATCATATACCTCAACTTGTAATCATTCACATCATATGATTTGCTTATCATGGTCAAATTAATTCTTTTCCACTAAATATTGAGAGAAAAAGTAACTTATAAGTATTACAGTGATATTCATAATGTATGTGAGAAACAATTAAATGGAGCAAGATAAGAAGACTAGATTTTATCTTATCCTAAAGTGACGGAAGGATCTGGCTACATCATGGGCTCTCTGATCTAGAAAGGAATGACTCAACGCTCATTCTTTGATTCTTTTAAAACCATTTATTCATCATTTAATGCATGCTTCCCTATTCTGCTAAGTAACTATTTCTCCTTTGAGACACAAAAGTCAAAATGGATTGAAGCCACTCTGTGGAAATTGCTATGTAGAGTAAGAAACAAATATTCTCTTAGACAGCCCTAGTCTTAAGTCACTCCTGATGATACTCATATATCTTTGCCTCTTAATTTACTCTTAAACTTAGATGATACTGATTTCTAGAATATTTACTATGTCCGTTTGGGTTACCTCCGCCACTATTGAATAAAATCGAAATTAGGTTTCCAGCTGTTTCTCCAGCCTCCTTATGAGGTCACCTGATTTCTAATAAGGGGGAAATAATCTGAAAACAAAAGGAAATGACAGTAAAACTCTCTCTGTCTGGTACCCTCACAGGATAGGTCTTGGCTATCAACATTCTTCAAAACCTTCAACCTTCAAATGTTTTATTCCACTAGGCACCATGTTTAGTATATGTGTATTTTAAAAGTTTTATTTTTAATGTGAATGCTAATAGTTATTAAAATTGACACACCAATTCTAAATACAGCTAACCTTTTTCTTAAAGACTTCAGGTCTTTGTTGTTAGTGATTGCAGAAAGCCCTTACAGACCGATCCATGGCATACTTAAGACAGTTTGTACTGGTATGAAATTTTCCTCAACTTCTTTTCTTTCCTATGTATGATTTTTCATTGATTATTTTTTCCGTGCTCTCATAAAACAAACTTTTTCAGTGGATGTTTTTTTCTTTTTTAACTCACTAATAGGAACTTATTAACAAAATGATAAGATTGTTAGATATCTTTGTGAACTAAGAGCCTGAGGATGAATAATATTCTAAGACCTCCACTGCTAAGGAAAGCACATGAGTTTTCCTTCACATACTTTATGTGGAAAGTCCTGAAAAATGCTAATATATCTTGGATAATAAATACAATAGATGATGATCATCACCCATCATAAGTACATTTTCTGAGAATATTCTCTTTGCCAGGCACTGTTGGTTTTTACTCTCTTCTAAGCCATGCAATGACCCTACAACTTAGGTGTGATTGTATTCCTTTCTTTGGAGGAGCAAGTTGAGGCTGAGGGCAGTTAATTTACTTGTCCATGATTATATGACTAATAGATGATAGATGACAAATATTTCTGATTGTAAAGAAGATGCTACATCTGCTATACCTAGGTGATTTTCATTTTCATCTGCCTCTTAAAGCTGTTTTCTGTTGATTGTTACATAAATGTGACCTTCAAAGATGAAGACCATCCTCTGAATATGTACCTTATTCTTAATTTCTTTTCCTTAACAGTACTCAATGAATTATCGTATTTTTTATCTGGAAGTATTTAAAAGACTTTATGGTTACTATCGATTAGGGGATTTGGAAGCTATTTGTATGGAGAAATGTTTGATCCCGGATCTGGGATATAAGTATATCCTGAAATTTTTTTTGCCAAAATAGACTCTGTGATTTGAGGTGATTTATTCTTCTTAGTTTGCCATTTCTGTCTACAAAACGGTATTACAAGCCAGGGTAAACTAGCTGGTATGTCTTAAGTAATTAATAAATGTTCCCTGTAGCATTTTTCCTAGTACAGAAGAATCAGAGAATTCTGTAAATATTAGAATCAGATGGAACTTGGAGATCATTAATGATCATTTATCATTAAAATGTTTGCATTTGTCTAATTGTGCTCTGCATTCCACTTACCTCTTTTTCCTGTTACTATGCTATTTGTTCTGTTGCTGTCATTAATGAGCACTTCAGTCTTTACCCCCAGTTACCTCTTTCTTTGAGACAGGGCTAGAAAAAAAAAAGTCAGATAACAAACTCATTTTGTCATCTGAATCCAGATTTCTATGCTGTTATTTCAGTGGCAGAGAGAGGCCTGACAGTCAGCCAAAATCTGATGCTTAAGTATAGATACATTTGTTGGCAGAACAGACCATTTCTAGATTAGGACCTGTGGTGTGTTCTCACCTGTGATTTACTTTCTTACTTCCTCTGGTGAATTCAGTATGGACACAAATTCATTACAGGTATTCCCATCAAGAGTAGATGTCTGTTTGCCTTCCCCTTGAATCTGGACTGGCCTTGCAACTTGCTTTGAGCAATAGATGTGGGACAAGTAATACGATATGACTTTCAAGAGAGATCATACAGCCATCACTGTTGCCCTCCTAGAAAAAAAAAACATTAACAGCATATAAGAAGCTTGGGTTTCCCTGCTGGAAACAAGTGGCCCAGCTGACAGCTAACACCAGTGGCAAGACATGTAATGAGGCCTCCTTACAGTACCCAGATACAATTGAGCTTCCAGGTAATTACAGTCACATGAGTGACCATAAATGAGACCAGCAGAAGAACTAGCCCAAATTTATGACCTACAAATCATGAACAAATAAAATGGTTGTTACTTTAAGCCACTAAGTTATGGGGTAGGAATAGATAACTGAGACACACCTTTGGGTAATGGGATATAACCAGCCATCATGCCTATTTTGGAAGACAACTGTCTCACCTCCCTTTCCTTTTTAAGATTTGTTTATTTACTTGAAAGAGAGAGAGAGAGAAAAAGAGTATGGCACACGAGTGGGGGAGGGGTAAGGAGAAACGAAGAGGGAGAGAAGCTGACTTCCTGCTGAAAGGACCCTGAGATCATGACCTCAGCCAACATCAAGAGTCAAATGTTTAACTGACTGTACCACTCAGGCACCCTTCCCCACTCCCTTTCTTACACTTCCAACAAATATTTGTTAAATAGCTACTAGATCTAGGCATACTGACCCCTATGTATGGGGGGGTCAGTGAATCTATGGATTCATTGAAGAATATATTCTTTTCTTAAACTTTTGGAAGTATTTGCTGGTTCCTCAAATGCCTCAGATTTCCTCAAAACTCCTTTTCCTAAGATGTTTCCTAACATGGCTAAATGTACATGAAATTAATTTTGATTTACCTATTTACTGCTGTACCCACTTATCACTGCATTAGAGAAGCTTCTCTGAAAGGGCTGTCCTCTTATCCTAGAGATCATGCCATTCACCTAAAGCCCAAAGGAGAATTTGTCTTTGTTTCTCGGTGTTGTATTTTGGGCTTGGTTTGGTTCAGAATGACATTTTGTTATTTCTCCAAGATTTTACCTTCTAATTATGTTTCAGTGACTCATGTTTACTATTCATTTCTTCTGTAAATTGAATCTAGATTGCACAATTACTTTATCCTGGGACTTTATACACCTTCATTTTATTTCATGATGTTCTCATTTATATACCAAATTATTCTGTAGGCATTTGACATACTGTTACAGGTATAATAAGGTGCAGGGTATAGACCATGGGGCAGTATAATTATAATGGCTTAATAACTGTATGATTATTTGTAAAGAATGCATAGCTACAAAATGAATACAGTTAAATTCAGTGTTTTTACTTTTAGTAAGAGAGATACATTTGTGAAGGGATGCAAGGGAATGCATGTCAAGTTCCCTTAAATATTTTCTATAGAGATGTTGTCCAATGAATTTGAAAGTCTCCCTGGAAAATACCAAATATGAGTTATTTTATTTACATTTTCTAATTGCTATATCTTTCTGTGATTTTAGGATTTAATATAAGATAGGTAATGTATGTTGTACTAATCATTTGAAATTTCTACTAATGAACTCTAAGATAATCAAGTACATATTCCATCTGCTGCATGTTGCAATGTACATAAGAATTTATTTTCTTAGCATGATATGTATCAATTTCCAAGATCCCAATTTCTGCAGACTCCAGAGTGAGTGTTTTGTTTCACCATGTCCGTTTGGTGGTCATCAAACTTGCAGGGGAAGAAAAATAATTTTCTGTCTACCCTTCTAGGTTCTTGGCTAAAGCCACCAGCCCCCGCCCCCAATAAAAATACAGATTACAGGAGAAAAACAGAAATTTAACAACATGTATACCTCCTGTATACATAGAAGATACCCAGGAAAACTGAGTAACTCCTCTAAATGGCCCAAGGTATCACCTTAAATACCATCTCCAGCTAATGACCAATTAAAAAAAAAAAGGGTTTGGGGAGAAGAGGAAGCCAGTTGTGGGAGATTATCAGACAAAACACAGTAATGGTTGTTATACAGATTGTGCCTCTTCTGCTGTTGAAGAATTTTTAGAGATTTAGTTAATTCTCCTCTCCTCGGTTCAGAAAAGAGGACACCCTTACAAATGGAGACTTCTCTTATAAATGTGAATGTCTGTTACGAAAAGGTAACTTCAATGTGGATTTTAGAGCCTTTCTGGTATCTGCTATTTCTTAAAAGTAATCAACCTAAATTAATTCTTATGCCAAAGAGGCATATTTTGGGATGGCAAGTTCTCCCCTTCCCTGCTTTCAGATTTCTTAGCAAGTTTTGTTATTTTGGGGCAACAAATTGAAAGTAGTCAAGCCATAGTCTGACTATAAAATCTTTAAAATTAATGGCTCTAAAGGCATCTAGTTGGCTCAGTCAATGGAGAGTACAAAGTCCAACCCCAAGTTGGGTATAGAGATTACTTAAAAATAAGATCTTGTAAAAAAATAAAAAGGAAAAAAATTAATAAAATGAATGGATCTAATAGAATTTAGCTACAAAGAAAATTGCATTTGTCTATTAATCATGGAGAAGTTAAATAACATCTGTAGTATATACATAAGGCAGATTTCATTTTACTATAATAAAACAGAGACTATTTGTATACACACACAGCTTGTTTATTTTATCAAATACTAAATCATTATTAATATGCATGCTATGTATTGTACTGTTAGCAATTATCACACTTTAAAAGAAGATTGAGAATAAATCCTTGGATAAATGGTTGTGGAAAAATAATAATCTTTTATTCGTTGTCAAATAATGTATAGTAAAATTGTAAGAAAGAAAATGACAATGACTAAATTTAAATATAATTTTTAAAAAGTCTCAGGTAGCTTCTTTTTCTTTTTCCTCTCTGCAAAACAGGAATCATACAAATCCTGATTAATTGTAGCTTTGCATTTGTTTTCATGGTCTGGTTTTCAGCCTCTGAAGTGTAGCATTCTTCATTATGATTTACTCGTTTCTTAAAATCATACTCTTTTTTGATAGGAATAAGTCTGTATTTTCTGATCAACTTCCTTTCTAATTTTCCACTATAATTTAACTCAAATGTTATAGGGAATAATAATGAACAGAGTTTTAACTGGGACAGGCCATCATTTTGTACTAATTCTTTGGTAGGCGTTCAGCTGAGAGAAGGAAGTAGTAAACCCCTGGCATGGGGCGACCTGGGTCAGTTTGACAGCCACTGCTTTGGCACAGGGTCAGCTCAGTTGTTAAAACTCAGCCTTCCATCTCCTTAAAGGCTCATTGCTGTACCCTCAGGACCTCAGTGTTCTTATGGTCATTAAATAAAGAAACTTCCATTTGACAAATAAAATGGCTAAAATTAATACCTGTGGGGATTTTGAAAAAATGTCCATGTGTTTGAGTTCCTATTAAGTGGTATATCAGAGAAGTAATCAAACATACCTGTGTTTTTCAGGGAACTCCAACATAATGCAGTTATGGGTATGTGGACCCTCTATTAAATGGTTTTAATAATCAATTTTCAGTGTCTCTGTTACAAAATTCATGAAGAAAAAATTTAGCTCTGACTAGCCTTATTGGTAATGGTGGGCAATATGTACTCATATTTCCTTTTTTTTTTTTTAAGATTTTAGTTTTAAGTAAACTATGCCCAACATGGGGCTCAAACTCACAACCCTGAGATCAAGAATCACGTGCTTCACACACTCAGCCAGCCAGGTACCCCAGTATCTACTCACATTTCTATTACAGTTTCATTGCACTGGGCAGACTTCTTAAGATAAAATTCATTCTTTAAAAGTTGGATATTTGCCTTCATTTTAGTTTATTTCAATATAGTGGAGATGGAAACATCCTTTTCATAGTCAGTTTTGGCTAGCGTACCCTAAAATTTACTAACTAATTATAGTGAAATCACAACTCTACATTCTTCGTTGAGAAGAAGTTGGTGGCAGCCTGTGAAGAAAATAATGTAGTGTGGTTAGCCAATGTTCCTGTTTCCTCTAGGGGAATGTAACTAGTTTAATCAATTACATATGCAGCAATAAGTTCCTGAATTACCAAAAAGGAAATGGCTCTTGGCCACTACATATGAGATATTTTAGTATCAAATACCTCTAGCTTTATCTATTCAAGTTTGAAATCATTTTGTTGGGGAGCAAGAATTTCCTGTCCTCTTCTAGGTTCTTCCAGCTGGACTGAGAATCAAATTGGCACAAGACAAGATTAACAGGAGAAAATCAGATTTAATGTTGCATGTACCAGGAATGCACACAGATATGGAAATTCCAAAGACAGCCGAGTAAAATGAGGTATATATGTCATTCTGAATTAAGGAGAAGAAATAGGGGTCTGGAACCCAGAGGAAAAGAATGCGATTCACATTAGCACTATATAAGAAGAGCAGGTATTTGGTTATTAGATGTTTTCCCTGCCATATAGGTAGGTCATTCAGATAAAAATGATCCTTGGCAATAACCTGTATTCTGGCAAAGACAGTTTAGATTCTTCTGTGCAGTTAAGCAAGGGACAAAATTTTCTCTTGAGCCCTCAAAGTCTATGTCAGCTCAAAATAATCCACATGCTGAAGTGGCATATTTTGAGGAGACCTCAAAAAAAATTTTGTAAATCTTTTAAGTATAGCCCAAGACATTACACTTTAATCAGTCAGTGTGCACTGAAATTTGAATGACTGGTTAGTTTTCCTACAGTTAATCTTTTTGTGGAAGTATCATTGGTATTATTTTAATTAAAATCAACAATAGATTGTTCATAATTGTGAGCAAGGAGGATGTAATGTAATATATCATTTGCAACCTCTTCAGATGATTCTGCAGAGGGAAAAACATTGAGCTGGAAGGTTATCAGCAAAAATAGAATATAGCAAGAGATATAAAAATAGCACTCCCTTCCCTGTCTTTTTCAATCTGAGTGGAGCTCTCATTGTATGATTCTGCATGCAATCTGCAAAGTGCTGTGAGACTCGCTTTTAATTGAGGTAACCCTGAGCTTTTTGAAGTATAACCAGCGACAGACTAAAGTGACATTTTGATTAAGCAGTGGCTCAATTGTGAAATACTGTTATCCTGCATCACTGCTGGCAAGCTTAATTGGAGTATAGAGTCTAACTAGAGGTACAACAACAAAGCAAAAACAAAGCACCAATAATGAAATCATGTTACCTTCTTATATTGGTTCTCTCACAGTTCACACATACACAGAGACACAATTTTCTTCATTCCATTCTTTTGTTCTTTTGTTTGAATCAGTGAAGAATGTCCCTCCTGATTCTCTTTTCCTTTTTTTCTTTGTCTTAGTTCTAAAAATTGACTAATTCCAGATAAAAGATTCTAATTACAGTTTAATCAGTTGCTAGTTTAATTTTTAAAGAAGCAAGTTCTAAGGATATACTTTTTGCTAGTATTTGCACTCAAATTTTCCTAAGATATAGGTTGCTGTATTATCGTCTTCGTGATTAAGTGATGGATATTTGGAGTTACATTAATGAATCACAGAGGAGAGTACTAATGCAGAGTGCTTTTCATTACAGAGTACTTCAGCATTGTTAAAGGATAGAATCAAAGTATGGCTTTGAAATTTATCTCACGGGTCAGTTATGCAGGTCAAATGTTCATTACAAGAAAGTTATTGCAATGTGATTTGTAATAGCAAAAACGTATTTTATAAAACTCTGTACAGTCGAAGTATTTATCAGTAACGGGCAGGTTTGTAATGGGCAGGTTTCCTAACGAAATATTGTGCTTCTCTTTAAATAACTAACATAGATCTATATTTGTTGATAAAGAAAGCTGTCCAATATATATGATTACATAAGAATAGAAGTTGTGGTGGCTGTAATATTATCCTCTTTGCATAAAATATAAACTTACACGTATATATATACACATAAATGTGTATTTATGAATTATTCCTTGGAAATATACATACACGCAAAAAAGTAGGTGGTGATTTCCGCTGGTTAGGGATGTCAAGTGATTTTTAATTTATCCTTTTATAGAGTTTGAAACTTTTTTGCTTTGTACATGTAATAATTCAATAATAATAAAAACAAATATAAAGTTTAAATAGCTATTATTGTTATCGATCAAATAAAATTAAAAATGAATATTCTAAATAATGAAAGGATACTGTATGCTAGATATTATGCTATTAAATAAGTCAACAAAAATATCAATGATATTTACAAATTTATTTTTTATAAATGAATTATAGAAATTTAGCAACCAAGCTCATATAGAATACTATTTGCACTGTTTAAAACAAACTAAATGTCTGCCTCTTAAGGGGAATTTCCTTAACAGTAGAAGATATGAAAAAGTGCTTGGTGGTTTTAGAGTTTCTGCTCTGCTTTATTTTGCAACTTTTAAAAGGGAAAGTATATATAAAACTTAAATACCTAATTTAATCTAAAGTATTAGGAAAACCTCACTTCCACGATAAAGGATGTTTCATTCTGGATTTTATTTAAGTTCACAGCCTTAAGTTTCTGGAGATAGGAATTTTGAGTGTTTTGTGTTTGCATTGGGCCCCAGCACAATATTTGCCATATAGATGAAAGATTTGATCTTTAAATAAAAAAGGAATTAACTTTTTTCCTAGAATCTTAATATATAACTTGCAGATAAAATGTTTTCTAATTTACTCCAATTTATTAACAAACTAAATAAAACAAAATGAAACAGAAGTATATAAGAGGTCCTGCTTAGACCAGTCTAGAAAATTGGTAATGGGAAAAAAAAATACTACTGAATTCCACAGTAACAGAGATAAAAATATTATTTAAATTTTGTACAGGACTATGAAGCTAAACTTTTGAAGGGTATTTTTATCTCATATTTAATAAAAAAAAATAACTGCAACTATCCATAATCGTAGAGTAAGAAAAACACTCAAATCTTATTCCTAGGTACACTTTTCAAATAGTAGTGATCAGTAGCTTTAGGGTAGTTTTTACTTTCCATTTAACTTTCACAGCAGAATTTTAAGGAAGTTAAATTCTTAAAATTTATTTTCCCTTTTTTATTGAGATGTGATTCAAATATTGTATGTCACCCTTTTGAAGTGTACAATTTTAGTGATTTTTTAATATAATGACAAGGTTGTACAGCCATCTCTAATTCCAGAACTTTAAAAAAAAATCTCCCTAAAGAAACTCTGCATTTATTAGCAATCACTACCTATTTCCCCCTCCCAGGAGATTACGTTTTTTGGTTGTTTTGTTTTGTTTTTTTTGGTGGGAGGAGAGGCAGTGATGGGGAGGAGTGTCTCGGTAGGGAATGGCGATGCAGAAAATAAAGGAAAAGAAAAACAGTACACCAAAAACAAACTAGGGTTTTTTAAAAGAGTTAATCTTCCCAAGGCCTTTCCTAATCTTTGTTCTTTTAGAACATTCTTATAGATATATATATTTTTTTATTTATCAAGGTTTATTCTGTGAGATCCTCCTTTGTCTATGCATTTAATTCTAGCAGTTATTCCACATCATTCATAGAATCATGAAATCCTAATTTTTATAAATGAAATTGCAGTTTTACTATAGATATGTGATATGTTTGTAATGGGAAAGTAATAATAAATAAGTTGACAACATGGTCAAAGATCTAGGTTTCTCCCTATTGATCTATCTGACCATCTATCTATACTGGTGTGAAGTGGAAAGAAATATTTGAATGGGGTTAATTCTATAAGTGAATGGTTCATTAGTGAATATTGCGTTATGGTGATGCTTTTTGCTGCAATAAACAGTCTTGTAATTTCAGTGACTGGAGTAAAGAATACTAGGTTAAAAGCCCCTTTGTGTATCAGTTGAAATTGTATGTATTTTCCCCCTTTTTAAAAGAGAAACAATGAAATATACTTAAAGTTTCCATTTATGCAATTGATGATTGTGCGTGTTGTATATTAGGAGCTGATTCTGTTTAGATAAGAAAATTAATATTTTCTCAGTATTTAGCATCCTAGGTTTTAGTTACATTTGACTGATAACTTATTTCAACACTGCTGACTTGATATTTTGTTGCACAGAATGTCTAAGCACTGTGCAGAGATTGTTCTGTCAAAAGTGAAGCTTATCTTGTCTCTCCATTCTGAGTTCTTGAATCTTGACTATAATTTTAAGTTCCTTTTATCCCTCATTTCTCCTTAAGAATATTTACTTCTTTCTCACTAACGTGCCCCTGAAGTCATTTATCAGAGTAGATAAAACGAAACAGTTCTAAACTGGTCCTCTTTTTCTGTGTTTGGGTGCTGTAACTTTAAGTTACTGACTTGTTTATTCAGTAAGTATTTATTGAGAACATTCTACATGTTCCAGAAATCATGGTTAGATCTAAAGATCCAACAGTAAACAAAATAAGAGAGAGAGATGATTGCTGCCCTTGTTGATGTGATTGTTGTTCTTGTTGAATGTACAGAATGGCAGGGAGAAAGATACTTTGGAATTCATGGATTCAATTTGTTGAGCACCAGTTAGGTGTTATATGTCTGGTTAGGTGTTGGCATTAAAGAAATAGAATTGGTTTGCATGTTTGGAGACTGTTATGACACAGAAAGTCCAGGGTGCTTTGAGAATATGCAAGGTGGGATCCCATTTGTCAGACTCCCCTTCTGCTGGGTCTCCTGTCAGCCCATGTTCTTTGTGGATGAATGATAGTGCATGCTGAGATAACTTGTTCTATCTGGGCTGCTGTTCTATGCCCTGCAAAATCTCATTTAATCTGTAAACTATTAAAATTCAAATATTAGGTTAGATGGCATCATCAGCTGTTTTTTTTTAAAAACAGAATTGCAGATTATATATGCATACATGCATATGTGTATATATGATCCAATGTGTCTCTGTATTCGCAAAAAAAGAAAAAAATATTTCTGTAGTTACTTATCAGGTATGAAGATTTTCCTGCTTTTCATTTACTTCAGATAATATAGACTGCTCTGGCTCAAGTGCTGGCTTAAAAATTTGTTTGAGGAGCATTTCCTGCTAATCAAAAGCATATTGCCCTACAGTTATTTCTTGTATTACACCGTCAGATAAATTATCCAACAACAGGAGCCTGAAATCTGCTGTTCAATCAACTTTGGGCTCACTTATTTGTGTGTTTCTCTTCCAACCTGTTTTATAGCCTTGAAAGACTTCTCTATTACCTATTTGTAAAATAATTCCATTGTTTGACTTCAACTCATTGTTTACAACATAACCACATATTCAAAGGTTCCTGTACACTCTTAAGATTAGACAAATACCTTTTTATTTCTCTGGATGGAATTTTCTAATTGTGTGGTCAGTGCAGCTGGTATGAAATCTTGTCCAAGTATTACTAAACTATTTGCAGTTTTCTAAACATACTTAGCTATTTCATGGTTTTGTCTTTGATTCTACTTTTTCTTTTCCCCAAAGTATTATTTTCTCATTATTCTTAGATTATTTGTTCAACAAAATTTCCAAAATGTCCTTTTGGGGAAGTCTTCTCTGCTGCCTTGATGTGGAGGTTGTTGTCACACGTCTTTGTTTCTATACTTCCCTTGTATCATATATTCTGGAGAGGCTTCTGGTGGTTTTCAGTGTTTCCATGCAAATGTCATATAAAGGGCCATTCAGTATCATGGCTCCTTTTTTTTTTTTTTTTTTTTTTTTTAATCACAGCACTTACAGAATCTACTTAAGTCATTTAAAAAATTTTCCTCTCCATATACACTAGACAGACACTGATGTCTTTAAGGGCATGATATATTTAACATATTTAAAATTTTCTTTTTATCCAAATGCCTAGAATCATGTTTGAAATTAGTTGAATTATTGAAACGAATCACTCTTTTATGAGTAAGGACATAATGGTGACACGAAACATGGGCAATAGTTTTCTCAAAAATTTTCCCAAGTTCATTGATATCAAGCTAAAGATTTCCTATATAGTAATATTTGAAGACCTTTACTCAATAAAGAAATACTGGAGAAAAACTAAGAAGGATCTATACATACATCTCAAGTAAAATTAAAGAAAATATTTCCTCTGCGTTGAATCAGTTTAAAGCAATGACTTCTTTCAGATACATAATTATCATTCTGAATTGGTTGTTAGATTATGCAAATTTAGCAAATACTATAAACATTTATCGTTTCAAAGTTATAATTTGAATTATTGACCCTTTTAAGGGATTTCTGAAGGCTGCTTTTGAGAAATACATGACTTGGGAGCAGATCTTTACATTCTTCCCTTTTTTTGAGTTTATATTATTTTCTCAGAACCCAGAAATTCTAATTCCATGTTGTACATTATAATGCAGAGTGATATATGTATAATAATGTACACTATAGTATGTATGCTAGTGTACTAGAACAGTATATACACTATATACTATATGTATAATGTATAATAATATACACTATAGTACATACAATATAGTTTGTCATTTACTTGCTGCTAATTCAATTGTACGATAATAAAATAGAAGATTCTCATTTCTTTGACAGCATTGCTATTTGCATCATATCCCTTTGAGAGGACATAAGTGGAAAAAATAATTTTCTTTTACAGTAGAATATCTTAGTATATATGATCTATGATTTATTTAATCATTGGACATAAATTTGTCTACTCAGGTTTTCTTGGTCATTTAAAAAAGTTGTTTATATCAAGTAGATATATTTTATTTTCTTGGGATTTTTCCTTTGATACTTTTGTTAATTCTTTACCATTTTTGTTTCCATCTTCTATGTAAAGATGTCATGTGTCTCTATTCTCTTTATTTTTAACTTGCTGAGTTTAAATGGAAGAACAAATTAAAAACTGTCTCTTCCGACTTATTAAATATTAAGGTGAATAAGCTTGCAAGAGCTTATGTAAAATTCTGGACTCTCTACCTATAGTCTTCCCTCTTTAAATCTATACTTATAGTCCTGCAAGATAAATTTTCCTAAAGTGCTTCAGTTATGTGATTTCCCTGGTCAAAAACCTCCAGAGGTTCCCCATTGGTTATTAAATTAAATTCAAACTTGTTCTCTGACATTCATGACCCTCCAAACCCCAATAAGATCCAGCTTCTAGTCTCAACTATGACTACTCTTCTCTGTTCACACTACATATAGCAATAAAACTGAATTATTTGCTTTGCACAGACTCTACTATCTTTTTAGCCACTGTGTATATTTCTTTGGGCTGTTTCTTGGAATACTTGTTTTGTATCATTTTGGGCTGTTCAAATTCAACTGTTATTCCTCAGAAAGAATTTCAGAAATCTGTATCTTTAAGAAGCTTCCCCTGATTTATTTATTCAATACATATTTATCCAAACGGCATTGTAAAGGGTACAATGAGTGAAAGAATTAAAATCTTTCTTATAATGAGTTCATTTATTAGGCCAAATAAAAATATAAAATATTGGGGGCACTTGGGTGACTCAGTATGCCTTCCACTCAGGGCATGATCCTAGGGTTCTGGGATGGAGCCCCACTTGGGGCTCCCTGCTCAGTGGGAAACCTGCTTAGCAAATTTTCTCTCTCCCTCTGTCTCTGCCCCGACTTGTGCTCTCTCTCTCTTTCTCTGCTCTCTCTCTCAAATAAATAAATAAAATATTTAAAAATATATAAAATATCAGGTGATGATAAGTGCAATGAAGGAAAATATTCCAAGGGCCATAGGAGTCTGTAATCAAAGGTGGAGGGTAGGTGTATTAGTAAGGGCGATCAGTCATATGTTCTGTCTTTTGAGGGGGCATTTTCAGAGACACCAAAATGAGTAGGACAGTAAGTCATGGAGATATCCAGAGGACATGAGGCTGAAGCAAGTGTGAGTTCAAGACCTCTGGGACACCAGCAAGCTTGCTGTGTTTACAAAATAGCCATCAGGGACAGGTGGCTAAAAAGGAGTGAGTGAGCAAAGAGGTTAGAGAGAAGCCCTGTGGGCCAGCTCAAGGATTTTAACTTTCCTTGTGAAACATAGTAATCCAAGGAGGATTTTGAGCAGAACTGGCTTATTATTATAAAGGATCACCCTGGTCACAGCCTTTGAACAGACTGCAAGGTCACAGAGGGAAAAGGAGGGAGCACAAAAAGCTATGTCGATCAAGATTTAATGGTGGATTGAACCTGGATTTTGGTGTAGGAAGTGACGAGATTAAGAGTTAGTTTTTTGAAATAAAGAAGTATGTTTGAGAGGAGGTAAGAAATCACACACAAAAAATTAGCATGTTTTGTAGACTCTTCATCTTCAAAGCTACCATTACTTTTTTTAATTTTTAACAGTAATATCTTGTGCAAGTTTCTTTAATAAACTATTTACTTGCATTATTTATATTTAATCCTCACAACAACTCTATGAACTGTAGGTATTAAATATTATGGTTACATTTTTATATAGGAGTTCTTGGGGAATAGAGAAGTTGAAGTCTAAGAACATATTATATGTATTCTTAGGGAAGGCAAAATAAAATGGCTAGAGATAAATACATCACATTGTTCATAGTGGTAAAAAAATACATAATTTTTTTTCTTTATATTTATCTGCATCCCTTTTAAGAATGGGTATTGATTTTCCTTTACTTATTTTAAAATGCCTATATTTAGATGAATAAGGATATTGCTTTCATAATCTAATAAATGTTAAAAGTGAAAAATCATGATTTTTACTCACATTTGCTTTCAAATTCTATCACCTTGGTCAAATAACAGAGTCTTTCTGGACTTCTGTGTCTTATGTGTACACTGAAGCTAATAATTCCAAGGTTTCAGGCTTGTTTTCAGGATTGGAGTGGATAACAAAATAACTAGGTTAGGCACGATGCCTGAAACAATAGAGTACAACGAAATGGTCACTATTACTATGTTGATATTACGTAGATTTTCAGATTTAATTACTTAATAAGTAAGAGAAAAGATACAATAGTATAATATATATAAATTATACAGCTAAAATCTATATCTAATAAATTGCTATGAAAGTGAATTTCGACTAAGAACTTTGATTAATTTTATAATTAAAAAAAATATTCCAGTGTCCTGTCTTATTTATAGGCCCTTCTACTACTTTGGAGGATGGAATTTATATTCTCTTTAAGTCTTTAAAAATATTTAACATATATTGATTTTCCTTATTTTAAAATGCTTTAAAAAATAAATAAAATGCTTTAGTGAGTACTTTTAAATAGATGTGGATAATTGTAAATAATTAAGGACTTAATTGTAAATAATTAAGATACTCGTTTAGTGCGGGCCAGTGCTGTTTTGTGAAAAATTCCATTGACGTTTGTTGCAAACAGACTTGACGTCAGTGTTAGTTCACTATAAATCCAATTTTTAGGGTCAGGTCCAATTCCACAAGAACATTGCAGTTATGACGTTATGTGTGGCAATGTCATGAGTGTAAGTTAACACATAGATGTTTAAAAACAGCAGCCAAAATGTTCTCTGAAGTTTTTGTAAATGTTGCCCTCTATAGTTAAGACATTTTTTAAAATTATAAGGTGAAAAATATTTAGATGAATTAGGTATGTGCATCCATAAAATAATGATACAGACCACGTTGTTTTTTCTTTTTTAAGAATCTCATCTATTTATTTGAGAGAGAAAGCACAAGTGGCGGGGGGCAGAGGGCAGCAGGCAGCCTGACAGAGGCTCATTCCCAGAACCCTGGCATCATGACCTGAGCCGAAGGCAGGCGCTTAACCCACCGAGCCACCCAGGTGCCCAGAAACTCCTTCTTTCTAATATGTCTGTATAATTTTTTCCATGTCTTATTATACCTAGCAATTGGAATGAACAGCTCTTAGATATCATTTAAAGTGACTGAATTACACTTTTTTTCCTAGAGATGGGAATGTGAAGAAATAAAAACTAATGCCATCTTCTGCAGTCTTATTTCAAAATTATCAATCCTACTAAATTATTGTTGAGAGATGTTTCACATTATCTTGGTTTGCCATGCCTCTAAGTTCAGTTATTTCCAATGGCTTTCACTCTTCTTAAATGTTACTAGATTTTTAAAAATATTATGGTGATTGTTATAAAATTAATTCAGGATTACTGTGTAATGGTTTTTAATAAAACTAAGCAAAACTGGATTCAGGACATTCATTATAATGAGCTTCATTGCATTCACTCAATGGTAGACCTGTATGAATCGCCAGTGATGCCAACTTCTCTGAAATTAAATGTTTTAAGAATTCTTCTAAAGGTTATACTCATTTTTTAAAAGTACCAAAAAATTGTCACTATATTGTGATTGTTCTTCCAGTGATGGGCTCATCCAGAGATATATCCCTGTGTCTAATGCACTTTCTCCCCATGGAGTCTCCTGTTGCTCTAGAAGCCATAAAGGCAAATAGCTTAATACAGAGAAAGGACAGACTGTGCTGTTGATCAGGTATGAGATCTGTACTTGAAGAGGGGAAATAAAATAGTATAATAATATAATTTGGGAGCCAAAGGAGAATTTTGTAATCCTTCATGAAACATTAGCTTTATAGATATGATTCCTGAGACACTGAAATATGAAACTTCTTCTAGGGCACAATTAACTATAATATATTTTGTGGACTGACTCTAAGAACTGTATGTCCCAGTATATAATTAAAGACCTATTGAGTAATTATACCAAAGTGATCTGATTTCTTTCAAGCTGTAGGATTTGGGTTCATTTTTATTTTTTATTTTTTGGTCCATTTTTATTTTTGTCATTTTCAGTTTTGATATATTGAAAGTGAGATCTTTTCATTCAGTTTTCAACGTATACTGAATTAAGACTCCTTTGGGTTATTCTTAATATTGCATATAATCTAGGAATTGCATTATTGCAGTTCCTTTAGGAAACAATTCATCAATAGTTAAAAATTGCTCCCAAATGGCAAGTAAAAAAGGGTAGCATGTTAATGTTTTTATGATTTTAGGACTCAGAAAAGCATTATTTTGTTTTGTGATGAAAATGGAACCCATTACTTTCTAGTAATTGTATTTTGTTAAGGTCAGCAAGCCATATTGGCTTCTGAACATTGAGATGTACCATGAACATTTAGATGTACCATGATATTTCCTTAAAATATCTCCATTGTTATGAATTATTTTAAAGGACAGACAAAACTTGTATGTTCGCTGCATTATCTATTGGCTAGTATACATAATATATCTGAAACTGTATAAGCCAAAAAATGCAGTTACTCAGATGTCAAGATTTTGAGTCCGGTATTAGAAATTAACAAATGCTGTAGAAATTTAAGTTGAAATTCTTTAAGTAAGTAAATCTAATTCTTTAAGTAACTTTAATGATTTAAGGAGATTTTCCTGAGTATTATAATATACTATGTACTGTACTGTGATTAAAAGATAACATAATTTTTGTTTAAAGAAAATACTTATATTTTTGGGAACTATGACAACCTCACAAATGAATTCATCAAAGCAGATTGTGGATGGTGCAACAGGAGACCATAGGGTTAATGAGAGAAAGATAAGATCTAGTTAAGAATCCAAAAAACATCAGAAAGAAGAATGCACCTGAGACAGTTCTTGAAGAATTGGTAGGATTTGAATGGTTTAAAGTAAGAAAGTAGGCATTTTATTTTACTTTTTATTTTTAAGTAATCTCTACATCCAACATAGGGCTTGAACTCCAAAATCAAGAGTCACTCACTCTACTGATTGAGCCAGCCAGGTGTCCCAAGAGTAGACATTTTAGAATAAAAGGACGATATGAAGAAAACAACAAAAAGAGGCTGAGCAAATCATATTTAGGAGTGAATAGTCTAAATATTGCTGGAGTTTAAGATATAAATAGGATAGTAATGGAAAAAATGTCCGAAAATATTTTAGAGGTAGGGAATTCATATGAAATTTTGATGAAAATTGGGAGCCATTGTAGTTTAATGAGTTGGAGAATTACGTTGGAACTTCCTTTGTGAATATTATAAAAAAAATGGTTTATCTGATGAGTTAGAGAAATATTGGAAACAAAGAAACTGGTTGAAAGAGCAAGCATTCTGGATGGGAAGCAATAAGGACTTGATTGTGGAGTTTGTATTAAAAATGGAAAAAAGCATCTGGCTCAGTGACTTCAAGGAACTCCAGTTTACTTTCATTAGAATTTAGGAATTTTGTTTTAATACATTCTCTGCTGTAAAATCACAAGAGTTAACAATATGCTCTCTTTTCATCCCAAACTCTTAGTCTGAAAGGGGCTTATTTCATTGATCTCCCACAATCATCCTCACTATGGGCATTTGCTATGGCCTTTGGTCCCCTCAGAACCAGTTCCATTGTTTAGGCCAGATGGATAAAAGGTGCTCAGTGTCTTAAGTAGGAGGTGCCCCTCACTAGTCAGGCTCCTTAAGTCTATAATTGTAGTTGGGGAGAGTTACTCTCTCTTCATGTACATCTATCATCTTATGATGGTGGAACTACATGGTTTTCAGCATGTCTTGTTCAGATATGTTGTTTTGTTTTCATTTAATCATATGACACTTTAAAACTACCAGCATTGAGGTAAAGAAGAGGACAGGATTTTTCTTTTTCTGAATCTCATTTCTTTATTTCTAGGTATAAACCAAGGTGTTCTGATTAGATACAGAATCTGTCCTTAATAATGTGTAATTCTTAAAGAACTCCAGTCCAGATTTGCACATGCTACCCTCCACCTGCTATCCCAGCACAATCGTCGGGACTGGGATTATTCTATTTACCCAAGTTTGGGGTTTATCTCAGTCAAGAGCCAGGCCTGTGTGGATAACTCCATTTTATTTATTTATTTATTTGTTTATTTATTTATTTATTTAGAGTTTTTTACACTTCATTTAGAGTTTTTAGATATACATAGAATTGCTTAGGGATAAATATATTTTTGATGGGTTGAATGATGAGACCCATTTAGTGAAGAAAAAATAAACTTTGAACATTTCGTATGATATTCTAATTTCTTTCTCTAGCTAAATGAAAAAAGACATTAAAAATATCTGACTTAACAAACCTCTAGTTTGTAGTTCTCCTAGTGTTGTGTATCAGTACTCACTAAAATTTATATTTTTGAGATAAAGATTCTAGTTCTCAAAAAATAATTACAAGAAATGTTACTTTTTGAAAGTCAGTTTTAAAATTAATGTAATTATATAAGATATAATTTTTATAACATAAGCTAAATTATATAATATGTAAGCAAATTCAAATTTTATAAAGCTTAAAAGTCATGACAATTAAATATATTAAAATGCATTAAATACTTTATCAGTGCCTTTGAATTACGCTTCTGGAAATACACTAGATATGGTATTTTAGATATGGACAGATAACATTAATTTATATTTGTATATCTCTTTGCATCTCTTAGAAAGCATTTTTCTCATGTTATATTTTTTAAACCTGACAGAAATGCCATGAGGTAAAAAAGGTTGGTAACATTGTCTTTACAGTACAGATAGGAAATTTGTTCAATAAACCATGCTTGAAAAGTGACAGAAATGGGCTCCTAATATTCTACTACTTTAGTATTCTTCTGACTCCTAGTATTATGTGGCCTCTATTGAAATGCTGAAATAATATATATATATTTTTCCTAAAGACAGAGCTCATGAACTGTTCTTCAGTAGCAGGAAATCATTATGTTCCTCTTAAGATTAGTATTTTGCTAGGTACTGGGATTGCAAAGTAAATAAGACTACCTTGGCCCTCAAAGGATGGATGGTCCACTAAATATTTTTTATAGACCACATCATAGCCTAATATGCAAATCACAGACACAGGGAATAATTTGTCTTTTGTTCCCTTAACCAATGACATCATGCAGTATTATATATATTTTTTTCCTACAATGTTACTAGGTGAGCAAAGAGAAGCTTTTTCAGCTTTTGGATAAGCCAATTGAAGATAGGTTTCCACCCCCTAACTGTTTCCATCTTGACCTTTATTACATCACATTTTACTTGCGTTTATATCTTTGAAGGAGCAACAGATAGGAAAGACTAGGACACTGTGAAGATAGAGTCATGTGGAGCACTCATGAAAAATTAAATGCCCTCAGCACACACAGAAGTAGGTCATTTCATTCTTTATTAAATTTATATATCACAGTCACTGATTAACCTGTATTTGGGTATTGTAATTAGATTAAGTCTGAACTTGCTTTATTGTCAAAGCATTTACCGTGTATAACAGACAATATCAAGTTAAAAGATTATACAGGAAGTTCCTTCCTCAAATTTCTCTGCCCCTTGTCTCATATTTCATGATTTTACACCTCTGCCTTGCATACTTCTAGGATTCTCTATCTAAATGACCTATTTTTATCTTTCGTAGCTTATATCAGCAAAAGATGAAAGATCTCAGGTCTATATAGAACTGTATCTGAATCCCCTAGTGTTAGAATTTCAAGGATTAGTATTTGAAGAAATGGCACAAAAAACTTTATGTTTTTCAAAGATATAGGATGGCTGAATAGACAAAGAATAAAAAAATTCACTCTCTCTCAAGTGCAAATTATATAAACTGTCAGCTGATATTCTCCTAATGTAAAACCACACCACAGTAACTTGAGACATATTTTATCATTCCTGAATACAGGATGATCTCTTTGGTGGGCATTTGAAAATGCTATTCTGAAGGTCTGAAAAGGACATTGGAAGGGTCATATGAAATACTAGCTATGCATTCAAGTATTGTATTAGAGAACTCCAGAAAATTGGGAATGTATTTGATTGTGAATTAAAAAAAAAAAAAAAGGATGAGTGAAATAAATTAATGACTCTTTTTCACCATCACTGAGAAAATACGACCTGTACTATTTTTTATTACATTCCTATAGGTTGGAAAGGATAATATTTTGGTTAATGTAAATTGCAAATTTTAGCTATTTTATGGTAATATATTTTTCAATGTTCCAAAACACCATGCTGTAGTAAAAAGATTACTATTTTTTTCTCACTTCATGTACACATCAATACTCTGAGCATGGCATGTCTTTTCTATGCATTTTTAAATGGATATTTTTCATTTTCTTGGGAAGATAACACCGAATTTAACACCAAATTGCTTCTTAAACTCCACAGATATGCCACCAAAGTGATAATTATCAGGTCTGTAATGTCCTATATCAGATATTCATGTAGTTCTTTGTGGTTTGATAATGGCTTTATGATTTACATTTAAAAGATTGTGAAAGGTGAAGGATAATTCTACTGCCCTGAAACATCAGAAGTTAAAATGTGAAACATTACTGTAGTCACATAAATCAACCAATTTCCCTTTGTTTTTATAGTAGAACATATTTTTCCCTTGTTGAAAATAAGTGCATCAGCATAAAAGCCTCTTGAGCAAGAAAAATGTATATTGATCACTGTAAGTGCATCTCTATAATACCTTGAAGTTATTGAAATTGACCCTAAACCATGTTTTATTTCTGACAATAGGTTCCTTTCATGTATTGATATTTATTGTTTTATGCAAAAATACATTTTTGGTCTAAAAAACCCATGTAAGATCTGTCTTACTATTTGAATTTTTTTGTAGCATTTGGTAAACATCACAAGCATCATGCTCAATGTAAGACTTATCAGATTATCCATCATAACTCTTATAACACTTTTGTCCTCCAACAAGGTGTTGAAATATGTATGTGTGATGAATCATCTATGTTACTACAAAGAACCCCTGTCTAGTAAACATTACAAAGAAGATAGATTCAATACCAAAAGGCTGCTTGTGTTATAACCTGAATACTAGTTTTTCTGATTTACCATATCATCCCTTTGCACTTCACATTTTCCATTTGGAAAATAGTGATAACATTAGTCTTCATCTAGCTCAATGGGTGTTACAGAAATAGATGAGACAGCATATGTGAATAGTTCACAGAGCTTTGAAAGAAAGTTGCTGCACAAATTGAGGCAATATGTAGGTCAAAGCTACTGGCTAAGGCAGGTGCTTCCTCATTGATATTTAGTTTCTCCCATTGTAGGGTCAAAACAGGCTGTCTGCCAAGAGACATGGAATATCATGAAGAAGTGGAATAGATTCCAGGACTTTATCCCTGTTTTGCGCTTCTCCATTCCTGGTGACTTGGATTAAATGGTGATTGCCAATATGAATTGATAGACAACTTGTTCTGTGATTCATAGACTGCTCTCCTTGCTACTTATTAACTATCTTTTGTTTTTCCTTTTTTTTTTCTTAGCATCTTGCACTCTGAGGAGAAAGGCTGAGGAAGATATCTTATATAAAATTGTAAATAATATGACATAGGTGTTTTTGAATGCTAGGTAAAGATTAGAAAAACATAATTAGCTGGATTAAATCACTAGTCATTTTAACACAAATAATTTGTTATGCCTGTATGCTGTTACTTCATACTTATTTGTCAAAGCTTATATCATATATTTTAGAAAAAGTAATGAAAATGGATTAAAAGCCTTACGTAATTGGTATAAGACAGTCACACTAAATGTAGTATTAAAACACATTTTAACTGATTTATAGTCGAGGAGCAAAGTCTAGTGCTTAGGGAAATCATATATACTTTTGACTATCTAGATGTTTTATTGGTAAACTAATTTAGGGTTACACAAGTATGAATTTTTTAATATCTCCATAAAATAAAGCAAGAGGAAAATATACCAATCTGAATTTAAAAGCATTCTTAATCTTATTACATTTTTCAGGACATTGTGAGTAAATAATGACCAAACAGAAACTAAACAATTGTAACCAATGGAATATTGAGTATGTATTATTGCAATTAAAGATATATATTTTGATTTATGTGATATCCTTTGAAAACAGTGAGGTTGAAAATATTTTATAGAATATTTCCTTTTATGGGTATTTTCGAGACTAAAATACTTCCCCAAAGCCACTGACAAATTATGCATATTAGTTTCTAAGTGTTCTGGTATATTTGAAAATCAACTGTTTTTGCATGATTGGGTTGATTCAAGATCCTGGTTCTATCTTCAGTAGCTCCTTAGGATGCCCTAAAAAAAGGTAAATTTAGTAATGTTGTTTCACATTCCTCTATAAATTATTCCTGGGTACACTCTCTCCCTCCCCACTGGAACATACACACACACACACACACACACTTCCTGCTTAAGCTTATTTACTGTTAATTCCATATATTCTTTAACACTCTGCTTTAGATGCTTCAGTATTTTCATCTTTTCATACACAGGAAACTATTATTTCTCTCTCTGTGCCTGTGCTCAGATTTTTCCTGGGCATGGCACACTTTCCCTTCTAACCTCTGCCTGTCAAAGTTTCAATGTGAATTCTTGCCTATTCCAAAACTAATCTTTTACTCCTCAGAACCACTATAGCCAATGCACATTTTGGCACATTGCCCCATATAACAGGTGGTGATATAAAAATAAATTCCTAATGTAGAAAATTAAAATTAGAAATAATTAGGATATTTTTCCTGCTTGAAGTCACTGTTGAAAATGAAAGTGATGTTTCATTTTTTATTCTATTCATTGCTTTATTTTTGCAAACCTCAGAGAGCATTAGAGCTAACAGATATTCTAAGGTCCTAACAGTCCTATAAAATTATTGTAGCCAGTTTTGTTATTTCACATACTCCATGTGTGAATTTCAGATTTTCCAGCATGCAGGAAGATTCCAAGTGTTATCAATTGGTCATTGAGTCTTTTTTTAAATAACATAGCTTTAAAAAATAAATAAATAAATAAATAAATAAATAAAAATAAATAAATAACATAGCTTTTTCTTAGAGCATATAGAAAGGATGAAAATCATTTATGTTGTTTTCAACATACTTTAATACTATCATGTAACCAGAAATATAGTTTCTTTGACTAGGCTTTTTAATGGTTATGTAGTATAATGATCTATAAAGTATAAATTATGTTTTATAATAGATAACTATATAATGCATAATCTATAAAATAATACATAACCTACTATACACAGTATGCCATCAGTTTCATTACATATCATGAACTGTACAGATAAAGCACAGACTACGGCAGACTGAGATAAGCAGAGAGAGAGAAAGGGAGAGAGAGAGAGAGAGAGAGTTAGAGGTTAAAGTGGAGAATAGTTTTTGAACCCCATGTTGAAAGGGGAAACAATGATCATCCTAAGCAAAGTGTATATTTCTGTCAGCATGCCTTTATGTCCTTCCCCTGCTTCCTCCAACTTTCAGACTCTATTATTTGATACTTTACTTCTCAGACACTGAGGACCAGAACAGATGGAAGTTGGAATCCTGGGAGAATGTTGGCTAAAGACATGGGTTTATCTTTCCCAAAGAACACAGGAGTAGAGAGTGTTAAAGTTGAGATGAGGGCAGCCCGGGTGGCTCAGCGATTTAGCACTGACTTCGGCCCAGGGCCTGATCCTGGAGAACTGGGATCGAGTCCCACATTGGGCTCCCTGCATGAGCCTGCTTCTCCCTCTGCCTGTGTCTCTGCCTCTTTCTTTCTCTGTGTCTCTCGTGAATAAGTAAAATCTTTAAAAAAACGAGAAGAAATTTCAAGGATCATCTTTACCATTTCATATTAAAGCATGGCTTCTTTTTTATAGTCTTCTAAAAGCAGCTGTCTGGTTCCTTTAAAACAACCACAGCAAAGTAATGGTTAATAGCTATTGCTATGGATCAGACCAACTGGGTCTGTCTCTTCTACCTTTGCTAGCTCAGAGAGCTTTTTCTATGCTTCAGTTTCTTTGTAATACAGAGTTAGTAATAATACTTTTTTTTTAGTAATAATACTTACTTCAGAATGGTTAAGGAGATTAAAAGAGATGATGTACTTAAAGTATAGCATAGTGTCTGGAGGAAAACTCTTAATGCCTATTAGCAGTTGTTCTCATATGATTATTGTTGGAAGGCTCATTAAAAAGGTTTTTTTCCCCCCCATATTTTAAGTTCCAAACAACAAGCCTGGCACTTTTACAGGTTAGAGGAGTTTATGCCTTTTGGAAGCTATTCAAAAGGACTGTCTTTTTCAAATGAGAACCGTTTAAGCATTTAAGCATAGGTAACGTTTCTCTAACTCTTTTGAAATCTAAAAATTCTAAGTTATTTGATCTTTTTATATGTCATGATTTATCATTAGGACTATTCTGCTCTGGGTATTGAGCATGTGTTAATGTTTCTCTAGAAATTCAGTGCAATTCTCCTAGCAGATTGGACAGCAGAGTCAAGTAGAGTCAAGCAGAATTTCACATGGATAGCAATACGTAGGAGACAAGATGCAAGTTCATCAGATGTGTAGTAGGTATGAGAAGAAGATGGAGAGGCCATGGAGAAGCACAGTCCACAAACACTGGCAAATGAGGAGTGGGGAGAAAATGAGGAAAGGATTAGTTGAAGGAAATACTATAGGTTTTTGTCTTATTAATTAATGGGACAATTATGACTTTAAGAAGAGTGAAAGGCTGGAGGCTCTGGGTTATAAGGAAGAGAGTAAGTCCAGGTTTGGGTGTGCTGATTTTAAGTTGGTTTTTAGTTGGAAGTAGGATAAAATCAGGGACTCAAAATATAAAATAGAAGTAAGAAGAGATACCAAAGCTAGATCAAGAGATCTGGGGTCAATCAGAGAAATTTTGAAGTGATTAGATAGATGAGCCTGTCAATTAGGAACAACTTGAGAGAAGTGTACCAAGATTGTGGGAAGAGTAATGATAAATTCTGAAGCTAGGGAATTTCAAGAAGAGTAAAAATTACATAGGCAAATAGAAGTGAATACAATCATAGCTAATAAGAATAATGACCAAGAAGAACTGTTCAGTTAAGTAATTTGAAATATATCTCTATGTAAACTTATATTAACTTCTCTGTATCTGTATCTTTCTCTAGCTTTCTATACAGTTTTATCACTTTTTTTAATTGGAGTCCACTTTTGAAGCTAATATACAGTATATATTTGCATTATGCTTAGTGGGGAATCATAAAATCCATTACTATTACAATCAAACAATATAGTGGTTATTATTACCAATACTATTTACAAGTTTCTGGAATGTGCCTAGCTGACTCAGTTAGTAGAGAGCATGCAACTTTTGATCTTGATGAGGTGAGTTTGAGCTCCATGTTGGGCACAGAGATTACTTAAAAATTTTTAAAAAATAAAATTAATAAGGTTCTGGAATGGAAATTGTCATTATTGTTTAACATTGTTCTTGAAGTATACTGGAAAAAATAGATGTTGGAAATAAAGAGTTATGTTTATTATTATTTGCAAATTATTATTTCAATCCAAAAATCTCCCCAAATCAATAGAGATATTAGAAATACTAACAGTTGATTCATATACCTGGTCAGATTATAAATATGTATGATTCAGGAGCTTACTTTTAAAATTTAGCAATAACCAGATGGAAATAAAATAATCTTGTTATCAAATATTAAAGAAGCATAATATGCCCAAGAATAAGCTCTACTAGACATATACAAGAACTTTGTTAAATAGATAATACTATTTATAATATAATAATATAATACTTCATGAGGGAAACTTAAAAAGATGTAAATAAATGGCATTAACAACTCCTTTTCATGAGATATCTTAATATTGTAAAGAGGTCATTTCTCTCAAAATATTTTTATGGATTTATTAGAATCCCCCTACCACTCACTCCCTACAGAATGGTCTGTGAGCAAATGAAAATTTACATGAACTCTTTGTTGCAGGATAAATTGATGGGACTTTCTGAAGGGTCACCTGACAGTATATATACAATTTGAAGAGTAGCAAGCCTTTTATTTCAGAAAATCCACACTGAGAAATATCTGTTAAAATAATTGAAGGGGCGCCTGGGTGGCACAGTTGGGTAAAGCTTCCAAATCTTGTTTTGAGCTCAGGTCATGATCCTAGGGTCCTGGGATCGAGCCCCAAGTCAGGCTCCACACTCAGTGTGGAGTTTGAGATTCTTTCTCCCTCCCACCCCCTCCCACTAATGCTGTCAATCTCTCTTTCTCAAATAAATAAATAAAATCTTTTCTAAAAAAGGAAATAATTGGAAAAAATATGGATTTACAAAACAATATTATAAATTAAAAAAAGGAAAACATCTTAAATTATCGTCAAGTGAGTGTACGTTGCTGTATACATACACGCACACACATTAGAATATGATGTGGCCATCAAATACTTAAATTGACATGTCCAGGACATGCTCTTAAGTAACAATTATGGGCTACATGTATAATATAATGTTCAGCTCATGAAAAGGGAGCAAATTGTGCAAATTATTTGCTATCACAGCACTGTCAGGAATCCTCAACAATCATAGTCAATTTGAACTTCTTTAATAGAAATTTTTAATAAATGTTCAAGTTATGCTATAATAATGCAGCATCACTTAGCTGACTCTAGTAAATTATGTTGAGATCATTTTCAATTGGAAAATACAGTAAGATATTTACTTATCATCATAGATCAAAATAAATACCCAAATATTAAATATTTAGCTATCAAATACTAGAATAAATTGAGGCAAATAACATTGGACTTTTGCAGTGCTCAAAGACAAGTTATCGTTAAGAAATACTGAGATTTCATTATGTAACCATTGTATTTTTCCATTTGATGAAAAGAAAAACAAAGTTAATAAAAAATGATATGTTGGTAAAAGATATTTGCAGTATAGATGAGAGGCAAAAATTTAACATATTCAAGATATAAATAGAAGTATAACATTATAAAAAAGACCCTTCAAATGGAATGATCTTCTAGTATTTAAAGGGCAGAAGTAAGGTGATTGTGACAAAGAAAGTGGAGGGAGGGATTGTGTTCAGAGAGAGACCTTCAGATTATACAAAGAACAATTTGGGAGTTGTACCAAAACGTTTGGGCTTTAAGTATAAGTGTATTCCATTTAAGATTTGAGGCAGAAAAGTAATGTGATAGCCCTAAACCCCGAAGAAAGGTCACTCTTGATCAGGAGGGAAGCAGGAAGAGGAGCAGAGGCCAAAAGAATTATTGCTGCATTGGTTTAGGAAAGAGGTAAAGATGGACTTTATAAGGATTACAGGAGTTACCCAATTTCATATATATTTTGGAAATATAACTGGCAGGTCCTGCTGAATGAACCAGTGTTGTTCAACTACAAAGTTGAGTTTTTTAAATTTTTTTAAAAATAGATTTATAGTTGACATAACATTATGTTAATTTCAGGTATACAACATAATGATTGAATATTCGCATATATCATAAAATGATCAACACAATAAGTCTGGCTAACACTCATCACCATACATAGTTACAGTTTTTTTTTCTTAGTATGTAAACTTTCAAGATCTACTTTCCTACTACTTTTATTTTTTTATTTTTTATTTTTTTCCTACTAGTTTTAAATATGCAATACAGTATTATTAACTACAGTCACTATACTGTACATTACTTTCCCATGGCTGAATTCTTTTACAACTGGAATTTGTACTCTTTTATCCCTTTCACTCATTTCACCTACCTCCTGATCTCTGGCTAAGGTAATAACCACCAATCTGTTATCTATATCCATGAACTCAGTTTTTTGCTTTCTTTTTTTTTTTTTTCCAAATTTTTATTTTAGATTCCACATATAAGTGAGGTCTTGCAGTATTTATCTGTTTCTGTCCAACTTATTTCACTTAGCATAATATCATCAAGGTTTATCCATGTTTTTGCCAATGGCAAGATTTTACCCTTTTTTATGGCTGAATAATATCCCATTGTATACATACACCGCATTTTCTTTTTTTTTTTTTACATTTTCTTAATCCATTTATCACTTGAACACTTATATTGCTTCCACATCTTAATTATTGTAAATAATGCTGCAATGAACATGGATGTGCACATAATCCTTTTGAGATACTAATTTTATTTCCTTCTGACAAATACCCAGAAGTGGAATTGCTGGATCATACGGTAGTATTTCTGTTTTTATTTTTTTGACTAATCTTGATATTGTTTTCATAGTGGCTGCACCAATTTATATTTCCATTAAACATGCACAGAGTTTCCTTTGTCTCTACTTCCTTGCCAGCAGTTATTTTTTTTTATCTTTTGATACTAGCCATTCTGACAGATGCGAAGTGCTATCTCATTATGGTTTTTATCTGCATTTCCCTAGTGATTAGTGATATTGAACACCTTTTCATGTACCTGTTGGCCATTTGTGTGCCATCTTTGAAGAAATGTCCATTCAGATCCTCTGCCCATTTTTTTTTCATCATGTTTGGTTTTGCTATCAGATATGTGGCTTGCAAATGTTTTCTCCCATTCTATAGCTTGCCTTTTCATTTCTTGATGGTTTCCTTTGCTGTGCAACTGACAGAATGGGAGAAAATGAAATGAATGTTGTCTGAGCAAGAAGGATGTGGATATAAGAAGATTGTGCATTGTGAAAAATCTGATGTGGTAGAGAAGAAGCCTCGGTGATCAGAAAATTGTTGAACTGATAATTTTAGAATAAGTGACTTGGAAAGTTTAGATGTGATAGTCAGATAGGAGGTGCTGTTTTCAGAGCAGGTCTTTTGTACAACCGTGTGCTTCGGTACCTGAAGTAAGGTGGAAGAAAAGACCAGTGAGACAAAGGAAGCAAAGAAATAAAAGGCCATTGTGGTAGATGGAGCATATCCTGACTTTTAATGTAGCTAAGCATGGTGAGAATATCATTTGTGGATAGGAAGACAGTAAACCAGGAACCAAAAATCTCACTGAATGAGGAATATCACAAGTAGAAGGTCAGAAGGTGGGGGCAAGTAGGAAGGACATGGAGTGGGAGAGTCCGACGACATGCATTTCAAAGGAGCTGTGGTTTTGAGAAAGGGAAGAATCAGTTAAAAAATATCAAGGAGAAGCAAAGAGGAGACTTACTGAGCTTACTTGCCTTTCTTACTCTACTTATTTGCTTCTTCTTTTTCTGAGTATTGGAAGGGGGAAAAAAGCCTCTTATTAAGAAGGAGAAGGGAAACCTATCTTCAAGAAGAGCGCTGTATCAGAGTATTAAGTTGAAGTGAGTTTCAGAGAAAACAAAGTATCAGAGAGGAAGTTTTAAAGGGAATAATAAGTCTTGTAGAGGGGTGGTTCTTAAATACAATAATTACAGCAAGTAATGTTTTAATGATGAATGAGAATAGTTGTAATGCATTATGGTAATATGTCTACTCTTTAGGGCTGGATGGTATTTTAAGATTTTATTTATTTACTCATGAGAGATGCAGATAGAGGCAGATGAAGAATCAGGATCCATCTGGGGTACCTAATGTGGGACTCAATCCCAGGACCCCAAGGTCACGACCTAAGCTAAAGGCAGATGTTCAGCCACTGAGCCACCCAGGCATCCCAGGGCTAGATGGTATTTAAGATATCAGGGAATTTACCACTTGGAACTGATGAAATTTTGTCAAGAAAGAAAACTTGCAAGAAGTTGCAACTTCATTCAGGGAAGTTGGTCTTGAGAGAATGAATACATGGAAAAGTAGGTAATTGAAGAAGGTTTGGACTCTAGGATAAGAAACTGGGAGGAGGAAGGCTCTGGATTTTCCTGTGACTGGAGATTTTTAAGCATTGTAAGATATAGGTCAGTCAAGGTATCTATCATATTCTGAATTGCTGAAATCAGTATCTATGCCAACTACCATCTAGTGGACCTTCCTAATCAACAAAAGCTGGAATACTAAAGGCTACATGACCCAGGCAAATTTCAGTAGAGTTTCTATATGTGCTTTAAGTTCTGTCAATCAAATGGGTTTGGGTGAGACTTGAATTTGGAACTGAGTTAAGGGGAGGAAGGCACAGAGAAGGCCATCACCATTCTGCTGTTACAGATGGTGACAGAGACAAAATGGTTCTGGATTTGGCAGTTCCCAGCCCCAACATCTGGTTTCTTGATAGTAGAAGGAGTATCAGTTGCTTTGGTACCCAAGGAAGAGGTTTTTTTTTTTTTTTTTTTTTTTTTTTTTGGAAGCCTAGCCTTCTAGAGTCTGCCTCTTGGGCCCTCTCAATGATTATTTATTTTTTAAAGTAATCTCTACAACCATCATGGGGCTCAAGCTCACAATCCTAAGATCAAGAATTGTATGCTCTAGTGACTGAGCCAGCCAAGCACCCCTCTTAGTAATTAGGGCCATTTTATATCCTATAATAAATTTTATTTTTGCTTATACTACTGGGATGGATTCTTTCCTTTTCTAAAACTACCCCTCCCAAATGTAGATAATTTGCCTGAGGTTGGGCACCTGATTTAGTAATATATGGGTTTGGAGAGTTAAAAATTATTAATTAGGACCATCAAATTTTCTCGTGTGTGTGTGTTTTAGAAATAAGTAAGTCAATTATGAGAGATAATGGTTGTTACTTTTATAAGTTCAGCTTCGTTCAGTGGATAATTGGGAAGAGAGATAATCTTGAACTAATGTGTAGTGTGTGTGTGTGTGTGTGTGTGTGTGTGTGCTTGCATGTTGGCAGAAGTATCTAAAATACTGCTGAGTATCTTAAGAATGCTGTAAAGTGACTCTTGATATGACACTTAGCAAAAGAAGGAAGCATTTACTAGTTTAGTAGCTAGTTGTCTCTGCCACAGGAGCACGAACAGACACACTTGCATTTTTGAGCAATAACTAGCCTCATAAAAAGCTGACTTGGAGAACTATATGACTACAAATTGAACTCTTACTATAATTAACTTTAGTACCCTTTGAGGGAATGCTGGGCTTAAATAGATATTTTCATACAGCACATAGAAAATCTAACCCTTTAAATCTGGGTCAGAGATTAATGTGAACATTAGGTATGGTGTGCTCTGGGAGCTCATGCTAGTGTTCTATGGAAGTAATCTTCTAGAATTTAACCTGTGACCCCATTTACAAACTTGAAATATTTAGGAGAATCCCGATGGTAGGAGAAAAAGTGAATTTGACACAGGTTCTACTTTCAGTTATTGAGTAATCTTCGAATTTAACCATTGTTATTGATTTTTTTTGTATTAAATTCTAATATGTGAAAATCAATGTAAATAATGGAGAAAGCTATAGAATTTGAATTGTTATGGAAGAATTGCAGGGGGCCAAAAAACTCAGGGCATAACACAAATTGACCTGGGACAACAAATTTGTTTCACTTTTTAAAGTCTTTAAAATGTTTCAATGTTTTTAATGTTTTAGAAAGCAGCCTGTGATAGTGTGATTTATAAATTATAATAAGAATATATATATTCTTATATATATAATATTACATATATATATTTAGTCTTCATTCCCATTTCTGGTACTGAGTTCCTAAAAGCCTTAAAATTTCCAGCAGAGAGCAGCTAAGGTGTCTCTTGTTATGTTAATGACGTGCCTGTTAGACTCCAGCTGAGGGTGGCAGCTGGTTGCCAAGAGAACCAACTCTGTGATTTGAAGGTTGGAACTTTAAATCCCACCCCTGAGCTCGGTGGAGGGGACGGACTGGAGGTTGAATCAATTGCCAGTGGCTAATGATTTAATCAATCTTGACTAAGTAATGAAGCCTCCATAAAAACCCAAAAGGGCGGGGATTCAGGGAGCTTCCCAGTCTGTTGGATGAGTGGCACGGCTGGGGAAGGTGTGCAATCTACTTTCCCTTTCCCGCCCTTTGTATTTCTCCCATCTGGCTGTTGCTGAGTTATATCCTTATCATAAACTGGCAATCTAATAAGTAAAATGTTTCTCTGACTTCTATGAGCTGCTCTAACAAATTAATTGAACCCAAAGAGAAGGTCATTGGAACCTCTGATTTATAGCAGGTAGGTCAGAAGCAGTGGTAACAACCTGAGCTTATGCCTGGCATGGAAAGTGGGAGGGGTCAGGGGATAGTCTTGTAGGACTGATGCTATCCCTGGGTAGAAAGTATCAGAATTGAGTTGAATTGTAGGACACCCGGCTGAGAGAATTCCTGATTGAGAATTGCTGATTGGTATAGGGAGGCATCCACACACGCATGTTAGAACTGGGTACAGGATCCTATGAGATAATAGTTTTCTCTCCAACTATTTGCGATTAAAAAAAAAAAAAAAAGAAAGAAAGAAAGGGAGAAAAGAATTGCCACCAATGCTAAAAAAAAAAAAAAAATACAGTAAATTCCCAATAATTTTTTTTACCTAGATTAGTGGTTGTTAATATTTTGTCACATTAGCCTGTTCTCCCTGTTTCTCAGATAAATGGATATCTAGCTACTATAGGTATACGTTTTTTTGCTGATCTGGATGAGCTATTGAAGACATCATGATGCAAGACCTCTAAATACTTGAACCTGTCCCTCCTCTAAGAACCAGGACATTCTCTTATATGAAAATAATACAGAGTGTGATACAAGAAATGTAACACAAAGTTGATAGTCTTATCTAAAATATAGCATATTAAAAGTTCTCCAGTTGTGTAGTAATGGCATTCATAGCTAGTTTTTAGCCTAATCTGAGATGCAAACAGGGATCATGCACTGCATGTAGTTGTCGGGATTACTTTCTCTGCCTTAAAAGAAATATTTTAATAGTGTTGACATTTTTAAAGAGTCAAAGCAGGTGTTTTGCAGAATATTTCTGAGTTTTGATTTGTCTGATCACTTTCTCATGAAGATTCAAGTTGAACATTTGTCAGAGAGTATTGCAGTAGGACACCTGTGATATTAGTTTCCCTCATCATTGGTGTTGTTATGTCTACATAGTTACTAGTGGTGCTGACTTCTGTTGGAAAGCTACCCCTTCCCCTTTGTCATTCATTAGTAATCAGAGAGGTGATATTTTAAAAATGTGTGAAAATCCCATTCTCCAACAACTTTCATCCAATTGATGAACTTTGAACGAAGTATTAAAAGCTTTAGCAAAGTGATTATTTTCTATTTTGGTTGTTCCTGTGTTACTCCTTCCCTCCACACTACCTGTCTGTTATTTCATCCTTCACTTTCTTGCTTCCTTCTTCTGTTTCTTTTCTTCTATGATTTTCACTGCAGACTCATAAATTCAATGCTTTACAGCTACTATGATCTGTTTTCTTTTCTGTAATTGTACTAGGCAAGGACTGCATGGTGGCAATTATTGCATTTCATACATTGTTGCCTCTATGAGATACATTGCTGCATTCTAGGCATCCTTGTATCCCATATGCAGAGTTGATTTGGGGAGAATGATGCCCTAAACATGGTAGTTACTCTCTCTTTCTCTCCTCTCCCCCTTTCTACATATCTATCTATATATATATATGCTTTCAACATAGCTAATCAGTTTTCCAGGATTTCCTTACTTTCTGCCATAAGAAAGTCACTTTGCTTTATTCTCTTTCTACCAGTCTTGGTATCAGTTGTGTCTCTAGGAGCTCTCATTCTTCTTAAGAGGATCTATGTTTAGAAACCAAGGTCTAGGGGCACCTGGGTGGCTCAGTGGTTGAACACTTTTGGCTTAGGTCACGATTTCAGGGTCCTGGGATCAAGTCCTGCATCAAGTTCCCAGAGGGAGCTTTGGGGGAAGCCTTTTATACAGACTGGTTGGGGCTTAAGTGCTCACTGCTAATATTTGAACAGAGACTTGAGGAAAGTTGAGGACTAAATCATTCTAATACCTAGGAGAGTTTTTTAGACAAGAAACTGCAAACACAGAGCCTCTTAGAAAGGTGAGTAATATCTAGAAAGATCTAGGACAAGCAGCCACATTAGTGGGCCTGGAGCCGTGGGAGGGAGAGTTGAGTGGATGAGGCTTTTAGAGCTTTGTACAGACTTGTATTCTGCCTGGGGTTTGAGTAACCATTAGAATGTTTTGAGAATAACAATGATAGCATCCAGTTATGGTTTAGAGATTATTCTGGCCATTGGGTTAGAGAACAGACTGAAGAGGGCTTGATTAGGAAAAGGAAGAGTAGTTAGGAGGCTATAGCCAGAATCCTGCCTCATCCAGAAGATAGTGTGGGACAGACAGATGGTGGGACATGGTCAGATTCTAGATATATTTTGAAGCTGAAGACCACAGGATTTGTTGATAAGTTAGATGTAGAATGTGGGGGAATGAAAGAAATTAAAGATGGCTTCACAATTTTGGCCATTGATTTCTTGGGCTGTGATAAGGACTACATGGTTAATTCATATATAGTATTTTCAAACAGTGCCTAGGATGTGATAAGCAATCAATAAGTATTCGCTTTTTTAAAAAAAAATTTAATGCCTGTTAGTTATTTTCCACTCTCTTCTTTATGCCTTTATGTTTGTTTTCATGTTTTTGATTTCTGGATTTTAACTTGGCTGTCACCTTAACAGTATTCCTCTCAAGTGCTAACCATCTAGCTCTATAAATTTTAGTAATACAGTAATCTTAGTGCCACAGCCTAGCACTGAAATCAGCATATAGTTCACTTACTGTGTAGCTATGGGCAAATTACTAATCTCTCAATTTCATCTCCTATGAAATGAGGATAATGATATTTACCTCCCAAGGCTATTATGAAAATTAAAGAATATCCAGATTCAAAAATGAAAGTCACTACAAAGTATGAGTGATTGCAGTTTTTATTGTTGCCTACACTCTGAGAAGGCTCTTTATGCTAATCCTAGCCACTTAGAGCCATGAAAGAAATGAATTTGAATGCATTAGTCATTCACACTGAGTTTTATTCTTGTTTGGTAATATTTGAATGTTTTTATTGGTGAGATTTGTTTTTTATATTTCGCAGTATGGGATTTATTGAGACCTGAGCAGCTCTATTGAACCACTTTTAAAAAATTTTAATGAACCCAAATCTTTCACTCAGGATGAATATTGGACTTGGGAAGGGAGTGAGGCAGAAGGCAGTTTAGAACATATGTATGTCTAAGTCATTCAACTTAAGAGGGCTCCATACCTTTGTGCATATTAGATACTGCCAAGGTACAACTATTGAACACAACTGTTAGGATTTTCAGTGCTCAGCAAATCTAGTGTGCAATAATTACTGGAACTTCAACAACTTTAAGGGGAGGAAGTTGTAAAGCCTTGATTACTTATGCAAAAACTAAGGAAAGAACACCAAGGGACTGAGTGTGGCTTTTGTTCACCTTATTTCAGTTGTTAGGTGCCTACTGAGACTGAAGATGGATGAAAAAGAACCCTGTGTATTTTTCTTAAACTAGGTAGGCATACATGGCACCGCCGTTGTTCATTATTTTATATTAATTTGCTGCTTGCAGATATTTCTTCATAGACTTCGTAGACTTATTTTAAACCAAAAATCCTCATTCTCTCACCCACTGAGTTATGCTTCTTAGGCTAATATACTTCTGCCTAATTAGTAGAAAAGGGAATTGAAGCCAAGAGAAACCAAATCACGGGGTTATTTGCTTACTAAGGGAGGGAAATGCAACCTTGCTTTCAAGTGGCTCATCTGTATCACCCATCGACATTCTCGACCTACAGATGAATTACGAAATCTTGGTCATTTAGGTATTGGAACTGTCCTAAGTACCAGAAGAAAGTGATATTGGAGCTTTTGCATTTCTTTATAAAAGTTTTATGGAGAAGTGAGTTTATAGTTTCATTAAATTTTAAGCACACGACAGATATATACAAAATAATTTCACAGTCCTATTTCCAGGAAAGGTTTGGGGATACCTGTGCAACCTGTTCAGCAAGCATGTGTATTATGCGTTTTACTTTTACCCTAAATGTTGTAAGCAGGTGGTTGTCACTGGAATTAGTTTTCTTGTCTGACCCATATCAGAAATGCAGCATTTTAGAGTTAAAATTATAAAATAACTCTATAAAAATAGTTACAGCATTTGGGAGGAAGCTCATAAGGTAACTTGAAAATTCTTTTGTAACTAAGATACAAATGGCTTTTAAAACCCTTTGATATTTATGAGCACCTTCAAAATATGGGATAAGTCTTAGAGTCATTTAAAATATTTAAGTACTTATAACATTTTAGGCAATATTGTGATTCATGATGAAGCCATATTTGCACATATATCCATAGTCAATTTGAAAGCCTCGTTATAAAGGGCTTGAATAAGTATGAAATAACTTAATAGGCACCCTCCCCCCACACTATCTGTCAAAAGCACCCTGTGGAATTGATGAATTGTAAGTCTGTTTGTCATCATGAATATTCCCGTTTTCTTTCACATAGAGAATAGTGATATGGAAATGCTGGGATTCAGAACCAGTGATCACAAAAAGATTCTTGAGATGTCTTTGGTGCAAGAAGGTGGTTTAATGACAGCAAGGGGACAGGCAGGACCAGTAAGCATAAAAGGCTGCCCCAGGATTGTGAGGAGCAACTGACTATATACAATGGAATCGGGGGAGGTAAGACGGGAAGTTTCCAAAAGAATTTTCATAATGCTACACAAGACTCATAGTATCCTGCAGGCCTAGCTTTTGTCAAGCTAAGGTTGTTTTTCCCTCTAGCAAAACATTAATGTTGAGAGAGTTGGGAATTCCTGGAGGAATGTCATTCTCTGCCTGTCTCAAGTATTTGTCAAGGGACTGCAAATTATAAGGAAATCTAATTTTATCTGTTTCTTTTGCCTTTGTTCCCCATATCAAATAGGAATAGGAATTGTTTAGTAAAGTGAAAGAGGCTTTTGAAAACTAGATTTGAAAAAAACAAAACAAAACTGTAACCTATATCTACAATCTTCATTCCTTACTTTTTTAATGAATTAAGCAGAAATTTTATTGCTAAGCTCATCAGAGATTGTTACAAACACAGATAAAGTATCCCACATTTAACCAAAGGTACACTTACGAAAGTAAGTATGCCTTTTTTACATCAAAGTAAAACACTTGTGCCCTTAAGGATTCATTTACATTGTAGTGTTTTCACATTATTTTGTTTTTAATCATTTGCAGTATTCTGAATATCACATTTAAACTTTTTTCTAAAAAAATGAAATAATGTAGTTTGTTTTAAGTACAACCATAGCTATGAAGTAGAGGAACTTAAGACAAAGACCAAATCTGTTTGATACACAGGATGGGGCAATTTAATACACAACACAATATCAATCTTTCCAAGTAAGTTTGCTAAGAAACAGCTTCCATATTTAGTGTTACAAATAAAACAATCTTCTCATTTGGAAAAGTTAATACATAACTCATGAAGGAGGTGTATTTTGGAATATTTGGTGGTAACATTTTTGTTTGTCTTGAATATAAAAGCAGTTTACCAAAAAAAAAAAATCAGGCCAATATTATTTAACATTTCCTCCTTTACCCACTTTCCTTATCTGAGTAGAAACTCATTCATTTCTGTAGAATTTTGGCTATAGGAATGGATCACAGGAAAGGTCTGAAATATCTAAGTCATTTGGCTGGAGAAAAGTGTTTTCTTGAGACTTGGAGGCAATCATTCCTCACTTTGCACTTAAAAGCATTCCTCAAAAAAAAAAAAAAAAAAAAAAAGCATTCCTCAGCAAACTTCTTCCCTACAGTCTTTAGAATAAAGCATAGGATCTGGGCTCCTGGAAGAGGTTGCTTCCAGCTGGGACACCTACCAGCTGAGCATCCTTGCAGGCTTTCTGGATGTAGTACTGTTGAAACTCTGCAGCGACTGGGAGACCTTGGTCCTCCCCATGCCAGCCTCCAGCTGGAGCTATTCCACCAATGCTGTGGGGCTCCCACTGAATTGGACCTGGAAGGGAAGGTGGCTTCACTAGGCTCCCGCAGGCCTTAATTATCAAATTCATCTATAGTCTAATTATTTACAAAGGTTTAAATAAACAGCAACTTAATATTACTCAACCAAATAATTAAAGGAACAAGAAAAGTTTTTCTTGAATTCTGTATCTAAATAAATATATGTGTGTGTGTATATATATGATACATATATCATTATTTTTTGTGTTCTGTGCTGAAAGGGTAAGTAATGTCACAGAGATCATCTATAAATCATTTTAGACCCAATGCAGACAATAGCTCTTAGTATTTTATATTTGAACAAATTATTGGAAACATATTTGTCAGAGAAGTTTGACCTTGAGAAAATACCAGAGTAATTTTCCAATGAACAGACAGGTGTTTTTGTTCATAGAATTATAAAGGGAAAAAAAGAACCTATAATTTTACTTAATACACTTCTGATAAATGTGTGATTGGCACTTGTAGCATCTTCCTTTAATCACAATTTAATTAATACATACAACTTTGTTCAGGAAAAGTGGTGAATAATCATTGTTGCTGTAATTATTCACTTTTTGCTGTCTGAGAATAACCTCTAAAATCTTGTAATGTATCTTTCAAACCATTTTTCTTTCAATATGTGTTATGGAATTCATTTCTAATACATAAAATTTTCTCATATGTAAATGTAAATAACATAATGAACTTCATGAAAGTTTTGCATATGTATCCAATGGCCTGTATTTATCCTATTATATATTGAATTACATGTATAATTTTGAGATTTTAGCATAATTTTCCCAAATACCTTAATGCCATGTAAAATTTTTCTCCTTGTTCATTTCTCCCTTTAGAAAAGAAGATCTGTATTTACTATTAGTTTAATATACCTATGCCCTTGGATATGATATATCAATAGTCACTACATTTTAAAGCATATAATTTTTATTCAATCAGATGATTTCTAATCACAGATTTTAGGGTCAATGCCAATTTATCTATTTCAGCAAAACTAAAACTGATTGCACTTACTTAACTCATTATCCTGTTCCTTAATTTTTACTTCTGCCTCTCTGTGTACTGTAGTTGTTTCTTACTTTCTCAGACCTTTGAGCTGCTTTCCATTCTTTGGTCACCTCTCTATATTTTTTAAAAGATTTATTTATTTATTTGAGAGGGACAATGAGAGAAAGCTTAGTATCTATCAGGAGGGGGCAGAGGGAAAGGGAGAGAGAATCTCAAGCAGACTCCGCACTGAATACCAAGCCAGACACAGGGCTCCATCCCATTACTGTGAGATCATGACCTGAGAGGAAACCAAGAGTAGGTTGCTTAACCAACTGTGCCACCCAGGTGCTGTTGGGTCATGTCTTAAACTCTGTTCATCGTCTCTGTTTCTACCCAGAAGTATGCTGGATCAAAATGTTTGAACATTTGCAAGGCACTAGTTATATGCTGGATTATAATTGTATCCTGGCCCACAGCCTTGATTCTCCCACTCTTACTAAAGTCAGAAAACATGCTGTTTTAGTCCACATGACTGTGCAAGTATTTTCTGTGCATGTTCAGAAGATGGCTTGCATAAGACCTTAGAGGATTTATTTATCCTTTTGTTCTAGAGATTGGAACAATTTGTTTATTTGTCATGTATACCTCAATGCAACTACTTAGATTATGCGTATTGGTGGTACTCAAATAGTAGGGGAGTAAGTCACCTGGAGTGCTTGTAAAGATATTTATTTGTTGGTCAAACATTCTGATTCAGTAGGTAGTAGGTGTTACCTGGGATACTACAGTGTTAGCAGAAACCTAAGTAATTCTGGTACATGTGGTCTAAGGAGGATACTCTTTGTTAAATATTTTTTTTTTATTTTTTATTTATTTATGATAGTCACAGAGAGAGAGAGAGAGAGAGGCAGAGACATAGGCAGAGGGAGAAGCAGGCTCCATGCACCGGGAGCCCGACGTGGGATTCGATCCCGGGTCTCCAGGATCGCGCCCTGGGCTAAAGGCAGGCGCCAAACCGCTGCGCCACCCAGGGATCCCTAAGGAGGATACTCTTAAAAAAAAAAAAAAAAAAGTAAAATTTCTCCATCTATGAGCTACTTAGAATAAGAAACTAAGTCTAAGGTTTGGCTAAGTCTAAGCATCCATTTCTCTTTCCTGCCTAATTGCAACAAGAAGAATAGCTCTGGCTCCAATCTTGGATTCATTGCACTTCTGTCTCTTACAACCTTATATGATTTGAAATTATTATGCACTCATTTCTGTGAGGTACAAAAGATAGACTCCAATTTCAGATGGCTTAGAAGAAATTTTATTTGCAAGTATATCACTACTTCTTCCAACTTATTAAAAGGTTTCAGAGACAGAAGATACATTGTAGATAATTTATTCTAATCCCCTCTTTCTAAATGAAATGGAATGTAGTCTTTTTAAAGATTTTCTAAATTAAACATAAGCTAGTTATTGGTATTGTCACTAGTAGAAGATAGGTCTCTTTAGTCGCAGTAGGAACTCTTCCCACTGAAGCAATATTTTAAAAATTTTATTATTTATGAGAATCATCTAAGTACTTATCAAAATAAGTATTCCTGGGCTCAACCTCAGAAATCTTGGGAAACAGGGATCAACAGGAAACTATCTTTTTAACCATCATCCAGTGAGATATGAGTGTAAGTGGTCCAAGGACCACATTATGTGAAGTACAATATCCGGCTAGAAGGGTTGAAGAGTTAAATAAGACTTGATAACCAGCTTTAATTAGTTAAGAAAAAAGCCATTCAGCTAGGTTCTACAACAGGCCCTGGGCTAATAGATATAGTCCTTACCATTCAGGAAGCCCACTGGTTAGAGGTGGTAGTGACAGGCAAATGAACCAGTTACAGCATGTTAGATGATATGGAGCATAGGGAAAGGAGTGTCAGTAAGGCCCTCAGGAAAAACACACAGAGTGACCCCAGTGAGGGGAGTAGAATATGGCCTAGGGCTGTCAGGCAAGGAATGTAGCTTGGGTAGGGGGAGAACCATGAACAACAAAAATTTGTGATGAGGGAAAGCATGACGTATAGGATTTTTACAGGAAGTGGGTGTGTGCTTAGCACCCATCATAATATTCAGGAAACACTTGTCATTATTTGTATTTAGCAATGGGCTAAAACTATATGGATTGGGAAAGAGAATCCCATGAAAGACATATGGGAAAGCCTGGGGGAACTGAAGTTTTACATGAAGCAGCAAGCAGATACTTAGGGTGGATGATATGTCTATAACTCAGTCCTACAAATTCACTGATAAATTATTTATGGGAGAGCCAGCAGTTTTCAAGGACCTGGGCTTTGAGCATCTGGGAAGATGAAATTTCAAGGAGATATCATAAAGAGTATCAAATATTGCAGAAAGGTCAAATGTGAGTAAGAGCTGAGGAGTCTCCAACAGATCTGGCTCTTAGCTATTCATGACATTATTCCTCACCATCTATATCAGAATCATTTAGGAATGCTGATAAATATTGGGATCCCTGCCTTCCAATTTGGGACTCCTAAATTAGAGTATCTGGGGTATGTGGCTTAAGAATCTTAATTAAAAAAATATCCAGGAAACTATTCTGCACACTGGAGTTTGAGAACCAGTGAAGTAGAGAAATATATTTCAGTATGTGGTAGGTGCACAACCAACTGCAAAGCTTCAAGCAGGATACAGAGGAGAGAAAGTGGAGATAAAGCAAGTATAGACAAGATTTGTTATGAAAGCAAGGCAGGAAATAGGAACATATTTAGGTCAAGGGAGGATTTTGTTTTTTATATTTTGTTTGAATTAACAAGAAACATGGGAGTACTTAAGTTCGTTATATTCTGATTAGAAAATTCAGAAGATACTCTGGATCATATGCTTATTTACCAAGTAAGTTTTATTTGAATTCTGAGGTTGCAGGTTTTATTAATTTGTTAATATAGTGATCTAATTTATCTAAAAGTTAAATATTTAGGAATCTTCAATATTTGAAGCATATTCCCCCCCAAAAAAAACTTTGAAAAAAGAATTTTTGAACTGCTTATTTAGAAGTAAAACTTAATTCATTAAACTCTAGCATATTATTGACCTGATACAAACTTGATGCTTTCTATAAACTATGTACTTTTACAAACAAGTATTATTATTGAAGATGAGTATTATTTCTAAGCAAGAGATGAAGAAAAATGATCTTAAAGTGGTTAAGTGGTTTGTTGAACATTGAAGGGCTAGGATGTGAGGGGCAGAATCACATTTTTAAAAAATGTTATTTATTTATTCCTAAGACACAGGTAGAGGGAGAAGCAGGCTCCACGCAGGGAGCCCAGTATGGGACCCAATCCGGTAACTCCGAGATCACGCCCTGAGCCGAAGGCAGATGCCTGACCGCTGAGCCACCAAGGTGCCCCAGAATCACATTTTACACTATGTTTTATCATGCATTTTAAGGAAAAGCTTTTAGATTCTCATTGAAAGGTAGTTTAACATATCATTCTTTTCTTCTTCTTTTTTTTTTTTTTAGTTCATTTTATTTATTTAAATAATCTCTACATCCAATGTGGGGGTTGAACTCATGATCCCAAGATGAAGAGTAGCATGTTCTTCTGACTGAGTCAGCCAGGTGTCCCTTCACATGTCATTCTTAAGCTTTAATCCCATGCTTTATATTTCTAATACTAATATGTCAGATAATACTATACTTTTTAACTATATTCTATGCTAAATACCAAATAATGACCATTATAGCAGCCATAGGCACGTAAGGAGAAGTTATTTTATTTTTATTTTTTTATTTTTTAGGAGAAGTAATTTTAACAGATATTCTGGCCTACAATTCACACTTAATACTATGAGTATGTATTATGGAATAATGGAGCTGTAGGAATGAGACCTTACCTTACAGTTGTGGAGGAGTTGGGTAGTAAAATTCTGTATAGAGAGTTGGAGAAGTAGCTAACTAGAAAATCCAAGAAGCCAAACACATTAAGCTGCCTAAATGTGACCAGAAAGATGAGATCTCTCATGGGGAGATCTCTGTGTAGCTTCTCCTCTCTGTGAGTTCACAGATAAGCATCTGTGGGCCTGAGCTGCATTTGGTCACACAGTCAATTAGGAAAAAGAGCTGTACATGGTGCAGAGGAACTGCATGGAACCCACAAGGCATCTCTGTATCTGTTTGTCACCACAGCTGTTTGCAAAAAGACCATTAGGAAGTTATGACAGTTGCTTCACTTCTTAATTTTTTTTCTTTTCTTTTTTCTTCTCTTTTTTTTTTCTTTCCTTCCTTCCCTCTTTCCTTCTTTCTTTAAAGATTTTATTTATTTATTTGAGAGAGAGAGAGAGAGAGAATGAGCAGGGGAGGGCAGAAGCAGAGGAGAAGCAGGCTCCCCACTGAGCAGGGAGCCCAATGTGGGGTTCCATCCCAGGACCCTGGGATCATATCTGAGTTGAAGGCAGAAACTTAACTGACTGAGCCACCCAGGTGCCTCACTTCTGCTTTCTAAATCTTGTGGAAATTTGCAGTAGCTGGGTGGTTCAGTCAGTTGAGCAAGCGACTCTTGGTTTCTGCTCAGGTATGATCTTATGGGTCCTGGGTCCAAGCCCTCCACTGGGCTCCACATTCAGCGGGAAGTCTACTTGAGGATCCAGTCCCTTTGCCCCTCCCCCCACTCACATGTTCTCTCTCCCTCTCTCTCTAAAATGAATAAATAAGTCTTAAAAAAATAAATAAACCTTATAGAAATTCAACTTTTGGTTAACTCTAACCTGGGCAATTCAAAGGAGAGAATCAGGAAAATAGTTCCCAGCTTAACCAAGTTGCCAGGACATAATCACCCTGTAACTTATGTTGCCAACTGCCTTCTTTACTTTGCATTTAGGAGTTGTAGTGGTTCCATGTATGTTATGAAGTTGTGCCTTGTTAAGAACATAATGGTTGCCATGTGAATCAGAAGGTAGTTTACTGTTATTGCTCCTATTCTTCCTTCTCTTATTACTATAAAGAGATGGCATTTATTGACTATTTATGATCTGCAAGAACTGTGAAAATTGTTTGCACAGAGCTTAATCTAATTTTATCTTCTTAGAGGTGTGAGAGGTAAGTTCCCTTATCATTCTCTCCCAACAAATGAGAGAGCTGAGGTTGATAGGTGTTAAGGAATTTGCCAAAATTATAAGGTCTTTCTACTTAAAAAAAATTACTCGTAGTTTGTTAGACTAAGGAGTATAGTAAAACCACTATGCCACTGAGAGAAAAACCAGGATTTCATTATTAGTTCGAATAATGGGAAGAAGAATGTCCTACATTCTGGTAGGTCTTTACACTTCTTCCTTCTCATATAGGACTCATTTGCATCCCTTGATGTGATGAGGTCAGGGTTTGAGAAAGGCCAACCAGAAGGCCACAGCTCTCCAAGGCAAAGAAGACTAGGAGTGCAGAGTCCTGGCGAAAGAACCAGTAGGAGGTCAATTGTTTGCATTGGTATTAATAAGGGAAAGCCTCCTAGTTTCTTACCTACTTTGAACACATTGTGTAGGGATGAAAAGGGAAGAATACCTAGAAAGATCTAGCTATGAGGAAAAAATAAAAATAAGGAAGGATAAACTGAATGGAGTCTAATTTTCCTTTTGGAAAACATTACTCATATGTAAAGCAACTACTCAGAGGAGTAGTCCGATCTCCATTTTCTGTCATAGCCTGGCTGTCCATCCAGGTTGTGTATTGATTGTCTAGAATCCAGCAGAGAATTTGTTCTTATATGCTCTTAAGCTGCTCTGCATGTGCACAAAGCAGGACCTGGAGTCATGAACTCGGAGTTCAAGAATGTGGGAAAAATTGCTAATTTCAGAGGGGGAAAAGGGTAAATAATAGCTGTCCAGTCTAGTTTATACAGGGATTGTATTTATTTATTTATTTGTTTATTTGTTAAAGATTTTATTTATACATGAGAATAAATAAATAAAATCAGAGAGAGAGAGAGAGAGAGAGAGAGAGAGAGAGAGGCAGACATAGGCAGAGAGAGAGAAGCAGACTCCATGCAGGGAGCCCAGTGTGGGACTTGATCCCATGACTCTAGGATCACACCCTGGGCAGAAGGTAGGTGCTCCACCGCTGAGCCACCCAGGTGTCCCAGGGATTATATTTAAAGAGTAGGATGAACTAGTATAAAAATCAAATATGTTATTCTTTAAAAATGAAAAAAAAAAATCTCACGGGAGGGATACAACTGGATCAATACACATTAAGCACCAAAAATAGGTTTGGCTTGGATTGGAATTATTAATGTGTTCACAGTAGCAATCATGATAAAAAGTTTTGTTTCTTCTTCCCTCCCCTTTTTTTCTCACATAGTAGTCCTGAGTGTTATAACACTGGAAAAAATATCCACATTCATCTCACCTTCCATCATTCCCAGAAACATAACTGCAAAATTAAGCTCTCCTTACAAGTGTTTGTAAATCATTTGTAAGGGAGACGTGGGGAATTAAAATTACAGTAAGATTCTCTCCCACAGGCAGTTGCTAAATTTTATATGAGTGCTATTATACCTTTAGTTTTTATTTATTTGTTTAAGATTTTATTTGTTTATGAGAGAGAGAGAGAGAGAGAGAGAGAGAGAGAAAGAATGAGTGGGGGGAGGAGCAGAGGGAGATAGAGAAGCAGAGACACCCGCCTGAGCAGGGAGCCTCACATGGGGCTTGATCCCATGACTCTGAGATCTTGACCTGAGCTGAAGGAAGATGCTTAACCATCTGAGTCAGGCAAGTGCCCCTATTTATTTGTTTTTACTGAAGTATAGTTGACACACAATATTATATTAGTTTCAAGTGTGCAGCATAGGGATTCCACAAGTTTATACATTATACCTAGCTTAATTTTAAATGGTATCAAAAATAGCTAATAAATTGTACTCAAAAATGCAAAATGTATGCCATTTCTCTAACTTTAAAAGGTAAAAGCATACCAGAACATTGCTTAAAGCAATTTTCAGTTGTTTATGCCTATATGGTCTTTTTCCTAGTGGCAATTTTCCTTGGTGGTATTTACTACTAAGATTAATGAGTTTGACTTTTACTAGCTTAAGAGCTAAGTAAATAAGTTCTTAATTTACTCAGGGTATCTTACCACTCAAACATTCTAGAATTTCTTCTTTACTTCAATGATACAAAAAAACAAAACAAAACAAAACAAAACAAAAAACACCCCAAAACTACTTAGGAATAATTATACAATGTACCTTCAATCACAGAAGAATTGTTTTTCTTCCTTGAGACAGAATCCAATCAGAAAGAATTTTTAAAAGACTTTCTCCTAACGTGTTGGTATTGATTGAACTGAGATATGGTCCACACAAATCAATACATGAAAAGACAAGTTGTGTGTGATGACAGTAATTCTATCTGCAGGGTAACTGCCAAATGTCTAGGTACTGATGATTGTACTTCAGCTGGCTGGTCAGCACATGATAATTTGTCAGGAAGCCATTTTCCTTTCTTTGGTTTACAAAATCATACTTATTTTCCTCAAAATATACATTTTGCTTACTATATCAATATTATTATGTTATATATGTAATACATATATATTAGATAGCATGATCAGAAGGCTTGAAAATGCACATTCTTAAATTCGACTTCCTTTTCTGACTTTTCAGAGAAGGGGTGGTCTCAGAATCCTCATGCTGTCTGGTGTCCAGTATTGTTATCTGCAGGAGGGTGCTTGTGACCTGGCATAAGACAATGATATGCTACTGCCGCTACTGAAATGTTTTGTAGGGATGCTTTTGTATACCAAGCTAAAGAAAACCAACAGAAGTAGAGCAGCAAATTATGTTAGGAATTTCTATAAGGGACTAACAAAGGAGGCGTAAGAGGTACCATTTGGAAAACCATGTCATTGGCTGGGACATAGAAGTCTCTAATCTATCCTCTATCCAGTGCAGGGAAACTACCTGGACATTTTCTCCCACCACTTACTCAGTTCTTGGCTTGATAGTGTTAGTTATCAGTCAGTGAAACACATTTACATAGATAAAAAATGATAAACATCAGAGTGCAAGAAAAGCATCACACAAGGAAGATCTATTTAGGATTATCAGTCCAAAGGCAGCTAAACTTTATTATCATAGGATACTGCTTAGTTTCTTAACTTTTTTAGCTCTGAAATTTTTATTATAAATGTGCAATTTCTTTTTTTAGAAACTAGGAATGAGATTAATCTGAAGCTCCTTTCATGCAAGAGAATAATTGTTCTTTAAAAAATTCTGACTGCAGATTTAATGTCTAGAACTAATATATACTATTCAGTTAAATTACAAAATACATTTCTTTACTGATATATGTCCATTTCTAGTTAGAAACATGAATCCAATTATAATGCCATGTTAAATTTACTTTTACTGGGGTGCATGGGTGGCTCAGATGGTTAAACAACTGTCTTCAGCTCAGGTCATAATCCCTGGTTCTGGAATCGAGCCCTACATCAGGCTCCCAGCTCACTGGGGACTCTGCTTCTTCCTCTTCCTCTGCCTCTCTCCCTGCTTGTGCTCTCTCTGTCTGTCTCTCTCAAATGAATACATAAAATCTTTAAAAAATATGTTTTTACTCCTCTTTTATATTACATTGTGACTATTTCATAAAATTGAAGTTACCAACTTTGTTATCAAGGTATATTTTGCATCAGTATTAAACATGTCTGATTGTATATTTATGGATATTTTCTTTTAATCAGGAAGATTTTTTCAGAGACCATTTCTGCAAACTTAACCAGCATTCTGTTTTGCTCACATAAGGAAAATCCATATTATTAACAGTAATTGAAAGATGGTAAGAAATCATAGAAGTTTCATATTCCAAGAGTTTTTAAATTATTTATCTGGATGTCTCTAGATGCCTTTGAAAGAAAATTGACCAGGGATACGTTTAATCTGTGCTGCTCCTTTTTCTCATTTTGTTGAAGCCCTGAGTAGTAATTATGGTTACAAGGCATTGAAATTCATTTAGAAGAATTCTACATTTTTAAAAATATCAAAACCCTAAGTGTAGAAGAAGATATTAATCTTATCCCCATTTTTCAAAATTGCAAACTGATGTGTAGAGTGTTGTTTAAAGTATCCTGTGCTCAGTGACACTAATCAACAAAGATATATATTTTAATAGTTAGTTTCCTTAATGAATATTTCAAATTATTATCACTACCTCTGCCGAATGGAAAAATGAATCATGCAATCGATTTTGCATTCCTCCCCTCACATTGTTTCTTAAGGTTCTTTTTAAGTAGGGAACATGCATGTTTGTGAGGGAAAAATGCAAGCTAAAGGAATTAATTTTCAATTGATGGAAGTGTTGTTTTTATAGTTGGATTTCATTCTCATAAAATTTCAATTTTGTGGCTTAGGAAGTGTCCAGCTAAGGGAAACAAAAAAGCCAGGAAAAATTCTAGCTCCTGTTAATACCTTTCTGTGGGGTGGGAGTTTCTTTGGAAGAGTTTTCAGCCCTTACTCCTGGAGCTTGTAAGTAGTAGAGATTGAGGTAAACAAAACATGACTGAGTGTTAGTTTAGACAAGAATAATGGTTTCAATATGCAATTGTCACTGCTCCTTGCTTTGTTTTCTTCTGATTCTATATTCCTAAATTTCATGGTTGTATGTACATACTGTCCACATTAGGACTGGAGACAATTCATTCTAAAATTTAATGTAAAACAATAGTAAAGAACAAAATCACCCTATATTTAGCAAGGGGGGTATTTGGTAAAGTTGTTGTCCTCTAGCACTACTGTTCAATGTGAGAATTGTAGCCATTTGTACTATTTGACATTTGAAAGGTGGCAAGCGTGATGGAGGAACTGAATTTTCAATTCTGTTTAATTTTAGTTAACTTAAATAGCCCCATGTGGCTAGGGATTACCACACTGGACAGTGTGTGTAGTTCTAAAGCCCAGAAATGGCTGCTAGATGTACATACCCTTGTTCCTGTCCTGAATATTATACGGAGTGCTGATTCTTTCTTAGGGCTCATTGACTCCTATATCATTTAAAATCTGAGCATTCCTTTTTCCCTAATGTGGGTCCAGCTCGAAGAAGAGCTAGGTCTCTATCTATAAAAGTCTTTGGTTAGCTAACATCTCCTAGTCATCTAGCTTTGGAGCACTGGTGGCCTGTTTGCTTTCTCTGGGTCTTTTTAAATTGGGACTGGATCCTGTTCCTTCCAATTCTGACTTATGCTGACAACTACTGACTGAGTGTGACTTTTGGCAGTAACAGCCTCTCGCAGTTGGTGATTTTCGATTCTTGAACATACAAGTTCCTTTCAGTGGTATACAGTGGACATCTTGGCCGCGCTCATTAGGGCTCTACAGCTAGTTTTTGCAGCTGTCTTGGATCCCTGCATGCCAGATCTGGTGACGAAGCTGTCATTTTTCATTTTGTTGCTGCACAGCTGAATCATTTCTGGCTGTAGAACCTTGTGCAAGTTATTTAATCCTTTGCTCTAGCTTCCTTATTTATAAAAATGGGCAATACTTGTATCTAGCTCATTTGGTTCCTTGAGGAATAAATGACTTACTATGAGAGGGGCTTTGAATGGTATTTGGATATAATGATTGCCATATAAATTACCAGTAGTAACAGTATTTCAGTAGTTTATATCAGATGCTCTGATTAAAACTATTTTCATTTAGCTCTTCATTTTTATTAAACATCAGAGTATCACAAAATAGATTCTTTTAATTTTTTTTTTGTAATTTGAAAATTTTGTAAAGAAGACTTAAGAAAGAGACTGTATTACATATTCAACTTCAAAAACTTGAAATTTGTATCCAACATTCAGTTTTCATCCCAAGTTCTCTAATATGTGACCTTGGGCCAATAACTATGTGTGTGTTTTCTTTTTCTCTCCCATCTCCCATTATTGCCTAATTTAATAACAACTAGAAATTCTTAGAGGGTAGCTTTAAGGGGCATCTGGGTGGCTCATTTGGTTAAGCATCTGCCTTGGGCTCAGGTCAAGATCCTAGGGTCCTGGGATTGAGCCCTGCATTGAGCTCCCTGCTCAGTGGGGAGTCTCCTTCTCCCTCTCTCTGCCTCTCCCCTGGCTTCTGCTCTCTCTCTCAGTTACTTCCTCTCTGAAGTAGATGGGTAAAATTCTTTTAAAAAAGTAGTTTGTAAGTTGTTAGTTATTAATTAAATATGCCATTTTGGGTTTTACCAATGCCCCAGAAAACTGTAGGATGTTTTCCATGCAGAATACCCTCCCCAAACTCAAGACAGCTTTTTAAATAATTGTAAGAGAATGATTTCTTAAAGGATTTATCTTTTTTTGGGGGGGAGTGGGAGTACACACACAAGCAGGAGGGGCAGAGGGAAAGGTGGAGAGAGAGAGAGAGAGAGAGAGAATCTCAAACAGACTCTGAACTGAGCACGGAGCTGGAGTCAGGGCTTCATCTCATAATCCTGAGATCATGACCAGAGCCAAAACTGAGAGTCAGATGCTTAACTGACTGTGCCACCCAGGAGCACCAAGAATATTTTTTTTCCTATAATTATACTTATTATTAGGATTAGTGTCCTTAGGTTTCAATTTTTTTTTTTTTTTTGTAATTGGTGTCTTTATATCAGATACTAGTCAGAGTTTATAGGAGAATCTGATTTCCTGAAGAATAACCAAGCCAAGGACACTCTGAACTTATTATCTTCATTCAGTACCACTGACTTTGTTGACTTTAGCTCTGGCTCTTATTCTTCTAAATATTCTATTTATATATAAATATATATGTATATGTGCATGTATATGTTGGTAATTGCTTATTTTTTTAAGCAACCGTGCCCTATAGAAGAGAAGAAAAAAGTGGAAAATCACGATGAATAATTTTGGCAGCTATGTAGTAGAAATATGTAATTTTGTTTACTGAGACAAATGACTAGTTTGTAAGTGGTGTTGTGAGAAATGGCTAGCAAACTAGCAAAAAACAAGACAAACTAAAAAACAAAAAACCATATTCCAAGATGAATAGATAAAACATTTATATGTAAAATATGAACTCTTAATAATAGAAGAAGAAAACCTGAGAAAATGTATAATCGTACAATGGAGTGCAGTGCTTCATAGCCATAACTCCAAATCTGGAACCCATGGAAGGAAACACAATCACATTACAAAAATCAGTTACATTAGAATAAAATCTGTATCACAAAGGTACAACAACCAAATACAAACATAGGGAAGACCATTTGCAATTTATAATACAGAAATGTGCTAATATTGCTAAGATGTTCTAGAAATCAAGAATAAGACAAAAATAAAACTGCAAAAAAGGAGAGATATTTAATAAAATGAGTTGATGAAATGGAGGACACCTGGGTGGCTCAGTGGTTGAGAGTCTGCCTTTGGCTCAGGGTGTGATCCTGGGGTCCGGGATCGAGTCCCATATCAGGCTCCTTGTGGGGAGTCTGCTTCTCCCTCTGCCTGTGTCTCTGCCTCTCTCTCTCTCTCTGTCTGTCTCTTGCATGAATGAATAAATAAAATCTTAAAAAAAAAAGATGATAAAATGGTTCTTATACATAGGGAATGATGTCATAATCCTAACCCTAATGTCCATCAGAATCCTAATAGAAATCCACATGAAAACAACACTGATAGAATTTAATCTCTTGAATTAACATCTGTAAACTTTTTATTTTTATTTTTATTTATTTATTCATGAGAGATACATAGAGAGGCAGAGACATAGGCAAAGGGAGAAGCAGGCTCCCTGCAGGGAGCCTGGTGCAGGACTCCATCCCAGGATCCTGGAATCAGGACCTGAGCCAAAAGCAGATGCTCCACCACTGAGCTACCCAGGTGCCCCACATCTGTATACTTCTTAAACCCATAGTACTGGTATAATTGCTAGTAACAAAATAACACCCTCACATGTTGCTTGTGAGAGCATATTTAGCACATCTCACATGTTAGACAATTTTACAAGATCTATAAATATTAAAACTATGCACATTTTGACCCAGACATTTTTTTCTCCCAGGAATTTATTACTAGTTGTATGGTTCCATATTCATGAAATAAAATTTGTATAGAACTTAATATTGTTGGCCGCCTGGCTGGCTCATTTGGTAGAGCATTCAACTCTTGATCTCTGAGTCATGAATTTGAGCCCTACATTGAGGGTAGAGTTTACTTAAAACACAACCCCCCAACACACACAAGAGAAAGCATTAAAAAAATTATACTGTAGTATTGTTGCAATAGCAGAATTAAATTTCCATAGTGTTTGATGATTAAATGAATCAAGGTATGTCCAGACACCGGAAAGCTCTTCAATTATAATAATTAAAAAATTAATTAAGAAATTTTCTATACATAGTTGTGAAAGACAACCAAGCTACATTGGTAGAGAATCAAGGCTTTGTGGGAGCTCTTTCCTTTCTCTCTCATCGCCATTTTGGTTGCTGCTCTTGGTTGGGGCCATTCCATACTTAAGGCAGGAAGATGGCTGCTGGAAAGAAGATGAAAAAGTCTCGAGTTAATCAGTTCTAGACTCCAACTCGTTATGAAAAGTGGAAGGAATGTGCTGAGGTACAAGCAGACTCTGCAAATGATCAGACATCGCAAAGCAAAACTGATCATCCTCACCAACAACAGCCCAGCCTTGTGGAAATCCGAAATGGAATACAACACCATGTTGGCCAAAACTGGCATCACTACAGTGGCAATAATATTGAGTTGGGCACAGTATGGGAAATACTATAGAGTATGCACACTGACTATCATTGATCCAGGTGATAATGATAATGATCTTCAGAAGCCATGCCAGAAGACTGGTAAAAAGTAAATCAAGCAAAATTTCTTTAATAAAACTGGCCAGAACTTAACAACAACAACAACAACAACAACAACAACAACAACAACAAAGAATCAGGTTCCTATATGGTAAGGGAAGTAAATAGCATAAAGCAAAAATGCAGTCCAATAAAAATATGTATTTCTGTATTCATATATATATATAAACCTCTAGGAAATGCGTATTATTGGAGGTGTCATATGGGAACTGGATGTATGAACATAGGGATTAGAAACTTTTTACTATATAATTCTGTATATGTTTTTGATTTATGAATAGCATAGATGCATTACCTATTCAAAAATACATCCAAATTTAATAAAAAATGTTAATTATGGGAAGTATCCCTTTGAGAGACTCAAAATAATTTATATTTCTGTAACATGTTTCAAGCCATCTATAACAATATTAATTTCATTATTTTGGCACAGTGGATCTTTGGGCCTCTGAAGATCACTGTTTTAAATTTCATCTTTGGTTAAATTTTGTTAGGTTATAAAGTCCTAATTCCTTACTGGAATAGTCCCGAAATTTGTATCATTTTTATTTCAGCCAATAGCAAAATAAGACCCAGGAAGATTACATTTGCACAGTGTCAGAAAGCATGGTAGTGGGAGAAATGGACTAAATTTTCTATCTTCTAACTTTTAGCTAGTATTCCTTCAATGATGATGAATTCTATTACATTGCACTATCATTTGTTATATGTTCTATTTTAGTTTTAAAAGCTTCTATTTTATTATTTTGTAAAAACCTTGAACTGCCTCTGCAAGGACAAAATGTTAGGAAAATGGAACATAAGAATTTCGAACTAAAAATATTAATATCTATTTTTCTTTTAATTTATTATTAGTCTGTAAAGGTCATCCTTTGCTACAAAGGGAATTAATTTTCTAATATAAGAATACTTTGAAAATATGTCTCTAATATTTGACAAAATTATGTAAAGAGATCTCTATTATCAATAAAATTTGTAATTTTAAAAGAAATCAGGGATCCCTGGGTGGCGCAGCGGTTTGGCGCCTGCCTTTGGCCCAGGGCGCGATCCTGGAGACCCGGGATCGAATCCCACGTTGGGCTCCCGGTGCATGGAGCCTGCTTCTCCCTCTGCCTGTGTCTCTGCCTCTCTCTCTCTCTCTCTCTCTCTCTCTGTGACTGTCATAAATAAATAAAAAAAAATATTAAAAGAAATCAAATTCTTAATATGATAATAGCCTACGATGAGAATTTGGGCTTTCTTTCCTGAAGTCTAAAAATTATCTTAAAGGGGCAGCCCAGGTGGCTCAGCGGTTTAGTGCCACCTTCAGCCCAGGAGACCCGGGATCGAGTCCCATGTCAGGCTCCCCGCATGGAGCCTGCTTCTCCTGCTGCCTGTGTTTGTGCTTCTCTCTCTCTCTGTCTCTTATGGATAAATAAAATCTTAAAAAATAATAAAATAAAAATTTTCTTAAAGGGAAACTAATAAGTATTTTATCCTAAAAATGAAGGGCAACTAAGTAGCATTTTCCTCTTTAAAGTATTTTTCTCCCACTTATAACATCTTGCTTGCTGCTCCTACATCTTAGACACCAGATACTTTAACTCATTATCTGTATTTGTTCATTTTCCCCTCTCTTGAGGAAATTCATCCTTGTTTCTTTCTCTCCAGTACCTCTTTCAACAATCTAGCTCTCTTCAAACAAGATTGTTAAATAAATCTTTCTAAAACATCACCTTATTGTATCACTTCCAAGCCCAAGAAACTCTAATACCTCACCATACTGTTCAGGAGAGATAAAATACCTCAGAGTCAAATCTTGAATCGAAATCTATTTATTCAGCATCTGGCCACATTGCAAGGTCTACAGAGACTTATTTCTTCTCCTCTTAATAACTAATCTTTCTGGAATCCAGAGGTTTAATTTATTTTCAAGTACTGGCTTTGGTAAGTAAGCAAGGGCAAGTACTCTTTTTCTAGATGCCAAGTTTCCTTATTTGTGAAATTGGGATGATAAAGTATACTTAAATTACTAGATACTGTTAGGATTAAATGAGGTTGATGCATGTAAGATGCTTTATTATTTTTTTTTAAGATTTTATTTGTTTATTCATGATAGACATAGAGAGAGAGAGAGGCAGAGACACAGGCAGAGAGAGAAGCAGGCTCCATGCCGGGAGCCCGATGTGGGACTCGATCCTGGGACTCCAGGATCACACCCTGGGCCAAAGGCAGGCGCTAAACTGCAGAGCCACCCAGGGATCCCCTGTAAGACGCTTTAGAAATATGTTTGACGTATAGTAATCGCTCCACAAATAATAGCTATTTTTATTCTCTTCCTCCTTGAAGAGTCAGTGTTGTATTTGACTTCTCTCTTAGGTACATCTGTGTCTCTGTGTAAGATCCTACTACTCCTCATTTCTATTTATTCAAATTCTACCCTTCCTTGAGATCACAGTTTAAGTGACTTCTTTCTGATACAGATATTTCTGTGCATTTCAGCCAGACACGCAACAGCACTAGACTGCTAATTTCACTTAGCTCTTAATCAGATCTCTTAATAGAGATCATGTTTTAATTATTTGATTCCATCTAGTGTCTAGATGCTCAGACTTCTTTCACAAAGATACAGAATCAATAAAATAACAAATTTCTTGTATGTTATGTATATATCTTGGAAAAAAAGTTATAACCTTCAATCCTTTCATCATATTGGCAAAGTACATGTCTATTTTTACATGATACTTATTGGATATTTCTTGATTACATGATACTTATTGGATATTTCTTGATTTCAATTTGTGAATGGGCTTCAGAAGGACAGAAAAGCTTCTGAAATTGTAGAATTTGGGGTATGTGAGTATGTGTATTTTCTACAGTTTGAGAAAAGACAAAAATGGAGAAAAAGTAGATGACAGACTTGCAGATTTTTTTTCCCATTTTTACCACCAGAGTAGTGAGAAGAACTAGATCAGTGTATCTCAAATATTAATGTACACAGGAATCACCGGGGAGATTTTGTTAAAATGAGGATTCTGACCTAGTAAGTCTCAGAGGTAGGGCCTGCAGTTCTGCTTTTCAAATAAGCTTCTAGATGATGAAACACTTCTGCTACGGGGACCACACCTACAGCAGTAAGGAGTGGAAGCTTTACTACATGATACGTGCAGAGCAAGGATCTTGCTAAAAGCTGATCTGCCCAAGCCTGTTTCTTAGTTTCCTTGGTAACTACTCCCCCACCCCTGACAAGCAAGGGCACCACTTTAAAAAATACACACGAAAATGATATAAACTCCAGTGAGAGATAGAGCAACATGTCAAAATAATATGAAGGAGTAGTTTGGAGAAAGAGATTCTGCAGTTTTCAAAGGTGATGTTATTTCAGGAAGAACTTGGTTCATCTTATTATTTTTTAATTTTTTATTTATTTATTTGAGAGAGAGAGCATGAATTAGAGGGAGGAGCAGAGAGGGAGAGAGGGTCTCCAGCAGACTCTGCACTAAGCACAGAGCCCTATGAGGGGATCCCATAACCCTGAGATCATGAACTGAGCTGAAACCAAGAGTTAGACGCTGAACCAACTGAGCCACCCAGGTGCCCCAGAAGTTGGTTCATCTTTATAAGAGTAAATAGGACTTCTGAGGTTAAGAACTTCTAGGGTACAACTGGACTGTTTTATTTCCAGCTGACTTTTGGGCATAGTGTAAAATCCACAGAATTCATAATGCATGAATTCGTAATGGATGTCCTTACCTTTTTATGTGACACTAATATTGCACTGATGAAAGCCTTACAGAGAGCAGGGTTATTGAGTCAATACCAGATACTAATCAGAAAATGACATTAATTAATTAATTAATAAGTGGGCTCCAGCTGTATGTGGAGCCCAACATGGGGCTTAAACTCCCAACTGTGAGATCAAGATCTGAGCTGAGATCAACAGTTGGATGCTTAACCAGCTGAGCCACCCAGGCACTACAACATGCACTGTATATGGAGATATGGTAAATTGTAAAATTGAAAGGACGAATATCGCAAAGAGCAATGAAAGAAATAAAATAAGAACATTAAAGTTGAGAGTAACCATGGGAAAGGAAAAAGACCCATTTTTGTCTGTTTAAACAATAAAAAGCAGACTCAAGAGGGAAAGTGTATTGGTGGGCTGTTCACATTGGGGGAATAAGAGGAAAGGATATCTGTTAACAATGAAATAAGGAGAAGATTTACAAATCAGAAAAAAAATAATCAGCAAGACATGAGTAAGGCACTTTTAAAGCAGTATTAAAAGTGTACTTGTTATGAGACATATGCATTTTTGGCAAAATAGATGCCTGTTGTTAATGCTTTCTCTGTCTATCTTCTGCAGCCCAGGGGAGGCTCTGGAGAAGTAGCTGAGTGTGTGCAGGGAGGACTGGTGACTACTGTTGATAGTATCACAGACCTAATTGTGGAGAGGGGTAAGGATTGCATGGAAATGGCTGACCGTACACTTCAGGAGAAGTACAAGTAGCTAGAAATGAACCAATGTGTTGATTGAATTAGAAGGCCCTTTCATGTGAAGTTTCTGATGAATATAAAAAGGGAAATGTGTTACTTTGTGAGATTTGGGGGTGAAAAAATATTTGAAACCTTGGGATTAGAATATGATATGAAATGATAAATTACAAAACATGGTTGCACAAGGCATAGATGGCTGATTTGGAGTGAATATTAACATGAATGGCTTGAGGGAGAGAAGTTTCTTTAAAATGATCATGGTGTGAGGCTCCCCAATGTGTTTATTAAAGTTAATACAGATGTCTGAAAATGTGGGATAGAAAAAACATATAAGCCAATTCTTGAACTTGTCAAGGAGGGAGAAAACGAATTTCAGTTCTAAACTTTTATAAAGGGTAAATAATAATATTTATAGATTAATATGTTTAGGAAGGAATTCAGAGCTAATACAGTCCAATGCTTATAATTTATAGACAAGGAAGCTCATAATCAAGAAAGTAAATTACCAAAAACATGAGTCTTTTAGAAAAAGAGTTGGAATTAGGATATAAGATGATTGTCCTCTCTTGTTCTTTGTACTAGTGAAGATGATGGCAGCACTTTTGACAATAGGGACTTAGGTATATGTATACCTACCAAGGGCTTACTATAGGTGCAAACTTTGCTCATAACTAATGCGAACAAAAAACTAAAATGACTTTTTTTTTATTCTAATTCCCCCCTTCAAAATGTTCCTTCCATGAGTGAAGTGATTTTTATCTGGTTTATTCCTCGTATATCCCTAATAGATATTTGGTATTCCATGTTTATCTGCTGGATATATGAGTTAACACATTTTTAAATTTAGGATTTGCTAATCAGTTAGCTGCTACTGTAGAACTCTAACTCTGCTAAGAGAAATGTTTATTGGATTCTAATCACTTCAAGTGCTTATTAAATATTGATGGACAGTAAAACTAGATAACACTTATTGAACACACATTATGAACCATAGGATGCACATTTTTTTAATCCATGTAACTCTTGAAAGTCATAGTTATAATATGAGAGACCTAATGTATTTAAACTATTTCCTACTACTAAAGTTCAGGCCAGTAATGTATGGTGAACTCTGGGTAAAACATACTGAAGATAATTTATAAGGAGGATTAAGGATTTTCTTGGGAAAAAATGTCTCCTATATCAAAGAAGGTGCCCAGCCGAAGTGGGTTCATCAAAAACCGTTAGTTATCAAATGGGAGTTTCTGATGTGGTAGATGGAACCTTTCCCCCAGTTTAGCTGTGTGTTACCATGTGTGTCCTACTTGCAGGAAGAAAAGCTGCTGCAATAAATGGTGTAATACTTAGGAAAATGAGTAATGTGATGGAGAGAAAAAGTCCTTCAACTCTTTTGACATAGACAGTTCATTGTTGAGAAGGTTCAGGGCGATGGTATAGCATCAAAGACACCAGTAGGAAAAGTTGATTTTAGCACATTAATCGGAAAGTCCATGACCTCTCAGATTTATTCCCTGGACCAGCTGCATCACCATCATCTGGGAGCATTATAGAAAAGCAGAACCTCAAGCTCCACCCCAGATCTACTGATTCAAAAATGGCATTTTATTTTATTTTAAAGATTTTATTTATTTATTCATGAGAGACATAGGGAGAGAGAGAGAGGTAGAGACACAGGCAGAGGGAGAAGCAGGCTCCATGCAGGGAGCCTGATGTGAGACTTGATCCCGAGACTCCAGGATCACACCCTAGGCCGAAGGCAGGCGTTAAACTGCTGAGCCACCTAGGGATCCCCCAGAAATGGCATTTTAACAAGCTTTCCACCTTCATGTAGGTGATCCTTGGCCATGCAGTTCATTGAAACAGAACCAGGCAGAGTGGCAATGTCAGGAAGAGCAGAGTTGCCAGGAATAGAAAGAAGTGAGACTTAGGAAATTCCATACTGATTTGGTAGATGGGTAAAGATGTTATCGAGACAGATGAAGGATAATTTAAATGAAATCTTGGTAATGATTATTAACATGGCTCCATCTGTAAACACAGTCGGTGATGCCTAGGAAAATTGAGGTTTTTGTCTACTTTACAAATGAAGACATCACAGCTCAGAGAAGATAACCTCCCTTCTCAGATGCAGAGTCTGTTCTTTTTGCTCTACTGCCAGTATTTTAAATGAGAAGTGACCTGGCTAGCCAGAAGCATGCCCTCACTACAGTCTCACACATAATCAGGAGCCAGGAGAGACAATATGGCCTTTTCGTAATGAGTACTTGGGCAAGGTGGCCGTTGCTGCATAGGAAATGCCAAGTTTCTGCTAAAGCAAAAAAGCAGAAAAGGAAGGTGATAAAAATTTGGTGGTAAAAGGACTCTTTGGTTTGAAATGTATCAAAGAGACTAAGTTGATTCAAATGAGAGTTACATGGTAAGAGTTCCAGGTATAGTCCATAAGAATGATAACAAAAAGTCAGAGGAGATATTGGAGGCCCCAGAAGTGAAGGTGGCAAAGTGACTTACAAAAATGAAGATAGATGGTTCAGGGGGCTGGCAGGAGAATGGTTTAACAGTAAATTCAACATCTTGTAGACAGCCTACACATCTAAATTAAGTCAATGTGAACACACTGGCACAATACTTAACTAAAATCCTGATTATAAAAAGGCCAGCTTCTGTCTAAGGGCTCAATGTGTTTTATAAGCCTCATCACATTAATTTCCACCGTACTCCCTGGAGACCCGTGGATATACAGTACTACTTAAATGTGTACGTTTTCTGTCTCTCAATTGGGACACAGAAAGAACTTGGTGAAACGGCCTCCTTCTTTCAAGCTGAAATAGTTCAAAGTATATTTTTATAGACTAAGTAAGCCAGCTAACTCTTCAAACCATGGTACTCTTGTTCCACTGACAAATTCCAGTGTCTGATTTAATTCTTGGAAGATCCTGTTGGATCTCCTTGTAAGACGTCAAGAAGAAAGAAATGAAAATCCAAATTTAAAAATAAGGACTATTTTAAGATTGCAGTATAGCCATCAAAGGCTGATGATGATGTCTATATTTATCCACAAATGGAGTATAGTTATTTAATTAGCAATTAAATAATTCAATTATTTTAATTACTTAAATTAATTTCTTCTAATCTTTTTAATGTAGATGATGGGGAGGGATATTTGATGATGAGTCTGACTTATGTATCATGTGATTATCTTATGATGATAAATTTAATATAATTAATGTCTCAAAAATGGCTCCTTAGAAGAAACTTTTCCTTTTTTCCTGAAAAATTATTTTCCAGGTTCATGAAATAAACACATTTTCTACTTTAAAAAAATAGCATTAATTGCATTCTACTTGACCAGTTTTCTCAGTTTTATTTTTGAGTACATTTTTTTTCCATTAAACAGAACGGCCTTCAGAGCAATGACAGTAAGACAGTGTTCTTTCTCGGCTAAAGTGTCGTCTTTTCTAAAAGGGCTTCAGTTTTTGCTCCTTGTCATCCTTCCTTTGGGAGAATGACTATTTATAAATACTTGTCTAGAATACTGTGCACATTTCCCAGAGTAAATGCCCCAGATTTGATGATCATTTCCTTGTAAAAGCCCTTGGAAATCAACACACTTCCTTCTCTAAAATGGTACTGCCAGGTGGTACAATAGATGTCAAAGTGTTTTATCAGCATTATTATGTCTGTTTTTTGTTTGTTTGTTTATCACACCCTCATAGTGTAGGCTTTTTTTCTTTGGAGGACCCTTTGACCTTCATGTATTTTGGTTTCTTAATTAAAATGGGAAGAACATATTCTCTACCTTTCAAAAAACACTGCAAGCAAAATATAAGTCCCTCTTTGACTTTCCAGAATACTCAAATCTTACCTGAATTAAAACTTGGTGTATCAGTGTGGAGTGTCCTTCACATCAAAATACTTTCTCCTCTGCTCAGTTTCAGGTCTTTTCTCTGAAGTAGGAAAAAAGAAAGACACCTGAATTAAGACACTTAACTTTCTTTTGCCTACCCCTGAATTACTTAAGTGTGGATGATTGATGCTGTTCCATTCCCTGGGGTCAGAAAGGAATCCACGTTTTATAATATTTAAAGTATAAGAATTGGTGGCATTTTCAAATTTGATTCTCCTAGGGACAAACTTTCATTTTTACTCCCTTCTTTGTCTATGCTTTGAATTAGCCTAAATGTTGATGATGGCATTGCTTCCTTCTTTGGGGTTGTAAAGAATTTAATATCTTTTTCTATCTTTCATTATGTGTGGGAAGTGCAGTATTTGCAAGTTTAACTCTCCTAGGAACCAGCCTTAATATTTAATTCTCCTTTTCTCCCCGGAACTAAGTGGAGCCCTAATTATGGGCAGTAGATGATTCAGATAGTTGTGTGAAAATGGAACATCAGACATGTTCAGCTCTAAAGCTACATAACATATAAATGATTCTGTAGCACAGGGTTCTGAGGTGCATTCATCACATTGAAAAGAGATATTTTTATTTTATTTTTTTAAATTTTTATTTATTTATGATAGTCACAGAGAGAGAGAGAGAGAGAGAGAGAGAGAGAGAGAGAGAGGCAGAGACACAGGCAGAGGGAGAAGCAGGCTCCATGCACTGGGAGCCCGACATGGGACTCGATCCCGGGTCTCCAGGATCGCGCCCTGGGCCAAAGGCAGGCGCCAAACCGCTGCGCCACCCAGGGATCCTGAGATATTTTTATTTTAAGGATTTTACTTATTTATTTGAGACAGAGAGAGAACAGAAGATGAGAGGAGGGAGGGAGAAGCATCTCCACTGAGCAGGGAGCCCAAGGCGGGGCTCAACCAGGACCCTGAGATCAATGACCTGAGCTGAAGCCAGGTGCAGCCAGGTGAAGCCAGGTGCTTAATTGACTGAGACACTGAGGCGCCCCTGAAAAGACATATTTTAGATAGTATTTTGGTATCAAGTTGGCCCACAAGGAAATGTGTTTCTGGTTGAGATTGTAATAGAAATCTGGTCTTCAGAGCTAGATTAGTATCACCTGAGTTGGAGGAGGCTTTATTTTCACCTTAATGCTATGAATGAAAAGATTCCTCTCCATGGAAAGTATTTTTAATCCTCTACCTTTCCAATCCAGGCATATGTAAGGTCTAGCACCTTTTCCCAGTAGGAGAATCTTCTTGGAAGCCAGCCTCCAAGTGTTTTAGATAGTCTTGTTGAAATTCTGTTTAAATCTGAGGTAATTTTTGTGCTTCTTAAATTAGTCCTCAGAAGTACTTACTTGTTCATGATTAGTAACAATTTCCAATCTACTGAATGTCATAGTACATCAAACCATTAAGGTTCTGAATTTTATTCTGTCATGGACCAATTATTTTAAGGTCCAATTGTGTGTTGGTCAGCGTTCTCCAGAGAAAAAGAATCAATAGGATATATAGAGAGAAATATGTATGAGAAGATTTATTATAGATATTGGTTCATGTAGTTAAGGAACCCAAGATATCCCACAATCTGCTGACTGCAAGCTGTGGAACCAGGAAAACTGCTGGTATAATTTAGAGTGAATCCGAAGACCTAAGAATTAAGGGGCTGATGATGTAAGTCCTGATTACAGTCTAAAACCTCAAGCAAGAGTCAGGAGCACAAATGTCTGAGAGCAGGAGAAGGTGGATGTGTTCAAACAGAGATTTGGAATTTGCTTTCATTCTACATTTTTGTTTGTGTGTGTGTGTGTGTGTTCTCAATGGATTGGATGATGTCTAATCACAGTGGGGAGGGCCATTGGCTTTACTCAGTTTACCAATTCAAATGCTAATGACTTCTAGAAACAGCCTTACAGACATATTCAGAAATAATGCTGTATCAACTGTCTGGGCATTCCTTAACTTAGTCAACATAAAATTAACCATCACAAGTCCACCACTTACCAATTTGACACCTATACACATGTCCTTAAACCATAGTTAATCTCCAAGTAAAAACAACAGGGTCATAATTTCACCTAAGATTATACAACAATATTGTATGCAAATTAAAACCCTAATCCCTTCTCCAGATGAGAGTGTGAAGTTCATCAATGTTTACCCTTCTCATGATATCTTGTAACTCATGCTACAATTTAAAATTACCAATACTTAAATACTGATGTAAAGTCAATACAACTTTTGTCACATGAAAGGGGAATAAGCAAGGAAAGAAAGAACCAAGAAAGAAAAAAAAAACAAAAATACATATATTTGCTTAATATATGTATGTATATACACACACATATATATATACACATAAACATTAATAACAAAATAAAGGGAAAATACTTGCAATCCCTTTTTTGTAACGAGTCACATGGTTTAAGCTTGTTTTGGTAACTGCTTTCTTATACTTCTCATTCTATATCCCCTTTGCCTTCAGCAAGCACCTCAGTTGGTTATGGTATTTCACTGGTGGGGTGATTCATTTTTGAAGGGTCTGGGCCATTAGTAGTCCTACCTCGATGTGGTTGTTACAGTTTTTCATTGACCTTAATCACAGGTCTTGGCAATACTAAGAGATACCCTAAGGCATATCCTATTTGCTGAAAATAACTCCTATATTCCATATATACTGTTCCTTACCTCCACTGTAGAGTAGTCCAAATTCACCTTATATTCAGGATCAGTCACCCCAACCAACACTGTAACTTGCTTTCTTGCTTTGATTCTGGAGCATGAGGAGCCCAAAATGGATAGGTGATGTCTCAATTTCTAGTTCAATGGAATTATTTTTGTGTCTCCGTGTGGAAACATTTCTCTTTGAATCTAAGATCTCTAAGCTAGCAGAGCATAAAGTCATGGGAACAGGAATCACAAATCTTGCTAGTGAGTCATTAGAGGTAACAGTGAGTAACACCACTTCCATTTCCACCCTTTGATTCCTGGACCTTTTGGGTGCTGATCCAGGGCATATACAGTCTTCTGGAGAAATTGCCTCAGCCCTGCAGAGTAGTGTCACCTAGCTAGTGCTTTCTGTTATGGGCCAAATCTTATTTTAAGGTTGAAGTGTTTCCTAAAATCCCTACTGTCAAATATTACCTGGGTAAATCACTTTTTATTTTTTTAGTAGAACTTTTTTGAGGAATTTTTTTAATGGAACTTAATGCTAGTAATGTGAAGCAGAGCATAAGGAAGGAGAGGTTCTCAAAAATGTATCTCTGATTGGCTTATCATTCCAATCTAGTTAGCTGCTTTATTTACCCCACAACTTTCTACCCTGTGAATATGACCTTTATATTTCTAGATTCAAGGAGATAATCGCTCCACAAGAAGTGGATGAAGGACAGTATGTTTTTTAAAAAAATCTGTGGACCAACAGTGGCCAAAATAGACCTTTTCAAATGCTATAGGATTGCATTTTTTTTTTTTTTTAATTGGAGTGTTCTCTTATTCTCTATACAGAGGCCATCTTTAGATGGCAGTAACCACAGCTGTAGTTTGGGGAATTATTTCCAACTTCTAGAGTAGCCATAAAATTTCTCTTTCTCCCCTTTTCCCTCACAATGTCTCATCTTAGTACTTTACAACAGTACCACATTGCTTGCATAGCATCTGATGAGAATTTAACCTTCATTTTCTAGATTTATTATTTACTTGAATCTTTTTCCTTATTTTCATGTCCAAAATATATTGCCTCCTATTATATCAGTTGCTAGGGCACTTTTATCTTTTGCACTTAAAAAACAAAACAAAACAAAAACTGTTAGTTTGAAAGCCTGTTTCTTAGGTTTGCAAATAGCCCTTCCATTTTTATCTATTATCAATATTTAAGACAGTTTCCTTCTAACAACTCACTCTCTTGGCTGATTTCCAAATCTAGTAGCCATCATCAAAAATGAAAGATCATGTCACTTTCCTATCAATTACTTGGTTTGTATTCAACATGGAATAAGTGTCTTTCTAAAAATATTTTAGAAGAGGAAGTAAAAAAGATACCTATTATGTTAGCTGGAATATATGATACATCTCTGGAGAAATAAGCTTATTGTAAGTAATTAGGTTCTGGCTTCTATCTGCTCATGATTTAAATGCTCTTAATGAAGGATAAATATAAGACATTCCCTGTTATATCTTATGTGATATGAAAAGATGTATGCAGGGCAGTCAGCTGAATGCATCATCCATTAATTATAGGGATAAATTATTATGTGACTTCACTAGTTCACTTACTTCTAGAAACGTTTTAAAGTACTAAAATGTATCATTTTTCAAAAGGAGAAAGTAGCAATTTTTCTTACATATTTACTAATATAATTGCAAATGAGCCTCAAAATCCATTCAGTTAAAATGTAAAAATAAATAAATAAAAATCCCCAAACCGGTATAACACACTACTCTAAGCAGGAGCTGTGGCCTCAGTTGCTTCCTTGGAGACTGCAAAGATACTAATGCACGTAAATATGATGTCATTATAGCTTCCAATTCTCAAAGTATCTTCGTCTAGCTTGTAAAAATTCTTGAGGTAACTAAGATAATTTTTTCAATTGTTTAAAGATGAACCTCATGCAATTTGAAGTTAAAGACCTTATGTCATATTACTTTAAATCATAAAATAACTTCAGTAATCATTCTAAATTGGCTATAAGTGTTTTGATGATTATTCCTATATCACCCCCCCGTCTCTCTCTCATATGCACACACATACCCCAATGATAGTATCATATAAACCATTGTATAGATCCTTTTCAAGAGAGATAAAGCTTTTTTTTTTTTTTTTCTTTTCTTAGCTCTACTGCTTTTTATCCCCATCAGAGTCTATCCCTACCCCAGGTAGTCCTTGGTGATAAGCTTATAATTTGATATGTCTCATTTGCTTGTATATCATATATGCAATGTGCATAGAGTTTTTGTATTTATAGTAAATGATCTTTACACAGTTTATGTGTATTTTTCTGTATTTGCAATACAAATATTTTTTGATTCTATCAGATATACCCAAATTCCACACTTATACATGTGTGTTATCACTGTTAGCTTTCATAAGCATGGGCTCCTATTCTGTATGTTCATTATTCAAGCATACTTGATAAAAATTCTGCCACACAAACTTGTATACCTCCAATTTATTTATTTTAATTCTTTCCTAATAAATATATTAATAGTTGGTTCATTCATATACTCATTGATATCACTTACATTGTTTCTGTTGATTTTTATCACTATAACCACGCTACATAAAATACAAGACCTTTATCCATAAATCCTTAAATTCTTTTTTTTTCCCTTCCTTTGAATGAGGTAGATTTCCAGGAGAAAACTTTTTGGGTCAAATATTCGATTAGTATTATCCATTTAATTTTTTAAAAAGGCTATCAAAATTCACAGTTCTCTAGCAATATGTGAGTATACCCCCACATCCAGGCCATCTGTTGTTATTATTAATTGTCTAAATTTCTGTCAAACTGATGGATATTATCTAGTATCTCACTATTAATTTGAGTTTGAACATCTTTTCATGTGTTTGATGGCTGTTCATTTTTCTTTTATATGAATTGTGCTCTTATTGTTAGAACTACATTCAGCTACATTAAATGAAACACTCAAAATAGTAGTACATTGAACCATATAGAAAGTTGATTTTCTTTGTTACAAAAGAGATTTACAATTAGGCAGTGCAAGCATTGGTATCTTTCTGTTGTGACATGGGTTCTGAGTCTACTCTGTGCTGTCCTGCTTGGCATATTCCACTTTGTCCACGATCACAAGCTGGAACCTTGGGTGTTAAATTCCAGACACTTGGGAGAAAGAAGAGGGATAAGGGCTTGCTCCCTTCATTTAAAATAAATCTTCCTTAAATGTACATATTTACTTTTTCTGGCTATATTTCATTGGCTAGAAGGTAGATATTGCTGCATGTAGTTACAATACAGTTTGTGAAATATAATATTCTATGATTTTGGCAGAATACTTGGCTTAAAAGCAGGTTTCTGTTACTACAGAAGATGGCAAGCATATACATTAGGTAGCCATTGACACTCTCTGCCAACGATATTGTTCCCTATATTGCTTTGGATTGTCTTTTCCATTAAATTTTAGGTGATTCCCTGATACCTATATTGCAAATATTAACCAAAATATATCGTTTGTATCCTAACTTTATTTATGAAATACTGTATTGCATAAAAGTTCTAATTTTCATATAGTCCGGTATGTCTTTTACTTCTAAGTTTTCTGGAACACTTCCCAAATCATTGAATGCACATGATTATATAAAGTTTTTCTAAGACTTTTGTTGGTTTATTCTGCAAGTTTAAATATTTTTTTAAAGATTTTATTTATTTATTCATGAGAAACACACACACACACACACACACACACACACACACAGAAGCAGAGACAGTCAGAGGGAGAAGCAGGCTCCACGCAGGGAGCCCGATGTGGGCCGTGAACCTGGGACTCCCAAGATCACACCGTGAGCCAAAGGGAGATGCTAAACCACTGGGCCACCCAGGCGTCCCTATGTTTAAATATTTAATCAATCTGGACATACTTTCATAAATAATGTGGTTAAGGGTCTAAATGACCTTTTTTCTTAACATATTAGATTTGTTACCATTGTTGATTAAAATGATGAAATTTATAATCTTTTCTTACCGAACTAAAATTTCCACCCTTGCTGTTTATTCAATTTTTGTATATATTGAAATCTACTTTTAGGCTGCCTCTTGTCTTTTTCCTATTCTTTCGTCAACACTATTCTGATTTGAAATATAGTGAATATCATACAGACTTTTCAGAGGCTGGAGAACTACAGTTCATCGGCCAAATCCACTCCACTGCTTGTTTTTGTATATCAAATTTTATTGGAATATGATCATGCCATTGTTTTGGAGATAAACATCTCTAATAAGCATTGTAATGCATTACATTTTAAATAATTTTGTTATTTTTATTATAGGAAATTTCAAACTTACATTTTTTTCAAACTTACATTTTTAAAAAATTGAACAGTATAATAGACCCCCAAGTACACATTACTCACCTTCAATAATTATCACCAAATAGTCAATCAGTATTCAGATTTCCATATTTGCTTCATAATATTCTTTTCATGATTGGTTTCTTATAATCAAGATAAAAAGGTGTTTTCAAAAGTACAATTAGTTGATGTTTCTTAGCTATCTTCAAATCTATGAATTCACATTCTTTTTTTTTTCCTTTTTTTAAAATGAACTAATAGAAGACACTAAGTTGCTTTGTATTTTATAGATCCTTACCTTATGGATTTGCTGACTGCTATTTTTTACATATTTTCTTTTGACTATATTCCTGTAGACTGGTAGTTAGATATAGAGGCTGGATAAGACTTAAATCACTATTTTTCTGAGGAGGAGCTAGTATTCTTTGTTGATTGTTCTTTGTACGTCCAATTGTTTTTTACTCAGGAAGTAATGATGTCTGAGTTTCTCTCAAGTATGAGGTCTCAAGTTTTGTGAACTTGATATATCTATTACACAGTTATCCATTAGCTGTTTACTAATGATTTGTTGATCACTATTGAAATTCATTATTTGTTCTATTAGCTGAAAATCTAAAGTAAAACTTACTCTCATCAACTATCTGTTACACTTAGGTATATATAGTTCATGTAGAGGAAAAGCAGGATAGATGCTTGATTCTTTTACATTATTTACACGTTTTCAAAATTTTGGTTTCCTGACATCTTCTAAACATAATCGGTATGTTTTTAAGTTGGTTAGATTGATTGCTTGTTCACTAGGACTATGCTTAAATTACCCCAAATTTGTCTAGTAAAACTCCCTTTTGTTGCTTCCTAAGTACTTTGATTAGACCTCAGTGATCTTCCTTGCTTATCTGTTAGATGATATAGGCTCATGTATCTTGTATATTTTTGAACCTAGATCCGGAATCCCATTGGGTTTCTTAAGACTAGAACTTGAAATCACTTCTTACTTTTCACTTTGTTTCATAAACATAATGATAGGCTGATACTCATATATTGATTTTACCATTTATGAGTTCCACTTACTATATTTTGCTTTGAATAGTTCCTCAAATATGTGAAGGAAATATTTTATGCCTACTAAAAATCTTACTTACCTTCTAGTCTTTATATAGCATGAACTATTGTGTTGGGTTTTCCTTTTGTATGTGGAAATGTCACTGTATGCCATCTCTCTTCATTTAGTCTGTACTTGGCTTGAAATTTAATTATTTTAGGAATATATATTGATAAAATTGTTAAAATAAAATATAAGCTTATTTTGGGAATATTAAGTAGATTTGTCTCAATTTTAGGATCCCTGGGTGGCTCAGTGGTTTAGTACCTGCCTTTGGCCCGGGGCGTGATCCTGGAGTCCCGGGATCGAGTTCCACATCAGATTCCCTGCATGGAGCCTGCTTCTCCCTCTGCCTGTGTCTCTGCCTTTCTCTCTGTGTCTCTCATGAATAAATAAATGAATAAAATCTTTAAAAAAAGATTTGTCTCAATTTTACCTAAATTTAGTATATATTACCTAATATAAAGATGTGGAGGAAAATATGGCATTCTGTCCTAAATGACTTTATCATTAGATGTAAGGATGCCTAAAGAAACACACAACAACCAAAGAAACAAAAAGCAAGATGAAACAAACTATAATATTGAAATGCAGGGTCTGAGTTCAGATTTCTCTCTCTGGGGATAAATTAACTGAAGTGTTACATATAAATTATCTATTCTAAACTCAAATACAACGAGAGAGTACATAGTTGTTATTTAAAAAAATATATATTGCATAATTCACAACTTTTAAGGGCTTTCAGTCAAGATAGTTTTGAGGCAAAACATTTTTAAAGTAATGATAGAAATACAGTAGATGACTTATTTCTGCACCTCAGTTTGAAATTACATGAAAGTATCAATGCATTAGTGTTGACATTAATATGAAGTAATTCTAGATCCCGACCAAGAGACTTCTTTAGTTCACAGTCATTTTGAAAAAAGCTAAGATTAATCAAGTTTCATTTGTGGCGTATTCCTCTGCATCATGGGTTATGAAAATTACCTCAAGGCAAAGTTTTAGAAAGCATTTAGCATGAATTTTCTTAATATTTTTTGAAATATCTAATGTGGCTGTATTGTGCCAAATATGTACTCAATAGAGGATTTCCTATTAATGCAAATATGTTTACAGTAACAGCATCAAGCTGTTAAAAAGGAAAGTAACAGGAATTCATTTTGATGTAGCTATCAAGAAAAATAGTATAACATAAGATGCATTTTTAAATTTGTCATATTTAATTATAATTTAATGGTTTAATTCTAAAAATTACTCAAAAAATAACATTTGGAAATGTATATTTAAATTTTGAGTTTCTCTCTCAGAAGGGTGGATCACACATCCTCCCTTCTGAGTGTCAATAAGAAAAAAATGGTGGTTAAATATGTCTTTCTCACACACACACACACACACACACACATGCGTACATATACACACACATATACCTTGAAAGCAATAAATGGATGCTGACTGAAGCATAAAAATGAAGTTGAAAATAGAAACCTAGAGAGGTGAGCAACATATAAACTTGTTAGTTGCTCTCAGGAAGATTTTGAACTTCCATTTTTTTGGATGGGTACATATGGTGCCTGGGCAGGAGACAAAAGCCAGGACATATATCAGATGAGGTAACTCAGGAGAGGCCTCTCTACAGCCAAAATCTTGGGGAGTGACATGCTTAGTGAATGAGAGAAGTAAGAAAATATATTCTACACAGAGGGGAAAAAATAAACTTTACTGCCTTGACTTTAGCACTAGAGCTATGGGACATAAGTAAATAGTCTTCTGAGAACTCGAAACCTCAAACTAACTATTATATATGGAATAGACTTGTGATGAGAATTTATCATACTTTTGGTTCCAGGCATTCTTAAGCTGTAATTATTTTCAGATTATTTCCTGGTTGGTCTTGGCTAACAAACAACTGGCAGATGCAACCATAGTTTCTCCCTAAAAGAAACCCTCCTTAAATGTAGGATTCAAATAATTTCATAGATAAGATTTTATTAACATAAATACACTATAAAACATCAGAAAAAAGCACTATAAATGAGACAATAAGACCAAGCAGAAGTAATAGAAAACAAAATCAGACTCAGTGTTCAGATTTTAGAATGATGTCAAAATATAAAACCAATGTGTCTCTGTGTGTGTGTGTGTGTGTGTGTGTGTGTGTTGTGTGTGGTAGCAGTAGTAGTAGTAGATGTATAGAAAAGAATAGGAGACTGTGAAAAGAACCAAATGAAAAAAAATGTTAAAATTAGTAACAGCAGATTATTAATAGCTGATTAAAGAAGATAAAAGGAAGAATTCATGAGTTGAAGGGAGAACTGAAGAAATTACACAAAAAACAGTGGAAGTAGAAATGGGAGATATGCAAAACAATAAGAGAAATGAAGTTTAGAGAATTTAATATGCATCAAAAGTCTTCTTATCTATAAACTGTATATATCTTTCTATTGTTTGCGTATGTATCATTTAATGTCTTTCAATACAAGATTAAAAAATTTCTCCAAGGATTTTCTTCAGAAAAATATTTTGAATTTTTAGTTAGTTAATGTTATTTATTGATACCTTTTTCTAAAATTGATCCATAGATTAACTGTAATTCCAAAGAAAATTATAATAGGTTTTGTTACGAAATTTGACAATTAATAAAATTAATGAAGAACGCAAATTATCAAGAAGAACCAAGAAACATTAAAAACAAAAAGCAACTTTATGTTTTGACCAAACCAAAGAGCAACAGTTTCATGTAACTTGAGTTATGTGGGATTAGCATGGAGATACTCAAGAAAGAGTCAAATGAAAGTCTACAAAAAAATCCACACAAATATGAAAAATGTACAAAACAGAAGGATCTTTGCAGATTAAGTGGGGGGTGGAAGAATTAATTATTAATCATGCTTTGGGAACAATTTATTATTTACGTGAAAATACTTGAAATTTGTGGCTATGGTACTGTCAGATCAATTTTAGCTGGAGTGAAGATTTAACGTACAAAAATGAATCTTTAAAAAATTTTAAAGTGAATAATGGAAGAATATGCTATAAGAGAAAATACTTAAGGAATGCATCAATAATAAATAGTAAATAAACATGTGCAAACATGTGCAAACCATACAGAATAATATTAAGAAATGTCACTCCCATTAGATTTTTTAAATCTAAATGTTTCATAAAACACAGATAAGCCATAAAACTCTCTTTATTAATATAAACTTGAAGATCTATGTAACACATATAGCTGACAAAGGATTAATATCAGAATTTGTGAAAAGTTGGGGTGCCTGGGTGGCTCAGTGGTTGAGAATCTGTCTGCCTTTGGCTCAAGTCGTGATCCCGGGGTTCTGGGATCAAGTCCTGCATCAGGCTCCCCACAGCAAGCCTGCTTCTCCTTCTGCCTATGTCTGTGCCTCTCTCTCTGAGTCTTTCATGAATAAATAAATATAATCTAAGAGAAAGAAAGAACGTGTGAAGAATCTATACACAAAGTAAAATCTCTATAGTCACCTTGTTAAATGGGCAAAAGGCATAAAGATACTTTCCAGAAGAGGAAATAAAAATGGTTAATAAACCAATGAAAATGAATTCACTGTTACTAGTAAAAAAAAAAAACACAAATATAAAACAAAATAATATACCATTTCAAGTCTACCATATTGACAAACCCTAAAATATTCATAAATCAAGTTATTAGAATATATAGACCAAATTGTGTAGTTTTGCCTTCTGGTAAGAGGTGAATTAGGACAATATTTGTGAAATAATTTGTCATTACAATTTGTAAGTTTGAGTATGTGCATGCCTTATAACTTGATAATTTCATTTTAGGAATATAATTCCAGAGAAGCTCTTCTTGATGTGGCTATTGTTTCTTATAATAGCAAAAAGTCAGAAATAATTCAAATGTTCACTGACAGAGCACTGAATATGTAAAGTGTTGTAGACTCCTACAGGGGAACATTATATGGCATAAATAGCTAAAATTAATGATATAATAGAAATGGAAAACATGAGATACAAGAACATGGTTACTGCATATGGATGATATATAAAATAGGAGAGGAACAGGGACTTGAGAGTCATTATTAACGTTTTTTTGACATAGTATGAACATGTACATGTGTTTGTATCTTTTTCTTTTTGTGATCCACACATACTTGGTAATGAATCTCCTTAAGATTAAGTCATATGCTTTACCAGGATAGCATCAAACTGTTGGGTTACCTGCAAAGCCACATACTTAATATGCAACACATAATTACAATATGAGAATGGTTGCTGAATAGTCTTCATTATTTAGAAACCATTCTTGTTTAACAGTTTCTGATTAAATTTCTCCCCTTGCCATAGTGAACCATTGGTGAACTTTCCTACTGTAATAGGAATTCAATTTAGATCAGACAGATTTTTCTTATTTTCTAAGATGCAGAGGACAGTGATATTATGGATTTTTTTGGCCAAATATACTAAATCATCATGATTTTCCATAACTTCTCATCTCAACAATGCTATTCTCATATATTCCTCAAACTTCCCAGAATAAAGACTATTAATGGGTTATATGAAATATTAGTGGGGAAAGACATATAGCTGCAGTTGGATTTCCAGGATCCTCATATTCATAATATACTCATGAATTGAAGGCAATTTTATATATTTTTTAAAAGAATATAATGAAATGGAAAGAATGAAAAATAAATGAGAGAGAAAACATCCCTCACATCTAGTGCTTCCCCAAATAAACGACTCATTACTATTCCAAAATTGTTTACTTAAAAATCAAAGAGGAATTCTAATAAGACCAGATATTTGACATTTATTTTTTTGTCTTCTTCCTCTGTAATGAGTCATTAGAACATTTTATCCTCTGATCCAGTAATATGGAATGTTTAATCGACTTTATCTCATGTTTTAAAATAGCTTTATAGTGTAGGAATCAGAATGGCTTTCTATGGCTCCATATCACAGGTCCAAGTTCCAGCTCTGCATCTTCAGTTTTTTATTAACCTCTTCCTTTAGCAGAGGACCTCAAATCATATCTCATATTTGGTCTTAATTTGCAGATAGAGACTGTTCTTTCAGAAACAAATGAGTTTTTAATTCTCCCTGCTTCCTATCTGGCTCTCTGCCTTATTTCTTTTCTTCAAGTCCTAGCTCTCAATGAAGTCTTTGTTCTAGTGAAATTATTTTTCTGAGTTCTAGTTTTTCTCTCATTCTTTCAACCTTTGTTTTTTTGTCAAGCCAATTGACAAAAAATCTCATATTAGTGATTATTTTCTTATACTTCCCTGTGGTAGTATTTCATGAGATTATACATTAGTGCTTTAAGGTGTCCATTTCTTTTTACTTTCTATGACTCAAGCTAGAATGCCATATTATCTCTTTACCTTTAGTATTTTCCAAGCTGTGGTCCAGTATCAGTCTCAACTTTCTCTGTTAACCTCTAATGGGCACAAGTCAATCTCTAGGAACAGTCCCTCTGATGTTCCTCATTGAACTTAAGAGAGAGGGAGAATCACATACCTCCTTTCTTGTATGAAGTGTAAGGAGGGAAAATGCCACAGCATTTCTACAAATTCCTCCAAGATGAAGCCTGCTCATTTCTTCAGCCACAAATCTCTTACTTATCCTATGAGAGGGTAATGAGCCATAAGTCACTAAACAGGTTTTAGATCCTGCTTTCCTGGTATATATGCTGTATGGCTGCCATTTTGACTAGGGACGTTGGAAGCAAAGAGGGTTATATTTCCATCAATGATGTCCATTAGTGATGAATCAGAAGTACCTATTTCCAGCTGATCAGATGTGAAACTCATGTTAGCAAACAAGACTAGATTTATTTTAGTTTACCCAAATATGGGTAATAGACAAATGGCAAAAAAAAAAAAAAAGAAAAAAAATTAAAAAAAAAAAAGACAAATGGCTGAGGCAAGAATTATGCATGGCAACCTAAGGAAATGCATTCACTGTGAAATATAAGCATACTTGTCACTCTTGTGCTCTTGATTTCTGTGATCTCTCCCAAAACTAAGACAGAACATACCACTTTTAACATCTTATTAGGCACAGATAAAATGTAAACACCTTTCAGTGCATGTAGTGAAAGATAATTGGATTGTATTAAGAGAACTGACTATGGTATTGGATCTCTTATTAACTCAGTGACCTTGGAGAAGTTACTTAGCCATTTTATACCTCTACTTCCTCATCTGTTAGAAGGAAATACCATATCTACTTTATGAAAGCTAAACACTGACAAGTAGGTTCACAATAAGGTGGTTATGGGATGTAATTCTAGAATATGTACTTTTCTGTCTTGCAGTTTGAAGTATCACTAGTACAAGTGACCATTGAGCTTATTGAATTAGCCAACCATATTATTAAATGTCAAGTTATGTACCTGTCCTTTGATTTGTTTGACAAGGATTAGAAAGGGCAGAGAAATTGTCTTTTGCTAAAAACAGGCAAAAATACCAGTTATTGCAACCATTCTTAAGCTTATATTTTACACATACTTACCTATATTACATTTAAAAATCATAACATAAAATACTTTGTTTCTAGAATTAAAATTATTTATATTAGTTGTTTATCACGTCATGTCTATATGGAAAGGATGGTCTTCTCAGGTGCAATAGACATTATGATTGATTTCCTCGAATCTATCTTACTTCTGATTGCATAGCCACTTAGGTGATTGGCCAAAACTCCACAGCCTAGGCTTGCTTAACTTAAGCCAGTCAAAATAATCCTACCTGTCTTCTTAACAACTGGTTTCAGAAACCCAGCTCTTAAGCACATTGGTGAATGACATTCCACTACTTTATGAGTGGACATGTGACCTCTGTTAAGCCCTTAAAACTGGTAGAAAGATACTTTTCATGATTAGTTAGGTTTTTGCCACTTCCCTTGCAGCAGGGGGAATTGAAGAAGCAAGTGCCACTAGAAGCCGTCCTACAACCACAAAGAGGAGTAGCCTTAAGATGAAGCTGAATGCTGGACTGCAGAGTGTCAGATTAGAAAGATTCAAGGTCTTCTGTGACTTCTCTGAAGTGCTTCTCCTCTGACCTTCCAGAATTATGAACAAGTAGAATCTTTTGTCTTTAGTCATCAAATGAAAAGCAAAAAGAACACAGTAGGACTGTGTTCTTTTTTTTTTTTTAATTTTTATTTATTTATGATAGTCACAGAGAGAGAGAGAGAGAGGCAGAGACATAGGCTGAGGGAGAAGCAGGCTCCATGCACCAGGAGCCCGATGTGAGATTCGATCCCGGGTCTCCAGGATCATGCCCTGGGCCAAAGGCAGGCGCCAAACCACTGCGCCACCCAGGGATCCAGGACTGTGTTCTTTTTGTTGTTTCACTCTTATTCTGCCTTTGGGCACTCAAATCATTTAAAAGGGATTTATGTACATATTTATTGAAATATAGCATCTTGTTTGTTCTAAAGCCTTTCCATTTCAGCCAAATTTATATATTTTGAGTACTTTTTTATTTTTAAGCTGATAGCTTTTAAAATGTATGAGTTTTTAACATATGAAAACAGCCCGACTATAGCATTCTTTTGTAGTCATATTGCATAGTATTTTTATAGCCATTATGCATATGCATATTTTAAGAAATCACTGCTAAAATTATCTTCCTATTATAAGAGCTTCCTATTATTTCAGGTCACCCACATACAGCATTTATCTTCACCATTGTTTTTTATCATAGCACCATAGAACTCACTTAGTAATCCATAACCTTCAGTTTACCCCTAATACAACTTCATTATATTCTCCTACATTCTCTCTGATCACACCTTTTGTTCTGACAAACCAAATATTGTTTAAATAATTTTATTCTTTTCATCCTTTAAGATTTTATCATATATATATAATATTGGAAGAGAATGAGTATATAAATTTAATATTGGAAGAGAAGGCAAGAGACAAACCAAAGCAGACCAAAAAGAAATATAAACAAAAATGTTTGCTAAAAGTTTTTAGTAAAATTCAACATAAGAAATGACAGATTGTGCCTGAAGACATTATACTAAGTGAAATAGACCAGTCACAGAAGAAGAAAGACTTTGTGATCTCACTTATATGAGTCTATAAAATAGCAAAGAGTAGAATGGTGGTTGCCAGGGGCTTACGGTAGGAGGAAATGGGGATAAAATTTCGGTTATTCTAGATGAATAAATTCTAGAGATCTGCTATAGAACATTATCCCTCTAGATAACAATGCTCTGTTATAACTTAAAAGTCTTTGTAGAAGGGGGCAGCTGGATGGCTCAGTGGTTGAGTATCTGCTTTTGGCTCATGGTGTGATCCCGGGGTCCTGAGATCGAGTCCCGCATCAGGCTCCTCACAGGAAGCCTGCTTCTCCCTCTGGCTATGTCTCTGCCTTTCTCTCTGTGTCTCTCATGAATAAATGAATAAAATCTTTAAAAAAATATTCTGTGTAGAGGGCAGATCTCAGGTAAGTATTCTTACCACAATACAATTAAAAAAAAAAAAGAAAAAGAAAATGTAATGACAGTCTCTGTTAAAAGAAAAAAAATAATATTTCCTTTAAATATCTTATTCAAATGATTTCAAAACATTGAAAGCCATGCCTAACTTGTCACACTTAGCAAGACTGAAATAACCTTTCAAGTTTTCAGCACGTCTTGGAGGCCAGCATTACAAACTAAAAGTTTTTGAAGCAGATGAGGACATTTATATTTCATTATCAATTAGCTAGCACCTTTATCTAAAATTTATTCTAATATACATCTGAGGTTTAAAAATGATGTTCATGAGCTCATATGAATGACTTCTACTAATTAAAAGTACAAAAACATATCACAGTATGGTTTAAGCAGAAATATGACCAATATGGTCAGTTTTTTATCTTTGGGTAATGTAATAAATATTCATATTCCATTTTTATAGAACATTGTTGTACTTTGTATTGTTGAGGGTAGATATAATCTGAGTAAACATGGTAGAGAAATTTAAAATTGTAAGCATATTTTTAGGAACATGTTATCATTAATATAGAACATAATGTAATGAACTAAACTTAGGAATTTATTGTATTGCAATAATTATTTTCACCTATACACATAATCTTTTTTACCTACTGTATGATTATCACGTCAGTTCTTAATTTATCTTTTCTCCACAAATACAGTAAAAGCATCATTTTTCCTACTCTTTGATCTTCTTATTTCATATCTCAGTGATTAGTTACTACTTTTCAAAGGCTCTGTAGATTTTCTAACATGAAATTACCTTATTTTTTCCTGCATCCGCTCAGATTAGTTTTTTTTAGTGGTCCCAAATTGTTACTTTTATTCATCATATTGATGTGGAAAACCAGTAGGATATTTTACCTTGGGGCTTTGTCTTTTTTTCCTTTCTTATTTCTTAGTAGTTTAGTATGACTAATCAAGTTTACCGGTAGTTAAGAAATTTTAGTGAGCACTTATTTTTGAGGGATAGAGCCTTACATTCATTCTCTCATTAAGTTTTATGGCCACATTACCAAGGTGCCTAGAATTAGCATTCACATTTTAGGGGTGAAAAATTGGAGGCATAAAGACGTTTACATCATCCCAGGTGATAGTTATTAAGTAGGGTCAGCCTAAGAAGCTGGGGTTTATCAGATTTGGAACCTGATTTTTACCTCATGCTTTCTGCTTCCCATTTGCTTACATGGCTTCATCCATTATTTGGAAACAGTTAACATTTGACTACATCTTCACAGATTTCATTCCTTTATAACATGTGGCAGTTAGGTCAGGCCTAGTAAGATACCTTCCTGTCTCTTCTAACCCTTACCAGATATTTTCCACTTGCCTGATACATGGAAACATATCTACTGGCTCAAAATGGAAACCCAGAAGTCCTCCTTAATTCCTCAGTTGCTGTGGCATACCTTTCTTACTCTCAGCCCAATCTATTTGTCGGGAGTTAGTTAATATTTGCTAGGATAACAATAAATTGCCCCAGCTATGTAATTATTTTAGAGAGTTGCTGGCCAACTAATATTTTTCAGTCTCCACTGAACCATCTTGCTTTACTTTTTAAACTCTTAGAAGCTCTCCCAAGAAAGAGATCTACTTCATAGGATCTCTATGTCCCCATATACTAAAGACATCCTCTCTTCTTCTCTAAAGGAATCACTGTTTACTCTTAACTACAATTTTATGTATTTTTTGCTTTCTCTCATGTTGAGCTAAAAAATTGTTGGAAAAAGTCGTTGTTCAAATTATTAACTTCTTCTCTCCCGAGAAGAAAATTATGACGCAGTTGGCTGAAATTTCTCATAAGTTACTTGATAATGCTTCTATCTAGTTATTTTTTTTTTAAGCTTACTTTTACAGACCCAAGCAGGTAGTACCAAGTGTGACCAATGATCATAATAGATTAATTAGGCAAAATGGGAACACGTTCCTTAAATAGCTTGGCTTGTTATTTGCGACTGTTCCTATTTGGAGCTCAGAAGTAGAATACAGACTTTGCTTCGCTCATTTATTGTTTTCAACATCAGTGTTCCTAATTATCCTGTTTTGTAAATTTGATTATTCAAAGGAATCCATGGGGCTTTCACTATTTCTTGCCTTTTCTATAAATTGCCTCATTTTTTTTCTTCCCAATTCCTATCAGTCAAAGTTCCTCTTTCTTAAGTCATAGTTTGGTGTGACTCAATCTTTGTTAGATAAGCAATATACCATGTGAAATGTAATTCTTGCTAATGTGCATGAGAGCAAGTAACACACATGGATGGATCCTTTCAGGAACATTTTAGAAATAATAGGTAGAAGAATATCTGTAATTCATCAATTTCCATAAGGACATTAGAATGTTGAAATTAAAGCCTGATGTGCCCCTGAAAATACATATGAACTTTGGGGAGCCCTGGTGACTCAATTGGTTAAGCGTCTGTCTTCAGCTCAGGTCATGATTTCAGTGTCCTGGGATCAAGCCCCACATCAAGCTCTCTGCTCAGTGGGGAGTTTGCCTCTCCCTTTCCCCTCTCCCTGCTCATTCTCTCTCTCTCTCTCTCTCTCTCAAATAAATAAAATCATATATATATATATATATATATATATATATATATATGAACTTAGTCATACTTTTTCTACAGTCTAAAGGTTCAGGTTTTTTTTTTTTTCCTACTCTTTTGACTTTTTAATGGCCATCACAGGAATCAGTCTCTTACTTTTTAAAGCCTCTTTAGATTTTGATGCACCATCTTCTCCTTTGTCAGATTATTCAAATCTATTCAGATTGTTTTCTAGTTCTTTTTCCTTTCTTAGTCTTTTTTTTTTTTTTTAAGATTTTAGTTATTTATTCATGAGAGAGAGAGAGACAGAGACGCAGGCAGGAGAAGCAGGCTCCATGCAGGGACCCTGACGTGGGACTCGATCCTGGGACTCCGGGATCAGGTCCTGAGCTGAAGGCTGAGGCTCAACTGTTGAGCCACCCAGGCGTCTCACCGTATCTTACTCTTAATTTGAATGTTGTTCTATGACAGGATTATAATATCTTGGCATTTTATGAAGCCTTTGCATGTAGTAAGGCACTTCCAGTTGAAATTGGAACATCCATTGGCCTTTCACAGTGACAAGACTTCTTATTAATCATTTATTTGAGGCTAATGACTTTATACATGCCTAGAGGAATATAATCTTAATACTAGAAATTAATTTAAAAGCCATTTTTAAGTTAAAATGGTGAGCTGTTTATTGGTAATGCTTTACCTTAATAACATTTAATATTGAAGTGAGTGCTCTATAAATCTCAAGTCACCAATTGAGGTGAAGTAGCAAAAGTCAAGCAGCATGGTATAGTAAAAAATAAAAATAGTAAAAATAATAAAAATAAAATGAAATCAAACTATCAATAATAAAAATTTCAAAATATTCAGATTCGAGGCCTGAAAAGTATGGATCTTCATACTGTCAATGCTTTTGGCTGCATATAGGACTTTGAGCCAAAGTCCTTTTACTGTCTATATGACTCAAATATTTCAACTGTGAAAGTTGTGTTGCTTTTAAGAGGTATGTGTGTTAGGGGACAGAGAGCATGAGGTAGCCAGTAATCTCAAATACAATTACTTTCACTCTAGAAAGGCCAGTTTCAGATAGGACTAAACTGGTATTCCAGGATACTATGGAGGTGTTTACTGTCCTGTGATGTCAGGAATGGATACTGAAAAGGGACACATAGACAAAAAGGAAAAGATCAGAGAAAAAAAAAAAATCACCCTCCTTATATTTTGCTTAGGGGTTGATTATTAAATGCTTTTTTGAAGTACCCAGACAAGCTTTACTTTTCAGTCTCTCTACATTAAGAAAAACCTAGACCTTTTTTCAAAGTTTTTTTGGAAGAAACTTCTTCTAACATTGAGGATTTATTGAGAGTATGACAAGTCTATTGGAGGAAAACCATCTAAATGGTTCTAAATTCATTTTCCCCTAAAGCAGTTTCATTCATGATCTGTTTCCTAAGAAAACCACTTTAGTTTCTCCTTAAATTCTTCTTTAGGAATTTCTTCTAGCTTTAATCACACATAAATTACATTAGAACATCCCTAAGGAGCTTTTACTTTTTTCATTTCAGGTAGTATCTGCTTTGTTTTCATGACACTGCAATAACATGGTCCATCCTTATTTTCAGATCAGTCTTAATTTAGTAGAAAGATTCTAGTGATGATATTGGCAATATTTCTGTTCCGTGTGTGGCTTTCACAAAATTTAAGAGGCTGTGCCTCACTTTGGGCGGTCTGCCATTAGTCACATTTATTGGATAAACTTGCAGGATCAGCAATCATTAAAGTACATGCAGACAAAATTAGTTGATGCTGCTTTTTTTTTTTTTTAAGAAAACACAAATAAAATGGCTGTAACTACCTCTTTGAGAGTTCAGACTAACAATTTTTTAAAAAACAATCCATAATTGAGAGGAAAATGAAAGACTGGATAGAATCAGCAAAAAAATCTAACAGTGTCTGAGTCTCATAGAGATAGATCATTTTAATGAACTCAAAGATTCTCAATGAGGGAAAAACACATCTCTTTCAAAAATTGGTCAAAAAAATCAACTATAGAAATAAATTAAATTAAATCCTATATCTCTGTGTTTTAATAAGACAAGACATGGTTTAATAATACATTGCATGATCCTTATACATGTTTTTAGTCCTTTAATTAACTCTCAGATTTCCTTTGCAAATAAGACTAAGAGTCTTTCTCTAGACTTCTAACTTTCTTAATTCCTCATCGTTAAGGGAATCCATCAAATCTACTGCATAAGATTGGGAAAGTTTCCAATTTTATAGCTGTCTTTTATCTTAAAGCCAAAACATTTTATGAATCTCTTGGTTCTAATGTTCTTAACTTACCTGATCATTTAAGATGGAGACATTTTTATCACTTTGACAAAAATGGCAACTTTAATTTTAATGACTCCATCAAAAATTGATCAACTATGTTGTTTTTGTGAGGCCTCTTAAGAAAAATGAACTTACTAACTGATAATGCTAAAGACTTGTCCATTTTGGCTTAAAAACTCCCCTTCAGTTTAACACATGAATTAAGTATTTATTTACATATGGCATCTTTAAAAAATGAATCTGAGTTGCAGTTAAAAATCCAAAGTGAAGGTTTTCCAAAGCAGATTCACTTTTCACCATTTATCAAGTAATCAGACTATCAAAAACTATTCCCTATCCTTATGTATTTATCTTACATTAATTCCTTTTAATTACAAGGAGATTATTAGTTTGAGTGAAAATACTTTTATACTTTCAATATTGTTTTACCTTTGTTAAATAATGCTTGAACAGCTCTTGATGTTTTCAGTACTATTTTGGAAGGGATTATTTTTTAATTGAAGTATTGTTGACGCACAATGTATTATTTTCATGCATATGGCACAGTGAATTGATGTCTGTATGTTATGCTATGCTTACCACAAGTGTAGCTACCACCGGGAGAGAGGTGTTTATTTTTTTTTTTAATTGAAATGATTTTTTTCTTTATTTTTGCACTCTGGTTTTAAATGGAATAAAAGGCCCTTGTGAGGTTATTACATGGGTAGTGCTCGCTCAGTAGTCTGCATAAAATGAGCATTTGGTATCTAGATGTTTAGTTTCAAAAGTGAGAAGTTTTGTTTTTTTTTATACTCCGAGTGCCTTACTTTATAGTCAAAATATTTGATCATGCAAGAAATTAATTAATTTGCCCAAAAACAACCAAAAAAAAAAAAAAGTGTTGAGTACCTTGAGTTAGGATTAAGATCTGAGGACACAGAGACTACAAGTCTTTTTCACTCTATCTTTTCCTTTTGCCTATTGTTGAAATTATCGAAACCTTTTGGTTTTCTGGTTGGTTTGTTGTTATTGTTGACATTACTTTTTTAGATCTAGGAATTTTGAGAGTCGTGTTCTTCTGTAAGTGTGCATCTGGTATTTGCAATGCTTCTCTACTATTTTTCTTTAAGATTTCATTTTTTTATTCATGATAAACACAGAGAGGCAGAGACAAAGTCAGAGGGAGAAGCAGGCTCCCCAAAGGGAGCCTGATATGGGAGTGATCCCTGGACCTGGGATCATGCCCTGAGCCAAAGGCAGACACTCAACCACTGAGCTACCCAGACGTTCTGCTCCTCTACTTTTTAAATTTGTCTCAAACTTACTTTATTTGATACTTTTAAAAAGGTAAACCTCCTCTTTGACTACCAGCTATATTTTAAGCTTATGTGTTAATTATTCACTTACATGATCTCATTTAAAGCTTTTTTTATTTAAAATATATTAGATGAGATCATGGGTGCTTAGGTAAAAGGGCTTATAATCATAAAGCTAGTTGGTGATTTCAGGTGTGCTCTTTGCAACATGGTGTTTGCAGTAGCCCAACATCAGACAGATCTGTACCAAGGTCTACTTGTGTTCTTGCCACCATCCTACTCTAAAAATTTTATCTATGTCCTGAGCTATGGGAATCCTCTCCTACCTTGTTTCTCTTCTTCTACATTGGCCAGTATTAGCCAGAAAAAAAAATTGGTTAATATAAATTTGGTCATGTGACCCATTCTTGGTTTTGTTTGTTTGTTTTCCCTCTCTGTTTCACTTCAATAGTGGAGCTAATTTTGGAAGATAAGGAGTTAGCTTGGCAAAGAAGAAGGGTAAGAATATTTCATGCTGAAGAAGCAGCCAGTGCAGAGGCCTCATATATCCAAAAGGCAAGTTGGTTTGAAGATTTGCAAGTATAGTGTGAGATTTTAAAATTTGCCTTTAAAAAGGAATGGGTTAGTATTCCTGGAGCCTAAAGGCATGAAGAATGGTTGAAGCCAGATGCTTATGGGCCTTGTATGTGATACTAGAATTTTATATATGACATATAATTTGATACGAAATTATCAATTATTGTATAGAAATAATTATGGTGGTGGCAAAATGAAAATATGGAGGACGTGTTGTCTTGTGATAAGACAGAAACAAACATTACCTTTATGATACTATTGTATTAATGTAGGTAAAAGATAGTGAAAGAGTCAATTATAATGGTCATGAGGAACAAGTGCAAACAGAACTAAGTAATTAAGGACATTGAATCAAGAGAACTTCATTGATTAGATGAGAAAATTTTATCCTAATTTTAAGTGTCATTACCATTAAATTATTTCAGTAATTAAAAAATGGAGTTACAGATGTGGGCCAGGAAACCACAGATTTTAATAATGTAATCTCAAAAGTGGTAACTTCAAGCCAACATCAATAGGCCTAGGCCTACATGCACATTTTGAAACTGTCTCTAAATTTTAGTTCCATATTAAAATACATTTTATATTCAATTTAATCACTTCTGATATATTGAGATATTGAGATAAATTTCAACATATATTACCCTTAGCTCCAAAATAAATTAGAAGTGTGCATAAATGATTTACCAATTTGGTTCCTATGAATTAAACTTCCATTTTATTTCTTACTGCTCTCATCCTTTATAGTGCTATCAATTTCCTTCTTTCTTGACATTACTTGAAGTTTCCTGTACATGAATAACTTTTCTAAAATTGTAGAAAATGGAGTTGAATGGAAAGAGACTTAAAAGAATCAGAGATTCTTTCTGTAGTCTTTTCTTTGACTTCTTACCAAATAGCAGTATGGCTCTGTACAAATGTCTTTTTCTATTTGGTCCTTGGAAATGAGATCAAATAACAGTGCTACCTGTCTTGTAAGACTATTTTGAAGATCACTCTAAATATGTGTGAAAAAGCTTTGAAAATGGTAAAGTACACACATAAAATATTGAAACTGGCTTTTATTTTATTCTGAGGTTAGTTACACCGATGCAGAATCATTTAGCTAATGCATGTAATCACCCTAAAGAAGAAAATTAAATTGTGCTCTTAGAGACTTAAAGTTCACAGAGCTAATAGCACTTACAGTAAAATTTAAATGCATGCATTTTTAGTTGTAAAGGAAGTTACAATCCCCTTGGTTAGACATCAAAATCACAAACTAGAACATATTGAAAAAATAATTAACACTAAACCCCCCTCCCACACACAGATGTGTTGGAGTAGGAAGGTATTGCTTATAGATATGTCTGAGGCTTTGAGGTGACTTTTCTCATTTATAATCTTAAATATTTATCCTAATATAAATTCAATGATGAACTAGACATGTATCTCTTTTCCTCATCACTTTGGAAGAGGCCACACCATAAAGTCACACTCTCAGGGTACAGGCAAGTCAGTTTGCCTTTGAAGAAGGACCAGCCTACCCCTGGCTGGCTCATTAGAGGCAATCTCTCTCTCTGTCTCTCTTTTTTTTTTTTTTTAGAGGCAATCTCATAAAATAATAACTTTAGGAGATATTCTCATGGCTATCGCTTCCAACCTTAAGTCCACTCAAGAATGTCTTCTTTGATAATTATACAGAATGAATGTGTTGGCAAACAGTGAGCTCTAAGGCAGACCATACTGATGTGATACCATGAAAATAACATGTTCTTTGATGTACAAAATCCCAGTGCAGTTCTTGTTCTCCATTCCAAGCCTCTCGACTTTAACACCACCTCCTCCCACCTCTTACAAATGGTACAGTAAGATATCTTCCCTGTTTCTTAGCTTTTTCCCAAGATAATATTTCCAGTTTTAGTTTTCAACTGTTTTTCATTGTAGTGGTTGGGATTGGCCTTGCTTTCTTTGGGAGTCTGTCTCCAGACATGTTTCACAAAAATTAAGAGTGATAAACTGTATTTCAGATGTGCTCTGATAAGGATGAAATAATCCCCTGTGTCTATTAAACTTGTTGTTCTAGATATTTCTTTTCTATTAATGAATGCTGAGATTGCAGCCCTCAAACTCTTGACCTTTAGGACTACGGAGACAATTAATACCCTAAGTGTATTTCATATAAACTGCCTTTAAAGACATATCCTTCACCCTACACTATAATAGTTTAGTTTTTTAATCTAAGCATCTTTACCTTTGGCTCTGTTATATTTCATTTTGACAGGCTTGGCCCATCCATTAAACCTATGGAGACATTTTTAAATCCCAGTTTTGTGTCAGTCACAGATTCATAGATTTAATAAGCACTGTTTCTTCTGTCCTCTTGCAAGTCAGTATTAAAATGCTGAACAAGAAAGACCAAGGACAGCAGGGTTACTGCCTAATGAAATAATGTACCTGAAAGTGCTTTGCAAACACTATTTTATATTCATCTTTGTTCTGCGTCCTTTCTTCTGTTTTATACATGCCAGTTTATAATCTGACCTTATGGAGAATTTCTCCTGTGCAATCTTCGTGATTTAACTTTCTTTCCAATAACCTCTTTGTCATCAAAAATCATTTCTAGTTGTATCATATCATACTAATTTTACTTTCAGAACTTTCTTCTCTACTTGAGTCATCTTTTTTCTTAGAAATTTTCTCCTTAAGTGGTAACTTCCTTGTTTTTTAGTATATGATTTCCTTTGTCTACAGTTAAAATTCTTTAATTTGTATTTCTTGAGTGTCTGTTGTATGTAGGTGAGCATGGTTGGCACTATCAGGCATACAATTATCCATATGATGTTACAGGACTCAAAGAGTTTATAGGCCAATAAGAGATCTCAGGTACATAAGATGCCATTAGTTGTACACTATAAATGTGCTTTTCCTTACTTTCATTCTCTTAGTTCTTCTCTGTAGTTGTAAGTGTGATTGATTTTAAGCCAGTCCTCATCCCCAGAAAGTCGTAGTGCTTGTGCTTTTTGGTATTTTCTACACCCATATTGCTTTTCAGCATATTTGCAGTGTTTTCAGATCCCAATCTTCGTGTGGTCCTTGGATTGTCTGAGTTTGCTCCAAAATCTTTTAAGTATACTGTGAATCTACTTCACAGCTTCTCAGTAGTTACTCAAGACTTACAGCCTCATATTCAACTCACTGACTAGTGAAATATATATATACTCTATGGTTTTTATTATTATGAAGCATGGTCTCTTTCCCTCTTTCTCTATCCACTTATATTTATATACATTAAAATATCTCACTATATATAATTATATAGTATTCTAAAATACACTTATGTGGATGTGCTTAATGAAAATATATATTCATATATGCTTAAAGTATGTATTTCTAATATATATACTGTATAGCTTTTTCTACTATATCATCTATCTATCTATCTATCTATCTATCTATCTATCTATCTATCATCTATCTATCTATATCTATAGTATGCCTATGTATGAGTTCAGTTTACTTATATCATAAAGCTTTGTTTGGATTTATACATTTTAACCAGATGTATTTTTAATATAATTTGTAAAGCATTTTGATCAAGGCTTAAAATTGATTAAGAATGAAGAGACAACAACCACCACCAGAAAAATGCAGAATTCTTGTCCACACTACTAAGCATTTTCTCCCATTCTTAAACCACCTCACATTTCCCAAACACCAGGAATCTCCATTTTCTTTTATGATTAACTAAAAAAGGAAAATATCAATTAAGAATAGGTAGAGACTTTATTCAACCTCAACCCAGTAGAGTACTCAGCAGTTAGATAATTTACCATACCACACATTCATGGTATAAAGTCTAATCTCCATCTGAGTAGTAATGCTGTTCATGCACTCTAGTACCCAAAGCAAGGTGCAATCCAATCCTTTTCATTGACTAATGGATTTTAGTTTTTCTCTAGTCTTTCTGTGAGACACATTGTAACCCAGATGTGATTTGATAAGGACCAAATAGGAGAGCCTGGGTGACTCAGTGGTTTAGGGTTTAGCGCTGCCTTCAGCCCAGGGCATGATTCTGGAGGCCGGGGATTGAATCCCATGTCGGGCTCCCTGCATGGAGCTTGTTTCTCCCTCTGCCTGTGTCTCTGCCTCTTTCTCTGTTTCTCATGAATAAATAAATAAAATCTTTTAAAAAAAAGATAAGGACCAAATAATCCATTACAATGTTAAACTTGATATTTCTTTTCTATTAATGAATGCTGAGGTTGCAGCCAGAAATTATTGGCCCTTAAGAGTCACTTTAAGGCACATAATATACCATTATGTAGATCCACATGTAGTTGGCATAAATAATTCAGAGACATCCCATATAACCTCTGTAGAGTTTTATTCCTTATGGTAACCTTTTGTATAACTGTAGTACAATACCTAATATTGCAACCGGGGAACTGACATTGAGACAATCTGCCTATGTTATTCAGTTTATCAGTTTTACATATATTTGTGGGTATTTACATTTTGTTCCCTAAATTTTATCACATATGTAGGTATATATAAACTCAGTCAAAATATATAACAGTTCTACCATGGCAATTCCTCTTGTTAACCCTTTATACCCACAAACACCGGCCTTCCCACCTCTAAGTCTAATCTATTATATTTAATGTTAAAAGAAGAAGTGTATTCGTGTATTGTGTGTATGATATATAGTAATAAAAAATGGGACACACATTTTATTATCTTCAGATTAAAATTGATCTGGCTTTTACAAATTTAGGCATGAGTCAGAATTCTGAAGATGGTACTTAATATAATGTACATGTTCTGAAATTCTATCTAAATGTGTTTTGAAAAATTCTTACTTTTAAGGAGCATATAATATTATGATTCCTTATGGTATAATTTCTAAATTCACCTGCAAGAGGTGAGGTGGAGAGAATAAAGGAAAGAGAGAGTGGAGGAGAATAGGAAAGAGAGAGACAAAGAAAAAGGGACAGGGAAGAGAGAGAAGAGGCAGGAGGAAGGGCGAGAGGGATTGGTGAAACAGAGATGGCAGGTATAAAGGGTCTAAATAAATGATTGATCATGGAACAAAATGGTCAGATATTGATTGAGATAAGGAGACACTAATATGTATGTTTGCTACTATGTAACAATTAGCTGCAATGATGTTCACAGTAAGCACTAATGTCAGTTTGGACTAATACTCAAGACTTTATGCCTTGTCCTGGTGTGAAACTTGAAGAAAGGAGTGGGAGGAAATAAAACATTAGGTGGAAATCAGTTGAAAAATAGGTAGAAATGTAGAGATTTTTGGTTTACTTAAAATAATAAAACTTTTTTTTCAAGTTACAGTATTTGGGTGCCTGTACTATTCACATTCACGGGTGTGTGCACATGTGTAATAGACAGATAACATTCACAATTACATTATGATGTTGGTTTTATTGTAATCATTTTGAAAACAAAAGACATAAAGTTTAAATCATTTAGAGTCACTGAAGACTGATGGAAGGAAGGGAAAGAGGAAGAGATGAAAGAGGGAGACAGGAAACTATATGTATATATAGATACATATAGTTAAACATTATATCAATAAGAGTTTGTTATTTTCTTTTAGTTGAAAAAAATTATTACCAAAGTCATACACTGACATGCACATTAGTATGACTTTGATCTCTGTCTGCTGACTTTTGCCAAACCACTAAGTGTAATTAGAATGTTGCATTTTATTTTTCCATGTATTCAAAGAAATGGAGCAAGATTGACATTTATATTCTCAGCCAACCATGAGCTAGGAAGGTACAATTCTCTCACTTCACAAAGGGTTGAAGATGTGCCACTCAGTTGACTTTTGGAAGAAGAAAAAATGTTCCCAGAACTTTGAAATTCAAAGAAATTTCAAGAAATGTTAGCAGGGTGACTTTATCTTGTGAAAGATTTATGTGTTGAAATTTTTTGTTATTATTTTCGATTCAGATTCCATCATTCAAGGAAATATTAGTTATACAAGGAAAAATACTTTGCTAGCTCAAAAAACTTCAGTTGGCCCTTATTTTATACTTATTATTTTTGTATAAGAATTTTGTAACCTGGGATTCCTGGGTGGCGCAGTGGTTTGGCGCCTGCCTTTGGCCCAGGGCGTGATCCTGGAGACCCGGGATTGAATCCCACATCAGGCTCGCGGTGCATGGAGCCTGCTTCTCCCTCTGCCTGTGTCTCTGCCTCTCTCTCTCTCTCTCTCTCTGTGACTATCATAAATAAATAAAAATTAAAAAAAAAAAGAATTTTGTAACCACAATCTAGTAAATAGTATTTTTATAACTAAAGTCAGATTTTCTTCACTAAATAGGATATTAAGTTAGAGTTTTTATGATAAAAAAATCCATTATTTTAAATTACGATTATGAAATTTAATGAATAAATTAGTCCCGTAAAAACGATGCAAAGCCAATTCCACCTCTACCTTCTCTCTGCCCCTCCCAAAGAGCCTCCACCTTGGGTTGTATCTTACTGAAATACAGCATCACTTAAAATTATTTTCTTGAGTTGTTAATAGGAAATAATAAATGCAGTAATGAAATTTTTAGGTCACCAAGATTTATGTTTTATTTAGCTGCTGAATTCTTGCTATTAGAGGAAAGGAATGATTAGTCGTTCTCATTTACAATGTGACATTTACATTAAACAGCAAATACTTTTGTGGCACATTAATTTATTTATCATATGATCCTGGATATGTATAATAATTTGTAAATATTTTCCTATTACTAGGTATATGGTACACTTTTATTCAATGACACAAATGGATTCCCATATTCAATCAGTGCCTCTAATTTAATTTTTAAATTAGGTTTAACAGTACTGGTGATGAGGCAAGAATGTTTTAGCAATATGTAGTATTTATATGAATTCTCCTGAATATTTATGTATTTCAAAGACCCATTAATGTAGAATAATTTCTGATTTTATTCTATATTTCTGGTCCAAAATTTTTTAAGTTATTTGTCTTTATAAAATAGCGTTTCTTCTACTCTCATTTTTGGAGTCGTCCACCAAGATCATGCCAAACAATATATCATTACATGATTATCAAATAAGCGATTGACTTACTTACAGTGAAATCATCTAATTCGTTTATTCATCATATATATCAAAACAGCTGCTTTTCTGCATCATGTGGATTAAACATCTGGATGACTAAATGTTTACTTTTTAATCATTTTCAACACATGGTAAATATAATTAAAAACCAATGAGAACACCTCCTTCATGTTATTTTGTTCTATTAGAGGTAAAATGGAGAAATACAAGGAATGGTGCTATTTGGTGGGTTCATAATTGCTTTGATCTTTAAATTTGAAGGACATACTTAAGATTATATTACTGCTACCTTAAAATAATTCAAGGGTGTCTTTAGTGGTCAGTGTGGTAAAACTTAGAGCAACCTTAGGAAGAATTTCCTGAGGGAAACAAAATTATCACATGCCTACCATGAATTTTATTCCAGATTGGTAATGTATGATACCTTGATATAATTACAACTTTTTGTAATATTATTTTTTTCATTTTAAGGGAGAAAACTGAGCAACATGGTTATCACTATGATTCCAATCCAGGCTCATAAGACTTTTAAAGTCCTGCCTTTATCAGTAGAGAGATTTGAATCAAAGTGTATCTTCAGACAACTTAGCAAAGACATTGTAGAGGGGAAGAGGATACCACTAGGAGCTGGAAGGGGTCATGATTCTCCATTTTGAAAAAAAATATTACCTAATAACTTTCTGAGTTTTGCCCATGTTTCCTGAGTTCTTTCAGAGTTTAATGTCGGCATCCAAGATACTGTTGGAGGAAGAACCATATTTCTTGGGAATACATGTACATAAAAAATAACAGTTGCCAAATTTCCTAAGACTGTGGAAGAAGGCCAACATGGCAACAACTTGGAAATAAGGGACTGATCAGAATTTCTTATAAGATGTTTTATTTCAAGATATTATCAAGTAGGAAAGGACATCTTTATAAGATCGTACTACAAAATTGTAGTATTAGAATACCAGTCTAAAATCTACTATTTTTGGCATTGCACTGACCAAACTATATGGGCTTAAAAAGCAAAACAAAACAAGACAAAAACCTAGCATCTTATTTGTGTTTCTTTAATATAGAATCCTGTAGTGGTTTTCTGAAATCCTCATATTATGAGATAGGAGACTATTGATTTGGAGTGAGATAGTCCTAGATGAATAGTCTCAGCCTTGCCTGTTACTAACATATGACCTTACCCAACACTAGTGGACTTAATCTCTATCCCTACTGTTCATACCAGTGTATAAGAATATGCATTTATTTCATTTGATTCTTGGGAGAGGATCTTAATAAAAGGTATTGCAACAAAAGGAAAAATGTTATCATTATAAAATGATATAACCATACATAAAAAGAATTTTGGGCTATTGGAATTTAGAAAGGACTGTAGCAGTTACTATGCTTTTCATGCTAAAATAAAGACATGGAAATACTGTTGATCAGTCCTTTCTTATTACTAGTATAATAATTAGAGATATTAATATTTTGCTCTTGCTTTATATTACCTTTTTACTGCAGAGAGGGAACATAATCAGAGTTACAATAGCAGGCTTCTTAGCCTAAGCATTTTACTTCTAGGAATTTATTATAGAGATATTCACTAATATGTGTGCATAGATAGATGTATGTGGACATTGATTATATCATCTTACGGTAAAATCCTAGAGATTTGTTAATCTTCAATTGTGACACACTATGAGCAGATTATATTGTATGCATATGGTAGATACTCTGGATGGAATGAACAAGGTTGATGATAGAAAACAGGAGTGATCTTCACAATGTATGAAATAAAAGGAATAGAGCAAAATAGGGTACAATCTTTGGCTCAGCGGTTTAGTGCTGCCTTCAGCCCAGGGTGTGATGCTGGAGGCCTGGGATCGAGTCCCACGTCAGCTCTCTGCATGGAGCCTGCTTCTCCCTCTGCCTGTGATTCTACCTCTCTCTCTCTCTCTCTCTCTATCTCTGTCTCTCATGAATAAATGAAATCTTTTTAAAAAATCTTAAAAAAAATCTACATACACAGACTCACTTTCATGTATGCATAAAGTATTTCGGGAGAATGTTCTGAAATTTGAAATTGGTTTCTTCTAAGCAAGGGTCTTGCTTTAGAAGGAGATTTTTTTGGGGGGGATCCCTGGGTGGCGCAGCGGTTTGGCACCTGCCTTTGGCCCAGGGCGCGATCCTGGAGACCCTGGATCGAGTCCCACATCAGGCTCCCGGTGCATGGAGCCTGCTTCTCCCTCTGCCTATGTCTCTGCCTCTCTCTATCTCTCTGTATGACTATCATAAATAAATAATAAAAAAAAAATTTTTAAGAAGGAGATTTGTTTTTGTATTTCTTGTACTTTACTCATGCATATAAAATGTAAAAATTAGTTTAAAATATTAATGGAAGGAAATAAATAACAAGGCAAACAATAGCTGTCTCAGGTGGTTGGCATATGATTGATATACATTCATGTCTGTGTGTGTGTATGTGATATATCTGAGTTATTCTCTAATTCTATAAGAAACATCTTTCTTTTGTAATAAATATAAATTTTAAAAATATAGCACTGGTTGACAGATTCATAATTTGAAATGAACTCTAATTTACTCTTATTCCACTTTACCATTAATCTATGCACTGTTTTTTTAGCATTTCTGAGTAATTTCAGTATAAACTTTAAGCAGTAGCTTTACTTTTTTTTTAAAGACCTAATTATCAGGTATCTCAGGATAATATAATCACTCTTAAATTTTGACTTTATAAGATTATTCACACATTTTTTCAAATGGAGACAGCAGAAAGAAGCTAAACCCAAATTGTCTTTGTATCATCTTATGTGATTCTTAATAATATCTTTTGAAATTATATTATTCCTCACTTTGCTTCTGCAGATAAAATAAGTCATGGCAAAAAAAAATAAGTCATGGCTTAAGTAAAATTACAATTCCTTTGTTCATTTCAAAAACATTTTTAAAAATCCAGATTTCTGCATTAAAAGTGATAATGGTTGAATATTAATTGGCACTATTGTATAGATGTTGGGGGAAGTTAGATACTGTATCTCACAGATCTAGGTCAGTTATTATTTAGGTTAACATGGGACTCTCAGAAATAGGTATAAATCAGCAATCTTCTGATGTGAAGTTAAGATACAAGTGGCACATCTGACTATTTTCTCCATAGACGTATGTGTTTAAATAAGTAGATTTTCTCTTGAGGGAAATGCAGGTATCACAACATAAGACAATTAGCTGCTATGAGGGCAGGATTTATGAGCTTCATTCACTACTGAATTGCCACAATCATGTGCCTGGTACATAGCAGATGATGGTTAAACATTTGTTAACTTTTGTAATTTTTTAACATTAGCTTGCAAGTTTAATTAATTGAAATACAAAGAAAATTGAACTATATTTAAATTGTTTAAATTATGTTCAATTTTGAGATAAGAGAACTTTTAAAGATGAAAAACGGAATGCTGACCGGTCTGTTGGAATCCGAGCATATTGCACATTCCACTAGAAAGCTTCGTTATGCAAATCTATTTATTTATTTTTTATGCAAATCTATTTAAATTCTGTTTAGTGATATTCCTGATAGATTTTGAGATTGATCACACAGTTGACAGCAACTATATTCTTCCAAGATACTTTATAAACATATTTTGATACACTTTTTTTGTGCTTGTCTCCTTTGAAGAGTCCCTGTAACCATTCAGCCAGGTGTCGGGAAGCTATGTAGTAGCTGAGCACCCTTCTGACACTCCTCAGAATCAGCTTTGGAGATGCTTTCACCTTGTCCGTCTTCTTCAGCAGCCAGGCAGAGTGCTGAATCCTTCACAGCAGTGAGGAACTCTTCTGGCTCCAGAAGTAAGTTGACAACATTCAGTTTGATCATTTCCAGTGGTTTTAAAAATACTTAGAAGAGGCTAGCTGGAAATCTTGCAAATTAATATACAATTAAAACCAGGATTATTCATCACTGTAACTATTTCACTTCTTTGTTGGATTTTATCTTTCTGATGATATAGTTACTACTTTTATGTAGATAACCTGTATGATATTTTCTGAGATTTTTTTTCAGGATTGTGTCACATGATTATCATGATTTATTTATATTCACAGCTTTGAGGCATAGAGAGAGGAGAGATTCAAATAATAGTTTACGCATGAGCAGATGGACTCAGAATGACCAAATATTTTATAAAAGTTGCTTGGCCAATGAATTATGAAGATGGGACAAAATTTCTGGTCTTTTGATTCTTAAATATCAAGAGCCCTTTCCATGACTTTGATCTCCAGTGATACATGGAGGGTAAGGGACTGATGCAGGAAACAGCATTTTTCTTGATTGGATGGTTTACTGAGTGACACTGTGTCATTAAAGGAGAGTTTATGGCAAATTATAAATATGCATTATGAAAAAATAAAAGGGAAATCACAGGTAGAGAAATGGATTGAAATGGGGATATGAAGAGTGTACAAGACGCGTAATATATTATACACCACCCCAAAACAAATTTCCAGCTGCATATTGATCTTTGGGCTTCTTAATTACTGGATATATCAGGTAAACACATCAATTATATGATTGTTTGTTTGTAAGATATGAAAAGTAAATACAACATCTTGGGGAATGTTCAGACTTTCCTAGTTCATACTTATAATCCTATTGTTTTGCCACTTTCCTAGTTTACTTGGTTTAAATTTAACATATTTTTTCCCCTTCTCCCAAATACTTGATGTAGGCATCCCTCGCTTCTCTTAGGGATATATTTGTTTCAAAATGTCACCACACAGAAAAAGATTATGAGTGCATTTTTAAAGATAAAAAAGTTTGATTTAGCCCAGATTATTTTTTAAAATAAAGTGCTTAGCGATTAGAATTTCCTTGAAGAGAATGGGTAGAAAACGTTTAATAACATTAGTTTTATTTTGCAACATAGTATAGCTTCAGTGAGCCAGCAACAGTGATGTCCTTAAGGGAACAGGGGGACTGTTGTTAAGAATTTATTTCTGAATTGTGGTGCTATCTATTACATAGATTAAATGAGCATCCAAAATGTTGTTGCTGGTGTACTCAGAGTAATATAGGACTTCTTTTAAGACATAAATAAAAAGGATATATTAGTTTATATTGAAGTTAATTCATTATGACTATAACTGTAGCATAAAATGATGAGTCTGAGTATGCAGAAGATAGATTACAAATCATTATTTTAGTGTAGGTTTTTTTCTATGCATATTTTATTACCTTGTACTCTTTTCATACATCATTTATTCATTTATCTTAAAAATTGCTTTTGTTGTTTTTGTTCTTGAGCTTTTCATTAAATAAAGCAACTTGAGGGAGACATTTCAGATTTTCTAGGTGTTGCTTTTTGTAAAGAAATGGAGGATCCTGACGAGTTTGAGTTGATTTCACACATTTTGAAGATATGGAGCTATGTAAGATTTATTTCTTAAAGGCAACCCACAAGAGCCTACAGAGATTTTTATATGTCCATACAATAAATTAAATAATTAATAAATTTTTGTTTTCCACTGATAAAGCTGACTTTTTCTAAGTAAAACATCTGACTTTATGAAAGCTGTTAGCATAGGAAATACATTTACTAACATAGATTCTCTAGTGTAAGTCACAGGACTTAGTGAATTCAAATACATTTTCATTTACTAATGGCTATAAACAAGGCCAAAGGATTTACTTAATTAACTTGGCAATAGAAGGCTAAACAGAAATAATTTATATATTGAGAAGGACTCTTCTGAGTTAATGCTTAATTCAATTTTTAAATTACCAGTCCATTACTCTGTAGAAGTAGAATCTCCTTTTCCCTTTCTATTTTTTCTTTGGAGTAACATTAGGCTGAAAGTCTTGCATGGAATTAATCACTCTGAAAAAAGAGAAAGTAAATACATTCCTAATTAGGTTCCTCAAATTTCAAATAGCTCATTGAAAATTCATAGCACATCCATTAAAATCCCTTTAAAAAATAAATGGAATACTGGGAACTTTCTGAGAGGAAGTAAACCATAGAGAAGTAGTAAAATAATGAAGCAATGGAATATCTATCTGTTACTAGTGTAGGACAGTTGAGGTAGTGGTGGTTTTTATGATGATAATTTTTCTCACTGTGGCATTTTGAATTAGTCTTAGCCAGTAAAATAGTACTTTTGTCTGTTTCTACTGTTCTTTCTTATTTAACTAAAGCACTGTGATGAATTTAAACAATAAACAATAATATCTGAACAGGAAATGGGCATGCCTGTCTAAATATATACATATGTATATAAACATCTAAAGATAATTTACTATATACATAGCAGTAATGATAATCACTCTACAAAGCTAATATGCCTTGTAAATATTAAGTATTCCTACTGACATTAAATACATATTTAAGAGACTTTTATTTTTTCTGAAAAAAAAATTCCCTATGTTTAAGACTTATAAATTATCAACTCTGATAATATTAATTTACTGTGGTTTTACCATTTGTCATAATAATCAGTATATTATCATTTGACACTTTCCAGTACTTTTTAATAAATATTAACTTATTTGATTCTTATATTACCTCTATGAGGAAGTTTAACAAATTATGTAGGCTCTCAACCAGATATATATATTTTTACATTGAATACCTTCAGATATATATTTATACATTTGAAGTTATCCTAGATACTTGAGCTATAAGAACACTGATAGAAGGGGTGCCCCAGGAGCTCAATCAGTTAAGTGTCCAACTTTTGAACTCAGCTCAGGTCTTGATCTCAGGGTCATGAGTTCAAGTTCCACACTGGGCTCCATGCTGTGTGGGGATCCTACTTGAAAAAAAAAAAAAAAACAGATAGAAAATTAAAGTTATTGATAGAACAAATAATATGCTAACTATGAATGATAAGATGGGTAATGGATTAGGTTCAATAGCCCTGAAAGGTATAGCCAAGAGGAAACCTGTTATATCATGTAGTGCTCATTTCATTTTATTTATTTTATTTATTTTATTTTTTTGTAGTGCTCATTATAAAAAGAAGGGAGAATAAAATTCTCAAAAGAAGGAAACTGTAAAAAGAAAAAAAAAAGAAGCAAACTTTGTAATGACTCTCATAAATATATGTATTCAGGGATGCCTGGGTGGCTCAGTGGTTGAGCGCCTCCCTTCAGCCCAGGGTGTGATCCTGGAGACCCGGGATCAAGTCCCACATCGGGCTCCCTGCATGTAGCCTGCTTCTCCCTCTGCGTGTGTCTCTGCCTCTCTCTCTCTCTCTCTCTCTCTCTCTGTCTCTCATGAATAGATAAATAAAATCCTTAAAAAAAAAAAAAAACCAAAACTCCCCACAAATATATGTATTCAGTGCCAGTCAATTCCAAATTAATGTATCTAATTTCCTAACTGCCTTAAATTTAACATGTTGCTAACTAAGCTCTTGATCATCTTGCCAGATACTCTTTTTGATATTCTGCAGCTCACAAAATGTCATCACCATATGCCAGAAAAAATAGGAACCATATTCTTACCTTTTCCCTTCATTCTACAGATTCCATCACCTAATATGGTCAAATTTACTTAGAAAAATTTTCTTGAATTTATCCATTTTTCTCTGTTTGTGACCATTAGTACCCTGGTCCCAAAGACCATAATTTCTCCCCTGGGCTACCCCAGAGGCTTCTTAAATTATCTGCTCACATCCACCAATGCACTGATTCTGTTTATTCTCCATAGGTAGGCAGAGAGAGGTTTTTTTTGTTTGTTTGTTTTTTAGATTTTTATTTGTTTATTCATGAGAGAGAGAGAGAGAGAGAGAGAGAGAGAGGCAGAGACACAGGCAGGGGGAGAAGCAGGCTTCATGCAGGGAACCTGATGTGGGACTCGATCCTGGGACTCCAGGATCACCCCCTGGGCTGAAGGCGGCACTAAACCGCTGAGCCACCCGGGCTGCTTGAGAGAGTATTATAAAGTACAGAACTGACGTGACATACCTCTTTAAAGACTGTTACTTGTAGAATATGAATAAAATTCCACATCACAGCTTATTATGCTTGAATGGTTTAGCACTTTTCCAAATGTCCCCAACTTATTTCACACTGTGTTCCTCACCTTTCTTTCCTACATTCCAGCACAGAGGCCTTTCCACCCTTCTTCCACATGATGTGACCTCCCACCAAAGTCCCACCACATGGTTATTTTCCCCTCAGCAGATCATCACTCTCAATTCCTTTTTGCCTAGTATCTCAACAAAATACTCACTTCCTGAAAGAAGCCTTTCTTGTTCTGCCTGACCAGATCATCTCCACAGCACGTAGTTCCACAGCACTGTGTAACTGAAATTCATCACAAGTTAATGTCTCTCTATGCAATAATTTAATGTTGACCTCCCTTTCAGAATGTAAACGCTATAAGGTCACGATCCATGTGCATTTTGCTTATCAAAGAAACCTGTTTTTATTTCTTGGACACTATAAGCATGGGCCTAGAGCCTCTCTGCCCTTGCCCCCTGCCCCTAGCCCCATCATATGGGTTTCAAGGACATCAACTGGAATATAATTTTTAAGCATCAACTATGAAACCTCTTTTTTTCTGTGTTTTCCTGTTGTCATAGTTTGATCCAGTTTTATTGCAGGCTTGTCATTTTCAGTGGGTGTTTATTTTTCCAGGGCCTTTATACCGCTGCCTTCTCCCCTTCTTAGTCTCGGCTATATTCCTCAGGGTCTTATTTTCTGATAGGTGATGGATCAAGATCCTGTCCCTGCTGTTATAAAGCAGGTACAAATGAATCCGATTGGAATTTTTGTTTAAAAATAATTATAGATCAGTAGGAAAGGTAAGGGTATTGCAATGCAGAAATAACTACCATAAGATAACTAGTGATGGAAAGCTACAAATAGTCATTACATGGAAAATAAGTTTTTCCATTTGAGATTATGCAAATATGCAACTTATTATAAGTAGAATTTGAACCTCAGGGATAGATTTCAATATCGGAGAATTGTTAATGTGCTGATGTGTTGCCTCACTTAGGTAAAAATTCCAGAAGCTAGAGAGGTTATGCATAGTTCTCCCAAAAGCCCTTAAGTACTGACACCAAAGCTAAAAATGTCTTAGCTGGCAATACTTGATGTAGAAAGGCCACTGTTCTCTCTGCCTACTGTTAGTGTTGGCTCTGTGGTTGTTAATACTATAGTTCTTACTGTGAAGTGTCCTCAGATGAGGTCTGAATACATTTTTAGCTTTAGGAGATAATGATTACTTTATATTTGTTTAGGACCAGGAAAGACTGGTGTCATGTAGAGAATACTCCTGGCAACTGACATTAGATGTGTGACAACAATCTTAATTGTGAAGTATTAGCTCTGAAATGCTTAGAAAAAATCTGATTTATGCAGAATTAGCCTGAGTAACTATCCCAGTTATTGTGATGAGCACCCTGTTTCACTGTCCAGTTAACCTCCGTTATATCACTGTGGGCTGCACTGAGGGTATATTAACATATGCCAGATTTAGAATCCTCTGAGTATATTGAAGCACTTCTCATTGATATTAAATAATGTGGGAGACTTTATAGCAAGGAAAACAATTAGGAGTACAAATATTTCATTTAGAGAAAAATCTGTGGTTTACAATAGCAAGAAACAGACTAGAAGAATTAACTTAGGTTATATTGATCATAAACACTAATTTAACATTACTAATGACTTATGATATGAAGGGAACAATACAGTGAAATTATAGAACTACATGGAAAGTTGTGTGAAAAAAAATCAGGGACGTTATAGCCATATCAATGCCAGCTGGAAACATTAACTATTTAGGAATCCTAGAAATTTGATTACAAAAAATGCTAACTTAGATATATATCTAAGAGAGTTAACTTGATTATATGGTTTTTGACACAGAAGTATTTAATATCTAGGATGTTGGACAGCCTCAGTGATGTTGAAGATATTTTATCACCCAGGAGAGATAAGTAAAACACACCATTTGGGGATGGGGACAGGCAAGAGGTGGTGACGTGTGGGTTAGTCTGAAATGACAAGCCCTTCCATCATCCTTAGTTGCATAGGTAAAGCTGGATGATGGCTGTGACTTGGCAGGTAGTAGCTCAGTCTCTTGTCTAATTAATCTTACCTTCAATAATTAGGAATAGTGAAGGTATAACTTACTTAACGTAAAAATGAATTTACCCCCATATATTTATTTAAAAAATCAAACACAAAACATTTGGCAACCGAGGTGAAAGCTTTGTTGGTGAGGTAAAAGCTACTTTTCTAAGGTGATTGGCCCTCTTAGTCAAAGGCAATTCTAAATCCATAATAAGAATCTGGCTTTCTTTTTGATCAGTTGTGTGCAGATATGGATTACTGTGCTAAAGTCTGGGGTTTTAACATACTGTTTAATATCTGAAAAACAAATAACCTTTTAATACCTGCTTACTTATTTATGTCTTGAAGATAGAGTACCATTACAGGCAAATGAATGCCTTTTAGATTATTTCAATACCTACTACAATAATGATTCCAATGTGGAAATAATCCACAATTGAAAACATACATTCATTATTTATAAAGAGACAGAAAAGTAGAGTAAACTTTTTCTAATAAGAATTCTCTACTTAAAAGAGAGGATTGAAAAGGAAATGCTGACAAGTAAACTTATATATAATTGTACGTGATTTTTATGTAGTATTTTCATTTAATCAAGGTTATATTTTGGAGCATTTTTCAATATTTTTTGTATGTGCCTTGAAATGAAACGGTGGAACTCCAAATTTTAAGTCAGATTTAAAGAATGACTCCATTTAACAATTATAATGATAATGAGGATGGTCTGTGGCACTCATAGATTTTGTTGATGTAGTTATATGCAAATGTCCCCCAGTCTGGAAACTGGTATCCAAGAATGAGTCATGTAATACTGAGTTCAGCAAAGATCCAACATCTGAATCACTTCTTGAGTTTGTTGTCTAATCATAATAATATGAAAGTAACTTTTATTAAAGATATAGAGAGATTTTAAAAAATTCTTTGGTAATGCTTTACTGTGGTTTGTGGGCAGTTTCTCAGTGGTTTACTTGATTTCATTTGAAGACAAAAATCCATATATATGACTTCTTGTGCAAAGGTTTTTATGTATAAAGATCTATAATACTCCATTATGAGTCATAATGCTAAATAAGGAAGATACTGAAGAATACATCAAGTAAGAACCTAGCAATCATCAAGCCTAAGTCCAGCTCATTTTTATCCAGGCTTAGTAGTATCTTTTTTTTGCCACATGATTCCCAGGTGAACAAGTACATATTTTGTTCTCCTGTATTTAGACCTCAGAAATTATCAAGTCCTTCCTCTACATCTAGACATATGTTTTGGTCAAATAGTTTTTTTTTTTTTTTTTTAATGCTTTTGTTTCTCAGGATATTTCTTGAGTCCTACTCAGAAATAAGTACAGACATTAAGAAAATAATAACTTTAGTCTATAAGACATACTATCATATGAAAAAGTCTCATTAGTCTACTTCAAATAAGCTAAAAAGATCATTTATTTACACATTTTGCAATGACCTTTTGTAGAAAATGCTCATGTGAAGCAGCAGCTATCAGGGACTTACTTTAAAAATACATATATCAAAGGTATTAAAAATAATAAGAATGGCAAATCCAAGGCACTGGAAATCCTTATGAGGGATGGTAAGTTATAGAGATTTATTTATTTATTTAGTAATTTTTACTTCACTTGACTGTATATTAACCAGCAGTCTATAATCATTCTTAATAAACAGAAGCTTATTGAATACAAGAATAAATATGAAAATAATTTTAATTAACATTATGCAGTTATCTTGTATCACAAACCCAAATATGTAATATAATATGATCCCCAGATTGTTAATTCTTGGGCTTATAAAAGAATTGCATTGCAAGTAAAACATTAAAGTAGCATAAATGTACCAAGAGGTACATTTATGCACCAAGAGGAAATGGCAAAAAAAAATCGAGATATTCCTTGCTCATGGAGAGAAGCCAATATTGTTGAGATATCATTAATTGCCAATTAGATATGTAGATTCAATGCAATCCCAATCAAAATTCGAGAATGTTATTTTGTGGGAATCAACAAATTGATTCTGAAGTTCATATGGAGAGACAAAAGACACAAAATATCCAACATAATATTGAAGAATAACAAAGTCGGAGGACTGATGCTCCCCAATTTCAAGACTTAACTATAAAGCTACTTACTATAAAACTACAGTAATCAAAAAGATGTGGTATTAGCAATAGAATAGACAAATAGATCAGTAGATCAGAGTAGAGACCCCAGAAGTAGAGTCCCATAAATATAGTTAACTGATCTTTGACAAAGGAACAAAAGCCGTACAATGGAGTAGACAGTCTCTTCAACAAATGGTGCTCACAACTGGATATACATACGTAAAAAATGAACCTAGACATAAATCTTAAAACCTTCACAAAAGTTAACTCAAAATGGATCAGAGACCTATGTGTATTATAATACAATAAAATACCTGGAAGATAACATGGGAGAAAACCTAGGTGACATTGGGTATGGTGATGACTTTTTACATAAAACACCTAGGAAACAATAAAAAATAATTGATAAACTGAACTTCATTAAAGTTAAAAACTTCTCTATGAAAGAAAATGTCAAGAGAATGAGAAGGCAAGCCAGAGCCTGGGAGAAAATGTTGGCAACAGGCATATCTGATAAAGGACTGGTATCCAAAATATCAACAGTGATAACATAAACAACATGTTTTAAAAATGAGCCAAGGACCTTAACAGATACCTCACCAAAGATACACAGATGGTAAAACAAACAAACAAAAAACCCCCAAAAACCTTACGAAATATGCTCCATATCATGTGTCATCAGGGAAATGTAAAGTAAAATAACAATGAGCTGCTACTTTACACCTATTAGAATGGCCAAAACCTGGAATACTGACAACACAGGTGTTGTCGAGGATGGGGAACGACTGGACTGACACATTGCTGGTGGGAATGCAAGAGTACAGCACTTTGGAAGCCAGTTTCCCTGTTCCTTACCAAACTAAACTATACTCTTACTGTAAAATCCAGCAGTCATCCTTCTTGATATTTACTCTAGAGTTAAAAACATAGTCCACACACAAACATACACGCGGATTTGTCCAGCAGCTTTACTCATAATTTCCGAAACTTGGAAGCAACCAAGATGCCCTTCAGTAGGTGAGAGGATAAATAAACTACATCCAGACAATGAAATTATTCAACACCAAAAAGAAAGGAGCTTTCAAGCCACAAAAAGACATGGAAGAAACTTAAATGCCTGTTAGAAAGTAAAAGAAGCCAATTTGTAAAGGTTATAATCCTGTACGATTCCAACTATATGACATTCTGGAAAAGACAAAGCTATCCAAAACAACAGAAAAGATTAGTGGTTGCCAAGTGTTTAAGGGTACAAGGATGAATAGACAGCACAGAGGATTTGGGGCAGTGAAAATACTCTGTCTGATGCCATAATGATGAATACATGTCATTATACATTTGTCCAAACCCATAGAATGTGAAACACCAAGAGGAAATGGCAATATTGGCTGTGTATGAGTTTTGGGGTGACTATGATGTGTCAAGTTTACTTTCATTATTTTTAGCCAATGTCCTACCATAGTGGATTTTATTAATAACCCGAGTGTATTTACATGTGAGAGCCAGGGAGTATGTGAGCAATTTCTTTGCCTTCCCTTCAGTTTTTCTGTGAATCTTAAATTGCTCTAAAAAAATTGTCTTAATTTTAAAAACTGGTATAAACATGTTCATAGTTTCACTGTTGAACTTTCTTGTGTTTCAGATATTAAATAAATTCCTTATATATTGTGAAATATTACTGTATACGAGTTGGCCATATTTGATATGAAATTGTTTCTCATTCTTGTATTAGCTTGTATTTACTTGATTTACTAATAAGATTGAGAATCTTTGCATGACTTGGCCTTTCAGATTTCCTTTTCAGTGAAGTCTTTTGTTAATTTTTATATTAGCTTGTGTTTTTTTTAACAGATTATAGTAGTTTTTTTTTTTTAAATGTGCTTTACATTTTAGTCTTTTGTGGATTTCTTGAGTTATATACAATTGCCCCTAATCTATGGCTAGTTGTTTTCACTTTAATAATGTTATAGCATATTCATAAAGGACTGATCTTATATATATAGGAGTTGAGGTAGGAATTCCATTCTTTTTTCCCAAATGAGACACAAACTCCTAAAATAATGGGTAATACACAACTTTGTTTTAATGCCTGCACCAGACCCTTGACACTCAGAAGGGTATGAGTGGGGAGTAATATATAGATTATTTTTTTTACCCTTTTGGGAGTTGTTTACACACATTGAAGTAAAAGTAGAGTGGGGGTTGTGGCACTGTTTCTACAGCTGGCGGATCCCCAAGGAAATTGACCCTTTCTCATCCAGTCTGGGGAAACAGCACCTCCAGGGATTCTGCACATACAATAGTGGTGACATGGATAAGATTATGTTGCCTCAGAATACTGGAGAGAAGGTCATTAAGCACCCTCTTTTCCGGTGTCAGCTGAGAGTTTCTCCAGGTTTTATTTAGTATATAGCTCTATGATCAATCTGGGGCTTACTTTACTTGTAACCCAGAGATAGTTTTTAAATATAAAGCTACTGACATATTTAACATTTCATACATAGGAAAGATGCCTTAATTCACTGTATTTATTGTCATCAAATTTTCATAAGCATTTTTAAATATTTAATAATTTCAGTTCTTCATTTCAAGGGACAGTGCAGTGACCAAAGAAAGTAAATCATTTTTACAAAGAGGAATTTGCAAGAAGGATCCCAAGCTCCAGAAAAGAGAATGTCCCACGAAGTCCTTACCCAGATAAAATGTAATTTTCATTTGAAAAATGTATCAGAAAAAAAAAAAAAAAAGAAAAAAAGAAAAATGTATCAGTTGTTTCTTTTGGTTTGTGTATTTTCTTTTCTTTTCTTTTTTTCTTTTCTTTTCTTTTCTTTTTTTCTTTTCTCTTTTCTTTTCTACATTATTTAAGCTCTTCTCTGCTATTAAAGAAATAAAGATATTTTCTTATGTATTCTTTTAATATTTTAAAAGTCTCTTCACATTTTTTATATAGTGTGAAAATTAAAGTGGATTTGGGGTAAAGTTTAGTTCTATTTTATTTTTTTCAAACTGGTAGCCAGTTGTTCTGATATTGTTTATTCCATCCAATATTCCATCCTTTCCCCATTGAATTGAAACTATAATGCTGCCATACACAGAGTTTTCATATTTGCACAGATATATTTCCTGGTTTTTCTATTTTATACCATTGTTCTCCTCATCATCCCTGCACAAAAACCATGCTGTCATTTAATTATTCTACTTCAAAATGTTGGTAGATTGTAAAATGAATGAATCCACTGCCTTTGTTTCTCCTTCAGAATTTCCTTGGATAATATGTTGGCTCTTTATTTTTTTATTCTTGTTTCAATTTTGGGAATAGACAAATTTTGTGAAAAAAATCATGTGTTAAATTTTACTGGCATCACATTTACTGTAGTAATTTTTATTTTGGTTTGGGAAGAAATTGTTTACTTAGATAAGTTTCATATTTTTTTATCAATGAACTTTTTCAGGTCCTATAATAAAGATTTACACCTTTCTCTTTATATATCCTACATTTTTTTTCTTTTCTACACAAACTTTTATGATTTTGTGAATAAGTTTTTAAAATGTCATATTTTTTCAAATGATTGTTTCTGTATAGTAATGTTACTTTTCATCATTATGTCTTCTAAGCAACTTTGATAAACTCTTAATAGATTTAGTTATTTGCAGTTATTCTTATAATTATATAATTTATTTATACAAATAGCATCATTATAATTTCCTTTGTATTATATTTCTATTATCTAATTGAACAGGTTAGGAGGTCTCTTACAGTGGTGAATACAAATGATGAGTGTGGCCATTCTTGAATTTTTCTTGACTTTAGAGGAACTATTTCTCACGTTTTGCCATAGTGTACAATGTTTTGCATTAGATCATTTTATGGTAAGTACTAATTTGGGATATATACACTTTTCAAACTACCCAGAAGCACAATTACCCTTTTTACCATTTTCTTCATAAAGAACATTATATGGAGTTTCTATTGCAGTAATCAGTTTTAGTTTTCTTTTTAAAGATTTTATTTATTCATGAGAGACACAGAGAGAGAGAGACTGAGAGAGAGAGAGAGAGAGAGGCAGAGACAAAGTCAGAGGGAGAAGCAGGCTCCTTGCAGGGAGCCTGATGTGGGACTGGATCCCGGGACTCCAAGATCGCGGATCACGTCCTGGGCGGAAGGCTGCGCTAAACCGCGGAGCCACCCAGGGATCTCCTAGTTTTAGTTTTCATGGATTATGATGATAGAACTCATCAAACCCTAACCCAGTTTCTGACAGTTTTTAATGTGTTCTTTTTCCCCAATTTACACTGAGGTCGGCATTAAAATACCATTAAGGAAATTCATGCCCTACCTTTTAAAAATTTTGGGGTGAGGGAAGGGCAGAATTATGCTTTGAATCCCTCAAAATTTTATAATATTTGTTTTATTAGAATTTCCTCCACTCCAGAATAATATTCTTCTCTACTTTTGTAAAGCTTGATTTTGGCATATTTATGATAATTGGAAATAGAAGAATCAATTTAATTCCTAGTCTGAATCTAGAAGAAAGTAGGTAATGCATTTTTTAAATAAACAAGCAGATATTCACATAATTGAATAGAATTTTAAAGCAGCTTGACTTTCTTTACTTACAGTTGAAAGATTAGGGACTATGAAAAAATTTTTCATTTGTTTGAGCTCCCGCAGACAATTAATGGAAGAAACTGGCTTATTTTCTTTTAGGGTATAACTTAAACAATTTAAAGACCTTGTGGAAAAAAAAAAAAATAAAGACCTTGTGGGACTGTTTTACAGATAAAATCTCTTGGTTTTCCATGTTCTCATTTATTTCTTTGATCATGATTGCTCTCTATGCTGCCATTTACTCCCATTGGCTTGTGGTCATTGTTATTATGATTATTATCATTATGATTATGGCTTAATATTTTACTTGAAAATTTGTTCTTATTGCAACCTTTAACACTTATAGAAAGGTTCATAAAACATATGTGCATTTTAATGAATCACATTGTAAATAACTGAAACTACCACTCAGTTCAAGAAGTAGAACATTGACATTGTCCTCTGCTTCTATCTGAAATGTTATCCTTTTCCACTAAGCTAACAACTGTATAGTAATCTATGTGATAATAATTTCTTTGTTTCCTTTTAGAGTTTCACTTCCTATATATGCTTCTACAACCAAAATTGTTTTGTCAGATTTTGAACTTTATAGGAATGGAGTAACACTGTACTTGCCATGTGTACCTTGTCCATTTTGCTTACAATTCTGCTTTTAATATGTTAGAATGTATTTCAGTTGTTGCATATAGTTGCAAATTGTAAATATTCATCACTCTCTAGTGATCTGTTGTATTAACATACTACAATTTATATATCTCTTTTTGATGGATGTTTAGGTTATTTCAAGTTGTAAGGATATGCAAATAAAGAATATTTTTGCACATGCACATAAATTTTCACCTAGATATCCTATATATATATTTAGTTACCTTGCACTCACGTATTAATTCCCAGTGTTTTTGGTCAGGTCTCTGGAATTTTCTATGTAAAGGATTGTATCATTTGCAAAGAATTTTATTTCTTCCTTCCCAATCTGTATAACTTGTTTCCTTTTCATGTCTTATTGTGTTAGCTAGGATTTCCAGTATGCTGTTGTATAGGAACGGTGAAAGGGAAACCTCTTGCATTATAGCCGGTCTTAGAGGGAAAACATCAATTTTCACATCATTAAGTATGATATTAGCTGTAAACATTTTAAGACTTTTTTACTAAGTTGAGGTAGTTCTCTTTTATTACTAGTTGGCTGTGAATTTTTATCATGAAAGGATATTGGACTTGCCAAATGTTTTTTTATGTATCAATTTGATATATACTTTAATACTTCATTAGCTTGTTGATGTTATGGAACATTGATTTTCAGTTTTTTAAATAGCCTTGTATGCCCAGAATAACCCTTTTGTTTATTATAACTTATTTGTATCATTGGATTCAATATGCTAATGTTTTACAGATTTTGACATTTATGTTAAAGAGAACTCTTGGCCTGTGGTTTTCTTTTCTTGCAATCTCCCTATCTGGTTTTGGTATTAGGCTAATGCTGGTCACATAGAATGGGTTAAGAAGTATTATTTCTGCTTTTTTTATGGGAGAATTTGTATAGCATCAATATCATTCATTACCCCTTAAATGTTTGGTAGAATTCACCAATGAGACCTTTCTTTTTAGAAAGTTGTTTAGACAGTTCTTTGTCCTATAGAAAATTGTTTATTGTTGGTTCAGTATCATTAAGAAGTATTATTTTTCTGTTTTTCATTTAATTGTTTTCTCTTTTTTTTTTTTATGTCGTTTGTTTTCTTCTGTTTACTTTAGGTAAATATTACTCATCTTTCTCTATGCTCCCAGGGTGGAAGCTTAGATTGTTGATTTTATATCTTCTTTTTCTACTTTATGGATTTCTTGGTATAAATTTCTCAATAAGCAGTGCTTTGCTGTATTTTGCTATTTTTGATAATTAGTATTTTTATTTCCATTTAGTTCAAAATATTTCTAATTCTCTTGAGACTTTTGACCTGTGAGTTACTTAGAAGTGTGTTTCTTAATCTCCATTTATTTTTATATTTTTGAGCTAACTTTGTTATTGATTTAATAACATTTATTTTCATATTCAAATAACAACATGTATATGTTTTCCATTTTCTCATATTTGTTAAGGTATATATTATGCCTCAGATTGTGCTCTGTCTTGGAGATTGTTCCATCTGATCTTGAGAAGATTGTGTATTCTGCTGTTAAGTGAAGTATTCTATACATGTCAATTATTTCAAGCTAGTTGGTGGTTCTGTTTAGTTCTTATTTCCTGCCTGCTGGATCTGTCAATTACTACAAACGGGGTATAGAAGTGTTGAACTGTAATAGTGGGATCCTCCATTTCTCTTTGCAGTTCTGGCAGTTTTTGCCTCACGTCTTTTGATGCTCTGTTGTAAGGTACATGCATGTTAAGGACTGTTATGTCATCTTGAATGATTGTTCTTTTGTCATTATGTAATATTCTTCTTTATTCACAATAATCTGTTCTTGAGTCAACTTTGTCTGAAATTAATATATCTATATCAGCTTTCTGTTTTTTTTATTTGTGTTAATGTGATCTATCTTCATCCCTTTTAATCAATGTTTCTTTATATTTAAAATAGGTTTCTTGTAGAAAACATAGTTAAGCATTTTTTAAACTGAATCAGACAATTCTCTGTGTTTTACTTGGAATATTTATGCCTTTTATATTCAAAATAATTATTGAAATAGCTGGATTAATTTTAACAATGTTTTAACTTTTTCTATTTATTCCATTTGTTGTTTTTAACTTATTAACTGCTTCTATTTTTCTGCATTTTCTGATTTAGTTGATCATTTTATATGATTTCATTTTCTTCTTCTCTTAGTGTATTAACTACACTTTTTTTAAAAAAAGATTTTTTTTAGTGGTTGCCCTAGCGTTTGAGAAATACATTTACTTCTTAAGTCCACTTTTAAATAACACTATACTCATTTACAAGTATGCACATAACAGAGCATTCCCAGTTTCTTCTTTCTATCCCTTATAGTATTGTTGTCATTCATTTTACATAACCATATGGTAAATTCATATAAGACATTGTTATGATTATAATTATGCTTTTGAAATGAATAGCTATTTTTTAAATCAATTAAGAAGAAGACAAGTATTTTACTTTCATTTTTTTCTTTTTTGATGCTTTTCTTTGCTTTATGTTAACTCAAGTTCCTGACGTATGTTATTTTTTTCTTCCTAAGAACTTCTTTTAACATTTATTGCAGAGTCTGTTTGTGATGAATTGCATCAGGTTTTATTTTGTCTAAGTAAATATTTATTTTTCCTTAACTTTTGAAGAAAAATGTTGCTAGATACACTGGTTTATTTTTATTTTTTAAATACTTTTATATTTTAATCTTCTTTCATATTTAATGGTTTCTGATGAGAATCCCAATACAATTCTCACCCATATTCTTCAATAAGTAAGGTTATTTTATCCTTCTGTTTTTTGTTTTTTGTTTTTTTAATTTTTATATATTTTTTTATTGGGGAGTTCGATTTGCCAACATATAGTATAACACCCAGTGCTCATCCCATCAAGTGCCCCCCTCAGTACCTGTCACCCAGTTACCCCATCTCCCACCCACTTCCCTTCCACTACCCCTTGTCCATTTCCCAGAGTTAGGAGTCTCTCATGTTTTGTCACCTTCTCTGATTTTTCCCACTCATTTTCTCTCCTTTCCCCTATAATCCCTTTCACTAATCCTTAATGTTTCTTGCAAGATTACCCCTTTGTTTTTGGTTTACTGCAGTTTGAATATGATATGACTAAGTGCAGATTTTTTTTTTTTCTGTGTGATATTCTCTTAGCTTCCTACATCTATAATTTACTGTTTGCTATTGATATTAGAAAAGTTGTGGCCATTATTACTTCAAATATTTCTTCTTCCCTATTATCTGTTTCTTCTCTCTTTGATATTCCAGTTGTTTGTGTTTCACTCTTTGAAGTTGTCCCACAATTCTTGGATGTATCGTTTTTCCCCCACATGTATTTTAGTATGGAAAATTTCTTTTGACATATTTTTGAGCTTTTTCATTTTTTCCTTGACTTTCTCTAGTCTACTGATGAATGCATTAGAGGTATTCTTTATTTTTGTTAGTATACTTTTAATTTCTACCATTTCTTTATTTTCTTACAGTTGCCATTCTTCTGCTTATATTTTCCATCTGTTATTGCATGTTGTCTACTTTTTCTTTTATAGCTAGCTCTTAATGAATTAATCACAATTATTTAAAATTTTGTCTCTGATAAGTACAATATCTGAGTCATATTCAAGTCTTGTTCTGATGCTTGGCTTGTCTGTGTTTTTCTTGCCTTTGTCATACCTTACGTGTGTGTGTGTGTGTGTTTTTTTTAACTAAACATCAGATATGTTGTACTGATAAAAGGAATTGAAGTAAAGAGGTCTTCAATCTGATGATTTATATTTATCTGGCTAGCGATGGGCTTTCTTCAATATTTATTGTAGTATAAGTAAGTGCCAGGGTCTTCAAATTCGTCTAGTGTCTTTGTTTTTGTCTTTCCTCATAACTTTGTGCTTCTCTTAGTACTCTGCCCTTCCTTGGGAAGAGTCTTTGCCTTGCAGCTAATCCACTCTGAATATATATTGGAATTTTGTTTTGGTGGTAATAAGTGGGGAAAGGGAAATTAGTTTTAGGTGACTTTTGGCTGCAATCTTAATACATGTTTCTATGAACTTAACAGTTTTTTCATCTTATTAGATGAGTCAAAAAGGCTGAATGAACAATTATTGGGAAATAATTGGGATAATTGGGAATAATTGGGATAAATTGGGAAGTAGTTGGGAATCTTTTTCCAGAGGCCTAAAAGCAGAACAAGCCTCTGGTAAAATCTTTTCCTTTGAAGAGTATGCCTTTGTTATGGAGAATGATCTGAATGTATGGAAAACTGAATGCTTTCCCCTCCCCCCTGCTGGAAATACAAGGAGATTATTCTTCTGTTTTCCTTCTGAGTTATATAGTGGGTTTATGGTGGTAAACCCATCAATGTTGGGGGAGGGTCTTAAGACAGTGGCTTCACTTTTGCTCTCATGTTTCAGCAATTTATCAAAATACTATTAAATTGGTCATAACAATTTATGGTTCTAGCAACTTCTGCTCCAGATAAGTGTATGTATGTTGGCTATGTCTCTCTGGATGTACGTGATTTTCTAGATTTCATGGTGGCAGTTTTTCTCGTGACTTCAGTTCTCCAACTGGCCCAAGAAAAGTCAATGATGTTTTCTGTTTGGCTTCTTTTATAAGAACTGGAATGACAACTTTCAAGTTCTTTACATGTTAAAGAAGAAACTTTTCACTCTTTTTATTTTTTCCCAGCTTTATTGAGATATAATTGACATATTGTATAAATTTAAAGTGTACGATGTGATGATTTGATACACGTATATATAGTGAAATATTTACCACACAATAAGGTTAGTTAATATAGTCTTCACCTCACATAATTGCCATTTTGCTGCTGCTTCTGCTGCTGCTGCTGCTGCTGCTGTTACTATGAGAACATTAAAGCTCTACTTTCATAGCAATTTTCAAGTTTGCAGTATATTATGGTTAACTATAGTCACCGTACAGTACATTAGTTTCCCAGAATTTACATATCTTCTAACTGAAAGTTTGTACCCTTTGACCCAAATCTCCCCATTTCCCTCACCTGTTAGTCCCTGACAGGCACCATTGTTTTCTGTGAATTGGTGTTTTTAGGTTCTACATATTAGTGAGCTCATTCAGTAGTTTTCTTTCTTTGTCAGTCTTTTGAAATGTAGCCATTTCTGGTTAGTGGCTTAGAGGAATTAATTTGCATTTTCACTGATGATTAATGAACTTCAGCAACTTTTTTTCATGCTTATTGTCCTTTTAGATATTCTTTTGAATGCATTGCTGTATAAGACTTTTCTGTTTTTTTTTTAAGTAGTTTGTCCTTTTCTCAGTGACTTATGTATTCTTAATAAGTCCTTTATCAAATGTGTTACAAATATCATGTCTCATTCTGAGTTTTTGCCCTTTTAATTTTGTAATGGGGTAGATTTTGATAAAGAGAAGTCCTTACATATACTTTTAATTCAGTATAATTTATCAGTGTTTTCTTAACCTTTTTAAATGATCTTTTGTTATATATAAGAAACTTCTAGTCTCCAAATCATGAATATACTGTCGTATGTTGTTTTCTTGAAGTTTAATTATTTTGCCTTTCACATTCACATGCACCATCTGTTTGGGATTGGTTTTTATATATAGTGTAAGGTAGGATTAAAATTTAACTTTCTTTTTTTTAAAGATTTTATGTATTTATTCATGACAGACAGAGAGAGAGAGAGAGAATGAGAGGCAGATACACAGGCAGAGGGAGAAGCAGGCTCCACACAAAGAGCCTGATGTGGAACTCGATCCCCGGACTCTGGGATCACACCCTGAACTGACAGCAGACGCTCAACCGCTGAGCCACCCAGGCATCCCTAATTTTCTTATATTAATAGCTGTTTGACTTACTAGTAAATTTTTCTTTACCCCTCTGCTATGCTCTGCTACTTTTCTTAAAACTTATGTACGCAGGGATAGTTGATTAAGGCAAATGTGGCAGACTAAGCAGTGAAATGTAGATAGTGTTCTGGATACTTTATTATGTTCCTCACTCTATTTGGTTATATCAACTTATACCATACTGCCATAGTTAGTGAGGCTTTATCATAAGTTTTGTTATCTGATAGTGCTAATCCTCCAAAATTATTGTATTTCATAATAATCTTTGCTTTTCATAGCCAGGTTTTATTGTGAACATAGTAGTCATTTACCTTATTGTTTATTCCTTCCTTTATCTCCATTTTTTCTATCCTATTTTTTATTTTCTTCCCCTAAAGGACTCCCATTGGCATTTTCATTATTGTGGGTAGGCTGCTGATATATCTTCTCTTTTTGTTTATCTGAAAATGTCTTCATTTTTCTTCCTATTAAAGATCTGTTAATATTTGAATGCACATTTAGTATGGTTATGTACTCTGGAAGAAATTGACATCATGATTATTGTGATATATTACTCTTAATTCCTGTTATTTGTTCTGAAATCTATTTAGAATGATATTAATATAGACATCCTAGCTTCTTTATTTTATTTTATCTTTTTATCCATTTGACAGAGAGAATGAGAGAGCACAAGCAAAGAGAGAGGGAGAAGCAGATTCCCTGCTGTGCAGGGAGCCTGATGCAATTCAGGGCTCCATCCCAGGACCCTGGGATCATGACCTGAAGTCAAGGCAGATGATTAACCTACTTGAGCCACCCAGGTGCTCCTCTTCTTTGATTAGTATTTACATGGTCTATCTTTTCCAGCTTTTTGCTATTATCTATTTGCGTTTTCAAATTTGAAATAGCTTTCTTTTAGGGTTGTTGGGGTGGTGCATTTGGTTGAGCAACTGACTGTTGACTGACTCTTGATTTGGACTCAGGTCAGGATCTCAAAGCTCTGAGATCTCAAAGTTCCTCTTTTCCTGCTTTCCTTTAGAATAATTATTTTTATTATTTTATTTGATTTTATTTATTAGATTATATAATTTTATCCCTTTGTTTTATTTTTTCAGAGCTTGTTCTAGGGTTTTTAACATGCATCAAACTTATGAGAGTTTGAGGGACGCCTGGGGTGGCTTAGTGGTTGAGCGTCTGCCTTTGGTTCAGGGCATGATTCTGGGATCCTGGAATCGAGTCCCATATCAGGCTCCCTGCATGGAGCCTGCTTCTTCCTCTGCCTATGTTTCTGCCTCTCTCTCTCTGTGTCTCTCATGAATAAATAAATAAAACCTTTAAAAAGATTTATGAGTTTACCTTTATATTATTTTATACCATTTTACTCATATGCCACTTCATATATACAATGGTTATGCCCATATTTCTATGACTTTTGTCATTGTTTAAAATGTAGAACAATGTTGTAGAACTCTTCCTATGTAGAAGTAAAATATGTAATATACTCTACACGTGTAAAGTAAAATAAAACCAACATTGTTATTAACAATTTTATTTTAAAGAGACAAATGAGAAAAATACTTCCATATTACCCACATATTTACCATTTACATAACTTCATTCTGTCTAGTATCATTTTTCCTTTTATCTAAAGACATTTTTTTAACATTTCTAGTATTAAGTCCACAAGTGATGAATTTGTCAGCTTCTATTTGTTCTAAAAGTATTTAAAGTTATTCTTACAACCTTAATTTTACATAATTTTTTCTTTTAATGCTTTAAAGATGTCTCTCCACTCTCTTCTCTTTTTTTCCACTCTCTTCTACATAATTTCTGAAAAAGTATACTCTCATTCTTATGGAATATGCATATCTTTTAGCTGTTATTTTGTCATGTTTTGCCACAAATTGTTTATATTGTGCCATGGTGTAGTTTTTCAGATTTCTTTTGCTTGGGGTTTGCTGAGCATCTTCCATCTATTAATTTATGATTTTTAAAATAATCTTTGGAAATATGTCAGCCATACTTTTTATTTTAGTTTGTCATTGTCTTATTGTTTCTATTGTTAGCATTTTTTCCATGGGCTCTATTTTGAAGTTTTTATTGCTGTGTCTTCAAAATCGTTACAAACTTCTACAATGTCTAATCTGCTATAAATATCACCTTGTGTAGTCTTATAACTGCTGTAATGGCTTTGCTATTTTCATCGTCTTTTTCATTTCTATATATATATTTTTTCTATCAGTTGAGTGTTTCTGGTTTGGGGTTATATTTTCTTGCTTCTTTGTTTCCTAGTATTTTTTAAACATGGATACCAGACATAATAAATTTATATTGTTGATTGCTGAATTTGAAGGGATTCCTATGCATATCTCTGAAGCTCTCTCTAAAACTCCTTTTCTCTGATATCTGCATACATATAGACCCTTGACCTCTATGAACTCTGATCACTATCTACATTAATTAGGAAGATTACTGGGTTCTGTTTGGATCACTCCGCCCTGTGGTACAATGTGGAAACTCTTCAGGCAGGAAGCAGAGACAATTTTAGGGACAATCTCATTGCTATTTTTCTAGGAGGAATTGCATTTCTGTGCTGTTGTCCAATATACAAAATATGATACAATACTAATATTATACAATGTATCGTAAAAATATTGTGTCATATTTTATATACTTTTTCTAGTTGTTTAAAAGGTGAGAGGGTGTATCAATCCCATTTACTTCATCATAGCCGGAAGCAGAAATCTCTATTTTCATCTTGATTTTTGAAGTAAAATTTGCTGGGCATAGTATTTTAAGTTTGTGGATATTTTATTTCATTTCATCATTTTCTAGTTTCCATCATTCCTTTAACTTTATTTTTCTCTGAAGGAATAATGTGTTTTCTTTTACTGCTATTTAGCTGTTCTCCTTGTGTTTGTTTTATATCAGTTTTTTTTTTTTTTTTTATGCTACAACTAAGTGAATGTTATGGTCTAAGAGTAGGGTTCATAGGTTTTCTTGAATCTCTTGATACCTTTCACCAGCTTTAAGAAATATTGTTGATTGTATCTTTGAATATTACTTCTTCACTCTTATCTGAAAGTCCGTTCTTCTGGGACTCCAGTTACATGTATGGTATATCTGTTACCATGTTTTATATAACTCTTTTTTTTTTAAGATTTTATTTATTTATTCATGAGAGACAGAGAGAGGCAGAGAGACACAGGCAGAGGGAGAAGCAGGCTCCATGCAGGTACCCTGACATGAGACTCAATCCTGGGTCTCCAGGATCACGCCCTGGGCTGAAGGCAGCACTAAACCGCTGGGCTGCCCTGTTTTATATAACTCTTAATTTTCTTTTCTGGATTCCCAGTCATCATTCATCTTAATGTTTAATCTAGCTATTATCTTCCAATCTAGTTTTACACATTTCTAGTTTTCTTTAAAAAATGTTTCATCTCCTACTCAGTCCATCTATTGAGTTCTGAATTTTTCTTCTGGAATTTCTGTTTGAAATTTTTAATAAGTTCTAGTTTTCTTGCATAAATCCTAAATTTTGTCATCTAACTTCTAGCTCATATTAATTAAATTTATTTTAAGATTTGTGTCTGGCAACTAATAAATCAGAAAGTTTGATATCTTTTGTATATTTTATAATTGTAAAAGATATACTTTTTCTATGCAGCCAAATATTGACTTTCTATTTGGCTGCTTTTTTAAAAAATTTTGTTTAAAATACTAAATATGAAAAATTATGAAAATAATTTGAGTACATGGATGATATTTCAGTAGACAAAATTACATTCAGGATATACTTTTCCTAAGAAAATGCAAGTAAGGTATGTTCCACTTCAGTCTAGCTAAAGTTTGACTTTACTCCTTCTGAAGACTGATATATTTGTAGTTCGGACTTGTTCTTAGATGAAGCCCAATACTTGTTTGCAGATGAAGCTCTTCTTGAGGCCATGTAAAATTCTTGTATTTTTTTTTTTTAAGATTTTATTTATTTATTCACAAGCGACACAGAGAGAGAAAGAAAGAGGCAGAGACACAGGCAGAGGGAGAAGCAGGCTCCATGCAGGGAGCCCAACATGGGACTGATCCTGGGTCTCCAGAATCATGCCCTGGGCTGAAGGCAGAGCTAAACTGCTGAGCCATCCGGGCTGCCCAAATTCTTGTATGTTTACTAAGGCTATTCCTACTTAGAAAGCCTAAGCTCCTTCTTTTTTTTTTATTTATTTATTTATTTTTTTATTTATTTATGATAGTCACAGAGAGAGAGAGAGAGGCAGAGACACAGGCAGAGGGAGAAGCAGGCTCCATGCACCGGGAGCCCGACGTGGGACTCGATCCCGGGTCTCCAGGATCGCGCCCTGGGCCAAAGGCAGGCGCTAAACCACTGCGCCATCCAGGGATCCCCTAAGCTCCTTCTTTTGTTTGTTTGTTTGGCTTGAAATCCTGGACCTCTCAAAAGCTGTGTTCAGCATCTTAGCCTGTCACTGTCTTCTAATTCACAACAGAATCAGAGGTTGCCTTTAGGTTTATAGTGACCCAAATATCTGACTCACTTTGAGGGTGCGGTGAAGAATTTTCCATTTCTTCTGGATCTTGCCACAAACTTTCACAACCTTGAAAGGAGTGAAATTTAAACAGATACACACATAGTTTAAACAGATACACATGTAGACACACCCACTTTTTTCTGGAGGGTTGGTTCATATCAAAGTAGTCATTGCCAAAATGAGAACTCACAATACAGTTTTATGTTTAGATTTTGTATCTAACAAATTCCTTGAACTTTCCTCTTTATTTTAATAATGTATCTGTAGATTTTATGTACTTTCTATTCCCAATTATACTAGAATTTATGAACAATGATAGCTTTGTCTTGTCCTCTACAATTCTTAATTATTTTTTTCTTGTCTTACTCTGATAAACATCCAGTAGAATTTTGAATAGAATTGATAATGGAAAGCATCATTATTCTTTATCTTAAAAAAAATACATTAAATGTTTCACCATAAATCTTATATGTGCTTTCTTCTTAATCTTGATTTGCCAATCATCTTAATATTCAACGTTAATGACTAGGGCATATCATCTATCACTTTTTTCCCACATCTGCTGAGATCACTGTATGATTTTACAGTGTCTAAGTAACTTTACATTCCTGGATTAAACCCCTGTTGGCCATGATATGTGATTCTTTTTATGTTTTATTGAATCTGATTTGTTAATATTTTTCTTAAGATATCAACATCTGGGTTTATGAATGAGTTTTTCCTATAATCATCTTTTCTCATATTCTTAACAGTAATGTTGTTTAGTCAAATGCTTTGGGGGAAAAATAAAATGTTTTGTGGCAACATTCCTTCCTTTTATATTTTCTAAAAGTGTTGATGTAGGATTGAAGTTATTTCTTTTTTGAAAGCTTTTTAGAATTTAACTATGACAATGTCTAAGCCTGGAATTCTCACAATATGAAGATTTGGGATTCTACTTCTTTAATGATTGTAAGTCTATTCAGGTTTTCAATTCCATTTAAGTGAGTTTTGAAAGATACATATATAGTTTTTTTTTTCTTTTTCTGGGAGCTAATACTTTTAAGCTAAGTATACTTTTGTTATTTTAATGTCTGCATCTTCAGTAGTATTATTTCCTTTTTCACTCTTGATCTTAGTTATTTGCACTTTTTTCTTTGTAAATTTTACCTGTGATTTGTGAACTGTTGATGTATTTTGTCTTTTTAAAGGTGTAATCGTTGGTTTTCTTGTTATTTTCTCTGTCATGTTTGTTTTCCATTAAATTAATTTCAGCCTTCATCACTATTATTTCCTTCCTGGTATTCCCCATGATTTATTTTGAAGTATTTTTACTAACTACTGGAGTTGGATTACTTTATTTTTGCTAATTAATTTTCAACATTGGTTCCTAAGTAATATGTAGTTATAAGCCTAACCATTTTTTTTTGTTTTACGTATTGATTTGGTTGCAATTCTTACTATTTTTTCATCAACATTCAATACAATATAAAATTTTTGTTTATTCTCCAGTTTTATTGAGAATTAGCTGACATACATCCCTATATCAATATATTTTCTTATTGATATTTTCTTTTGTAAATTGATTATTTAGGAATGTTTCTTATTTCATAACAGTTATGGTTGATTTAAAACTTCATTCACTTTGATCAGGAAAGCATAGTCTTTCTGTTTCCAGATTAAAATGTGTTAAGACTTTGTCTATGGACTCTTATATAATCAAACTTTAAAATTATCTTTAATGCATGACATAAGTATTTTACAATTGTTGGGTATTATGTACATTACATATTCACTGGATTTACCTGTTCACTATGTAATTATACACATTTTGTATTTTCCTTTATATTCTATCAACAGAGAAAGATATATTAAAATCTCCAGGTATTATTTTGGATTTACTTATTTCTTCACATAAACTGGCAAAGGTTTACTCTGTATTTTGAGGCTATGCTTTTTGGTGAAAATAGATTTAAAGTGTGTTGGCCTCCATGTGAATTGAAATTTTTAGCTTTATGAGCCAATTTATTATCTGTATAATGTTTTTGCCTTAAAGCAATAATTTGATTACCTATTTTTTAAAGTGTCTTTTAGAAATCATTCTAACTTTATTGAAATTATAGTTTAGATGTCCAGTAGACCACTGTTTATAAAATACCTCAAGAATAATTTGAAATGATAGCAGGTCTGTCATGATCATTTTCTCTAGAAATATAGATGATTAGTCAACATCAGGAGAAGAGTTCAGATGTGGTTATCTACCTGTCTTACGTGCATAATGGATTTACTTGCCTATAAGGAGTGACCAGTCATCTTTATTTTTTTTTTTTGACCAGTCATCTTTAATAATAAAGTGAGATCAATAGGTTATATAATAGGTAATGATGATTGAACTTTTTGCATATGGTAAATTGTCACTTTAGATCAACATTTGTTTCACTTAATTTTTCCCTGTATATTTACTCAGTTCTGATATAGAAAGTAAAGGTTTCAAGACTAATTGATACTTAGATTGGTAGTTTTGGCCACAATCATTTCATTTTAAAACTATTTCCAGTTAACACTGTGGTTGAATATCTGTCCTGGTTTATGACTGATAAAAGTGCCTTTGGCAATGCTGTGTTTCCATTAAAAGGTTTATTTCGTCTCAATTTTCAGGTCATATTGCTAAAGTAGATGAGGTATCTATCCTTTAGTAGATGATGGAGTGGGTCATTCTTTATTTAAAGGTGAGGCTATCCTGAAAATTTGTGCTAGATAAGCCTTCGGAATATCACTTTTTAATTAAGGAGTGATTACTGCTGTACCTGGAATGCTGTACCTGGAACTTGAGACATTGTAAAAAGGAACACAGTTCCTTAAGTTTGGTTATCCAGTACGGTGAAACAACAAATTATTATATGTTTACAGCAAATACGATAAATGCAAATGCATTACAAAATTATATGTAAAGCATAACAAGCACAGAAGTTTCGATGAGTCAGAATTTTCTCTGTGTACTAGGATATACAAAATTCCCATGCTTAATAATGAATATACATTTCATTCTTGAAATAGTTTTCTTCTGAGAAAATCTCATAACATTATAAATATTGTAATATAATTTTCCTAGAAAAGATTTTCTATTTGCCCACATAATGGTATGTTTTTTGTTGTCTCTAATGCTTGAATATTAATTCAAAAAATCTATTAGTTTGGACACAGGACCCCTGGCTTCTGATAGGGTAACGTTAAAATTTATTGAACAAACTGGGACACTTTTAGCTGAACAAATGTTAACCCAACCAATATTCTGAGGCAGTGAACATCAACTAGGACTCATCCAAACATAACCATAATATGCAATCACCCTACTCCAAAGAAAAGAATAAAACTAATGATCATCCTGCCAATGAAAAATGTGGACAAGTACAAAGAAGATTGGTAACTCATCACTTTCTAGCCAGAGTTTTTGCTGTTAAATGTGTATTTATTTATTTATTCATTTATTGATAATATCCACTTGAATGTCCCAAATGCTCCTCAAGTACATTATACCTGGGAATGAATTTATCTTTGGAAATCTACTACCTTTATATTCCTTTGCCACAGCCAGAAACAGAAAGTTATTATGGTCTCTCCTCTTGTCATCTACTTTTATTATTAATCTGTCACCAACTTTATTAATTGTACTCATTCTTATCATTCTCATTTCCACTGCTTTGACTCTGTCATATCAAGTCTCATGTTTTATAAATATGCCCCCTACCCCCGGAATGGTATTCTCTGTGGTCTACCCCTGTAACCTCATTACCAGAGTTTTATTTTTAACATGACAATTTATTTAAGTCATGACCCATGTGAAAAGAATATAATCACTTCCTAAAGATTTCAGGAAATTTAAAACTGTATCCCAAGGTCTGCAGTTTACTCATAACTTCATCCATGTCCTACCTCTGACCATTCCTATTTCATGTATATTTGCCTTGTTTAAAAATACTAGAGCATTCATCATCCCTGCCATATGATTTTTCAATAAAAGACTGATATTGGAATTTTCTAAGAATGTAATTTTGTCTATTTGTAATAGTCAAGTGTGATTATTGTACAAAATGCACAAAATATGAAGAAATTATAAATAATTCATAAACCTTACTCAGATATTACAACTATTACAATGTTGCCACAATGGCTATCCAATATTCTATGTTTTTATGTTTGTAGATGTGAATAAATAAGTAAATTCATTGAAATTGTATTTTATGTAGTTTCAAATTTTTACCATAACCTGTCATGAGCATTCTCTCTACATTATTTAATCGTTTTCAAAAATAAGTTTTTAAAAAGGCTAAGTAATATTTTATTTGTGCCTATCTTAGCAAATTTAACCTTTGCTATATTTTATGAGTATTTTAATATATCACCTTAGTTTTTGCTTGCATCTGTACTTAATTAGAAAGTTGTTTTTTTTTTAAGATTTTATTTATTTATTCATGAGAGACACAGAGAGAGAGAGAGAGGCAGAGACACAGACAGAGGGAGAAGCAGGCTCCATGCAGGGAGCCTGATGTGGAACTCAATCCTGGGACTCCAGGATCACACCCTGGGCCGAAGGCAGGCGCTAAACTGCTGAGCCACCCAGGGATTCCCAATTAGAAAGTTTTTAGGGATCATTTTATTAGGGACCATTTTATTAGGTGTTATTATATCACTGTATATTAATTCTACAATACTATATATCATAGAATTCCACATGACCCTCTCTGGTTATATTGCCCTAGTTAACAACTTCATAAGCAATGAAACACCTATGCCCATCTGACTGTCCTATTTCTTGCTTTAAACATATTCACCAAACAGACAGAGCTGACTATGTTTCATTTTGTGTTCTCAGGACAGGACAGTGAGCAAAATAGACAATATCCCTTTCTCACATAGTTTTTACCACACAGCTAGGAGAGAAAGACCAGCAATTTCCTAATGAACAGTTCTAGGAATATATCTTTTTATAAGCATGTTTGGCATTCAGCAGGCCCCTTCAATTAGAAATGTTTTAACATTAAGCAAAAGGAATTCTCTTACTATAAATTTTTAAGTATTTCATTCACTATTTTTTTCTTTACTGAAACTTGGTGTTGTTAGAGATTAAGCTTCTTTATTAATTTTTTATGATTCTTGCACCCGTTGTCATATTGTCTACTTTTTTGTTTTGTTCAAACATTTGGGTCAACTTGTTTATTTTATCATGTAATCCTTTTGAGTTTTTTTCATTTAAAAATATCGTATACATTCATTTTTGTCTTTTACCATTTATTATTATAGTATCATACTAATTTTTACCCAAGTAAATTTATTTTAATCTTCTGAAGGCTACTAATTGAGGAATTTTTGTGAGGTGTGGCCTTTTTTTCATTATAGTTACCATCTGTTGCTTTTTTTTTTCTCGTGTTTATTTTAGCTTGCTGTCTGATTTTCCTTGGATAACCTGGAAAACTTCATTATATGTTCAAATTTTAAAATGAAGTATAAATCAAATTGGGAGAATTGATCTGATCCAAACTTATTGACTAGCAAACTTAGCTTGAGAGTGGATTGATAGATTGCTGGCTGCTGGACTGAGTCAAGAGCCCACTATCAGAATATGAAGATTTTTGCTGTTTTTGCTGTACAGTACAAATAACCAAAAAAAAAAAAAAAAAAAAAAAAACAACCTATTCTAATCCTTACAGAGTTTATTATCTTTGTTTTAGGAAAACTCTTAGGATTTCTTGCCTGGGGAGTTGCAGAGTAGATCGCTGCCAGGCACAGTAGTGTGTGTGTTGAGTGTCTGCAATCTACTCTAGCTTTCATTTTCCAGTGTACTTAGCATTTCCAAGTATAATTTCTTTTGGAGTGGTTCTGAAGGACTGCTTGCTTCTGCCCTCAGTTATAACCCCTCTCTGGAATCATACCTGGATTCATAGATGCTCCATCTCTTTCATCTACCTTTATTTTCCTGCTATTTGTTAAAACATGTTTTTTACTGATGGTTTCAGACTTTCAAATCTGTTTTCTTCATCACTGTGGATACACCTCTTTTAAAATTGAATTTCTATCAATTTTATGACAGGGCGGCAGATGAGGTAAATGCATATGATTAGTGGTAGTCTCTTACTGGATTTGGAAGTTGGGAAAGTGTGCCTTTTGCTGTTCTTCCTGTTGGTGTTTTACAGTTTTTAAGTGATGGGTGGTGTTTGTGGCCTACACATCTTTCTTTTAATAAAAAACAAAATTGAAGGAAATGAGAACCTCTATGAATTAGAGTCAATGAACAAGAAAGGAACAAATGAAACATTTATTCATTTTCAATTATTTGTGAGATACTGGACAGTATTTTATTTAACTAACAGCAACCCTGTGATCATGTATTATTGTAACCAGCTACAGTTTCTAAAAGACATTTCCAAATTCTAACACCTTAATGGTGTGCCATGTGGCTCATTTAAAATTTGAAGTTATATTACATCCTGTAATTATTTTTCTGCATCCTTCCATCTCTTCCCAACCAGCTGCCACCAAATTGGAAGGTCCTAAAGGGCGGGATTTATGTGCAATTAATGTTGTTTCTCGAAATACTGATCATTGCTTAGCAACAACCAAAAATTCTCAGGAACTGTACCTAGATGAAAAGTAGTTAATAATTTAGTATTTTAGCCCCATAATGCTGACTTCCTCAAATTTAAATAACCTAAGATTAGTAGAGTGAGGAGTTTTGCAGCTATGTATATGTTATCTAGTTTTATCCTTTTTTGATAAAAAAAATGTACATTCTGGTCATGATTCCTCAATGTAAATATGTAGTTATAATTGAATATGTTCAACAATTAGAATATTCAAGCGACTTCAGTATCAGATATCAATATTAAATAATACACATGTGGGAAGACTGGTAATGGAGCAGGAAAAATGAACTGATTTTGGAACCTAATACAATTTAAATATGGTCGCTGGCATTAGCTGTAAATGTTGACCAAAAGTCTTCAATTACTCAATAACTCTGCATGTGAAAAATGCAAGAGCAATCCCTTAGAAAATCATTGTGAGATTTAAGTACATGTGTATTTGTAAAGCACTTAATAGATACTTCCTTAATGATAGGGATGCAATTAGTGACTGTTAAAATCTTGCAAAAACATTTATGTCTTTTTCATCATCATTTGTTCCAAAATTAATATTTATTGATAACATTGAACATCAGTCATCACACCCACCTAGAGCTGCACCTACAGCCACACACATCTTAAAAGACAAGAACACTTGTTCTTACACTCAAAATGTTCTTTTTCCCTTACTATTGACAGTCACTTCAGAGTTAAGGTTTTATGTGCTCCATCAGTGTTCTCTCATTTTTCCAGTTTTCTCCCAAACCTGTTTTCTCCTCTACACGATGGGTCCTTGAGGAGCCTAACACTCACAGCATGTGCTCAGCATCCTGGCTGTTGGGGCACTTGAAGCACCATACGGAGCGTGTATGAGATGGTAAATAGGTTTTATCTTACCGTGCCAACTTTGAAAGACTGGTAGTGACTGCATAAATCGCTCTGCTGAGAATGAGAGAATGCTCTAAAACCTTCAGGAGAAAAGCAGCATTTGCCACGGGAAGGGCAGGTGGAGAAGTGCCCTACCTGCGAGGTCAGTGACACTTCTATGGTAATGGTAATGCCTGCCTTGAGATGGGGACAGAAAACAGAAGGGAAGGAAATTGGATATTATTACAGACAACTTTTAACAACCCTTGATTTTGGAAAGGGTGGCATCATCCCTTCTTGTTTGTGTTCTGGGTATAGAAAATAAATTTTGTAAGAGTATTTCATGTCTAAAGGTACCTGGCTCATTTAGTCCATGGAGCATGTGATTCCTGGTCTTAGGGTTGTGAGTTCAATCCCTATGTTAGGCAGGGAGCCTATTTAAAAATAAATTAATTTAAAATAAAAAAATAAAGAATATTTCATCTCCTACTTAATATGTGTGCCTTAGTAAAGGTATGAAGACAAAGTGATGCTTTTAAGTTATATACCTTCCCTCAACTGAACCAAAAAAACTAACAACAACAAAAACCAGTTCCAGAAAGCAATTAAGAGTTTCCAAATAGCATGCCATTCTTTGTATGTAAAAACCTATTTATTTAACTAATAAATTATAGCACATATGAATTATCACCAGAACAGATATCTTTTAGTATTGTTCATTGATTTTTTTGACAGCTAATGAAGATACAGTTTTTAAGATATGTGTATATTTTCCAAAACTACATTATGTATATAATGTGATCAGGTTACAAAAGCTAATTCAGCTCACTGAACAGAGGGTTTGTATGCATATATTTTAATTATGTTATTTTATAATATCATTTGTAAAATGATATGCTTAGAACGGTGCCTGGAATATGGCAAGTTCTCAAAAACATTTGTTAAATGAATGAGTGACTTGTTCTCTTAATTTCTTTTCTAATTTTTAATTGCCTTATAATGTTCTGAAACTAATAGACATTAAGAATAGAAATGTACATTTCCTTTTTTGAAGTGTCAGTTCATTAATTCTAGAAATAATCATTATATTAGCTATTACTTGTATTAAAAGTATCTTTAGGTTATTAATAGTGGTAGTGGTTTTATTGCAAATGAAGAGAGAGAGAGAGATCAATGTGAATCAAGAAGCAGATGGAGGATAGCGTTACTAAGATTAGCTACAGAAGAAAAGCAATAAATAGCATCTGTATTTTCAATTTAAATAAAAATTGGATTACAGCACAATTCTGTGCCTGCTTTGTCCCTGAAGCAAGACTTTGGATATCAACAAACATCTGAGCCTTTTATATGGGAAGTAATGTTGGGCAGATTGATAATTGTGGAAGTGGAAAACATATCAGGAATATTAGATTTTTAAATTTTAATTCTTTAAAGCACAGAGTAAAATATAGAAGGTAAACTGCGCCAATTACACAGGTTTCAATCCTGGAAGATTCTCACACATCTCCTCAGGACGTACTCCTATCATGCTTTATTCAGGGATAGGATAGAGCGGACCCTGGGACAAAAGTGCAGGCAGCTCATAGGGGCTGAGTTGCTTTCTCCTGCAGTTCCTCAGGTACTTTCTTTGTTACCCAGCATGGTAACATGTTTCTTCTTCAGTTTACAAACGATCAAGATATGTATGAGGAATTTTGGCTTCAGGGAGCTCAGGAAAAGTGAGGTGGGGTCCTTGATAGACCATTAGCCTTGCAGCCAGGCCAGACTGTGTAAAGTAAGTATAAAACCATTGATTGGTCTGTATATACCTAAACAATAGAGACAAGCTAATCCGAGGTGCCAAGTTGAGAGTGTCAAACTTTAAACAGCACAATACAAAGCACTAATGTTGGCCTTACTGTGAACAGAGTTCAAGACTAGAGTTACAGGAGCCCCAGAGGTAAGCAGAGTGATACCCCAGGTGAGCTGTAAGATAACCTTACACAGTAAGATAGGCATATACCCAGCTCAACATAAGTAGCTTGAACACCTCTGGACTTGACTGCCTCTGTTATGTTCGGCATTCAGGGAATATAGACATATGTGTCACCTGTCTAGCCAGAGTTATAAAAGAGTAATAAACTCTTTTGCTAGAGAAAACACAAATACACGACATGGAAAAATATACCATGTAGTCAATTGCTGTTTTATTGCACTATTAACCACTAGCATAAACAGAGATATTCCTAGAAATGTAGAATTTTAGATGGACTCTGAGCAACTGAAAGCTTTGCAGTGATGATATATGATAATGGCCAATATTCTAGGTATCTTTAAGTAATAAGCCATGGCCAAAGCTATATCTTTTTATTGTAAAGTGAACCGAGATACTTGGTGAAAAGTGGAATTGGAGCACATATGATTGAGACTTAGCTATGGATTAGGATAGGAGTCATTTAAGAGAAGCTGAATTCTGAGGATGATTCAAGAAGATGGACGTATACAAAACTTATTTCTAGGAAATTTAATGTCTAGAGAAGCTTGAGTTAAAGACTAAGCTTTGACCACCACGGTCTGCCTAAGCCAAGCAGATGCCCTTTGCATATGAAATGAAAGTACCCTTGCTTGTTTGCTGTACACAGACCTGGAGAAGCCCACTAATCTCATGAATGAAGATGCTCAATGGACTGTTAGCCTAAGCAGTTCTTCTTTCATGGACAGACTCTTGATAGTCACAACTGCACAAGCCTAAGAATCTAGAGCTTTTCCCTAAACTATTAAATCAGGTGGTCCAAGCCTGATAACCAATTTGCTATTTTAAAGGAGCAACTGTTCTCCCACCTTGCACTAGTTGTTCCTCCAACACTGCCCAGAGAAGATTCAATGTCTAAATTGGGTGAATTCATACTAATAGGTCAAAAAAGATTTAATAAGAGTAAAAGAAATAAGATGTCAGATAAGAGGAGTGGTGATACAAACTTTGAGAATAATTTGCTGATAGTTCAGGCAGAATCTAGAAATGAAAACATGTCTATAGACCTGATCTTCTGCCTATTGAATAAATATGACCTGATTAAATTTGTCAGTCAGTTAAATAATTTGAGGGGGCTCAAAATAGCCCTGTGGCTTTGTTAACATCATTTAGGGGACAGATTAAATAATAGAAATCACTTTGTTTAAAAACATCAGTGTGTGTAGTAAATGGACCTGTTGTACTCTTTCAACTGACATTTAGTAAAGATTCAACTATCCCTAAAAATGTGGGCTTTCCCTAAAAGCTCTTAAGACATTTGTATCTTTAACTTTTATAATTCTGCACCTTAAAATGTTAAGAAGTCAAAAGAAAGAGAGAGAGTGAATGAAAGAGGCAAGGAGAGTACAAAAAATTATTCTATGAATCTGGAATATCTACTATCTGGGACAGATGACACAGATGGTACCCTTATTATGAGCTAACTGGGTATTCCAAAACCCACTTGTCATTTACAGAGATAAAAATCAAATTCTTACACAAAGATATGTGCACTTGTGTTAAATTCCCCAGTGGTCTGAGAAAAAGAATATACCCAATTTAAAACTAAATTATCAAAGCAGTGTGACCTGTAAAAGACTCTATTACAAGAATTTATATTACTATATAAAAATGCTTTTTTTTAATGCTTTTTAATTAGGAACTTCTGTGAGAAAGGTTTTTTTCCTGAAAAGACTAGTACATTAAAATTACAATTTTAACTTCTCTATTTCTTGGGAATTATGAGAATATTAGTTTCTATAAGCTAATTGAAACAGAGGTCTTATATTTTAAGACATTTACTTCTAATTTCTTAATAGCCTCTCAAGGTAGGAAAATATTTTATATTCAAACAGTGATACACTGATTGTTCCCAATTATGTATATACAGGTACACAGAAAACTTGCAGCTTTGTTTCTTTAGCTTCAGCCACATTCCAAAAGTAGACATAAATACATACATAAAATAGCCAGATGAAATCCAAAAGGATCTGTTCTATTTTCTAATAGCTACAAGGCATATTTTTAATGATGCGTGCTTCAGAAGGATAGGCAAACCAAAAGAACATCAAACTACAGTCTCTGTCCTCTTACACTCGATAGAGAATAGATCTGATCATCCCGACAGAGAAAACCAAGCATATTCAAGCATAATTCGGAGAGTGCCGTTACCAATACCAATGCAGAATAATGTTTTGTATGTGTACAAATCAGACTCAAAGTGTACAATGACTGCTCTGTCAAATAGGCAAACTAGTCTTGTACTGGACACATTAATTCTTGAACCTGTTTGTGGCACGGAAAACAGCCCAACCCAGAAGTTAAGCAGGATACAGATGAGACCAGCAGAATTGGCTAAGTACAAGAAGTAAAATTTAAAAACACAAAATGGAGTGAGAGAGGGGGAAAAATCAGTGAAAGGAAATTTCTATTGCCATTAGGCTTCGCTTCAAGAACCAGGAATATATATGTCTGGGCTTAAAGAACCAATGAGGCAAATTTCTCAAGCTGCACAGTTTAATTGGTCTTCTTGAACCTCTTGGAGAGACCTCCAGAACTATCAGAGTATATTTTTTTAGGTGAATATGTATCAAAGGGGAAGAAAAGGAATGTCTCTCTCTCTATTCTGTACTATTGTATTTTAAATGATTGTATCTTTCAATTATTATGTTCTGAACAGTATTCCACTGAATAAAGACTAGTATACTTTCAAAAGAGAACGTGTAAGTTGACAGGTGATGGAAAGTTTCATGAAGGCAGTTGTATTGACCTAAATCTAGAAAGGGATGAAGAATTGGAGAAACAGAGGAACCACACTGCAGACTAGAGAAGGACCTATGTGGAAACCTGTGACCTAAGGGAACCAAGTGGAGGCTGCTAACTGAATAGAGGTGTGTGTTCAGGATGATGAGAAATAAGATGGGAAAGTTGTCTCTCATCTATAGAAATGACTGTATTCATAGAGCTAGTCACTTAGGTAGATATGATTTCAAGCAAGATACTGGGTTAAATTGGTCAAATAGTTTACCCAGATCTGTTTTCAATCTACAGCAGAAACAACTATTGACAACAATTTGCAGCTATTTTAACAATTTCACCCCTCTGATCATGGACATGATTCAGAGGGTCAATGCTTTAGAATATGTTTTCTCATCCTTTCTTATTATAATCTCTTTAGCCTGGTCCATAAAGGGCAACCCTTTATATATGTATTTATAATCTTTTCTCACTGGTAATTAGCATTAATTTAACAACAGCAAGATTTTAATTAAATGGAATGGTCAGCAGATTGGAGAACATAATCCTTGCCTGAAAATAGCTTGTAATGCTGTTGGGGAGATAATAAGTGCACAGGGGGAACCCTATGGACATAATTATAGAACCCATCTGAATGGGAAAGTTTGTTAGGGGTCCCTGGGTGGCTCAGTCAGTTAAGTGTCTGCCTTTGGCTCAGGTCATGATCTCAGGGTCCTGGGATTGAGCCCAGCATAGGGCTCCCTACTCAGCAGGGAGTCTGCTTCTCCTCCCTCTTCCTTTCCCCCTCCCCTGCTTCTGCTCTCTTGCTTCTCTCTCAGATAAATAAAATCTTTAAAAAATAAATAAATGGTAAATTTTGTGTGCAGATGAAAAGCATAAAGTCAACAGTAGGGAAAAAAATCTGTAGAGATCCAAGTAGATCAGGAAATACAATTCTTCCATGAACCATGAAATTCCTCAACAATCTCAGGAGCCTAATTACTCATGTTTCTCAGATGATGAAATTAACACTTGAAATCGTTAGCTCTGTCAATATTACTCAAATACTATGCAACAGAAAAACCAAAATCTAGACTTTTTGATTCTAAATTCCAAGCTGCCTTGCATTGCCTGTGTTTTAAGACTCTTCATAGCTTAAAAACTATTTGAAGGTGATAATGTTTTTGGTATTTTTGTTTTGTTTTGCTTTTTATCTAGCATGTACAGTAAGAATGAGATTTTTGTGGAGGAAAAGCACCAAGAGGGAATTAAGACAACCTGAAAGTGATTATCTGAATCCTAGACCTTTCTGTTTGTCAAGAGAGAAACCAATCAGTGCTATGGTCTCTGGGGTTTGGGGAGGCTTTTTTTGTCTTTGTTTTGGGGGTTTCTGTTTTTTTAACTTCATTGTTTTATCTAGCCTATAATTTATTCTACCAAATAATCCAGGAAAAAGAGGAGAATCTCACTTTCCATCTCCAGATTAGAAGTTGGACCACTTTCAGTCCAACATATCATGTCACATTAAATTCTAACGGTGGATCAAACAGTTCTTTTATTTAATAAATACATAACAGGACAGTATAGAGTTGGAAGACCTGAGTCTAATCTACTTCACCTTTGCTGTGCTCTTTCCAGGGCTCCCACATGTGGGTATTGCCTCATCTGGTATTCATCTCACTCCTGAATGCACAGGACATAGGTTCCTTGTTGTGTCTTGCAAAGGCTGTTGCCTTAGGTGAGCTTGAGGAAAGTAAGTAAAACACTATGGAAAACCTGATTTATATTTTTGTCTTTAAACAACCCTAGAAAAGGAGATTTATTATTATTATCTCATTTTCAAATGAGAAAATGATACAGAATTCTTAGTCATTATGCAATACTTCTTGTCTCCTAAAACTATATTCTAACTCTTAACTCTTAGCCATCGAATATGGTTCCTCAATTCTGGCATATGGAATGGTGAGCGCTGGTCCTCTGAGTGGGCAGAAATATGGCAGGTGCTTTAACTCCAGTGTACCCTATCTACATTGTTGGTAGTACCCAATTTTCTCTTTAATTTCTTGCAATGGAGAGTTAATTTCCTTCTTAAAACTATATAGTCTCTTGGGTTGCCTGGGTGGCTCTGTGGTTGCGTGCCTGCCTTCCGCTCAGGTTGTGATGCCGGGATCCGGATCGAGTCCCGCATCAAGCTCCCTTATGAGAAAGCCTGCTTCTCCCTCTGCCTGTCTCTGCCTCTCTCAGTCTGTGTCTCTCATGAATAAATAAATAAATAAATCTTAAAAGAAAAAAAAAAGCCCTACATATTCTAGTTGTACTTAGAGAAGGGAACATTGATTCATCCTGCTAATGTACTGTTGTCCCTGTACCTTGGGTATTAGTCCAGGCTTTGTTATCTTCAGAGAAAATTTATTTTCCTCCTAGGTCTGTCTTCACAACTCGGTAGCTAAATATACCTAAGTCTGAGTTCACAAGTGTTGCTCTTGGTAACAGAGCTTCTCAGAGCTTAACAAGAGACAGGATGTTTATGCTTATATTGAATAGGAGTTCAGTTTGAAAATATGAAAGTTTGTCAGGTGATATTTGCAAGTTATTAAGGAAGCAGATTGTAGAGAATCTGAAAAACTAAGCTAAAGAATTGAAGCATGATGTTTGAGTTGTTGGTCAAACTTTAAAACTATGAGGTATCTTTTATACGTCCTCTTTTTTGTTACTGTGTTTAATCTGTTACCAAACATTATAAAATGTCTCCAAAAGATATATAGATGTCAAAAATTAATCTCCCTCTTCACTCCTAATTAATTCAGACATCTGTTATCTGTCACATAGGTAATTGCAATAACCTCCTAATTAATCTTTCTGGTATTAACAGTGTTTTGTGAGAATCACATGAGTTAATATATACAAAACCCTGTTCAAGTATATAATAAGGACCCAATAAATATTATCATAACTATTTTTTTTCTTTCTATGTTTAATTCTTCACATAGAAATCAGAGAAATCATGTCAATATTTAATTTTTATTAAAGTAATATAGGGGGATCCCTGGGTGGCGCAGCGGTTTAGCGCCTGCCTTTGGCCCAGGGAGCGATCCTGGAGACCCAGGATCGAATCCCACATCGCTCCCGGTGCATGGAGCCTGCTTCTCCCTCTGCCTGTGTCTCTGCCCACCCCCTCTCTATCATAAATAAATAAAAATTAAAAAAAAAGTAATATAGGTAAGTAGTTCAAAATGCAGATTGTTACAGAAGAGAAATCTAACATTTCCCTAGTTTACCATTCATAAGCCATAGTCCTACTGAGCCAAAGGTGCTGTTTTACCTGTTATTTCTCCACATTTGTGAATGATATTTTTATATTACTATACTTTATATTTCAAATTTATCCATTTTAAATTAATTTCTCACTAAAATTTATTATAGGTTGGCTCTTCTACATTTTTTCTCACTTCTTTTCCATCTAGTCCTTACTTTTTAAATATTAAAATCATCATTAAACCTGTGATAATCATTAATATTCTTTTGAATTTGCAAGTAAGCATTCTTCACAAAGACCATACTTCCTTGTCTCTATAATCATGCTTTTTTCCTGGCTGCAGTAATATATTTACTTTTATTCTTTTTCCTGGTTTTCTTTGATTACATCTTTATTTTTTCCAAAAGATCTAATACATCTACCACACGTATATGTGCATCAGTGATTTAACTATGTTCTGGCAATTACTTTATTTTAGTAAATTAATTAATTTGTGAATGAGAGATATTGCTTTCAATGCCTTCAGTTCTTTGCCTCCTAAATATGTTATTACTAATTTTGTCTTCCATTTATTTTGATGCTAGAACTTCCTTTTGTAGTTTTCCTATGTTGGACTAATTTTTTCTGGATATCATACCTTTTATTCCCTTGTTTTATTTCCATGTTTTTCTGAGTTACAGCATTTATTGACTTCATGCTAGCATCCTACTAGCATGTCTAAAAAAGTTTTCTTTTGTTCTCACTTTTGACAGCTCATTTTGCTGGGTAGAGAAAAATTTTCTAGGATAAAATCTACTTCGCATAAGCATTTTAAATGTATTGGTTTGTTTTTTTCTAGCTTCCAGTTTTGATGTTATGATACCTAATGCCATTTTGCTCTTAAATCATTTTGGCAGGACTTGATAGTCTTCTGTACACTTGGGGATCTTAACTTGAATTTGGTTTATTTTCTTTAGTTCTGGGACTGTTTTATTGTTTTGTATACAATTATTTCTTCCCCTCTGTTTCCACTGTTCTTTACAAAAGCATATTTACCTTTCTCTTCCTATTATTATTTAATGATATTTCATTTTAACTCCTGGATGCAATATACAACTGTATATTCAGCTTTTTAAAGACTTTTAATTTCATCTATTGTAATTTTAATTTCTAACAAAATTGTTTTTGTGTCCAGTTTACTTTTTTTAAATTTATTCATTTTAGAGAGAGAGAGAGTGTATGCAAGCAGTGGGAGGGATAGAAGGAGGGAACCCTCAAGCAGACTCCCCACTGAGCAGGGAGGCCCCATGCTGTGCAGATCCCATGACCAATAAGATCATGACCTGAGCCCAGCCAAGGGTCAGGTGCTCAACTGCCTGAGCCACCCAGGCACCCCTGGTTCATTTTTTATATAGATTTCAAATACTGACTTATGAATCAATTTAAACAACAAAGCTGTCATTTTTTGGGAGGTGGGTAAGTGTCATCACTTCATTACGTAGGCTTTGGGTAAAGAATTGGGAAATCTTACTATTTTATATGGAGACTATTGACCAAACCTTTTGGTTCTTTAACCTCCCATTCCTTCCTTTCCAGTCCAATTTACTATCAAGTCTTAAATAGATTTTTGGTTTTGTGTGGGCAAATTAGCTATTTCCTTCTGATTTTTCAAATCTGTTGTGGCTATTTCTTTTGTCTTCAACCATTGCCAATGTGCTAAAATATATTGACTTCTATTGTTGCTCCTCCAGTTATCTTGTCTTCTTGCATTAATTTATTTCATCCCTTTACCATCATTTTCAAAGGGTTCATGAGGTGGTGGTATACAGACAAGGAATTGTTTTGAAGATTAATTATAACCAACTCCTAGCTTGCAACCCTAAGAAGTTTCTCACTGCAAGGTCGCCTGCATGGCTTCGTCAGTTAACCTCCTACTGACTTTGCCTCAGGTCATGATCAGAGGGTCCTGGGATCGAGCCCCATGTGGGACTTTGCATTCATTGCAGAGTCTGCTTGTCCTTCTCTCTACTCCCCTCTTCCTCTTAATAAGTAAATAAAATATTTAAAAAGAAAAAAACAAAAAAAAAGGTTTGGGTGCCTGGGTGGCTCAGTCAAACATCCACCTTCAGCTCAGATCCTGATCCCAGGGTCCTGGGATGGATCCCTGCATGGGGCTCCCTGCTCAGTGAGGAGTCTGCTTCTCCTTCTCCCTTTGCCCCCCCGCCCCCCAACTTGTGTGCACGTTCTCTCTCTCTCTCAAATAAATAAAATCTTTTTTTAAAAAGCTTCTTATTGCACTGTAAACATCAAGCAAATACCTTAAAGGCCACTCATGCCTTTTAAACAATGTTGTACCATACTTCTCTTACAGTGAAGTTCCAGTCTTGGCGGACTTCCTTTAATTCTTCAAATGCCATTCATGCCTTTTCCATTTGGGACATTTTAGCATGCTGTTCCTTTAGTTTGAAGTATTTTCCCACTCACTTTTAAACAGAAATGCACTTTTTCTTCCTCCATACCAAATTTAAGTATCCTTCTATCCAAGAAGTATTTTCTTTTTCTTGCTTACTTATCACAGTAAGTGTCCTGTCTATTTAATTTACCACCCAACCCTAACAATATAGAGGATGCCCAGCCCACTCTGTCATTTTGTGAAATATATACCAAATGATAAGACAGACATGTTTCGATACTGACTTGATATGTCATTTCAGTAGGTTTTTGTTACATAAATTTCAAAGCAGTATGGAATAATGATTGAAAACATAAAATTGGGAGCCAGACTACATGGGTTTAAGTCTTAGTTGTGCTAGTAACTAGCTATACGCCTTTGGGCATGTTGTTTAACTAGGTGCATTGATTTCCTTGTCTATAAAATGGGGAAAATAATACTATATAACTCTTTGGGTTTGTACGAATTAAATGAGATGATGTACATTAGGTACATATATTTGACATGTTGCATGTGCTACATAAGTATTGTTAGTATTGTTTTAAAAACTTAGTTCTGACTAACACCAAGTTAAACAGATCAAATTCAACTTAGCAAAGGTAATTTACTAAGTAGTTCCAGAAATATGAATTAGCTTTACCTAATTCACAACCTAAAATTAAAACACATATAATCAAAGCAAAATTACTTCTACTTTCTAGATAGAAATTAATTAAGCTCAATATCGAATTTATTAATTTTGAATTATGCATAGTCTGTTTCCTCTCAGGCTTGTGAAGCTTAGTGTCATTTTAAAGCTTTCTCTTTTATGTTAGCATCCTAGCATTTTGCATAGCATATAAAAGCAGAGCTTTTTATTTTATTTATTTTATTTTATTTTATTTTATTTTATTTTATTTTATTTATTTATTTATTTATTTTTTAAGCAGAGCTTTTTAGACAAACTCATGATGGCAATTGAATTTCTCAGTTGTGCAAAAAAGAGATCTGTGCATTTATTTCTAATTTTCATGAAGAAATAAATTGTAGGCAATACTAGAAAATGAATGTAAATGCATAAAAAAATAGAAACATCTTCAAAAATTACTGCTTATGTTACCTGGAACATACATATTTGGAAAGCATATATGTGCATGACCTAGAGAAAACATCACACTAGATACATTGCAGAAATATAGGAGCAAAATATATTGAAGGAAAATGAAATAAAAATGAAAATATGAATGGCATATTCATTAGCCATTCCGTGATAATCTAGGCACCATATGATTTTAAGTTTTACTTGAGAAATTTAAATTTTTAAGTTCCTAAAATGACAACAACAAAACCACAGGTCAACTATGTGTTTTACAAAATAAAACTTCACTGATTATGATTAAGATCTTAATATCATTCCAAAACTTAAAATTTAGAACCTTTGTTTTGACACTGGTTTATTTGTATATGATAATTTTCTGAAGTATCAACAAGTTTTATTGCTTCTTGTTTCTGAGTTTAGGAGCTAGTTCTAGTTTATATGTCTCTCTACTGTACTTTACTTTCTCAGTAAAATGTAACAGACATGATCTTCACTCCTAGTTTTATTGAATATATGCTTTTTTCCCTCAGAAGTTTCAACTATTCCTGACACACTTGCACTTGCCTCAAGGTTATGCTTCATAGTGAGCATTTGGTTCATGTCACAAGAGGACTGTATCAGTTTACAATAAAAATAAGTGAAAATTGTTTTATTATGAAACTGAAGTAAGTCAAAGAGAAATATTTTGTCAGCTTTTTCTAGTCATAACTTTTATGTCAGTAGAACAAACTATATACATTTTAGATTTTAGATATGGAGAAAATATTTCAGAATATGGTTTCTTCCATTATGTTTCCTAAATACAAAACTTTTGGTTCCTTTTTTTCCTGTTCTATAATGTTAATTAATTTATAGTTTTAATTATCATAGTTTAGGTCTTGAAATTTGAATTGATCATCTATTTTATAGGTATCAAATTAGCTTAAGAACAGTGCTAACAGAATCCAGTTTACCTACATTCTCCACAAACTCTAATCTAAGCAAACCAAACAGGTAGTGGATGAAGATAAGTTACATTTAGGCCCTGGATGCGTAGGTCATCCTTTACCAAATAAAGCAAAATGTTCTTTTACTTCAACCCTCAACTCCTCTTTTTGCCTTTTCTTTAGATGATGATACCTTGGCATATGATTGAGTCTTTTCATCATGATATTTCTTTTTTGAGCTTGGCATAAATGATGTTCACCAAAATTTATCTGAATGGTAAAAGAGTGAGAATAAAAATAATCTATTCAACCTCTCTTTTCCAGGTGATATATATATATATATATATATATATATATATATATATATATAGCTTCTTTTTCCATAACCAATAATTATTTATAAAATAGGGACACCCAAAATCAAATGTCCAGTATTGAATTCATGATCTTTTATCTGAAACTTATTGTTTCCCTCACTTTTCTCAGTATATTCATTCAGTTTCTCAACTTGGAAACCTAGAATTTATCCATGTCAACCTTCCATTCCCTTACCCATTCAAATCTAATAAGTCTATAAGTCCTATTGATTCTCCCTCTTAATTAGTTCCCACATCTGTGCACTTAATGTAAACTTCACTGTCAAGACTGTGATAGTCAAGGACACTAGCATTTCTCAGCTTGAGTATTATAACGTCATACCTTTCTCCAATCCCAAATTTAATACTGGAACATTTTTCTTAAAGTTGAAAATGCTTACCATGGACTTCATTTTATGGTTTTCCCATATCCATATCTCTTTATAACTATCTAAACTCATTTCATGCAATTTACTTACAACAATCATTAGATTCATGACCCTTTTTTGGTTGTACAATAGCTCCGTACTTCTTGATACAGGGCCTTACACATAATCTTTTATTGTAATATTATTTCCTTTCACCTCACTCGACTCTCTTTCATGTTTTATGACTTAGCCATTACTCATTTACCAAAATTCAGCTTATGTTTCACTTCCTCAGAGAAGCTTCTTCTTACTTCTCTGTTGATATAGTCATTCCCAGTTTTATAATCCTAACATTCTGCAAGTTTCCTTTATATTAGTCATTTTCATAATTACATGTTTACTCCCTGTCATCTCTACCAACACTATACTTTATACCACTATAAGACAGACTCATTCTGTGAATATATATATATTCATATACATATACACACACAGACATATATATTCATATTCATATACATATACACACACACACAGACATATATATTCTTTTTAAGATAATATAAAAACAAAACCCACAGATAAATTTTTAAGGAGAATTGTATTAAATTTCAATATTACCAAAAGAACCACTGAGATCATTGAATATTTATTTCCATGAAGAGATTGTATTTTCCCATTGATTTATTTTAAAAATGTATTTCATAAAAATGCTATCGTTTTCTTTATGTAAAATTCATGATGAACAGTTGACAAATTGGTCTATCTTTATCTGATTAACATTCTCTCCAGTTCGTTAGCAAAATTATTTCAGACCTCCTCTATTCTCTCTAAACTGTGGAAGAACAAACCCACCACTGAGCTTGCCCCAAATCTAGCAGATATTCTCTCCTTCACAGAAAAAAAAAAGGAAAAAAGAAAAAAATAGAAAACACCAGAAGAGAACTCCCTCAACTTCCCACTTTTAGAAATAAAAATCTGCCTACATGTGCATAGATCTTTCTCCTTCCCCCTTTGAAGTAGAGGAGAAGTGCTTCCCCCTTTGTGGGACCAGCCCTTTTGCCTACAATTTGATTGATTCTTTTCCTTCTGCCTCTTGTGCATAAAACTTTTTTTCAAAAGAATTGCTTCAATACAGTGACTTAAAAGCTATTAAATATTTCTCATTTTTTTAAAAAAAGAATGCTTTCTTCACAACATTCACCAAAAAGTACCTAGTATTTACTGTACTTTTGTGCAGTACATTTCTGTAAAGTAGAAAAACAAGCAAAACTAATCTATGCTTTTAAAGTTTAAGAGAAGTTGAGAAGGAGGCATCTAAAATACCATTAATCTCTTCTTTCTTTATATAGGTACTGGCTATGTGTCTAGTTTCACTAGATGACTAAATATTCATCAAGATATACATTTATGAGGGGCGCCTGGTTGGCTCAGTCAGTAGAGCATGCAATTCTTGAACTCTAGGTTTGTGAGTTCAGCCTTACATTGGGCATAGGGTTTAGTTTAAAGTTTTTATTTTTAAATTAAAAGAGACGCATGCTTTTGAAATGTACACTTCTGTAGCCAAAATATTGTACTTAAAAACAATTGAAAGAAAAAATCCTCTTCATTTTTTATTCCCTACACGTTATCCTGTTCTTTCATAGCTCAGATTCTTAAAAGAATTGTCTTAATTTCTTCAATTCTCACTAAAATACATTTGGCTTGTGTTCTAATCACTTTACTGAAACCGCAGTTCTGTGAGAAATTCTATAATGAACCTACTTTGCTTCTCTTATTTCTCAACTGCCCTTCAACATTTGGCATTGTCTTGCACCCCTTCCTTCTTAAAGCTCTTTCCCCACCTCAGCGTTTATGGTGCCAGGGACTCTTGCTTGCCCTCCTGTGTCCCTTTCCCTTCTTTTCATATGATAAGATTTTAAATACTGAAATTCCTCTGGGTAAAGGTCTTAGCTTTTTTTCTTTTTCTTTTTAAAAATTGTATTTATTTATTTATTTGAAACAGAGCATGAGCAGAGAGGGTGAGAGAGAAGCAGACTTCCTGCTGAGCAGAGAGCCTAATTTGGAGCTTAATCTTAGGACCCTGAGATCATGACCTGAGCCGAAGACAGATGCTTAACCAACTGAGCCATCCAGGTGCCCCAGGTCTTAGCTTTCAGACTCATCTATGCAATTTCCTTTAGTCTATTCTACCTCCAGGATTTTAATTATCTATATGACAGTTATTTCAAAAATAATTTTCTCTGGCTTAGAATTTACTGAGTTTCAGTTTCATTTTACTAGATGCTTGCTTCATATTTTCACTTGACTATTTCAGAGGCATTTCCAATTCATATCCTATTTTTTATTCTTTTAATTTTTTTATTTTTATTTATGATAGTCACACACACAGAGAGAGAGAGAGAGAGGCAGAGACATAGGCAGAGGGAGAAGCAGGCTCCATGCTGGAGCCCAACGTGGGATTCGATCCCGGGTCTCCAGGATCGCGCCCTGGGCCAAAGACAGGCGCCAAACCGCTGCGCCACCCAGGGATCCCTCCAATTCATATCCTATATTGAATTCATTCACTATCCTTCCCTCTCTGCTAAATGGTGCCCTTATTCCTATTATACCATCAAACCACCAAATGAGGTTCTCCAATTGTGCTCTATTTCAGTGAATTATTTCTCAGTTATACCCCAGAGATATCTATCACATCTTCTCCTATCCATTTTTACAAATCAGAGATCAGAAGGTCAACCTTGACACCTTTCTTCCTCACCGTAACACCAAATATACTATAAAATCTTGTTATTCTTACCTGAAAACTATTTCTCTGGTACAAATGTTTTTCTCCATCTGTTGCCATTTTGATCTTTCTGATAGATGATTGCAGTACCTTCCTGACTGATCTTTTCTCATCCACTCTAAACTCTTCCAGTCCATTTTCTGTATAGCAGTTGGAGTGATCTTTTTCAAAGGCAATTGTGATTCTATTCTGTTCAGTCTCCTTTTAATTAATTGACATTTCATTTAGGTTAAACTCCAAATCCTTCGCCAACACTGCCTGCCTCACAAGCCTTTAATTTCTCTTTTGCCACATGGGAATTACTCACATAGGTTCCTTAACTTTGTTAGTTATTTAGAAGTTACTTCCTCAGGGATTCTTTTCTTGACTTAGTCCACTTGTCCAGGGTAAATAACAAACGTATTTTTGCAGGATATTTTATTGTGTGTTCTATAGAACAATTTAAATGGCATTACAAATTTTGCCTTTTAGAAGTATGTAAATTATTTTTAAAATACCAAGAATAAGAAGTATATTTTTAACAAAATGATCATGTTAATGTTAATGATCATTTGCCTGTTGATTTTTTCCTACATTTTTCTGACTCAAACTGAAAATTACTCTCTAGCTAAGGAAAAATAAATTTCATTAGCAATTTCAAATATATCATTAATTTTTTTAATTCCTTATAAGTGATTATATTCCTTAGCTCATTTAAAATGTTAGGTATTTTTTATTGATTATACTAGGGCTTGAGAGGTGTTACTTTCTTTTTTTTTTTTCTAAACAATATTTCTTGAATTTTCTTTTTTTTTTTTTATATTTCTTGAATTTTCTGATTCCACAGTTTTTGGTAATAATTTTTTAAGTTTCTCCTCTAACATTTATAAAGTAATTCTTTAGAAATTATTTTCTGTGAATAATTTAAAAATATATTTCAGTGCTTACTTCACCTTTATTTTATTCATTATTATTTACGAAACTGTTAAGCTTTGGATTTATTGCTAATAATGTCTCTGATTATATAAATTAGCTTTTGATTAATGATTTTATTATATTTTTCTGGTAAATATTTTATAAAAAGGGATTTTGCTTCCTTTTAGATCAGTGAGTTATTATTAACTTCCAAGTATTTGATTTGTATTTTTGGCATTTATATCTATCTCCTGTGAATTGCAGTGGAGGTATGTGACCTACACAGTTTTTATTTTGTTTTGATTTGACAAAATTTTTCTTTCAGGCCTATTCTGTGATCAATGTGTATGTTATCCATTCACTTTCATTTCTAATTTAGTTTGAATAAACATGTTCTTGAAAAAGCAAAGCTAACAATCTGAAAGAATCTTAAGATTTTAAAAAGATTTTTTCATGTTTCTCATCAGCTTTATATTTTTTTCAGTACTGTTACTTGATATACAGAATATTTTGAAAGTTTTATCTTTATGGTACCTCATATATGTAACCTTCTGTAGCAGTCAGTATTTGGTCAGAGAAATAGAACTACTATAAGCACATTGGATATTGAATAGATTCTGGGAGGTAAAATCCAGAAGTGGCACTTGGGAAGTCACCAATTAGCACCCCTGCAGCACTGGCAGGAGATAGATGAATCTGAGCTCTAGGAAAGTTGGGGCATGCCAATCTGCCAGAGAGAAACCATTAGGGAAGGGGGTAGAAAGGCTCTTTATGTTCCTTCTGGTGTGGGCCCATTGGTCAGCAGTGTCAGCAGTTGGAAAGAAGTGCTAGACATCAAAAGGCAGAACGAAGATGGAACCCACCAGCACCTCTGCTTGTCTTTCCCCTCATCTCACCACAGTGATAGATCTTCAGAGACAAATAACTGCTACTTCACTTCCTCTTTCCACATCTCACACAAATTTCTCTTTAGACAACCTCTACCATTTATCTGTAACAGGAATTCTGGGAAATGTAGCTCCAGCTTACAAATTTATACATTTCAACACCACCATGGACCACCTTTCAAAACGTGGTATTTATATTTCACTTTTTAAATCTTACTCTTTCTGAGTAACTCAGTGATTAAAAAAAAAAAAAATGCAACTATCCCAAGATAAACCAAGAACATACCAACATCCCCCAAAGACCATACAAGTCACTTTTTCCAACTCTGAGAAGTGTGCATTCCTTTTCTAGCTGAGTCATGCTCACCCTTTGATAGCTTATAACTTAAATACTGAGAAATAAGCTAACTGTTATTAACACATTTCATGAATGGGACAATAACCAAAGGAAAACGATTGCAGGTGTGTATGTATATATGAACCTAAATACATGCATATACACATATATCATCCATATACTATATATGCACACACAGTATACAACATATAAATATACATGTATACAATGTATATACATATATTTTCCCCATACATTTTATGTAATACAACTACAACAATTTGTTGTTCCTGCACCTAGTCGTATGGTCCAAGGGAATATTTGTGTCTTCCTTCTAACCCTATAGATTTTATTTCTCCCTTGTCTTTGTCTTCATCAGTTCAGGCTGCCATGATAAATACCATACACAGGGTAGCTTAAATGACGGACATTTATTCTCACCATTCTGGAGGATGGAAAGTTCAGGATCAAGGTGCTGGCCAGTTTGGCTCCTGGTGAGGCCCTTTTACTGGCTCGCAGACCACTACTTTCTTAAATGTGGAGAAAGATTGCAGTCTCTCTGTCTTCCTCCTCTTATAAAGCCACCAGTCCATTATGAAGGCTCCACTCTCATGACCTCATCTAATCCTAATGACTTCCCCTAGTTCCTGTATCTGAATGCCACTACACTAGGAATTAGGGCTTCAACATTTGAATTTCAGGGGGACACAATTTAAGTCCACAGCTGCCCTCATCAAGTGATGATCAGCTAGTAATAGATTCTAATCTAGTTAGGGACTCAGAATTTTAACTTTCATTCCTGAATTATCTGTGATATTGACAGTTCTGCCCATATTGGATTGTTGCATTTTTCCATTGACTTATCAAAGGATGTGAAAGCACTGAAAAAAAAAAAAAAAAAAAAGTCCTCCATAGTGTTTGCTCCATCCAGATATGCTCCATTTTACTTGCTTTTGTACAGTACCAATCCAATTTTACCTTAAAGACCAGGATAATCAGCCTCTTCCATGCATGTTAATTCACTGGTATGAGGAGCCCAAAGTGACCGGCTGGCATTTTCATTTTCCAGTTCAGTGGAACCATTGTTGTGACCCTAGAGAGAAATATTCTTTCCTTTAGAACTTAGATTCTTAAATTAGCAGAGTGCAGAGTTGCGGTGATGAGCAGCAGAATTTTCACTAGAGGATCATTAGCAGCAATAGTGAAAAGAGCTATTTACATTTGCACAACATGACTCCTGAACTTGTTAATCTTAGATATTGGAGGAACAGCAGAATATATAGGTCACTTATTCAAAGCATACCCCATATCCCTCTTATTCAAAGAGTTGCCTAGCAATGTTACCACTTGGAGCACTGTAACCAAGTTTTCAGAATGTCATCTCATTTTTCTACCAAGTCTGCTGTTTTTGGGTGATGGTAGATATGGTCATATCTGTGAGTCCCAAGAATATAAGCCCATTACCACATTATTTCCTATAAAGTGAAGTTTGGTTTCAACAGAAACATTGTAAGCAGGGAAGGCAAATCTCTGTCCAGAATAAATATCTAGTCCATGGGAGCAGCATGCTGTCTACTTTGTTTTAGAAGTGGTCCAGTATAATCAACCTGTTAGCAGTCAGTTGGCTGTCCCATCTCAGGGGATCATGCCATATTAGAAGGCTCATTATTGATCTCTGCTGCTGAAACTTTGATTATTTAGTAGTTTTTCTAGCTAGACAATCCTTGGTAAGTAGAAATTCGCTTTGATAGGCTCAGACATTTTAGCGTTATAGCCCCTGTGACAACTTTCTTTTACACCCGTGGATGGAAGAAGCTGGAAAAAGAGGCTGATATCCATAGAAAAAATTATCTTATCCACCAGATTATTAAGATAAGCTTTTGAGGTGCTGTGTGCTGAGTATTCACAAAGGACACAAATTTCTTTGTTCCCTGGACCCAGAGAGGTCTATCTATAAGCCACTTCCACAGAATCTCTTATTACCAATTTTTCAATCATCTTTTTTTTCCAAATCCTTAATTGCCCAGCCAGAATATTAGACACTACCCATGAGTGAGAGAAAATTCATACCTCTATCCACCTCTCTTTCCAAGCAAACTTGCAACCAGGTACACTGCTCAGTCTTGCCCACTGAGAAAGTATCCTCCGCCACCACTGTTCTTCAAGGTCACCTTGAGTGGTATTTTAATGTTATAGCTGCAGCTGCTGTCCATATTTGTGATTTTCAGTCAAGAGTAAAGAAAATCTGATGTACTTCTTGGCCATGTATAGTCAATTACTGGCTTTTGGGCAGTATTCCAATTTATCATTCACTTTTGCTACTGGCTTTTCAGCAGTATCTAATTTGTCATTGACTTCTGCTACTTTCTTAACTTTGTAGAGTTTTCTCATGTGATCACTATCTCCTAGTTTCTCCCTTTCCTTGGCATAAATCTCTTTGGAGATTACAGTTGTTTGGATTCTTTCTTTTGAATTCCTGACTGAGTAACCTTAACAAGGTGAAGTTGTGTCAGCATTTATGATTATTAGGAATCTCAAAGCTGAGGTAGATTCTTATTCAACAAACTAGATCCTAGATATTATGCAAGGAGATACTTTGTGTGTGTTTATGTTTGTATGTTACTTTGCCACAGTTGTGTTCTGCTGTCCAGGGAAAGCAGGGGGGAGCTCAAGAGGACATTTATATTTGTGCCTCAGCGTGGTGTGTACTTTCCAGATCCACACTGTGAGCTTAAAAGTGTCAGTGGGATTCCGATGGAGGGATGCTCCACTTTATCCCTAAAAGCTATTTTGCTTTTATGGGGCTTCAGTATAGTTAGGCTTCAGTTTGGTAACCAAAAATCTTAAATATCACTTGCAAAGTTTTCTGTTATTTCCTAAATTCATTTTCTTTTAATTATATTTGTTGGTTTGTTTGAATATCAAATTATGTATGTATTGATTTGCATTCTGTTTGTCATTCCATCGGGTATTTAAGAGCTGAAGAAGTTAAACAGAAGGGCTCAAGTCACCATATTGAATGAAATATCTGTTTACTTTTCAAGCTCAACTAAAGTTGGGATATTTAATTCTATTAACCTCAGTCTACCCTTGTAGTCTGCCAAGATCTTGTGCATGTTAATCACCTAACACATTGTATACCTTTATTTCATTCTAACCTTTAATAATCGTAGTCTCCATCTTCATCTAATTACTTGACAATCATGATAAATACTATAAAGGGAATGATATCTGAATGTAGGTCTCTGAGGTACTTCAAAGAAGAAATTTGAAATGAAGTCTTAAATAGGAGAAAATCTTAGAAACTTGGGGCATGGAAGCCAATTATTTCATCATTACTTATTGTTAATGTCTTGAATGTGCTTTAAAAAATGAGACAAAATGAATATTTAAGAGGGAACTTATGTGGCAGTTTCAGTCTGCAAATGCCCTGTCAAGAAGGAGGAATGGGTTGAAGCCAGGATTGTTATACATGTTGAGAGAAGTGGTGGTTGTAAATGAATACCTGTTGCTGCATTTCGCCAGTTTGCTCTGCAACACCTACAGGCTAAAATACGGAATACTTCCTCTTCTGCCTAGGACACATACTTGGGCAGTGAACAGGATTTCAAATGAACCTCTGGTCTGAATAATTTAAGCAGATGCTCATGTTTGGATATAGAACACCTGTCAAGTGCTTTGAAGTCAAATAGACCTCATGACTTTAAATAGAGGTAAAAGTAGTCAAGGGAGTATTAAAAACTAATGGGTGAATAAATGAGGTGGAGAGAAAAAGACTTGGAAACATGGATGGGAATCTTTGGAGTTCATATTAAAATAATGATTCTGGATGAAAGTAATGGTTCATCTATAAACAGCATGTAAAAAAATAATTTTAATCTTGGCTAAAAAAAGCTTTGAAACTAGCTTTCAGTTGTCCTCTGAATTCATTGTATTACAAATATGATAATATGACTGACCACTCTGTAAAGATATAAATCTCAAGTAAGTTCAGGAATTATATAACCTTCCATCTTAAAAAAAATCACCAAAGATATAAAAGGCCCCTATGAATAAAACCTGTTTACTTGGAGTAGGGGACAAGGGACTAGTATACATTTCTGTGAACTCAAATTTTAGCTTCAGTTGTGAATTGCTGTGCTTTTATTATTACTGCAAAGAGGGTAGAATTGACAGACAGGATTTTCTAATATATGATATTGGCAAAGAAACACTTTTTCCTTTGCAGATCTCAGCAAGTAAAATTTATATATGTCCATCAAGAAAGCAATACATTTTGAATACCTAAAGTAAAAGGAAGCTCATATGTATGCATATTCATGTTTCTATGCATTTGTTTATATCTATTTCATATACATAAACAACATTTGCATGTGTTTATGTGTCTGTGTATATGCATGCATATATTTGTTATAATGCATGCTTGTGAATATTTGTTATAGGATATTAAAAGGAAACTTTTGGTTGCCTTTCAATTGTGGAGTGAAGCCCAAAGCTGAAGAAAAAGAGAAACTGATTATACTCATCCCAAGATGATCGATTCTATCTTTCTCAGACTGCTAACAGACAAAAATCTTTGGCCTTGAGGGATTCGTAATGCTTGTTTTGTGAAGCAGTTATATGAGGCAAATACAGCACCTCAAGCTGACTCACTCATAGAGATTGGAATGTCTCCAAAACAGATAATCCTTCCCACCCCCACCTTTTTTTTTTTTTTTTTTTTTTTTTGGAGTGAGTGGTTTTTAGTTGAGATATAACTGACAAGTAACATTGGGTAAATTGAAAGTATACAGCATGCTGATTTGATACATTTATATATTTCAATATGATGGCGAGTTTCCCCTTCTTTTTAACAGCCCTTTCCCTCCTTATTGGCTATCTGCATAGCGAGGTGCTTTTTTCCTGTTAAGCCTGTGCCATCCTAGGGAAGGAGGAAGGTAGAGGCAGCCAAGCACAGAGGGGGAATGACAGAGGAACAATGTGTAGCTCCCTATTTGACAGGGGTAGTGTGGGCAAATTTCCTTTGAGATTAGTAGTTAACTGGGAAGCTGCCTCACCTTGACTGATCTTGCCACTTCCCCACCCATGGGGATTATTCTGAAGAAAGGAAGTCACAGCAGGAAGCTCTGGGCAGTTGCAAGATGAAAGCAGTTAATTCCAGTTGGCTTTCCAAATCAGGGAACTGGGAAGTGGGGGGAGTCCTCAAAGGACTTTGAAGGGTTTTCAAACACACTCCACCAAAAGACCAGCATTTGGGCGAAAAAAAAATTTTGGTTGCCTCAGTGGCCTCAGCAGTAAAGTTAATGTTAGAGAAGCATCCACAGCTTGCAGTTAAATAAATCTGAACTTTTTTTCTGGCCTACTAGCCTGGCTAGGGGTGAAATGCTATGGCTTAGAAGGGGACAATGTGGAACACAGGCAAAGACAGAATCTACTTCCATCTGAATTTTAGTCCCCTTGACCTCCTGAGATGGTAGACGGGCGAGTGCTAAATCCAAAATGAGATTAAAGTATTGCACTGGAAGCACTGAATTTTATTACCTGAAAGCTATAGATAGAATCTGCCCAAAGTAACAACCCGCTTTACAGATACATTTACCTGTGATGGGAAACAGTGAATGGTATTTGCTGAAAAAAATGGAGGGGAGAAGCCAGAAAAAGAGAATAGGACTTTTTTTTTTTTTTTTTTTTTACAATAATTATACCAGAGGCATGTTTTAAAGATTTATTTCCGGCATGTGCAACCTCTCAGCCATACAGATGAATTAATGTGTTTAAAGAGTTGCCGCTTTAAAATAGCTAAAATAATTTATCAGGGAGTTTATAAAATGCTCAGCATTGAAGGTTGTAATGCAGACCAATGAAAAATAAATGCTGGTATAATTCTAATTTAATTCTGTCTTGCAGACCAATTTTTCACAAATATACTCAATGTTGAAAATGTAGGGTGTTGTGTGTGTGTGTGTGTGTAGGCATGGATGTACAGAGAACTGCATCTAGTATTTGAAAAAAAAATTATGCATCATCTTATTTACTAATCCAGTAAAAAGGTTTCTTACATTGTAAAACACACCAAAATGTTGCAAAAGGGAAGTAAGTGGATGTATGCTTATCATTAGCACACTTTGTATGAATACATTTTGTAAAATTCCATAAAACAGTAATATGAACTGTGTCAATCTATGTTATGTTATTTATTACTAAGACCAAATCAAAGGAAAACGACTCTGGCATTCCTTTTCTCTCCCTTGATGGCCCTTCCTATGATATATAAACTATTGTGACTTTTTAATGTTATGCATTTCATTTTGTAAAGTATAGATTATGATATAAGTAATTACCTGGTACCACCTACCCAAGAGAGATGTGTTTCAATAAAATAGAACTGGGATGGAATGACACCATATTGTACGAGAGCTATAAACACAAGGAGAGAGGCCCTTTTTCTATTCCTTCCTCCAGGACCCTGTTATAATACAGCACTATATAACTTAACTTGCAAATTTGTTCATAATTTATGCATTGAGAGGTATGAACAAAGTTAAAATAAAGAATTGAAGTAAATTCAAAAGAATTTAAAATAAAATGTCAGCTAGAATAAGAAGAGTAGAACCAATAACATTTATTCTTTTCCTGGCAGATATGTCCTGTGTCTTTGTGTTCTCTTCCTTAGGGTTTTAAAAGAAACTAAGATGGGTAGGGTAGAGGAGGTAAAGACATAAAAATAAGGAAATAATATTAAGCCAGATTATTTCTAGGCATAACATGGCACTGTTTTTTAAAAGTCATTAAGTAATGAGTGCTTTACAAAGGAATGAATATTTAATATGTTTGTAAAGAAAGTAAAATTAGCTGTGTTAGACTGATGTGAGAAATGATGACTTCTAAAATCTAATGTTGAAAATATTGGTGACTGTGAATGTATGAGTTTTTTGTTTTTGTTTGGCTTATTACCACTAAACATATGACCAGAAACCCCTTTTTTTTGTTAAAGAGAGTAAAAGGAAAGCAGTTGTCAAAATATTGTCCTCCTCCCCCCGCCGAGGGCAGACAGGCTATTGGAAAACATAATTTGTTGTTGTTAATTTTATATTTATTTTCTGTAGCTTTGGGTTTCCATGTCGAATTATGTCAGTCTCCTCTAAATGTCTTTGGCTGTTCCAAATAGTCTGTTCTGTAGTATATAGGAAAGAGTTACAGTTTCATAAATTAGTCAGAAAGTCATATTTTCATGATTTCTGTTTTCTCAAACTTTTCTATTACAAACAACTTTCTCCCCTTCTTTTATATATAAATAAAATAATTTTCAGAGTAGGAAGAAAAGTGAATAAGGATTTGAGTAGATAAGATGTCCTAGCTCAGTTCCTTTAAGAATAGATTTTTTTTTTTTAAGGGGGCTTTTTCATGAAAAGTGAAATCTTTTAAATTTGTGTGTGTGTGTGTGTGTGTAATGTGTAATTCTAAGATAATACAAAAACAGATATTTCAATAGAATGGCTGTGTTGTCTATCTAGTCTCTCTCTCTTTTTACATTAATCCATATATTTATTACTAGCCCTGGCAACCCAGGTGGCAGCCTTCTCACTTTTTCTCTGATGGTGCCATACCATGTTTTCCATTTAAGCAAGGTCCAACCATTTTCTCAAGACATATGCATAAATGTCTTTATGCATATGCATAAAGGTTAAATATTAACCAAAGGATTTACTTTATAATAACAATGGCTGTTAAATTTATGGGAAAAAGATGATAAATGTTACCATAGCTATTTTCATGAAGGGACATTAATGATGTTCAGCTGTTTTCTTCCTGATCTGAATGCATCGTAAACCTATTTCTATACCTTTGCTGAAGTCTTTCAATTGAACTCCCCTGGCTTCAACTAATTCAATTCCTAAACAGCAGGTATTGCTAAAGCGTGCTGTGTGCACGTATTCCCAGCTTTGATAATACAGAGGGGAATAAGCAAAGAATCACCAAATCTAGATATGCAGGCTGTTCTTGCTATAAATAGTCACATTATCCTAGGCATTCTGTTTCTTCCTAATTCTTTCTCTCTTTCATTTATCCATATAATCCCAATCCGTAATTTTAATTTCATGAATATTTGGAAAGCTAATTTGGACATGTGCACTAACTTTGAAAGACAACTCTGAAATATGCATTAATTATGAAAGATCACTCTTGCTGGAGAGAAATATCCAGTAACCTATTAAATGATCCACGATGTCCTGAAAGACACAGACAAAAATAGATCAATATGGTAGGCTGATTGCATAGCTTTAAAGAAGTTACAAAATATTTATATGACTTTTTTCTTACCAATGTAAGAGTATTTATGACACTAAGGAATTTAAGCGACATATATGTAGGTTAACGGCAGAATATTTCTAAATGTCTTTGTTCTCTTGTAAAGGAAATTAATATTAATACTATTAGTGAAAGTTCTTTTGTGGTTATTTTCAAACAAGCTATTCCAGAAAGACTGGCAATAGTGCCATGAAATAACTTCTGTTATTATTTAATCATACCTATTAAATATTTCAGTATAATAATATGCAGAAAATATCAGAATTACAGATGTAGAATGTAAAATCTTTATTGGTGTTGAAGTGCAATTTTAAATAGCCTTTAAAGAACTCTGGTATGGCACTTTCAGGCATAAGCATCTTCTGTATGCATCAATAATGAATACCCTTTTTTTCCCTGCATCCCTTAAGTAGGCAAAATTGTAACCCTGCCATTGTATTATCTTATAGGCCAGCTGAAAGAGCCAAACACATCATCATCTCCTTCAAGGAGTTGGAAGGCAACTGAAATAATTCTAAGTGAACAACATTGTTATTTAATTTTACATAATTAGCTCTTGTTGATATTAATGTTTTAATAATGTGTGATTCATTTATTATACAAAGCCTGAGATAGAATTATTTTTTGAATCAAAATAAGAATCTACTCAGTGTTGATAAGAAAATTGTTATTTTTTGTAATACAAATACACAGTATCAATATGTGGATTACTTATTTTAGTAGTTAGAATTCAAATTCTTTTCCAAAATGTTAGTATTCAAGAGGACTGTATATATTCCAGAAACTCCAATCAATTATAGCATATATATGTAGCAATATGAAAATGAAATTTTTTTCCTCCAAGTGGCAGTGAGTTACTATACAAGTAAATTATATATATATATACACACACACATATATATGTATATATATATGACTAAATAAATATAGGAACTAAAATCAAATCAATAACTCCTTTGTGATATTTAGATATTTTGTATAAGCCCATATAGAAAACACATAAGGGTGTTCTCTCTTATTGTCCTACTTAGAAAATCTGAATATGAAAAGAGAATTCCTGGAAGTATATTTTATAACAAAGGAGAGAAAAATAGCTTTACTGGATGCAGACAGCCAGTTCTAAAGTTAGGGCGCTGAGGATGCATTGCTTTATTTTTTCCCTTCTAAGAAGTTCATAAATCTCACTGGTTTATGTACATCTGTATGTATATGTATGTGGTAGGGTGCAGAGAGGAATGTTGTATGCGTGCATATCCACCTATGACATCGGGTGTTTTGCATTATTTTGTGTTTGATTTCTTATACCCAATGAAATTCATTCATGTTTTTCATATATTAATAATTGATATTTGTGTGGCTGTGTATTATTCTATTATATGAATATATCACAGTTTCTTGATGAATATTTTTTTCATGGTCCTAATAGTTTTATCCCACTTTAGGGCTGTTGTGAATAAGCTTTTCTGAACATTCTTCTACAAATCTTTTTATTGACATATCCACTTAAGTAAGTCTCTGATCTATTTAAATATTGTTTCTCATCATGTGTTAGATGTATATGCTACTACAACCTTATATTGGCTCATGAGTGCTGCTTGTTAAATACAGTGCTGCCTATAAAATATGTATGTAATTATATGCATACATTTATTTTTCAGAGAGCTGGCTGTTAAATACAGATTAAATTAAGTTATATTATTGATAAATTAAATTATACTAATTTACACTTATATTGAAAATAAAGTGAATAAATTCTCAAACATCACACTCCAGCTACTATATTTTATAATTATATTAATTTAATAAATTAAATTATACTAATTTACACTTATATTGAAAATAAAGTGAATAAATTCTCAAACATCACACTCCAGCTACTATATTTTAATGGAATATCTGTGCTGTTGAGTTTATTTATGTCTTTCATATGTACATGGCAGAAATACCATGTACAATATTAAGGTGCACTATTATGCCTTTTTCTCCAACTCTACATTTGGTCATGTCGCAGTGAATATGAAATCAGATCTGGTGGGAGTATTTAGACCACAGAATTTGGTAACTATTACATATCAGAGCTTGATTTTTTGTTTTGTTTCTATTCAGTTTGGTTCTCTTTTTGCTGGTCTAGACTTAAACTTATGGAGAGAATGTTACGCAGATTAAATTTTATTTTATTAATTTTTTAAACATTTATTTATTTATTTTTGGGAGAGATTATGAGCAGGTGTAGGGACAAAAGCAAAGGTAGAAGGAGAGAAGTCAATTCCCCACTGAATGGAGGGTCCCATGTGGGACCCAAAGTGGGATTTGACAAGGGGCTCGATCTCACAAGTATAAGATCATGACCTCAGCTGAAAGCAAGAGTCAGAGGCTCAGCTGACTGAGCCACCCAGGCACCCTTCATGCAGATTAAATTTTAAGGACATCTCACATCTAGCGGTGCCTGGGTAGCTCAGTCAGTTAGGGGTCTGACTCTTGATTTCAGCTCAAGTCATGATCTCCTGGTCGTTGGATCAGGCCCCATGTCAGGTTCTGTGCTCAGTGCAATCTGCTCAAATTCCCTCTCTCCCTCTCCTACTGCCCCTTCTTTTTTTTTTTTTTTTTTTTTCCTACTGCCCCTTCTAACTAAACTTATTGTAGTAATCAGTTTATAATATGTGCATGTATCAAGTCATTATGTTGTACACCTAAAATTAATACCATGTAACATATCAATTATATCTCATTAAAAATTAATTAGCAACTTAGAAGATCAAATGTGGAAAAATATTTGCAACAAGTGGTTAAAGGAAGATGAATTCTTAATAATCTTTGTTGAGCAAATAATTTATGCAAAATAACAAAAAACATGAGGGAGCCAACAGATAAAAGAGCAAAGAAGATGAACAGATAACTCATATATAACAGAGGGAAAATAGATGACAAAGTCATGAAAAGCTTTGGCTATGCTAATAATTAGAGAAATGCAAGCTATCACAATGTCACAGTTCAACTCTCAAATTAATAAACATTTTCACAATATATAATTCATAATGGATTTTTCTGTTCTTTCCTGATGGTACAATGGAATTCATACAGATTTATTAATTCAGAGAGTGTTTTCATTTTGCTCACTTCACCATTTAGAGGAGATTTTTGTGTTGTCTTCAATATGATGATTTATTAAAAATGGTTCTAAATGCTTCAATACATTATTATTTTAGCTTTATTGAGGTATAACTGACAAATAAATTGTAAGATATTTAAAGCGTACAGTGTGATGATTTGATATATGTATACGTTGTGAAGGGAGCCCCCTTCTCTAGGTATTTAATTGTTAGCTCTCATATTTTCTTTTTTGTTTTGATGAGAAATGTTTAAGTTTTACTCTTTTAACAAATTTCAATTATACTATCTAGAGTTGTCAACTATAGTCACCATATTATAAGATTCACAGATCTAATTTATAGTGGTTTTGATTTTGTGATAAAATGGGCATTCTTTTAAGTTCCTGATTAAATTAAAATCATTACCAACATTTTTAATACAATTTAGGAATACCAATACCAAATTTTTCATCGCTTAAACTGCCCTGCCAGTGGTTATATAAAATCATGCTACACTGATAATCTTATTCTGAAAAAAGTAAACCTCTGATTTGTAACACTGGCTGATATTTTCGATGTAGGTTTAGCATGACTGATTTTAAGCTACTAATAGATTAACAATCTATTCACAAAATTTCACAGCTGTCTATTGCAAACTAATACAAGCCAGCACAAGGATTCCACTACATATAAATTTTTACTTTTATTTTTAAATAGTAAATCATTACACAAAAAATAAAATTAATCTTCTTTTGTTTTTATTTTTTATTTCAGTTTTATTTAAATTCTAGTTGGTTAATATATATGGTAATATTGGTTTTAGGTGTAGAATGTAGTGATTCCTCATTTATATATAACACCCAGTGCTCATCACAGCAGGTGGCCTCCTAATACCCATCACCTATTTAGCCCATTCCCCTCACCTCCTACCATCAGCCAACCCTCAGTTTGTTCTTTAAATTAACAACCTTCCTTTAAATAAAATTAATTACACTTGAGAAGAAATGGGCCTGAGTATGGTTTATTTTTCACATTTAAAATGTGAAATTAAAAGACTTTGGAGGCCAAGTTGGAAATAAGCATCAAGTCTAGATACATCTTTTCACACTTTTAGCACAAGAAATTCTACTTCTAGGAATTTATTCTAAGAAAATGAAAATGTATGTGCAGAAATTTTATCTACTATCAAAGTAGATAAAGAAGTATTTCATTTATTTGCAAGTCCTTGGAGAAATTCTGTATACATAGTAATAAGTATTGTGATCCAATTATGCGATTGATTAATAGCATCCATTACTAGCAGTCTACAGAGTAGAAAAATGTTATAAAATAGTTTCTACAGTCTTTGTTAGAAAGCCTTTTATGTGTTTATCTTACATCTGCATTTATCACGTATTTATACTATGTGTGTATGTATAATATATGCACATACAATGTATATATTATATTTTGTTTCTCCACTGTATACATAGATATATATTTTATGTATTTTATATGTTGTAGTCAAACAAGAGTATTCTTCATGTGTAAGGTTTATAATTTCTTTTTTTCTTTTCATTCTTTGGGGAGAGGGTAGGACTAATTATAGTATTTACTAAGGATAAGTGTATACATACACATATATAGTTTATGACCCAGAAATTTTATTCCTCATTATAAACTCAATAAGAGTTTACATATATTCAAAAAAGATAAATATAAGAATATCCATAATAGCAATACTTGAAATCACCAAAATCTAGAAAAAAAATGCCCAGTGTAGCAATAGAATACATAAGTATATTGCATTATATTTATATAATGTAATGCTGTATAGCAATGAGAATGAAATGAAATAACATGGTAGTCTCACAAAGAATATTGAAAGAGGTCACATGCAAAAGAATACATACTGTATCATTCCAAATACATAAAATTTAAAACAGACAAAACTGTTATGTAAGAAGTCAGGATAGTGGTATAACTGGAGGGAGTGGTCCATTTCTTCATCTGGATTCTGATTACACAAAAGTTTATTACTTGGAAATTTATCAAGTGGGACACTAAATTCTCTGTACTTTCTATATGGACGTTTTGGTAGGCCAGAAGATTGACAGGGTAAAATCAAGGTGTCAGCTATGCTGTGCTGCCTTCTGGAGGACTAGAGAGCTCATTTCCTTGTTTATTTGGATTTTTGGCAAAATTCAATTTCTTGAAATTTTAGGACCATGGTCCCCATTTCCTTGCTGGCTGTCAGTGAGGGCCATTCCTAACTACAGAGGCCCCTCACATTCTATGGCTTATAGTCTCTTTCTTCCTTCTTACAAAGCCAGCAACAGTGGGTCAAGTCTCTCTTACTTCAAATCTTTCCTACCCTTTTCTCATGTAGTCACAGCTTTCTCTGATCTTCCTCTCTGCCTTTCTCTTCTGCTTTTAATATCCCAGATTATATTGCAGTCACACAGATAATTAACAATAATCTATCCATTTTAAGGTCTGTAACTTTTATCTGCAAAGTGCTTTCTGACATGTAAAGTAACACACTCTTGAGTTCTAGGACCTAGGGCTTAGGTATCCTTGTGACTGTCATTATTCTGCCTACTACAATATTAAATTTCAAATTAAAACCTTTCACAAAAATATTTTTAAAAGCATATCCTGACAAGAGTAATTCAAGAATATTTATTCTTCCTTTGAGCTAGAGTCTTCCTCAGAGCCTATACTGTTTGCCCTCCAAACTCCCTGAGATTCATAAGCTACCTGTGAGCATACCAGATTTTATGTTAAAAGTGAACCTAGCACTTCTTTAAAAAATATTTAAATAAACTTGGGAAACTCTGACTGCTATATGCCTCATAGGGAGTCATAATATGCATTAATATAGAAAGATTCTGAGGTATTATGTGGTAAAGAAATTTCCTTAGTTGTGTTAACCCATTGTTCCCAAATACACTTGAACATGAAACTTAAAAAAGTACCCTGTGAAAGCTCTTAACATCACTCATAAAAAGTTATTTTCTTTGATCTTGATATTGAACATGACACTTTAATATCTCTGAAATTTTTCACTATATCACCACTACTATTGCCTCACTTTCTCACTTTATTAAAAATATTGATTGTGCTTTTACTCTAATTTTTACATGTGCTATTTCTGCAGAATTATTAACCCCCTTTCACAGATGAGAAAACCAAGGTGAAATAATATCCCTAAATTCCCAAAGCTAGTGCCAGTGTATCTTAACACATCTCCTGGTCTCCATTTTATACCTTTTCACATACCATCTTCTGTTTTATGATGAAAGATTCCTTCTAAAATACTGATTCAATTTTTTTTCCTTAAAACATTTCTAACAAGTCCTTATTAGCTATAAGATAATGTCAGATGTGCTTAGTGTGGTAAAGAAGGCCCTTCTTAAACCTCTCCAGATGCTGTACTATAACTACCACTGTTTCTCCTTGTGAACATTGGTTTGTGCACCTGCTCCTTCACATTTCCCTGTCTTTCCTTCATGTTCTTCCACACTCTTTATAGTGATAAGTGATAAACTCCTATTCATTTTTCTAGAACCACCTGAAATAAACACCATCTCTGTGACCTCTCTCCTAGATAGAATTATATACTCTCCCCAGTTGTTTAGTGTGTGTTTGCTGATGTGAATTTATTTTGTTTCTTTGTGTGTTGGCTCAAAGAGGCATAGTATATATACTCCAATAATTTATAAAACAGTTCTGTGACCATCCTCTCTCTTCTTAAATTCTAAATTACTTTTTCATTTATCACTGAGAAGTGAATACCATAATCAGTTACTTAATTAAGAGATTTGAGATTTTTTCTTATTGGTGGAGTCAACTTTGTTAAAAGAAGACTTTATTAAAAAATACTTTCTCATACTGAATTTGAAGTTATTTGTTATGTAACTGATACCTCCACCACTTTCCCAAATTAGACAATGAGCTTCTCAAGGATGAGGGCAGAAACAATGACTTAGTTATATTTTGGTCTTCAGTTCTTGACTTTTCATGTACTGTTTATGACCCATAAATAATATGTGCTCATTGGATATGGGGGTCCAAGATGGTGGCAGAGCAAAATCCTGAATATGGACACACCAAATTATACCTACATATGGAACATTCCCCTCTGAAAAAGATCTGAAGACTAATTTAACTCTTCCTCACCACAAAGAATAAAAGGTTCATATCTTCATAGATAGAAGAGGTAGAAACTGTCACAAATAACTCTATCCCCACCACACCAACACATAAAAGGGAGGGTTCTCACCAGACAGGCACTTCTTCCGGAGAAGCAAGGGGTTGGTGCCCCACATTCAGCATTCTGGCCCTTGGGATCAGGACCAGAAATACGAGTCCCCAGAACATGTGACTCAGAAAACCAATGGAGCTAAAGTCTGGGGGTTCCAAAGTGCTGTAAGAAACTGAGCTATCTCTCTTGGAGGTGATGTATATGATCTTGTTCACCCTGAGATCCAGAAAAAATAAAGAAAAAATATATATTAGTTTGAAAAGTACCTAGATTATATGCAATGGAGATTCATTTGCTGATCTGGGGACATTGGCTGGAGGGAGGGGGGGCAGTTGAGATGCTTGTGCTAGTGGACAACATTATTCCACTCTCCACACAGCCTACTAGAACAGGCAGGTGAACTCAGGTGTGGCACCTTCACACTACCTTGCTGAAACAGATTGGGGAGGGGAGTGGTGGCAGCTCTGAAGGATAGTTGTTTATAGCATTCCTCTGATCGCTGGCTGGGGTGCCTGAGTGTGAATGGTCATGGAATTACCCTACTGCCTAGCTAAAGCCTGCAAGTCTGAGCAGTCAGGGCATTCTCTATCCCCAGCCTGAACACCCTACTTGTGCACAGACAAATCACTCCTGCTGCATTGCTGAAGCTGGCAAGCATGTACCACCCACAACATTCTCCAGTTGCCTTGCTTATGCTAGCAGGTATGTTCAACCCACTCAGGTGACACCTCTTGATTATCTGGTCCTTGTAGCCAAGAGGGCTGGTGTTCAGTAGTACCACTGGACATTAAAAATCAGAATGACAGTCCCTGTCAGGCAACCTCCTCCAGGGCACTGCATAGACGACAGACTGAAATACAACCTGTCTTCCTGTGAAAAAACTCTATTTACTTAGCCTGAGGATTCAGCCTAAGGAACAGCCTTCAGGTTTCCCACACATCTAGAAGCAAAGGAGGTGCTCCCAAAAAATATAAGCAAGGTAACACCATCCTTGTGCCCTGAAGCTTCACTACAACTCAGCAAGACTTTCCAGAAAGGAGCTTATACATTTATCTAGAGCTGCAGTTATTGCAATGGTTGTCCAGAGGGAACCTCCAGATCTCCTGGTTTGGAGACCAGCAGATATTACAATTGCAAACTGATAGGACTGTACTTGCATACTTTAAAAAACTGCTGTCTGAGATTTTTGTTTCAAATCAACCTGAAGCTAGGCACTAAATGAAATTCTTCCATTGGGCCACTGACAGGTCTTAGCATACCCTCAATAACAGGAGCATATCAAAAATAATCAGATAGTTTAGACTGTCACAAAGGTTCAAGAGACAACTAAGAGTGAGGGCAGGAGTGAAAAGAAGGGGCCAGCACTTTTCCAAGGGCACTTCAGGACAGAGAGGTAGCTGTTTTGCCTAATACGTAGAAACAGAGTCAGGTAAAATGAAGTAAAAGAGAAACAGGTTACATGTGAAAGAGCAAAACAAAAACCTCAGAAAAAGACCTTAGTGATACAGTGATGAATAATGTACCTGATAAAGAATTCAAAGTAATGGTCATGAAGATTCCCAACCAAACTCAGGAGATGAATGGATAAACAAGTGAGAACTTCAACAAAGCAAAGACAGAAAGAATTAAGCAAGTCACCAAGCAGAAGACTACGATAACTAAACAGAAACATGCACTAGAAATGTTGAACAGCAGACTAGATGAAGTAGAAGTGTCAATTGGTAAACTGAAAATAAAAGAACCTCTGGAGCAACATCAAGTAGAATAACATTTGCATTATAAGGGTCCCAGATGAGAAGAGAGAAAGGGGCAGAACATTTATTTGAAGAGCTAATAGCCAAAAATTTTCCTAACCTAGGAAAAGAAACAGACATGCAGGTCCAGGAAGCCAAGAGATTTTCAAGTAAAATGAACCCTGTAAAATGAGAGCCACACCAAGACACAGTATAATTAAAATGTCAAAAGTTAAAGAGAGAACCTTAAAATCCCTAAGAGGAAACTTGCTACATACAAGGGAAAAGCCCATAAGGCTATCAGCAGATTCCTCAGCAGAAACTTTGCAAAACTACGAAGAAGGTTAAAAGATAGAAGTAGTAAAAATCAACTAAAACTAAAAAAAAAAAAATAAAAAAATAAAAAAAATCAACTAAAACTACATTAATTATTTAGGAGATACAAAAAAATATAAAATGTGATATCAATATAAAACTTGAGGGGGGAGCAAAAATGTAGTTTTGGGATATGTTCATATTTTAAATTGCTATCAACTCAAAATAGATGGTCATATACCTAGGATGATATATGTGAACCTAATGGTAATCACAAAGCAAAAACATAGTAAATCTGTAAAAGACCAGGAGAAAGAAATCTAATCGTAACACTAGAGGAAGACCTCAAGCCACAAAGAAAGAGAAAGAGAATAAGAAAGAAACAGAAGAAATATAAAAGCAGCCAGAAATAACAAAATGGCAATAAATACATATCATTACTAATTACTTTAAAGATATATGGAGTATATTCTCCAATCAAAAGACAGAGAGTGGCTGATCGGATTGGAAACACAAGACACGTCTATAAGAAATTCAGGAAACTCACTTCAAAACTAAGAACACACATGGACTAAAAGTGAGGGGATGGAAAAAGATATTTCATACAGATGGAAACAAAAAGAAAGATGGAATATCTATATACCTATCAGACAAAGTAGACTTTAAAACAAAAACTGTAATAAAAGACAAAGGGGGACACTATATAATGAGAAAAGAGTCAATCTTGCAAGAAGATATAACTTTTATAAATATATATGTACCTAATATAGAAGCACCAGAATACATAAGGAAAATATTAGCAAAGCTAAAGGGAGGAGTTGATAGCAACATAATAATGGTAGTGGACTTCAGTACCCCACTGACATCAAGGGGTAGATTATCTAGACAGAAAATCAATAAGAAAACATTAGTTTTAACTGACATATTAGACCAGATGGGTTTAAGAGATATATGCACAATATTTCATCCAAAAGCAGCAGAATATGTATCCTTCTCAAGTGCACATGGTATATTTTCCAGGATAGGTGACATGTTAAGCCACAAAACAAGTCTTAACAAATTATAAAAGATGGAAATCATATTAAGCATCTTTTCTGAACACTATGGTGTGAAACTAGAAATCAGTTACAAGAAGAAACCTGGAAAAAAAAAAAACTAAAAAAAGCCATGGAGATTAAACAACATGTTACTGAACAATTATCAGGTCATAGAAGAAATCAAAGAAATCAACAAATGCAAATGAACAGAAATACAACACTCCAAAATCTATGTGATGCAGCAGACTGTTCTCAGGGAAATTTATAGTGACACAGGACTACAAAACACAAATGGAATCTCAGATAAATAATTTATCTTCACAACTAAAGGAACTAGAAAAGGAGCAAATGCAGCCCAAAATTACTGGAAGGAAGGAAATAATAAAGACCAGAGTGGAAATAAATAGAATAGAGCCTAAAAAGACAATAGAAAAGACCAATGAAACTAAAAGTTGATACTTTGAAAAAATAAACAAAAGAGATGATCCTTTATCTAAATTCACCCAGAAATAAAAAGAGGGACTCAAATAAATAAAATCAGAAATGAAAGAGGAGAAATTACAACTGATACCACAGAAATACAAAGGATAAAAAGAGACTACTATGAACAATCATATACCAACAATTAGGACTAACTAGAAAAATGAATAAAGTCCTAAAAATGTAGTATCCTCCAAGACTGAATCATGAAGAAATAGGAAATCTGTATAGATCAATCACTGGTAAGGAGATTGAATCCAGTAATCAAAAACTTTTCAGTAAGCAAAAGTCCAGGACCAGATGGTCTCACTGGTGAGGTCTACCAAATGTTCAAAGATTTAAAACCCTTCCAAAAGAAGGGGAAGCCTTCAAACTCATTTTATGAGGATAGCATTACCTGGATACCAAAACCAGACAAAGACACCACAAAAAAAGAAAATTACAGACCAATATCCCAATGAGCATAAATGTAAAATCTTCAACAAAATATTAGCAAGCTAAATTCAGCAAACATTATAAAGGTCATAGATCATGATCAAGTAGGATATACTCCAGGGATCCAAAGATAGTTCAGCATTCACAAATTAATCAACACGATGCACCATATTAACAAAAGGAAAGTTAAAAATCATATAATTATCTTAAAAGATGCAGAAAAAACATTTGACAAAATTTGACATCTACTTATGATAAAAAAAAAAAAAACTTCAACAAAGTGGTTATAGAGAGAATATATCCCAATATAATAATGGCCATATATGAGGAAACTACAGCTTACATCATACTCAATGGTGAAAAGCTGAAAGCTTGTCCTCTAAGATTAGGAACAAGACAAAGATTCTCATTTCCCCCACTTTTATTCAATAGACGATTGGAAATCATAGCCAGAGCAATTAGGCAAGAAAAAGAAATCAAAGTCATACAGATAGGAAAAGAATAATTAGGGATGCCTGGATGGCTCTGTGGTTGAGCGTCTGCTTTTGGCTCAAGTGGTTATCCTAGGGTCCTGGGATTGAGTCCCACATTGGGCTCCCCATTGGGAGCCCACTTCTCCCTCTGCCTATGTCTCTGCCTCTCTGCGTATGTCTCTCATGAATAATAAATTAATAAAATCTTAAAAAAAAGAAAGGAAAAGAAGAATTAGGGGATCCCTGGGTGGCGCAGCGGTTTGGCGCCTGCCTTTGGCCCGGGACGCGATCCTGGAGACTCGGGATCGAGTCCCACGTCGGGCTCCTGGTGCATGGAGCCTGCTTCTCCCTCTGCCTATGTCTCTGCCTCTCTCTCTCTCTCTCTCTCTCTCTCTGTGGCTATCATAAATAAATAAATAAATAAATAAATAAATAAATAAATAAATAAATAAATAAAAGAAGAATTAAAACTGTCAGTATTTGCAGATGACATGATGCTATATATAGAAGACCCTTAAAGACACCACTATAAACTATTAGAACTAAGAAATGCATTCAAAAGAGTTGCAGGGTGCATCTATTGCTTATGATTAAACTCTGAAAATGGCACTGGATTACACATGCTATATAAATTGTGTAAAACAACAAAACTAGAGAACAATTCTTATTAGAGACTTTTTTCAAAGCAGGTTTAGAATCCTAGCATATGAGCTACATTCTGGAAAATCCATTCTCCAGTTTATATGGAAAGGATTTTAAATATGATTACAGATATATCATAAATATCCTGATTTTAAAGCCAAATCTCTCTTGAAATATAAGAGCCAAAGAGTAAAAAGCTGATTTTTAAAATTTTGTTACATATGGTGTTTGAATTTTTGCATAAAACACTTATGCAAAGATTCCCCAATATGGAAACATAATTTTGTGAAAAATTAAAAATATGTATAAAGGTACTTTTTTACATAAGTGAATTTAAATTAAACAGGTACATCTGTTTAACATGGAATCTTATGGCAGTTGTTTCATTTTCTGAAGCTGTTCACAACAAGGATTATTGAATAAAAATACTGTACATGTAATTTTTAGTTTAATTTTCCTAAACAGATTGGGTGGCTTAAAGTACCAAATGCCATAGCAAAGCTGATTAAAAAACATCAATTTACATTACATGGACAGTTTATTAGAATTGCAAATGTAAGTCCAAGCATTTGACAGTTTCAGTCCTTCCACATACTTAATAAACCAAAATTGATGGGTCTGTTGCACTTGAGAAAAGTTAGAAATTGGGATGTTTTATTAATGATTCAGTTCAAACATAAAACCCAATGCCTAACTTGATCTCCATTCTCTGGCAGCAATAATTCTTGTCAGCACTGCTGTAACTTAATGCAGGGAAAGGAAGAGAACCTGAAAACCATGACATCATTTCTTTTCTGTTTTGTTCACATTACATTCTCTTTTCTAGTGCTGGTTGTGGCTATATCTAAACTCCCTAAATTGTCATTTGCTGTGAATAATAATGATCAAAACACAATTTTCAACCTTCCCCTTACTTATTATTGTTAAAACATCCTCTTTGAAAGTACCCCTCTCTATGAGCAAGATTAAATTATGTTAGTTCACTCCCAAAAGCTTTCCAATGATAACATTATCAAATGAATATATTCTTCAATGTTTTTACATTCTGAATCACAGATACATATTTAAAGGAAGACAACATTCTAATCCATCACTGCCACCAGCATTAATACGAAATTATTAATAATCTATGACATATGAATTTTCAGCATCTCATGTAAATTTTTAATATATTGTTTTTTTTTTCATTAGCTCCTAGGTAGTTCATAATTAAATTTGTATCCTCACCTTAACCCAAACAACTTAAAAATAAGTGCAGTGAACGTTGAAAGGCATCCATCCACGCTTTTAGATACTACACAGTGATGTAGAATTTGTTTCTCCCATTTCCCCTACCTCTCTTTCTTTTGCTATACTTTTACCTCAGTTGAATAGTTAATACTTTGTCCTTTCAAAAAGGACAAAGCTTTAGCTTTAACTTTCCCTATTAAGTTCCAAGCCCCTTGACAAAATGTTACTCTTCTAAGCTCACAGGTTTCAAGAAACCTCTATGCTAACATTCTTTTAGAAATTATTGCTTCTTTGACAGTTCTGGATGATCACATCATGAAACTATCTCATATTTTTACTGTCACCAGTAACTTCTCATATTGGGATAAATGCCATGACTCCTGCCTTTTCTTTTACTCTGGTCATCTTCTAGCAAGATGCTTCAAAAGAGAATTGTTTTTATTTTTTTTATTTTTATTTTTTTTAAATTTATTTTTTATTGGTGTTCAATTTACTAACATACAGAATAACCCCCAGTGCCCGTCACCCATTCACTCCCACCCCCCGCCCTCCTCCCCTTCTACCACCCCTAGTTCGTTTCCCAGAGTTAGCAGTCTTTACGTTCTGTCTCCCTTTCTGATATTTCCCACACATTTCTTCCCCCTTCCCTTATATTCCCTTTCACTATTATTTATATTCCCCAAATGAATGAGAACATATAATGTTTGTCCTTCTCCGACTGGCTTACTTCACTCAGCATAATACCCTCCAGTTCCATCCACGTTGAAGCAAATGGTGGGTATTTGTCATTTCTAATAGCTGAGTAATATTCCATTGTATACATAAACCACATCTTCTTTATCCATTCATCTTTCGTTGGACACCGAGGCTCCTTCCACAGTTTGGCTATCATGGCCATTGCTGCTATAAACATCGGGGTGCAGGTGTCCCGGCGTTTCATTGCATTTGTATCTTTGGGGTAAATCCCCAACAGTGCAATTGCTGGGTCGTAGGGCAGGTCTATTTTTAACTGTTTGAGGAACCTCCACACAGTTTTCCAGAGTGGCTGCACCAGATCACATTCCCACCAACAGTGTAAGAGGGTTCCCTTTTCTCCGCATCCTCTCCAACATTTGTTGTTTCCTACCTTGTTAATTTTCCCCATTCTCACTGGTGTGAGGTGGTATCTCATTGTGGTTTTGATTTGTATTTCCCTGATGGCAAGTGATGCAGAGCATTTTCTCATATGCATGTTGGCCATGTCTATGTCTTCCTCTGTGAGATTTCTGTTCATGTCTTTTGCCCATTTCATGATTGGATTGTTTGTTTCTTTGGTGTTGAGTTTAAGAAGTTCTTTATAGATCTTGGAAACTAGCCCTTTATCTGATATGTCATTTGCAAATATCTTCTCCCATTCTGTAGGTTGTCTTTGAGTTTTGTTGACTGTATCCTTTGCTGTGCAAAAGCTTCTTATCTTGATGAAGTCCCAATAGTTCATTTTTGCTTTTGTTTCTTTTGCCTTCGTGGATGTATCTTGCAAGAAGTTACTATGGCCGGGTTCAAAAAGGGTGTTGCCTGTGTTCTTCTCTAGGATTTTGATGGAATCTTCTCTCACATTTAGATCTTTCATCCATTTTGAGTTTATCTTTGCGTATGGTGCAAGAGGAGAGTGGTCTAGTTTCATTCTTCTGCATGTGGATGTCCAATTTTCCCAGCACCATTTATTGAAGAGACTGTCTTTCTTCCAATGGATAGTCTTTCCTCCTTTATCGAATATTAGTTGCCCATAAAGTTCAGGGTCCACTTCTGGATTCTCTATTCTGTTCCACTGATCTATGTGTCTGTTTTTGTGCCAGTACCACACTGCCTTGATGACCACCGCTTTGTAGTACAACCTGAAATCTGGCATTGTGATGCCCCCAGATATGGTTTTCTTTTTTAAAATTCCTCTGGCTATTCGGGGTCTTTTCTGATTCCACACAAATCTTAAAATAATTTGTTCTAACTCTCTGAAGAGTCCATGGTATTTTGATAGGGATTGCATTAAACGTGTATATTGCCCTGGGTAACATTGACATTTTCACAATATTAATTCTGCCAATCCATGAGCATGGAATATTTTTCCATCTCTTTGTGTCTTCCTCAATTTCTTTCAGAAGTGTTCTATAGTTTTGAGGGTATAGATCCTTTACATCTTTGGTTAGGTTTATTCCTAGGTATCTTATGCTTTTGGGTGCAATTGTAAATGGGATTGACTCCTTAATTTCTCTTTCTTCAGTCTCATTGTTTGTGTATAGAAATGCCACTGACTTCTGGGCATTGATTTTGTATCCTGCCACGCTACCGAATTGCTGTATGAGTTCTAGCAATCTTGGGGTGGAGACTTTTGGGTTTTCTATGTAGAGTATCATGTCATCGGCGAAGAGGGAGAGTTTGACTTCTTCTTTGCCAATTTGAATGCCTTTAATGTCTTTTTGTTGTCTGATTGCTGAGGCTAGGACTTCCAGTACTATGTTGAATAGCAGTGGTGAGAGTGGACATCCCTGTCTTGTTCCTGATCTTAGGGGAAAGGCTCCCAGTGCTTCCCCATTGAGAATGATATTTGCTGTGGGCTTTTCATAGATGGCTTTTAAGATGTCGAGGAATGTTCCCTCTATCCCTACACTCTGAAGAGTTTTGATCAGGAATGGATGCTGTATTTTGTCAAATGCTTTCTCTGAATCCAATGAGAGGATCATATGGTTCTTGGTTTTTCTCTTGCTGATATGATGAATCACATTGATTGTTTTACGGGTGTTGAACCAGCCTTGTGTCCCAGGGATAAATCCTACTTGGTCATGGTGAATAATTTTCTTAATGTACTGTTGGATCCTATTGGCCAGTATCTTGTTGAGAATTTTTGCATCCATGTTCATCAGGGATATTGGTCTGTAATTCTCCTTTTTGGCGGGGTCTTTGTCTGGCTTTGGAATTAAGGTGATGCTGGCTTCATAGAACGAATTTGGAAGTACTCCATCTCTTTCTATCTTTCCAAACAGCTTTAGGAGAATAGGTATGATTTCTTCTTTAAACGTTTGATAAAATTCTCCTGGGAAGCCATCTGGCCCTGGACTCTTGTGTCTTGGGAGGTTTTTGATGACTGCTTCAATTTCCTCCCTGGTTATTGGCCTGTTCAGGTTTTCTATTTCTTCCTGTTCCAGTTTTGGTAGTTTGTGGCTTTCCAGGAATGCGTCCATTTCTTCTAGATTGCCTAATTTATTGGCGTATAGCTGTTCATAATATGTTTTTAAAATCGTTTGTATTTCCTTGGTGTTGGTAGTGATCTCTCCTTTCTCATTCATGATTTTATTAATTTGAGTCTTCTCTCTCTTCTTTTTAATAAGGCTGGCTAATGGTTTATCTATCTTATTAATTCTTTCAAAGAACCAACTCCTGGTTCTGTTGATCTGTTCCACAGTTCTTCTGGTCTCGATTTCGTTCAGTTCTGCTCGAATCTTTATTAACTCCCTTCTTCTCTTGGGTGTAGGATCTATTTGCTGTTTTTTCTCTAGCTCCTTTATGTGTAAGGTTAGCTTTTGTATTTGAGTTCTTTCCAGTTTTTGAATGGATGCTTGTATTGCGATGTATTTCCCCCTTAGGACTGCTTTTGCTGCATCCCAAAGATTTTGAACGGTTGTATCTTCATTCTCATTAGTTTCCATGAATCTTTTTAATTCTTTTTAATTCTTTTAATCTTTTTAATTCTTCCTTAATTTCCTGGTTGACCCTTTCATCTTTTAGCAGGATGGTCCTTAACCTCCACGTGTTTGAGGTCCTTCCAAACTTCTTGTTGTGATTTAGTTCTAATTTCAAGGCATTATGGTCTGAGAATATGCAGGGGACGATCCCAATCTTTTGGTACCGGTTCAGACCCGATTTGTGACCCAATATGTGGTCTATTCTGGAGAAAGTTCCATGTGCGCTTGAGAAGAATGTGTATTCAGTTGAGTTTGGATGTAAAATTCTGTAGATATCTGTGAAATCCATCTGGTCCAGTGTATCATTTAACGCTCTCGTTTCTTTGGAGATGTTGTGCTTAGAAGACCTATCAAGTATAGAAAGAGCTAGATTGAAGTCACCAAGTATAAGTGTATTATTATCTAAGTATTTCTTCACTTTGGTTAATAATTGATTGATATATTTGGCAGCTCCCACATTCGGGGCATATATATTGAGGATTGTTAAGTCCTCTTGTTGAATAGATCCTTTAAGTATGATATAGTGTCCCTCTTCATCTCTCACTACAGTCTTTGGGGTAAATTTTAGTTTATCTGATATAAGGATGGCTACCCCTGCTTTCTTTTGAGGACCATTCGAATGGTAAATGGTTCTCCAACCTTTTATTTTCAGGCTGTAGGTGTCCTTCTGTCTAAAATGAGTCTCTTGTAGACAGCAAATAGATGGGTCCTGCTTTTTTATCCAGTCTGAAACCCTGCGCCTTTTGATGGGGTCATTAAGCCCGTTCACATTCAGAGTTACTATTGAGAGATATGAGTTTAGTGTCATCATGGTATCTATTCAGTCCTTGTGTTTGTGGACTGTTCCACTGAACTTCTTCTTAAAGGGGAATTTTAAGAGTCCCCCTTAAAATTTCTTGCAGAGCTGGTTTGGAGGTCACATATTCACATATTCTTTTAGTTGCTGCCTGTCTTGGAAGCTCTTTATCTCTCCTTCCATTTTGAATGAGAGCCTTGCTGGATAAAGTATTCTTGGTTGCATGTTCTTCTCATTTAGGACCCTGAATATATCCTGCCAGCCCTTTCTGGCCTGCCAGGTCTCTGTGGAGAGGTCTGCTGTTACCCTAATACTCCTCCCCATAAAAGTCAGGGATTTCTTGTCTCTTGCTGCTTTAAGGATCTTCTCTTTATCTTTGGAATTTGCAAGCTTCACTATTAAATGTCGAGGTGTTGAACGGTTTTTATTGATTTTAGGGGGGATCTCTCTATTTCCTGGATCTGAATGCCTGTTTCCCTTCCCAGATTAGGAAAGTTTTCAGCTAGAATTTGTTCAAATACATATTCTGGCCCTCTGTCCCTTTCGGCGCCCTCGGGAACCCCAATTAAACGTAGGTTTTTCTTTCTCAGGCTGTCGTTTATTTCCCTTAATCTATCTTCATGGTCTTTTAATCGTTTGTCTCTTTTTTCCTCAGTTTCCCTCTTTGCTATCAACTTGTCTTCTATGTCACTCACTCGTTCTTCCACCTCGTTAACCCTCGTCTTTAGGACTTCTAGTTTGGATTGCATCTCATTCAATTGATTTTTAATTTCTGCCTGATTAGCTCTAAATTCTGCAGTCATGAAGTCTCTTGAGTCCTTTATACTTTTTTCTAGAGCCACCAGTAGCTGTATAATAGTACTTCTGAATTGGCTTTCTGACATTGAATTGTAATCCAGATTTTGTAACTCTGTGGGAGAGAGGACTGTTTCTGATTCTTTCTTTTGAGGTGAGGTTTTCCTTCTAGTCATTTTGCTCAGTGCAGAGTGGCCAAAAGCAAGTTGTACTGGGAAAAAGAGAAAAAGAGAGGAGAGAAAGAAGGAAAGAAAAGAGAAAGAGAAAAAAAAGGGAAGAAAAAAAAAAAACGAAAAAAAAAAAAGAAGAAAAAGAGAAAGAAAAAGAAAGGAGAAAAAAAGGGGGTGGGGGAAGGAAACAAATCAAAAAGCAAAACAAAACAAAACAAAAAGAACCACGGGGGAGTATCTTCTGATTCTGTGTACTTTAAGTCCCTTGGCTTCCTCTGGAAGTTGTCAATCAGTCTAGCTGGTCTTCTCGGGGAGGGGCCTGTTGTGCTGATTTTCAGGTGTTAGCAGTTGGGGGAGCTGCTGTGCCCCTGCCTGGTGCAGGGCTCAGTGGGGGTTGTTTACCCCGTGAGGCCGCAGGAGGAACAGCCCCAGTGGCGGGGCAGCTCTGGAAACCTGGATTCAGCTCCGGCAGGAACTCCGTCTGCAGGGCCTGGAGGCTCCGGGGCGGGGCCGCTGATCTGCTCAGCTGGGGCAGGAGCGTCCTTGCTGTCCTGGGCCCTCCCGGCCTCTGCCTGTCCCGGGGGAGGCCGGATCCTGGGCTGTGTCCCGGCGCCCTGTGCTCCGGAGCCTGCGCTGTTGGATTCGCGCTCCCGCCCCGCAGCCCCCTCCGCGGAGCCGCCCCCGAGCCCCCCGGAGCTGCTCCTGGAACCGCGCAGCCCCCTCCGCACGGAGCCTCTTCCTCTGCGCGAGCCCCCCGAGCTGCTCCCGCCCCGCAGCCCCCTCCGCGGAGCCGCCCCCGAGCCCCCCCAGCTGCTCCCGCCCCGCAGCCCCCTCCGCGGAGCCGCCGCCCGAGCCCCCCCCCGAGCTGCTCCGGGTCCCCCCGTGCGCGCTGCAGCCCTTAGGGAGCTCGGCGCACTCTCCCGGGCGCAGGTGTCTGTTACTGTCCCAGGGAGCCCGAGGGCATCCCCGCCCTCCTGGGTCCTGCTCCACCTCCCTGCGAGCCCCTTTCCGCCCGGGAAGGTCGGTGCAGCTCCTGCTCCTCCGGGACGGGGCTCTCCTGTCCTGGGGACACTCGCCCCGGCCTCAGCCCGGCTCCTCGCGGGCCCCTCCCCCTTGGAGGCCTTTGTTCCTTTATTTCTTTTTCCCCGTCTTCCTACCTGGATAGAAGCGCGAACTCTTCTCACTGTAGCATTCCAGCTGGTCTCTCTTTAAATCTCAGGCCGAATTGATAGATTTTCAGGATAATTTGAAGGTTTTCTAGGTAATTTGGTGGAGACAGGTGATTTGGCGACCCTACTCTTCCGCCGTCTTGCTCCTCCCCCTCTGTTTTTATTTTTTTTACTGAAATCATTATTGCATTCCCTTTTTACCAGGCTACCCCTTATGGAATAATTAAGGAATATTAATATGTCTCCATAGCAAGTACCTTAATGCAAAAAAAGCACTAATCTTAGAAAAATGATCTGGAGTTAACATGGATAAAGAAACTGATTTATTTTTAAAACCAGTGTCATAGCATCCTTGAATTTATTCTCCCAATTTGAGAATGGAGAGGATTTTAAGTAAATAGTTTTTTAAATTAGAATCAATTGAAAGGTTTCAATTAAATTACCTTTTATGTGTATGGGAGGAAGGCATGCTTTTATTCATTAGTTCATATAACAAATACTACTTTAGAGCTAATTGTGCTCAGATCTATTCTAGATACAAAAGTGGATTACCAATTTAGATAGCAAAAAAGACTAGTTAGTAGAAAATTTCATCATTTTATGCAAAAAATAATGGCTACTTGATCTAGGAAAGTGACAACAAAGATAAGCATATGGCTTTAGAATGTATTTGGCTGTATATTGTTAGGATTTACCAATAACTTGGATATTGGTACATCGGAAAGGTAATAATATAATAACTCTTAAAATAACTTTTTTTTTTAGCACCTAAGATGGGAAAATGATGTTGTGAGGAGTAGGATTATTGAATTAAATCTTCCATTTGGATGTGATAAATGTGAGATACTTCTTCAACATCTAAATGTAGATGTCAAGAAGCAATTAGACATAAGTGTCAAAGACTCAGAATGGAAGTCAGACTAGAGATATATTGGGAGGGAGGAATAAGGTTACAGAAATCATTTAAAACCATCGAGAATGATGAAATTACTTTAGGTAACAAATAGATAAAGAATAGAAGCTCAGAGAAACTTCTGAATCCTGGCAGAACATTAATGTTTAGATATAATTTAGAGAGGAGGCCAGACAGCATGGGAGTAGGGACAAGACTAACAATACGACCTATGATTTATTGTGTCCTTACTCTGAGCCTGTCAGTATCCTAAACATTTTGCACTATTCTAGAACACCTATTTAATCCTCATGGCAACCAAATGGTGTGTGCACCATTATCATCTTCACTTTGCATAAGGGACAGCTAACACACAGAGGAGTAAATTGAGCTTTCCAGGATGAAGTGAGATCTTGTTTGTTCGTTTTTTAATAAGGAGACACTAGAACACAGTGTGTGCTATGACCTAGTAGACAGAAAAATTGCTAATGTGAGAAAAAGATATAGCTATTAAAATCATGTTCTTGAGAAGGTAAAAAGGAAGAAAATCCAGAACTCAAGAGAAGAGGTCGGTCTTTGAAGAAATCAGTATAATTGGAGGGAAGAAACAAAGAATAAATGTACAATAAAACCATATTATTGGCATACAGTTTTTATATGGGAAGGAATTCCATTTTGATTGCTTCTTTTTGTTGTTCTTTAATGGAAATAATAAAAGAGGATAGGTTTATGGAGAGGAGCCTGATCATCATGTAGACTTTCCATTCAGTGCTCTGAGAATCTTCACATCTCCATTCAATAAAATAATATTTTACAAGTAACATAGACTCATCAAGTATCTGTGGCATGAATTTCTGTCTCCAAAGATCCTTGACTCGAGACATGAATTAATTAAATGCTCCAAGTAAAAGATAAATAAAATTCTGTCAAAGCTCAAAAGAGGGTGCATTTAAACCCAATGATCTTGAAAGGTTCATGGAGAAAAACACATTTCAGCTAACACTCTTAGAATGAATGGAATTTTGATGGGTAAAATTTTGAAGAAAAGGTATTCCAGATGGAAATACGAGGGTGAACAAAGGCGTGACCAGAAATAGTAAAGCTGATTTGGCTTAAAGGTAGGATGAATAAAGTTATACAGTAGGGTATAATTCATATACAATGTTAAGGACAGATTGTGAAGGGCCTTGAATATCATGCTGAGTATAGATTTATTTTGTAATAAACCAGGAGACTTGGGAGGTTTTCAAACCGTAGAGTGATGAGACAATATTTTTGGAAGTATGATAATGAGCTTTACTGTTTGGTAATTTGGAATGTATGATATTTTAATACCACTGAACTTATCTAGCTACACTTTCGGTTGGTATAATTTTCCTTAATATTATCCTTTCTATTCTAAGCCTAGGGCAACACTTGAGGACAATACTCTTTTTTACAGTTGTCAAGGATGTCCTAGATATAGGAATGAATTTTTGTCTGTTAAAATAAAGCTAAATATTTTAACCACTTAGCATCCCAGGCAAATTTTCATTTTGAAAAATGTAATTCCAAAGGGATCCTTGTCGACTAAGAAAGCTCTTGATGATTACTGTAAGCAAGCCAAATGAACATTTCTATAAATGTTTAATCAGACCTACTGGCTAAAATAAATTTTTGATTTACCTGAAATAACCCAAAGAGTTCAGTAAAACAGATGTTTTCCCCAAAAAACTATTCTACCTCTTAGGATATAATAAAAAAAAATTTATTTTATGAAATTATGTGTCGTTGTAGTTTTTTTCTTCATATTTGGAAACCCCATCATACAACTTAAAAAATCCTCAGTAATCATTTTCTTTTTGAAGTACTTCAAAAATCAACAGGTTACCCTTTTGTCTCCTGCTTCACTATCCTGATAATCAGGCATTTGGAGACAGTTAATCTCGTATAATTTTGCACCATAAGAGGAGTTACCCTCCATGAATGTATTTGAGATTGTTATATTAAAACACAAAGTGAAATTTTTATTTATCACCAATGAAGATTCAAATCTCAGTATTTTTCGGGAAAAGAATGTGACATGCATGCATTAATGCACTCAGTAATCTTGTTCTTTTAACAACATAGCAAAAAGGCTGTCTTTGTGAAATTACTGACTATAGTTAGGGGCCCAGTTAATAAACAGAATCATATTCTATAAACACATGACCAAAATTCATATACTGAATATATGATTTTAACCTATTAATTCATGTATTTAACAGGTGGTCCTTAATTATATATTACCCATTAGATATTGTACTTGGTACTGGAAATAAAAATTAATTTTTTTTAATTTATTATGTTTTTAAAGATTTTATATATTTATGCATGAGAGAGAAAGAGAGAGAGGCAGAGACACAGTCAGAGGGAGAAGCAGGCTCCATGCAGGGAACTCGATGTGGGACTTGATCCCAGGACTCCAGGATCACGCTCTGGGTTCGAAGGCAGATGCTCAACTGTTGAGCCACCCAGGTGTCCCTGGAAATAGAAATTTAAATAATACATTGCACTATTCTTCAAGGAGCTAATGTCCCAATGGGAGCAATAATAGGACAAGGAATGTTGGGAAGTGTGCTTCTCTTACATGCTTCTCTTACATTTCAAACTTTTGTTTCTGAACCATGTATTGAACACATTTTGAACACACATTCACACGTGTGTGTGTGTGTGTGTGTGTGTGGCACTGAATTTTCCACCTCCATTGATGAATCTTCTAGGTATACTTGAATGCTTTTCAATTTTTTAGCTAATAATAATAGTGTACATTTAATGAACACCTGTGAAAAAGCCCATATCTAAGTAACGTCATCTGTTTATTTTCACAGTTAATTAAGTAATATCATTATTAGTCTCATTTAATTCATAAAATCCAAGATACCAGAGGTTTTAGTGATATGCTCAAAGCCCTATAGGTGTTCAGTGACAGAGTCATGTTTTGAAAGGGCCCAATAAATTTAGCCCACACTTTTAATTTAATTACACTATTTCCCTGGAACAGAAAATAAGTCATTAATTCTGTTAGCTATGCAGTAAAACACTGAGGACATAAGTGGTGGAATATTTATACAACTCCCAGAAACTATTTTTCTATAGTTTTTTTGCAGTATATTTTTGCTTTTGCAGTATATTTACTATTCATTTTTCCACCATCAGATAACATGTTATTATAGTTAATGGTATTGCTATTTATAATTCTGATTCTCCTACTGTCTATTGGTTACAACAAATCTTTTCATTTATTCATTCATCTTTAAATTTATTGAATGTGTTTATTTCATACATTCCATATGGTAAAACACCACTGTAGATTCTATACTCAGTACTATGATTTAAAAAAAAAAAAAAAAAGAGGGACGCCTGGGTGGCTCAGTGGTTGAGTGTCTGCCTTCCGCTCAGGTTATGATCACAGAGTCCGAGGATTGAGTCCCACATCAGGCTCCCCATAGGGAGATTGCTGCTCCCTCTGCCTGTGTCTCTGCCTTTTTCTGTGTGTCCCTCATGATTGAATACATACATACATACATAAAATCCTTAGAAATAAAAATAAAATTAAAAGAAGCATAAAACACATCTCCTATACATACCTGTTCAGCTCACAATTGAGAAGGAAAACACAAATACTGAAACAAATCACGATTCAGTCTTGTAAGTTCTTGACAAAAGGTCTTTTAAAAATGTTATTAGAAGATAAAAGAGAGAGCAATTTATGCTCAGCAGGAGTATCAGTAAAGATCTTGTGGAGATGAGGATATTTAATCTGAAACCTGAAGGCTGAGAATTAACTACACTAGATAAGAAAGGAAAAGGTGTGTTTCCATTGGAAATGAAATGAAAAAACCTGAATGAGTGGTCCAAGAACAAACTGGCCAGGGTGATTAGAGTAAGGAGTGGTGGAGGCTTGGGGAAGCAGGATAGAGGACGAAAGCAGCAAAACAGGTTAGAGCTATACTTGAAGAAAGTTTAACTTTATCATGTAAATATATAGTATTTGCAAATATTTTTATGTCGGGGGATGACATTTTGGGTTTTCCATTTCAAACATCATCTGTTTGAGCCAGCTAAAGCATAAACTAGAGAAGCAACTAAAGGTAAAGACAAGAACAGGAACACTATCTTCTCATTACTTTAGCTGGTCTCTAGGCAGTGTCCTTGCTCACCAACCTCAAGGCCTATTCCAAAGCTTTTCCTCTCTAGCATCATCCAGCCCATGCCACCTTTGGACATGATCAGCAGAATGTGTCACCTCTTTGTCTTTGACAGAAGCCATCACACACACTCTCTCTCAACTTCCTGCTTCCTAACAAACTTTATCTGATTCTACATATAGCTCAGTCTTTATTTCCTGTCTCTTGATCAGATTTTGTTCTCCACTTAATCACCTCTTGGCCTCACAGCAGCCTTGCTCTAACAAGTACTCTTTCTGTCATAGGTTTGTTCTGTCTCTTTTGGCTCATTTCCTCAGCCTAGTATGGGCTTGAACTATGCTAAAAACAAAATGAAACAAAACAACAAAGTAAAAACCCTTTTGATCTACATGCTTCTCTAAGCCTTGTTCTTTCTCCATCCTCTTCAAAGCCAGACTTTTCAGTATCCCAAAGAAACTCACTTTTATCCTTCCTGTACTGCTAGGTTCTCAGTTCACTGCAAACTTTTCTCTCCACCAGTACACAAAAATTAATGAACTGTTAACTGTAAACTTCAGTGGATATATCTCAATCACAGTCTCATTTGGGCTTTCTATGTATTTCACACCATTTACTCCTCTCAATGCTTTCTGCTGCTCTCTCCTAACATTGTTTTTCCTGTGTTTTGTTGCACTTCAATTTCCTGTACACATCTGTCCTAGAATCATGGTCCATGTGGTCCTAGTGATGATATAAATTAAGACAAAGACTATTTAACTGATGGGCTATTCAATAATAGTGTTTTGGCAAGTGTATAATAAATAGTTGGCCAGCAGGGGAGAAAGCCTGATTTGTAGCATTTCTGAATTTCTATAATGTAATTATTCTTACAGGGGCCAAGTTCAAGCTACCATGGTAAGGCGAATTAGCTCACAAAATTCCTGAAAATTTAACAAGGATCTCTCACAAATCAGTGAGAGCTGTCTATTTCTAGCATGTGATTGGAGTAGGAGATTGAATAGAAATTCAAGGCCCTCCTGGCAGAAATTATTTAGGAGAAAAGTAGCAGTTTTGACATTTCTGTCTGAGTTTATCTCTAATAATATATTTTTTGAAGATTTTATTTACTCGTTTGAGAGAGAGACAGAGAGAATGGCAGGCAGAGGGAGAGGGAGAAGCAGGCTCCCCACTGAGCGAGGAGCCCAAAGTGAGGCTCAATCCCAGGACCCCGGGATCATGACCTGAGCCATCCAGGTGCCCTATCCAATAATATTTTAATAAATATTATGCCATTTTATTGCTGGTATACTTTAACACTTCCTCACTGATTTCACCATATTAAAAGGCACTTGGGTGGCTCAGTCAGTTAAGCATCTGAATCTTGATTTCTTCTTTCCTCTTATTTATGTTAGGTCTCTTTTACATTATAACTAAACAGTTATCACATCAGTCACTCTATTGTACTTTCTACAATGGGTGTGGTTTACAGACCCAGAAAGTAACATGAGTTGCACATGGGGATAATATAACCATCATACATTCTTCTGCCTGATTTTTGTCCAAGTAGTCCAGAATTGACTCCGCGACTATGGCTCCAGATAGTTCTTACTGATAGCATCACTTTAGCATAATGCCAGCTGTCTAAAAAGAATGAAGCGTAGAATTTCTACTATGACCCAGAAAACAAAACAAAATAGGAAATTTAAAAGGATAATAAGACACCTAGCATTAAAAAAAAAAAATTCTTGCATGCTTCATACAGTAATGAACACCAACAGAAATCTTGCTTTAATTGTGTTTGCCTTATTTTCAAAGTAATAATATTTCAAGCACTACAAGGGCTTTAGAAAAGGATATAATTTTTTTTCTTTTCCAATCTTAGCAGTTTTGTTTTCTACTTTTATATTTTTATTTGCCAGCATATAGTATAACACCCAGTGCTCATCCCGTCAAGTGCCCCCCTCAGTGCCTGTCTCCCAGTCACCCCAACCCCCCGCCCACCACCCCTTCCACTACCCCTTGTTTGTTTCCCAGAGTTAGGAGTCTCTCATGTTTTGTCACCTTCTCTGATTTTTCCCACTCATTTTCTCTCCTTTCCCCTATAATCCCTTTCACTATTTTTTGTATTCCCTCATGAATGAAACCATATGATTGTACTTTTATATTTTAGATGTTTCTATACAAATACAAATTAATATACCCACATAGAGAACACTTTTAATTTAAAGGATTCCACAAAGGAGATTATTCTGAAACTAATCATTTTTCATTAACATTTTATTATGGACATTTTTCTATAGTATACACCAAAATTTACAACATTTTTTACCCAACCATTTTACTCATTCATAGATCCATGTTATATTTAACCATGTTGCAGGAACCACTGCAACCTCACATGCTTGCCCCCTATGTCTAGTACAGGCAGGCAGAGTACTGTGACTAGTTATTTCCCCAGGACCATTTGGTGTGGACAGAGGTGGTTCTCCAGGAGATAAAAGCAGTTCTTTATAGATATGAAGGAAGGAATGCTTGGCAAACAAAAGCAACATACATCTACTACAAAGTGAAATCTCTGTTAATACATATTGAAATACATTTAAAGATAAATAATGCACTTTTAAGGAGTGTTTTAAAACCAAGTATCCCAATATTGTCCATTATAGAAAAAAATTCTATTCCAGGGCCCAATACACACTGCACTGAGATTTCAGGTCTCTAGTCTCTTTTAAATTATTTTTTCTATTTTTCATCAAACTTTCATTGACTATTTTAACATCTGTTAATGATTATGCCTGAATCAATTATTACCATGATGTTTGCTTAGTGGTGATTTTAGCTCTATTATTTTTGCTGCATTTATCAAGTGGCGATCTACTACCGTAAAAAATACCATTTCCTTCTCCTCCACTTGTTCATACCTTTATTCATTTCTATTAGTCTTAGCAGCATTGATTCTTAGATTCCTATTTTATCCAACTGACTATAATCCGTTGCTATCATATAATTTGATGTTCAAACATATTTTGAGCAGTGAGATTCTAGCCAATAAACAAATACTATACGGCATTTTTAATGAATATTTGTATGTTTTTTAATCTTTACTGGGGCTTTCTGAGGAGAGTTAACTTGTTTTATTCATCTCCGTATTTCCAGTGTCTGACAGAAAACTTGAATTATAGTAGTGGTTAACAAACTCTTGCTGGGCAGGTAGATAAAGGGCCGCAACAACCCTCATGTGAAATACTTTTATTTTAAATGTTTATTGAAGTACAACCAGAGGAGTGCAAAAAAGTAAATATACAGCTCAATTATTATAAAATGAAAATCTCTGTAAACACTGCCTTTTAAGAAAAAGATTGTTGCCAACACTCCAGAATCTCCCTCATGTCCTGTCCAGTCAGTAATCTATGCTTCCTCTTCAAAAGTATCCTGTATCTTGACTTCTACACCATGAGTTATTTTTGCCTGATTTTGTATTCTATGTGGAAGAATTATCTATACTTTTTGTGTGTAATCTTTAATTGTCCATTATTATGCTTGTGAGATTTATCCACATTTTTGCATGTTAAAGTGGTCCAATTCATTGTACCATTTGTATAATGTTGAAATATATGAATACTCATTATCTATGGACATTGGAATTCCTTCTATTTTTTTCACTATTGTTTGTAATACTGATAAGAACATTCTAGTACATGTCTCTTAGTGCCTATGAGCATACATTGGTGTTAGATATGTGCCATGTGTGTAAAGGCTGGGACATAGTATACATATGTATGTTCCACATTAAGTAAAATGTGCCAGGCCATGATTATGCAATTTGCCAACAGGGTCCAAGAGTGCCTATTGCTCCGTATTCTCACCATGCTTAGAATTAGCATTACTTTTTTGTTGGTGATGGTAGATATGTATATGTGCAGTCATGATCCTTGCAATTTTATTCTGTTTCCTTGATGGCTAATATGGTATACTATCTGTTCATATGTATATTGGCCTTTAATGAGCTACTTTTAGTAAAGTGCTTTTTTAAAATCTTTTTATTGGTTTTTATTTTTCTTATAGAGATTTATAGGGATTATTTACATAATTTGGGTATGAATTATTTATTATTATATGTGTAGCAAATATCTTCTAGACAGATATGTGCTTCGACGTTTTCATGGGGTCCAATATCATACTACTTTAATTATCACAGCTTTACAATAAGTTATGCTATGTAATAGGACATATCCACACATTTTGTGATTGTGGTTATAGTTTTAATCAATGGTACTTTTTGGAATATTGAATCCTCTAGTGTTTTTATTAATTTATTTTTTCAATATTTTATTTATTTTTGTTTGTGTTTGTGTTATATCATTCTCACTAAATGCAATTTTAAGTATTTGACTTTTTCCCTCCTATTGCAAATAGTATATTTTTATATACAGGTTTAGCTTTTCTTTCTACATTATCAGTTTTCAAATAATAATAGTTTTATTTCTTTCTTTCCATTACTTATAGCTTTTATTTGTATTCTTGTTTCTCTCACTGTCTAGAACATCCATTACATTTTTTTCTTTTTTTTTTGCCTTTGATTACATTTTATTATTTATTTTTTATTTTTTTAATAAAATAATTTTTTATTGGTGTTCAATTTACCAACATACAGAATAACACCCAGTGCTCATCCCATCAAGTGTCCCCCTCAGTGCCCGTCATCCACTCACCCCCACCCCCCGCCCTCCTCCCCTTCTACCACCCCTAGTTCATTTCCCAGAATTAGGAGTCTTTATGTTCTGTCTCCCTTTCTGATATTTCCCACACATTTCTTCTCCCTTCACTTATATTCCCTTTCACTATTATTTATATTCCCCAAATGAATGAGAACATACACTGTTTGTCCTTCTCCGATTGACTTACTTCACTCAGCATAATACCCTCCAGTTCCATCCACGTTGAAAGCAAATGGTGGGTATTTGTCGTTTCTAATGGCTGAGTAATATTCCATTGTATACATAAACCACATCTTCTTTATCCATTCATCTTTCGATGGACACCGGGGCTCCTTCTACAGTTTGGCTATTGTGGACATTGCTGCTATAAACATCGGGGTGCAGGTGTCCCGGCGTTTCATTGCATCTGTATCTTTGGGGTAAATCCCCAACAGTGCAATTGCTGGGTCGTAGGGCAGGTCTATTTTTAACTCTTTGAGGAACCTCCACACAGTTTTCCAGAGTGGCTGCACCAGTTCACATTCCCACCAACAGTGTAAGAGGGTTCCCTTTTCTCCGCATCCTCTCCAACATTTGTGGCTTCCTGCCTTGTTAATTTTCCCCATTCTCACTGGTGTGAGGTGGTATCTCATTGTGGTTTTGATTTGTATTTCCCTGATGGCAAGTGATGCAGAGCATTTTCTCATGTGCTTGTTGGCCATGTCTATGTCTTCCTCTGTGAGATTTCTCTTCATGTCTTTTGCCCATTTCATGATTGGATTGTTTGTTTCTTTGCTGTTGAGTTTAATAAGTTCTTTATAGATCTTGGAAACTAGCCCTTTATCTGATATGTCATTTGCAAATATCTTCTCCCGTTCTGTAGGTTGTCTTTTAGTTTTGTTGACTGTATCCTTTGCTGTGCAAAAGCTTCTTATCTTGATGAAGTCCCAATAGTTCATTTTTGCTCTTGTTTCTTTTGCCTTCGTGGATGTATCTTGCAAGAAGTTACTGTGGCCGAGTTCAAAAAGGGTGTTGCCTGTGTTCTCCTCTAGGATTTTGTTTTTTTGTTGTTGTTGTTGTTTTTTGTTTTTTTAATAAATTAATTTTTTATTGGTGTTCAATTTACCAACATACAGAATAATACCCAGTGCTCATCCCATCAAGTGTCCATTACATTTTTAAACAGAAGTGGTGATAATGGACACACCTTCTTCTTGTTACTTTCTCAAACAGAAGTAATTCAATGTTTCATCATGAAGAATAATATTTTTAGGATACCATTTTTCAGGTTAAGTACTTTCCATATATTCCTAGTCTAGAAAGATTTTTTAAAACAAATTGGATGTTGAATTTTATTAAAAATCTTATGTTATCTATTGAAATCATCATATTCTTCTCTTTTTCTGCATTGAAGAATTAGAATGATTTTGAAATGTTGAAAAAAATCCTGAAGTCAATCCAAACTCATCATTCCACATTTTCATTCTATATAGTTGTATTTTAATAATAATGTGTTAAGAATATTTGTGCCTATGTTACTTAGTGAGATGGGTTCATAATTTTCTTTTAATAATATCCTCACCAGTATTTAGAAATAATGCTATGACTTCATGATATAAATCGAGAGTGTTTTATTTGTTTTTATTCTCTGAAAGACTGCTTAAAATTGCTTTTTTTTTTTTTTTTTTTTTACTTGTTTGGAAGTGTTCATCAATGACACCATCCATGCCTAAAGGTTTCTGTTAGGAGGATTATTTTTTTTAAAAAAGATTTTACTTATTTATTCATGAGAGACACACAGAGAGAGAGAGGCAGAGACATAGGCAGAGGGAGAAGCAGGCTCCCTATGGGGAGCCCGATGTGGGACTTGATCCTGGGACCCCGGAGTCATGACCTGAGCTGAAGGCAGACGCTCAACCACTGAGCCACTCGGGCGCCCCTGTTAGGAGGATTTTAATTATGAATTCTACTTCATTAATAATTATAGGAATATTCAAATTTTATTATTTTTCTCATGCCAAACTTGGTAATTATATTTTTATAAAACTCTGTCCATGTCATGTAAATTTTCAAATAAATGGCCCTAGTTATTCTAAATGCTTGATATATTTTTAAAAAATAACTTTATTAGGGCACCTGGATGGTTCAGTCAGTTAAATGTCTGACTTTTCGTTTTGGCTCAGGGTTGTGAGATTGTCAGGCTGTGTACTCAGCACAGAGTCTGGTTATCCCTCATCCTCTGCTTCAACCCCCACTTGCTTTCTGTGTCTCTTAAATATGTAAAAAATAAAATCATTAAAAAATAATCTCATTTCCAACTTCATTGCCTTAGTCAGTCTTGGTAGTAAGTAATCACTTTTAATAGTATTTTAAATGTCATAGATTTAGTGATCTTTTTAATTGTATATGTATTTTCAATTCAGTAATTTCTGCCCTTGCCTTCACTATTTTCTTTGTTTTACTTTCATTGGGCTTAATTTGCAGTTTCTTCTATAACATCCTAAGAGTGATGATGACCAGTCATGTCTTTTCTTCCAAGTATGTCTTTAAGGCTATACATTTACCTCTTTATGATTTTTAGATGTGTCCTCCAAGATTCAATATGTAGATTCTCATTATCATTTAATTCAAAATATTTTTCATTTGCATTCTTAGTTGTCTTTTGGTCCATGAGTATTTAGAGTGCGTAGATTCATTTCTATACATGCATATATGTTATATATGTTTTTCTTATTAATTTCTTGTTTAATTGCATTGTGACCTAAAAATATTATTCCAATAATTCTAACCCTTTGAAATTTTTGTATACTTAAGTCAAAAAAATTTTGATTTTTAAAAATATTTTGTGTTTAAGAAATGTGTATTTTTCAGTTGATGCACCCAGTGTCGTGTATGTGTGTGTGTGAAATGTTTATTAGAGCAACTAGCTAACTGTGTATTCAACTATGTATCCTCACTATTTTCTCTGTATATTCATACAAAAGATGGTAGAGTATTAACCTATACCTAATGATTATGACTTTATGTTGCTTTATACATTTTGAGGTGGTTTTGTTAAAAAATCATGTAATTTGATCATTTATATATCTTTCTATTGAAGTGTATCTTTTCCCTAGTAATGTCTTTTAACTAAAAATTTACATTTTCTGGTAGGACTATAGCTATACTTTCTTCTTTTAGCTTTTTCAAATGGAAGGATTTTTTTTTTATCTTTTCCGCACTAACTTTTTTTTTTTTAATGATTATTTATTTAATTTTTGGTGGGGAGGGAGTCAAGGGAGAGGGACAAACTGACTCTGTCCTGAGTGTGGAGCCCAATACAGGGCTCCATCCCATGACTCTGAGATCATGACCCGAGCCAAAATCAAGAGTCCGATGCTTAACCGACTGAGCCACCCAGGCGCACCAGCATTTATATATTTTCACATTGTATGTGTATCTCCTGTCAATAGCATAAAGTTTAACTTTTAAATTCAGTCAAGATGAACTTATTCTTTTAATTAGAAATTGCATTAGTTTGCTAAGGCTTCTGCAACCAAAATGTACCACATACTGGGTAGTTTAAGAGAAATTATGGTCTCAATTCTGAAGATTACAAGTCTGAGATCAAGGTGTTGGCAGAGCTGTTTCTTTCTGAGACCTTCTAGTGGTTTGCTGGCAATCTTTGATGTTCCATGGCTTGTAAAAGCATCACCCTGACCTCCGTTTTCATCTTCTTCATCTTCACTTGGTGGTGTCTCTATGTGTCTATTTCCAAATTTCCCCATTCTATATGCATACCAGTCATATTGAATTAGAAGTCCATCCTACTCCATCCTGTGACCTCATTTTAAATATATCTGCAATAACCCTATTTCCAAATAAAATCATATTCTGAAATACAGGGATTGGATTTCTTTTTTTTTTTTAAGATTTTATTTATTTATTCATGAGAGACACAGAGAGAGAGAGAGAGAGGCAGAGACACAGACAGAGGGAGAAGCAGGCTCCACACAGGGAGCCTGACATGGGAGTTGATCCTGGGTCTCCAGGATCAGGCCCTGGGCTGAAGGTGGCGGTAAACTGCTGAGCCACCTGGGCTGCCCAGAATTAGGATTTCAATATATGAATTATAAGCAACACAATTTAATGCATAACAAAGCATATACCCCATTTAAACTTTAGGTAAATACTGATAGATTTTGGTTTAAATATACTAAATATTTATATGATTTTATATAATTAAAATATATATTTTATGATTAGATTAATATTTGCATTATTTATATGATTGAATGTGCTGATATTTAAATTTATGATTTTTTCTTCTCTATTAACTTTTCTATTGTATCTTATTTTATTGTACAACATATATTTTCTGTAAGATTTTTGTTTATTCATGAGGGACACAGAGAGAGAGAGACAGAGACACAGGCAGAGGGAGAAGCCGGCTTCTGGCAGGGAGCCCCATGCAAGACTCGATCCCTGAACCCCAGGATCACACTCTGAGCCAAAGGCAGATGCTCAACCACTGAGCCTCCCAGGTATCCCTACAGCATATATTCTTAATTTATTATAAGAAATCTAAATCAGTTATTTTGCCGCTTTTCAAGCAACAAACCACTCAACATTTAAAAATTATTTTCTTTGTTTTGACAGAATTTTACTTTTCCATTTACTGAGTTTCAAAGTTTTTACCATAATTTTGGAACAGTTTTATTGAGATTCACATGTCATATAATTTACCCATCTCAAATGTTCTCTCTAATTGAAGGTCACAAAAGTTTACTGTCATGTTTTTATCTAAAATTTTGGGGATCCTTGGATGGCTCAGCAGTTTAGTGCCTGCCTTCGGCCCAGGGCGTGGTCCTGGGGTCCCGGGATCGAGTCCCACATCAGGCTCCCTAAGTGGAGCCTGCTTCTCTCTCTGCCTATGTCTCTGCCTCTCTCTCTGTGTGTCTCTCATGAATACATAAATAAAAATCTTTAAAAAAAATAAAAGTTTGATAGTTTTAGAGCTTACATTTAGGTCAATGAGTTCATTTTTGTTTATAGTGTAAGGAACTGGATTCATTCTCAATCTTTTATCTTTCTCTCTTCATGGGAAGTCTGATGATTACAGATTGCATTAATAGGCTTTCTTATATGCTAGCAGACCAGAAGGATAATACCTTGGAAGGAGGTCCTCGTCTTTGCAAACTCAGAGGAGATATGGATGAGGACTAAGTGCAGGTTATCATTGTAAAATTGCAATTACTGCCACTATTAAATGCTCTACTCTTTGCTGTCTGGTGGGAAAGACATTTTACCCAAGTCATAGTATATCTGACTGTAGCCTAAGAATTTCCAAAAGATACCAATAAACTGCATGAGCATGTTGGTCAGATTCCTTTGTTCTTATTGAGTGGCTGCCTCATCTTCAACCCATCCTGATAACCCCATGCAGAGTTTCTTCTTATTATTATTATAGAAGATAGACAACTGTCCATGTTGTCTCTCAAAAGAGCAATCACAATTAATAAATCCAGAATACTACCTAGTTCATAATATTAGATAAACAATATTAGATCTTCTTATTATATGAGCCAAGTGCTTCTGTGTATGTTGTTGCAATTGTAGGTAGAATTGTAGCTATACTTTTTCATAGCATTATGGTTCTTGATAATTCACTTAAACCTTTCGTTTCTTAGTTTTAAAGTGATTATAACAATACCTACAGCATAGTGTCATTGTGAATGGCATTTGATATATTACACACATAAACAAACCTGTGAATATGTGCACAATGAAATGTTTTATTCCAGGTACTGTGACTTTAAGAGAAAAGTTAATTTATCATTTACATAAATTAAAATCTCTATATTTCAACCTATTTTTAATCTAATTCCATATTATTTTTTACTCCTTTCCACTTTTTTCTTCAGAGTGCCAACTAAATTTTTCAGAACGAGCATCACGTCTTAATAAGAGTCTACACTGGTATTGGTGCTTACTGTATATATCATCTCAGCTAAATCTCAGATAATAACAAGCCTCTATACTAACATTTGCTTAGATGTTGTATCCTCAATCTGATCTCTGCCATTTTGTTTGATGATGAGTTGACTTATGAATCCTCTCATACAGACTCTTTATACTTATCATTCCTCACTTTACCTGCCTCTTTTCCTCCCTTTTTCTTTCCGTCCATCCCACCTACCCCAACCTTTTTGATGGTTCTCTCTTATGCTATTAGGATATATTACTTGATATTTCTTTTGTCTTTGATATATAGCCTTTTTATACATCTCATGCCATGATTGCTAAGACAACTTTTTTGAGGAAATAATGTCTTCCAGGAATCCAAACAGTAAGTGTGAGACACTGTGAATGTTTTAACTATAATCTTCTCTTTATATTCACCTTGTATACACATTTGCCTTTATACTCTTTCTCTAGGCCAGAATATTCTTAAAATCTTCCACTATGGGGGTGCTTGGGTGGCTCAGTCGGTTAAGTGGCTAACTCTGGATTTTGACTCCAGTCATGATCCCAGAGTCCTGGTATTGAGACTGACATTGGGTTCTATGCTTAGTGGAGAACCTGCTTGAGGATTCTGTCTCCCTCTTTCTCTTCCCCTTGTCCTGCTCTGGTTCTCTCTCTAAAATAAATAAATCTTAAAAAAAAAAATCCTCCGCTATGACTTTAAAACAAGAAAAAAGGCAACACCAAACTAAGTACACGCTAGGGTACATTACGAAAAGTTTTTTTTCAAGACATAGGCCTTTGAAAACTTGTAAGGTAGGATTTAACTTTTCTTTATAGTTATTTGTATTTTCTTTATTTTCTGTTACCCCTTAATTAGTGAAGGACAAGTTTCTAAATAAGTGACCAGCGGAAACAATTGACAATGAAATGTACAAAGGGATTGGGCCATTGCAAGACAAAACACAACAACACAAAAAACAAATGCATCATCGGCTAGTATTTTAAACCCTCATACTTCCCCAAGCTTAGCACCATTCCCTGTATAAAGAAAGCAAGCAGAAATGGTAACTACTGTATTAATAGTTCTAATTTTAGCAGTGATAGTAGTAGTAATCGTCATTCATTCATGTAACAAAACCTAAAAAAATTCTTCATCCCTGACTTCTCCAAAGGTCGCAGAAAATGAGTTCCTGCTTTCCAGGGACTCACTAACTAATGAAGCATAGTATGAATGAAAAATGCCATGCATGGAATGTATCTTTGGAGCATATCCCATCCCACTCCTATGATACTTCTTTTGCCTTAGTGATATCTTCTTGGCCTTAAAAGAGAAAAGATACTTCAATAAAGACTATTACTAATCACAGGACGCTTTAACTACATTTTAATATCCTAAGCATTTTGAAACATTTTTTGTGAAATATATCATTCATACTGAAAAGCATATAAAACAAACTTGTGCAGTATGATGAGTAATTGTAACATGAATGTCCAAAGAGCTTCCTTCTCAGTTAAATTGAATGTGCCAGTACCTCCAGATGCCTTTTATGTCACGTGGAGACCATATCCAACCCCTCCATGCCTCACAAATAAGCATAATCCAGATTTTTATGTTATTCACTTACTTGCTTTTCTTTATGGCTGCATCACTTTTTGAATATATCCCTAAGTTTTTCAAATTTATATCAATAAAGAGTCCATTGTGTTTATTCATGTCTTTCTTTTTTTGTCAACATTATGTTTATAAATAACATGATGCTCCCTGTAGCTGGAGTCAATCATTTTTATTGCTTTATAGTATTCCTTTGTTTAAATATACTCCAGTTTATATTTCCATTTTACTATGGATGGACAAATGAGTTGTTTGGGGCTATTACAAATAATACTACTGAAAACATTTCTTTGCATATCTTCTGAGCACATGTGCAACACCACAGGTCCTTGAGGATATCTCTGTTTTTATGATCAGAAAAAGCTCTCAGGACAGAACTGTTTCTGAGAAGTAGGCTTATTTCTATGTGATTTTATGTTTCCTAAAATTCAATCTAGTATACTTTACTGCCTTGTTAATTTTATGGAGATTTTTTTTATGTTTTACATTAATATTTCATTCAGCTTTTTTAGAGTTAGTGAAAGGAACCATATTATTTCCCCCACATTATAAGAAAAAGAATACTATCAAGCATTTTAGTTTTAGTTTATTTTTTTAAATTGTAATCAAGTGCACATCCAATTTTACATCTCACTTTTCATCTAAATATTTTGTAATAATTTTCTATTGCCGTGGTGTTACAATAAATGTCAGGTTAGAACAATACACATTTATGATCTCAGAGTTTTCATGGATTAATCTGGGCATATCTTAACTAGTTCTTGTATTCAAGGTCTCATAAAGATACAATAAAATTATTGGCTATGTTGAGTTTTCACCTGGATGCTTAACTAGGGAAGAACCACTTCCAAACTTCCTCAAGTTGTTGGTAAAATACACGTCCTCCCTGCTGTTCAATCCTTACAATTTACTTCTTCAAAGCCGCAATGAAGAGAGAAAGTCTCTGCCCTCAAAATAATCATTATTTTTATTAACTCAAAGTCAAATAATTAATCATCTTAATAATGTATGCAACATGTCTTTACTTTTACCATATTCTCTTAGTTAAAAAAAAAACAAGTTGCAAGTTTTTGCTGTACTAAAGAGGAAGATTAAAGCAGAAAATGTATCCATGATGAAATGGGAATAATAAGGACATCTTAGAATTCTGCCTACCATACATTGCATTATGTATTTTCCTATTATTTTTAACTATCAAAGATTTTTCATGACTGTATTGCATTCAAACATGAAGTATGATATAATTCATTTAAACACTAAATTATCAGGATATATTTTTGTTTTAATAGATATAAAATATTATGCCTAGTTTTTAAAAAATCTTCAATTTGAGTATAGTTGACATGGAATGTTACATTAGTTTCGTGAACAACATAGTGATTCAATAAGTTTTTACCTTATGCTGTGTGCACCACAGTGTAGCTACCATCTGTCACCATGCAATGCTATTATAATATCATTATGGTATCTCCTATTGTACCTTTTATTTCTGTGCCTTATTCATTTCATGACTGGAAGCCTATATCTCCCACTCCCCTTCATCCATTTTGTCCATTCACCCACTCTCCTCCCCTCTGGCAACCATCAGTTTATTCTCATTATTTATAGGTCTCATTCTGCTTTATGTTTCTTTGTTCGTATTCATTATTCATTTTGTTTTTCAGATTCCACATTTAAGTGAAATCATATGGTATTTGTCTTTCTCTGTTTTCTTTCACTTAGCATCATAACCTCCAGGTCCATCTATGTTGTCGCAAAGGCACAATCTTGTCCTTTTTATGGCTGAATAATATTCCACTCTGTATATACCACATCTTCTTTATCTGTTCATCTATAAAAGGAAGTTTGAATTGCTTCCATTTCTTAACTGTCATAAATAATGCTGCGATAAACATAGGGGTGTATATATCTTTTTGAGTTAGTTTTTTCATTTTCTTGGGATGAATACTTAATGGTGGAATTACTAGATCATATGGTAATTCGATTTTTAATTTTTTGAGAACCTCCATATTTTTTTTCCACAGTGGCTGCACCAATATACATTCCCACCCACAGTATATAAGGGTTCCTTTTTCACCACCCCCTCACCAACACTTGTTTTTTGGCCTGTTTTATTTTTTGCCAATCTGAAAGGTATGAGGTGATATTGTGGTTTTGATTTGCACTGCCCTGATGCTGAGTGATATTGAGCATCTTTTCATGTGTCTGTTGGCCATCTATATGTCTCTATTGTGCCTAGATTTTAAGGTTTGGAAAGCTCTAGTCATATCTGAAAAAATATGTGAGCCTTAGTTTTCTCAGCTATAGATCAGTGGTCCTTAAAAATTGTGGAAAATGAGGAGTAGCAGCATTATAAAAATACTACTTAATGTCTAGCTAGCTCTGTTTTCAAAATCCTAAAAGCAAATACTAGCTGCTAGATTCATCTTAATTTTTTTAAAGATTCTATTTATTTATTCATGAGAGACTCAGAGAGAGAGGCAGAGACACTGGCAGAGGGAGAAGCAGGCTCCATGCAGGGAGCCGCATATGGGACTCGATTCCGGGACTCCAGGATTACACCCTGGGCCGAAGGGAGCCGCTAAACCGCTGAGCCACCCATGTGTCCCTGGATTCATCTTATTTAATAAATATTTGTGCCATGAGCTTTGACGGATGAAATTTGAAAAATATTCATAAATAAAAAAATAATAATTTTGTAAGTGAATAAATAACAATGAAAAATATCCCCAAACCTAGACAATAGAATGCTATCAGTACATTTAAAATAATGTATTTCAGTTGTCTGCAAACCAGCTATATTCATCATATACTTCAGGGATTGCATGCTTATAGATTTTTTTTAATTTTTTGCTTATAGATTTTAATACCAGTATCATGTTTATTTCAAAGTTTATCCAGCGTCAAAAAAGGGAGTATCTCAAACCAAACTCCTTATCTCTCATCACATTCAAACTCCTTTCCCCCCTATATATATTCCAAACTTTTTCTTTCCTATATAGGCTCTATATTAGCTATAGGCTCAATGTAACCTGATCCACCCAAGCCAAAGTTGAGATAGTAAGCCAACACTTGCACTTACCTACACATTTAATCAATATCTAAGTCAAATATTTTTACATTTCATTCACATAACAGACATTATTTGTAGTTGACTCAATGTCTGAATTTTATAAAATTGTCCTTGGTTAGCTTGAAATAATTAATGAACTTTTTGAACTAATTTACTATCAACAAATGTCCCAGGGATTGACTACTGATATATGATAAATGCATGTTAAACATGTTTACTCATTTAGATCACCATAATTTTTTTTAACAATGTTGTAGGATTTGTTATAGCCCAGGGCAATACCTATCAAAAATCTCTCAATTAGTACACAATTTTTATAGTCCTATGACTCATTGCTTAACACATATAAATTAGTATTAATGGAATCCAGTTTAAAAAAATAAAATAAAATAAAGGAATCCAGTTTAAACTTCTTTTTATTTTACAGGAAATATGTGCTCACTACATATAATGTTTTAAAAATGTTTGAAATAAGGGATCCCTGGGTGGCTCAGTGGTTTGGCGCCTGCCTTCGGCCTAGGGTGTGATCCTGGAGTCCCGGGATCGAGTCCCACATCAGGCTCCCTGCATGGAGCCTGCTTCTCCTTTAGCCTGTGTCTCTGCCTCTTTCTCTCTCTCTGTGTGGTCTCTCATGAATAAATAAATAAAATCTTTAAAAAAATATTTGAAATACAGTCATATAGTTCAATGCATGGTATGTTTTGTCCTAGTCATTTTCGTTGTATTCATGTTTGGTGCTTTACTGTTCTTAACATCATACTGGAACCAGTTGAGATTAGTTTGGCCATGAGTAGCAGAGACTTTTCTGAATGGTAGTTTAAACATGATGGAAGGTAATCCAGGGCTGATAGAGCAACTCCACAATAGTCAGGAAGGCCTCCATTATCCTGACTCCTGATCCCCATCTTCAAGGTCACTTCAATTTCTAAGTTGGCTGCTAGAGTTCCAGACGTCATGTCCAAATTATAGTTGAGAAGAAGGTAGAGGGACAAAAGGACAGGAAGGGTATGTCACCTCCCTTTAAGCAGCTGCTTCTGAAGTTCTTGTCACCATTTTCACTTACACCTCATTGTAAGAAAATGACTCACATGATTATATCTCCCTGCAAAAGAAGCTAGAAAATAAACTCTTCATTCTGGGAAGTGATACAATAGGTAAAAATTAGATTTCTGTTACTAAAGAAGGGAAGAATGGATATTGAAAAGGCAACCAGTACTTACACACACTCATGTACATATGCACACATACAGATACACAAAGAGCCTGGGATATATATGAACATACATATATATGATATGATATTTTATATCATAAAACATCATATAAATTATATATATATATATATATATATATGATTGTTATCCTGTTTTGTTTTGTTTCATTTTTCCCTAAATATCTGCTTTGCTGCTGCTTCCAGTGAGGAAGCATTTATCATGAGTTGATCATTTTGTTTTACACCTATCTGTAGGCATGGGTTAGCATAGTGCTGTAAAAGCTTCACACAAACCCCAAACCAGAGGCATTGACAAATCATACAACTTTCACTTAAGATTCTCTTAGGGAGTATAAGAGGAAAATGTACTACCCAGGATACAAAAAACATCTTATAATGCTCCTAATTTCTCCTTCTTACACAACTCAAGGCAGTTGAATCAATCAGCTATCTCCCTTGTCAAGAACCTGCAAATATTGGGCTTTTTTCTTTCTATTCGTTTGTTTTTATTCAAATTCTGGTTAGTTAACATATAGTGTAATATTGGTTTCAAGAGTAGAATTTAGTGATTCATTATTTGCGTATAACAGTGCTCATCATAAGTGCCCTCCTTAATACTCATCACCCATCTAGCCCATCCCCACCCAACTCCTTCCATCTAAGTCTCTAAAGTTAAGAATCTCTTATGGTTTGCCTCTCTTTCTCTCTTTTTCCCTCTTATTCTCTCATTCTATACTTTATGCTTTTCTCCAGCCTCTAGTACCTTTTTTTTTTAAATTTTAGAGGTCATAAAATTCTAAATGTCTACTAATTTGAGCAATGTGTAAGAATATCTTTCAATTGTATTTTCACTAGCACTGACATTGTAATTTTAAAATTATAATTGTTTTACCAAAATAATGTTTTTATTCACATTTTAATTACTAAAGCTTTTAACACTTTCTAGGACATTTGCTAAGTAGTTGGATCCATCTTCACTCATTTAACAAATACCTACTTAAAATCTATTTTGTGCCATTTCTTCCTCTAGGCGTCAAGGATGCGGTGGTGAATAAAATATAAGTAAGACAAGAAGCCATTAAAAAGTTTTTGATCTGCTTTAAGTTTTAACAAGATCACTCTGACTGGTTTGTGGAAAATAGATTGAAGAAGGATAATGGCTGAAGTGTTAACTAGTTAGGAGGCTACTACTATGGTCTAAGGGGAAGATTATGAAAGGTCATAGCAGTAGGCATGATCCCATCATGTATATATTCTTCCCGTACAGTGTAGAGGATTATTAATGAACTGGATTTGGTATATGACAAAGGGAGAGAAGTAATGAATAATTCCAGAATTCTGGGTCTGGACTTTTAAAAGGACCAGGTTTCAGAGGCATCTGGCTAGCTCAGTGGATACAGCATGTGACTCTTGATTTTGAGGTCATGAGTTCAAGCCACATGTTGGTTGTGATTACTTAAAAAATAAAATCTGAAAAACAAGAAATAGGTTTTAAATAATCACAGAGAATTACTATAGTAGGAGTAAAGCAGATTTGAGAGAGAAAATTAGGAACTCAGTTGCAGACATGTTAATTTTGAGAGTATTAGAAATCAAAGTGAAATAGAATGTCCAAGCTTCTAAGAATTATCTGTCTGTATCCTTTATTCAGTTTATCTTAAGTTTACAGTTTTTTATACAATCGGGCATGGGCTTTTCATGTAATAATACTATTATGTTACTTGGTGAAATATGCTTAATATCAAATTAAAATGATCATTCTGTTATAAAAAGCAAAACAATGCTGACAAAAAAATAGGGGAATCTAATAAGACTGGTAGGGTGGGTGTGTTTGAGAGAGATGGAAGGGAAGGAGGAAGGGAGAAAGGAACAGGGGGAAAAAGAGAGGAACAGGAAGAGAGAGTGGAAAAAGAAACACACACACACACACACACACATTGCTTTCAGTGATATAAAACTTCCATATGGTCTTAGTTTGTCAAAACATTCTGTAGGAGTACTGCCGGAACTTTCCACCCACACACATATTTAGTGTTTAAATCCTCAGTAAATTCACTACACTTCCTCTGTATGTGTGTGTGTCCTTCTTTCCTCTCCATTCTTTCTATTTTCAGTTAGATTTTCCATTGTTGATAACTTGGCTGCCTCAATGCCCACAATAATATCAAGAGAAAGTGTAAACCACATTTTTTTTTCCTGAAAGATTATCCAAGTTTCTGAAGATGCCTGAATTGTGTCAAACAACATCTCTGTGCTGATGATCCTGTCTGCATTGCTCCATAACTGTGCCTGTTTAATTGCTATGGCAACAGCACAATAGAGCCAATATAACCTCTGAGACTGGAGACTCCTTACATGAAATGTTAAACACCATTAAGAAAACTGAAACAGGGATCCCTGGGTGGCGCAGCGGTTTGACGCCTGCCTTTGGCCCAGGGCGTGATCCTGGAGACTCGGGATCGAATCCCACGTCGGGCTCCCGGTGCATGGAGCCTACTTCTCCCTCTGCCTATGTCTCTGCCTCTCTCTCTCTCTGTGTGACTATCATAAATGAATAAAAATTAAAAAAAAAAGAAAACTAAAACATAATGGATAGCATGACATCTCAAAGGCTCAGAGACTCACCTTTCAGAATTCTAAAGAAAAAGGGTAAATCATTTACTGGATTTGAAACACTGATTAATGGCATTTAAATTTGTGTTATATCCCATCTTATACCCTTTCAAAATGTCATAAAATCAAGGTGAATTCTGAGGCAGGAGCTGCTGTATTCTTGGAAATTAGAAGAAAACAGGGTCATCTGCTACTTTGCAATGGCACGATAGTGGTTTCATGGCATTTCACATCTGTGATGATGTTCCCTATCCTGGACCTTTCTTCTCCTCCATGTCTGTTGAAACTTGCAAACTGATTAGCCTGCAAAGAGATGTGATATAAAGAGATACGGGTGAATGAAGTCAAGGTTGGAGTGTTAGACGACTAATAACGTCTTCAGACTTTGCCTGAGATTCAGTTTCCTCATCATTCAATACCAACCCAAGAGTGGAACACAAGCTCTTTCTACCCTGATGTTTCCCACCGGCATGCTATGGGGCGATGGGAACACACTTCAGTTTTAAAGTTGATGGAAAGCCACAGTGTATCTTGGAAAATATCTCTGTATCTCAGAGTTTCCTTTGCTGTGACTGACTATGTAAAGGCCCCAGGCTCTTCTCTCCCAGGGTGTATTTCCTTCAGCCTCCTTTTCCACACAATGACCTTTCATTTTAATTTTTCAAATTGGAATTTGGCTCACCCTTGTTTCATTGCCCCCTTTAAAATCCATGCTGCAGACTACTCACTATTCCCATACAAAATGTATTGTCAAATGATTATGCTAAAGAAATAACCATCTACTCCCCAGATAAATTATACCTATTCCTTAGAGGCACTACTCTCTTAATTAGTTGAAGTTCTAAATATAAATTATCTTACACTTTTATACACATTTCACCCCTCCCACTTCCCACATATTTCCCACTTGTATCTGAACATCCGCAAGGAGTGCTTACAATCAACAGAAATTCATTTTAGCAAGCCACTTGCCACCTGTGCCAGTTGACCCAGCTTCAAACTACTGCTGTTCTCACTGTTGGGAATCTTCACAGCCTCTTAGCACTAGGCTGTTTTAGGCTGCTTTCTCTCCCCAAGCTATTTTCTGCAGGAGAGAATACATTCTCTTTCAGAGTTGCTAGTAGTATTTATTCTCAGAATCCATGGACCCTCAATGACATTATAGAGTTTCTGCAGGCAGACTTCCAAGTGGGCCAGAAAAGGGGGCCCATATCAGTGGGAAAATACTGAGACCTCTTCATACACAGAAATCACTCTCCCTTTTATGAAGTGGAAACTATATTCTTAAAAGAATAGTTATTATTATGGCCTTAAGTTTTTGGGTAACTTCAGTCATGTCTTGACATAACAAAAATAAATGAATGATGGTAGTTAAGTGTGTCATTTGGGTTGTCATTAAGTCTCTGTCAAGCTGCTTTTATATCTCTACTGTGTATGTCTTCACTGTAGTAATCTACTAGCACTTTTTAAATGTAGTTTTTTTACAAACAGAGATCAGGAACATAAATGAGGAAAACACTTGATGAACTAAAGGAATCATTATTGTTAGAATAAACACCTTATGTCTGAGTGCTACATAATCAGAAAAAACACAAATTACATATATATATATATATATATATAATATCCCATATATATATATATATGGCATCATCTTATCTTAGGAAAAGCTTGGGTTTGGAAATAGATCTCCATCTTAGACTTACATTTTTTTCTTTTCTTTCTGGTGGCCTTGAGGGGATTCCTTAATATTTCTTAAATTTTATTTCAGTATATAAAATGAGAAAAAAAGAACCATTTTATATGGAGTTCTATAAAGATTAAATAGGATTTGGTACGATAAGTACATTGTATAACAGGTCAATCTTAGTTTTCTGATCTAAGCTAAAAAAATTAATATTAAAAACATTTTTGGGGCTGCCCGGGTGGCTCAGTGGTTTAGCGCCACCTTTGCCCAGAGGATGATCCTGGAGACCCCGAATCGAGTCCCATGTTGGGCTCCCTGCATGGAGCCTGCTTCTCTCTCTGCCTGTGTCTTTGCCTCTCTCTCTCTGTGTCTCTCATGAATAAATAAATAAAATCTTAAAAAAAAAAACATTTTTTAGTGATGCCTGGGTGGCTCAGCAGTTGAGCACCTGCCTTCAGGCCAGGGCGTGATCCCAGGGTCCAAGGATCGAGTCCCACATTGGGCTCCCTACGTGGAGCCTGCTTCTCTCTCTGCCTGTGTCTCTGCCTCTCTCTCTGTGTCTCTTATGAATAAATAAATAAAATCTTAAAAAAAAAAAAACTTTTTTTTAAAAGAAATGATATCTCTTTGTATAGCTTTCACTTTAATTCTAAAAAACAAAGAAGTACCAAAATACTATACATCTATGAGGTAGATAGAACATGACAAATATTCTATTTATTAAACTTGTTTGTGTTATCAGTTTCTCAGTCTCATTTCCTCATGTATAAAATAAAGAGATCAATACTTCCTTCACGTTACCTATGCTCAATGGTAAGTATTAATTTTTAAAATAATTGCTTATTTTAGTAACTGAGCTCTTATCTGTACTATTTTAGTGTAAGTAATATGGATTTAGGTATACTTATGCCATGTTGAGTAAAAATATATATATGTATACACACAGGGATAACAAAAATTACACATTCCTCAAAGACTCATTTTATTTGTATAAATTTAAATATCAAAATGCTTTTCACAGTCTGCCTCCTATTATTATTGTGAATGTGCTTATCCTCATCCAATTTCAGCCTTCTAAACTTGGTAGGTTCTAGGAAAGCACCTTGCATGTACTGCAGATGCTAAATAAATATTGCTGAAGAAATTAGTAAAAGAATGAGTGAATTGATGCACAAGTGAATTTTTTAAAGATTTAATTTTCAGTGTACTTGGGAATTTTGCTAGAGATTTTTAAAATCAAAGATCAAAGAATACTTGTTCAAGGTTATAGTTGCCTTGTTTTGACATTCGAATTTAGCAGGTTCAATAGTAATATTCTCTGTATATGGTTTAGTAGAGAATAGAGGGATAATGTCCATTTATAGTACTTGGAAAAAATAAACAGAAAACCTAAAATATTAGAAATGATTATCAAATGTGTTTCATTATCTAAACTGTATTACAAAATATCCTTTACAGTACTATAACCATTTTGACACCTCCTAAAGCAATTCATCAACATCAATAGGCATCAGCATCTGTTCCCAGGTATTAGCCTGGGCAAAGGGACACTAATTGAATTGATAGAGTTCTGTCGAATGATGGTGAGGTGGCTTCTGAGGAGTCCAATAGCTTTTCTTTAACTCAACATATAAATTGGTACCATAGTGGTTTCTGCAGAGAATAGATTATACTCTCAGTTGGTTGTAAAATCTAAATTTGCTTGTATATCCTGTTCTAGTTGCCAAATAAATACTGATTCTCTTGAGCATATGTTGTGTAATAACCATGGGCTGAAAGAGGGATGCAGTACTGGAAAATCATTTTCCAGTTTTGTGTGATAGACTCTTCTTTGTTTATAAATGTGTCACTTTGTGTCTGAAAAGAATTAGCTTGAAAGAACATATAATGTAGAGATGTGTAAATATTATCTAGAGAGCTACAGCTGTATGACTATTTACTGAGTTTTATCCCCACTCAAATGTTATTATTAAAAACAGATCTGTGTTGTTTGCATTTAACTGGTTACAGAAGGCAATAGACAAATGTTTTAAAAGAGTTTAACTTAACTAGATGAGAATGGGGTTAGTGTGTTTGATGATCTTCATATTTTTAAATCATGAATTCCAACAAAACACAACAACTACTCTTCTCCTCCATTCACACTCATTTTCTTCAAGTGATAATATATTACTTCAATAAATAAATATGTCAATGATTAGTTTGTGAGTTTGTGGGAAGTAAAAAATGTTCCTTTACATGATCCCTATCTTCCATCTTCTACAAATTTTGAAATCTCTACTCTGACCTAAGATAACATGGGATAGGTCATTAATCACAATCGTGAGTCTTTCATTAAACAGGTCTCACCTAAGCAAAAAATAAACATAGGATTAAGAAAGTGATCCACATTTTATTCCAAACTTAATCTTACTTTCTAAATCACCATATGGGCAGTGAAATCATATCAAGCAGTGTATATATTGGTGAAGTAAATCAGATTATGAAACAGGATGTATAATTTGAGTTGGAAAGGAATCACATCTTTGAAGATATATGGCAGAATTAAGAAAATACGCATTTCTAAAATATGACTAAGTTCTACTCAGCTACCAATAATGTGTCACTTTATAAGTTCTTCCTTTGGAACTGGAATTTGGAAACAAAATAGAGACCCAGGTTGCCTTTTTTTAAACTTAATCAACTATATTGAAGCACACTTGACATAGAATGCACCGACATTAGGTGTAGAGTCAGTGAATTGTGATGTATACACCAGTATGTATCCCACTCTTGCAAATAAGATACAGGCTGTTTCCGGGACCTCCCCACCACCACCCCAATATTTCCTTGTGTTCTTTTCCAATCAACCACCCTCCAACTAGGCAACCACTGGTTTGATTTCTTTGTAGGCTAGTTTTGCCTGTTCTAAATGCACATATACTTGGAAGCGTACAACATGTATTGTTTTACTTCTGAAATTCTTCTGTTAGAGAAAATCTTTTTGAAACTTGAATTGATCAGGCGGTCATAACAAAGTACCACAAATAGGGCAGTTTACACTGAAGTTTATTGTCCCACAGTTCTGAAAGCCAGAAGTCCAAAATCAAGGTGTCTGGCATACCTGGTTCCTATTGAAAGCAGTGAAAAAGAATCTATTCTCTTCCTACCCTCTAGATTCTGGTAGCCTTAGGCATTCCTTGGCTTATAGATATTATTCTTATTGTGCTTCATGCTGTCTTCCCTTTACACATGTCTACCTTTGCGTCCAGATTTCCTTTGTTTATAAGCACACAATCAATTATATTGGATTAGGGCTTGCACTAATCACCTCACCTTAACTTGATAATCTGCAAAGACCCTATTTCCAATTAGACTCACATTCAATGGTACTGGAGATTAGGACTGCAGCTTTTTCTTTTTAATGGAGATATAACTGGGATATAACATTGTATAAATTCAATGTTTAAAACATGTTGATTTGATACATTTATATATTGCAATAAGACTTCTGCTGTAGCATTAGCTAACACCCTTATCATGTCACATACGTATTTCTTTTTGTGTGGTGGGAACATTGAAGATCTAGTCTCTTAGCAACTTTGATGTCTATAATGCAATGTTGTTTTCTGTAATTACTACACCATGCACTAGATTTCCAGGACTCATTTATCTATTGGTTGTAAGTATGTATGTACCTTTATTCGACATCTCCCCAATGCCCCAACCTCCCAGCCCCCTGGTTACTACCATTGTACATTTTGTCTTTGAGATAATTTCCTTAGGTACTCTGTATTTTCAGATAAGAATGGGGAAGAATTGGGGAGGAAAAGAAAATTGAAATGAATCTTCCAGGAAATCCAGACTTTCAGTTTTAGAAGAATGATGGGTAAGAAGTAGAAGAGCACAAGGAAAAATAAGTCGCTTAGGGGTTTCAGCTATAAAAGGACTTAGAGAGGGGATGGAGAGCTCAGTCCTTTTCTTCCTAGACAGGTGTGTTTGATTTTAAACCACAGAGTGTCTAGGGTTGAATTGGTAGGATACAAGAAACTTCTTAGATGAAACCTCTACCTTCATAGAATCTAAGGCAGTTCAACTGCAGCCAAAAACAATGAAATGCAGGGATGAGATCAAAGATCAAAGAGCTCTCATTGGCCACCAAAAAAAAAAAAAAAAAAGCTGGAAGCAGAGATGTAAACTTGGCTGAGGTCTCCAAATATTTGGAAATCACATAGTCCATCTATAGAACAGATCTCCAAAACCATCCTAGTACTAAGATCCCATGTCTTCTTGAATAGCAAATTCCCAAGCTTGGTCTCAAAACAGTTGAGACTGTAGTGAACTGAATTATGATAATACCATAACAAATGACAGAGTTAACTGCACAGCATAGAAAGCAAGACTGTAAAACTCTGAAAAGATAACATAAGAGAAACCCTAAATGATCTCAGGTATGGTGGTGCTTTTTTAATATACAACATCTAAGATATGATCCATGAAAGAAATGATTGATAAGCTGGATTTCATTGATATTCAAAACTTCACCTCCACAAAGGACAATGTCAAGTGAATGCAAAGACAAGCCAGAGACAGGGAAAAGTATTTGCACAAGACACATCTGATAAAAGACTGTTATCCAAAATATACAAAGAAGTCTTAAAACTCAATGATAAAAAAAAAAAAACATAATTTAAAAACAGGCTAAAGACCTTGATAGACACTTCAACAAAGAAGATATACAGAGGGCAAATCAAATATTGAAAGATACCCTACATTGTAAGTCATTCAGGAAATGCAAATTAAAAGAGATGCTAGTACACACCTATTAGAATGACCAAAATCTGGAACACTGACATCACGTGCTGGGAAGGCTATGGTGCAACAGAAAGTCTCACATTGCTGCTGGGAATTATGGTGGAGCCACTTTGGAAGACAGTTTGGCACTTCCTTACAAAACCAAATATATTCTTACCATACAGTGCAGCAACCATACTCTCTGGTATTTACCCAAAGGAGTTAAAAACATATATCCACACGAGAGGCTATACACAGTTTTGAAGAGCAGCTTAATTCAGAATTACCAAAACTTGGAAGCAACCAGGTGTCCTTTAGTAGATGGATGGATAAATGAACTTTAGTACATACAGAAAATGGTATAATATTCACTGCTAAAATTAAGTGAACTAGTAAGCCATGAAAAGATATGGAGGAACGTATTACTGAAGCTTATTATTAAGTGAAAGAAGTCAATCTGAAAAAGCTACATACTATATAATTCCAACTATATGAATTCAAGAAAAGGCAGAATTATGGAGACAGTAAAAAAAAGAAAAAAGAAAGTCAGTGGCTGCCAGGGATGAGCCAGGGGAAGATGAATAGCCAGAGTGCAGACGCCTTTCAGGGCAGTGAAAATGCTCTGTATATACTGCAATTGTGGACATTTGTCATTGTACGTTTGTCCAAACCTGTAGAATGAATGTACGACACCAAGAGTGAACCCGATGTAGACTATGAACTTTGGGCGATTATGATGTGTCAAAGTTGATGCACTGATTGCAGCAAATGTTCCATTCTTGTGGGAATGTTGTTAATGGAGAAGCCTGTGTATGTGTGGGAGGATTTGGTTTAGAGGAAATCTCTTTACTTCCCTCTCATTTTTGTTGTAAACCTGAAACAGTTCTAAAAAATGAAGCACTGAAAAGTTTGTTAAACTTTTCAAAGATAGACTGGTTTCTCTCTACCCCAATTTATGCCAGATAGGTCCTCTTATTTACTTTTCTGTTTGGGTGGGGACGTTAGAGGACATCTATGGAGCTCTTCCCTTTCATCAAAGACTATTACTTTCTGGAATATAGTTACTGAAAGTTTATATCCTCATTTTGATGTTGTTATTAAAAAAAAAAAAAGCAAGTAGTGAGTGTCCAGCTCATCTAGCTTATTTGATTGCTAGGGTGCAAATGATGTAGGGTTGGTTTTTGTTTGATTCTTTTGTAGCTTTTAGTATCCATACCAGAAGCACTATTTATAAACAGATTAAAACACAACAGAAATGTTTTATAAAAATATCTACCCACAGATATACCATTTCTGTTGTTTTTCATCGTTTTGTAAAGATTCAAGTTTCCAACTGATACGATTTTCCATCAACCTGAAGAGATTTCCTTTATATTTTCTTATAGTGCAGTTCTTATGGTAATGGAATTTTCAGTTTGTTTGTCTCAAAATGTTTTTATTTTACCTTCGTTTCTTGTGAATATGTAAGTTCCCACCCAGACTGACTCTTTTCTTGAAGTGCTTGCAATTTCCAAAAAGAAATCAATGAAGAGTCAGCCATTATTTTTATTTTGTTCAGTTTATTTTCTTGTAATGTGCCTTATTTCTGTGCTGCTTTTAAGATCATTGCTTTTTTCTTTGGTTATCTGCAATTTGATTATAATGTGTCCTGGTATGATTTTCCTTGTTTTGAACTTGGATTTATTGATTGCTTTTTATTAGAAATGTGAAAAATATTTGCCTTTATGTCTACTTTAAAGCCTTCTTCTGATGTTCCAATTATATGCTTATTAATATTTTTGACTTCTTAATATTCTTTCACAGATCACCGAGTTTTTGTTCATTTTATCCCTCCATCTTCCCCCTACCTCCCCAGTGTTTCAGTATTGCCCTGTTTCTACCTATAGGATTACTGAAGTTCTTTCTTCAGATAACGCTCTTCTTTCTGCTGTTCTGTCTCATAAATTCAAGCCACTGAAGACTCTCTGCACTTGCCCATCCTCTTGCCCACCCACAAGTCTCCTTGTCTTCCTTCCTGTGCTATGCTTTGAAAAGGGTCTCCAGGAGCAATGATAGGGTTCATTAATTTTTTTATTTGCTTTTCTCAAAGATCACCATTCTGCGCTTCTTTTTTTTTCCAGTATGTGAAAACTATATATATAGTTCTTTCATATATATATATATATGTCTAAATACATATATGTCTAAATATATATATATATATATATATATATATATATATATATATTTGTACTTAACATTGCTGCTTATTGCGGACAGGCTAGTTCAGTGCCAGTTATTCCATCATAAAGAGAAGAGTAAGACTACTTCATTTGTTGAGCTTGACAGTTCTTATACATTACAACCACATTGAATGTGACATAAAATAGGCATAAGATAAATCAAACCTATATGAATATGTTTTATTTAGAAAAGTTGGTACATTATTTCCAGAATAATTCCATATTTTATGTCTTCATCAGTTAAAAATTTGATTTTTTTCTAGCTATTTTCCTTGGCATTTAAAACCGCATGTAACTTATAAGAACTTTTAATTGCATATGTATTAGTATTTTAATTTTTCTTTTTTTAAATTTTTATTTATTTATGATAGTCACAGAGAGAGAGAGAGAGGCAGAGACATAGGCAGAGGGAGAAGCAGGCTCCACGCACTGGGAGCCCTACGTGGGATTCGATCCCGGGTCTCCAGGATCGCGCCCTGGGCCAAAGGCAGGCGCCAAACCGCTGTGCCACCCAGGGATCCCAGTATTTTAATTTTTGATGATTAATTTCAAGAATAAATATTTCAGATCAAACTGGGAAATGAGAGTATCAAGATATTTTAAAAATTATATTTGGGTAAATTTACGTACATTAAGATTTTAAAAGAAAAAGTGGAATTATAGCATCTTTTGGGACTCACTGTCAAGAATTTTGATGACTACTTTTCAGAAATTATCTTCAAAAATCCAATTTTATATTGAATAAACTATTCTAATATTTAAGGAGCTCAGAGTATTTGTGGTAAATTTTTAGCCCTTTTATTTTTGAGAACCTTTATTTGCAGTTAGATTGTGAAGGTTATACTATGTTCAAGATGGTTTGTAAAGATGAGTAAAGTTTAATTAATGATTAATTACTTTCAAATATGTTACAAAGTTAACAATAACAAATGCTGTCTTTTATTGTTTCTATTCTGTAAATTGAAATGCTTACAAATCCTTTTTTTTTTTTTTTTCAAATCCTTAAATATATCTTTGAAACTTATAAGATGGTTTTTCAGGGTTATGGGGAAGTTTCTTAACTCCTACCCTCCAGTCTGAGCTGAATGTCACTTTGTTGTACATCAAGGAATACCCTGGATATATTTCAAAAATAGCACATAATTTACAGAATTGTAATAATCTATTGGCTTCTTTGTTTTCTCCATTTGATTTAAAATCCCATGAGGCAATGAATGGTACATTTTTCATCCTAGTGTCAATTATAGCCTATAATACAGAGTGGATATTTTATACTTGTTTGTTAAGTAAACAAATGAGTAAATCATTTCTGTATTGCAGTTGTATGTTGGCAAATTGAACACCAATAAAAAATAAATTTATCATTAAAAAAATAAAATAAAAAAATAAAAAGGATTGTTCCAGCAGGAATATGAACTTTAGAGAAATGACTGGATGCTAACACTACATTTTGTATCTTTTCTTACAGGCTCTTAAATCTGATCTACAATGGAAAAATTTCTTTTTTATCTGTTTTTCATTGGCATAGCAGTGAGAGCTCAGATCTGTCCAAAGCGTTGTGTCTGTCAGATTTTGTCTCCTAATCTCGCAACCCTTTGTGCCAAGAAAGGGCTTTTATTTGTTCCACCAAACATTGACAGAAGAACTGTGGAACTGCGGTTGGCAGACAATTTTGTTACGAATATTAAAAGAAAAGATTTTGCAAATATGACCAGCTTGGTGGACCTGACGCTATCCAGGAATACGATAAGTTTTATTACACCTCATGCTTTTGCTGACTTACGAAATTTGAGGGCATTGCATTTGAATAGCAACAGATTGACTAAAATTACAAATGATATGTTCAGTGGGCTTTCCAATCTCCATCATTTGATACTGAACAACAATCAACTGACTTTAATTTCTTCTACAGCATTTGATGATGTCTTTGCCCTTGAGGAGCTGGATCTGTCCTACAATAATTTAGAAACGATTCCCTGGGATGCTGTTGAGAAGATGGTTAGCTTGCACACCCTTAGTTTGGATCACAATATGATTGATAACATTCCTAAGGGGACATTCTCCCACTTGCACAAAATGACTCGGCTAGATGTAACATCCAATAAATTGCAGAAGCTACCACCTGATCCTCTCTTTCAGCGAGCTCAGGTACTAGCAACCTCAGGAATAATCAGCCCATCAACTTTTGCATTAAGTTTTGGTGGAAACCCTTTGCATTGCAATTGTGAATTGTTGTGGTTGAGGCGTCTGTCCAGAGAAGATGACCTAGAGACTTGCGCTTCTCCAGCACTTTTAACTGGCCGCTATTTTTGGTCAATTCCTGAGGAAGAGTTTTTATGTGAGCCTCCTCTCATTACTCGTCATACACATGAAATGAGAGTCCTGGAAGGTCAAAGGGCAACTCTGAGGTGCAAAGCCAGGGGAGACCCTGAACCTGCAATTCACTGGATTTCTCCGGAAGGAAAGCTGATTTCAAATGCAACAAGATCTCTGGTGTATGACAACGGGACACTTGATATTCTTATAACAACTGTAAAGGATACAGGTGCTTTTACCTGCATTGCTTCCAATCCTGCTGGGGAAGCAACACAAACAGTGGATCTTCATATAATTAAGCTCCCTCACTTACTAAACAGTACAAACCATATCCATGAGCCTGATCCTGGTTCTTCAGATATCTCAACTTCTACTAAGTCAGGTTCTAATGCAAGCAGTAGTAATGGTGATACTAAAATGAGCCAAGATAAAATTGTAGTAGCAGAAGCAACATCATCTACTGCACTACTTAAATTTAATTTTCAAAGGAATATTCCTGGGATACGTATGTTCCAAATCCAGTACAATGGTACTTATGATGACACTCTTGTTTACAGGTAAGAGAAATTAACCAAATGTTTATATTTACCATGCATATTAATGTAGGGTTTCTTCATGTACTACTGACTTGTTTTTTTTAATTGGCAGTGCTACTCTGTGTTCTAATTACAGCACTCCATTTTTGTTAAAGTGTACAATGTAAGGTTTGTGAAAGGTGAATACCTGTGGGGAAATATTTTGAATTTTTAGAGAGTTCAAATTTATATTTAATATTATGCTTACTTACCTTTTTCCCCTTCATCTAAGAGATGTGACTATCAGAGAATAAGATTGATTTATTTTAAAAACTCAAAAACATACCAGAATTTACACATCCACATGAGTGTTCTTTCCTTCAAGGAAGTCACGTTGGGAGGCTATTCCATTATCCCAATGATGCTGGCATTGCTCAAAGCACTTTTGGAATTATCTTTAGAATCTTCGTCATACTATTTTGAATATCCTCAGTGGTGGCAAATCTTCGTCTTTTGAGGGTGAATTTGAATTTTGGAAACAAGCAAAAGCCATATGGAGCCAAGTCTTATGAATAAGGTGGGTGATCAAGATGGGTATTGCCATTTTTGGTCAAAAATAGGATGTAACTATAAAATAATGAGACTGATTTTTTTGAGTGATTGAGTTATATGCATGTGTATTGTTTCATATATACTGGTTCTTAAGACAGTTCCAAAGAGAAAGTTGATAAATATTTTGAGCAGTGAAAGTATCACTGGAGTTAAGTACATAATCTTCTCATAAGGACTTTGATGGAGAATTTCATTCTGATTATAGATTTTCTGGTATGTTTTTCTAAAGTTCAGCCTCATTGATTTATAGTCACATCTTGTCCAATTTTCAATTGGAAATATACATTTTTACCTCTCCATATAATTTCACTCATGATAGACTATTATTACTCCTAGGAAATGATGCAAACTCATGGTTTTGAAATATACATATATATTTTTTGTCTTGAAGCTTTTCTGAAATAAGATTAACTCAATTTTATATACCCAGGTGAATTCTTGAAGATAATTTGATTTTCACTCATGTATGGAAATGAGAGAACTGTTTAAAAATGAGCATGGGCTGGTGGAAAAGACAAAACTGGCCCAGCTAGCCATATGATCCATCCTGGGCAAAGTTCTACCTGACTGGGTTTTAATTTCCTCCCCTTTAAAAGCAAGCGATTAAAGTAAATTATTTCTAATATCCCTCTCATCACTAAACATATGATCATGTAGACTATGATGCATGCATATTAGCATAAAGTAGTTTGTCCTTCTCATACTCAGCTCTTTATCTGGGCTATCCATTATTTAACCTTTTGTCAAAGAAGAATATGTGCTTCTACCCCTCACCTTCACGTAGCTACTAACATTTTATTTATTTTATTTTATTTTATTTTATTTTATTTTATTTTATTTTATTATTTTATTTTATTTTATTTTATATATATGTGTAAATAGGTCAGCTTTTACTTTCCAAATTATACGATTCTCATCTTGCCATGATAAGTAAATTCTATGTGACCTTCAGAAAATTGCTTGAATTTCCTGACTTCAGTGTTTGTCATCAATAAAATAGTAATGCCTACAGTAACTGTAAGAATAAAATTATAGTGTTCCAAAAAAAAGGATAAAATTATAGTATATATAATGTGCTTAGTAATGCCTGCTGTTTATCATGCACTAAATGATAGTGATTTTAATCACAAATACATACTCTAGCCTGTTTCCTAGTTTATTTAGAACACATCTAGGTTGTATAATGGATTAGCATTGCCAAATTTTAAAATTTCCTAAAAAATTCTTTCAGGGAAAGCATATAGTTTCAAGAATTATTTTTCTAAATGAAATTTTAGTTTAGGTCATATTTGATTGCTACTTAAAAAAAAATGGAAAAAAAAGCATCCGTGGAAGAGTTTTGTGATATAATGGACTGAGTTATCTATAAACTTTTATCAAACTTTAGCAACTATTCTGAAGGTAATTTCATCAGCCCACAATGGGTAGGATGATGGATTTATGCTCTGGTCAACAGCCTTGCCCTGTTCATGTTTTTAGGATAATATTCCTCATGCATTTTCATCAACCTCATTTTTAGATAGTAACATACTGAAAGCCACATGTTGAAGACATTAGAGAAGGCTGAGATCTGTAAATAAAGTACTTTAATCGTAGTAATTAGTGGAGTTATTAAAGATAGGTTAACTGGTACCATTCCATAGCAGCTTAAAACTGACTTGGAAAACAAATACTCTGATGCCTTTCCATTCTGGTTTCTAATGTGATTGTCAGTGTTTTCCCTTCCTTCAAATTGGCTTTTAGTCACAGAGGTGTTGTAAGTGCTAAATGGATTTGTTTAGTAGTCAGATAATGTCACAGTCACACCTTTCAAAAGCAATTTGTCATAAATGATTTTTTAGCCATGGCTTTTATCAGGAGGTCTGCTTTGCCAGGCAATGTAATTAGTAAGCTTGTCAAGGCCTGGTGCAGGCACCATTAATACAATGTAGAATCCAACAATGACTTTTAGCCATTTTACATAGGTAAATATAAGATTAGATCATTTTCTCGTATTTTGTATCTGTTATAAATGTGCTTATCTTAATGAGTACTGAAATGAAACAGAACTGAAGTCATAATGGCTCTGTGTGTATATATATGTCTTATTTTTAATATTAACACAAACTCCATTGTCCCTCAGAATGATACCTCCTACGAGCAAAACTTTTCTTGTCAATAACCTGGCTGCTGGAACTATGTATGACTTGTGTGTCTTGGCAATATATGATGATGGCATCACTTCCCTCACTGCCACCAGAGTCGTGGGTTGCATCCAGTTTACGACGGAACAGGATTATGTGCGATGCCATTTCATGCAGTCCCAGTTTTTGGGAGGCACCATGATCATTATTATTGGTGGAATAATTGTAGCATCTGTGCTCGTTTTCATCATCATTCTAATGATCCGGTATAAGGTTTGTAACAATAATGGGCAACACAAGGTCACCAAGGTCAGCAATGTCTACTCTCAAACTAATGGGGCTCAGATACAAGGCTGCAGTGTGACGCTGCCCCAGTCCATGTCCAAACAAGCTGTGGGACATGAAGAGAATGCCCAGTGTTGTAAAGTTGCCAATGACAATGTGATACAATCTTCAGAAACTTGTTCAAGTCAGGACTCCTCTACCACTACCTCTGCTTTGCCTCCTACCTGGACTTCAAATGCTTCTGTGTCCCAAAAGCAGAAAAGAAAGCCTGGCACAAAGCCAAGTGCTGAACCACAGAATGAAGCGGTCACAAATATTGAGTCCCAAAACACTAACAGGAACAACTCCACTGCATTGCAGTTAGCTAGTCGACCTCCTGATTCTGTCACAGAGGGGCCCACATCTAAAAGAGCACACTCAAAGCCAAGTAAGTTTCTCACTTTGCCTGCTGAGAGATCCAGAGCGAGGCACAGGTACTCCCTGAATGGAGAATTAAAGGAATACTATTGTTATATTAACTCACTGAACATATGTGGACGGTCTAAAAGAAGCATGTCTATGAATGCGATGTTAATTCAATCCAACAGTTCTGATGGGCATAGTGGAAAAGCAACTCTTTCCGATTCTGAGTGGATATTGGAAAGCACTGTGTAACCTATTATTTCTTTTTAATGAAGAAATTACTTTGAAAACTCATATAAGAAATTGGAATTTGAAATTCCAGTTTTGTTTCTCTGATACATGCCTCATAGAGCCAAGGTGTATAAACCTTCTAGGTATAGTTTAATATATGAAGGTGACATATATAAAATGGTCTGGGGATAAAAGCATGACATAGCAGCAGTGCCTCTTCCCATTCTAGGGCTGGCTTCCAGGTTCTACAATAGCAAAATGCAAAATAAAGGTTGTCACCAGGTAAAAATGTCTTGCATAAATCATGCTATTTCCTCCAGTCTTAAAAAGGACCACCTAAACTGATGAGTATTTTTCAGTGAGTATATTGCATATTTTCTTTCAAGGACAGTAGTGTTTGTTTTCAGGCAGATATCAAAAAGGACAACTTTGTGTTCTTATGGTATTTAAAATGAAATATTCAGTAAGTATATCCAGACAGTGTTAAAATAAGTACCCTTCTAAAGAACATTCTTGGTTCAGGTGCCTTAATGGATTTATGGTATTTCTCATCCATGACTTAGCTTCTTTGATGGGAAGCAAAAGAATATTCAAGTGATTTTGCATTTATCAAAAAAAAAATCTAGTTATTATAAGCTGCTACCTGCTACCCTGGGCATGTGAGGGTGTTTTCATTCATTCAGTATACATTTGCAGAATGAATGAATGTTATATTTTTCTTTATGGAAATTAAAAAGGGAGACAGAAATACAAGACATTATCAAAGGGATGTTTATTTTTATCACTAAGTAAAATGAAAAGATTACTTCTAGTGGGATTCTTACTACGTTTATAAGCAATATAAAGTCATCGCTCATTAACCAGGTAGTGATTTCATTTTTCCCTTCTTTCCTTTCCATAATTCTCAGTTGGAATGTTTCTTTGTTAGACTGAATGCGTTTATTTTAACCAAAACCTGTGATGAAATTTAATTAGAAATCATTCAGCTTAGTGATAATCTATTATTTTTTTTTAATTTAGTCAGACAATAATATTGCTCTTTGATATATGGCATTCTTGGACATCCACTGAAATCAAGGTATATAGATAAATGTTCCTATCTACTCATTGAAAATCTTATATTATATGGCAACTTGATGGTATTTTATTAAAGACTGGTAAATGGGGGTTAACATTAGGGCATTCTTTGGTGTTTGGGGAGGGATGTTGAAAATAAGCTTCCAGTGAGAGTCTTGTACACACAAAAAAATTAGCCATAATACAATAAGGTATGTACTTTATATATATAACATACTCCATGGGAGTAAGTTTTAGTATATATGCTGCCAAAGTGAGCACATGGGAGTAAGTTAAACACATAGTAAGTTTATTATTATCTTAAAGATCACTTGAAATATCATTAAAACACAGATAAGGAATGGTAGTCATTAGTTTAATTTTTTTCTACTAGAGGCATATATAAACATTTCAGTTAATTTTAACTTTACAGAGACACATCTTATATACACTTTTATGATGACATTCAGAAGCAGGTAAAATTAAAGCAGTTAAAGATTATTTTCCATGCCAATCTTGAAACAAATGATCTAATGGGCTAATGTTATCTTAGATTCATAAATGCCTTCTCTGCCCTGGTTCCTTTTCTGAAGTTTACTTTTCACAGGTCAAATGTATAGTTCTCTTGAGGAATAAATGCAATTACACGTGTGGGGTCATGTTTTGTTAAATCAAACGCATTACACAGAGTAAAGTGTATCTTCAACATTTTCTGTGATAATGCTCTAGTCCCGATTAAACATTTCTAGTTAACATCAATTACTTAATTCTTCAAAAGGTGTTGATTGGCAAAAGCATGTTGCTTTTCCCTTTCCTAGTTTTTACCTATATAGTATTAAAAAGTCCCAAACGTATAACTGCTTTTGAGATTTAAATAGATGAATCCCCAGAGAAAAAACCTCTGGCCTTATGAAGATTGTGGTCAAGGGGGCTCTGAAATCATGCATAAAGGACAAATTTAGCACATCTGCACCAAGCTGCACTGATCAGCTTATTTAATGTTTTCCACGTGCCTGTATTTTTAAAAATCAATTTTCTGCTTGTTTCAAATGAAATTTTAATTGAATATCTTTTATTTTTATAAACATTTAGAACTCTATAATATCTAATAATTGTAATTTATTCTGTTTGACTAAAGTCATTAAACCCATTTACATTTGTATTAGTTTTATAAGGCTGTTTTCAGGGTATATTAACCAAATGCATGAACACTTGTTTTTAGAAGTGATAAGGCTTATGTTTCTGTCTTTAAAAAGTTTATATTTAGAGAGATCAACAAAAGATTGTCCTATAGAGAGGATCAAATGTTTTTGTTTTTGTTTACAACTATATGAGAAACTTTTTGCTCAGGGCAGTTTCAATGTGAAGTGACTGAAAAGTAAATCTGTGGGGAAGCTGAGGGTTATTACAGATACCCGGTATAAAACATAAAACCTAAAACATAAAATCTGAAACACAGCAATTACTCAAATCAATGAATGAATGGATTGATAAATAAATAAATGAATGGGGCCAGGGAGGAAGGTACAGTAATAAGTATTTTGATTATATGAAGCTGATTTGTGATCCAGCTGTTTTATTACTATCAGCAAGAAATTCTTTTATTGTTTTTCTTTCTGTTTTTTTTCTTGCATTTCTCATTTAACCAGCTATGTACATGTGATCCAAAGTATATGGTTTGCAGTTGCTGATTATGTATAGGTTATATATATATATATATATATATATATATATATATATATTGTTTTTTGCTTCCATGTCTTAAATTACTTTTTCTTTATTTTTAGTCATTCTACACTATGGTTTCAATTATTAAATAGGACAACTAACAAATAATATATTTACAGATATTTGGTCCAAACATTTTTTTAATTATATGTCTTCCTGTGTTACTTTTTGTTGCTTTTGGATAATTGTCCCCCGATTCGAAAATGTTCCAACTATTATTAAAGTAATAATAGTTTTTATTTAATGTATGTAGTATCTGAATATCATAAAGGGATAATGAAGCATCCAAAGCTGCCTTAGAATCCTAAGAGGAAACAAAGTTTGGTTTGATAAATACTATTTATTTTTACTCTACAAATAGAATGAAGCAGAGTCACATTAAGTAAATAATTTAAATTAAATACATAACGCCCTCACTGTGGCTAATTTATTTCCTAAATTTTTTTAAAAACCATTAAATGTAGTTAGGTTGGGGTAAGCTATTTTAAGCTTTCAGACTGTTGATTTTAGCTGTTCTATAGATATATTTTACTAAAAAATGTTTTAGAATATAGGTTATAGAACTATTATAAACCATTTATAGACATAACAAGTTTATTATCTGAGTGATTCATACTTTTCCATAAGAATTTGAGAAATTAAAAGAAAATTAAATGTGTTCCATTTATCTACAGGGATCTCTTTTTATCTTTCCTTGAGAAGTATTTTCTACTTCACTTTAAAGCACTCAGAAAGTACTTACTTCCAAACTAAATTTTAACTCTTTTATTTGCTTGTATTATTGAATGGAAACTAAATAACTAAATACTTCATTCTTAAAGGTAACAAACTAGAGCAATTATCACAAGATCCACAACAATTGTGTCTTAGTTCTGAAATTTTCCTATTTTCCTGTTATTCACAATAAGAACTTAACAACAATCTTTAAATGTCAATGGTTTAAAAAATGCTGAAAACATAGAGTATCTTGTACATAGAATTGCAAAGGTAAATGCATTTTTTTTCAAGGACTGCAGATTTGAATGCATTTTCTTATTGGTATGACAAAATTCCACTTCTATTTTATGATGCTAAGAAAGCAGTGTTCATTTATACTAGATAGAATGAAGACTGTCTATTCTCTTTTCCTTGCTCAGTCAACGCTTGTGTTTCAGGAAGCATCCAGTCTTCTTCCTTAACACTGAATGTGGATGCTTCTGTCTGAGTGTTGGTGGTGTTTGGAGAAAAGACTTCAGTACAGAGGTGGGCTGGATGGGAAATGGAGATTTCTCTTATCCTCCTCAGTTATGATGATAATTAACATCATCATCATCATCATCATCATCATTATCATCATTATATAGTCATTATTTACCTTATAATGTTTGTGAGTAAAGTGTTTTGGGGGTGAAATGTATGGATAAGAAATACCTTGTTTTAAAGTTTCATAGAGAAAAGAGAAAAATAACCAGAAGGAATAATTGGAATTTTGTAATAGTTTCAGAGCTCTGTCTTTCCAGATTGTTCAGTTCCTTTCCTCCCATGCTAGATAAATGCATGCTATAAACAAATACACTTAGTTTTGTCAAGTTTGGGGGAGGAGATTGTTTGGTTTCCACAACAAAAACAATAATTCTTGTAGTAATACAGAAGATCACTTAATATAGAAAGAATGGTAAAAGTATTTCTGTGATCAGAGTCATCCAAAAAATGTGATATTGTTGAAGTGTGGGGCACAGAAAGTAGCAGTTTTTACCTAGGACTCTATTTAAGTATGAAATCACCATGTTAAATAATGTCAACGCATTTGCAATTTTATCAAATATTACAAGTAGTCAATGTAACAAATAGTGTATCACTGTCTTCTGATTTTGTCAGCTATTTCTCAAAGGTGAAATTTAGGATCTAAAGTTACCATTGATAAAATACATACACAGTATATTCTTATGTACCCATATATGTAATATATAGATATACTAATATATATGCTTATCAAATTAATCAGTTAAAATTAGAATTTGGTATCCTGCAACATAGATTGTAATTAATGTAACAAAATCATATTTAAATGGGCTGGTTACTAGGGAACTTCTCCCAGAACAACTGTACAAACTATACCTCTTATTTGTAAGATTACAGTGGGATATTAACTCTCCAGTAGAAATTTATTTTTCTGAACTTCCTAATGATAGTGATCTCTACAACTTGTCTAATTTCATACACCCTTTTCAAATAGATGACTGTTATGTTCATGAATTTTAAAAACTAAAAATTATTTTTTTCAAATACATTCAGGGAAAGTCATGAAGTCCTTTTCATTTTGTGTTTGGAAGTGGATATACATTTGATCTTGGTTGAAACATGAACTAGATAGATATTGAGATTCTGCTCAGAGTATGTCCAATAAATTATTGAAATAATATGAAGGGCTTATGAAATATACTATGTTGGCTCTACCATAATGTAATTTCCTAAACATTTTTTCTGTATAATATGAACATGTATTATTATTGCTTTCATGTAAAACCTGATCTCCAGAGGCCATTACAAATTTTTACGAATATTTATGCAGGAGGTTCTATAAAAAAGTATTTTGTACTTTTCTCATCACACTTACCTGCAAACCAGAGAATAACTTTTTTCTATTTTTTTTCTTATCGTGTCACTTCTGAAGGACTAGGAGTATTTGCTTAAGAGGATGTATCAGAAAGAAATAGAATGTGTGCTATGCAGGGTTATATAATGGTTTTAAACATTTATAGCCCACTGGAACATACATAAGGACATTTAAAGGCAAAATGGTTGCATATAGAACATTAGTGTTTTAATGAGGATAAATGGGTACTTCATAAAACATGCTGTTATTTGGAGGGCTATTGAATAATGATCGTTGTAAATGATGATTGAATACTCTGCCTGTTGAACATGGTGAAGCTATTTCCTATTTTGGATTCTCTTGTCCATGGTTCCATGTTAATCATATACAACTCTGTAGTTGAAATATTAACATTGATAGTCAATTGGGGGAAATGAGTAGAAGCCTGATTCTCTTCTCGAACTCTTTCAGGAAAAGTGCATTCAATAATAATGATTACTCTTTTAGCAACTAAGATTTTATACCATTATAATATCATATATCAGGAAGTAGCCATAGACAACTACAAAATATTTACGAAAGTCAATTGCAATTAGCCCAAGAACAGGTAAGTTAAAAAAAAAAAAGTCTAGATAATTCTTTGTTAAGAGAAATCTTATCAAGATTTCACTGAGAAGTGTTTTAGGGTCTGTTTCTTTTAAAAATGGAATTTGTGTATTTGTTTGTGACACTGAGAATTTTATTCCCAGATGCTTTGCTGACTAATGTTGACCAGATTGTCCAGGAAACACAGGTGAGATTTTTGTTACATGTCTCATAATTCAGCACTTAAGTGGCTATTTTTTTTATAATAAATTTTTAGATTTTTTGCAAGCTTCTGTAACTTGCCAAAATTTTCTGTTAAAGCTTATTCAGTGCTCAGGGATACAAACTGTAGTTCAGTTTAGTTAAATGACATTCCAGTTACTAAATTTAGACATGTTTCTGGTTAACTGAACATTTCTGACTCATACTATAAGAATAAGGGGAATACTAATGTGACTTTGGAGTCACTCATACCCATGCACAATATAATGTGCATTTTTCCAAGTATTTCCCAACGTGAAGACAGTAGCTTGTTAATAATGTATTCACTCCTATCCTTGACCTCCACATCCTAATAGGAGCTGAAATGATACATTATACCTCCCTGGAAGTAAAGGAACAGAAGTGTTTCAGTGTTATCCAAAATGAATGAAGCCATTATAAAATGAAGCAAAAGACTACACATGAAATATTCATGTTATTCCTTTTGTCAGCAACTGATTACTCTTTTTTTTTTTTTTTCCTTTCTGGAAGTTTCAAATGAGTATTTGATTCCTGCATTTTAATTGGATCAGAAAGTGTGTTTCCAGAGCAGAATAGCACTTTAGCAATCTGTTCAAACAGCTGGAAGCATCAGCCATTTGCTTAAGGTTTGGCACAGAAAAATATTCTGCTTTTAAAAGTTCTAAAAAAGGCCACTGATTTATTTTTTAGTGGTAAAAATAAGGTCTCTTTTTTTTTTAACATTTTGTATTTAAAAGATAATAACTTGAACAATCATTCAGGGTTTCCCCTAATGAATTCCACTCCCAAATTAAACCTAGAGTTTTTCATGCATCATATCTTTGACTTCAGGATCTCAATCCCACGTTGCAAAAAAATGAACAGATGGCTCACTAGAAACAATCAATAGCCCAGTGTCTGGCACATACTTTGTGTTCTGTTTTGTGTGCAGAACTGACCTGCATGAGGCTGCATTGTTTCATCACCACCCAGTGATTCCCTTTCTCACTCTGAACTTCTCTCTCTCTGTTTCCTTCTCTCTCCTTCTGCCTTCTTTCCTCTCTCCCTCTCTCTCTAATTTCTAAAAGTTCATTTATCGTGTAACTCTGGGCCTCTAGTTCTTCTGAAAGTGAGTAGCTTTAGAAAGGCATTAGAAAGTAAATGGTTAATCTATAAGAAGCACAGTTCAGAACTGTGCTAAATGTTTTATCAAGAATTAGAAGCAGGAGAGTCAATCTAAGGCATTTTTCAATTATTAATTAAAGTATCCTGAGACTTCAGTGTAGCTACTATTGGTGCTTGGTAAATGATTTCTGCCTTCATAGGCCTGTCATTTCCACAGCTGTCAATGCAACCAGTGAAGCCCCTTCCAAGAGAGGAAGCCCCCTAGTCTTGTGGCCGCTCCCACGGTCCTAGTACTTTGCCTGCGAGAGAATGGAGTGAGGAAGAGCTGGCAGAGATTTCTTGTGCTCACAAATTCCTGGCTCTATTTTAGGAGGAAGAAGGAATATACATTTTTTATCCTAAGTTTACTTTTTTAAAGATTATATTTATTTATTTGACAGAGAGCGAGCACAAGCAGGAGGAGTGGGATGCAGAGGGAGAGGGAGAAGCAGGCTCCCTGCTCAGTTCCTATGTGGGGCTTGATCTCAGGAGCCCAGGATCCTGACCTGAGCCGAAGGCAGACGCTCCACGGATTGAGCCACCCAGGCGCCCCTTATTTTAAGTTTATATTTCCTGCACGATGGTAACAAATGTTGTTTATTACCCAAAGGCAAAACATATTTTCCAAAATTTTGAACACTGCCCATTGCATTAAATTGAAATTAAAATGCTACCTATGCATACATACAGTAAAAGTAAGGAAAAAACCGTGGCACTGGGGTGGCTCAGTCAGTTAAGCATCCTACTCCTGGTTTTGGCTCTGGTCATGATCTCAGGGTCTTTGGATGGAGCCCCGCCTCACAGGGAATTTGCCTGTCCCTCTCCATTCCTCTCTGGCCCTTCCCCTGCTCTCTCTCTCTCTCTCTTAAATAAATAAATAAATAAATAAATAAATAAATAAATAAATAAATAAATAAAACAATTTTTAAAAAGTAAGCAGAAAACACAGAACACCTTACGACACATTTTTGTTTTTAATATAAAAAATGTTTCCATGGCAACATTATTAAATTAATTGTGCCATAGTCCTTAATATAACATCAAACTCTAATAGGAAGATACACAGAAGACAGAGGGTTTCCTTCGATCAGTGGCGTAGGTGTTCCTCATATTGATGTATCTACTAAGATTATTTTTTTCCTAAGGATGAAGAATTAATACATTTATTTATTTTCCATTAGCTAGAATATGCCATATGGCAATTTTTTCCTTAAGATCTTTCGTAAATGTGAATAGAGTGAACTTAAAATATTTAATATATCATATATGATCCTTTTATAATAAAATTATAAAATCCTAATCTCAGATGAATTCAGAGCAAAGAGAAGAGGAATCATTGATAAAACTGGTGGTAATTACATGTAAACGGGCACTTACAAATAAGTGCAAATCTTAAGTTCAAAAAGATTGTTATACTTAAAATAAACCCGGTAAAATAATTGACATGCCATGTTTACAAGTTAAAATACGAACAATTGACTAGTTGAATTTTTTTATTTATTAGAGAAGGGCAAAGGAACAGGGAGAGAATCTTAAGCAGACTCCACGATGAGCACAGAGCCTGACAGGACCTCAATCTCACAACCCTAAGAATATGATCTAAACCAAAATTAAGAGTTCGACACTTAACCAACAGAGCCACCTAGCTGCCCCTGACTAGTTGCATTTATACCAAAAATGCCTCAAGTAAAGTTTCTTAAAAAGTATTTTTTATATTCAGACCAACAAAATATATGTACTGTGTGTGCGTAAGTATGCTCAAGAAATATCCCTTATTCTGCAATTGCTTGCACTAGCCTTTAAGATAGTAGCTTCCTGACTCTAATAAACTGACTTCCGATTATATCTGTTTAGTATCAATTAAGGTATTTAACAAATTTAAACTTCGTCATAAAATCTCTGCTACAGGTGCAATAACCATAAAAAGAGAACTTCTTTTAGAGAAACAATTAAGGTATAAATGAATAAAAGTAAGCTGATTAGAAAGAAACAGCATTTAACACAGGGTTAGGAAAAAAACATGAAATAAGAGCTAAACAGTAAAGCAAATGTGTCTTTCTAATATTATCTTTCTTACATTATTTCCTAGTAAAAATGACCATAAAATATTTGGTTCTAGAGCTTTAGTGGTTTTTTTTTCTATGATATTCCCTTCAAGTGAAATTGTTAAAACTAAGAGTGATAGAATAGGCACATATGCACATATGTAGAAAACTTTTAACTCTTTTTATAATAACTAAAGCTCATTTTTGACATTTATTTGACCATCACAGTAAATTAAAAAACTAGCATCCTAGTATCAGCAATGACTTTCAGAATCATTTTCTTCTTTTTTAGATATCCTAATTATACAAGATAAAAAACATTCATAGTTCTTAATTGCATTCAGAGTAGGGCACTAACATTTTCCCACAATCCATTCAACATCGGGACATTTTTTCTTCTTTTAATATTGGGGTAGTTTTAATTTCCTCTTTTCTTTGTAGTACTGTTAATAAGACTGTCTGCCCACAGTATTTTGCATGATACCCTTTCACTTTTAAGTAAGGACCATTATCAAAACATCCTGAGCCTATCTCAAATTCATTATTTTTAGTTCTTGAAACATTTTAGCATAATTATTATAGTCTTTTTTTTCCTTTGTGATGCTCTTATAATTTTGTGTTCATATTTAGATCTTTATGGAATCATTGTAAGAGTTTGTCCTTTGATAAGTAAAGTAAATTTGTTATTTTCAGTATCCTACATTCTAAGTTTTTATTCAGCTTCATATTACGTCATCATTTCAATAATAGTATCTTCAGGGCAGGCAAATTCAAACCGTAATTTCTAAAGCTGATTGCTAATTGTCTAATCTTTGAAATTAGCAGCTTTTATAAAAGCCATACAAAAAAAAAGCCATAATCCCATAGTTTGTTAATGATTTTTTATGTAATGTGGAAATGAATCAAAAACTCTTTAAAATATGTAAGCTTATGCAATCATTAACTTGATTTTTTTTTTTTAATTTATGAGAGAGCTAGAAAAAGCATGAGCAGAGAGAGAGGGGCAAAGGGAACAGATTCCTGCTGAGGAGGGAGCCCGACCTGAGCTGAAGGCAGATGCTCAGCTGACTGAGCCACCTAGGTGCCCCTCGTTAACGATATTAAAATAGCTTTTTATTCAGGAAAATTTTATTATTTCTAAAATCAAACTAGTTATACTGTCCACTATATTTTTCTTCTATGTGTATTTAATCTTTTCAATATATTATTGTTTCCTGAAACTTGAAGTTTGGTGTAATACACTATCTTTTTTTTTTTATCAAAAGGAACATATTATTGGAAATGCAAACAGAAATAAACCATTATAATCCAATTTCACCAAGATCAGCTATGCTTTGAACCCAGTAGATAGGAATTTAGATATACCTCATTGTCATTTAAGGTGATTTTGTGACTTTTTCTTAGAACACTCCAGGTAAAGAATGATAGTGAGATCTGTAGTTCAGTCATTTCCAAGGTAATTATTTTTTTATAAATAGGTTACACATCTATTATCTATTAACAGTTTTCAAACATTGTATAAACCTTTTGTTCAATAATTTTTAAAAACTATTGTTTGTACCAAAAATAACTTCAACTATTCAGATGAAATATTCCCCCTCAGCTTTTTAAAATATTTTATTTTTAGGTAACCTCTACACCCAATGTGGGGCTCAAACCCAGAATCTGAGATCAAGTGTCACACAGTCTACTTACTGTGCCAGCCAACTCGTAAATACAGTTCCTTTTTAATGGGAAGAGACAAAAATGATTTCTTCAAATTTATGAAATCATATATTTGTCAAAAATTATTTTTCATCTCTATTCAAGATAGAATTTATAGACATATCTTAAGTCTATGATGCTGAGAATCCACATTAGAAGAAGAGTATTTTTACTGTTTGATATTTAAAAATTTTAAATGGTTTTTATATCATTTAATTCAAAATCACATTAACTATGGAATACCTTTCTTGTGAGTTATTGTCGGTTTACACATTTATTTGTTCTGTGGGTGAGGAGCTAATTTATGAAGAGGAATAATAGTCTTACTGATGTTTAATGTATAATTAATTTTTAAAAATTTCATTATGATACCGAATTCCCAACAGACTATATTTAGAAGTTAGAGATCACTTAGATTTTAGATATGATGAGCAAATTTAGTCTAATATGTTCAAAGTTTTAAAAACCACTATGATTATTTGTTAAAATTTAAATGGCATGCATTAATGAATAAAATCATTACTTTTTTCTTAACTTGAGAATATAAATGTGAAAAACAAAGCAAGGGAAAATGCCATTCCACAATTTGGCTTTGACGCACATAACTATTTAGGCTTAATGCACTTAGATTCCTTTTTAAAATGAAATCCTTTCATACATTCACAATTTGAAATTACTAAGCAATATTTTAAAAGCCTATGTGCATGTCTAGATAGTTTTTAGGTGTGTATTTTGTATTTTATAGCAATAAACCTCTGCCTGGGTGCTTATAGTTCAGTGACTCTAAATTACTAGCACAATGATCTTATTGCCTATGTATTTTCTCTTTGTTTCTTTTTTTCTTTTTCTTTTTCTTTTTCTTTCTTTCTTTCTTTTTTTTTTTTTTTCCTTCCATTTCAGAGGCTGGAGTTAATCTGAAGAGCACTACTTTCTCTCCTGAAAAAAGTTGCCACTGATATTTTTACTGGATAAAATTTAAAAAATGTTTCAATTCACAAAGGCTAATTGTTGAACTGGTGTCCTAGAAGAAATTGTCCACTGGAGCTGAAGCAGAAGTCTCTGATGCTGGTGGAACTGGCTCTTTCAGACCAGACCATGGTTCATCTCCTTTTAAAGCCAAAATTTTTTTTTCCGTCTGGCCTACAAGTTTTTTGGTTTTTTTTGTTTGTTTGTTTGTTTGTTTTTAAAGAAGGAAACAGAAAAGCCGACATTGGCATCGAGTTCTGTATCAATCCATGTTACATTGCCATCCATGATTTAAGACTGTAGAATCTTGAATAATCTATATCACTTTAACAAATAAATGTTTTACTATGACAGAATTTGTACAGTGCCTGATTTGTGGAAATATCAATTACTTCAAGTATGAATGGTGAAATAATGACTATAAGAACTAATAATACTATTTTACATTTATGTAATGCAAAACCTTAAAGAATCAACTTTGCTTTATAATGCTGGAACTATTTCTGCCATTACCGAAGTGCACCCACATCTGTGGGACAGCAGTGCAGCTATTTTAAAAGCTTTATAGCAATTTTGTGGCTCAGTGTAAGACAGAAAGTGATGAGGGATCTCATCACTTCAGAACTTCAGAAAGCATCAAAGTAGGTATATATGGTAATTAGTCCAAATCCATTGCTTTTCTGGAGAGCCAGAATGAAGAGGTTTTAATAATTTTAGGCCTTCTATTTTATTGTAAGTGCCCATTTTACTAATTTTGCACAATTCCAGGATAAATAAGGAAGAACAGACATCTGATTTAATACCAGCATAAATAGGAGTAAGAAATCTTTTGTGGCTAATAAATGTTAATACAACCATAGTTAGACAGTATCCAAGCTTCACATTTAAGGCTGGCCCTGGTAACAAGCAGGCCTGAGTTCTAGATCTGAACATATTTGGCCAGTTACCCACTCTTCCATATTTTCACAGGAGAAATATTATACAATTTGAAAATGTATGTAAACTTACCTCTGTACTTGGTGTAAACAATAAGTTTAAGTTAAAAATAGTATCAGCATTGCCATTGGCAATTGAATTCAGATTCTGTAAAACATTAGAGATTTTATTTCTGTTCCTTTACAATTCTGTTAGATCGTTAAAAGCAGTATGTAGTTTAATTTTTTTTAAAGCTAGGAAACTGTCTTTTAAGAAATTCAGCTTATATGTTAGCCATTCCATGTCTTTTAGACTATTATAAATATCCAACCATCCTAAAGAGAGTTTATAGAATGTTAAGCCTTTAGATAGCACTTGGAATCTGCTCAGAGCCTAACTAAACAACAATTTAAAGAGTATCACACACACACACACTCAACTTCCAGACACACAATCACACAATGCATGCTTGAAACAGAAGAAACAATTTTGAGTTGAAATGTAGTTAATTTGTGACTATGAGCAAATGGCTTCATTCTCTGTTTCCTGACAACTCTAATGTCCTAGAGCAATCTGTGTGTGTGTGTGTGTGTGTGTGTGTGTGTGTACATGTATGTATGCATGGATAAATGTTTATGGTGACAAAGATACAACTTAAGCAGTGCATCTGCAGATCTATTCTTGTTGTATACAACTTTTCTCCTCAAATATAAAGTGTCAGGAGCACAAACGACTTTCCTGGATCTCAGTGCAGAGTGTAACTTTTTAAGGTCTTGGGAAAACCTGCTAACTTTTCATTAAGAACATTCTCCTGTTTTATTTCTTCCACTCCCTTGGGCCTGATTCTTTTCTGTTTTGAAATTTTTCTTGATGATAATGTGGCCTGACATCTTCACCTCTTTAGGATGTTCACACTATTGTGTTACAAGGAGCATAATTTTTCATGTAATTCTAGTGTGTTAGAATTAAGATTACACCTAATCATTTCAAATCTTCACTCCTAATCATTCAAATCTTCACTGTGCATCCCCTAAATCTAAAACTTCCCTTTATACACACATTCAAACAACATTAATCAGGCACTCACAGTGTACATAGTTTCTCTTGTTGAAATGTTGTTCATCAGGAAGACTGAGGCGCAGTCTCTGATTCTGTAAGTGTGCACTACTCAGTTGTTTATGAACAGATAAATATCTGTATTTCTTATACTATGAGATTGAAAGAACACAAGTGTGTGCCTATAACTAAATAGGAATGCTTATCATAAAATAAGTTTTGCAAAAAAAGCAATGAAATATTTTGAAGATAAGAATGATTTCTTGAGCTGAGCTTATGTTGTCACAGTACAGTGATTTAATGGATGTAAAATGTCTCAAATATAAAGTTATTAATATGAACTGGAAACCACTTCCATTTTCCGGTTATTCTACTATCTTGAGTAATATCAGAAGTAACCCAGCTGCTAAAAATATGTATTGTAATAAGTATGAATATTTACAGTTCAACTTGTGATGTAAATTATACAGGATATAAATTACATCAAACACACAAGAAAACCAAAAGAGGTTTGAATGCAGCACAGATAGTTTGTGAGACATGAAAATGGCTTGAAAACGGTAGTTTATATTTTGAAAATCTACAGTCATGATTTTTGAAACCCATGATCTGTAGAACATAAGATTAGTAATAAAGCACTATTGTTGGTTTTGAAAAGAGTAACTTACACATGAAAAGGAAAACTCAAATAATTTAAATTTTCCTCTTTATAATTTAATAGCTCTAAGATTAGTATTACAAGTTTTTGTTTTTTGCTCAATTGTATAATTCCCCATTTCATATTTATAGAATATTTTCTAACAAATTCTTGGTTTTGTCCAAAATATATTCAGATTATTTCTACTTTTATTCTGCTTTCCATACATTAAAACTTATTCCTTTTTTATTTCCAAAATGTACTTATACTGACATCTCATAGATCTGTTTATGAATAGTGTGTGTGCGTGTGTGTGTACATGTGTCTATCAAGGCATATGTACATAATTTTTAATTACTTAAAAATGCAAGTGATGCAGAATGTAGTATGTACAACCAAAGTAAAAGGCCCTAGCACATGATTGTTTTATTTAACATACAAATATAATATATAAGGAAACTAACCATGTTAGATTTTTTATAAAAGCATTTTTTAATTGTGGAAAATATATATGACATGAAATTTGACGTTTTAACCATTTTAAGTGTAGAATTCAATGACATTAATTACGTGTAATCATCCCCACTATTTAAAAAACATTCTTATTACCCATATACAGGATCTGTAGCTATTAAGCAATAATACCCATTTCCTTTCTCTCAGTCCCTGGTAAACTATAATCAACTTTCTCTATGAATTTGCTTTTTCTAGATATTTCATACCAGTGGGATCATACAATATTTGTCCTTTTGTGTCTGACTTATTCCATTTACTGTCATGTTTCCAAGGTTTATCAATGTTGAAGCGTATATCAGAAATTTTTATGGCTGAATAATATTCCAGGAATTTATGTAGCACATTTTGTTTATCAATTCATTTTTTGATAGACACTTGTGTTGTTTCCACCTTTTGGGCACTGTGATTACTGCGACAATGAACATTGTATTTAAGTAAATATTTGAGTTTCAGTCTTCAATTCTTTTCTTTTTTTTTTAAGATTTTATTACTTATTCATGAGAGACACACACAGAGAGAGAGAGAGAGAGAGAGAGAGAGGCAGAGACAGAGGCAGAAGGAGAAGCAGGCTCCATGGAGGGAGCCTGATGTGGGACTCGATCCTTGGGACCATGGAATCATGCCTTGAGCCAAAGGCAGTTGCTCAACCACTAAGCCCCTCAGGTGTTCCCAGTTTTCAATTCTTTAAACTATATTCTTAGGAGTGGAATTGCTAGGCGGGTCATAGGGTAATTTTATGTTGAATCTTTTGAAGAACTGCAGACTATTTTCTATTGTGGCCATGACAGTTTACATTTATTCCAGTAATGCACAAGTGTGCAAGGGTCCCAATTTCTCCATATTTATAATTCTCAAATTTTTAAGAGTCATTTTAGTAGGAGTGGATTATCTCATTGATATTGATTTACATTTCCCTAGAGCTTTTCATGTGCTTATCAGCCTTTTGCATATCCTCTTTGGAGAAATATCAACTCAAGTTTTTTGTCCTTTTTTTTTTTTTTTTTTCCCTTAGAGAGAGAGTAGAGGGAGGGGCAGAGGGAGAGAAAGAGAAAGAATCCTTAAGTGGACTTCCTGCTGAGTATGGAGCCCATTGTGAACTTGATTCCAGTACCCTGGTTTGTGACCTGAACTGAAATAGTCAGATGATTAACTGATTGAGCCACCCAGGCCCCCCTTCTTTGCACATTTTTAAACTGGATTGCCTGTTGATATTGAGTTGAAGACATTCTTAATATCTCTGGATATTAAACCCTTCTCAGATATACAATATTGCTATTAATGTCTTCCATTCTGTAGGTCTTTCCAGTTTCTTGATCTTATATCCTTTGATGAACAAAAATATTTAATATTTATGAAGTCCTATTATGTATTTTTCTATGTGTGTGCTTTTAGTGTCCTATCTAAGAATTCGTTGCCCAATCCAAGGTCACCAAAATTTATCTCTATGTATTTCCCTAAGAGCTTTATGGCTTTACCTCTTACATTTAGGGTATTCATCCATTTTGAGTAAATTTTTGTATGTTTTTTGAGGTAAAACTGCAACTTTATTCCTACAGATGTAGAAATCCATTTGTCCCCGCACCATCTATAGAAAAACTATTTTTTCCCTGTTGAATGGATTTGACAACCTTGTCAATAATCAATTGAAAAAAGATGTGTTTATTTCTATTCTATTGGTCTATATGTATATCTTTATGTCAGTACCCACAATGTTTTGATCACTGTAGCTTTCTTTGTAAGTTTTGAAACCAGAAGTATGAGTTCTTTTTGTTCTTTTTTGAGATGGTTTGGCTACTCTGGGCTCCTTCTAATTCCAAATGAATTGTGAGATTGGCTTTTCCACTTTTGCAAAACAGCAATTGGAATTTTGATAGGAATTGCATTGAACCTATAGATCTATTGGGTAGTACTGATCATAACAATATTAAGTCTTTCAATCCATGACCACGAAATGTCTTTTCTTTTGTTTGTGTCTTTTTTAATTTCCTTTAACAATGTTTTGTAGTGTCCAATGCATAAATCTTTCACCACCTTAAATAAATTTATTCCTAGGTACTTGATTCCTTTGATGCTCTTACAAATGGAATTACTTTCTTAATTTCCTTTGTGGATTCTTCATTGCAAGTATTAAAAAACAAATCATTTCTGAGTGTTAATCTTGTACCCTGAAACTTGTTTGAATTTATTTATTAGCTCTAGTAGCTTTCTTATGACTTTTTAGGGATATCTACATATAGAATCATACCATATGTGAATAGAGATAATTTACTTCTTCCTTTCCTATTTTCGGTGCTTTTTATTTTCTTGTCTAATTGCTCTTGCTAGAAATACAGTACAATATTGAAGGGCAGTGGGGAAAATAGACATCCTTGTCTTATTTTTTAGCTTAAAGGAAAGCTTTCAGTCTTTCAAGATGAGTATGATGTAGGTGGTGGATTTTTTAAAACTGAATTTATTGTGTACCCTTCTATTCCTAGTTTCTGGTGTTTTTATTATAAAAGTGTGTTAAATTTTTTTCAAGTGATTTTGGTATCATTGAGATTATTTTGTGCCTTGTTTTATTAACTTCATTCTGTTAATGTTATATATTATATTGATTTTCTTATTTTTAATAACTAACATCTCTAGGATAAACTGCACATGGTCAAGGTATATAAACCTTTTAATATGCTATTGTATTTGTTTTGCTAGTATTTTGTTAAGGATTTTTGCATCTCTATACACAATGGATATTTTGTGCACTTTTATTCTTTTTTGTGAAGTCTTTATCTGATGTTGGTATCAGATAATGCTGGCCCTTCAGAATGAGTTAGGAAGTGTTTCCTCCTCTTCTATTTTTTGGAAGAGTTTGAGAAGAATTGGTGTGAATTCTTTCAGTGTTTGATAGAATTTGCTAGCGAAGCCATCTGGTCCTGGAGTATCTTTGTTGGGAGATTTTGAATTATTGATTTAATTTTTTTTATTTTTATGGATCTGTTGAGATTTTCTCTTTACTCTTGAGTCAGGCTAGGTAACTTATGTGTTTCTAGGAGCTTGTCAATTTCATCTAAGCTATCTAATTTGTTGATGTACAATTGTGCTTCATATTCTCCTATAATTCTTTTTCTTTATGTAAGGTCACTATTATCCATTTTTGAAAGTGGCTTATTGAAGTCTCCTAGTGTTACTGTAGTACTGTCTATCTTTTCAGTCCTATCCAGTATTGTTTCATATGTTTTGGGCCACAATTTGCTAGTATATATAAGTTAAAGTTGTAATAGTCTCTTGATGATATGATTGGTTTTAGAATTTTTTCAATGTCACAAATATGATTATCCTAATTATTAACTGAATGAATTTATTTTGAGTTCACTAGGTTCATTATCACATTTATTTCACTGGCTTATAACCATTGGTTTCTTTCTTATATCATATACTAACCCTAGTCTTTCATCTCTGTCCTCCTAATTGAAATTCAGTTTTAAGGCTTAATACTCAAATTGATAAGACTTGAGTCTTATCAACTAACCAATATGCTAGTCTCTTTGTCAATAACATCTACCAACCTCTTGGAAACTGCTCTCAAAAAGCAGCATTCTCAAATGCTACCTCATCAAATCACCAGCAAAGTTTTTTTTTCTATATATATACATTAGTAAAGTGGGTCCTAAACAATTTTATTTGCCCTTATTATTTGAATACTGACATAAAAATTAAAAGAGATGGCAAAAACACTATAACGCTTTCCAAAAGAATGCATAGTTTATCTCTGTGCATAAATCATTTACAATCTTTAGTAGCATAACTTGTGAATACCTACCTATAAAGGTCAACAATAAGTACGCTAAGTATATGATTGTAGTATAAATGCCAATCAATTGAAGTTCATGAAGTCTTTTTGAAAGAGTGGTTTTAAGCTTTCTTTTTGTTGTTGTGTCTTTATAAGGAAAAGGAAATCAGAAATGCCTATTATGATAGGGCATAAGATATCATTGCATGACCCCTAGGAAGTATGAGATGTGCAAATATCTAGAATAAGAAAACAATAAAGTGGGCCCAAATTTCCAACTTGAATTAAGAAAATAAAATTGGTCCTTTGAGTCATATGTTACCATATTTAACAATTTAGATATGAAAATTTAGTTGAATGTGATTGGAAACTATTTGAAAAAATTTCTGAGGGGAGTGACTTAGACAATGTTAATAGGGAATCTCCAATCCTTAGAAACACTTTTATTTCAAAGGGAAGATTTCAAAATCTCCAACCACCTTTAGCAAACTTGTTCAATTGCACAAGAGTTTGCTAAACATTTAGTTTGTCCTTGGTCTAATACTATCCACTAGGTATAAAAAACAAATGATACAAATGTTCATAGTTAGGTGTTAGGTAAATGTGAAGACATCTTGTGTTAGTCTGTTTAAGCTGCTCTAACAAAATACCACAAACTGGGTAGCTTATATATAACAGAAATTTATTGTTCAAAGTCTTGAATACAGTTGCATTCAGGTGAAGGCCTTCTTCCTGATTCATAGCTGGTGCCTTGTCACTCCACTCCCACATGGTGGAAGGGATTAGAGATATCTCCAGAGCCTCTTTTATAAGGCACTAATCCAATTCAAGAGGTCTCCATCCACATGATCTAAGAACTACCCAAAGGCCCACCAATTCCTAATAGTATTATCTTGAGTATTGAGATTGCAACATATTAATTGGATATGAGGATAAACACAAAATGTAAGACCATAGCACACATATGTTTACATAAGAAATCACATCATTAGATTTAGATCCACAGTGGTATAGAAGCACAGTAGAAGCAGCCCAATGACCACCTGAGAAAGAGAAGTAAAAAAATAAAAAAGTAGTTCATCACAATGATGCTACTTAAAATTAGTAAAACTATTCTCAAAGAAGCTTTGCAGGTCAGGAGACAGTGGCATTATATATTCAAAGTGCTGAATGGGAAAAATCTGTAGCCAAGAATACTCTATCCAGCAAGGCTATCATTCCGAATAGAAACAGAGATAAAGTTTCCCAGATGAACAAAAACTAAAGAATTCATGACCCTAAAATAAAGAGGATTGAATCATGTCCCCAAATCATAACTCTACTTATGGAACCACAAGATTTTATTATCCTATTTTGAAACTACCTTCAGTACTTTGTTTGCCACATCAACTTAAACCACCTTCACCAAGCCTTCAGCTTAATGTCTCCTTGAAATGTGTACCTTCCTCTTTAGACTTGAAATTCTCTTGAGTTCAAGTACTATGCCCTATTCATTTTTGAATCTTCTATGATGCTCAAAATAGTGTTTTGAATACAAAAGTCAAGTACTTTATATTTTCTGTATAAATATATTCCAATAGTAGCTATCTACAGAAATGGCAAATTTGGAGTCAGTTATGAGGCTGAGGAAAAGTCTGTGATGAGATTAGGATAATACCTAACAAAGAATAATTGAAACAAGATACAAAAATTACCAATAGAATCTGCACTTATTTATTAAATAAGCATATTTACTTTTATTTAACACATTTCTGTTAGAATTTGTGCTTATTTAAGTGATCAAGATGGAGAATAAGTGACCTTTGAACATCTATGTGCTTATATCAAATCAATTTAATAAATATAGCAAAATTTGTTCCTGGGCTAAGATGGTTCATTTTTATAGTTGACAGATGCAGCAACAGCAAGTTGTAAAACAAGACATACTGTATGCACTATAAGCGTAATAGACACACTGTGAAAAACAAAGGGAATACATGATTACAAAGACTATGTGTTCCTGAATTTGGTATCTCAAAGTATAGTATGATTAACACTGAGAATGATGGAAAAGAGTGATATAAAATGTTTTTTTCCACTTTCTAGACATGCATGATATTGTGATCTATAATAAGAAAAATCTATTTGTCCTTTGTCTTATTTCTGGTACACAGCTCCTAAAATTTTTGGCATTTCCTACATGATGAGAGTTATCAAGGTGTTTTTGTTATGTTAATGAGGTGACTTCCCCTCAATACCTGACATAGGTGGCTGATTGCTAGGAGAACAAACCATGTGATTTAGAGGGTTGGAATTTTTGATCTCACCTACCCATCTCACCCCTTGCTCCCCAACCTTTGGGCAGTGAAGTGGGGCTGGAGGTTAATCAATTGCCAATGAACAATGATTTAATCAATCATGCCTCTGTGATAAAGCCTTCATAAAAAACCCAAAAGGATTGGATTCAGAGAATGTCTAGGTTGATGAACACATGAAGATTTGGGGGAGAGTGATATGCTGAGAAAGGCATGGAAACTTTGTCCTTTCTCCATCTTGCCCTACGCATCTCTTCTATCGGGCTGTTGTTGAGTTCTATCCTTTCATTGTAAACCAGTAGTCTAATGAGTAAAATGATTTCCTCAGTTCTGTGAGCTCCTCTAGCAAATTAATAAAACCCAAGGAGGAGATGATGGAAACCTTTGATCTATAGCAATTTGGCCAGAAGTACAGATTATAACCTGGGTTTGGGATTGGCATCTTGAGTTTGAGGGAATTTTTGGAACCTCCAATTTATAGGTCAGAAACACAGGGGACATTCAGGGATTGTGCCTGACGTCCACAGGGAGAGGCAGTCTTCTAGGACTGAACCTTTAACCCGTGAAATCTGATGCTATCTTCAAGTAGATTGGTTTAAGATTGAGTCGAGTTGTAGTGATATAGAGTGGGTGTCCAGAGAATTGCTTGTTGGTATGGGAAACTACCCGCATTGGAATTGGTAACTGGAAACTATTTTAGCATGTAAAATTTTGATTGATAATAGTAGCAATACAAATTTAGTTTTGATACTGAAGATATGTATGTAACTAAACAATATAAAATAAAATTTAAACTCACATTCTAGGGTGCTAAATTACCCTTCTCTTGCTCTTCTCTAGGAAAAGAAACTTATTTTCTCTCCCAAAGTCACTGCAGTCTTCACACAATATTTCTGTTATCCTTTCTATGATTAATTTGCTCAAATTACTTCCTAGATCCTCCTTTCAAAAACTGCTTAATGCTCCCTTCTCAATGGTGGCTACCCTGACTGAACTAAATGGTTTGAGTCAAGTAAATTAAACCATGCATCCTTCGCAGTTGTGAATAGATAAAATTGTCTGTATATAATTTCTATATATTTCAATGTTTTGTGGGTTTTTTTCATCATGCTTTTTACTTATTGCTTTTGTTAGTATTAATTTGTGTTTCACCTTATTAAATTAGGAAATAAATAAATTGCCATTGTAAAAGGTAAATAAATCTAAAATCCTTTTACGTTAAATGCCTCAAGAATAGAAATTTTTGCCAATATTTTTATGCTGGTGTCCTTTCAGTGCTCCGCTGTTTTTTTCTATTAACTCACTGACAAATGCTTGAATAAATAGCAGTCAAGAACTAGAATGATAATTTTATTTTGTTTATTTTTATTTTTAAATATGGGAAATTAAAAATTTGCAATGATTCTTATTTGGATGCAAATAGATCTATCATTTAGATCTCTGATATTGTGATCCAAAAACTATTTTACTTGTTTACATGATAAATGAAATCCATAATAACTAAATACCAACACTGTATTCTTGCTTTGGGCAGGTTATTTGAAACAGTACAATTTGATCATTCTAAATTCTGGTTCTATGGTCCAATTGCCCCATTACTTTGCCTACTCTCTTTTATTTAAGAATGAATAACACAGTGTAAATAAATCCTATTTTCAAGAGTATTTTCAACATTTTTTTAAATGACACTGGTCTCTACAACATTTCTCAAGCTTAGTGGAAATCAGAATTATATCAGAAATAAATCTATTTTGAGATTTTACTCCTGCTTTAGGAAATGGGAAGATATATATCAATAGTTTGTATTGTCTACCCATCACTTACACCACAGTTTACTCTTTCATGGTAAATTATTGAATATTTGGTTGCAATTTTAATTATATAAAGGTCATATTTTAATAGACTAAACAAAATCCAAATGCAAAAAAAATAAATTATTTTATCTCTAAAGATGTTCATTGCAACGCCTCCAGCATTATTTTGAGCATAGGCTCACAAGAGAGGAATATGGAGGTAGGTAGCATTAAAATTTTCCAAAGGAAAAAAATACCAAGTTAGTCACCATTATTGCACTCAGAATTTCAAATTTCCTCAGCTCTCAAAATGTGGTCAAAATGGTGATAAATGTGAGTCTTTGACACAAAGGAAGAGAACAAATCAACATTAGTAATTCAGAAGATATTTCAATGACGATAATGACATTTACTTCATTAAAGTGGTCAAATTATTCTCAGTTTCTTTCAAATCAGTGAAGATATATGATGCCTCTATTATCAATAGTAATTCTATTTATTATGTAACATTTAATGCTCTTTATTTTTACAACCATAAAAGCTGTCCCAGATGCTTGTGTTTGAAAAGAAACATCTAGATGTTAAATCACTCAGTATATTGTATTTATATATTTAATTAGTATCCAGGGAAATCTACACAAGAGAGTTCTCTCTAGACAGTCTTTAAAGTTAGAAGCAAGATAAAATACTGGATAATTAATCAATGTCTAGTTGTTTCAGGTAAGTAAATAAGATAAATTTTTATCTTTCCCTAGAGTTCTGGATATTTAAATTCTAAGTAATATTTTATTTCTACCATCATTATTTTTTGTTTTTTCATTGTTTTTACTTATTTTCTGCCTCTTTTCTATAGTGTATAGATTTTAATGTGATATTCAGCATATTAAGTTTTTACCCTAAAGTCTATGAAATTATCTTTAAATTTTACTATTTACTTCATTTGTGAGTTATAATTTACATATCCAACTAATTCTTACATTTTTACCTCAAAATATTTTACAATGACCTAGTCGCATGATTGTTTCTTCTCTTAGTTGGCTACATGATTCTTTCTTGGTGTTGACTATAACTCTGTAATTGTTACAGTCTTTAAAATTATTTTACTATTGGTAATAATAATTCAATTTAAGAATAAACAAACTGTATGCATAAGAGAAAGATAACATAAATTATATATAGTATATGAAAAAATACTATTTACAAAGATATGCAAAAGTCATGTAGAAATAGCAAATGAAAGTAGAATTTCTTATTTATAGGATTAGAAGAGAAGCCCTAGGTGGGGATAACAGGTAGGGAATTGGATCTATGAAGTTAAGCACAATATATAAATATAGAGACCAAGGAAGTAGGTATGGACAGGAAGAGGGGGTAAATTAAAATAATAGAAGATTGGGTCTATAGGATGGATTTGCTGATTTTTTTTAAAGATTTCATTCATTCATTCATTCATTCATTCATTCATTCATTCATTCATTCAAGAGAGCCACACAGAGGGAGGCAGAGACACAGTCAGAGAGAGAAGCAGGCTCCCCACAAGAAGCCTGATGTGGGACTCAATCCCGGACCCCGGGATCACAGCCGAGCCGAAGGCAGACACTCAACCGCGGAACCACCCAGGTGTCCTGAATTTGCTGATCTTATATGGAATCTAAGGGCAGGTGTGGAGTAGAAAACTGTCAAAAGTTCTTAATGGGGAAATTAGCGAATAAGAAAAAGAGCATGATAATAAACTTAGGAAAGTTCTCCTAGACCCAAGACACATTCAATAAATGAGACACATACACTTAAGTTTCCATAAGACAGTCAGTTTTTTGTTTCTTTTTATTTTTTTTTTAAAGTTTTTACTTCAATTTCTGTTAGTCAACATACAGTGCTACATTAGTTTCAGGTGTACAACACAGTGACTTTGAACTTCCATACATCCCCCTGTGCTAATAACAAGCGCACTCTTAATCTTAATCCTCATCACCCATTCAATCTATCCCCACATCCCTTCCCCTCTGGGAACCATCAATTTATTCTTCATAATTAAGAGTCTGTTCTTGATTTCTCTCTCTCTCTCTCTCTCTTTCTCTCTCTCTCTCTCTCTCTCATTTTTTCCCCTTTGCTTGTTTGTTTTTCTTAAATTCCACATCTGAGTGAAATCATGATATTTGTCTTTCTCTGACTTGTTTTGCTTAACATTATACTCTCTAGCTCCATCCACGTTGTTGCAAATGGCAAGATTTCATTCCTTTTTATGACTGAGTATATATATATGTGTGTGTGTGTGTGTGTGTGTGTGTGTGTGTATGTGTGTGTGGTGTGTGTATATATATATATACCACATCTTTATTCATCCATCAATTCATGGAGACTTAGGCTGCTTCCATATCTTGACAATTGTAAATAATGCTGCTATAAACAGAGGAGTGCAAGTATCCCTTTGAATTAGTGTACTTTCTCATTCTTTGGGTACCCAGTGCTATAATTGCTGGATCATAAGCTAGTTCCATTTTCAACTTTTCAAGGAACCTCCCTACTGTTTTCCATGGTGGCTGCACCAGTTTGCACTCCCATCAACAGTGCATGAGTATTTAGCATAATCACTTTTTGAATTGTTTAGAGACTAAATCAGGTATGAAAGAACACAAAGAAATAGGTTTAATTTCCAAAGTGGAACAAAATAATAGTACAGGATACCTTGATGTGGAGACAATAAGCAGAGAACATGCTAAAATTGAAATAGCCATGGACTTTACATGCAACTTTGTGTCTTCTAGAGTTTTTTCTCATGCTTAGTCAATTACAATAGATGTTTTCTACTTGCAAATTTTGTTAAATCTTTTTTTTTTTTTTAATTTTGTTAAATCTTACTCACATTTCCTTTCTTAACCTGCCAAAGCCTGGTGCCCTAGAATAAGGAAGATTAAAGTTAGGCTGCATCAAATTCCCCTAATTTAGAAGCCCCAGTGTAGTATCATCAGGATCTATTCAAAATTAATTATATTTAACTACTGGTTATTTGATTGATTTTTTCCAGAGTATTAAAAAAAATCACTTACATAGTGAGAATATAACTCAAGACTTATGGCTCTTGAATGCAACCACTAGAGCACATGCTGATGACCTTTTAATGGCTCCATAGAAATAATTTATAAAGTTTTAAAAACCATAGTCTAGTATTTGGGTTTTAGAGCCAGGATGCAAGTATATTAGAGAGGTAGCTATTTCATCCAACAAATATAAATTGATTTTAGTTTAAAGTGTGGTCTAATTCACTTAGCTTAAATTATTTAAGCATCACTTATAAATGTATTCAGTACTAAATTACAGTTGAAACCTTTGTCTTCAAAAATAGAATGTATCATTGTATAGAAGATGGAAGCCTAGGTTCATAATGAGAAGTTGACACAGCATTATTTTTCCTAGTTTGGCTGTAAAACTTTATTTAGCATGAGGAAGCTAACATTTTTTAGAGGACAAATATTTAAAGTCTTACAGCCATAATTTTTTAATACTTTATTTGCTTCATGTGGCACAATAATATATTTATATACTTTCTGATACAGTGTGGTGAGCCTTATTCTCATTGGTACTCACAGGTCTTGATAGGAATGGTGAGAAAGCAAGTTTATTTTAAATGTCTTTTCATCATCTTTGGATAATCCCTCCAATGTGACTAGGTGGCACATCTGTAAGGTTCTTGCCAATACTTGGTGGCAGCTCAAAAAATTCTTTAAAGTATGGTCACACTCTATTTAAAGTATGCAGTTGGAACTGCACAGATTGAAGCTGTGTTTTTCATAACACTTTACCTGAGATTGAGACTGTTTTGTCTATCTCCAAGAATGGAGATGGATCTAATGGAGATCAAGCCATCTTTTCTCACCACTGCTGAAGACTAAATCCACTCAGGAATTGGAGATAGTGCATGTACCAACAAGAATGAATTTTGCCTTTGAGATATGAAAATCCCTGGCAAATTCAGTAAAAGGTAAACTTCCATGGCATTATAGAAATTGCTTTCAATTAGCTCTAACGCAACTTGTATATAGATTAGATCTCAGTGGTAGGCTGAACTGAGCTGAACATATTCATTAGTCTCCAAATATTAAGCAGTCAGCTCAGGTAAACTACTGTTATGTGAATTTAGAAGTATTAAACTACTAATTAGCCACATATAGAATACATGGAGGTAAGTAGACCCCCATGTACAGTACTCTTACTGGACCCTCTAAGAGAATATTTTTCAGACTGAATAAACTTCAAATAAAAATCCAAACCGAAAATCACATTGCAAAGGTATCTGAAAGTGTTTGAAAGTTCAAAGTTGCTAAGTTAAAAGCTAAGAGGAAAGGAAAATCTTAATGCTTAATTAATTAATTTACTCTCTTTAAAAAAAAGCATGTATTTTCTCCCATCTGGAGGGCTTGTGATCACTACATTTTCAAAAGAGTGCAGATGATTTACTATATTAAATGTGAATAAGAATCCATATAATTGTGTGGATGGCGTGAAGTAGAAAGTCAACAAAAATTTGTTGAATGAATAAATAAAATAATATTCAGAAAAATATTTTTCCAATATTCTAATGTAAACCATCAAAATCATATGAGAATAATATCATTTTTTAGAATAATATCATTTGTTTGCAGTAGTTTTTTTAACCATTAAAATAATTTTTCTCCCTAAATACCTAATTTACCTTAACTGGATGTTTACCTAAAGGACAATTTGAAAAACAAATCAACTACTGGGTTGCTTTTTATAACTTACAGGATATAATGGGATAATCTGATTTTATTTAAGTAAATTGATCAGATTCTTGGTGGAATTAGTTAATCTATGCAATGAAAATCTTCATCATTGTATTTATAAATGTGAACCCATATACTTGGTTATAATTTCACATTCTTATATTAAAACCAAGTGCAAACAGAAGAATGTATCAAATCTGTTTTCCGAGCACCAGCATTCTTTCTTCCTGCAATTTTATTCTTATATTAACACTATTCTACATGAGAAAACCAGAATTACTCTGAAAAATAAAAAGTAACCTACAGCAGGGGAAAAAAGGTATCCAAAGGTGAACACTATATTATCCAAATAAGACAGTATTAATATTCTGGATGAAGGAAGCATCCTATCCTACCTGTCTCTCTGGGGCCCTTGCTAACATATTGCACCTGAGAGCCACTTTCACCCTTCAGAACCTGCAGGGTAGTAGCCTAAGCACCACCAAGTACCCTTTCCACCACTGGAAAGAAGTTCATGTCAGCTCCTATAGTTCCAAACCAGGCCCACTCTTCAGTATTATCTCCTCCTTTCCTGGTGCTGTGAGAAGCATAAATAATTTTTATCACCTTGATAAACCTATATCTATAATACATATGTATATTATATGTACTACTACTAATATATATCAACAAAGCACATTTTCCTTTTATTGTATATAATGTAAAACCCTGTTCACTTTACTTCATAGATCAGTGAATCACAGATATTTCTTTGTTTTCTCTGTTAGAATGCTCTTCAAAAAATGATATAAAATACTGCAGAATTATCTTTTAAAAATAAATGGATCATAATTAATTACACTATACCCTTATCTTTTGTATTAAGGTGCTTTCTTTTTTTGTATAGTATAAATACAACTGTAAGAAATTCTTACAAATACTTCTAGCAGTCAGAGGTTATTGCTACTTTGAAGATTCTTTATGCATATGACAAAATGGCATTGAGAAGAGTTGGACTAAGTTATTAATCCACCAATAGTGCCTGGAATCGTGTTTCTTACTAAACCCTCATTAAAATGAGGAATTACGGTTTAAGAAAAGAAAATCTTTGAATTCTAGCCTTGAAAAAAATATTGTAATTATTTGGGCAAATCCTTAAGTTATAATGAATTTGGTTATTTTTACATGTTTATTAGTCTATATACACTCCCACAATTTTACTGGGATGATATTTTTTGCATTGATTTTAAGGGCTTTAAACATAGTAGTTCCTTATCATGTATATTGATGTATTTCTTGAGCTTATCATTTGCCTTATACTTTCATATGATAATTTGCAAATATTAGAATTTAAATTTATATGTAGTTATATATATTAATTAATTTCTAGGTAGTTCTTTGTTTTTATGTTTAGTTCTTCACTATCTTGATAATAAATATTCATCAATATTTCTTTTAAATTGCTGTATTTTTAGAAATTTACTTTTCAACTTTCACTTCTGTCTGAAATATGTATTTGTTGTATGGTATATGCTAGAGAAGTGTATTTTTAATTTTTCAAATTTTAAATTTTTCTCATTTGCACCATTTGTTTAGTATTTCCTCCATTCTTTAGTGCTTTTTTTTTCCCATTAGGTTTCAGAAACCAAATACTGTATATACACACTGACACACACACACACACACTGTGTTTTTACACATTTAATTCTGTTGTATCAATTTGACTGTCATGCCCATTTTCCTATTTGGGGGCAAATTATTTAACTTTAACTTGTTTAAATGCAAGTTTTTCTAGAACTCTACTTTATGCATTTATTTGCTAAAAGTATCTTGAATTTTTCTTAATGAATCAAAAAAAATTAAGGGAGAAATAACATTTTTATACATGTGAGCCTTCCAAACCAAGAATATAATGTGATTTTTTCAAGTCTTCTCTTCTGTCCTTGAGTTAGATTTATAATTTTTGGCCTGTGTTTCTGTACATTTCTTATTGAATTTAAGAGTAACCTTCAAAAGTGAAGAGGATATTATTTTTGTTCTTTTTTCTGTATTCTCTGTAATTTGATAGCTCAATCTGAATTGCAAGGTAATTTCTGCAAGTGTCCCTTTCAGTTGCATGACACTGAATGGTGTAGCAGTATCACAGAGCTTTTCAGATATCTCAGAAATCCAGCATGTTTGTAAGCACATTTTATCACTTGTTATCTGTGTGGCCTTGAGCAAGACACTTAAGCTCTTTTTACTTCTGTTTTCTTACTTATCACATATATTTATTAGAAAAATTTCTTTAGGCTTCTTGTGAAATATAAATAAATTAATAACAATAGGATACTTATAACAGTGCCAAGTAATTGGAAGTACTCAATTACAGATCTCTCTCTTTTTTTAGTACTCAAGTTTAAGATGTTAGATAATATTTGTAATATTATATTTTACCACTAAAATATAATGAGGATATTGATATGATTGGCAAATTAGTATGATGAAAAAAAGAAGCTGTCAATGTGCTGAGTCAAGTTAATTAATTGAATCATCTAGACATCAAATACAATGAGCCATCCAGAAGTGTATCACTCCTGTCAAAACAAGCAAGAGCGTCATTTAATTCTGGAGACATCTGTAATCCTGGATTTCCAGGATCTATGACAGATGAAGGAGCACAAATTCTAGCTACAATTACTTTAGTACAGGTAAAAAAGTTTGTTCATTAATATTATAATGACTCTGACTATTCTATGTTATTATTTAATGCAAATTATATGAGTTCTTGGTAATACATCAATTTAGTATAACCAGTGTTTTAAATTACCTTCATAGATCTTATTCTATTGAAATATTTTTTGAATAGTGACCAAACAGCTAAACTTCAAAGTAAGTGAACTGGTACTTATTATTTTATTCATAAATTAATGATACAAATAATCATTCCTGATTTTGGGAAAATAATAGAGTAAGAAAATTTATAAATTTTCAGTGAAAAATGCCTAAACTTGTTGAATCAAATAGCAATAAAATAAAAAGTCAGTAAAAATAAATGTCTAACGATATTTCTACATCTCATTGAGTTAACATTGTAAACGCAATATAAGAGTAAAAACCTTTTATTCAGGAAAAAAATTTTGACAGTTGTATGTCCATAGAAAAGTGAGATTGAATCCAGATGATTAAGAGAAATGCTTGAAATGATATTGCCCGAATAAATTTCTAAATCTATGAGTAAATCTGAGCAAACACAAAGTGTGGGAAACACTAAAGATAATAATTCCTATTTGGGAGTAAATAAATATAGTAACAGATAAGATAGGATTGCGTTGATTAAAATTAAAGCATTCAAACTCTACATTATTCGGAAAGAGAATAGAAGAGATAGTAATTAAATTATGAAATTTCCAAAATAAAAAATAATTGTGAAAATGTAAACATATTGTTACAAATATAAACACAAAGTTAAATTGCCAAAGCAGGAGAGGAAATAATAAAAAAAATAAAGCAAATATAATAAATAAAATAACAGGCAAATAAATACATATAGTAATACACATTACTTACATAATCATAATATATAGCAGTGTATATTGTTCATATATTCAGAAATAAAGGATAGAACAGAGAACAAAAATACCAATGCATAAAATTATATTTATGTGTGTGAATTTGTGCATGTATACACAAACCAGTATATATTTATATGTGTGCAAATTGGTGACAAAGAAAATTACTTAGATTATTTCTGTGATTTCATAGAAAAACTATACTGAAACTGTATATCCCTACAAATAAAATGTTGATGTCGTAAAGCAAAGCTTTCAGCATTGACAAATGGAAATTGAAAGTCAGATTTGGAAATTTTGATAGAAACTATCTACATTGTGCCTAGGTGGCTCAGTCAGTTAAGCATCTGACTCTTGATCTCAGCTCAGGTCTTGATCTAAGGGTTGTGAGTTCAAGCCTTGTGTTGGGCTCCATGCTGCCTAAGGAGCTTACTTAAAAAATAAATAAACAAATAATAGAAACTGTCTACAACAATGGATAAAATAGACAAAAATTAAACAATGATGTAAAAAAAATTTTTTTAAAGATTTTATTTATTCATGAGGGACACAGAGAGAGAGGCAGAGACATAGGCAGAGGGAGAAGCAGGCTCTCCTAAGGGAGCTCGATGCAGGACTCCATCCTGGGACCCAGGGATCATGCCACTCCCTGGGCATGATCAACCACTAAGCCACCCAGGCGTCCTGTGTACTTTTTAAAAAAGAATTATGTACATTAATTTTGAGAGAGAGATAGAAAGCAGGGGGAGAGGCAGAGGGAGAGTAGAGCAGAGCAGACTCCCCACTGAGCACAGAGCCTGGTGTGGGGCACAATCTCACAACTCTGAGATCATGACCTGAGCCAACATCAAGTGGTGGGTGCTTAACCACCTGAACCACCCAAGAGCCCAAATACAAGATATTTTAATAATATAATTTAAAAATCTGATCTAAAGTACAGTATAGAATTTTGGTTTAAAAAATCAAGCAAACACTTTAATCATGCATGAAATATTCATAAACACTGGCCTTGTATTGAACTGTAAAAGAAATCTCATCACAGACTAAATGAGTTTACACTACATAGGATATCTCTCTCAATGGATTATTAAAAATCAATAACGAAGAGGTAGGACTTAATATCTTACTTAAGGAATTTAAAAACATATCCCAGAATAATTTATGAAGAAAAAATTCATATGAAAAATTAGACATAAGTACATGAACATAGCATCACAGTACTTCTAGGATGTAGCTAAAATGGCATTTAGAAGGTAACTTATAAATATAGATTCATACATTAGAAAAGGAGAAAGATTAAATACTAATGTATAGCAACTCAAAAAGCTGCAAAGTATAATAAATTGATAGATATGGAGGCAATTTAATATATATGATTGTTGAACTTAAAGTAAAAATTAAAGAAAATGTAGGTGACAAGAAAGCCAAAACCATTTCTTCATAAGTGGAATTAACTAGAAAAATCTCATCTGGGATGATTAATTAAGAAAGATAAAGGAAGTTACAAATAGTACATAGAATATTAGAAATTTAAAATATGAAGTAATATTATAAGCCAATTGTAAGATATTAAGTTACATGTTATGTTAGTTACATAATATGTTATATGTCACTTATATCTCATTTAAAAAAAGAAAAGAAAGTTAAAATCCTAAAGGAAAGACAATTGTTACAAAAAAGAGGCATTTAACTAAATTGACTTGATAACAAAAGAAAAACAAAACAGACCAGTAAGTATTCACACACATGAACTACACATGATGTTTTACAAGAATTCTGCCAAACTTCTCAGAAACAGATAATCCATACAATACAAATAGTTCCAAATGGTAGGACAAGAAGGAATTCATTCATTTCTTTTATGTTAAGAATAATATTAATAACAAAGACAAGGAAAATAAAACTGTACAGGAAGAAAACTATAGGCCAATTTCAACTATGAATATCACAAAAACCTAAACAGATGTCATCTTAAAATAAAACCTCATACGCAAACACACAGTTGCCCAGCCCTACCTTTTGTATTAAACAATATGCTGGACATGGCAGTCAGTAGCACCAAGTCAAGGAAAATAAAGCGATTAAAAAAACACTTATGAACATACATGTCCATCTAGAAAACTCAACATATTCTATAGGCACAGTATTTCAACTAATAATAATGCTCAGGAAGTTTGTTGCTTATAAGAACAATTGAACAAAGCGAAAGTGATCAAATACATTCAAAAGGTAAGTTCCATGCTGTAATTGGGTCGCAAGGAAATCCCAAGAAAGGATTCTGTTGTTGTTAAGTAAACAGTGATTTATGTTAATATCTTTCTTTATATTTTCATATTAATATTTATGACATTACTTGTTCTGTTTAGATTGTAATGCACTCATTTTTCGAACAAAATATTCTGTTTAATGCCATGAAAAATAAAACTTAAAGTGTGTATTTTTTTATTGGAATGCAATTTACCAACATATACCATAACACCCAGTGCTCATCCTGTCAAGTGTCCCCCTCAGTGCCCGTCACCCACTCACCCCATCCCCACCCCCAACCCACCTCCCCTTCTACTACGCCTTGTTCCATTTCTAGAATTAGGGGTCTCTCATGTTCTGTCACCCTCACTGATTATTTCCCACTCATTTTCTCTCCTTTTCCCTTTATTCCTTTCACTATTTTTTATATTCCCCAAATTAATGAGACCATATAATGTTTGTCCTTCTCTGATTGACTTATTTCACTCAGCATAATACCCTCCAGTTCCATCCACGTTGAAGCAAATGGTGGGTAGCAAATGGTGGGTATTAGTCGTTTCTAATGGCTGAGTAATATTCCATTGTATACATAGACTACATCTTCTTTCCCATTCATCTTTCGATGGACACCGAGGCTCCTTCCACAGTTTGGCTATTGTGGACATTGCTGCTATAAACATCGGGGTGTAGGTGTCCTGGTGTTTCACTGCATCTGTATCTTTGGGGTAAATCCTCAGTAGTGCAATTGCTGGGTCGTAGGGCAGGTCTATTTTTAACTCTTTGAGGAAATTCCACACAGTTTTCCAAGTGGCTGCACCAGTTGACATTCCCACCAACAGTGCAAGAGGGTTCCCCTTTCTCCACATCCTCTCCAACGTTTGTGGTTTCCTGCCTTGTTAATTTTAACCATCCTCACTGTGTGAGGTGGTATCTCATGGTAGTTTTGATTTGTATTTCCCTGATGGCAAGTGATGTGGAGCATTTTCTCATGTCCTTATTGGCCATGTCTATGTCTTCCTCTGTGAGATCTCTGTTCATGTCTTTTGCCCATTTCATGATTGGATTGTTTCTTGGGTGTTGAGTTTAATAAGTTCTTTATAGATCTTGGAAACTAGCCCTTTATCTAATAGGTCATTTGCAAATATCTTCTCCCATTCTTAGATTGTCTTTTAGTTTTGTTGACTGTTTCTTTAGCTGTGCAGAAGCTTCTTATCTTGATGAAGTCCCAATAGTTCATTTTTGCTTTGGTTTCTCTTGCCTTCATGGATGTATCTTGCAAGAAGTTGCTGTGGCCAAGTTCAAAAAGGGTGTTGCCTGTGTTCTCCTTTAGGATTTTGATGGATTCTTGTCTCACATTTAGATCTTTCATCCATTTTGGGTTTATCTTTGTGTATGGTGTAAGAGAATGGTCTAGTTTCATTCTTCTGCATGTGGATGTCCAATTTTCCCAGCACCATTTATTGAAGAGACTGTCCTTTTTCCACTGGATAGTCTTTCCTGCTTCGTCAAATATTACTTGACCATAAAGTTGAGGCTCCATTTCTGGGTTCTCTATTCTGTTCCATTGATCTATGTGTCTGTTTTTGTGCCAGTATCACACTGTCTTGATGACCACAGCTTTGTAGTACAACCTGAAATCTGGCATTGTGATGCCCCCAGCTCCAGTTTTCTTTTTTAATATTCCCCTGGCTATTCGGGGTCTTTTCTGATTACACACAAGTCTTAAGATGATTTGTTCCAACTCTCTGAAGAAAGTCCGTGGTATTCTAATAAGGATTGCATTAGATGTGTAAATTGCCCTGGGTAGCACTAACATTTCACAATATTAATTATTCCAAGCCATGAGCATGGAATATTTTTCCATCTCTTTGTGTCTTCCTCAATTTCTTTCAGAAGTGTTCTGTAGTTTTTAGGGGATACATCCTTTACCTCTTTGGTTAGGTTTATTCCTAGGTATCTTTTGCTGTTGGGTGCAATTGTAAAGGGTTGATTCCTTAATTTCCGTTTCTTTAGTCTCATTGTTAGTGTATAGAAATGCCACTAATTTATGGGCATTGATTTTGTACCCTGCCACATTGCTGAACTGCTGTATGAGTTCTAGCAATCTTGGGGTGGAGTCTTTTGGGTTTTCTATGTACAGTATCATGCCATCTGCAAAGAGGGAGAGTTTGGCTTCTTCTTTGCCAATTTGAATAAATTTTATTTCTCTTAGTTGCCTGATAGCTGAGGCTAGGACTTCCAGTACTACATTGAATAGCAGTGGTGAGAGTGGACATCCCTGTCGTGCTCCTGAACTTAGGGAAAGGCTCCTAGTATTTCCCCATTGAGAATTATATTTGCTGTGGGCTTTTCGTAAACGACTTTTAAGATGCTCAGGAATGTTCTCTCTATCCCTACACTCTGAAGAGTTTTGATCAGGAATGAATGCTGTATTTTGTCAAATGCTTTCTCTGCATCTATTGAGAGGATCATAGGGTTCCATTTTTTCTCTTGTTGATATGATCTTTTACGTTGATTGCTTTATGAGCATTGAACCGGCCTTGCATCCTGGGGATAAATTTCACGTGATCATGATGAATAATCTTCTTAATGTACTGTTGGATCCTATTGGCTAGTATCTTGTTGAGAATTTTTGTATCTGTATTCATCAGGGATATTGGTCTATAATTCTCCTTTTTGGTTAGGTCTTTGTCTGGTTTTGGAATTAGGTGATGCTGGCCTCATAAAACGAGTTTGGAAGTATTCCATCTCTTTCTATCTTTCTGAACACCTTTAGTAGAATAGGTATTGTTTCTTCTTAAATGTTTGATAGAATTTCCCAGGGAAGCCATCTGGCCTTGGACTTTTGTGTCTTGGGAGGTTTTTTATGACTGCTTCCATTTCCTCCCTGGTTATCGGCCTATTCAGGTTTTCTATTTCTTCCAGTTCCAGTTATGGTAGTTTGTGGTTTTCCAGAAATGTGTCCATTTCTTCTAGATTGCCTAATTTATTGGTGTATAGCTGCTCATAATATGTTTTTAAAATCGTTTGTATTTCCTCGGTATTGGTGGTGATCTCTCCTTTTTCATACGTGATTTTATTAATTTGAATCTTTTTTTTTCTTTTTAAGAGGCTGGCTGATAGTTTATCTATCTTATTAATTCTTTTGAAGAACAAACTCTTGGTTTTGTTGATATGTTTACAGTTCTTCTGGCATCTATTTCATTGAGTTCTGCTCGAATCTTTATTAACTCTCTTCTTCTGCTGGGTGTAGATTTTATTTGCTGTTCTTTCTCCAGTTCCTTTAGGTGCAAGGTTAGTTTGTGTATTTGAGTTTTTTCCAGTTTTTTGAGGGATGCTTGTATTGGGATGTATTTCCCTCTCAGGGTTGCTTTTGCTGTATGCCAAAGATTTTGAATGGTTGTATCTTCATTCTACTAGTTTCCATGAATCTCTTTAATTCTTCTCTAATTTCCTGGTTGACCCTTTCATCTTTTAGCAGGATAGTCTTTAACCTCCACGTGTTTGAATTTCTTCCAAATCTCTTCTCGTGATTGGTTCTAGTTTCAAAGCATTGTGGTCTGAAAATATGCAAGAGACAATCCCAATCTCTTGGTATCAGTTAAGACCTGATTTGTGACCAAGTATGTGGTCTGTTCTGGAGAAAGTTCCATGTGCACTTGAGAAGAGTGTGTATTCAGTTGCGTTCGGATTTTTAACTTCTCCAAGTATCAGTGAAGTCCATCTGGTCCAGTGTATCATTTAAAGCTCTTGTTTCTTTGGAGATGTTGTGCTTAAAATACCTGTCATTTTCAGAAAGTGCCATGTTGAAATCTCCCAGTATAGGTGTATTATTATCTAAGTATGTCTTAACTTTGGTTATTAATTGATTGATATACTTGGCAGCTCCCACATTAGAGGCATAAATATTCATGATCGTTAGGTCCTCTTGTTGGATAGATCCTTTAAATATGATATAGTGTCTCTCTTCATCTCTTACTACAGTCTTTTGGATAAACGTTAATTTATCTGATATAAGGATAGCTACCCCTGCTTTCTTTGGAGGACCATCTGAATGGTAAATTGTTCTCCAACCTTTTATTTTCAGGCTGTAGGTGTCCTTACATCTAAAATGAGTCTCTTAAAAAATAAAATAAAATAAAATGAGTCTCTTGTAGACAGCAAATAGATGGGTCTTGCTTTTTTATCCAGTCTGAAACTCTGCACCTTTTGATGGGATCATTAAGCCCATTCATGTTCAGAGTTACTATTGAAAGATATGAACTTAGTGTCATCATAATACCTATTCAGTCCCTGTTTTTGTGGGTTATTTCTTTGGACTTCCTCTTTCTTTTGCAGAGTCCCCCTTAATATTTCTTGCAGAGCCGGTTTGGTGGTCACATATTCTTTCAGGATCTGCCTATCTTGGAAGGTCTTTCTCTCTCCTCTTCTGAATGAGAGCCTTGCTGGGTAAAGTATTCTTGGCTTCAGGTTCTTCTCATTTAGGACCCTGAATATATCCTGCCAGCCCTTTCTGGCCTGCCAGATCTCTGTGGAGAGGTTTGCTGTTAATCTAATATTTCTCCCCATATAAGTTAGGGATCTCTTGTCTCTTGCTGCTTTCAGGATTTTCTCTTTATCTTTGGAATTTGCAAGTTTCACTATTAAATGTCAAGGTGCTGAATGGTTTTTATTGATTTTAGGGGGGTGGGGGCTCTCTCTATCTCCTGGATCTGAATGCCTGTTTCCCTCCCCAAGTTAGGGAAGTTCTCAGCTATGATTTGTTCGAATATGCTTTCTGGTCCTCTGTCCATTTCTGTGCCCTCTAGAACCCCAATGAAATGTAGATTTTTCCTTCTGAGGCTGTCATTTATTTCCTTTAACCTATCCTCATGAGCTTTTAATTATTTTTCTCTTTTTTCCTCAGCTTCCTTCCTTGCCATCAACTTGTCTTCTATGTCACTCACTCTTTCTTCTACCTCATTAACCCTCGTCGTTAGACCTCCAGTTTGGATTGCATCTCAAGTAATTGATTTTTAACTTCGGCCTGATTAGATCTAAATTCTGCAGTCATGAGGTCTCTTGAATCCTTTATGCTTTTTTTTCCAGAGCCACGCGTAGCTTTATACTTGTGCTTCTGAATTGGCTTTCTGACATCGAATTGTATTCCAAATTCTGTAACTCTGTGAGAGTAGTTTCTGATTTTTTTGTGGTAAGTTCTTTTTTCTAGTCACTTTGCTCAGTGCAGAGTGGCTAAAAACGATTGTACTGGATAAAGGAAAGAAAAGGAAGAAAAAAAAAAGGAAAAAAACGGACAACAACAACAAAACAAACAAGGAGGGGTATCCTCTGTTTCTATATACTATAAATCCCTTGACTTCCCCTGGAGCTTTCCAGTGCTGGTCAAGGACTTGCTCTTCCCCTGTCCTTTCAGCTGGTCTTCTGGGGAAGGGGCCTGCTTTGCTGATTCTCAGGGTGTGTACTTGGGAGAGCTGCCCCACCTCCTGCTAGGTGCACGGCTCAGCGGGAGCTGTATACCCAGTGAGGCCCCTGTTCCCTGGCGGCTGCTCTGTCCCAGGCACAGGGTGACACCAGGAGGAACAACCCCACTGGCGGCGGCCAGCTCTACAGCTCTGTAGTCAGCTCCCACAGTAACTACGGCAGCTCCCAGTCCACACTGGCCTGGATGCTCTGGGGTGGGAGGTGCTGATCTGCACAGTTCAGGGGCACCCAGTGGCAGGAGAGTCCTCGCCGTCCTGTGCCCTCCCTTGCCTCCTTCTGTCTCAGGGGGAGCACAGGATCCTGGGCTGTGTCCTCAGGTGCCCTTGGATCTGGGGCCTGCGCTGCTGGAATCGCTCTCCCGGGGCCAGGCAGCCCCCTCTGCAGGGAGCCGCTGCCTGAGCCACCGCCTGAGCTGCTCTCGGGGCCCCATCCGGCATGCTCCAGCCCTTTACTGTGCCTGGCCATGGTGTGCGGTGCCATCTCCCCGGGGCACACCTCTTCTATTAGTGACCCTGGGAACCTGTCCCTCCTGCGGTTCTGCCCGAGTTCCCTGCTGAGTGCCTTTCCATCTGGGAAGAATCTGGTGCAGATTTTTAGAGTTTCTGCTTCTTCAGAGCTAGGCTTTCCTGTCCTGGAGGCTTTCACTGACTGGCCTTAGCCCATCTTCTTGCGGGGGCCCCTCCCCTACTTGATTCTTTCTTTCTTTCTTTCTTTCTTTCTTTCTTTCTTTCTTTCTTTCTTTCTTTCTTTCTTTCTTTTTTTCTTCTTTTCTTTCTCTCTTTTCCTTCTTTCCTTCCTTCCTTCCTTCCTTTCTCTCTCTTTCTTTCTTTCTTTCTTTCTTTCTTTCTTTCTTTCTTCCTTCCTTCCTTCCTTCCTTCCTTCCTTCCTTCCTTCCTTCTTCCTTCCTTCCTTCCTTCCTTCCTTCCTTCCTTCCTTCCTTCCTTCCTTCCTTCCTTCCTTCCTTCCTTTCTCTCTCTCTCTCTCTCTCTCTCTCTCTCTCTTTCTTTCTTTCTTTCTCCCATCTTCCTACCTTGTTAGAAGTGCAAGCTCTTCTCTCTGTAGCTTTCCAGCTGTTCTCTCTTTAAATCTCAGGCTGAATTCATAGGTTTTCAGGATAATTTGAAAGTTATCTAGGTAAGTAGGTAGGGACAGGTGACTTGGGTCCCTACTCCTCCACCATCTTGCCCCACCCCTCTAGAGTGTATATTTTTTTAAGTAAACCATGAAAACTGGCAGCATTTGTTATTGATTCTTTATCAAATATATTTATACTTGTAAATTTTTCCATGATAATGTCACAATTTTGTTTATTAAGCATGCCAATAATCTTCAGCTAACATTTATTTCTTAACTGGGTTAACCTTAAATTCTTACATTCTTTCCATCATTAAAATAAATTGAAAACATTAAAATCTCATCAGTTTCTTTAAAGTGAAAAAAAAACCCCACATAATATAAAATTTATCTTCTTATCTACAGAAGAGTAGTATTAACTACAGGCACATTGTTTGTAATGAAATCTCATCAGTTTTATAGTCTTAGAGTCTATTTTTTTCTTCATTAAGCTTATATATTTATGACTATCCTGAAATCATCTTACTGTTCCTCTTTGAATATGTTTCTTTGCTTATGTCATTAAAAAAAAAAGTCTCCTCCATTAGATTTGAAGACTACTTTGATTACATTTTTTCCAGTGAAATGGGCAAACAGCAAATTATATATGTGAATAACATATTATTTAAAATATCTCATCTAAATATATTCATAGACTCAACAACTCTACATAAAGAAATATATCATATCATGTCATCAATAAATAAAAATGAAAAATATTACCTCAGAAATAAGGTTGTATCAAATGTACAAGTTACAAAATATAATGATATAATGTTAGGTTAGGGAGAATATTGTTTGTCTTCCAAATATAGGTTTATATTAATATTTACACTTTTACATCAGCAGTAAAACCTAAAAATAAGTATTAGAATTTTTCTGGCCAGGCTGTTTGATGTTTATTTGTTGCTGTAAGAGTGACTATGATAGTCTGCAAAAACAAGCCTTCCTTATATTGTTTGTCATATAAAATCCTTTCCAAACCCTCTATTCTAGGCGATTCTAAAAAGTCTTTGTCCTTTTGGCTACAGATACATGTACTTACAGATATGAAAAACAAAATCTAAAATAGTCTCTGAATTTTGATATTTTTAAGACAGCTCTAGTCAACTCAGACCTGCAGGAAGAGTGGCAAGTGGTGCTACACTAGTTCTTGCAGGTAATTCTAACACTGAGGATGAAAGCAATGCACTTCCCTCTACCATCACTAAGCTGATTAAACTAACCTTCGTACCTGGGCCCTGCTGAGCTAGTTTGTGGTGAAGGTAGTAGATGGTGGAAATGTGCTTATGTAGTGCTATTATCTCCTCTCACTGGGTTGCTCTTTGCTATTATAATGGGTAATCACTTCATATACCATGCAGTCCAACTATTCACATTGGAAATGCTGCCTGGCCTAGAAATGAGCAGATACTGGACTGTGGAGAGCACTGGGTTCAAACTTTAAGACTAGTATTTGGTATTTTGATTCTGTGTCTTTTGACAGGTAATTTAAACTCTGAACCCTATTTTTATTAAGTAAACTGTGCATAAGAATGACTAATTTCAAAGATTATTATATGGATTAACTAAGACAATGTGTAAAGCTAACATGTATTTTTGAAGTGGGGGGAATGCTTGTACGAAATCCAAACTGTTCACTACTTGGTCTCCAAAGTAGACTGAGAGAAACATTCAGAAGGATGTAAAATAGAATGCATATTCCCTTTATCTTAGTTATATAAAATATTCATAGATGTAATATCTTAGTTTTCAAGCATGATTCTTGTTACACTCACCAAAAATTAGACAAACCAAGTTAATAGTTGGGAGAGATAATCTCTAATTAAAATAAACCTTTCTTGGGGTGCCTGGGTGGCTTGGTCAGTTAAGCAGCCTACTCTTGATTTCAGCTCAGATCATCTGATCCAGCTTCCTGTGAGGCTCTGCTCAACAGGGAGTCTACTTAAGATTCTCTCCCTCTCCATCTGCCCCCAGCCCTTATGCTCTCTCTCTTTCACTCACTAATAAAGAAAAGAAAGGAAAAGAAAAAAAAAAAGAAAAGAGAAAAACCTTCCACTAGTTCTAACTTTTAAACAGCTCAAATATAAGCATCTCATGTGTATAAACGATGTCTGTTTGTACATTAACTCATTTGTACTTTTACATCTCACTGTGAATTATCTATAATATTAATGTAGAAATGGTTTGAGAACAAAATAGGGGATTGTGATGGAAATACATGGTTAGAGAAAAAAATTGTATGATTGTATAAAATGTCTTTTAATTTTTTTTTCTTTTAATTGTTCTAGTATAGTTCTTCTTGTGAATTAAATGGCAAGTTATAATTTGAAAACCAGAAATTCCCTGAGAAAAAGAAATTTTCATGGTTTCATATCTTCACTCCAATTTTTTTTTTGGAAGATGGGACCACATTTTGGTTTGAAATGGATTTATTTACCTTTAAGTGGTATTCTGGTATGGTATGCTTCTCAAAAATGTTGCCTACAGCATTAACTGCTCTCTTCATGCCTTTGAAATTTCTTATTGAAAGAAAATTGGCATAAGTGAGCAAATTAGTATTTGTATGGCAATATTCAGGCTGTAAAGCACATAAAAATAGAGGTGAATTAAGTAAATTTCCAGAGGAAATGATGAGAATAGAACTTTCCTGTTAAATGTGTCAGTGAATTATCTAATGATGTCCATTAACAATCAGCTGATTAGTATATTGTCCCTATAATGACAAGTCCCTAATCAACAGGCACATTTAGTGGCAGCCTTGGTCAAGTCAGGGAACAAAGAGGAAGGACATAACTACTTTGATCTTTTCAAGATCAACACGCATTTGACAAGCTTTAAATCATTTTAGTGATAGCAGGTATCTTTTAATTGAATGGACCCTTAAAAATAGGACAGAATCAATAAAACAAGACTAAAGCAGAGAGGGAGACAAACCATAAGAGACTTAACTCTAGGGAACAAACTGAAGGTTGCTGGAGGGGAAGGGGTGGAGGGATAGGGTAACTGGGTGATGGGCACTAAGATAGGTATGTGATGTAATGAGCATTGAATGTTATATGCAACTGATGAATCACTAAACTCTACCTCTGAAACTAATAATACACTATATTTTAGTTAACTGAATATAAAATAAAAAGACTTTTAAAATAGAACAGAATCCTCAATTTAGATATATCTTAGAGTCTTTTAGATGGTGTTTTATTGTATATACAAAAAAGCTGATATTTTTATTAAAGAAAATATGATAAAATTTATACAAGAAAATAGCAAAAAAGTGAGAAAACATAAAAGGATGAAAATTATTTAATTGAATGGAAACAATACACAAAAGAATCTAGTCTCCTGTCTTTTTGTGGTATTCAAGATTTTACTTTTGAGCTTTTTAGTATTAACATCTTGTCTGTGGTATTTCAGTTCACTTTGTATCTTTCAGGAACATGTCTTTCTAAAAAATAAATTAATTGTGACTGCGTAATAGGGGCACAAATTAATTTTTAAAGGAAAATATTGTATTTGCTTACAGTGGAACATAATTAGCTGCAGAAAAGCAGTATTTTTTTTTTTTTTTTTTTAAACAGAAAGACCAGTGCTGCAATTTTAGGCTCTATTGATTAGTCCTGTTTGGAACAGTGATCATTAGTAAATATTTTGGACCAGAGATTCAAATTATAAAGCTTGGTGCTGAGCAATCAGGCATGATTTACTGTGGAAGGCAACAGGGGCTGAGGTTGTCTACAGTGTGGCAGATGGAGATTGGAATACCATTATAGTCAAGAAATGCAAAAATGTTGCTTCTTATGGTAATCATAACTTACCTACAGCTCCTTTTTGTGATAATGATAGAAATTCCATGATTATTGCCTTTTAGGCTTTCAAACAAATATTTTCTTTCTATGAGACTTTCTATTTGCATTCATACATGTGAATGCACATATATCTAAGAAATCTCTAGATCTATACATCCTCAAGTATATAAGCAGAACATTTAAGTTTTTTTTTTCATTTTGCTGAACAACCTTCCTAGTTTATTATTATAACAAAATCAATTATGTTAATAATTCAAACTGTGAAGTTGAAGATGTCATATACAGATTATATCTTTTCACAAGTATCTTTCATCATCAGAAAGAGAAGCATTTTTTTAAAAAGATTTGTTTATTTATTCTAGAAAGAGAGAGAGTTGGGGGAGGGGCAAAGGGAAAGAATCTTTAAACAGACTCTGGATTCCAGCTCTGTCCGGATTCCAGCATAGGTGTTGGGTGATGCCAGGCTCTATCACATGACCCATAAGATAGTGCCTGTACCAAAATCAAGAATTGGATGCTTAACTTACTGAGCCACAAGGTGCACAGTGAAGCATACTAATTTTGTTACTTCAACTATAGGTCTCAGAATAATAACATAATAATAAGACCCACGAATAGAACATATATTATAAGCAGTGTTTAAAGCTTTAGGTAATTTATACTTTGGGATGTAAATCATGACTCTTCTTTTTTTTAAGATTTGTTTATTTATTCATGAGAGACATAGACTGAGAGAGAGAGAGAGAGGCAGAGACAGGCAGAGGGAGAAGCAGGCTCCTCGCAGGGAACCCGATTTAGGACTCCATCCCGCATCCCAGGATCACAACCTGAGCTGAAGGCAGGTGTCCAACCACTGAGCCACCCAGGTGTCCCAATCATGACTCTTCAAAGGGAAATTCTTTTGAGGTGTTGTAGATGAAATTAAATGCTTTAAAAATAAGTCTGTACATCTTTTTTCTGTACTTTTTTCTATTTTCCTTTATTCTGGTTGATGCTGAGTATTTGCCTGAAGCGATGATTAAGTAGATGCAAAAGTAAGGTCTTCTTGGTGGTGAGATTCCCAGGCCAGAATGGTCACAAAGAGTAAAGTATGAGTGATTCATGAACCTGAATGTGAATTCCATGTTGGGAATGGTAAACTCCAGGAGATTCTTGAGTGATAGTGGTGCTGGGTAATAGGAGAACCAAGTATAGCAGTCAAAAAATATATTTCAGGATAAACCTGCTATTGATTGCCTTACATTTTATTTATCATCATTTGTTTCCTATTTAGAAAACTATGATAACAGAAAGACACATTCTTTTCTTTTATGTTATTCTCTAGCTTTTATGTTTATCAACTCCAGAATCTTACCTCTCTGAAATTCTCTGTGAGAAAGCTTGAAGTTTCATCAAATTCCTACTGTATCAGTGCAGAGCAACTTGTTGTTTCCTGATTATAACTCATGGAAGCCTCCAGATTCTTTAGCTTATACTCACATGGTGACTTCCACTTGAGCCTACTGAGGAAAGGTTGCAAACTCGTAATTTGGGGACTGGGTAAAGTATCCCTCCCTTTCAAACCCAATAAGCAATAGCCTCAACCACAAGATTTAGAGGATTTTTAGCATAAAAACTATAAAGGTGGAAACAGTACTTTTATTATTTATTTATTTATTTTTAGTTAAAAGAGCATCCCAGAAACAAGGGCTAGAAAATATATGATTTCTTAGTTGTGAGTGAAAGATCATTAATAAATGTTGAGACTGTCAAATGTGGCTATTATGTACCAAAAGAACTTCTGTGATTCGCAGGGAAAATCAGCTTCCCTCAGTCTTAGGTCACTCTCATCAGGATCATAAAATGTCTTTCATTTGAACCTTTTGTGTTGAAAACTCAGAAATCACTTTATTTTTTAAACGTTGAATTGAAGAGTTGGGCGGGGGGGATCTGACCTCTAAGTAGTGAGAGGTTGGCAAAGGAGTGTAGGACTGCCAATTAAAGTTTCCAGAAATCAGATTTTCAATTGTGAGTAGTATTTGCCTCATTAGTTCACTGGATTAAAATGAGAGTGCATTGTATATTTCAGTCACCATATAGCATGACGCACAAATTTACTTAATACGCGTTTTCTTTTAACTTCCAATAATCTCTATTCTTCCTCCAAGTCAAATGTTTGCAAAACCCTGTTAAGGAAGACAAGTGTTTGCATATGACCCAGGAAACATCTGTATTTGACCTAACAATATTAAAGTTAAGGCAACTTCTCCTTTCCAGGTGTTACCTATTTCCCAAACCCTCTCAATCTTCCCTCTGATTACAGACATACACCACTGATTGGGTACTCTATGGCATTTTTCTTATCTTACTAAAATCACTTACTATGCACCAAATATCTTCAAATAGTTATTGTAAATTGATTAAATTGATCCACTCTGGGAGCCAAATGTGATGGTATTACTCTCAGACAATATAACTTAGAGCCTAAAGATTAAGAAATTAATTTTGTGCAGCTGTTTATATCCATAACATTTGTTTTCTTTTATTTAAAAGTAATTATTGCTCTACTACACATGAGAAAATAATTTAATATGATATATGAACCAATGAGCACAGAGACACAGCTAAAGAGGCATAGAAGTAGAGTTAGGAAGGAAAGAGATTCAGGTACCAGGTTTGCTAACCTGAGGAATAAACAGACAGTGAAATAATTGGTCAAAACTGACACATCATTCTCTTAATTGGATGTGATTTGGATTTGTCTGTGATACTTTGTGTTCCAGAGAGAAGACGCTTTTTTTTTTTTTCCTTTGAGACTAGCAGTAGTTCCTAGAAACATGGGAGGAGGTAACAAATCTTATGGAGTTATGACTCTCCACGGAAGAACTATGCAAATATTACCTTCTCTTTTACCTTCTTCTTTGCATTATGTGGATATCCAAATCATATCCAATTAGCAGAATGATGTGTCAGTTCAGCCAATCATTTCAGATCTACAACAGGGCTACCTTAGGGTTGAAATCTTTCATTGAATAAGAGTATACATTTTTAACACCATGGTCCCAGCCCCAAAACATTAGAAAACTCCCTCTTTTGGGGGTACATCTAAGAATCTTTTGGTTAATGCAAATACAAGTAAATGAATTTCTGAAAACAATGCAATGGGCAACTATTGGATTTATTATTTAAAATTATATAATAATTAGTGTTTTCAAGTTTGGCATTTTGAATCCATCTCAGTTTGAATTCCATCTCTTCTTGTATCTTCTGTGCATCTCTTCTCAAGATAGATTGAGCACCCTTAATATTCACAGAACTCCTAAAGGTTCATATAGATTGTATTTACATTAAAATAATTTTCTCTCTAGAACTATATTTAATGAAATGCCTAACCCAACTCTCTCCAACACATTTAATTCTCTCAATTAAGAAATTTTACTTACACGCTTGTTGGTGTTCCAGACCAGCAATAGGAGTTTCTTGATAATTGCATATATGTATTTAGATTTGATTTAACATTCCTCAGAGAGAATTAATTACATCACTTTTTAAAAAGTGGAATAGACTAGAAAACACAGTAAAATATATTTCTTGAATTATTGTTCACATATTGCAAGTCATTTTGTGTTATATTGAATACAACTTTACAAATATTAAAAACAGAAAAAAAAAACAGTGCAGAAATCTGAGCAATTATTCAGCAAGGTAGAATTACTTAAGGAATGCTTCTTAGATCTGTACTCCTGCAAAGAAACATTTCAAGTCAGTAGCTTTATATTTCAGAATTCTCTTCTGCAGTAATACAATATTTACTCTATGTCCATGGAATTGTGGCTAATACATGGTACCCTCAACCTTGTTGCTGCAGCACTTTGTTCAATAAGATCAAATTCAATATTCGCTAACTTGATGAACAGGAAGGTGAGTGGATATTTACTTGTTTTTAAGTAACCACATAGTTTTGGTCCACACAAGGGCACCTTTGAGTAGGTAAAGGATTACTATAAATGGTGGGATATCAGGTATAGCCTGGACTGTTCTGTGTCAAACAAAATATAATGTCTTCTAATCTAGAAGCTATTTGAGGAATACTACATAAGACATCCCATAAACCAGAGCAGAGTTCTCCATATCTTGAAAAATTACCTTGGATGGTAATCTATAGCTATTACATTTTTTTCTTTATATGTCTCAAATAATTTTCTCCAGATTTATTGAGGTATAATTAACAAATAAAATTATAATTTATTTTTAAAAATTCAACATTGGCTTTAAACACTAGTTGGAATGCAACTGCTTTTATTTTTATTTCCTAAGCTATAAGTTTTAATTTTAACAGAAGAAATATTTTTACTTTGAAGGAGTATAATAATAAAACTAGGTAAAATAGTGCATTAGTTGTTTCTGAGTGAATCAATATGTTACAGGCCGTATTAGTCACTGGAGACTACAGCGTACATTATGCAGCTTTCATGTAGGGTTTCAGCAGGGCAGTTTCCATTAGTGACAATGAAATTTATAATGCTGGAATTTCAGAATATGGTTTAAAAGTATACTTTACAGAGTATATTTTAAGTGGGTACAATAAGCCTTTTGTGATAATATAAATGAAAGCATCATGTGACATCACATCTGGTAAACCTTTAGTTTTTTTTTTTTTTAAGCTCAGAAGTTGAGCGAATGGTGGCAATGAATAGTAAACAAATACAATGGTAGGTATATACAGGTTATACTAAGAAGCCATGGTCAAAATCATTGTGTAAAAGTGTCTTTTCTGACTTCTAATTTTGATTATAAAAATAGAAATTACAGATGTGGCTTAAACAAAAAAAATTCACATACATCATCTAATCTGTTGCCCGATGTGGTTTTTAAATTTTTAAATGTTATGGCAGGAAAAACATGGTTTGATTAAGCAAAGGGTGAACTATAAACTGTTTATAGAGTTTAGAAATAGGCATCTTATTTGTGGCAACATGAAGTCATTGACAACTATCACTATAGAAGAATCTACTGTTAACTTTTAGTTTATCTTTACTGTTGTTAATAACTGGGTTATCAGCCAGTTATGCAAAATCTTGGGATCTATCTCTACTTCCCTTGAAATCCTCATTCTATGTTCATCTAGACACATCTGAGTCAGATTATTCATTTTCATGTAGGCACTGTTATCAGAATGCTAGTGTTCAGATTCCAATTCTGATACTACATGACTGTGTCATATTGAGCAAGTTACTTATTCTCATTGCCCAAGTTTTTTTTATTTGGAAAATGCAATAGTAGTTCCTACAGTCCAGACAGAGAATTAAAGAAGCTAATACAGGGGCGCCTGGGTGGCTCAGTCAGTTAAGTGTCTGCCTTTGGCTCAGGTTCTGATCCCAGGGTCTTGGGATCGAGTCCTGGGATTAAGTGCAACTAAGCATCAGGTTCCCTGCTTGGCAGGGAGTCTGCTTCTCCCTCTTGCTGTGCCCCTACCCTGGCTCGTGCTCACATTCTCTCAAATAAATAAATAAAATCTTATAAAAAATTTAAAAATGAGTTAATACATGTGATGTGATTAAAATAGTACCTGGATTATTATAAGTAATAAATAAATGCTAATAATTATTACATCAGTGTTATATCATTACCTATCTCCCTCCTGCTGCTCCTCATTCTCCTTTTGCCATCCAAAGAAGATGTATCCTAAAGGGTTTGGTTTCCCCCTGGGACTGAATGTTTAGCCTTTAAAGTACTTCAGAGATATTGTAATTGATATTTCTGATCTAATTTTTGTTACTGTTCAACTCTGGGTGGATACCAAAATGCTAGCTGTGAAACTAATTCCAATACAGTTAAGCTCATGCATGTTTTTCTGATTCCAATGCCTCAAAATGATTCTGAAATATTTCTATGGAATCCACTTACTATAGGCAGGGCACAAGAATACAAGAGCTCCTGGCTCTGGTCATCTCAAACAGACCAGGTTCAGCCACTTGCTGATGACAAAATGCAAAGGCAGATAAATGAGTGGTGGTCAAACAAGAAAGGAATTTATTTCAGTGAGACTGACACCAGGAAGTCCAGGAACTAGCATCTCAAAGATTATCTCCAAAATGCTAAAAATCCGTCCAGTTTTACACAGGAAAATGTGGGGGCAAAAGTGAGTGGGTAAACGCAGATAGGCAATGAAAGTTAAGGAGATCATCATCTTGCCGCCACTTATGGATGGAGTCTTGTTGGCTCAGGGTGGTCCTTATTGCTTGAGGGGGTAGTTTCAGTTTCCATCATGGGATGCTTTCCCCTTAGGGTCTTTTACCTTAGCCAAGAGACAAGCTTTCAACCAACTGGAAAGTTTGAGGTCAAAATGGAGGCACCTGATACATATACTATGTATGACATGTATGATATATATTATATAGTTACATATTTCTTATGACTGTGGATGGAGAGGATGTATTAACCTTCTTAGTTTTATGCACACTAAGATTATCTTTGATTGGATTGTTACCAGGAACAGACTACTCCATTATTCTGAAACCACATAGATTAACCTGAGGTCTAATGTTCTAGTATTTAAGAGAAGTATATAGTACCTGCTTGCTGCCTTACTGGAATTTTATTGCTGATTTTTGAATAATTTAAATGGAATTACATAAAGTCTGGTTGTAAAGCTCAGAAAAAAAAGAATGATCCTGGGTTTGGGATCCCCTCTGAAGTATTTTACCTGAGTTGTAAATCAAGAGGCTACTAATTTAGCTTCCTTAAGTAGAGCTGTCTCCAAGGCCAGAAAATCTAGTAGCAATGACTGTATTATTCTTAAAGATCAAGCTGCCCCAAGTTTTTGTAAAATAATTGAAGAACACCCATAAAATCAGCCCTTCCTTTAACTTACCTCTTTATCAACAATGTAGAAATACCCCACCCAGCAGAGAAATGAGATACTTTTGTGATTTTATCCTAATGGTTATTCACTTTGTCATTATAATGTGTTACAATTGAGAAAATAGTACTGTGTTACTTATTGACCTGAAATACCAGAGATGTTTGTACAGAAGATATTTCTACTACTCTGAAAATTATGTCTATCATTCTTACCCTTTCTATTCTCCATTTACTGTCCTAAGCTTTGTGTTAAGTTGTTGGAGTGCACTTTGCTTATCCAAGAGCCTTGGCCCCTTCAATTCCCTGGGATTCTATATAGAGCTCTCTGATTCAGTGGATGGAACAGTTTTTTAACATTCTTTTTGGCTCAATCATGGCTTTGAGTGGAAGAGAGATAAATCATCTTTCTGCTGATTTTATTGGGCTTTCAGCTTCCCTCCCATGTTTTCATGTTGCAATGATTTTAATGCAATTACAGGAGAATTTATTATTTTTAAAAAGAATGTAGTTATGAAATCCAAAATGTAATAATTGGGACCAATTTCAGATAAAATTCATTTTCATCTTACTCATTTTTTACTTGTTTGATTCTTTGACTGGATACACGCCTGCTTAATACTGTGCATTTGAAACAGTCATTCTCTATAAGAAGATGAATTTTAGATGAACGATTCCTCAGCTAAGCTCACTCAATGCTTAGTATTAGATACACTCAATCCCTTTATGAAAATGGAATTTCTCAAATGAAGACAGTATCTTTTGGAAAGAATACTGACATATTATCAACTGAATATCAAACATTAGGAAAGCAGCATATATTACCTTTAAACTGAAAACAAGAGAGAATAAATTAGAACAGTCTTGTTTCTACAACCCAACCTAGAAAATAATGGTGCAAAACATTTCACGCGGGTAAGACACTTTTCTCCCAACAGTGTACTTAGGAGCCATGTATCATTCAACCAAAGATCCACAGAGCTGCTTTCAAGCTTCAAAGAATTGGTACAATTGCATTCTCCCAAGGTGGGTCACTTAGTCTTGTACCATATGATGTTACTTTGGTTTTCCAATGGAGGTCGTAAAAAAGATGGATTCCTATCCTTTGTTGTTTTGCCTTCCTTGCCATATGTAGGGCTGTGTAACATGAGTGCTTTCCTT